>NC_059471.1:133477601-134677601 GCF_018139145.2 Gymnogyps californianus | reverse complement strand
ACACACAGCTGCTTTGAGTTAAGTTCCTTCAACCCTTCTAGATTCTCAGAATGCACCTGGGTGCCGACAAAATCCTAACCACTTTTCACCAGCCACTGTGTGTGCTGGGTGCTGTCCCCTAGCTACTGTTTTCTAAAGAACTGCTCAGGTGCTCATGGTTATATGGTTATAATTCAGTGATGTTTGGGGCAGAGAGATAGGAGAACCCTACTGGGCAAAATTCCATTTCAAAGGTTTAGCCTCACTGCCTGCTGGAAGATGGAAGAGCAGAGAGACAGGTGGATGTGAGGAAAGCTGCTAAGCACTCTCCCTCCAAGCAGAAAGCACCAACATCTCTTTGAAGCTGCTCTTCCTGCCTACCCCTGTGGTGCCGCGCAGCATCCACCACTGTCCAGGCAGAAGCCCACAGTGCAGGGCTGATGCACGAGGAACAGGATCACCACATAACTGCTCAGAAGAGGCTGAGGAGGGGGAATGCCAGGGCAGCCACCTAACACTGCAGCTGTGTCCTGGGATGGACTATGGGCTTCCTCCCGCCAATGCATGGAGACAGAAGGCAGGCAGACACTAGGGCCTTAGTACGGCAGGCTGCACTCACTGTGTTTGCTGTCAGGGTATTGTTCTCCTTCAGGAGCACACTCTTGTCAACAGCTTGGACAGAGCACAAGGACCCTGGAGCAGCCTTGAGGTCCAGACTGACTTTTGATCCAGGGACTTCCTCCTTGTGTGAGAAGTCCAGTGCCACCTGCAAAAGAAGACAGGGTCAGGGATCTTAGCATTGGAGAGTGGGACCCTGTGACTCTTAGATGTCTGGGCAGCAGAGGGAAAGACAGAGAATAAGGTAGAGAAAGGGGCTGAGATGCTTAGACAGGCCGTCCTGGAAACCCATTGGGAAGGTTACAGGGGCTACAGTGCATACAGCCCAGCCAGAATTCCCCTACCACCACACATCCACCACCCTCTGATCCAGAGCTACCACAGGGAGCTAAGCAGGCAAGCTTATCTTCTGTGTTAGGGAGAACATGGGGGACAGTGTGTTCCCAAGTCAGTCATGGGGAATGCGGGGAGAAAACAGAGTTCAAGGTGGCCTGGTTTACTCCTTGGGAAAGGCTTGCCAGTTGGTGTTTTGTTTCCCAGCCAAAAAAACTGGCCACCTGGTTTGGCATGTATCCAGCTTACACCACTTGGCTGAGGATAAAACAGGACCAGGAACCACAGTAGGCCAGAGCACATCAATGATGCTATCGCACTCCTTGTGTTTCTGCTCACCTTGTGTCTAAAGCACTTTTCTACTTGAAACTCTTCCACATCAGCCACCACCTCTCCATCCAAGAAGACTGCATACAGTAGAAGCTTGATGTCAGGCAGGAAGTCATTGCCAATAGTCAGAGTCAATGAGAAGGAGCCCTGCAGATCTGCACAAGATAGCAGCAAGGAAGAGAGGGAAAGCATTCAACTGAATCAGCTCATTGGGTTAGGACACACAATAAGAATGAAAAGAGGGAAATTAACAATGTCTACCTGCAGATAAGAACATCCCACACAGACACTGTCACAGATTAACAATAAACCCAGGATATTGGCCACTTCTTTGGCTCAAGTTTGGCAAAAATATTCCTCTTCCCTACTGCACCTTAGATAAACAGGCAAGCTACACAAATTTTAAATCTTCTCCAAAGGTAAAATCTAGCAGCAAAGTCATAAGGTTGGATATTAGATCAATTAGGGCAGGAGAAGGACAGTTGCCTAAAAGAACACTGAACTGATATGAGAGGAGATTGTGTTGGTCTAATGAGGTGGACCACCACTAAGAACTCAGTTCAATAGCTCCCACCTGTGGATAAGAATAACACCTGCAGAGATTGTCACTAGAGAGCAGTCACAGTTTTCTGGGGTGTGTTATGAGGCACTTCATGCGTTTCTACTCACTCTCATGCTGGATAATTGGCACCTGCTTCTCTCCACTGAAAAGGATCTTGCCTTTTGCTATCACCTGAAGAGCAAAGAGAGGAGCCATTCAAGGGCCTGAATTCTGACAGCATGAGGAGAGTGGGAAAAGAACAAGAGAAGAGAGAAGGACGTCTGACAGATGTTGTCACAGAAGCTCCTCTGGCAGGACATGACCTAAAGAGCTCTGTAGCAGAGATGGTGACAGCATAGCTGGGAAGAGAGTTGAGAGGTGTTGGTTAGGCAATGAGAAGACGTGGCCACTCGCAAAGCCAGAGGTACGTCTGAAGCTAAGAGCAGCTGCTCTTAAGCCCCAGTGAACTCTGATCTTCACATTACTAGGATACAGTACTTTTTGACCGTACAAATGAGCGCAGTTCAGTAACCGAGATACTCATAACCTCTCAGCTAGGCTGTAGTCACACTCTTGCTTGCTTCGGACTCACTTTCTTGAAAGTGGACTTCATCAAAACATGATTACATACCTCTGGAGTGCATCAAGGCCCTGTGCAATTTCAAGCCCTTTCCTGTAAATAATCAGGCCAGGGGATGTCAGCTGCCCCAGAGATTGCCTCTTAGTTCACAGACAGATTGCGCCAGACACAAATGAAAGTCTGGGGCATACCTGCTGGGCAGAAACCAGGCTAGGCCTCCACTGTCACCCATGTGAACATAACAGAAAGCAGGGTGAATGGCAGGCATCTATCACCCAAGCTTAGGTCCAGGCACTCCTAACAAAGCAAAGCAGCTGGGGGCTAGAAGCAGATCCAAGAACTGGAAAACAGGAGGAGGTTTGGGCAGAACAGAACTCACAAACTGACTTATACTGGCCTGGGAGTAGCTTACCCTTTCCCATGAGTATCTATGTGCTGTGTGAAAAGGGTAAAATGCCAGTAAGCATAATCTTGCCCTGAGATTCAGCTGTCTTCTGTGCTCACCAAGTAGCAGAAATCAATGTGGTCTGTTTCAGAGCTGAGTTTATTCCGGTCAAGGATATAATCCACTTGCACTTCCTGCTCTTGATCACAGGGCATTACATCATTCCTGGCCTTGATCTCAAGGAAGCTGTTGCTCTCAGAGTAGAAAGGCTTCAGCCAGTGGAAGCTATCCTCGACTCCTGTGTGACTTTCAGAAGAACTTTGCTCATTGTCATTTTCAAGGTTGTAGGTACCCTTCAGAGCACAAAAACATGAGTTGGCAATGAGTATCAAGTGATACAAGGGAGCTTGTACACCTGCTGAAAACACTAAGTTATTACCTGAGCTGATGGCAAAGCACACATCTGTATGCTTAAAATATTCTTTTGTTTAAATGTCATTTTAAAGTCTCTTATGAGACTTTCTCTTATGAAGTTTTAGCAAAAATCTAAGTCTAGTAGATTTGCCCACAATCTCATTTTTCCTCCTTTATCTTTCCATGGGACACACCCTACACCAGGCTTTAACCCTAGCACAGCACCCCTGTTTTCAGTTTGTGTTTCTGGTCAGATGTCCTGAAGCACAAGAGGCACTGAAAGAGCTTTTGTATGGTGAAGCTCTACTTCTCTGCAGATAATTTAGGGCTCTGTGGACAATAGCCGTGGGCATAGGAAAAACTAGTGCCTGTCCCCAGGCTCCCTGAGGACAGAAATCTACCTCCTAGATTACAGAACCTCTGATCACCAAATCCTGCCCAATTAAAATTAGGGAACCTCACCTTGGATAGACTGGGGTCTTGGGGGAGAAACATCTGGAACAATAGTTCCAGTCTCTGAGAAACAGATGGCAATAGGAGATTGTACTACTCGGGCATGAATCCCACATCAGCTGCAGGACTGCAGGTAGTGGGAAGATGGGTGTACTGCCAGGCTGGTAACAATGAGCTCCACGTGTAGGATCAGAAGTTGTGAGGAGAAGCAGCCAAGTACTTCAAGGTCTAGTACTGAAAGGGAGGTCAAAAGCAGCTACCTGCCAAGCTGAGCCTGGACGAGCTATGTGCTGCTGCAGGGCAAGGGCAGCCACTAGAAGTGGAGTTCAACAGAGACAAGTGTCAACTGCCAGTTCTGCTGAGCCACCTCCAACATGTCCCAGAGTGGAGAAAGGGGAAATTTCCTCCAAGGAAGTATTCAGATTAACAGATGTTTTTAGTGGAACCTTCAAAGGAAGGTGAAGGGGGATACAAAAGATTAGGATCATGCTCCAGCTCAGGACAGCAAAGCACCTTTGGTGATGTCCTGGTTTCAGCTGGGATAGAGTTAATTTCCTTCCTAGTAGCTGGTATAGTGCAGTGGTTTGGATTTAGTAGGAAAATAATGTTGTTGATAACACACTGATGTTTTTAGTTATTGCTAAGTAGTGTTTATACTAAGTCAAGGATTTTTCAGCTTCTCATGCCCAGCCAGCAAGAAGGCTGGAGGGGCACAAGAAGCTGGGAGGGGACACAGCCAGGACAGCTGACCCAAACTGGCCACAGGGATATTCCATACCATATGACATCATGCCCAGTATATAAACTGGGGGGAGTTGGCTGGGAGGGGCAGATCGCTGCTCGGGAACTGCCTGGGCATCAGTCGGCAAGTGGTGAGCAATTGCATTGTGCATCACTTGTTTTGTATAGTCTAATTCTTCTATTATTGTTATTGTCATTTTTTCAATTCTCTCCCCATCCCACTGGGTTGGGGGGAGTGAGCGAGCGACTGCGTGGTGCTTAGTTGTTGACTGGGGTTAAACCATGACAGGTGACCATTTGGCTGAAGTGTTCCAGCACAGCCTCCAGTTTCCCTGAGGAGATGGCCCTGGAGAGTAATTAAAGATGCTTCTACAGATATAGTCAAATGAGATCAGGAGCCACAGGGCTGTGCTCCAAAACCTCAGATTTCTTCCACTTTCTATCCCTTTCCTCAGTCTACTTTCACTTTATCCTCCTTTTTCTGTGGCTGATGCTTACCTTCAGAGAAACCAGCGTGCTGTTCCAGCTGGTGGTATCCAGTAAGAAGTGGACTTCCCCGTTCTCATCTGTGAGGAATGACAGGTGTGTCTCCTCATCATTGATGTCAACTGTTAGGTAGACCGTTTCATTTCTGAGGGGAGACTTGTCACTGTGGCAGAACATCTGCAGAGAAGGGGAAGAAGTTAATGCCATGTTGTGCCACAGTCTGAGGCACTGCCAGTGCTTAATATTAACTGTTTCTATCACTGGGCTTCCTCAGCCCTTCTAGCTTTCAGACAGGTTGGAAGGATCCAAATAAAAGTGCGATAAATACACAAAAACAACCACGTGCAGCTGTTCAGGACTAGAAATAAACGGTAGTGCAGCCAAATGAGACATCTATATTGGGAGAAAAAAGGTGATTTCCTCAGATCCTGAGCTTTTTCTTGGACAACGCTGCAGGATCCTTGATGATCAGAAACAGTCCTGTCTCCAGCAACTTAACTCTTGCTGTTCCTTGCCCTCCTTCATGCTGGGGTTAGTACTGGCCCAGGTGGAAGTGTTTCTAGCCCCAATGGGACAGCAGTCCTAGCATCACCCAGGGGACTTGAGTCAGAAATGACTGCCAGTGAACTGATATACAAGGCTTTAGTGATTTCTGCTAAGTTACCATGAGCATTTGTCCGAACGGAATGTTATTTCCCTGCTGATGCCACCTCCATCCCATATGCCTTTTATTGCACAGACTAGTTTCAGGAGCTACTCCTGAGGAAGCCTCCAGAGACTGCAGCTGGCCCCAAAATTCCTGTCCAGGGAATATACTAGGTTAGGCTGGGGAGAAGAAATTGCTTCTACACGAGGCTTCACTCACAGTTGCTGGGTACCAGTACTTCCTTTCCTGGAGATTGTTGCTTTCTGCCTACAGAAGATTACATCTATGATGTATTCTCAGCAGAGAAGGGATCCATGGGTCTTACCTTCCCTGTATATGGTATTCCACGTTTGTAGAATGAATGGAGGTTGATAAACTCTATAGACTTCATTCTTGTTGCAATAGGAATTCCAGCCGTTTCCATAGTCTCTGCTCCTGGGTGGAGAGATGAGAAATCTGTTAAACCCTAGCAGTGCTCTTAGGGAAGCAGGAGACAAGAAGATGCTGCAACACTACCTACAACATCTACAACCTCTAAATTTAGGAGAGAAAATACATTCTTCTAGGATATGATTCCCTCAACCTTTCTGGGTCCTCTGCTTCATGACATGATGCATCGTACCCTATAAGTACTTATTTCTCTTTATTGAAGATAAAGACAAACTAGATAACTAGTTATAGACAGCTACACTGTGGACGCCTAAAAGTGGCCTGAAGGACCCCACCCACAGTGTGACAGTTCGAACAATGGACACCTCCAGTTGCCAGAGCTAGGTGCACATTAACACTGATACTGAAAACCTACCTCCTTATAGTCAATATTGTGTCAGACTAAAAGGGAGCAGAATGGCATTCCTCACAGCAGGAGTGTGCATAAGCAGCCCTGCCTCAGGCTTAAGAAAAGAGAGGACAAGAGACTGTGGGTAGGGATTACCTGTCAGGATGGTGCACTACAATTAGCAAGGACTGCAAGGGCTTGTTGCAGACTTTTCCATGGCTAGCCAGGGCTTTGCAACTGGCTGAGGAACACCTTGGTGTCCAGGCAATCACTAAAAAGTTATATATGTGCTAGTGGAGATGAAGGGTGGAGAGGATTAGGAAATCTGGTAACAATAGATGGAAGAGGTACTAGAATGGAGACCATCATCATGCCAGAAGACTTGGGAACCCTCAAGTTACTTTTTCAAAAGGAATTCAACTGCCACAGAAAGGCCAAAACCAAAGAAGTTGCCTGCGAGGAAGAGAACACTTCACATGTTCTCCAGTACCTGTTCCGTCTTCCACCATTTTTCCTATCACAATTATGTAGCTGTCAGTTTCTTTTAATTCCAGAGTCTCTGTCTTCACTGTAAAAGTAGCGCAGCCACTCCTGTTTGTCTGCAGAAAAAGAGATATGAACAGAGAGAAAGAGCATGTTGTGGAGGAAGACAAACTGTTCCATAGATGCTGGGCAATCCTAAAGAAGTATTTCCAAATACTTGTGGAGCAGATGGAAGCTTAAAAACCTATAACTGCAGAAACCCATTGTAGATACCTTAGCCAGAGAAGAAAATCAACATGCTTGGATTAAACAGTCACCAAAAAAGTGGCTGAAAAAAGTGCTTCAGGCAAATCATGTAAGAGTTAATTATGTCACAAACAAACACAGGAGACTGGATTAAGCTCAGATCCTGCAGCTAAAAGAGCATGAGTGTCTTTACCTAAGCTAAAGGTAACCTCCTCCCTGAAACTATATGGCCCTGATGAATAAAGCCTGGCAGTGTGGCTTTCCAGTCATGACCATCTCTGTGATGTGGCCATGGTAAACAAGGGCATCCAGCCATTTACAGATTGCAAGCGCTTTGCCAAGCATTAAGGCAGAGACTGGGTACAGCCAGTCTGCCAGAGAGGGGAGGTGGACAAAGTGTTTCTAGTCGTGCCTGTTAAGTTCTCCACAGAACCTTGCAGGGCCTCTTACATGCCATGTGAGAGGCAGCTGGCATGCAGTTGGTGTTTTGCACAGCTAAGACTGTACAGCATTCCAGCTGGAGATATTTTGCTACTGGGTGAATTTTAAAAGATGCAGAGATCCAGCTGGATTTTTATATTCTGGCTTGTTGCTGGCTGGTCTGACATTTAGAAATATTTTCTTCTGCTTTCAGGCTGAAAGAGCTGCATCTGAAAGCCACGGGAAAAATCAAGTGTGGAGCATAACCACAAATGTATAATGAACACAAATGTGCAGAAAGCGTAACCAGCACTGGACATACCTCAGACAGGACACTAGCAAGCTTAAGACGATCCATTAACTGCATGGATACAGCAAGAAAAAGGGCATTAAGCCACAGACCATCCAATGCTCTGATAGCCCGTTTATTGGTGGGAGCTGTCACAGGACTGAATAGACCAGTGATCTGATTGCATACAATATGATACAGACTCTTGGGAAAGGTCCCAGGCATCATTACTTACACAGAGCTTACACCCTCTCCTGAAACCTGAGTCAGATATGGGCAGCTAGAGCAGTAGTTCAAGCAATAGAGTCACAGGAAGAGCAATCAATGGTCTCATCAGGTCTAGCAAGTGGGAAGACACCAGACTAAACAGGTTGGTGCACATCAGAGGTGCATCAAGGCAGGTTAAGGGGACAGACATACATTTCCAGCAGGTTATACTTTCCACTCTCCTATTTGTTCACCTACCCAGCTGTTTTGCTTCCTCATCTCAGTAGAACTTGATCGCTTGACTTCCAAGAACTGGGATGATGTGATAAAAGTAATATTTATTTTCCCCTGAACGGGCTTCCCATAGGTATACCTATGTCAAAAGGGAGAAACATTCACCTGAACACTGGACACTTCAGCAGAAATATTGATCCAGGCCACCCCCCATCCTTATCAGGGGGAAGTGGAGCCTGGGAGAGCTTTGTACCTTGTTTGCTCAGGAACTTCAACTCATCCCTTAAGATCAGTTTGCATCCCCCCCCGCCAACTATACCTAGCATCCTTAATGTCCTTCAGCCTCACAGTAAATGACCAGGTGTGAGAAGGAGCCTGTTCCAGAGAGTGATCTGTCTCCCCCAACCACAAGGTAATGTCCTGGTTTCGGCTGGGACAGAGTTAACTTTCTTTTTAGTAGCTGGTAGAGTGCTGTGTTTTGGATTTAGTGTGAGAATGATGTTGATAACACTTTGAGGTTTCAGTTGTTGCTAGGTAGCGCTTAAGCCAAGGACTCTTCAGTTTTCCATGCTCTGCCAGCAGGCAGGTGTGCAAGAAGCTGGGAGGGAGCATAGCCGGGGCAGCTGACCTGAACTAGCCAAAGGGGTATTCCATACCATGGAACGTCATGCCCAGTATATAGACAGGGGGGAGTTGGCCAGGAGGCGCGGATCGCGGCTCGGGAACTAACTGGGCATTGGTCAGCGGGTGATGAGCAATTGCATTGTGCATCACTGGTTTTTTGTCTTCCCCCCCCCTTCCTTTTTTTTTGTTATATTCCTTTTCATTACTATTATTATTATATTTCATTATTACTATTGTTAGTATTATATTTTACTTTAGTTATTAAACTGTTCTTATCTCAACCCACGAGTTTTACTTTTTTTCTTTCCTTTTCTCCTCCTCACCCCACTGGGAGGGGGAGGGGGAAACGGCTGCGTGGTGCTTAGTTGCTGACTGGGGTTAAACCACGACAGAACATCATACTGGAAGGCCACTTCTCGGCTATGGGCAATCTGGAGGTGATTGTGGAGTCAAAGGCCAGAGATCACAACAGTATCATGTACTTACTTGCCACAGACCTTCAGCTGAAATTCCTTATCCGCTGTAGTGATAAATGGAGGGTGCTCAATCTCTATTTCAAATTTTTTCAGCACTGCATAGAAGAGAGGAAGATAAGGATGGAGGGAAAAAAGCAATACTGAGTATGGACACTGACTGTAAGTTCTGTTATAGTTGCAGTCCAGATGGAGGGGAAAGGCAGTAATATCCCCAGTTATTCATCACCATGCTGCAATAGGGGTTACTCCCTTCAGTCACACCACCCTCTATTTGCTGCTACAATTGCACATGGGACTGCTTTCTACTCCAGCTCAGTCAAGCATAAACATTTTAAATGGCACAGGGTTTTGTCCTTACCTACATCACTGCAACTAAATCGGACTAAGACATGATCCCGCTTCCTATTATAGCAGCTGACTGGAGTGGATAGAAAACCTAGCTTAGAAGAGGGTGACAATGAGCAGCAGAAAGTGCTCATCACAGGGCCCAGCCACAGCTAGAACGAGATGTCAGACCACAGCCTCTCCTTTGCAGCTGCAGAATCTCCAGCCCAGCATGAGATGTGCGCACAGACCCATTTGTCCCTGTCCCCAGTCTGCTGTTCTCCCAGGACAAAAGGTCTGATGAACATGGCCACATCGCCCTGCTCTCTTCTCCAGCTACCCACACTGGTTTTCCCTCACCTCTGTTGTCCAAGTTTTACCATATTCATCCACATTGAAGGTTTTTCGAGCCATGTCTTGTTGCACTGAGATGGTATACTCCCCAAGGGGTGCTTCAGAGGCCAGGGGGAAGGATAGATCCACAATGCCATGTCTTGACTTTACATTCAGCCACTCAGCAATACGGTTATGTTCAGGATCCTATTTGGGAAAGGACATGCAGGGCCACCAAGTCACACTGGGCGCCTGGATACCTGGCAGGTCCAGCCATAATCAGGCACAAGAAGGCACTATGAGGGTTTACCCTTGCCCCAGTAGAGAGGATGCCAGATCACCAGGTGAGATTCCTTCTCCTCCCTCCAGTATCCTTTTACTGAACTTTTGAATTGCAAAGGCTGCCAAGAACAGTAAAGCTACTGGGAAGTGGTAACACCATGACCCTGTGGGAAGGAGAAGCAGCTGTGCTGCATCTACTGAGCACTTAGCCTTGTGCTTTGTGCTCTGTGCAGACAAGGTGTTGGGCAAAGGTTCGTTACTGCCCTACCTCTAGCTCAGCTATGATGTGCATCACAGAGGTGCTGGTCTGAATGAAGAACCCAGGCTGACCAGGTAGAAAAGAGGTTCAGCTGAAACTGAACCATAACCATAAATTTATGAGGTTACATTTGTGGCACAACTCTGTCCAGGAATGAAAGGGCACAGTAGAAGAGACAGACATCTCCCTTTGGTCAGTTCTTTGCCATTTACCTCCAGCCATATCTGGGAATACTGTAAAAACAAAAGAAACACAAGCTCAGTTTTGTACAGAGCAAAACAGCATCCATGTGAACCAGTATTAACAACACTGCCTGACGTGGGCCCCTGACCAGAAAGTACTGCCCCATCCAGACCCCACTCTAGGTCTCCTCCTCCCTCTGTGCTAGCTTACACCACAGTCTTTCTCCAAGGGACCAGTGGATGAGTGGTTTCCCTTCAAAGATCATTTGTTCTTACGGTTTAACAGGCATGAAGGGAGATGTCTCTTTCATGAGCCTCTCAATGGGTCTCATGCTGAGGCTCCTACTTCTAGAAAAGCACAAGGTGATACTCACCTCTTTTTTAATGACCTTAAGGTCCTCGTTGAAGTTCACAATTCGAAATTTCACTGGAGATATAAAGAAAAGGACAGTAAAGCATTCTGGCTGCAACACGTCCTTGCACAAATCTGCTTCTCCTTTTCTGTGCTCCAGTATTCATGCCTCTCTGTTTACCTCAGAGGTATTCAGGTCTTTCCCCAAACAGTCATCCCCAGCATCTCCCACGCCAGAGGACTTTGTCTGGGAGGTTTATATGCAGCTGCGGGCTGTAGAAACTCACTGCCTTTACACGGGGAGATTACAATGATGTGTTAAACAGTGGGGTTGGTCTGTCTGCAGTCTGTTCATATTGTGAAGACTGTGGAGTAACTCTCTATTTCTACAGCTTGGAACTGTCACTCTAGGCTTTACTCAAATATTAAGAGCAGTCTTCAAAAAAACCCAAGAGATTGTCCAGTGTCCTGGAGAGTCCTGGCTTTCCTTTTAGGTCTCACTAGAGATACTTCACCAAAATACCCAGGAGCAGCAGGCTGGGCATTTGGTGAATAGAGATCTGCTTTCTTCCATCTCCAACAAGCTTAGCTTGCTGCACTTGGTGAAATCTTCCCCCCAGATGTGGCTGCTACCTTGACCCTTCCCTCCCCATTTCCATATGCCACCCTCTTGCCTTACCTGTTTCTCCAGGTTTGTATAAGCCCTTGTCTGTCTCTACCAGAATTACATTCTTCTGAGGCTTAACCAGAACGTTCTTGCGACCCTCAAAGAGAACATTGTCCCCACTGTGGATCAGGACATGCAGAAAAACCACTTCTGGCTGTTGGATTAAAAAAACCAGACTGCCTGAGACTACAAGTGGCTTGAATGAGAAACAGAGGCACCTGTCCTACGAAAATCTCCAACTTCCCTCTCCTCCCTTCCCCTCCTTTGATTTAACTCTCTCCTTTCCCTAGTCATAGTCTTCTCTGTGCTCCCCAGCTTCCTCATTCTCTTTTCTCTGCCTCTCTCCTTGTCATGTTTGCCTCTTTCCACATTTCTGTCTCCCCTTTACTATCTTTCCCACCCTGCATTTCCAACATTAACATGGCTCAGATGCAGGAGAGGCTGAAGTTCTCTAGTTTGTAAGAGGAGAGGTAGCCAAGAGAGGTGTCTTACGTGTGACGTGGAATCATCTCTTTTCCTGGGAATGAACTCTGGCACCTAGTGTAATTGATACAAGGAAATGGAAAACAAATTCATCAGAGACTTTGCATCTTACCCCAGATGTGAGACATCATCTCACTGTTAAAAAATCCCTGAACTTCAGAGTCCATATTCCACTGTATGACTCTGTCTCTAACCCGCTTGTCATTTGTTGTGGTGTAACCCCAGCTGGCAACTAAGCACCACGCAGCCGCTCGCTCACTCCCCCCACCCAGTGGGATGGGGGACAGAATAAAAAAAAAGTAAAACTTGTGGGTTGAGATAAAGACAGCTTAATAGGACAGAACGGAAGAAAATAATAATAATGATAATACTAATAATAGTAATAAAATGACAATAATAATAATACTAAACTAATTAGAATGTACAAAACAAGTGATGCATAATGCAATTGCTCACCACTTGCCGACTGATGCCCAGGCAGTTCCCGAGCAGCGATCTACCCCTCCCAGCCAACTCCCCCCAGTTTATATACTGGGCATGATGTCATATGGTATGGAATATCTCTTTGGCCAGTTTGGGTCAGCTGTCCTGGCTGTGTCCCCTCCCAACTTCTTGTGCCCCTCCAGCCTTCTTGCTGGCTGGGCATGAGAAGCTGAAAAATCCTTGACTTAGTATAAACACTACTTAGCAATAATTAAAAACATCAGTGTGTTATCAACAACATTATTTTCCTACTAAATCCAAACCACTGCACTATACCAGCTACTAGGAAGAAAATTAACTCTATCCCAGCCAAAACCAGGACATCATTATAGGGAGAAGAAGCAGTCACTGCCTGTCTCTTGTTCATGAACCCAAGAGTGAACCAACCGACATGTCATTCTCCCACTTCACATAAATGTGAGATTTTTATGAAACCAAGAAAAACCATAGGGAAGTCAGATCTGGAGCTGACCAAGACAATAACAGGAGATGAGATACTGATCAGGCAAAAACAGAACATCTCAGTATCAGAAAGACTGAGCTCACCAGGAGAAAGATTCTTTTTGCTAATGGCAGACTTCCTTGGCTTTCCAGAGCCAGGACTTTCTCTCTCCTAAGGGCTGGCACCAAACACTTAGTTAACCATTGTCTTGTTGATGCAAGAACCAGAAGTGTCCACAGCCCCTCCTTGAGTTCTGCTGAATCTGCAGGACAGTCAGGGCATAGGCACAGCAGCTTTGTACGGTGCTGAGGAAGACAGAGGCAGTTTGTAGAGCCTCAGCACCAGACATATCTTCATGGCTCTCCAGAAATGTAACTGAAGGTCCTGTAGCCATGCCCCAGACTCAGTGTGTCTAGTTAAGCTAACTAGAGCAGCAAAGTTGCAATGACAGGAACTCAAGCCACCCAAGAAATATTCAGACTGCCTAGGTGAAATTCAGTTCATTTTGGGTTCAGCGCCATCACCACCCATCACAGCTAAATTAAAGCAAGTTCAATGTCTATGCAGGCTACAACTACACCTTGCAATATAGATGCAGCTTTAGAGCAGAATGGTCCTCCTGGAGCTGGAGGAGCAGGCTTCTGAGGAAGTGAGGATGAAAAGAATGTATTCCCAATGCATTGACTTGCACTGTGATATTCAAGCATTTTTAGGGACTAAACATTGAGTAAAGTGAAAGTCAGTGTTTTCCAACAGGCTTTAAGTAGAATGAAATTGGCTGATACAGATCAAAAGAACACATTTTTATCTACATAGGAAAGATTCCCTACTTTGCTAGGCTCCATGACACCGCTGTATTTTGCCTGGCACTGGTAGGGAAATACACTTAACCTGCTTGCAAGCCATGGCAAGGCAAAGGACAGCGTACCTAGAGAAGTGCTGGGCTCCTGTCTGAAGTGAAGGTGAGAGCATCCACTGCCAAATCAGCAGCCACAGCTACACTCACCTGGAAGGTGATGCACTGAAAAGTGCCTGGCTTCTCCACATCCTGTTCGACCAGTGTGTGATTCTGGGTTGTCACCTGCAAGGTGACAGCCAGGTGGACAGCATCAGTCAGGGAGCTGAGGTGAATGCAGAGCTTCTCCTCTTGGGAATGGTGAATGACAGCAGGGAACACCACCACATAGTGACTAGAAGAGAGCAGGAGGTGTTCAAAAACAATTCAGAGGCTGAGGTGGACAAGCCAGGATCCACCTCTGCTGCTTTCATTAAGAGGTAGACCAGGGGTCAGAAATGTCTGGAGGCCTGCAGTGAAGGAACTATAGTGCAGCTCCCTTTCCGTACCAGAAAGAAGCAACATGCCCAGTGTGGAACTAGAGAGCTCCTGATATCCATCTGTCACCACCTTGCCACCAGCCAGGACACAGCTGCCCAGTGTACGACACTCCAATTGCAAGTACACAGAGCAAGGCTGTGTGAGGAACAAAGCCAAAGACTCAGCGGCTGAGGCATAAGGCTTCAGTCCTCACACCAAATTTCACCCCCACCAGCACAGGATGAACAGAAGCAAAACTTGTGGCTTCTGTAGCTTTGTGGTGTGCGCAATGCAGTGCCTGCACGAGCAAACACCAGGGGCTTCACCTGCAGTGGTGCTCGATGCCCAGCACTCCAACAGGACTCAGTAGGAGCTGCTTCTGCTCAGCCTCCCTGAGAACAAGGCCCCCACTGTTCAGCTCTGTGATGCTAAACAGTGCAGCACCTCAGCACCACCCTTCAATGATAGTCCCTTCCACCAAGTTCCCCAAAATCAAAAGGAGATAATCTCACGGTTCCAGGCTTGCTGCAGCTGCGACTGGGAATAGGGTCAGGGCTAAGAGGAGCACTGGTGCTCCCATTGCTTGGGCTGGGACAGACAGCTGAAAAGATCCACACAGGAAGAGAGAACTGCCTGTACTGGTGGGCTGGAGCAATCCTAAATACCCCCCTCAGATGCTCCTAAGTCCAAAGACTGGGGGAGTTGATATATGGAGATAGTATCTCTTCCAGGCTAATGACATTAGCTAATATTTACTTGCTTCCACCAACAGCAGAGTAAAGGCCACACAGCACAGTTCTCCAACCACATTTACATTCAGATGGTATTCTAGGCCATCGGGTGCCAGAGCACTGAGGGGGAGATGTGGGGTGGGTGACTTCTAACGCAGGCTGAAGGAGACTTAGGAGAAAAACTCATCTCAGCTGTGGCTGGTCTGGATCCTGGCTGTGGCATCCAATGACAGTCAAAGCTGCACAACAGCTACTGTCCCCAGCTTGTAAAAAGCATCCTCAGTACTCTCTCTGTGCATCATCAGTGATCTTCCCCTCACCCAGTATTTAATCAGAGCTTGGAGTAAAAACCTCTCAATTCACCTCCATTCCCTGCATCACTACCTCTCTCCACCCATCCATCCCAGCCATGTCCAATGCTCCTGGGTACAGAAACTTTTCCAGGGCCGCTCCTGCCACCCACTGCCAACTCCCCTTGTAGCTCCACTGTAAGGCCTTTCCAAATAAAGCAAGACATTTTAAGTCCCCACATATTTTAGCAAATGTCTACTTTACATCCCCCCAGGCCAGATGTCCGGTCGTTTGCCAGCTTCCTCCAGCCATAAGGTAGTTCTACACTGACACCACCACCCATCTCCTCCTGTCTCTTCTCAGGCACTGCAAGCTTGTATTTCCTTTTCCTGAGTGGCAGCAGTGAAGTGAACAGGGCTTGGACGTATTTGCCTTCTAGTTACAACTTCATTTGAAGGTGGATGTCCTCATCCTGCCCTGGCCCCAGCTGTGTTTTTGCAGAGCATAACCAAAGGTACACAATATAGAGTGAATTTGCCATCTACCCACTCTTTGCTCCCAGCTGAAGCAATTCCCTGGATTTACTTTGGCACATTCCCCATATGTGTGCTTAGCATCCACCCTCTTAGTGCACAGTCCGATGTAACAGGAACACACTAGCCTTTAACCTAGCACTGACATTGCAGATAATCTGCAGGTTTAAAGCACTGTATGTCACTGATCTGGGAGCATATTTGATTCTCCGAAATCAACAGGGTTTTGAGTTCAAGCCTAAACTAGCGGGACAAAAAACAATCCAAGTTCTGTCTGATTTCAGAAACATTCCCCATGGCTCTGCATCTCTGAACGGTCATCAAGTTGGCTGCCTCTGAAGTTAAATGGGAACAGATAGACAACAAAAAGATAATAACATGCTAAGGTTCTTCCCTTCTTCCAGGGAGGAATGGGGGCACTGGCAGAGCTGTGTGTGAAGCCCTGGGCTGGTCTGGCTGGAGGCTGCAGGGCAGGAGTGAAATTTCAGTAAGAAGTAAATAATACATAAAAAAGAAGTTCTACAGAAGAAGAACCCTGAAGCAAAATCCACTGACATCACAAATAATGAATTTGTCCCAGGATGTTTCTGATGAAATCCTGGTAAAGACAGCTTTATAAAAATTGGGCCCCTGTACCAAATATAGTAACTGAGCTCTCGTGCTACCATGAGCTGTGCTGTATAAGGCAGAGCAAGACAACTCCCAGAGAAATATCAACAAGCCTTACAAAGCCTCGAGGCAAGTGCCTTTGGTGTATAGGCAATGAACATTATCTCCACCCCTTCCACCCGCCCACATCTCAGCCTCTGCCATGCGCAGTGTGATTTCCACCTTCTTGGTTTTGAAGCCAAGAGAGAGACGGGCACCCTGTCAGGGCAGGAGCTGCATAGTCCTTCAGCTCTGGATGAGGGGGAGAGGGAAGAAGGAAGACAGCAGAAGCAGGGGTGAAGGGGGGACAGAGGAGAGGCTAAGATTTCCGTGGAGGGATTCAACCTGCAATCAGCTATGTGGAGCATCGCTTTCCTGTGGGGCAGCATCCTTCTCCTGCCTAACACGGCTGGAACGCCTGCAATGCTGTAAGAACCTCAGCTGCTTCGCATACGTGCTCTGGTCTGTGGGGGACTAATCCGGGGGGGGTGGCGATGTGACAGAAACAGGACAGAAGTCCTAAGACCAGGATTGTTTTTCCAGAGAGGCATAATTTCTCATATTCCTAACGTTTCACTTGGTTCTCATGTGCCCTCCCCCCACACTCCCCCTACTACTTGGCTCTCCCTTTAGTGCCTTTGATATAGGCGATGTATTTCTGCAAGGACTCAGGCAAAGCAACTCTGCCAGCTTTCTGCATGTGTTTAATTCTGACCTGCCAACATCTCACATCTCCTACTGTGCTCCAGAATATATTTACTTTTGGGCTATGCTTTTCTCCCCAGAGTCATAGGTCACCATTTAAATCTTTAGCAGACAAAGCTGGGTGCCTTTACAAACCAGGCAAACATAAGCCCAGAGGATCTAATAAGGATGCTCTTTGTAAAGCAGTGTGTTCATTCTGGCTTGGCTGACTGGCTGCTCCCTCCATGCCTTTTCTTAGACCTCTGGCAAGGACAATTCCCAGCACTGCTTCTCTTTATATACTTCATCAGGAATGCAACTCCTGTTCCAGCAGGCACTGCTGTGATACACTGGCTTGTGAACTTGCTCTTGCTTTTTGAAGGCCTTTGCTTTTGCAGCCATGGCATAAGTGCAAATAGAAACATGGCTGTGCTCGAACAGTAGATGTTACAGTGGGAAATACGTCATTGCATTGTAGCTGGGTTCCCTCCTGCCATGTGTGGTATGGCATGCACAAGTCTAGTTTTAAAAATCTTTTCCTGCGCGAGTACAGGCTCTTCGTGTAGGACATGTTCCATAGGCTGACACAGCTCCCACTCAAATGATGCTTTACTGCTACCTGTTTCCCACTGTTACCTCCAGCACGAAGCTTTGCTTTATGGAAATACTGCTTGCTTCAATAGGCTGTCTGCTGTCCTACTTGTATACCAATGTTTTTTGTAGATTCATGAGAAAGTAATCCAACCTGGCTCTTGGGATCCTTGAATGACAGCCTCAGAGATGCTCTCTTGTACTTTTATAGCTCAGAAGGCAAGGGCAAGGGATGAATTGTCAAAGGGATGTAAGAAAATGTTCCAGAGTAAAGGGTCATTAGGGGCAAGGGAGGTATGGGAGGTTCAAGCAGTGAATCTTTAGAGATCATCCCATCCTTTGGCCCAGTGGCAGGGGGTAGGTGCTGTGAGTCAGCTTCAGTAGGAAAATCAAAATGTCATTGTCATCTATTATCAGATCCCCTAATATTAGCAGCAGACAAGCAGCTCAAGGCAGCTTGACAGCACTCAAGTGTGAAAGCACTCAAGGCTCCTGGCCAGCAGGACTTTGACTCCCTCTTGCCAGGATACTGAGCTCCAGCTAAGAACTGCCAGCAGGTCACGTCCCTGCCTCTTGCTGTTCTGATCTTTCCAGGCCCTGCCCTCCTGCTGCTGCAAAACATGCCACTGGCTGAACCTGTCCAGAGGCAGTAAGCAGGAGGAGTCAGTGATAAGAGTTTTCCAACCTGCTTGAAAGTTGGCTTTTCTGTGGTCCTAGTTGCTGTAGTGCAGTATAAGATGAAAAAAAGCAAACAATATGAACAGCTTCTTGGTGTTATCCACAGGCACAGCTATAAAAGTAGCCACAGAGGTGTGAGCATCTGGCATAAGGGAGCAAGGAGGACAGGAGTGTCAGGAGCTGAAAAGAAGATGCTCATGACACTCTGTGCCTGGGACACGAAGTCAGGACATTGAGTCCCATACGCATGGCATTGGTTCTGAGCCCAAGAGTAGCTGATAGGACAGAAAGCAGATAACCAACCAAGAAAACCGATGGTGATATATAGTGTGGTTCAGTGAAAAGGTTGAAGTCTCAGGAAACCTGCAATGTAGCCAAGCTCTGCTGCTGATCCCTTGGGTGACGTGGGGAGGTCTCTTCACCTTATTTTGACTTTCAGTTTTGGAAGCAGTGACTTTATCTTTTTACATGTGCATGCAGCATGTAGTGCAGACTTAGTGTTAATGGCTGCAGTACCTATAGATGAGAAGAATGGTGTGATCTTGTCCCACTGGCAGTGTGACAGTGGAATGAAGAGACCAGAAGTCTTATTAGGAAGTTCCCAAATCCTATGGTCAAAACCTATCCTCTTAGAAAATCAGTTTCGCCTGACTTTTTTTTTTTCTTTTTTAATAGAAATTATGCCGTGGCAATACCATCCCAGCTCTACTACCCCTTCTCAGAGACAATGTGCCTCCAGCTCAGCAGAAAGCAAGCAGTCCCGATCCATGTGACAGTAACCTTGCAAAGCAGAGCTGGGAATGAGACTCTGATCACTCGGTCCATCTCTCAGCTCACCTTCTTTCATTGCACAAGCTTCCAGGTGAGGAAGATATTTTCAAGGGTTGTCAGTAGGGTGGATAGTGCAAGAGTTCTGCTCTTGCTGGGCAGGAAGGCAAAGAATTGTGTATTCCCATGGGCGCATCTTAATCGGGCACTGAATCTTCTGCTTCAGCCTGTATACGTCTGCCAGTGTCCTTCCTGCTGTATAGCCCCACTGGTATTTCACTCTTCTAGAAAACATTCTGAAAAGTACTGTGAGGTCTTTCAGGGCAAGAAGAACTGGAGCAATATAAAAGCAGTATTATAATCGTTATTCCGAAAGCCTGGGGATCCATGACTGTGATCCACCCTGAATGATAGTTACAACTATGCCTGCAGGTCCCTCCTCCCGTTGGAAACCCTGATGAAGTGGCTTTTATTGTTATCACAGTCCTGGAAGCCAACTCAGAGTTTCAGAAGAAACAGAAAGTCCTAATCAAGCACGCAGACAAGAAGACTTTTATCCAGACAGACAAACCTGTGTACAAACCTGGACAGATTGGTATGGACAGAATGCCGTGTATTGTGCGAGAAAGAGTGGTCGTCAGGCCACAAAATATGGGGTAGCCTCTAGCGCTTGGAGCGGGGCCTGGTCTGCAAGGGAGATGGGTCACAGGCTTCATCTCCCTTCTAGGCTTTGAGGGATTTAGGGATACCGCTCTCCTACGTCAGCATGGCGCATGTTTTCTCCAGTACTAGCCGTACTCAGACAGCATGCCAGTGTGAACAGGGCTTGTGTGTTTTGGCTGATGCGTGAGAAAAGGTTCGGACACCACTGTGATTCATGATTGCTCCAGTCAAAGCCACGATAGTCTGTCAGTGCCCTAAATCCCTCTCTCTCCCACAGACTTCATCAGACGAGGATCACGGTCCTGCAGGCCCCATCACTGCCCTAGCACAGCTCAGGTCACCACAGGTTACAGCTGTTTGCCCCATGCCTCTCCACCCTTTCCACTGGCATGACCTTCACTGCAGGCAAGACTGAGTGCATCACCACAGGTCCAATGTCCAGAAAAATGCTGTTTCTCACCAGCACAGCCAGCCTTCCCAGAAACTCCACACTGCCTCTCCTACCACTTTTTTTCTAGCAGACTGCCAGCTTGTAGCAGGGCTTTGAGCATAGGCCCAGGAGTGGATGGCTCTAGCTGCTGCCCACATCCTCTCAGTGAAGCACATGGGCACGTCTTTCTTAGCCATCCATTCTTATTATTATTAACAGACTTGATTTCATTTCAGCCAGTCCTGTTTTTCTTTTGCTCTATAGTCAAGTTGCGAATTGTAACCTTGGATCAGAACTTTATTGCCAGCAGTGAAATGGTAAGTCAAGAGGGGAGAAACCTTAATGTCTGAAAATGCTATGGGCTGCCTCCATGACTTCTGGATCAGTGCTTGGCCAGCTAGGTGATCCGTCTGTGGATAGCTAGTCTCAGTGTTGCTTTTAGTGCTTACAAACAGCGTTGGGCACCACCTGCAGCGCAGGAGCTGCTCATGATGTTGGGTCACGGGCAGTCCCTGGGACTTGCTTAGGGAAGACTCATGGATGGCTGGGGGATAAAAAATGCCAGGGAGGTGGATGGTAACTTACCTGAAAGCATCCCACCAGTAACTGTTATTTCCTTCCCACAGCACCGCCTGGTGGAACTGAAGGTAAAGCACCTACTTTATTGAAAGTGGTGATCTCTTCTCACCTTGGGGAAGACACAGGTTTGGAGATGATGGTGGGGAAATATGCATGCAGAAAGCCAGTTTCCTCAGAATGAATGGGAACAGTCCTCGACCTCTTGCCTTTCCTGCCTTTAGTATCCACACAAGTTTGGCAGTGCAGTGTCACGATACCGATCACACAGGAGTCTCTGCAGTAAATGATGGGTGCCACTAAAAACCAGTCCAGCAAACTTTTCTAGAGTGGTCACAGGACTTTTAGTCCCTCTAGCCTGTGAATTGAAGATTTGTGAAAATCCTGACATTTCTTTAAGGAGACTTTTGTATTTAACATACAGAAAATAAAAGTTTGACTGGTTAGTGTTGTGGCTACACAGCTAAAGAAATGTCCTAAAGTCGCTTTCAGGATATTGTTCTTAAAATCAGTTAGTTTAGTTTCAATATTGTAAGTAAAATATGGACTGCAATCACCTGAGCTGAGAAAAGATACCTGAAAGCAGTGGGGAGTTTGTAATAACCCATGCAGAGAGGTCACAGTTCCAACTAGCAATCGGCAGTAGCTAATGCGCGTTTGCATGCCATACCCACCAAACAATCAATACATAAACACATGGTTTCTGAGACACCTATGCAATGCTTTATGCCAGTTTATACAAACATAGTACTCTGATCCAGCTTCATCCTTTCAAACAACAGTTCCCACTTGTTCCGTATGTTTATAAAGCACCGATCAACTCATTGCTAAGTCCTTCCTGGCTGGGCAGTGTGACTGTAGCCAGAGTTCTGCATCTTGCCCTCCCAAGAACCAGCAGTGGGAGAACACTGTCCGTCATGGACTGACCGTGACAGTCAACAAAGACTCCAAATGCCCTTGCATCCCAGGTCTTTATATCCTCCTTTCTATACTGGGCCTTATGGTTCCCTACATGAAGTCCTGGACTCATTTCCCTAGACTTTGCTGGGGATTCAAGACATTGGACTCCCCAGTAATTACTCCCAGGTAGCTCATGCCTTAGGCAGCATGTACTGTCAGGATTGACGCTCTCCACAGTGACCTGGGCGCTATGCCAGCTCAGATCACCACGGGGGTCTCTAAGAGGGATCACCTCTATCTCTTAGTGAGACAGACAGGCAGTAAACCACAGTTTTGCAGCAGTCAGTGAGATGGCGGTGCCACCAGAGAGCAATAATATGATAGATTGACCTTGTCAATGAGACAGGGAGAAAAGCCCTATCCTCTTTGAGCTCGGACTCACCTGAGCACTGGTAGCTGTGTCATAGACCTGTGCTCTCAGGACAAGAGGATATGTGCTCAGATCATGCTGTGGTAGCTTGGACATCCTGCAAAAACCTCTCTTTTTACACTGGGAAATAACTACTCTCTACTACTGCCTATGCAGGACCCCAAAGGGAACCGAATTGCACAGTGGCTGAATGTTACACCTGTGGGAGGCATTGTGGATCTGTCCTTCCCTCTGGCTGCAGAAGCACCGGTTGGAGAGTATACCATCAAAATGCCTGACCGCACAAATACCTTCAGGGTAGAGGAGTATGGTAAGAGTCTCAGGGAGCTGACGGCAGCAGAGAAAGATGTATTGCCTCCAGTCCTGCTCTCTCACACAGAGCTGAATGGGCCATGCAGCTGTGAACAGCTGTGCTAGCACCTGAGATGTCCAACTGCCTGCCAGTAGGTGTAATCACTGGCTTTCACTCAGGCCCCCTGGCTTTCTCCTCCCCCATGTCCTGAGGATGGATTGAGGCACTGTCCCACAGCTGTGCTCTGGGAAGGAGACTAAGGCTGTCTACTCCCACCACACTCTCCCGGTGGGGCTGCTGGTGCATTGCTACCAGGGCCTATGCTGGTAGTCAGGGAATGAAAAGAGAGATTTCTTTTCTGTGAACAACCATTTGGGGAGCACTGGAACAAATGAGCTCTCTCTATTCTCACTGAATTATATTTCTCTTGCTTTCACACAGTGCTGCCCAAGTTCAGTGTCTCCATCCAGATGCCTCAGGTGGTCACCATCTTGGAGGAGAACTTCTGTCTCCGCGTCTGTGGCATGTGAGCTGACTTATCGTGGCAGAAGGTGCATTCTTACTGGTTTGGAAACTGCACAGCTATCAATAACTGCGCTCAAAATGGCCTCTGCCAAACCTACCCCCACCTCAAAGTCTGGTACCCTGGCATCCTTTGCTAAGGAATTCTTTTGGACTCTCACCTTTCTCCATATTCTCTCTCCCTATTTCTTTCTCTGTGAGTTCAAAAGTGTGGCATTGGATCCCCTCAGTGGGGCATGTGCCCTACAATACAGTACCTCTGCTGCATTGATTAGTGCCAGTATGGAAGGAATAATGACTCAACTTGCGGCCAGCACAATGTCCCCTAGCACTGCCTGGTGGGACTAGCGTTGACTTGGAGAGAACTCACCCACCACTGCCTTCTGTCTCAATCTGATGAAATCATTTTAACTTCTTGGCCTCTGCTGAGCTCATGAACCATGAAGATACTGCAGGCTGCTGGGTTGTATAGCTGCAAACCACAGGCTAAAGCTGATATTATTCATCCTTGAGCCAGTGTTTCCATATATGAGTGTAAGTAAGTCCTCTCTGCTATGTTTGCCAGGTACACGTATGGGAAACCAGTCCAAGGTAGAGTGAAGGCTGTGGTGTGCCGTAAACATATCCGCTATAATTGGAAGTCTTCCAAAGCCAAGCGCAGTATTTGTAAGGATTACACTGGCGAGGTGAGCCCATGGGACATCCACTCCTCTTGCAAAAGAGAGGAACAGGGGCAAAGAGAGGGAAGAATGCTAAAGAAGGAAGGTGTGGCACAGACATTAGCTATTGAAGCAGCATGCTCTTTGTTTGGGGATGAATGACTAATAGGTCCTTAACTCCCCACTGCAGCAATCTTAGCCCCTCTCAGTGATTTCTCTAGCTGCACTTAGATGCACTCAAAGGAAGAAGCATCTGTAGGCAAGCTAACCATTGCAGATATGCCTACAAAACAGATATTGCAACAGGTTAATAAAAAATACAAACACTGTCCACATGATTCACTTCCACTGGATGCTTTTTAGCACCACCTTTTAATCTGGTGTAAACACCTATGTGCTGTTTCCCAGAAACAGCTGTTTTGGAGACACAGAAATTACCTCTTACATCTAAGCAAGCAATTGCAGTTCAGCACAGACTTTACTCATTCATCTCTAGGGTTGAATGAATGTATCTATATTTATTTACATATTTTTAAGTAACCCAGCACATATCTTAAAGATAAATCCTACCCTAGCAGGAGAAATCATGTTATTAGGGAGAAATGACAACTCACGTTTGCTACTGGCCCATGAGTGAGTGTGTAAAGATGAGAGACGCGTGAAACAGCATCTCCTATTAGTGACTGCTCCACAGAAAAGAAGTATGTTTCATGCCAGTATGGGAGTTGCTCCTTTAACTCAAGTGTCTTAGTCATGTACTTTTAGACTTTGGGGCCTTGGGTTTGATCTGCACTGCAGAAGGGATTAATGCATTCATGATTAGTTAACAGATACAATTTCACATCCCCAGACAAATGAGGACGGCTGCTTTGCCACTGAGGTGAATATTAAGATCTACCACCAGAAGCGTGGCGACAATCATGATTTCAACCTGGAAGCTGTGGCTTTTCTGAAAGAAAGTGGAACAGGTAGCAAAAACTGTTTCTACACTTCGTGGAAAATCTTTCACTTTACACTCATACAACATGGTTGTCTTTGAGTTTTCATCTGTAAGACTTCTTATGGATCCTTGTATCTTCCCATCGAACCACTGGAGCTTTCTGCACTGGCTCCTATGGGGTCAAGTGTTCAGAGGGTTTTGTCTTCCCTGGGGGCACCATGGCAGCATCGATGTTCTTGTGTACCGTACCACCCAGGTCCGACTCATGCAGGACACATGAGTTCTCCCAGTTGCAGGATGGGCTTTACCAGTATACTTGCTCCTCCACAAGCTTTTGTGGCCAGTCCAGCTCTGACAGTCACCTTGGTTTGGCAGAGATGGGCAAGAGCTACTTTTTCTCATCTTCTAGTCACAGTAGAAATGTGCACAGAGGTGGGCCTGGCCAGGTTCTTTTGTTCTTAAACCATTCTTTAGGAAAGTCCATTGGAATGAGGAGATACTCAGAGCAATCAGTGATAACCAAGGCCCTGACTGTGTACTGTTAATAGCTCCTCGTCAGATTTATCTCCACATCCCAAATAGGGAGACGAGGCTACTTGTCCGGAGCTACTGTTAAATATCCCATAGTGTAAGGTTTCCTCTCTTCTTACAAAATTTTACGAACCCTCCCTTACAAGAAAATGTTTTGCAGCCCCTTGCTGAAATCAGTGACCCACATTCACTTAGCAAACAACTGCAGTGATTTCAGATGGGCACCACATGACAAGACAGCAGACTGTAAACTAATGATGTGGTGAAGGCAAGGAAAAATGTTGCCTTCTAGTGACTCTGCTGTGAGAATGGGAAGAGAATGGAAGTGGACAATTATGAGTAGGACCGTCTTAAACAAAGTCAGAAAGAGCATTTGAGAACTGTCTGGCAGAGACCTCCTGGTGGACTGCTGTCATCCTAGCAGGTCAGAATGTAGGAGGTACTATTGCTGAGTGTGTGTGTTAAATGACTCCTGAAATTACATGGAGAAACCACAATCCCCTATGAGTGATAGTCCATCCCTTACGTCAGTCCATCCCATCTTGCTGCCTTTGCTTAGATGCATGATACTCACCTGCATGCACCTCCTGTCTTTCCTAGGGATGGAGTTCAACACCACTGAAAACTGCAAGGTCACTTTTGATATCACAACTCTCCAATTCTGGGGAACAAGCTACTACTATCAGCAAGGAGCTCCCTACTATGGAAATGTAAGTGAACAGGGCAGAAACATGCAAAGCCCAGCAGCTGGGCCTAAGGGGATGGCAGGCACAGAAGTACTGAGAGGTCCCCCTGCTCTGAGCTGCCCAAAGCTGCTAGCACAGCCCTCTGTCCCAGTCTCTCCTTTGACATCTCTGCCAAGAGGTAATCCAAAGGTGTGACCACAGGATAGGTGCATGGCTTTGCCAGGTGAGATGGTTGCTGCATAAATGGGGAGGGGCTGGAGTTAGAGTTCACACTGAGAGTCCCTTTGCAGAGAGAGGAACTGGGACTTCTACTGGGAGGTACATTTTCAATCCCGAGGCCTCCAATTCTCTGACTCTTCTCTGCATCATTACAGCTGGAACTCAAAAGTGCCAATGGGACACACCTGAAGAACAAGGAGGTGATTCTTACAGTGTCCTATGGTAGCAGGAAGCAGACCAAGACCTACTTCACAGATGACACTGGGATGGCCTCTTTCACCTTAGAGACGTCAGCATGGGACAACAGCAGTAAAGTTCTACTACAGGTTAAGCCCAATAATTACACTGGATTTGGCTAGCACTAAGCAATGCATCCCTTAG
This sequence comes from Gymnogyps californianus, assembly GCF_018139145.2. Lineage (NCBI taxonomy): Eukaryota > Metazoa > Chordata > Aves > Accipitriformes > Cathartidae > Gymnogyps > Gymnogyps californianus. Next base: position 134,651,063 of record NC_059471.1, on the reverse strand, counting down.
ACCTGTAGTCTATATCATTGTCTCAGTATAGCCAGGGAGATGGAGGCATGGAGCAGTGAAATGACAGATCTAGGGCAAGAGAAACAGCCCATAGCAGAGCCAGCATTCTGGCCCCTGGTGCCACACACAGTCCCTGAGCAGTCAGGAGACATGATGAGAGATGAGGCAGTGGACAGAGGCCCCATGAAGTTGTGACTGAGGTCTACCTACATAGCACCTCTGTCTGAGGTGGAAAGGGCTTTGTGGGACTGGGCAGGGACAGAGAGCAAAGGAAGAACTCCCACATGGTATGGAACAAGAAGATAGGAAAGGAGCTAGGGAAGAAGCATCTGAAAATGTATATGGAGAAGAAAATGTCAGTGACCAGTTTGCATTATGTTTCCTCATAGCATAAAAGTTAGGAGAAACCTGGGGTATAAGAGGTAGAAAACTTAGGAGAGAAAGAAGGAAGGCTAGTAAGGAACTAGTTGCTGCAAGCCAATCTGGAGCAGAGCAGGTAACCAGGATGTAAGGAGCTAAAGAGGGATGCCGCCAACAGGGAATTGACAGAGAAAAGCTTGCATCTGCTTTCCCATGAACAAGGAAGGCTCTCTTGTCTGGCTGTAGGGGTAGGTTTCTAATACCTGTCCTATCTAAACTTCAAGGTCAAGGCACCTTGAGGCAAGACCTGTCTCTTTATCAGAGTGCATACAGTGTCTTAGATGATGGATCTTGACCTTGCTGGAAGTCCACGACATGTTAATATCATAGTCTCAGTGCAGATAGGTCATAAGTTAAAGATGAGCAAGGCTATTGATCTTCAGTTGTCCCCTCTCACCTCTACCCTATGGATCAGGGAAAGTGCTAAAAGAAATACAGTGTGCGAGTGGAATAACACTGAACAGTGAAATACATTATCAGGGCAGATCCATGCTGATACCTTCCCCACACGTACCAGACAGAAGCAAAGGGTTCAGTGGTTTGATCCAGGGACTAATAAGCCACTCTACACAGTCTAACAATCATCTGGCTTGCTCCCGGGGTAGCAGCAGCATTGCAGAAGTTCAGGCTCTAGCCCAAGCCCTAGTAGTATGCATCTCCCTGCCTCCTGTTTAGGCACGAGTTACCCCAGAGCGCGGTGGAGTGGGCAATGCCAAGATCCACAGAAGGGGGCTGACTGAGCTTGGCTTAGGTGGAAATAGACACCTTACCCTGGGAGAGTTCAGAGCCCACTGTCCAGTCAGTCTTGATTTTGGCGTGGGGAGAGCTGTAAGAAATCTTGACACCGAGCCACCTTTTCTGTGCCACAGGCAAAGACCCAGCCGGAGGACTTAAGCGGTCGAAATGTGAGGGTGTCTTATGGCACTGCATCCCTCACACTGAGGGCCTTCTACTCTTCCAGCCCCAGCTCTGTGAGGATCCAGCCAGTACAGGCAACGCTGCCCTGCGGGGAGGTGCAGCAGGTCACTGTGCATTATCACATCCTAGCCACAGAGCTGGAGGATGGGGCTGCCAGAGCAGACTTCTACCACCTGGTGAGTGCAGGGCAGTGCTGGCAACGAGGTCAGCTTTGCAACAAGTCTGTGTCAGCACAGGGCCCTTTGCTGGCCCAGAGACATGGAGCAGAGGCGTTATCAACCCTTTACTCTGTTTATTACCCTTTAGGTTTTGGCCAGAGGATCCCTTGTGCATCATGGCCAAACAACAGTACTCCTTGATCCACCATTAGGTAAGAGCATCTAAATACCAGGAACAGATTAAGGACCCAATAGGAAAGCCCTTCCAGCCTAAATGGGGAAGGAGAGAAGAGAGATCTGAGACCAACAGGTAACAACAGAGTTGGCACAAAAAATCAAGAGGAAATGGCAAATATGCTATCTCTCTTCTGTCTTTTAATTTCCCTAATTTTTTTTTTTCTGATCAAATGATGAAATTGTCAGAGTTCATCTGCCAAGCAGGAATTATCAGAGACCTCCAAGAAAACTCACAGAATCTTTTTGCTGGACTCAGGTGGAAAGTCATTTCTCTTCCAAGTGCACACTGTTGCCAAGATCCCTCATGTTGTAAGGTCACTGCTACAAAATGGCACTAACCTACATCCTGGTCTAGCTGTGGCCTCCCCAGAAGCAAGGCGGAATAGTTTTTATCCAAGTAACTGTACAAAAGTATTATAGAGGATGAGCATGTTGCTGCTGTAATCCTTGGAGACAGACTTCCTTGCCTCTTCCTATACTTGTTCTATTTCTCCTTCTTCTTTCAGGTCAGTATAGTGGGGCTTTCAATGTCACTCTGCCCATTGACCTCATTTCACCCATGGCTACTCTCTTTGTTTACACTGCCTTCCCTGAGGGACAAGTGGCAGCTGACATCTTCAGTCTGAAAGTCTCCAAGTGCTTCAGGAACCATGTAAGTAGCGCACAAAACGTAAGGGGGCAGATAGGCTGGAGGGTAGCTAATTAACTGCAAATTGGCAATAGATATCCAGCAGAATCCAGTAGCCACAGTCTCCCCTTTCCTTCCTCTGTCAATGTCTTCAGTCCCTCTTTCTTCTACTGTTTCAGGTGAAGCTTGGCTTCTCAGACACAGTGGCTCTCCCAGGATCGGCTGTCCATCTCCATTTGCAGGCTGCACCAGGCTCCCTATGTAGCATCCGTGCGATAGACCAGAGCGTCCTTCTCCTGAGGCCAGAGGCTGAGCTATCCAGGGATAGTGTGAGTCACTTTAGTGCTGAGCCTTGCTAATATTGGAGAGATGCCTTTTGAGTATCATCTGGTTGCAGGCACTGGTTAATAAGGCACAGTGGCTATACCAACAAGTACTTGAATGGGGACAGGACATGGCTTAGAGAGAAAAAATGAAGGCCAACATCAAACACCAGTCAAAATTTCCAGTCTCTATGGAGGGATCTAATACAATAACCCACTGTCATCCCCAAGTACAGCCCAAAGTCACATCCTTGTTAAACTTAGAGTGCTTTGCCACAGTGGCAACCAGATGGCAAGAGACTTCCAGCTTCTGAACCAATTCATGACAGCTCTCTGGAAAAAAAGAGTTATGTTAAAAAAAATGCCCAGTGTGTGATAGGCTCCATGTCTTTGTTCCAGCTCACATGAACCAGACAGTCCTTCCATTCACAGACTGGACTGTAAGTGGTGCCTTGGCAGTGGAAGGGTCCCATTTTTCCTCTAGACCTGGGATGCATTGGGTCTAAGGACCCTTGAATTGCCTCTTGACACTGTCTTGGTGGATCCAGGATGTGCCTTCAGTCAGACAAGAAGCTATCTAATGACTCTTACAGGGAAGGTGGCCCCACTGTATGCCTTGAGCTCACAGGTACAATCTATGAGCTAGAAGTGGCCACAGCTATGCAGCTGTCCCCCAGAGGGGTTCGTGTTCATCTCTGGTGCTATGCATCTAAAACTTGTGGAGGCCCTCCATGAAACTCAAAAACCTTTGGGGCTGGGCTTTTGTGGCAGGCCAGATCCAAGCTCTGCCTCTGCGGTCACAGAAAATCTCTGGATAGAAGTGAAAAACTTCCCACCTCTCACACTGGCCTGTACTGTTTTCATTCTCTGTCTACAGGTGTACAATATGTTCAGCTATTCTCAGGAGCACCCCAGCACCCTCACAGACTCTTACAGTGACTACTGTACTATCCACAAGAGCCCAGGAATCATCAGTTCCCCTCAGACCACCCTTCCGCCAGGAACAATGTCACCATTCATGTACAACAGATACTCTTATGCAGTGTCCCAACCAGATGTTTATGAACTTCTGAAGGTAAATCTAATTTCCATAAAACCTGAAATATCAGAGCTGAGCCTTTTTGTATCCCAGGTCAGCGCTGGGTAGCTTCACAGATTGTCTTCCCTGTAAATGCTGGCAGCTTCAGGTTCTGAATTTGCCAAGCTTCTGAACTAAGAGATCTCTGACACTCCATGCTCCCAGCTTGATAAATTCCCATCAATCAGGCAGATCCCTAGAATCCAGCTCCCCGTTTATCCCAAGCTCAAGACCCTCAGACTTTCTAGGGGTTGGAAAGGAGAGGGGAGTGTCAGCCTGAGTCAGAGAAAATTGGAGGTTGAAAAACCAAAGCACCTGAGAGAAAAGGGAGACTGGGGAAAGGAGGTAAAGAATAATAGAAAAGAATAGCAGGTGAAAGATAACAAGTCTGTGTTCAGGTGGGCAGCAAACTGTGGTGCCAAAATAATGACTTTGTGTGTGGGCATGCACATGCAAGTGGTCACCCCCACAATCCTGACTGGAGAGACCCTCCTTTGGCGTGAGGGGCCAGGACCGGGCTTTGGGAGCAGGGTGGTTCTGCATTCTCTCCCTGTATAAATTCACAGGTCAGGCTGAGGTGCAACAACACAGGGTGGCTGATACGCTGGGAGGCGGGGGCAGAGACAGACCTTCAGACACATCACCCCCTTGACTGAAATCTACCTTCTTTTCTTCCCCTTCTTTCCTCCAGAATTCAGGTCTAACATTTTTAACCAGCCTTAAAATCAAGTCTCCAATTGAATGCCGCACTCAGACCACTTTCTACTACGACTACATGTGTACATCTCGATTTATCCTGTTTCTTTGGAAATCAGGGGTAACATACAGGCTACACAAGGGCAGCTGAACATGCAGTCTGCTGAGGAACTGGGGATGGCTTCCAGAGATTAGTGGGAGGTTGCACAGGAGACGTGCACTACAGAAAGAGGGGAAAGGTCCTGATGTGTGTGTGTCCAGTGCAGTGGGGGGGCGGAGGGGTGGCTGCATAGGAAGAACCTGCTTGGAAGCTTCTGCTGGCAGGCAGGAAGATAATATGGTCAAGGGAAGAAATGAGGCAGCTGTCTCAGGAAGGAACATTTGTTTCTAAGACTAGGAAAGGTCTTGCTGGAAACCAGAGAATGAGCCAAGATTGGCACTGGGCAGTATCTAGGCCTTTCTGCAGGGGTTGAGAGCAAAAGTGTGAGCAGGTAGAGTTCCTCATGGGGGAGCACACACATACTGGAATCCACATGGTCTTCTGGGTTGTCTCGTGGAAGACAATATTGAAGTAGGTTGAGGACATCTTGGAGAGGACAAGGGGATCGGAGTGGGAGTGGGAGGGATGGAGAGCTGAGCTTTTCCCAGCTGAACTCTATCCTGATTTCACAGTTGCTCTGCCTTTGAATGAATGCTTGTATTCCCAATAGCTTATGGCGAGCTGGCAGACTTGGACAACTTGGACCCAGAAACAGATGCTGCTGTTGAACGTGCTGAGTCAGAGCACGTTGAGCTGGGTAGCGAGGCAGGGCCAGTACGTACCTGGTTTCCAGAGACATTCATCTGGACTCTGGTTCCCATCAAGTGAGTAATTATGGGCTGTGGCCCCACATGGATCCAGACCTCCTACCAGCCACAGCAGAGAGGGAATGGGCAGGAGAAGAGCCAGGGCATTATTGCCTTCTGTGCCCACAAAGAAAAGGGAGGTGTGAAGAAGTGGATAAGGACAATGGAGGTTTGGTTCAGTTCCTGGCTCTGCTTGAGATTTTTCCAAATGATCCCGGGGAACTTAAAATCACAGACTCCTATAGAAGCGAAGAGGCCTCCAAAGGTCTGTAGCTCAACATCCTGCACAAGGCAGGTCCAGTTAGATCAGGTTGTAGTCAAGTTCTCTGTATCTCCAAGGATGGAGATTCCACAGACTATCTGGCCACCTGTTCCAGTGTTTGACCATCCTCATGGTATTTTTTTTTTCTTATCTTAAGTCAGAAGTTCTCATGTTCCAACTTGTGTCTGTTACCTTTCATCCTATCAATATGCACCTTAGAAGAGACTGGTTCCATTGTCTCTACAGCTTCCCAATAGGTAGCTTTAGAAAGCTGAAAGATCTCCCCCTAAAGTTTGAAACCCCCAGTTCTTTCAGCCATTCCTTCTACATCAAATGTCCCAGCCCTCTGACCATCTTGGTAGTCCTGCACTGGATGCATTCAAGTATGTCAGTATCTTCCTTATACTGGAAGGCAAAAATGGGACACAGACTCCAGATGTGGTCCTACAATGGAGGAACACAGGGGAAAAATAACTTTTCTCAACCCAGTGGCTACAGTCTTCTTAATACAGTCTAGAAGTAGATGGCCTTCATTGCTGTAAGGGCACATGAGGTGTCTCATGCTTAGCTTGTTATCCACCAGGACCCCCACCTCTTTTTCTGCAAAGTTGCTTACTAGCCAGTCACTGCCTAGCCTGTACTGTTGCATGGTATTATTCCATCCCAGATACAGAATTTACCCATTTTCAAGCCCATTTTTCCAGATTGTCAAGGTTCTTCTTAATAGCAACCTTTCCCTCCAGCATATCAGGAACCCCTCCCCAACAAGGTATAGTCTGCTAATACACAGCAAGATTAGTCTGCTAATCTTGCTGAGGATGTCCTCTCTCCTATTATCCAGGTCATTAATAAAGCCATTAAGCAGTATGGGCCCAAGTATCAGTCCCTGAGGGATGCCACAGGTAAACAGCCACCAGCTGGATTTTGTGTCACCAATAACCATCCTTTGTCCCCAATGGTCCAGTGAATTTTCTGCTCACCTTATCATCCACTTGTCCAGTCCACACTAATGTGGCTACAAGGATACTATGGGAGACTGTGTCAAAGGCCTTGCTAAAGTCAGTTTATGCAGCATCCACTGTTCTCCCCTTATTCACAGATCTCAGCATTCTTAATTCTCCCACATGCCAATGTTCTCCATCTGTAAAATAGGATCTCTACATCTCCATCTCATTTGGCTGGATTATGCCCATTTCAGGGCAGGGACCATCTTCTGTTTTGTGTATGCAGATCTGTAAGTGACACTTATAATGATGACTGCCGAGCTGTGGCTGGGAGTTTGGGTGGTAGTGTGGTGGAAGTGTCACACAGTACTCCCTGGCACAAGCTTGGTGTACAACATGGACCCCTGAGAGCTCTGTGTCCCCACACAAAACAAGAATTTGAGGTGCAACACTGTCCAGAAGCAAATTTTGGTTTGTATTTGCCTCTCAGTCCTTCCTTGCCCACCTGTTTGCTATCATTCCCATACCTCTGTCCTACTTCCTAGGAACCCCCTACACCTTCACATGCACTTCCAGTTCATAGTCCTTCTGCATTTGTCTTCCCAAGAGAAATCTTTACAGGGATGGGGACAACCCCTTCCACTCTGTTTTCTCCTCAGTGATTCAGGGGCTGCTGAGATAGCTGTCACAGTACCCGACAGTATCACAGACTGGAGAGCCATGACCTTCTGCACCTCAGAGAGCCATGGGTTTGGAATCTCAGAGACCACCAGCCTGCAGAGCTTCAAGCCCTTCTTTGTGGAACCCACCTTGCCCTACTCTGTCTTCCGGGGAGAGTCATTTCCCCTGAAAGTCAAAGTCTTCAGCTACCTGAAGCAGTGCATGGTGGTGAGTGACTCCCTCCAGGATGGTTTTTGGGCAGGGCGATGTGTGGTAACAGTTCTTCACTGATAGAGACCCAGACAAGGGGCTGCCTCCTCAGGAACTGGGCAAAAGACACCAAGGAAGCTCTTCACAAAGCTCTATGCAGAGCCATCTCTGTCCAGTTTATCCCTCCCCATAAGCTCAACCCTACAGGACTGTAATGTCCATGGGCTGTTGGTGTCCCACAGATATTGCAACAGGGCCATCATCATACTCACCCTGGGCTTCTGGGCTTGACTGACGTTTGGATCAAGGTGCTGAAAGGAAAAACACAGCAGCAGCTCTGTAACCTGAACTCCCTTTTGTTTCACCTCTAGCTCCAGCTTAGCCTAATGGACTCCAGGGATTTTGAATTTGTGCATGCAAATGTCAGGTTCACTGTTTGTCTGTGTCCTGATTCAGCAAAAACGTTTTTCTGGGATGTGAAGGCTACAAAATTAGGTAAGGGGACAAGGGAGGGGCAGGAGTGGGAGGCAGTGGCAGAGCTGCTTGAGGAAACCAGAGGTGGGCTGGAAGGGAGAGTGGCCTATTATGCGAAGTATGAGTGAGCAGCCTTAGGCTGAGCAAACTAAAACGTAGGCATGGATGTGCCAGCTGGACTCTTGATGTTTTGTTCTTTAGGGAAGGTGAATTTCACTGTCACTGCTGAGGCGATGGAGCAGGAAGATGTTTGCACTGAGAGTACAGCTGTTGTGCCGGAGTCTGGAGGGAAGGACACAGTGGTTAAACACCTGCTGGTGAAGGTCAGAGTATGCTTCAGGGTCCGGGTGAGGTCGGAACTGGGTCAGCCTCAAAACAGCCTGGTGGGTGGCTCTGGGAAGGGAGAGTCAGCCAGGCAGGTAGGCACATTTTTCAGGGAGGCTGGTCAAGGAGTGATTCTAAGGGTAGGTTGGGTCGGGGCGTGAGCTGAGCACCTCCACTCGATGGGACAGAGACATCAGAACTGCTTGCTAGCAGGGCAGTGGGGGCAAAGACCATGTAGCAGCTTAGAAACCTGCTTCCCAGTGAAACTTCACTGTTGGCACGCATATCCTTGCTGTCTGCATGAGGCCCTTTGCATGGCCCATGAGGACGGAAAAGGTGCTTGCGGGAAGGTGGGATGCTGCGCAGCTGCTATATCATTTTACTGCTCTCCCTTCTGAGCTGACCAGAGCTGCCTTTTCACCACCAGGCAGAGGGGCTGCTGGAGGAAAAGACCCACACCTCAGTCCTGTGCCCTAAAGGTAGGTGCAGGTACCCCAGACACAGGGACTGTCTTACCACTGGGGCTAAACATGTGCAGAGAGCAAGGAAGCAGTGTGGTGTGTGAACAACTCTAGGACTATCTGGAGGTGCATGGGGAGGGGAAAGTCAGGGATTTTGGAGCTTTTATGGGGAGGCAAAGCCATTCAGCTCTACCCAGTACTACAAGCTCCTGCCAGCACCAAGCCACTGCCTAACCACATCACAGTCACTCATCAGTGGGTGGCCTGATCTCTGTGTCATCCTCTCTTTTGAATACTGATTTCAGCAACTGATGAGGTGATCCCAGCCTTGTTTACACCATCTCCTGGGGATGCCTGTGGGTCTGCCATCTCCCTCCTGCCTGTTGTTGTCCTGATGCTTTTGCCATTTGCAGGAACTTCAGCTTCAGAGACAATCACTTTCACTATGCCAGAGAACATGGTCCTTGGGTCAGAGAGAGCCCACATCTCTTTCTTAGGTGAGATTTAGGGGGGTCTTGGAAAGTAACATTTTTCCCTGCAGGAGTCTTTTGTTCTGGTGCCACCATGTCTGCTTTAGCAAACAGAGTAACAAGAGGGAACGTGTACAGTGAGGTGTGATACTGGGCCCTTATGTCTTCCAGAGAAGCATCCCATCTCTCTTACACAAGTGACACAGAGCCAGATAGATAGACGTATAATTTCACCCAGCCAGGGGAAAGATAGACAAGTACCATATCACTGTTCCTATAGACATTAAAGTCACCCTAGTGTGAGCAGAGGTGAACTGAGACCAGTCTTAGCAGTTTATCTGGAGAATCGGTGAGACCAGAAATTTTTTACATGCAAGAATATGTAAAGCTCCCAAAGGTGCGGTTCTGTCCTACAGGTGACATTTTGGGGACAGCCCTGGACAACATAGATGAGCTCCTCCAGATGTCCAGTGGCTGTGGTGAGCAGAACATGGTTCATTTTGCCCCCAATGTCTTTATCACACGATACCTTAAAGAAACAGGACAACTGACTCCAGAAATCAAACAGAAGGCAATCGGCTATCTGGAAAGCGGTGAGTGGATTTCTGCTCATGTTGGGTTATTAAGCTGGTGATGTCCACTACAGTAGGTTGTGTGGTGGGGATCTCAGCAGAGGCTTGGTGCTGAACAGGATTTGTGCAGCATTACTTGCCTGACACCATGGGAATGACATCAGTGTAAATCAGGCTGCAGTGTCTCAGCTGAACAAGGGGTACACGGCACCCCTCTGAAAGCCCTTTGCTGAGTTCCTCAGAGACAATGATCAGCAAGATTGGCAGGGCAGGTTGTCACCCTGAGAACACGACAGACAGAGCATATTCACTATCCCCAGCCTCTTCCCACAGGATATCAGCGGCAACTCCTGTACAAGCATGCAGACGGCTCATACAGTGCCTTTGGGGAAGGAAATGAGCCAGGGAACACATGGTAAGCAGAGATATCCAGACACAGTTGAGGAACAACAGCTTGACCTGGTCAGGCTCATGCTGGCTTGGATTTTGGTCTGGGGAAACTGAGGGAGCCTGGAGGTGTGGAGTTTTGCACAGAAACTGCTCCTGAGACTTTTTGGAAGAGAACCATGCCAATGAACTGACTTGAGGTACCCCTAAAATTGTTTGTCGTTGGGCACTCCAGCTGAGGTTGATTCTGAAAACTTGGCTGCAAAGACACCTTCTTTCCCAGTTTTCCAGAGTGCTTTGTGCCCAAACAGGACTGGGAAAGGGGTTGAGTGAGCTCACTAAATATCAGCCATCCTGGCTTTAAGTCACACAAGTGCACCCTGTTGGAATTGGCAGAGCTCTCGGGGAAGCACTGAACTGTTGGTGAATTTTTTCTCTCTTGATGCAAATGGATCTGAGCTCAAGCTTCAAGAGCATCTAACTCATGTGCATTGCTTCCAATTCTCCATCTGCGCAGAGGCTCTGGCCTGCTGGTATTTCTCCAGGGATAAGATAGTGGAAGCACAGAGACTCCTGTCTCCTACTGGAGATGGGCATCAGTGACTGGTTCAATTTGATTTTCTTCTCCCTTCCTTGGGTCTAGGCTTACTGCCCTTGTCCTCAAGACCTTCATCCAAGCCAGGGACTTCATCCACATAGATGAGCAGAATATAAAGGATGCTGCCAGTGCCCTGATTAGAAGTCAGACTCCATCTGGCTGCTTCAAGAGTGTGGGAAAGCTCTTCAACAATGGTCTGATGGTATGACATGTCCTGGCTGTTCGTTAGGTACCTCAGAGCTCCTTCACTTTCTGGCCTAATTTGGGTGCCAAGAACAAATGAACCCTACTGCAGGAGGGAGGCTCTGAGGTACCGAAGGTCACCCTTGGGTGACACTCAGGGTTGTGCTTAGTCATGGTGCCACTTTTTCAAGTTATGAATGATGGAGGTTTGCATTCGATGATACGCGCATGGCAACTGAACCAGTGCCCTGCCCTAGCCCCATCTCAAAAGCTAACACATGCCTCAAAAAAAAAAAAAAAGGTTTTCAAGCTCTATGTTATTCCCTTGGTAAACTGGTTTAGCTTCCTTTCCCATTATTGAGCTGCGGTTTCTTCCTTCAGTCTGAGTTTCCCCCTGTACAGAGTCAGTCAGAAATGCAGTGAATGGAGATTGATGGCAGCCACTCATGTGAGATTCACCTTGCCAGGGATGTGCCCTATACCCTCAGAAACACAGCACTTGTGCATACACAGACACACACAGAGTACTACCAAAGTGGATCCAGCAGCATTTCGGGGGACAGGACCTCAGATAATTAATCCTCTAAGTGAAGAGAATGGTACCTTTCACTTCCCCTTGCAAAAGATATCTTTTCTTTTACTCGTCCATACACTTGGCACTTTCCTGGCCCTCAAGTGAGGTGCCACCTTGCAGCAGGGTTGTGGGAACATCACTTTCCCCTGGCACTGAAATCTACTACTGAAAATCTTTTGCAGGGGAGAGGAAAGGGGAATGTGTTCAGCAGAGGGAGGGAATCGGCTACTCAGAGGAACTTGGGGCACTGTGACTGAGAAGCGCTCTGGAAAGCAGGACCTGCAAGAGTAGATACCAGCCCTGGCACTTCCTTAGCAGAAGGAATAGGACCAGCACTGTTGCCTGTGCTGGCTTTTGCTCAGGGAGCAGAAGGCACTGGAAAACTTCTCCCTCTCCCTTCTCACGGCAGCCCTCCTCTTCTCTGTTTTGTGGTGGCTGCAGGGTGCAGTGGAGGAAGGACTGGGGCTGAGCTCCGTGGTCATCATAGCTCTCATACACTCAGGGATGCCACGCTCCGTGAGTATCAGCAGCAGGGACGGCCTGCGTGTGCAGCCTCTCAGCAGGCAGTGCACTGGCGCTCTGCCTTTGTGCGCACGGGGGTACATTACCAGTTTTCTCCCCATGTGTCCTGTCCCTGTTTCCACCCTCCTCTGCACACGTTAAGGCTGCATTCCCTCCCCATACACCCTGCCAGCAACTGATGTGCTTTCAGTTGTATCCTAGGACCCAGTTGTGTGGAAAGCTCTGAAATGTATACAGGACCTGGTCAATGCTGATACTGGCAGTTCCAACCTCTACAGCCTGGCACTAGCCGCAAACGCCTTTGCAGTAGCAGGTGATAAGGCCCTCAGGCAGAAAATCCTCAAAAGATTGGACCAGGCCGCCATAATATCAGGTACCAAAGACTGTGGGGCAGGAGAGAGGGCCATTGGCAGAACTGTGTGGAGATCCCAGGGCTGAACGACCAAGGGAATGGAGGGCAGGAGTGGGGGCCACTGGCAGAGCTCTGTGGGGAGCCCAAGGCTTGGATAGCCTCTGTTTGCCAAGCTATATCCATACTGTGAGACAGACTTTCTCTATGGATGATCTCACAGTCCTGATCTCCCAGTCATCCAAACCAGGGGAGCTTTATGGATGTTGTAGAGCTCCTTCCTAGGCCTAGGTTTTTCCTGGGAAAAGAAGGGTGTGGGGGGCAAACAGGGAGATATGCACCCATGTCTTGTCCTAATGTACATGTTCACTCAGTACCTAGGCACAGGGGCTGAGCAGGACTCCAAGGTCATTAGATACAGCTACACACTCCATAACTGTTCCCACTCCACCTCTAGATGACCAAATATTCTGGAGTCAACAGTCCAAACAGGAAGAAGACTCCCTATATTGGTATCGGGCTCCATCTGTTGATGTGGAATTAACATCTCATATCCTCATGGCTCACCTTTCAAAGTCAAGTTTGTCTTCAGATGAAATCAGAAAGGCATCCCAGATTGTGTCTTGGCTCACCAAGCAGCAGAACCCTTATGGAGGCTTTGCTTCAACCCAGGTAATCCCCTTGAGCCATCATCAGCAGACAACCTGCCATCAGCTATGGTTTGTGAGAGCAATGGGTTCTAGCGCAGCCCATAGTAAAAAAGAAAAAAAGTTGTATGGATTTACAGTTCCTGGGAGTTGGGAAAAGGTGAATATTTGTATTCCTCTGAGCTAATCCCATGCTAAAAGTCCAAGGGAAAGCTCAACCCTTATTGTGCTGTAGCTGCAGTACGAGGGAGGGAAAGGCTAAGGACTGGGCATGCACAGGAAGCAGGATCCTATTTTCCCAATGTGTGTCTCTTTCCTCAGGACACAGTGGTTGCTCTGGAAGCCCTAGCCCTGTATGCAACCAAGACCTTCAGCAAGGATGGCCCTGATCTTCAGGCTTCTCTCTCCTCTGAGGGTTTCAGCCAAAACATCCGAGTAGACAACACCAATCGCCTCCTACTGCAGACAGTTGAGCTGCCAGCCATTCCTGGAGATTATACTGTGCGTGTGCAGGGCCATGGGTGCCTCTTCCTGCAGGTAAGCCCAGCCAGGGAGAAAAGGTTTGTCTGGGGAAAAGCCTTGAAAGCCAGGGGACCTCTCACCTTGCTACTTAGCCAACACTGAAAACAGACTGCTGCAGTGACTTGCAAGAATCTGGGCTTCAAGGCTGGTAGGAGTAGCTGGGATCCAACAGGAAGGGAATAGCAATTCCCCAAATGAAATCTGGATCATCTCCACCCAGTCAGAGCTGCACCTCTCCTCCAAGAAGTCCAGTAAACACCACCAGGAGCAGTGCACTAGCAGAACTTCCGCTTCCTCCACATAGTTTTCTCTTACACCAGTGCAAGACAGCAAACAGCAGCCAAACACTAGACAAGGATACTCTCCAGCAAAAAAAGCCCTGCTATTCTCTGCCAACTACCTTTTCTGTCCTGGCAGGCCATTCTGCGGTACCACATCCCTCCACCGAGGAGCGACGTCACCTTTGCTGTATCTGTGCAGACAGAGTGCATCGCACCCAACGCCACCCAGTTCCCTGTCACCATTCATGCTCGGTAGGAGACACTCAGTTGCCCCTTGCCTCCCCTGTGCTAAGAGGCTTCTGGCACCACACCAGTCTCTTGATGGCCAGGATTCCCCTTCACTCATGAAGTCCAAGTGCTAAGATGTTCCCATTCATTTAACTATGCTCTCCTCAGCTAAGTACAAGGTACAAGGCCCCAGAGGGATGGCTCAGGCTATAGTCTTATCTCATTATCATGCCAGTCACTACAAGTTCTCCCAAAGTCTATGGGTCTCACACCCTTCTAGGATTAGGTCTCAAAACACTAGTGATGTGAAGGTCCTGTGGGACTGACTGCTGACACTTATTCCTAAGTCTTCCCTCCTCTGCTCCTGGTTGACTGTCACACCACTCTCCTCTGCTGTACCCCTGCCTGACTTGGGACAGAACTGCCAAGAGAGCAGGCGGAGGATGTGATATTCCCTGTCATGCCTAGAGAAGGTAACTCCAGAAGCCTTCCAAGGAATTTATTCTCCTTGGCTCAGCACAATTAAAGAGAGATCAGGGGAAGCACAAAGATTTATTACAGTACAGGAACAGGTATGCTTACAGAAGAAACACTGGAAGGAAAGGCAGATTCCTCCACCTGAGTACCAAAGCTGGGCTGGAGTATCTGGAGATCATGGCTCAGAAAGTAACATTAGTGCTGGGTTCCTGCTGCAGCTACACAGGGAACCGTGTGTCCACCAACATGGTCCTGATCCAAGTGGAGCTGCTGTCTGGATACAGCCCCGTGGCAGGTTCACTGGAAGAGGTGAGACTGGGAGTTTGTGTCCAGCTGGGATGGGAACAGTGATGGATGTCCATCAGGCAGGATTGTATGCAGAACTGTGATCATTCCTGTGGGCAGAGAAACACAGTTCTTTTCTTCCCAAGAAATCTTTATACCCAAAGTCTCTTCCAGGCCGCACCTTGCCTTCCCCTACCCCAAGGGCTTCCTTGGCCATGTGAACATTTTGCCCATTGTCTCATAAGGACAAATATCCCTGAATATTTCTGCTTTCTGTTAGAGTCTTTCTGACTTTTTCACCCCTATTTTCAGCTAAAGAAAATGCCTTTAGTGAAGAAAGTTGAAAGCGAAGCTGACCGAGTCGTTCTCTACTTGGAGGAAGTGAGTGGAATTTAGGCTAACATCATCATTAAAAGGACTATGGACTGGCAGATAGCTTTTAGCTTACTCTTGTATCTTGGTTCCATTAGTATTTTAAGTATCCAGAGCTGTTGTTCCTGCATACCAGCCACATTTGCTGACCTGGAGAAGTGTGTTGTGTTAGCCTGCAGTAGTTCAGCTGTAGAGCCTGTATACAGGGCCACTTAACTTGAGTGAAATGAGGCTAACTCTGATGTTAAGCCTACATCTGTTGGCACTGTTCAGAGACTGTTGCAAGTCCATACACAGTGTCTGATTAGGACTGGGGAGTAGTAGTAGGATCCATCTAGTAAATTCAAGAGAGCCTGAATTCTTAGAAAGCTCTTACGCAGCCTGAATGTAGTAGGGAGCATCCAAGATGATTGCTCATGGAGTTTGCCAAGAACACTCAAAATTAAACCAGATGGTTGTGTGAGCAGTAGTGCTTGCTCCACAGCCTCATTAATCAACAGATTAACAACCATTCCAGCCTTTCTCTAGCTACATGCATACTTAAACAGCACCAGAAACAAGACCTGGCATGAATTTAAAAACTTCAGAATTTCCAAGAAGCACTTCTACATTTCTATGATTTTTTATCCCCAGTTGTCAATAAGCAGAGCTAAGCTAGCCTCATAGTAAGTGGGTTATTGTCATGTGGATGCATTAGACTTGCAGAGATGCTGCTTTCGTTATATCTACAGCACAGAGAAAGATTTCAGCTCAGGCTGCCAGGTAGCACAAGGTGGAACCCAATCAACAGCAGGTCAGGTAACTACCACCATCCAGCAGATGTTCATCCACACCTTGCATTTGTTTGCTTTAAGGGCTGTGTAAGACCGGAGAATAAGAGCTGATATAATGGGACTGTGTATAAGAGTAGCCACTGAGGCAAGATGCATGAAGAAGCTCAGAGCAGAGCTGGATGGGAATGTGGGATTGGTTGGGAACACTAGTGCTACTTTTAGATACCTAATGCACATTGACTCTGTGGGTTTGATGTCTCTTATGAGCTGAGTTAAATTTGGTGACCAAAAATGTGAGATGGCCACAGAATGTAAAAGATATTTCTGAGACGGACTGGAAAGCAGAACAGATCTGTCACAGTGGTGAGGTCTCCATGGAGCCTGAGTGGGAGCAGGTCTTACAGGACTTTGGTTCTGGCTGTAATCCTTGCATCTCTTGGTCTTAGCTGACTAGACAGCCTCACACCTACACGTTGCTGGTGCAGCAGGACATGCAAGTGAAGGATCGTAAGCCAGCTAATATCAAGGTCTACGATTACTACATGCCAGGTGAGCTCAGATGCTGTACTGCAGAAACCACCACTGGAAAGAAATTTTCTGAAGTTGTCAAGTCTAAGACAATACCATCCCTGACATGTTTATCTAACTGCCCCTTAGAAGCTCCCTAGTGATGGACTTACTTACCCTCTTGGGTTTCAAAATGGTAGATCCTTCTTTCTCTGGTCCCAGAACTTGCAAGCTTGAAGTTGGCATGTGGATCCACTTAGGGTCTAACTCTCCCAACAAGACGGGAGCAAGGAGCTCAGAGCTGTCCTTTTGTACACTTATTTAGTGGGAGGCAGCAAAGGCAGAGGGACTATAGTGAGGGGATGGCTTAGAAGAGTGAGGGCCCCTTTAGAAGAATGACACTTAAAACAACTTGTCCTCTGTTCTCTGGGGTCCCTAGTGGGAGGAAAAGCTAGAAATGTGTCAGGGATTGCTATTGCTTCAGAAAATGAGGAATCCATAACTGTAATGGAGCTGTTTGGGACTTACAGCTTCAAAAGATCGCAAGCCCCATGACTTGGGTGAATCTGGACTAGCTGCACACAGAGTCTTTGACACCTACCAGTGGTTTCATGTGTCACAGCGGAGGGGAGTCATGGCCTGTAAGCTGAGGGAATGCCTCTCCTAGAAACAGAGGCACAATGCTGGGTTGCTTTAGTGAGTTTTTGGCAAGTATATCTCACCAGCACTTTTTTTCTCGTCTTCCAGAAGAAACTACAGTGATGAGCTACAGTGCCCCATGCGAGTGAGGTGAGGGCCCAACACCTCTTTTGTCATCACAGGCATGGTCCTGAAGAGTATGGAGAGGGAGGGAGATGTGGGCAAGGGCCCTTGGTCAAGAAACTGGCCAGACTGCAGGTTCAGGGTAGGAAGTGATTAGCAATGCTAAGTAAGGGTGAGTTCCTGTAGCCCAGTGGTTAAACTGAGGGAAAGGGAGAACTGAAGTGGAAGATTTGAGGTGCCCAGCTCATGACAGAGTTGGAGGTATGTTACAGAAAACAAGGGCTGCCTGTCCCGAGTCCTACCACCAGTCCTGGCATTTTGCATCAAATATACTTTCCTCAAGTCAACACAGTTCCTTTTCCTGGCACTTCCCCTGCAGTTCCACAGCCCTCCAGCCCTGCACACGCAACACGCCACGTTCACCTTTACTGCAGGGCCTGACTCCTTTTCAGTGCCAAGGCTTTCACAGTCTCAGCCTGGTTTATAATCCATGCTAGGGAATGGGCACCTGCCCATCCTCTTTCCAGGCTGGGCAAAGGCAAAGCTTGAACTTGACCAGTGCCTGCTCCTGTTCTGAACTTTGCTTGCATCTGCATGCTTGCTTGCCCACAGCCCACAAGATGGAGAAAAATACCTGCTTCATGAATCACCTGTGGGAGGCACACAGCCCTGCCCTGGGGTGCCTGCCACAAGCCCCACACTTTTAGTGGAGATTCTGCCATAGGCTTTGTATGGGTAGAGTCAGAGAGAGACCTGTCCTTCATGGCTTGGCAGTCTCGTTTGGTCACAAGGTGCAAAAAAAACCCCTGAGTTCCCAGTGGTTAGTTTTAATACTTCAGGAACACAGATTTTTTTGTCCTTTGTTGTCTTCACAGGAACAGGGACAGACCCATCCTCTGCAGTCTCTGTCCGTCAGTCCTTTGTCACCGCTGCCAACAGCCACCACATGGAGATGAGAAGCAAAGAGAAAATACTTGAAATTTCCTGCTGAGCAGTTAGTTTCCGAAAGGCTCAGACTGTGCCTGGCATCTTATTAAAACTCATGAGACTAGAACTGTCTGTTTGAGTGATTATTCAGGTTTACGGTTTTTCTCCCAAACCAGGAAAATTGCATTTAAGAGCACCTGGGAAAAATAACTTCTTCACCTCTGCTCTGGGTGTGCATGTACATGTACACATGTAAAACTCTGCCCCTCCAGTAGCAGACTTGCACAGGAGGAGGCAGAGCATGCACCAAGGCAGAGTTGGTACCTGGGGGAGGTGACCATCACACAAGCTGGAGCTGAAGGCAAGGGAGGGCTGGGATGTGTTCAACAGTTCCTTTGGCCAACAGTTGCATTTAGAGACCTTTATCAAGAGCAACTGGCAAGGCTGTACTGCTGAGGGGGGTGAGGGGCCAGAGTCTCAATGCACTGCATTACTATCTGGAGACTGCTTCAAAGAAGAGCTGATGGCACAGGAGCTTGCAGGAAGGGCAGAGGAGATACAGCTGTCACAGCACGTTCAGTTGCATCTTGTACTCCAAAGCTGCCTGAGTCCTACTGCAGGAAGTATGAGGAGAAACCATGGCAAGCATGAGGAAAGAGCAGTAGAGGAGCTAGAAGGTTTGTACATTGGCAATGGCAGAAATGATACCTTCATGGGCTAAGCCTGTAGTTCATCAACAACTGGCACAATGGTGGCAAGGTCAGGGGTCATGCTTACTTTAATTCTTCTTCCCAGGTGTGTACCAGATATGTGACACCCCCACCCTGCCCCAACCCAGGCCCTCACAGTGCAGGCACAACTGCTGGACTGTTGTGATCCCTCAGTCCATCCACTCAGGCGCAGGACCACATGGGCTCAACTTTAATGTGGGCTGTGTCCCAGCTGGGGCACTTCCTTCCATTCAGTGCCCAACCTGAAATATTGGGCAAAGGCAGGAGTCATGGTGTGGCAGTTCCTCTCCTTTCCTTTATCACAAATTTGGGAGCTCCTCCACCCCTTTCTGAGGAACCATGTGTGATTGTGGGGACAGAAGGTAAGACAAACAAGGAGGGCATGATCCAGTTCCTCCATGGCTGTCATCAGGCTGTGGAAGGTGCCTTGTCTTGGCTAGTAGTGGGGGTGGCTCTCTAGGCAGGTCCCTAGGCAGCACTCTCTCTGTGGGATGGTGTCAGGATGCAGCATGTACCATGCCAAGATTCTGTCTTATCCTTCCGGAAGGGACTTCTCCAGACCTGTCCTGGCTTCATGTCACTACTAACAAGCCATCCCCCTTCTGGCAGCTGGGTATGTCACCCCACAAGACAAAATATTACATCTTCCCGGCTTCAGCTTGCTCCTTTGGCTCCCTGAATCCCCCTTTCCTACCCTGCAATGAATATAGTGGGTGGTGGAGGGAATGGAGCCATGTCTGGGTCTGAAGGCCCTTGTTAGCACAGGCTGCTATAGTTCTGCATTCTCACTCCACATGACGCTCAGCCCTTCCTTCCTCACTCCCATTTTGAGAGA
Organism: Gymnogyps californianus; assembly: GCF_018139145.2. Classification (NCBI taxonomy): domain Eukaryota; kingdom Metazoa; phylum Chordata; class Aves; order Accipitriformes; family Cathartidae; genus Gymnogyps; species Gymnogyps californianus. The sequence continues at coordinate 134,631,422 of NC_059471.1, read as the reverse complement.
CGCTGTCCCTGTCTCCGCCTTCCACCAGAGCCTTCCAGCTGCCTCCCTGGCTGCAAAAGAGCCCCCATCCTAGCTCCACACACCTAGCCACAGGCAACTGCCAGTCCCCCTTTCTAGCTGGAGATGTGCTCCCCACGGATTACCATCCTCCTTCCCGTCTTTGTTTGCTTACATTCCCTCTCTCCCACCCAAGACTCATCATTTCCTGATGCCACTGTTTGTGTCACACAGGGACTTGCTGCCTACCTCAACTACAGACAGCACTGTAGTCAGCCAAGGCTCGCTCCTCTGCAAAAGGAAATGAGGAAGTCGATTACACACACATGCATGCACACAGAGAAGAGCGCACGACGTCTTTTCCCAGCCAGAGAACTAGGAACCCGGCTCCCAACCCCAGAGTAGGAGGGAATCTGCAACCCACCTGGCTGGTAGTAGTCGTAGACTTTGATGCTGGCCGGTTTCAGGTTCTTCATCTGAATGACTTCTTCCAGTTGCAGAATGAAAGTCTGAGATTCATCGTTGAGCTTGTGGAGATGGAAAGAAATTAGCAAGTAAGGACAGAAAGAAGCCATTGCATCTTCATCTTCCCTAGCTTGAATGTTTCCCTGCACTAAATCTCTCTAATCCATTAGAGATTCTGGATTTCAGAAATGGAGTATGTGTGAGGAATAGCAAATGCTAACCCAATGACAATGAAATTGGGCAAGATTGCTCTGCCCGTACTTCTACCAGTGCTCTTTCCCCATGCCTAGCCCAGCCTGGGCTTCTCGCACAGCTCCTTGTCCTCTGGCCTCTTGCTCTCGCTGTGGCAAACCAAATGCTTTTGTTCCCACTTACCTTCTCCAGATAAATGTAGACCACATCAGCTTTCACTTCTATTTTCTTAATGATGGTTCTGCGCTCCAGCTGGGATAGGAAACAATAACACTAGGAAATTTGTGAGCACTTTCCTTAGGGCTTCCTGACCTGAGGGACCCAGTGTTGTATTGAAGGTATGGTATGGAGCTGGACTCTGTGTGGAACTGTGTCTTTCTCACACATAAGGGTTTTAGTGGTTATATCTTTGGTAGTCCCTCCTGGACATCCCTTGTGAGCATCTCGGGGATGAACTATGCTGTTCAGTTAGAGGAATCTCCCACTCTGGGGACAAAAGGCCATGTGGATAGTACATAGGACTGATGCGTTGGTCAGCAAACAGGTGCAGGCACCAGTAAAGAAGATTCTTGTTATCTCATCTCACTGGCTGCTAGACTGCCCTAAAAGACTTGCCTGGGGGCTGTGCAAATAATTCATCTTTCAGTCTTATGGCTTAATTGGAAAAAAATAATCTTTTTGGCTAGAACTAGAGTCTCTCTAAGAAATCTTGTCTTAGAATTTCTGGCAAACAAATCCTGGTGTTTAGCACACTCAGCAGCACATTTTGTTCCTGGCCCAAGGCAGAATAGTGTCAGTGGGAGAAGCTGAACCACCTCTGATCGCCTGTAGCCAACCCTTGTGGGCCCTGTATGGAAATGAGAGGTTTTGGTTCAATTACAACACCAAAGGGCCCCTGTTAATCTAGTTACCTCATGGTCTGAAATGAACAGTTCCCAATAGGAGCAAGCAGGTGGGACCCATTCACCACAGCTGCTTTTTTTTTTTATTCCAAAGTCCTTACCAACATCCTAGATCTGGGAGCCAGGATGAATCCAGACAGCAGGGAGACTTCCACGATCACCATGTTGGATGTGACTCTGCTCCCGATGTAGCTGAAGAAGAAGAAACAGTCAGAGGGTCTGACTCTGTGAGAATAGTGCCCTCCCAGCCCCTCTTTCCTCCACCACCGTACCCTGTGTGTAGGACCCTGAGGCAGGTAGCCCATCCCGGACTGGGGACACGGCAGCCACTGCTCCCTCTCACAGGAGGTATCGAGCACCTTCCTTCCTCACCTACCAAATTCACCCTCTGTCCTGTCCACCCCAAGTGCTGGGTCCCTCCATTATAGCCCTGAGACTTTCCCAGCTGCTGTCCCCAAGCACAGTGGGTCTTGCTGGAGGAGGAAGCAACCCTTGGGGTCACCTGGCAAGGATGCGGACGGTGAGGACACGCGCATTGGCCTGGCTACAGTTGGTCAGCTCTGTGTTGACACGCAGAGTGAAGGTTACAGCAGCCCGCGGGGGAGGCTCGTGGTACCTCAGCACTGTCTGCAGGGTGAGCGCCAGGAGGGGAAAAGACAGGCCAGGCACGATCTCATACAGGGAGAAGAGGCAGAGTCCTCCACCTCTCCTCTCTCCCACGCTCATCCCACCACCTCACCTGAGCAAAGACGCAGCTGCTGCCGTGGACCTGCACCAGGAACTGCCCCGGGACCTCTGTCAGTGCTGCCTGCTGCACCAGCAGCCGATTCTGGCGGTTGACTTGGAAAGCCTTCCCAAAGTCCCTCTGGGACTTCACCCTCACAAGCGCCTGGCCTGATGTGCTGAACGTCCTTGCTGCATATTTTGCTAAGGCTTGCAAGGCAACAACTGTGTCCTAGAAAGGGAGAGACGGTCACCCCTCTGAAAGCATCAGCTCTAGTGAAGCTGACTTGGAGCAGGAAGACCTCAAGAGGACTCGTCCTGCCAAACTCGGGTGCAAAAGTATATCAGTTCACAGGGAGCTACTTGTTACCTGGGTGGAGGCAAAGCCCCCGTAGGCATTCTGCTGCCGGGTCAGCCATGCCACAATACCAGCTGCAGTTGTCATGTCACCTGCATGCACCCGTGGCTTAGAGAGGTATGCCAGGAGCACGTAGGCTGTCAACTCTATGTCCACTGACTGAGTACCAGGCCAGAAGTCTGTGGAAGCTGGAGAGCTTGGCTTGGGGCTCCAGTGGATTTGTCCTCCTGCAGAAGGCAAAGGAGCATGCAGGCTATGTGGAGAGGACATAATTGGGGGTTCACAGGAAACAAAACCCAGAGTGCTTTCAGGGCTCCTTCAGCTCATTCCCTGTACTCAGGCCAGGATCGCTTTCTTCAGTTTATTCTCCAGGGCTTCACCTGGTCTTAGCTCACAGATTGCTACCTCCTCCCTCAAGGGAATCTTGAAATCCTCCAGGCTGAGGAAATGCTTTCTGATAAGTCACCCTTGCAGCTTGTGAAATAACTCATTGTATCTTCAGTCACACAGTGCAGTTACTGCACAAATACAAGGAATATGTACAAATACATATGTCATTTTTAACCGCTCTAGCTGGGCATACATTACTCCAGATCCCAGCAGGTGAACAAGAAGCATGACCCCAATCAGCAGTCAGCACCTGATTTGATGGCCTGTTCCTCCAGTTTGTACAGCAGCTCCTGGGTTGTCTCATAGTCCCCAGCCAGGGCAAAGGCATAGGCCAGCACGGCTTCTGTGTAGATGTTGGTGATGTTGTGAACCGCCTGCTGCAGGCAGCGGAGGGTAGTCTGCATCAGCTTGCCCTGCGTTGGGAGAAGAGACACATGCCAAATTCTAACAGGGGCAAAACAGAGGGCAGGGGAGCTCATTCCAGGGAGCTGGACAATGTCTTCCTGATGTAGCTCCAGAGAAACCCATTAAATTACACCCTCTCTTGAGAAAACAGGCAGTGCAGCCCCAGGGTGCCCTGGGAGCCATAGCCACCAAACACTATTGCACCATGCCAGTTTTACAGCACTGTCTCTTTTGAGGAATGACTTCACAGTTTGGCCAAACATTGGCTCCCTCCCAGCAGCTCCCTACCTGTTCCTGGCCTGGAGAACACCAGCATTATGAGCTGACGTATCCCCATAGCGGTGCCGAGGCGTGGGAGCATACAGGAGTGTAGGAGGGAGCGGGAGCGTGCTCACCTTCAGCGGCTGACCCAGCTCCAGCAGTGCTGCAGCGACATACGCTGCCAGGGAGATTTCATCATCCACACTGCCCTGTGAAGGGAATGCACCTTTCACTCTCTAAGTGGTATTTGGAGGGTGCAGGCAGTGACTCCTCAGAAGGAAAAGCATTCCCCGCCCGATACCCTGCTCTCTTTAAGGCTGGTTGCATGGGTTGCAGGAGTGACCTTCCAGGATCCTTTGGGATCCCACAATGATTTGCTGTCACAACATCTGTCCAGCCATTCCCCAGCTGTGCTGCCTGGCTTGGCCTTCATTTACCTTTAGGGAGGAGTGAAAGAGGCTCCCTTTGGTGGCAAAGCAGCCACTGGGGAGCTGGTTTTGCTCTAGCCAGCGTAGGGCATCCTGAACGTTCTTGTCATCTACATAGATGTATTTTCTGGCTTGGCCGAAACTCTTCACTACAAAAGCTGTCAGCCTAGGAAGAGGATGAGTTGTGAGAGAAAGAGAAACACAAAAAAGGCAAAGAGAAAGTCAAAGGCCTCCAGGTGCTTGTCCCTGAAGTTAACACTGACATAGTGGGGTGCCAAAAAAGAGTCATTTTCATACAGAAAGGCAAGATAAAAGTGGAAATGGTCCACAGGACCCAAGTGGCTCCTCTCCCTCAGCCTGGCTCCACAAATGTACTACTCATGTACTACTGCTTTACCCAGTCATTTCACAGGTGGAAAACCTCTTACCCCTTCTACTTTTACCCTTTGCACTTCATGTCCCCCAAATACCTAGAGACAATCTTGAATTTCCCATTTTCTTCCTCCCTTCCTTTCTCCATTTCTCCCAGCCCGGACACCACAGGGTCAAGCTGGGCCAATGCAGCTCTTTCAAACTATCCCAAGCAATGCCCTCCCTCGGGACACAATTTTTTATTGCTCTTCCCTGATCTACCTCCAGTCAGTATGTACCCCTCTTGGCTGCTGGGACACCACCAGCAGTACCTGGTGTTGTTTGTGGGGCAACAGCAGGGCCATAGAGGCAAAAAGGGACTTCCCACCCCCTGGGACCACATCTTTGTTGTTCCACTTTCCCAGAAACTCTGCTGCCCTGCCTCACTGCTTTTTCAAGTGGCTCAAGTCCCTCAATCTGTCTCCCTGCCAGAGAGCTCCTGGGGTCTCCATCCAAAAGAAGGAACACACATCCTATCAGCTTTCCCAGGCACATTAGCTGCTCTGGCCCAGACAGGAAAAATCAGGAGTGAGGGATATTTGCGGTGCTTACCAAGTGTTCCCTTCCCCATCCTGCTGCCCAAAGACACTGTAGGACCCATCTCTGTGCCTATAAAGAAGCTGCATCTGGTACCCTGGGGAGACAGGAATGGCGATTAATACAGCACAGTAACACAGAGGGGCCAACATTGACAGAGTAAGTGCAAGGGCAAGAACTACTGGTAGGTTGGACACAGGGGAAGGCAGAGGAGCAAGGTGGGTCTGTTGTACTTGCCATTGCGCAGGAATCCTGTTGCCCTCTCCTTGATCTCAGGGGTCAGCTGCCTCGTCCTCTCCAGGTACTGCAGCACATAGACGATGGGGGCAAACAGCACCATGTTCTGCTCCCCACAGCCATGGGGCATCTGCACCAGGTGGTCCACGTTCTGCAGTGCCATCCCCATGAGGTCACCTACGCAAGGGTGGAAGAAATAAAGCAAGTGTAAGTATGATTTGAGGTGCTTCTCAGCCAGGCAGTGGATAATAGTGCTTATCTCAGCACAGGAGGAAAACACTGGAGAAAGGAGGAAAGGGGAGTAAACAACAGAGTGCAGGATGGAGAGTGGCGACTGTTTTGCCTCTTTCCAATCTGGCATTTTGGTGCAGGGTGACCACACTATGGAATCCCTGAGGAACTTTCCCTTATCAGCTTTTGCAGTCTGAAGGGCTCCAACCATAACAAGTACTATTTGTAAAGGCTATTAGCAGAGCTGCAGTGGCTCAGTGTGTGTCACACAGACAAATATAAAAACACTTAGGGAAAGGTTGAGATGTTTCTGGTCTTTAGCCAGGCCTGTTCTACCTGGCCATATGTCAAGCATCAAAATGTCAGTAAGCCAGCAGGGGTGCTAGTCAGATGGTGTGAAGGTGTCCATATGTCCTCCAGCCAGCCAGAAAAGCCTTGTATTCAGTTTCCTCCTTTGGGGCTCTGTTGCATAATATCCATGGCTACTTTATGCCAGGCCTGGCTTCATACTAATTCTGGCATGGGGCAAATGAGCCCAGTGCAAAGAAGTGTGTTGAATGGTAGGTATGTTGAATGGTCCCAGTAGCCTCTCCAAAGTGTTCTTTTGCAACTTAGTAATGCTGAGAAGGATTTCTTCTCTCCAGGAGCTTCTGTTTTAGCAGCGAAACTTAACAGGGAGACAAGAGGGTTATCAGCTTTGCTGAATGTATCTACACAGAACTAGCCAAGGTCCCAAAGTCCCAGTAAAAATAATGGCCTAGAGTCTCTGCTCCAAAGTCCTAGCTAGAAAAATAAGGTTTATTCTCCTCTTCAGATTACTTTTCCCATGAAAGCCTAACTGCTAATCCAAAAATCTGAAAGCCTGGTGTTGGCAAACGTTGCAGAGATTAAAAACACAGCATCCTCTCTTTTGAGCAGTTTCATGTCAAATGGATCCCCTGACACCATCACCAAGTTAAGCCTTGCTCATCTGTAACAGCAGTCAGTGAGCCCACAATAGAAATCACTTACCTGAGATGGAAATGGAAGCCCTGGCAGATCCCTTTACTACATTGTCGGGGAGGCGAAGGGACACAGGTTCTTCAGCCATGTTTCCTGATAACGACAGGATAAAGGTGTAGCATGAAAAATCAAGCCAAATGCATCTAACCAGAGGGACAAGACTGGCACAGATAAATGAGACACTGCCTACATCCTGCTCACACAGACTGCTCCCTACAGTCTATCCCAGTCATCACACCAAGCTCCATGGCCTGGAAATTTTTCAGATTAGAAGAGACGTGAGAGCTGCTGGCCAGGCTGAGGGCTCACCAAGCTTCACAACTCAATTCACTACGCTTCACAAGCTTCACAAGAGTCACAGTTGGTCATCACTCAGCAGGGGGACATCCTGGAGAGACTTGCAGTGCTGCAGGGACAGGGTGGGAGGGTTGGAGCAGCTCTCACTGGAGACTATCAAGCCCCAGGAATGCCCGGGGGCTGCAGTGTGGGAAGGAGACTACAGAGCGGGATTTTTGCCACCTATACTCAGTGGCAAATTCAGTAGGACAGCACATATGGAAGTAATATTTCTTGCTCTTTCCTGTCTAATAGGAAGTGAAATTTCCTATGTATGTGAAAAATCATCTGAAAACATTCTTTCATCAGACCTCCCACAGTTTAGTCCTACTCTCAGGTCTAGTTATTTCAGGCTGCAGAACCCCTTCAGGCTGTCCACATACCTCCTCTCGGGCACAGAAGGGAGCTGTAAGACTTCTCCACTAACACACCTTCTGGCTGCCAGGGCAGGAACACGAACATGGGACAGGAAAAACAAAAATACACACAAAATTCCGAGACAGCAGCAAAATTTCAGAGCATGTTCAGGTCTGAATTCAGTGGTTAGTCCCCAGGCTCTCAGGGACTCCATCCTCCTCACCTTTGGCAGGTCTGCACTGAAGCTGCCTGCTTCACTGCTCAAGAGAGCAAGAGCAAGCCTGAGGGACGGGGCTTTCTGGTCAGTGAGCATATACAAAAGCTCATGCACAATGGGTGATTGAGCAGGGAAAGGTACAGGGAGAAACACAGACATGGTGTATGAATGCAGCTCAAGAAAGAGTACCACAAGAGGGGAATAGGCTTGGTTAGGTCCTGCAGGGAACAAAGCAAACTGAGCCACAGCCTTGGTATGCTAATGCTGGCCAAAAAATGAGGAGAGAAAACCATTTAGCCCAGCTCAGCCTCCCTTCCCCCAGGGCAGGGATACTCAGAAAGAGAAGCAAGCCTGCTCTCATACTGACCCGGACCAGCAAGTGTTTGACCAGTGTATGCCTCCGCCTCATGGTAGCTGGCAAGGGCTTCCTGCCCCCACACCATGGCGTGGTGTCCAGTACCTCTATCCTCACTGTGATATTCAGAGTCCCTAGCAAATAAATTGAACAGAGCCTGTTTCTTATACCTGTGGCCAAATGGAGTCAACTTGCTTTAACTGATAGTGGTCTGAAATACTGCGGGTGACTGGTCTTTATTGCCTCAGCAGTTTGGCTGGTAAAGGTGAGCCAGCCAGTACTGATGGCTTGTTCAGACACCCTAAGCGTGAAGGAACTAGGTAATGCCTCACCAACAGTGACTTCATTGCACTACATATGACTGTAACAACAGAAGGTCCAGCAGCCCCTTGGACCCCAGCGTCCCCTTCCTACTGCATATGAAGCACAGCACCATCAAGGTTCCCCCACCCACATCCATGCAGCCCCTTCCTCCCCAGCTGGTCCCACAGCCCTCTCTTCAAGAGTTCTCCATGCCAGCCATTCAGTTCCTGCCCTCTCTAATGAGCCTGTCTAAGAGAGAAAGAAAGCAGACACGATGGATCGCATGCTTGAACCACTAAGAACAAACTTCAGGATCCAGAGGAGACAAGGCTTTGCCAGCTTCTCTGGACCTCCCACTCCCTCTCACTTCAGATTTAGGATTCCCCATCACCGCTCCCATTTCTGCTGCTGTACCCAGCTGGACTGCTGTCACATTCCACGTGAAGGTCTTGGACTCCTCTGCACACAGACACTCCTTGTCCTTGCAGGTCCGGCACGGCTCCACCTGGAAGTCTGAGGATTTAGCCAGGGCCATGTGGATCTGAGGGAATGACAGATGCAGGCGAGTGACTGGGCAACTCAGGAGAGACGGCTTGGCACAATGCGCTCTAAAACTGGAGGGCATGGTGGGTCTGTCCCACACAGTGTTACCTGTGGCACAGGCACGCACCTGTATGCACTGCTGCAGGTAGTTGAAGACAGTAGCTTTCAGCACGAAGGTCTCTCCTCGGATGACAGAATATGGCAGCGTCACATCCACAAAGAAGGGCTGGACTGTTCTGAGGCTCGTGGTCGGGGCAAGGCCAAATCCCCTTCCAGCCAAGCAGAATGTCTTGACTTTCCACTCTGCAGCAGCAGCAGGCGCTGCGACTGGGACACTCCTGCTGCCGTTGGAGCTGAGAGGAAGAGAGCACTTGCATGAAGAAATTCATCCCACTCCACTGCAATGGGAGGGCTCATGGCCCTGGGTGAGGGAGGTTATGCAGGTCCTCATGCTCGGATCAACTCCTGCTATATTACCGATGACTTCTGCTCCAGTGGCTCACAGCAAGGCATCTCTCAGCAATTTGTTCCCTAAAGCCATAAACCCTGATTAAATGCCATCAGTAATGGCTTTATACCCTTCTGCTGAGCAAGACACTGCCCGAGCATTCCAGCTCTGTACACTCAGTCAACAGCATGATGTCAGTCAACAGCATGATGTTCTGGAAGGCAGCAGCACCATATCCTCCTGAGTGCTGATTCATCAGTCTTAATCTAAGCACTGTGCCAACAAGGGCTACAAATTTAGCTGGTGCACCCACCAAATTGAGAAGTTAGCAGAGTGCACCCCAATGTGTGAAGAGAGGATACTTGGCAGTTTGGTCTTGAAGTGTACTGCTCTTCTCTAAACCTGCATAGACTTCAGTTCTGCACCTCAAAGTCTACTAGTCCTTCAGTTTGATGCACTACAAATGCAGGGAAGAGCCACAAAATTCACATGCAGACCTCTCTTTACACCTATGGCTGGACTTCTGCACAAATGCACGTCAGCCAAGACTCAATAACAAAGGGATCATCCTTCTGTCCATTTGTAAAGTCTGGCATCACTTACCCAACAGAGAACAGATTCCAGATCCAAGTTTCAGGGAAATAGTAGTGAAGTCTTCCATGGGTTGTAAAATGGGGTTGTTCCTTAGTGATTCTTTGGTCTTCTGTAGAAGGCCCCCCTGAAAGAAAGAATAAGGAGTCCCACCAGAACGGGAGAGGTGAACCCTGCCAATGACAGACAGCCTAGCACCGGGGCAAGAGGCAAAGCAAGCAGTAAGAGAGATGTGGGAAGAGTCTGGCAGAGGAAAACACAAGGGAGTGGGCTGATTTGGTAGGAGAGGAAAAATAGGAAGGGAAAAGAGAGTTGTAACAGGAGAACCAGCTTGCAGTGAGCTGGTTGCAAGTTTTGCAAGACTTGGTTAGACAAAACCCCTTGCTGACCTGACCCAGAGTTGGTGCTAAAGAGACTAGGGACCTTCAGAGAGCCATTTTAACCAACACTTCTGTAATTCTGTGAATAACAATACTGTTTGATTGTCTGCCAAAAACTCACAGCCCTCTGCAAGCAATGGTTTAAATATCAGCAGGTGTGTGAGCCAGCTTAGTATGATTATCTAGTGCAAACTGAGACACAGAGGAAGGAAGTGACTGTCCCTGCAGCCACAGGCAGGGACAGAAGCCAGGTCTCAGCACACCCTGTGGTGTAGTCACTGGGAAACAGATCCTGGCCCACACTTGGGTTTGTCTGTGCCAGGAAAGGGAATGCCATCCTTTAATGTCAGGGAACATCCAGGTAGTGACATTCTTCAGAGCCCTTTTTATAGGGACTGGGTCATTCCTGCCGAGGCTGGTGGACCGGGCAGCTAGGCTGTGGCAGCAGCACCCGTTACTCCTCAGAGAGCCAATATCCACCACCAGTAAACCCCAGAGATCAGAGGGCTCTTCCATCTGAGTGACTTCATGTCCTAGGTAGGCTGAAAGTGCAGCTCACCCATGGTTGGCTTCCTATCCGCCCGATGAAAGCACTGAGGCTTCTTGATTACAAGGTTTGAGAAGATTTTCAGCCCCATATTCTGTTAGGAAAAGAAGGAGGGCAGGGGAGGCAGAAAAGCATCTGTGAGTGGGGAAAAGCAGCTGCTGCTCTTCAAAATTACTCTGAAAACCATCAGGGCCAGGACAGCCCGGTGCCCGGGCGCCCCAGAGCAGCACTGGCCCAAGCAGACACAGTGTTGGAGGCATGGCACAGCCTCCCCGGTCCCTTCTTTCTCAGGAGGTCACTAAACCACTACCTCTCTTCTGGGGGACACTGGGATCTCTTGCTCCTCTCAACGCATTTCCAGTGGCAAGGGCACAGTGGAGAGGTGTCAGTGTCATGCCCCGTCCCCTCATGCACCGTGGAGGGAATATCTGGATGAAATCTGCACTCTGAAGTCATGCAGAGGTGTGACGGGGAGCACATCCCCCATGCAGCCCCTGGGGCTGTGACATGGACCTGTCCACAAACACAGGAGATGTCCCTATGCTGTGAAAGAGCCTCCTAGGACGTGTCTCTATTGCTAAATAAAAGAGGACAGGGTCTGATCCCCAAGTCCAAAGCCAAATGACACTGCCTGTCTTGTGTCCATGCTGCTTAAGGCTAGTCCTTTCTAGAGGAGATCTGCCTTAAACACACCAAGAGATTTGCCTGGGAACAGCCCAAAACAGTGCCAGAGAGCAGGCTAACAACAAAGCCATGTCAATGATCTCTGGTCTAATGCTTGGGATCACTCCCTGTCTCTCTCTTCTCTAATACTGTAGACAAAGAGTACACAGCCCAGGACGTCATTCCCAAGCCCAAAAAGCTGGGTTTTGCTGGTCCAGGATCTCATAATCTTGCTTTCTGCATCTGTGGGGGGGAATACAGGTGTTCATACTCATAATGGGATTGTACATCTCTTGAGACAGCACAGCTAGGTCAGGACAGACAGCAGGGGCTGTCTGGAGAAGGCAAGGCCTTCTCAGACTGCTTGGGGAGAAAGATATCTCAGATGCTCATAATTTCAATAGCTCTGGGAAAAGTCAAGAGGTGATTACCCGGAAGAGGTTAAAGATATCAGGCTGAAAGGAATGCTGTGGCTTCCCTCGTAGCAGAGATGATGTGGGCTGGGGCTGAACACAGTGATCTGAATGCTCTTCTACTTGGGCAGGGTATCCATGTCGGTGGGCAGCAGGGAACAAACCATAGACCTAGGGAAATTCACAGGCAAGGAAGAATCGGGCAAGGAGCAGATACCTCCAGATGCTTCATTCCACCCTCCCCTAGCATACATACCTGTTCCTGCCCATCTTGCTAGGCAGACCCTGCTTTCTCCTCCACGCAAAGACCTCCTCATCCATTAGCTTCCAGCTCCCCTTGCCACAGCCCCTGCCTGCCTCCCCCAGCTCATCCATCACTCTTGGTTTTTTGCCTGGTTGCACAGACACTCACGATTTGCCTTGTCAGCTCGCTCTCTGGTCTCATGAAGAACGTGTTTTCATCCACTGCCTGTACTGCACACAGGGAGCCAGGGGCTGCCTGCAGTCGGAGCTGCACTGTTGACCCTGGGTGGGCTTCTTTAGCTGGGAATCCTACCTTGACCTTGAGCAACACACCAGGAAAGGAAATATGAAAAAGAGAGAAAGAGGGGTGAGGAGGCTGACAGACAGGCAGCACAGACCAAAAGAGGAAGACCACCTGGAGTCTTCCCTGCTTAGCAACTGCTATGAACAGAAGTCACTGCTGAAGATTTCCTGGTCCCTGGGCATTGTGCTGCAGACATCCCCTTCCTCTCTTCTCTCCAGTTCTCTCTTTGAAGGATCTGAGGGTCTCTTTCCCTCAGGCCTGCTGACTCCTGCTTGTCAGCTCTCCCCCAGCCGCAAGAATGAGTCTCACCTGGTTTTCAAAGCACAAGGCAACATCAAAACGGATGCTGTCAGCTGTTACCCCTCCATTGGGGAAGATGGTGTACACCACTAAGGAAGGTGATGGGGTGAAGTCAGCAGTGAAGGTCAAAGGGATGGAGAAGGAGCCCTTCAACACTGAGGAAGGAAAGGCAAAGTGTTTTCATCACAGCCCCACCAAGATCTCCTTCTGCCCTCTTTCTTTTTTCTGCTTTATAATCCCACAATGTCAAATCAATTCCTGCTGATGCTCTGTCTGCCCTCTCCCTCCATTCTCTGACCCCATGTGCTCCATCTTCGCACAAGTCCTCCCAGTATCTCTTCCCATCATTGTTTCCCTCGTTCTGTCTTTTCAGCCTCTTCCAGCTGACATAATTGCTTCCTCAGCCTCCCTCTGTCCTGTTCGCTGACTGCCCAGGACCTATAGATTCAGGGAATTTGGGAGAAACTCTGGCAACTCTCACTGTCCGACCTAGAAACCCACCGGGCGCAGCCGTTTCCTGTTGTCCGGCTGCTGCAGACTTACTGTTCAGCTTCCCGACCTGGACACTCCTCTGGCCCCTGACAATAATTCCAGCCTTCCCAGTGACCTGTGGGAGGAGGGACACGGGATGAGCAGACTGCTGTTTGCCTCCAGAGCGCAGTCACACTCACTCATGTGCATCTTGCTCTCCTACGCAACCTCAGAAATAAACTGTGGGTCCAATCCAACCCCACACCTCGGGTCCAACAGATTTACAGACATCACAGTGTGGGAGGAGAAGCTTTAACACATGAGATTCTGGTCTGGTCTGTCCAGTTAGGACTATGGATGGGTAGTGGGTTTACTGGAGATAAGCGAGAGACAGCTAAGGTATTTCCCCTCTAGTAGGCAGGTCTCCAGACTAGACCAAAAGCCATTTCCACTGAGCAGCTGTTTGATAACCAGAGTGAAAAAGTGATCCTCCATCCAGTTTTAAAGGGAGAAGAGTTTGACAGCAGACTCTGCACAAGACACTTCCCACTGCAGCCTTGGCAGAGGCTAAGGGGGCGATGGGCTGCAAAGGTAGAAGCCTCCTCCCATCCATGGAGGTGACTGGGGCCCTGATACCAGGATCATGCTGTGGCCAGGCTGAGCTCTACTGGGTGTAGTGTTCACCCAGTTCTCCAAGAACAATTTTTTCCTGTCATCCCTCCAGGGATGATCTAAATTACTCCCTCAACATTTCATTGGAGTCTGGTCCCACCACTGCTGCCTTTCCCTCAGGTTCTGTACCACCCTTACTCACATAATATGCAAAACCTATACGGCTGGTGTCTTCTCCCAGGTCATCCCGACTAAGCGTGAAGGTCACCTGGACATTCTGCTTCAGCCCACAAGGCAGTGTTTCTGTGAGTGGGTGTATGTCCAGGAAGCTCTTGGTTGTGACATGGAAGGGCTGCAGGTGATGGTAAGCGTTTGTGTAACTGAAGTCAGTTTTTCGAGGCGTGTGCATGAGATCCTCCAGTGTGAACCTTCCCTGAGAGGGGACCAGAGACACACAGAAATCAAGAGTTCCATGCTTCAGTGCTTTGTTGGGATGTCATCATCTTGGTTTGGGAAAGGCTGTTGCTTGGTGCCTCCCTGCTGGCTCTGCACAGGCAGAGCTGTGTGGGGAGCCCAGGCCTGAGCTGGCATGGGGGCTGTGGGGCAGGAGTGGGGAGCACTGGCAGAGCTCAAGGATTCTCACTTTCCTGTATGCAGAGGTGGGACCTACCTCCAAAGAGACTGACGAGCTGTTCCAGGCAGTTGTGTCCAGGTTGAACGATGCTATTCCACTGTCATCTGTGATGTATGTTTTGATAAACCGACGCCTCATGAACTTTATCACGAGATAAACTTTTCTGTTTTTCATACCATTTCCATAGTGATCCTGAAGCTTAATCTGGTGACAACAGGGTGATGCAGAAAAGCCAAAGTCAGATATTTCTTCCAGTGTCATACCCAAAACCTTCCTCCCTCTGACAAACATAGAGCCTCCTGTGTAGGTGGCCTTAACTTCAGTCTGGCCCCAAGAACACAGAAGACCTATAAAACTCCCTCATCTCTAAAGCTAAGCTAAGAGTGATTAAAACCTGTCCGCTCCAAAAGGTGTGTGTGGCTAGAGCACGAGGAGCTCATCTCCCAGCCAACAGCTGAGACATCCTTGCATCCCAGCACCCCTGCTGAGACATCACTCATCGCTCTCAGCAGAAGCTGGAGGTGTAAACACATCAGGGAATCTGAAATGCAGAAACTGGAGCTGCACTGTCAAGTAATGTAACACACTGCAAGGTAAAGTACTCTGTCTGAGGAACAGAAAAAGGTTTGGGTCAGCAAAATTTACTAGACACTAAATTCCTTGGCAAATGATGGGGAGGGAAGAAGCAAGGGAAAAAAATCACCTTCCCCCTGTAGGGTACTCCAGGGATGTAATACACATTTGGTGTCTCAAACACTGCCCTTGCAGCTGTCCTGGAGATGAGGATTTGGCTGGAAGTGTTGATCTGCACCCCTGTTGGAATGCAGAGTGCAAGGGAAGCAGGATCAGTATCGGAGGTGACTACCGCACCCTAGTTTAATCTCACTTGTTATTCCCAGCCCCTCTAAGCAGAGTGTCTTAAACTTCCTTCCTGACACCTGCACCCTTCAAGGTTTGAAGGCTGTTCCTATGGCAGCTCCTTCTTTAGTTAAGGTGTCTCCAAGCCCCTTTGTGGCCTCACGGACCACGGTCCCAGCCACACCTCATCTGCCTGCTGCTGGCAGAGTAGCTCTCCATGGGCACAGCGAGTTCCTCAGGCAGGATCGCTCTCCGTGTCCTGTGACGGTCCCAGCACCAGGTGGAGGAGAGGGGGACATGTGCCCACTCTGACCCTCACACCCCCAGAATGGTCCCTCCCCCCCTTGCACCTTCTCTACTGAGCCCCTGGGTACCTGTGCCCATCTCCAGGAGAGAGGCTTCTGCATAGAGCTTGCCATCTTCCTCGCTGGGAGCCAGGTTGAAGACTGATGTGCTCACAGAAGGGGTGAAGCACCCCTTGCTCACAGTCTGCAATAGGAAGTGGTAGATATTATTTGGGGCTGGGGAGAAGGGAAGGAGTCAGAAGTACAAGGTATTACTCATTCTGTCATAAGTGTTGACTGCAACAAGTAATAATGCAGATTCATATATAGATAGATATGGTTCACATTTTAAATTCTGTATTTTATATTTTATATGCATGAATATGTGTAATTTATATTGTAGAAATATATAACAGAACACACATCACAGTTTTATCAAAGTTACAAAGTTGGCAACTTTCCAGCTTTAGTAGAAAACTGAACACTGCACTAACTGGATCACAGAGCAAATATATGAGTATTTTAATAGATGTAGCTAGAAGAACTGCAGAATCAAATGAAAATTCAAAATAATGAATCAATTCCAGAGCTGGAAGATTACAACTACCATAACAAGTCACAGTGACAAATCATAAAGCATGAAAAGTTTTGAACCATATCTGTACAAGGGAAGAGCCCAGCTATGAAATACTTTGTAAGGAATGGAAATATGTAATAAGGAAAATATAAAAATATGTAATATATAAATATATAAAAAGAGAAAATAAAGTATAAAAGCTACTGTGTGATTTGGCTATGGAATTAACCATGTCTCCACCATACGTTAGTGTCCTTGTGCAGCTCCAGGATAGGTTCACCTTAACACAGTAATTTTGCACCTGAGAAAGCTCTATTAATTGTTGTTTCTTACACTGTATCAATCTCTGGCAAGTTATGCTTCTTTCCAGAAAAGAACAGAACTCTAAATCTTTCTGTGAAATTCCTCTTTTCTAGTCCCTATCATTAATAAGCAAAGTTACAAAGAACTTCTGGGGGTAAAGGCTTCTCAGCTGGTCTGGGCAACAATAATTGCATTAATTGAATAAAACCAATTACTTATTAGTCTACACATACATTACAGAGGTTGGCAAACCTTTCCTACATAGCAGTTCATTCTGCTCACTCAGCCCTTGACACTTAGTCCTGTGTGGTGCTCCTTCACTACCCATGTATCTTCCAGGATTTTACTCACTGGACCGCTGTATTCCCTACAGATGTCCTTGCTGGCATTTTGAGGACGCCTCCTTGCCTTCCGGCACAAAGTCACCCGCATGGTCCCTTGCACTGCTTTCCCATAGCTGTACCTGCAGGGAGAACACCAGAGGAGCTGCCGAGCAGAGGCGCTGTGTTTTTTGCTGAGCACATTGCTCCACACATTGCTCCTTCTTGATGAAGGTCTTAAGGCAGCTGGTAAGCAGGCAGGCATAAATGAAAATATAGCACATTGTGTACGTGGGGAGTGCAATAGCACAGTCCTGTGTCCAACAGAGGCAGAAACAAAGCACAGACAGGAAAGGATCTACACTCTCAGAAGCTCTCCGGCTTCTGGGTGCTTGCTGTCTTGGAATTGCAGGTAGACACAGAGAGCTGACCTGAGCTGATGTATCCACATAGCACAGAGCAGCACCCAGTGGAGATATTAGCTCAGGTGTGAAAGCAGCAGAAACCTGTGTCCCTGCAGACAGCAACAGCAAGTGCGTGGTATGGCAGTAACAGAGCTACAGAGGGACCTCAGACCTGCCTCACTATGGGCGTATCTCATGATCTGGACTCTTGGTTCCATCATCAGACCTGCTCTGCTGTATTTTTGCAAGGTACAGCAGAAGTGTGCCCTTGTCAGTGCAGACATTTCCCCTGCCTGCCTTGCTGCCTTTCCCTGCTCTGACTCCTCTCTGGCTTTCCCTTTGGAGCAATGGTCCTGACAGTATCAGTAACAGGAAGATATCTATGACCCATCCTGGGAATGCAGAGTGCTGTACTGCTTTCTACTAGAGCTTCGTATGGTCTAATTTTAAGTGTTCCAATTAATGAGAAATTATGTCAGACCAGCAGCAAAGAGACACAAAAAGTCTCCGGACAACCCAGCCCCAAATACAAATGAGCTCACCCCCTTTATCTGTCTACAAAGTGCTTTTCAGATCATTCTCCTTCCTCCTTTGTGCTTATACCGTCTGAGGTCATGCCTTCCTTCGCACCCTTATCTGCTCAGTTTTTGCTGATGACTACATAACTAGAGAAACGCACCTGCTGCTTCTAAGAAGGTAGTAAGTTCAGCAGCATGTAAGTGAGAAGGAACAGCATAACCTTCTAAAGAAACACCAGTTCCTGCTCCTTTACCTCAGCAGATCAGTCCCATATCAGATACACGTTTTTCCCCACATAAGGTCTTTCAAGACTGGACAAGCACAGCCTCCAGAGCAGGGTATCACTTGCCTAGGACAAGTCTCCCTATAGCTGGATGGTCTCTCCCAAGTGTGGCTCGTGTACCTCTTCCCCAAGGAAGAACCTTGCGCTATTTGGGATTCTTTGAAAGGAATGACTGTGGTTGGCCCTTCTTAAACCACTTGTACTTGATGGATTCAAGAGATAGGAGACATACGGAAGGAGAGACACAGTTTTGATGAGCTCTTTCCATTTCCCTGAACATCTTCCTTACCTGCCACACACACGCAGTGGGAAAGTTTTATCTGAAGCATAAATCTGAGCTGGTCCCTCGAAGAAAACATCAAACTTTTGCAACACTGGAACAAAAATCACAGAGTTACTCCATCAAAGGCAACAGACTAACTAGACATGGGATCGCAAAAGGGAAGAGTGTGTTCATGTAAGGCTGGAGTCCCATGAAGGAACATGTTCATGAGGTAAAAGCAAGGACTAATTAAAAACAGGGAAACCAAAGAAAGAATCCCCTTTTTCCCCCAACATACAAACAGTCTCGCAGAGGTCTCTAGTGTATTCTCACTCTGTGCCAACCTAGTGGTTAGCATATACCTTCTCCAGGAATCTCCAGCACAATCTCCCTTGTGTTCATTTCTCTCATATTGCTCACTCTATAGATTTGTGTTTAATCCTAGCTCTCAGACAATAAATCTTAGTTTACAATGTTTGGCTATATATTGTTACACAGACAGAAAAAAAAAACTTTTTCCATCCCATTCTTTGTTCTCCATACTCCATCTTACCACGTTCCTCCACCTTAAAGGTACTGGACACTTTTGGGTTCACCACACTGATGGTGTAAGTCCCCAGAGAGAGTTCAGCAGCTAACTGGAAGGAGAGATCTGCAATGCCCTGTTTTGGTCTCACATCCAGCCACTGGCCAACGCGGTTTTGGTTTGGGTCCTGCAGCCCGAGGGAAGGAAAGAAGAGGCAGTCGTCAGCAACACCTGCTATTCGCTACCCAGAGCCCACTGGATTCACAGGCGTTTCAGAGATTTCAGAGGCTTTTCACAGGTTCCTGCTGTTTTTTCCCCAGATGGTGCTGAAGTGACCTGAGTGCTGGAGCACCAACAGTGCTGGAGCACCCAACCCACTCAGAGTTGCTCTACTCTGTACTGCCATTGAAAAAGAAGGTATAAAAGGTCCTGACATTTAGACTCTCCAGTCTTACATAAAGATGAACTGTAAGAGTTAGTTAAAGCCTGGCTGGTGTTCCCGAATGTAGAAATGGATGGAAGCTGAACCATTTGGATCGTCAGTGCTTGTTAACAAGAAGCATGTGGACAAAGTATGCACGTGCATGTGCATACACAGACCCTAAGAAAAGTGACTTGACTCAGTAAGACCGCGGCTTAGGTATTATCCATACAGAAGTATCTTTCCTCATAACACCTGAGGAGTCTGAAACACCCACCTGGACTTCCACCACGGAGTACTGCAAAGCAAACAGACGGCAATGTCAGAAACTGGCATGACATCATAGCAACCTCCACATAAACTTATCTTACCCACCTAGCCCGTGTGCTGTGACAACACCGCCAGTCCCAAACATTACAGTACAAGGAGCTTGATCCTACCAAAACCAGGAGAATGGCTTTGAAATAGTAGGGAAAATATGTAACATAAAAATCTGTGCTATTCTTTGGATTTGTTTTTTGATCCCTGAATTTTTAAGATGCATTTTGATAGATACTCTACAACTGTGAAAGCTAGAATTTACTATAAAAAAAAGGAGAAAAGTAGACAGACTCACAAATATCATCACCCCAAGTTCACAAATATTAAAAGTCATCAGTTTTGTAACATAAATCCCAAGAATTAGCAAAACTGTATCACCTATAGGCAGAATACACCCCACATTTTCCTGTAAAATCCCTGGCCTAGGAGGTAAGGCTTGGAGATATGAATTACTGCTGACTGCAGCTGACAGTAACAGGGAGGGACAAAGAAGGACATACTTCAGCCCTTCTAGGCCTATTAATCCTCTGTTTGTTCTTATATCACTGCAGCTATCAGCCAGGAGGCAGCAGCGGTGAAGGACATGTGATTCGGGAGCACGAGGCCTAAGGAGGCAGGAGCAGGGGCTTGGGAGAGTAACTGGTCTCTGTAAACAGAAGGCCACATGTAATTCACATTATTCATCATTCTAAGCTTTCATGCAAGTTATCAGAGTCAGCTCTGTTTTCCCTGAAACAAAAAAAAATGTGCAGGTTAACTATTTTTGTAACTTGAATCTAATGTCAATGCTAAAACAAAACATGCTGATGAACAGCACCCGTGTTATCTCCAAGCCATCTAATTTACAAACTATATATTATAGCTTTAATGCTGCAGTGCACTCAAGCCTCGTAACAGCTTTGGTTAAACATGACCTCTTTTGAATTTTCATCACAGCATTATTAACAGTTATAATGCTAATTTACTCATACTCACACATAGACATCAAACATTTATGGTCAAATATCTTCATGAACCAATTGTAGGCATGGAAGCAAATGTATTGTTTATTTAACTAATTTTATTTATTGTATTTTATTATTTAACTAATGTAAGATATATGACTTCTTTGTTGGGAGGAGAAAAGCGTGCGTGATCCTAGGCCCTCACCAATAGCCCAAAAAAGAGGAAATGAAGTCAACAATGAAGAAGCTGGAAGGATCTCTCTCTTTACTTCAGTCTAGAGGGATTTGATCCAACTCTCTGCTCACGTGTGCCCTTCAGTATTTATCTGTCATGGCATGAATTCCTGTTGGCTCTCCTTAAATTGCTTGAGGACAGAGGAGTGTGAAATAGCTATAGCTGCTGGCTGCAGGTATAATTGCTTTCTGTAGAAAGATGCTAGTCTTGCAGTTTCCTGGCTAGCACATATGCAAGCGTCTGGCAACTTCTCACTCCCTTGACATGCAGAGAATGAGCTGCTGCCAGCATCAAGTCAGTATAATTTGGTTATACTGTTTTCTCTCTTTTCTTTTTTTATGATCACTTCATGCGTATCCTTTCCCCTATCAATTAATTTATCTTAAAATTTTGCAGATGCATCACAGCTTGCTTCAGACCCTCCTGCCACCCTTAGGTGCAACACACTCCACAAAGCGCTGAGCTTTCCAGAGCTGCGGGAGGGGAGCTTTGGGTTTGGCCGAGCCTGTACACAACTTGTCTGGTAATTGTGCTCGTGGCCAGCAGCCCGCGAATGTCCCCAGAAGCCCTGCCCGGTTTTCTGGCCAGGGTGGGGGGGTGGGGAGGTACACGCAGCTCCCGGGCTGCCCTGTACTAACTCAGCTAGCAGGGAGCGCTGGCACAACTCCTCAAATACCAACAGCAGCGCCAACCCTCCCACCGGCCAGCAGCCATCCTGTGAGAGCAACAGCACAGCTGTCAGCAAACGATGCTGCTGTTCCAATTCAGTTAGTAGAGGGTTGGCGTCCCTGGGTGCTGCAGACATTGGGACTGTCTCAGCCTCCACGGCGTGGGGCTGGCAGAGGAGGCAGAACTGACAGGGGGAGCCCGGAGACTTCCTTGCCTCCACTTAGATGGGCTTTACCTTGCTGTTAACGGGAGCAAAATCTTCAGTCAACGTCACGATCCGGAATTTCACTGAAGGGAGAAGATGAAGAAGAGCACATTATAGAGACGGTGTGCATTCGGGAATGGACTTGCCCTGTACTTGCCTCACCCCGAAATCACAGTTCCCCACACAGCCCTACTGGCAGCCCCCCACGTGCCCTGCAGCCCCCCTTACCCCTTGCTCAGCCCTGCTCAGCACCTCTTGCCCCAAATGCATGGCAGCAGCACAGCAGCCAGCCTCACAATTTAGGGTCTTTCCCACGGGCTGCACCCGGAGTTATCCTTATGTTTCCTCGTCTGCAGTGTGAGCAGACCAGTCTTACCTGGCCCTGGCCGAGAAGACCATGTTCAGGTCTGCTCCCTCTTCCAAGCCAGCTCTGCTCCTAGAGCGTGTGAGACCGACCATTCCAGTTCCCTCCCACCCCTAAAACATGGTGCACGGGTACATCACTCCAGAAGGCAGCAGATAGCTTCCCGCTCCGTCCCCATGGAGGCCACATGGCACAAAGCACTCAGCATGCCACACATGGGAAATTGGGAACAAAGTCCAGGCAGGTCAAGGCAGGGGAACTGTCGAGGTGCTCCATACAGTGCTCACCTGTCTGTCCTGGGTTATAGATGGGTTTATCCATCTGGATGAAGGTGCCTGTGCTAGCCCTGCGGATCAGGACTTGCTTCTCTTCATTTGCACTGAAGTAGTGGCCATTGGAGATGTGCAGGTAGACCGTGCCCACCTCCTGGCTGCCTGCAGGTTGAGGGACCTAGGACACAAAAGAGGAGCCACCAGCTTAGCAGGCAGTAGGAGAGGACAAGATGTCATCAGAGCAGCGCTCTTCTCCTTGCTCCTGCTGCACTATGAGGCCAGCCTCTTCTCCATCTTACTCTGAAGGCCAGCACTGGGTGTCCCCTCAGCGGCTGAGGGCTGTGTCTATGGAAGCACACTGGACAACGCCTTTGCACTTGGGACAGATCTTGTACAAGAGGAAAAGGGAGCCTGTTCTGGCACAGAAATTGTGTCTGCCCCTTCACAGGGCCACTGTTAGAGCCTGCATGGAGCGCGATGGAGAAGACCTAACTCGAGGGAAGAAAAGGTCTATGTTGATGCGAAATCTGTTTCCTAGAGTGTGCGGGTCACGGAGGCTGAAACCCACTCTTATTCATCAGTACAAACCAAGAAAATAAGGTTCATGAGTTTGGCAGATCAGAAAGACTTGTGCTGAGCTTGTGTGCACACTGTCCCGTGCCTTTCCTAGTCCTCCAGCACATTTTCCAGCCCTTAAAGAGAAGCTTGGAGGGAAGCAAACATGACAGGAGGGTGTCTGAGATGAAAGATCTGGTTCTTCCTGCATCATGACTCACAAACGACACCCTGTGATAGTGGTTCCTTCTGAGAAGAGAATGAGCTGCACAGCTGCCATTTGGGTGCTTCTAAGTGCCTCCATCCTCCTCAGTTCTTTGGTGCCTGGCCAGGCAGCCTTCCCTCGGTGTGCCACCAGGGGGGACTGTGACATACCCAGCAGGAACAGTATCATGCACCCAGACAAAGGCAGGGAGCAAAGACATCAGGCTCCCACTAAACACTCTCCCTGACTTTGCATGCACTCCTTTCCATGCCCTCTCTCCTCTGGGCATCCTCATTCTCTGTTTCTCTGGTGAGAGAAGTCATGAGCCAAAAGAGCATGCTGGGAGCTGCCAGCTAGAGGTCCCTGCCAAGAACGAACCTGACCTGAAATCTGGAGCACTCGAAGATCCAGTTGTTCCGGACGACCTTGCGGTAGAGGCTGAGGTTGCCAGATGGATGCACAAGAGTTAAGGCCACACGAATAGGCTTTTCCACCCCACGGAGGTCCAAGCACACCCTCTGGGAAGAGGGGTAGGGCAGTGCAGCTGGAACGATGATCAGGTACTTCCTGCAGTGGGGAAACAAGACATCACGTTCTGGGAGTAGTCTCACCCACTCTTGGCAGTAATACTCTATGGTGTGAGGAAGCAGGAGGGTTTACCACCTCTCTGAGGGCAGGAGGTGCTGCTCTGCTGGAGTGAGAGGGACAGATAAACAATGAGAGTGTGACCCTCTCACAGGAATGATGGAAGGTATATAGTTAATTTCAGATAAACACAAGAGAAATGCTTTCAGGTGACCTCAGGTCACACTGGTGTGTACATGGTTTTGGAGGATGCTACAGTAGTGCAGAAAAACATATACAGTAGAGACCATCTTTGCTTCTGCAAAGGGAACCATTCTTAGATGTTCTCAGTACACATGGAAAATGCAACAGTCCAGTCTCTCAACGGAAAAGGATTCGCCCTTTTTGCTTTGAGACGGCTGCTCAACTACCTTGGCAGCAGACTGGTTCCTGCTTCATCACCCCAAGCCCTGCAGCCCTTTTCATTTGCCCGTCACTTTATCCTACACCTTTCCCTTCAGCCTGCCTCAGACTGCAGTCACTCTTCTTGTTCCCACCACCAGTCCTCACCTAGTTCTTGTACTGCAGCGATATCCATGAGAGAGGTTCCCACCTTCAGGAGGATCCTATGTTCCTAACAAAGCTTGTGGCATGCTGCATGCCATCCCATGTCTATCCCTTCCAGGAGATGACTCGCAGTGTCCCACGCTCTCTCCCTGATATCCTGGCCCCTCCCTCAGCATCACAACCATCAATCACCAGATTTTTAAATGGCACTTACGGTTGTGCCACTATCCCAAGGGTGTAGAGCAGGTAGCTCAGGAGGAAGGGAGTCCACATCTTCATGGGAGACCCCCAGAGAGGTGGATTCCTCTGGAGGGCCGGTCAGGAGAGAAGGTAGGGTGCAGCTTCTCTCCTTCCAAGGTCTCCAGGCCACCTGCTGTTGTTGCCGTTTCTCCCAGGAAGCAGACAAGAAGCCCCAAAGTTTCCTTCCTTCTGCCTCATTCCTGTGTTTATAGTGCTGCAGGCACAGGGTTGTGCCATTCAGGATGTTCCCCAGCCAATCCAAGTCTTTTTGGACTCCAGCCTCTGTGCTCTCCTGCTCCCCTGTGGATGGACCAGCATCATTCAGACAAATTTGCTTTTTATTTTGCTAAGCAACAGCCTGTTTCCTGTTCACTGTGCTGACCCTGCTGCCTGTGCCAGTTGCAGCCCCAGTCCCATTGTTTTGCCTCCAGCTGGATTGTCCCACGATTCCTTGGCACGTGCACTCGGCTGGAGCTCATGGTGAACTCTTGTGGTCATGCTGTCCCCAAACTTTCTGAGTCTGTAGCTCCCAAGGCAGGTCTCAGGCTTGAACTGGAGACCAGGCTTCGTACAAAATAAGTATGTATGCATAGTGCTTTCTGCTCCTTCACAGAGTGTTGCCTTACCCAGGAGGAGAGCACAGAGAGCAGGCAGAGCTGGAGTCCTCACCTTATTTCTGCCCTACAGGTATTTCGGTTTGAAAAGGAAATCTAACAGCTGCAGTTCACTCCAGCTATATCACACAGTCCTCTGTGGTCCAGTTCAGGGCTGACTTTTACACACACACTCACCGGTGGAAATGAGGGTTGAACATCAGTCAGGCAGGTCAAAAACTGCATGGCTTGAGTCCTACACTGTTTTCTCTAGCTACCAAGAGGCTGTCGCTCTAGCCCTAGGTGATGGGAACACATGCTATCTAGTTTGGGAGCTTCTTTCCACATGCTAATTTTATACCTGTTAGTCTATAGATTATACTGAACTTTTCCTTGAGTATCTTACCATAATTGAAAAGAAAATCTGGTTCTTGAAACTACTTATTCTTAAAATAAGGAAGTTATTCTATTTTAGTGTGATGACCATTTCATATCAAAACGCACCACTAATTTATCCTCCAGTACCAAACTGAGCTCTTAAATAAGTAGGGCCTAGTAATGTTTTCCTTTTCTTTAGGAAAGACTGATGCATAACAAGGAAACTAGGGTTTGGGGCTTTTTTTTCACCCATGCCCCTACCCACCCCACCCCTATAGTAGGCAGATACAAATCCTGTCTCTCCTTTTTCTCCCCAATCCTGGGCTTTGTTCAGCTCAGAGCTGCTGGTGCCAACGGCTGAGAAAAAGTGTAAGTGCACCTGGATAAACAAGTGAACAGGAACCAGAGCAAGAAAATGAATCACTCTCCGACACCAGGCTGCCCTTCGTTTCTTTCCATGGGTCTCAAAAAGTACAGGCAGTGCCTGCTGAACAATCCCAGCTGACATTTGTTTGTTCACGGTAGATCCAGAGCAGTTCCAGGGGACAGCCAGATCCCTCATAACAGCACAGGGGCTCACAATGGCAAAGGTATTGAGAGTCCTGGCTCCAACTGACTCCAGCAGCCGTTTTGTGAGAGTGGATACATAAACACCTCTGAAGGTCTGGACTTAGCACTGATTGGAAACCTACATCCTGAGCAATCAACCCAATCCAACTCCCAGACAATGAAGCAGAATGAAATAAATGTTGAAGCAGCAAAAACAAAGTCGCAGGCTTGGTGTGCATGATTCATTTGACTCAGCCCCATCTCCATCTCCCATTACCGGCATGGTGACCAGCTGCTGGTGGCCAGGAGGTGCTCAGGAAGCAAGCACCTCTTAGCAGGGCTCTGCACCAACTGGAACTTGTGGCAGGGCACACAGTACCTGGCTGCTGCCTTGTGCTGAGATGCTTCCCCAGCCCACAGACCCATTGATCACTTGGCCCAGAGACAGGCAAGAGACACACAAGGAGTTGAGGCTGGATTTGTGTCCCTGGAAGCAAGCAGTCGTCGGTGCTCAAGCAGTGGAGCTGGTCACAAGCTAGATAGAAGCACGCACACCACCAAGGCTCCAGGTTGAATCACCACAACCCCTCAATTTTGTGAAGGATAAACAAATGAGTGTGATGTTTGACACCTCCTGCTCTAAGCAGAGAGGGGGAAGTTTAGGCCACAGAGAAATCAATGTGTTTTGTACAAAAGTGGTTTTTTCCTTGTCTTTAAATTCTCCTGGAAGACAGCCACCTCCCTCCAACACTCTCTAGTAGCCAGACACCACAGGTACTACAGTTTAAGTCCGAGAAAGAACATTTTTAAGAACCCAGAAGAAATGTTAAGAAAGTGGGCACAGAAATTGCAATGGATATTGAGTAAAAAATGTCACCGTGCAATTTTTACACAGAGTGTGTGTACACATATGCATATGAGTGGGGGGTTTTTGTGTGTGAACTCCTCCTGCCATAATGGGCTCATGCATGAGCTGCCCTTCCTGGGGTCAGTAAGGAGTAGGTAGAATACATGTGTGTGTATGACCACCACAGCAGTTGCTTTCCCAATAAACCTCTGTTGCAGGGACTTTTATCAGACCTGTTGCCTGTGCTTTGCTAAGCACTGCAAAACAGATGATAAGAACACGGTGGCATTGGCAGTGGTAAGTGGGGTCCCTCCCTCTCTGCAAGAGCCCAAGCTCTAGTCAATGGTGCTCTCTAAGTACCGATACCAGGTGCAGGCCTGACTAGCTCCAGTTCTGCTTTTTGATATCAGCAAGGATAGACATTGCCAGAGGTAAAGGCAAGGGGGAGAGGAGACATTTGCAAAGAAAGCTGCAGTATCTGCAAAGTTGTTTTTAAAAAGTTTCAGAGAAAGTAGTATTCTGGCAAAAATCGTGTTCTGCAGAGTTGGGCTATGCATTGCTCATGGACTGCTGAGGAAATTGAATAAAGAGAAGGAAAAAGCACCTGTTTAAACAAAGGTGCAGAATGAGAGAGAAAGTGACACCTGGAATGAAGCCAACCTCAGTGCAGCCGATTCTGGCACTGCACAGGGAACTGGTAACGCCTACCTGCTGTGCTGAATTCATGCATTCGTTCTGGTCCTGCTAACCTGCACATGAAGCACGGAGCAGGCTTTCAGCAGCCTGCCTTGCCGGCAGATCTCCTCGGTGTGTTATGGATGGCGTTTGTTCTTAACCCAAAGATCTTGCAATGCTTGTGTCTTTGCCTCACAGAGGGGACTTGCTGAGACTTCAGGGTTGCTCTGGAACTTCAAAGTTGAAATTTAAACACACTTTCCAAATCCGTCCCTTTAAACCACCACAAATCGCAGCCTTGCTGCAGGGTCTGGTCTGGAGAAATTTCAGGGCTGTAGCCAAATCCAGACCCTCAAGCCCCCCCCCCGAGCTTCTACTCCTAAGCCTGACTTTGCACTTAGCCATCACACTTTCACAGCCAGTTCTGGCAATGGTCTGTGGAGACCTACCTGTCTATACAGGGACATAGCACTGCCAAGCTTGAAGATGCCAGATCACGAGCTGGCGTTCCTTAAATCATGAGGTTTGATTTTAAAAAGCAGGTATAGATGTTGAATTTTCACATATGCTTTGGTTGTTGAATTGCCCTTGCATCTGCTTGTCATGTGACAAAGACCCTGTTTCATGCTCCAGTAGCTCATTAGGGGGGAGGGTTCAACCCTGGGGCACCATCCCTGCCTGACAACTCATGTTTGAATTGTCCTGTGCAAGATCCAGCTTCACAGCAGGTGCAGAAACTAAAATTAGTCCCCTCCCAAAACCAGGACACTATGCTAGGAAGACAGAAGCTAATCTGTGAGATACATGGATGTAAATCTACCCTGCTGTGTGAAGTGCAGAATCAGCCAAGACCTTATTGCTCAGTTACATCTGTGTGCAGTAGTTGATGCTCAGTGGGATCAGTCTCCATCCAGGGCTAGGAGTCCTCACCCCATACTGATGGATGCATGATGCTGCTGGAGGGGAATCCGGTGCTGGAAGAAATGAATTCCAGGTACACGGTTCAGATACACTCTCTCTGTAAGAGTTTGCTTCTGCTCTCTCCTCCAAGGTAATCCTCTATCACAGAGTCCAAACACACACCACAGTACGCAGATTTGTGATTTATATTTTATTTTCAATCTTTTTACAAGCAAGAAATTCCCTGGATTAAAACAATCAGAATTAATCAGACACCCCAAAGAATTCACCAGGAAATGGCTGTCAGGATGAGCAGAATGGCTTGGGCTGGGTTTAGTCCTGAAATCCAACTTGAGATTTGCCCCAGCCCACCGAGATGTGACCTTCCAGGTGACAGATGCCCCATCACAGCAGAAGCAATAATGCAGCAGCCCTGCTATCCTAGGGCATCTCGAACTAGTGGGATCCCTGTGGGCTGAAACAGTGGACAGTAAGGGAGCAGACCAAGTTCTTGGAGAAATGAGAGCAGGAAGAGGGAGTAACTCAGAGCGCAAATAATATGACCCAAATTATTAACTCTGGGATGCTAACAGCTAGGGAGCCCAGGCTCTCACTAAGGACTCTAAAGGAAAGTGTTTCTCTGGTTTGATCTAGTGCCCTTGTTTTACCTCAGGCCTTCCGCAGAAAAAGGGACTCTCCATACCCGAGCAGAGTAAGCTGAAACTAGTACCATGAATTCTGCTTGAAAGTTCTTCTGCAACAGCGCAAGCCATCTATGAGCACTGTCACTCAGCTGGCAGGCAGACCCATGCACTGTACCAGCCCAGACAGCCCTGCAGAGAGTCCCAGAAAATGCACACGACTAGTCCTTCACAGCATGGACATGTTAATCACTTCATGTCCTGCCTACAGGGCAATCCAGCAAAGACTACATTACAAAGTCCAGAAAACAGGGCAGAGACTAAAGTGCCTGGAGGCCTAGGGAGTTCCAGATATAGTCCTAGATGAAGGGAGCATGCTGAATCAGAGATACCCAGGGCTCCTATGGGACAGAGAGAGGTGGCTGGGTTGCAGAGGAAACATCACAAGGCTGCTAGGTCTGTAAGGGGGCTGAGGAAGGGACTCACACCTACCTCAGATGCAGAAGACATTATAATCAGCCAGGGCCTGCTCCTCTGCAACAGGACAGGAAAGATCTAAGTTATTCTTGCACAGAGCCAAGTGCAAACACCCAGACAGCCCTGGCACCCCATGGTTCCACACTGACCTGGATGGTAGTAGTCATAGACCCTGACGTGGCCTGGCTTCAGGTTGGTCACCCCAATCTCCCGCTCCAGATGCAGGACATATGTCTCAGACTTATGGCTCAGCTGGGGAAGAAGAGCAAATAACAGTTCACTTATGCCTCACAGTTCTTTTTATTCCTCACCTAAATTTGATCCTACTGATAGGCAGTAACAACTCTGTGGAGTCAAAGGCACGACTTCAAAATGAATCTTGAATATCCTGCTCTGCTAGCCCAGTCCTGGATTCTCCACACAACTCTGCCACTGCCCTCCACTCCTGCAGCTTCTCTAGTAGCACACACATACCTTGTCCAAGTAGATGGCAACACCTCCTTGTGTTTTCTCAGTTCTTCTCACAGAGTGCCAATGCTGCAGCTAGGACAGGAGAGCAGAGGAAGCAATTTAGTTGGGTCTTTTGAAAAGCAAGTGTGAGACATCCCAGCAAGGTTTATCTAAGCTTGAGTGGGCAGGTTCTCATTCACTCACTTCCAAACTTATTTTGGGCTCTTACCCCTTCAGGCTGATCTCCCTGCAGGGCCACTCAGCTCCTGCAAAACCCAAGGACAGGAACCTAGGCTGCTTAGCTGTCAAGGGTATGCTAAGCGAACTGGGCCAGAAGGATCACCACCCTCAAGGCACAAACAGAGAACTGACAGTGTGTGTTCATGTTTGTTGTGTGGCAGAGGGGAAGGGATGGTGAGATTGCTCAAGAGAGAGACAGGCAACACCTTCCTATGCAACCTCCCCCTCTCCTTGGGCATGGATGGTCCCACTGACACCACATCACCATCCTGATCCCAGGCTTCTTACAGACATCCCGGATCCTGGAGCCAGGACGAATCCAGACAGTAGGGACACCTCCACAATCACCATGTTGGCAGTGGATCTCTTCCCAGTGTACCTGGGGGAGAAGATCAAAAAGAGAGTCTCTCCCAGCTTCCCCTTCCCTCCACCACCATACCCTGTGTGCAGGACCCTGAGCCAGGCAGCCCAGCCAGGACCAGGGCCAAGGCAGTCACTGCTCCCTCTTACAGGGGGCAGATGATGGCTGCACTGCTCTGAGCATCCCCAATCTGAGGTGACTACTTGCACTCCTCTCCCTAGCAAGAACCAATGCCCTCAGAAACATTTCCCCGTCCCCAGAGACACTTGTATCTTTCTTTCTCCATCTTCCATCTGGACCTTCTGCTGAAATTGCCTGGTGCCTCCATTGCAGCCAAGAAGCACCCCTTAGCTCTCCAGCCATGCCTGGCTTTCCTTCCCAAGTGGGGCAATGTCTTCAGAGTCACCTGACGTTGACATAGACAGTAACAGAGTGTGTATCATCCTCGGTGCAATTGACTGGCTTGGTTTTCACTCTCAAGGCAAAGGATGTGGAAACCTGTGGGGAGGGTGTGTTGTACCTCAGCACCATCTGCAGGGAGAGACAAAAAGACAGAATAAAACATGGATAATTAGTTCAATATCATCTGTCGTACCTTTTTTTCACTGACTACTCTAATCCTCAAGATATGGACCCCAGGCAGTGATTGGATAAATGATACGTAGGGAGCACACTCATCTCGGTACCCAAAATAAAGGTCACTCAGACTGGAAACCTTCCATGATCCTTCCAGCTGGGGCTCCTTCTCTTCACTCTTCCCCTTGAGACTGTGCAAGTCAGGCACACAGCAGTGGGACCACTACACAACATTTCCATCCTCCAGTACTGTGAGAGCTATGGAAGCATCACTGTCCTCACATTTGGACATGTTCTGTCTCTGAGTCTCCTCCAGCACACAGGTTTATTGCATTGGCAACAGGCTGGGATTAAATCACAGTTAATGCACATTTCCTTGCACAGAGCTGCAATGGAGAGTTTTGGGTTTGATAAGATGATAAGCAGAGGGTTGTCACAGCAGGGTGTGTGGGAACCTACCCGGGTAAAGACACAACAGCTGCCATGGGCCTGCACCGAGAACTTGCCCGGGATTTCTGTCAGTGCCGCCTCCTGCACCAACAGCCGGTTCTGGTAGGAGACTTGGAACTTCCTCCCAAAGCCTCTCTGGGACCTCACCCTCACTTCTGCAACCCCTTTCGTGCTGTATGTCAGCGCTGCATACTTAGCCAAGGCCTGCAAGGCAACTACTGTGTCCTGAAAAGGAAGAAACAATTACATTTGCAGCTCTGAGACCCAAAGACACTTGAACTCACTGTCCTGAGGGCCTCCATATACAAGGGCTCCTCTCCTCAACGCGTTTGCACTTGCATATATTGTGCATATATTGTGCAGAGGTTCTTTCTCAAGCAACATCCCCTTCCCCGGCCACGAGTTACCTGTGTTGAGGCAAACCCTCCATAGGCATTCTGCTGCCTGGTGAGCCAGGCCACGATGCCAGAGGCTGTGTTGAGATCAGACCCTGTGACATTTGGCTTGGAGAGCAGGGCCAGGAGGACGTAGGCTGTCAACTCTACATCCACAGACAATGGCTGTGACCAAGGGCTGGTGCTGGGTCTGGGCTTGGACAATGTCTGACTCCAGTGGATCTGCCCACCTGGGAAAGGAAGGGAGTCAACGATGTTGAGGGATGTCAGGAAAGAAATCCTGAGGCCTAGGAGGCACAGTGGCTTGTGTCTGCAAAGACCATCAAGTAAATACCTCTTGGCTGGGTCATCATGTCACTGGGTGAACTGCAATCCCATGTATTTTGAAATACCCAACACTCCATATTACACACCAAGGTGATATAAAAAAACTAATATGCCAATAAAAAAACTAATATGCCAATAATCTGCATAGACATTACCTCCCAGATGTCCAACTTCTCCATTGTCCTGTTTACCAGGTCCACTAACTACCTAGCTACTCACTAGGCAGTCCTGGGGGTCAGGGACTAACAAGAAGCGGGGCAGCTTGCCAGCTCGCTTCCCTCTCTGGCGCTTTGCAGTCCTGCATAAGAAAGCCCATTTGTCTCAGAGCCCAACCTCAACTTCAGGTACCAGAAAAGGATGAGAGATCTGAAGGAAATCAGCACCCACACCACAGTATTGCCAACACATACCTTGAGTTCATAGACTGGCTGTCTAAAAACTCTCTTTGGTGTAGGACCTAGAGTGTAAGGCTATGGTCCTTCCAGGTTGCATGTAACCAAGGGCTCAGAAAGGTCACTCGTCCCTTCTCTGATGTTCACCTGGCACTGAAGTTCCCACGTACCTGCTCTGATTGCCTTTCGATCAAGCATATCAAGTAGCTCATGTGTGCGTTGAGAGTCCTTAGCCAGGGCGAAGGTATAGGCCAGCAGGGCCTGGGTGTAAGTGCTGGCAGCTTTGGGAAGGGAAGGAGCGATGCAGCCCAGAGCCTTGCGCACCACTGTACTCTACAGAGAAGAGTTACACGGGTGTTGGTCACAGACAAACACACGTGAGGCAGGCAAACATTGAGACACAAGCAGAAGGATGCATTAGCATATGCCGGCACCGAAAGCACCCTACACATTCACCCAGGTGTCTCTGTGCTCGAGCCTGCCCTCCTCTTTGTATCAGTGCAGCAACAGTAAGCAGTGTCTCCAGCCCTTGGTGTAAGGTGCTTGACAGACCTGCCCCCCCCCCCCCCCACTCCCCACCCCCTCCCGAGCTGGTCATGGGTTTCAGCAGTGCTCTCTCAATTAAATGAATGCCCTTACTGCTGGAATAACAGCACCGTGTATTACTTTCCAAGTCCGAACACAACAAGAGCAAGAACACACAATCGCAAATGTTTACACACAGCCTGCTGACCAAGATTACTGTGTTCAATTCACCGCTACAGTGCCTTTCATGGTCACTGGGATTTCCAGTTTCCCCTGGAACACCAGTACTGCTGTTGGCAGGAGGCAGCAAACCCACTGGTCTCAGCAGCATTGTATTCCAGCATTCAGCTATGCTATTCCAAATGCGAGCCAAAGGCTCGCAGTGGTTGCCTGTCCCATATGCGTGCATCTACAGCACTTTGTGGTTTCCCCTCTTCCAGTGGCCTCTTGGTTAAGTACAGTAAGGATCACACAAGGGCTACATTTAAGATTTATTCTGACACGTGACATGCTCCTCACCTCTCTCCCTTCTAGGAAAGAGAAAAGGTAATGCCTGTGTCATCTTTGTGCTCTCTAGATAATGGAGTAGTATTGCTGGATGCAGTCACCACTTCTGAGAAATGCTCATAGTATCTACTCGTGGAGTACCAAAAGGTCCCAGGATCCAACTGCTGCTTCTTGGTTGCTGTCTCTTGCTAAAGCCCAGCAGAAGCACTAAGCTAAAGTTCCATCATTTCAATAAGTCCTACTTTTCTGTTTGCTGTTCTTAAATGTAATAACTGCAAGCACCACAGTAACCTTTCTATTCTGTAATTGAATAGAGCTAAGTAGGGATTACAGCAAGTTCGTGAATTTGTTCAGAGGCTCCTTTATTATTCCTTTTCCTTCTTAAATCTCTCACTCTCCCAGGCAGTTAAAATGGAGATAACAACACTAGTGTTTGTACAACTACCAAACTTCAAGTGAAAACACTTGATGTACCACCTGTGAAGTGCTGACTGTTGTCATACATCTTAATACCTTGTCTAGGAACAGTCTGACATGTATTATAACCCATCTGGCTCTGGTGTCTTCTGGTGAAACTGACACAAGAACTGAGAGTGCCACTCTACTGGAAGCGTTTCCACACTTACTGTGCTCATCCTGGTGTTGACAATAGCAGTCCTAAGTGCATACTGTATAGAAGCATTTAGCCTCCGTGGGAGCAGTCATGTGCCAGCTAAGAAACTGCTCCTCTACAATATGCTATTTGTTCCTCCAGTCAACATAAACAGTATATTTTGTTCCAAGAGATCAATTTCCAACACAGAGTGGGGGTAGAGAGCTGTTTGTCTCTGCCTAGATTTTTTGTCATGCAAACCATGCTTTAATACTGGTTCATTCAGGACAGTGTAAAATATCTCCAACCTTTTCCCAGCATTTTAACCCCTAACGACTTTCATGAGCCTTTTAGGTATGCTTGTAAGGGAAAGTAGGATCTGTTCTGAACATCTTGAGTGCATTAGCCCTTGCAGGACATCCTCAAACTCCCTCTCAGAATTCTGACCTCCGGTGAGTGTGTATTCTTTGTAAAAGCATTTATAACCCACTGAAGGACACTTTTCCTGGGTGCTATGGCAAGCTTTGTGTTTCCCACTTCATCTACCCACAGACCTACTCAGCAAATCCCTTCCTGGGGCTAGGATAACTCTTTGAGACTTGTATTTTTACCTATTCATTGTTACTTTTCAGTGTCTTTCATCATCATGACCATTTTATCTAAAAACAATAGTTTATGCATGTATGTCCAATTGAATAACTGTCTAGTTACTTTCACATCAACAAATCTGCTGCTGCAACAAAGCGTTCCTCACTCCATAGACAATCTTCTGAGCTAACAATACTGTTGCCATCTTCTCTGGAGCATGAGGAATTCCATGAGGTCTCCTACCTTGTGGTAGCCTAGATTTTCTATCACCGCTGTCAGAGCACTAAGTCACCCTCTGTGGATTCATTCTGGACAGAGTGGCTTCCACTAGCTCATCATGCAAATTGCTTTGAGGTCCTGTTTGTCTCCCTTCCAGGATTTTACTCGTGGATTTGGAGCACAGTCTTGTCTCTTCTCAGTAACTCTTTGCTTCCTTTCCCAAATGACAAAACTAATTCTTAAGACCTACAACAAACTCTTAGTTAATTTTCTACCAGGATGAAGATCCTTGTGCTTTTGTTTCATTCTGCTGCAGAGCACAGTATGTGTCAAATATTTGTCATTCAGTTTCCTGCAAAGTCTCCTCCAAAAAAGTCAGCCAAAACTCAGACAGTTCATAGAATTAACAAACGATAGAATAATTCAGATTGGGAGGGACCTCAGAAGGTCTCTAATCCAACCCCCTGTTCAAAGCAGGGTTAGCTATGAGATCAGACCAGGTTGCTCAGGGGTTTATCCAGTCAGGTCTTGAAAACCTCCAATGATGGTGACAACTAAACCTCTCTAGGCAACCTGTTCCAACACTTAATTGTCCTTTTGGTGAAAAAACGTGACTTGAAGGACATCTGTTGCCAGAAAGAAGGTTAATTTCCATCTGTCTCCCTTTTTCCCTAAGCCCATTGCTTTCAGTTGCAATGAAAAGCACTGCTCTTTCACTTACTTTTCTTATTTCCAGAGAACTTCGCTTCTCAAAGTCTGTAGCAATCGCATTTCTCCATCAAGTTCATTATATTTTTTTACTTGCCAGTACCACAGAGCCTAGTAATTAGTTATGATCCTTAGCACTTGTAAGAGTTCCCTCTTATTGTTAGTACTTAGGTGTGCAATTCCAACTGCCCTACAGCACTCCTTTTCCCAGACTTCCACTTTTTGTGAAGCTAAAACATATTAAAAATGTCATTACGTCTATTTACTTGACTGTGGGAGCAGCTACACCCACCTCTCCTCCCTAACAACTCACCATTAGCTCTCAGCTGTGTAGGGGTAGCAAGGAGATGGGAGGATGAGGCAGGGGAGCAGGAATGAGAAGCCAAAGGCTGGGAAATGGGCATAGTATCTAGCCATGAACTCCAATGGCTCCCAGTAGTCACCTTCTCCCCTGCCAGCGATGTTCTCCTCAAGGGATAGTTGAGGCTTTTTCCTGAGAAGTGGTAAGTTCTTCCTCCTCCACCCTATTACTTTGTCCACAAGCCTCTCCAAGATGCTCTGTCGCCTGCCTCAGTGACACCACTAAGCTCTTCAGGATTCAGATCTTAAGGCAAGAGCATGGCAAAGAATCCCAGTATTTACCTCTGGTGTCTCTCCTGCCTCCAAGTATGCAGCAGTGATGTAGGCAGCCAAGGGGACTTCCCCATCCACGCCTCCCTAGAAAAAGCATAAACATCCAAAAAGCTGGGAAAGTTAATACACAAAGACCTGAAGCTTTTCAGCAAAGGTCCCACCTATCCATGGCTTGCTCCCATGCAAGAAAGCAGAACAAGGAAAGTGAACTAAACAGTTACCACTACACTTGGCAAACACTGCTTTGAGTTGTCCTTCAAGGTGCTCTGGCTCCTACCTTCATGGCTGTGTGGAAAAGTTGGCCCACATTTCTGAAGCAACCATTGGGAAGCTGGTGGAACTCCAGCCAGGTGAGAGCAGCTTGGATGGTCCTGTTGTCCAGGAAAATGTATGGCTTGGCTTGGACAAAGCATTTAACCACAAATGCAGTCAGCCTGGTTGGGGAGAGAACACAAAAAATGGCATAAGAGAGGGAAGAGAGAAGCAGAAAGAGATGGAGTGAATGAGAGAGAGGGAAGAATGAGTGGAAAGAAAGAATCTAAGCAGAAGTTGAGGAAAAAGAAAAAAAGTGGGAGTTTGAAACTGGTGGGTCTCTCCTCACCTATTGTTGTGCTATTCCTAATTTGCCGGTCCAAGGACAGTTGCATACCCCTGGGGTGCCATAGCCCACAAAGTGTCTGGAACACTTTGGGTCCAATAGGACAGAAAGGATTCAGTGCTGGAAGCAGAAAGCTGCCCACCTCCAGGCTGTCAGACAGCAGGCAGACAGCAGGGAGAGAGCCCAGGGCTTACCAAGTATTACCGTACTCATCCTTGGTACCAAATTCACTGTAGGAACCATCAGGGTGCTGATACTGCAGCTGTATCTGGTATCCTGGGAAGCAGGATAGGACATTAGTGCTCAGAAAGGTATTTGCAGTGAAATCACTGTGAAGGGAATGGGGTGGTTGAGTGCTCTGGGTGGAAGGGGAGTAGGCATCTGGGACTATAGGTACGCTGGACACAGGGGAAGGCAGAGGAGCAAGGTGGGTCTGTTGTACTTGCCATTGCGCAGGAATCCTGTTGCCCTCTCCTTGATCTCAGGGGTCAGCTGCCTCGTCTTCTCCAGGTACTGCAGCACATAGACGATGGGGGCAAACAGCACCATGTTCTGCTCCCCACAGCCATGGGGCATCTGCACCAGGTGGTCCAGGTTCTGCAGTGCTGTCCCCATGAGGTCACCTGGAACAGAGCATAGGCACCCTGACCACCTCCTGGGCAGGAGGCTTGGGGATTCACCTCCTCCTACCTGTGACCCATTCCCAGCAGTGCACCAGGCAAGATAGCCCCAGCACAGCGTGGGGGGGGCACCTCTGTCCAGCCAGCTTATCAGTTCCACGGTGCCCTCCATATGGACTGTACGCATTCCCATCCTGACAGGGGAAGCCCATAAACAGAACACTCTCTCCCTTGCTGAGTGTTTTAGGTTATTGGAAATCAGGAAACGCAGCCATACACATGGGAAGAACAAGGCAGTGGAGCCTTCGAAATCTCAGAAAGGGTGTGGGAGGTTCTGGGTTTGGGCTTTCCTAGGGCTAAACCCAGAGATATGGGATTTGGAAAGGTACTATCGTAGCTTACATATCATATCATATCACAAGGTACATATCATATCCTTACCAGTGACCGAGACGGTGGCTCTGACTGAACCTTCAACCACATTTAGAGGCAACATCAGGGACACAGACTCCTGTGCTGGACTCCCTGACACCGGTGGGGTAAGGTGTGTGGGGAGGACAAAAAGAAAGAGATTCTGATGAAAACAGCCTTCAAAATCCCCAGAAACTGTTCAAGACTGTTCTGTGCCAACATCCCATTTTCCTGTCACAGAGGTTGCAGATCACCTCAAAAACCCTGTCCCATTCCACCTTCAACTTCCTCCATCCACCTCATGGTGACTGTGCTATCCTAACAGCCTTCCTTCTAAAGAGCTTGAGAGGATGTTCTCCTGGAAACCCTCTGTGGTCAAAGCCACCTGCTTTTCTCTACAGAAGTTACTCCACCTCGTTTCAGATTTCAGTTGCAGGCATGTCTTCTCAATGCACCTCATGCTCTCAAAATCTACTAATGGCCTTGTCATACACCATAAAATTCAAGACAGGAACAGCAAAGACAGGAACAGCAATCCTAAGTCATGTCCTCCAGCCTTGCCATGTTTGGTAGTGTGGTTTTATTACCGCAGATGAAAAAGGCCTCAAGCTGTCACATTAGTGTCAGGGAAGTTGATGCGAAAAGATTGGACCTCCCCATATCCTTACCCAGGGGAAGTTCTAGCTGGCACCACAATTAGAGTATGCTTCTGTAGCTTGGTCATGTTGACAGAGAAAATATTTCAACAAGTGGAAGGACCCAGGAGGCAGTTAGGCAGGAAGCGGGGATGAGCAGGATGAAAGAAGAAAACAATCTCTCTACCTTTTTTGGGACACAGGATGGAGCTGTGAGCCTTTTCTACCAACACTCCCTCTGGCTGTCGGAGCACATAAAAGTAGCATTATAATGAGCACACAGGAGAGAAAGAGGATTACAAGTGGATTAGAAATAGATATGGACAAAATCCTGGTTCAGGCTGGAGAGTCAGCTGGAGTAACATCATTATCACATAAAAATG
This sequence comes from Gymnogyps californianus, assembly GCF_018139145.2. NCBI lineage: Eukaryota > Metazoa > Chordata > Aves > Accipitriformes > Cathartidae > Gymnogyps > Gymnogyps californianus. The sequence goes on along the minus strand of NC_059471.1, from coordinate 134,592,598 downwards.
TAAATTATTGTCAATCATTTTCATTTCAGATAATTAAACAGCACGCATTTTCAGAATATTGTAACTTCTGAATGTCTGTGAAACTGATGCTGTAAGATTCAGCAGAGAGCTCAGGAGCGAGGACATAAAAGAGTATACATATTTAAAGTTTTCCATGGTATGAAGTGGAGGATACCCCTCTGCCTCCCACATCCATCAGTCCTCACGGTTGGGCCCAGCTCAGGCCCTCAGATTCTAGTTATACATCTTGAATAGCAAGGGGTAGCTCCCAAAATTAACCCGCACAAAATCTGGGAATGGCACAAAGCCCACTTTTAGGTCTAGGTAACAGAACATCTTGTCTGACCCGGACTAGAAGGAGTTTGATGATCGTGTCTTTCTGTCCTTGGTTTGGGACAAATGGTATCTCTTCGCCACAGAGCTCTTCGGTGGCCACAGCCTCTGTGCTGAGGGTGATGTTCATGAGCCCTGAAAATAACACACATTTAGGTGCATAAAACATCTTCTGAGGAAGCACTTCCCATTAATACAATAGAAGTCACCTGTTGACAACAAAAAATTGGATCAGAGCCCTATGTGGTTCTGTACCTCCTAGCACAGACTTGCAAGTAATCATGACCTTAGGATGAATGCAAACGAGCACTCTCTGGTTAACAGGGCAAACAACTCCTCACTCCATGTCAGCTCTTACAAAACATCCCCGCCTTCGTCCTATTCCTTCCCAATTCCACCACCCCACCTCCCTGTTCTTCTCACCCAGTTGCTCAGCTGTGACATTCCACTGAAAGGTCTTAGCTTCACCAGCACATAAGCAGCTGCTGTAGACACAGCCTTTGCATGGCTTCAGCTGGAAGTGTGCAAACTCCTCCAGGGTCACTTGGATCTGAAGGGGCAGCAGGGATGGCAGGTAGTTACAAGATAAACATTACAGGCCATAGATTTCAGCCATCTCCTACCCACCCATACCCTGCTTTTCTTCCAGAGCCTATCAGGGCTCACCTACCTTCATGCATCGCTGCAGGTAGTTGAAGACTGTGGCCTTCAAGATGAAGGTCTCACCCTGTATCACAGAAGATGGCAGTGTGAGCTCCACAAAAAAGGGCTTGAAAACAAGCAGACTGGAGGTTGGAGCAAGTCCAAAGCCACGACGTCCTGTGCAGAACATCCCTGCTTTCCATTCTGTGATGGTGTCAGGCACAGTGACAGTGACATTCTTGTTCCCACTGGGACTGAGGAGAAGTAGACAGCAACAGAAGCATTTAACTGAATCTTGCTGTACGCAGCACCAGGTGACCTCGTCTGCACCCTTGTCTCCAGTGCACCCCATCCCCTAACCTCAGCCTAACCCCTAACCTCTGTCCTTGTAGGCTTACAGGTAGGTCCTTGTAGAAGTAGGGACTCCTGCCTCAGATGCTTATAACAATTTTTGACAATAGGTTACATGGCTGCAAGATGCCATCAATCACACTCAGTACTTTTCTCAGACAGCGCTTGCCGTTTGCACATCTAAAAATGGTTTACAGATGTCAGCAGTTTTATTCTTCTTGGCCTAGGGATGGAGAACCAGACACCAGAAGACCAACAGGACTGGCTCAACATCAGTAGAACTTAGCAGAAGAGACAGATCCAGGCATTCACCTTCCTGTGAGACACTGACAGCTTGAAGTCCAACATGAAGACAGGACAGAGACTTGCCTTGTGCCCACATCACAACTTCTGAGAGCAGCAAGCAGACTGTTCTGTGGCTGCTACCACAGCAGACATAAAAACAGCCCTAGCTAAAGCTAATGATATTATTAGACTCCAATAACTAGAGACATTCACTTTTGCCAGGCACATACAGGAAGGCAACACATACAACACAGAGACCTTTGGTTGCTCAGATCAGGCTGGTGGACAAATCACATAGGAGATATCTACTGCTGGGGGGTGAAGAGATGGATGTAGCTGGAAGAACAGTGGAGGTGGGAGAGGGCAGATGTGGGGGCATCTGGCCTGAGCAGACTCCAGTCTCCAGACAGGAAATTCTTCAAGTCAGAGATGAAAAATCTCCAAAAGCTCCCTCAGCAGACCCTGTGTACTCACTGAGCCTTTCTCACAGGACACAACTCCCAGTCCTGTGAGGAATTCTGTGGAAATCAGCTTCCCCTGTATCCTGGTTTCAGCTGGGACAGAGTTAATTTTCTTCCTAGTAGCTAGTACAGTGTGTTTTGCATTTAGTGTGAGAATAATGTTGATAACACACTGATGTTTTAGCTTATCCTAAGTTAAGGACTTTTCAGTTTCCCATGCTCTGCCAGCAAGCAGGTGTGCAAGAAGCTGGGAAGGACCATAGCTGGGACAGCTGACCCGAACTAGCCAAAGGGATATTCCATACCACAGAACATCATGCTCAGTATATAAACTGGGGGGAGTTGGCCGGGAGGGGTGAATCACTGCTCGGGCATTGGTCAGTGGGTGGTGAGCAATTGCATTGTGCATCACTTGTCTTTTCTTGGGTTCTATTTCTCTTTTTTTTTTTTTGTTATATTCCTCTTCATTACAATTATTATGATTATATTTTTATTATTATTAGTTAGTATTATATTTTATTTTACTTTAGTTATTAAACTGCTCTTATCTCAATCCACAAGTTTTACTCTTTTTTCCCAATCCTCCTCCCCATCCCACTGCGGGGGAGGGGCAGGGCGTGGAGCAGCTGCGTGGTGCTTAGTTGCTGGCTGGGGTTAAACCATGACACCCTGCATCCCAGGATACATCCTGTGAGCACAGTTTGGGAAACGCTGGCCCACAGGGCTACCACAAGCAGAGTGTAGGCAGTAAACCAAGCTGTTTTTCTGCACCGCACCTGCTTTCCTATCTTCCCATGCCAGCCACCTCCCATGGATGGACAATACTTCTGTATGATCATCTAGTAGAGGAAAATGCATTCGATGCAGACATCAGCTCCAATGAGAAACGGCCTGACAGGTATGAGCCCCATGACATATGTCCTTAGGTGTCTTCCTCAGCAGCTTATGATCTAAACTCAGTTGTATCATCTGCTGCCATTCCAGGTCACACTAAGCCGCCCAGACTAACCCCCCACTGCTCGGTTTACTCACCCCACAGAATACAAATCCCATATCCAGGTTTTGGGGAAATGCTTGTGTAGTTTCTCTTCAGCTGAAGAACCAGGTGAAAACACAGTGGGCTGATAGGTAGATGTTGTCAGATGCTCTGCTGGAAATAACAAAGACCCAGTCACCACGGGGTCCTCAGGCCCTGGTTTAAAGCAAAGGAGCTCCAGCCCAGCTCAGGCTGCAGGTCATCCAGTCAGCTCTTGGGAAGCACGGCACTGGAACAGAAGGTGCTATCACAAATTTTAAAATCTCTTGCCTCATTTCAAATGGCAGAGGTACTTTGGGCCTTACTTGCGTTTGTAGGCACCATGGGAAGGGCAACCATTCCCTCACCTCAGAGATAAGTCCTGGGATCCAGATAGCTCACTAACATCTCAGAGCCAGAAGCCGTGAGGCCCAGGCAGCCTCACACTAGCACAACAGGTTTAGGGCCAGGGAACACTCTTTCTCCTCTGTTTGCAATTACAGCAAGTACTGCCTCTTAGCCCAAACCCAGGACTGTTTTCACCTGAAAGACTAAGCATCCAATGTAAGAAGAAACAGTTGGCAAATGCTTACTGTTATATGCTTTATGGGGCTGGGCAAACATCAACATGGGCCTGGAAGTAAACAGTCCTGTTCCCTGCAGCATGGTTGTCGATGGAGTGGTTGGACACACTCTGGGTTTCCTGATATTGGTGTTGGACATAATTTTCAACCCCATTTCCTGTAGGAAAAAGAAAGAACTGATGCACCAGAAGCTTGTCCTCTCCTCTCTGCCCTCTACCCTGTGCCTTCTTGTCCCCTCATGCAGTGGGGACTTGGCTGTCCTCTGGCTTGGCAAAGCATTCTCGTACTTCATTTTAAGAAGGAATTATTCAGATTCTCAGCAATGGGCAAACGAGGTCTTCTGAGCTAATTCATCTGGCCTGAGTCAGCCAAATTTATTCTTTTTCAAACACGTTTTCACTTAGGTACTATGCCTTCTCAGCCTGCAGAGTGCAATTGCTTATGCTATGGAGATTAAACAAACTATGTGAAATCCAATTAAAGTAACCAATAATCCCTGGCATCCTGAATCACACAACCAAAGTGCAGTAACCACACAACAATTTCTTCTTGGTCAACATTTCAAGTCGCTTATTCAAATAACAAGTGAGTTACAAGGGCCTAAACTGGACATGTTGCCTGTACTGTCTGTAATGGCATCCCTAGGATATTGGTAAAGTCAGGGGGCCACACTTGCCTCAGTTCATGAATTATCCCAACCCACCAAATCAACCATTTTTACCCTGAATGCTGTAAACACATCAGGCTCATCAGAATTTGGGAACCCGCATGAATGATCATCTTCAGACACTTGGTGAGGATACCTGGAGTTATAAACAGATGGGAACAGCCCATAGATCTGAGAAAGCAAGAAACAGGGGGAAAAAAAAAAAAAATCAGCACAAATAAAACCTGGCATTCCCTTCCTGTCATACATCCAAGGCCTGTTTGAATTGCTCCTGGCTACCGTGCGTGAACGCATGCCAGAAAGCCCAGGCTCACTGTCAGTCTTCCCTGGCTCTCCTCTGATAGAGCCAGCACAACCCGCTGAACTGAACATGAGACAGAACAACAGAAGCTGATTTACCACTGGTGCACTGAGTGATGTTCAACCTCTTTCTTAACGCATGTCCCCTCATCCTTACCCATGCCACACTGAGAGCACTGCTGATCCCTCTAGGCAGTGCTTTGAGTTCCTGGGGAGATAAGCTCTGCACAGATGCAATGGCCTGTCTGTCTCCCTCCCTCCTCATGTCAGTACAAGGGAAGGGAAGAAGTCGGAGCAGGCCCACTCACCAAGGAGCTGCTGAGCTCTTTTCCTGGCTTCAGCAAAAGGACGCTCCGATCCACAGCCCAGACGGCACAGGTGGACCCAGGAGCTGCCAGCAGGTGGAGACCAACCTCTGAATCAGGAAGAGTCTCCGAAGTTGAGAAGCCCAGCTCCACCTGGATGGGAAGAATGCAGGCAACACCTGAGTGACGTTTCTGCTGCTGGCCACCCTACCACTTCCTGAGCAGGGAAGGGACCTACATGAAGAGATTTTCCAAGGACTTGCCTTGGATGGAAACCCAAGGAACCTCCTAAGGACCCCTAGAAGGTATTTAAAAAAAAAATCACGTTGAGGTTGTAACAGGAAAGATGGCAGAAGGGGAACCATCAGTGTGCGCAGCTCACAGTACTGGAGACATTCCTGTGTCAGAACACAGCGCTCTCTTTACCCAGCAAACCAGCCAGCCATGATCACACACCTCACACAGCTGTCTTTCTGCTCCTTTTGGAGCCCCAGATCAAAAACAAGCCTAGTCCTTATCTCCAGGCTATTTGTGGGGTTGGTCCCAGTTTCCTGAAGCACTTCCTGTTCTTGCTTGACTGTCCGTGGCAGATAAAGAGCTGTGGAGCAGAAGTAATGCCAGTCCTCAGAAGTTTATCTTTGGAGTGCAAGACACAGCCAAGAAAGCAGATTCCCATGGATGTCACAATGACCACAAGCACTCAGCCCTTTCTGGATGGCGAGTAAAATCCACTTCTTCCATCAGCCACTTCCAGCTGTCTTCCCAACACCACATAGTAAAAAGTCTAAGTGTCTGCTGCAGCAGCAGAGCAGCCTTGAGCTCTCCTGGGAATCATGCTAATAACCTGTGCTGGGCTGTGATCCTACTGCGTTGTAGTTGCTATACAGGCCTATGGAGATAGACACAGCAATTCTCTGCCTTTCCCAAACATTGCAGCAGCCCCCACAATGCTCAGCACATACTTGCTCCATACATCACAGCACACTTCACCGTTCACATACTGCAGTTCACGTGACAGCATCCCACACAGTATCAACCACACACAGCTACACATATTATGTATTCCTCAGTCTTCTTTCATTGCAGCAGACACATACTCTCACACATTTAGTCATTGCCTCAGACACAAATCCTACCTTATTTCTGAAACACATGGAGACACTGAAGATGGCAGAATCGGCAATGATTTTTCCATTAGGGAAGATAACATAAACAACAAGTCTTGGAGCTGGGGCATAGATCGAGCTGAAGGTAAGAGGGATGGAGAAGAAGCCTTTCAGCACTAGATGGAGGAGAGAGGGAAGAAGTAGATTTGGTAGTGAAAATAGACTCTGATCAGCTTCTGACATTCTGCATGTGCCTGTTTAATTCCTTTCCTCAAGTCTTTCAGGACCAACGAGATTTCTGGAGACTACTGAAACAATCAGCACATCTCTGGATCTGGTATTCAAGACCAGCATTGCCTCAAGGTGATGAAACAGCTCTTTGGAGTTCAAGCTTCACTCCTTGTGGAGCTAGAGTCTCAGATATCTTTCAAAGCCTCCTATCACCAAACATCTCCCATCCCATCACCAACGAAGAGGTGACCTTTGTCCCAAAGCACCTATAATTTCAGTTCTAAAAAAAAAGAGCTGGAGAAGTAGACAAGAGAGAGTCAACACCCATCAAAATTATACGCTGTGGCATCCTAACTACTCAGATCATTTGTAGACACAATTGCAAATTAAAGCAGGAGAGTTTTGATAGAGGGTAAGGCTATAGTTTCATGCCGCTTGCAGGGGCAGCAAAAGGAGACTTTGAAAATGAAGACAACAGAGGATGAGCCTATGGGCTGGGAAATACTGAGTATTGTTCTCTTGGTACCAAGCAGGAGGGTAAAGGCAACATGAAAGCTGGAAAGGCACGCTGCTCTGATGCAACAGAAAAGTGGTGAGCCAGCTCTAAAGTGCAAAGAGTCTTATGCCACATATCCAAATAAGGTGGGATGCCACAGACCACTGAGTGCATGCTAGACATGAAACAGGGGAGTGCACTTACTTCTTGGCAGCCCAACCCAAACAGTCTTCTGACCTGCATGGACTATCCCTCTTTTTCCTGTGACCTAGGGAAGAATACAGAAACGGAAGGGAATGCCAGTCATAGTCTTTGAGATCACTATGCAGATCAAAGTGACCCTGAAACTGGAAATTAAATGGGGTGGGGGGAGGGATATGAGCTTTACTCACCTCAGGTAGCAGGGAGAGCTCAGGGGATCAAGAAACTTGGGGAAGGACAGGTAAGGCCAATACCTGCCCTGCACCTGTGCAGAGCCCAAAAGAAAGGTGCCACCTTTCTTGCTATTACTGCAGCACTAGGATCGAAACCAGGATCCAGCCCCATGATAGCTGGATAAGCTACCTGTCCTGGGCTGAGCCAAATCTATCAAAAATCAGGCTTGAATCTGTAGGAGATGCTGATCTTGTGCTTTGAGCCATCACCCACTAGCACTTCCCCAGAAACTCACAAAGTAGGAGAAAATGACACGCTTGGGCCCATGTTCCAGGTCCTCCTGGTAAATTCTGAAGTCCACCTGGACAGCTTGCTTTTTACCACAGGGCATTGTTTCTGGCACATGGACAATAGAGAGAAAGCTCCTGCTGGTGCTGTAGAATGGACGTATGAAATGAGAGGCTTGCTGGTAAATCATATCAACTGCCCCAGGCTCTCTATCCAAATCTTGATGCAGGACACTTGCCTAGTGAGACCAAAAAAAAAAAAAACCCAACAGTTAATTTCTCTAATTAAGCAAGTCAGCTGCAAGTCACCCTAGTTGTGGCTTGGTAAGAAGCTCAGATCGGGTCTAAGCAACACCATAGCACAGGTCTCTGTGTGGAGAGTTCATAAGGAAAGCAACTGGGATCCGGAGAATAAGCTCTCGGAGCCAAGATCCAGAACACGCTGAGGTGTTTCAGGTTTGAATTACTGTCTTTCAAGAAGGAACAACGGAGATGTCTGTGGGGCAGTAAATAGCTCTGAGATGCATGCGTATCCCTGCCAACGAGACAGATTCTTCCTCCCTTACCTCCAGGGAGGCTGAAGTGCTGTTCCAAGCAGTCGTGTTCAGGCTAAATGAAGCTGTCCCAGAGTCCTTAGTGATGTACTTCTGCTTAAATTGCTGCTCACCACAGCTTACTATGAGGAGGACTTTTTTGTGCTTCAGTGCCTTGCCTTGGTAGTTGATGACTTTAATCTGAGAACATCGTGGTAAGCAGGAGAAATGCAGAAGAGTAATCAGCGGACAGAATCTCCTGCTTCTCCAAGTCCAGAGCAGCATTTCCAAAGACAGCAAGGTCACCCTTTCAGTCACTAACAATATTATCAAGACTGCTACTAGTCACCTCCTATTATCACTTGCACTGCCGTGTTCATTCACCCCCATGCTCTCTACCCCTTTCACAGCAGAAGGCCTCCCGGCTGCTGAAATTCCAAATGTTTGGGTTTGCACCCCACATATGGATCCCCATAGCTGCTGCTACTCAAGGCTTATTTGGCAAATGGCAGTCTTGGGTGTTAATCTCACTTTTGACAATTCAAGAGTTTTGTCTCTGGGAGTCATTCATGCCCTCCCAAGCCCCTGGCTGGAGGTGAGGTCGGAAAAGACTCTAGGTAACAATCGCTGCGAAGGCATTGCTCACGCTCTCCCCTCCAAAGGACTGTAACTGGGAATTACCTTCCCCCTGTACATCTCTCCAGTGTGGTAGTAAGAATTCACATCCTCAAACAAGGCCATCCCACCAGTCTTGGAGATGAGTAATTTGTGGGAAGCATTGACGTGTGTATCTGAATGAAAGCAGCGAGACAGAAACATAAGGGAGGGAGCAAGGAAACCAAGCACCCCTCAGCAATTTCCCTGCAGAGTGACCCACTGGTAATACTGATGCAAATGTTCAGCTGCACACACATTTCATACCAGGGAGATGATCTGCCCAGGGCTCTGGGTATCTAGTCTTCCTCCCACTTACTTCTAGCCATTAGAGAGGTCCCTAAGCTTCACCATCTGAGACTGCAGGCACTCAGAGTGTGTCATGCCATCAGGAACTCCTGGCTCTGTCTGTATCCGTGAGGTTAGACGGCAGGCCCCAACAGGCTCAGAAAGCTCAGAGCCCTTGCTAGCCTGAAAGTCTCCAGTGTTCTTGGTAAGATTAGTGCGTTTTCACATGCCTTTTCCCAGCCACCAGAGATGTTTCCAGAGTTACCTGTGCCATCCTCCACCAGCGAGGCCTCTGCAACTATGCTGTCCTGATAGTACCGAAAGTCTCGACTGAAGGAGGACAGACTCACATTTGTGAAGAAGCAACCCGTCTCATCTGTCTGAAAGTACAGAGAGAGGAAACAAGCTCTGAGCAAGGCACTTACGTTAGAAGTTACCCAAATGGCACAGAAACAGCAGCACAAAATGCCCGCTCTCAGGGAGCTTGCCTTTTGACATAGCAGTCCAGGATGTGGAGCAGGCACATGAGGCACACCCAGTCATAGTCACCAGGCACAGTTACTAAGAGGCAGCACCAGTAGACCACTGGCCAAGCAGCCAAAACCACGGGGTAACATCACTGTTATTTCAGCTAAAGCTTCCAGCAGCCTTGCCTTACCCTGGGGCTGAGCACAAATATCTCTGTGGCTCAGCTCCTGCTAAGCATCTCACCTGGTTGTTGAATTCCTGACAGAGATCAGGTTTCGAAGCACTGGGCAGAAATGGGGCTATCTTCTGACAAAGGCTAACATGAACCATCCCCTGGACGCCTTTTCCATAGGTGTATCTGTTTGGGGGAGCAGGGAAAGGGACAGACAGTCACACACAGTGAGAGAACACAGGGCTTGCTTTGCATTGCCCCAGAGACCACTTATTCACGGATGTTCACAATATAGCACAAGAGCGGCAGCCACACAGCAGGCCCAGGAGCCCTGACCCAGTAAGCAGGGTCAGGCTAGGGCACTGCAGTGATGCGAGATCAAGGGCTCTGTGATATAATTAGTGCCAAACTAATCTATTCTGGGAAACCAGAGTGTTGTAGGTACTGACTCAGCACAGAGCTCTGCACTTTACATCAGCATCACCTGCAATAACCCCAGGATATGCTGAAGGCATGCATCATCTTATGAGCAGAAGCATGGGTGATTATGAAAGTGCCTTTCATTAATAAAGCACCTTTACATGAGGCCGTTAACTCTAGCGTTGTCCTTGGACTGTACCTTGGGCAATTCCTTTTTGCCTCTCTCTAGTTTCCTCTAAAGCATAACCTGGAAAAGTTTCCCTTCATTTCCCATGAGTTTGTTCTGCAGGGAGATGAACACCAAACATCTGCCATGTTCTGTCCCAGAAATGGCGGCTTGTCAAAGGGTAGATTGTTCCCCCAGGTTTTGTGTGTAGAGACTTGTGGAGTGTTTTTAGAAAAGGGGCATTAGAGTACCAGAAGGATAGTTATAGAAATTTTTTGTGTTGCATCAGGGTGCAAACAACTGCCGTGGAAGATTCTGGCTTCCTGTAACTGAAGGGTAGTAATTTTCCCCTGAGCTCCTCATGATTACCTAGCCATCTTGTGCTCATCGGGCCAGAAATTAACACAGGGCCATCCCTCCAAGCAGAATCCTCACCTGCCACATACCCGGAGCGGGAAGGTTTTATCTAGCACATAAATCTGATTTGGCGCCTCAAAGATCAATTCAAATTTTGGCAGCACTGGAAGGAAAAAACAGACAACTGTAGGAAACACTCACCAGGGACAGCCTTTCCAGAGAATCAACATGAAGATAGACTATGTGGAATAAGAGCCAGGAAATGGAGAAGGAAGGTGGTGAGAATGGGAAAGGGAAGATTTCCATTGTTTCTTTAACAGATTTGTGTGTAGTCCCTGGTTGATTGCTCCTTCCCAAACTAAAATGCAAACATGTCCATGTCCCTGCACTTCTGACAGCTGTTTGCACTGAGAGAAGACTAGACTCCCAACACAGTTAATTAGGGCATGAAAGAGAAGTGGGAAGGCAGTGGACTTCATACTTGCTGGAAAAGCCCAGCCTAAATGACCTTGTTTTGTCTGATGCAGAGATCTGCAGAAATCAGCTGTGTCAAAGGTCTGGGGCCATGCACAACATTCCTCCTGTACACTGAACCAAGGTCCCAAAGCAGTCTCTCTCCTGAGCCTCAGCTCAGACTCTTTTCTATGACAGATGCCATTACTTTTCCCATTTGCTCCCAGGATGGTTAACATGGAATAAACACCCAGCTTCCTGGATCAAGAGTGCAAGGTCCTCTCTGCAGCTCAGACATATCCCCCACATGCTCATACCATATTCCTCAATGGAGAAGCTGCCGTATGCTTTTGCACTGGTTACGTTGATGACATAAGTCCCCAGCAGAGGCTCATCACTTAGCTGGAAAGACAGATCTGCAATGCCGTCTTGGGGGACCACATTCAGCCACTGCTCTATCCGGTTGTTCTTAGGGTCCTACACCCACAAGAGAGGAAGAAACAGTTGTTGCAGCATCTCACTGATCCACACCCCATAGAAATCGAGCTTCAGGATTTCAGTGCTGCAGACTACCAGGTTGCATAGCTAATGAATGAGGTTTGGTATAGACTAGTTAAGAAATTTTGAAGACAATATAATGCTCAGATTCTGCTCCCAGCATCTAAGTCTCCTTCTACGCTTCTCTAAATTCTGATCTCAAGGAAAGATCCTTCACAGTTCTAATCTTTTTCGTAAAGGTCTAAGTTGATCTGTCTATACTCTTGCAAGTCTAGAACAACTCAGATTTCTACTGAAGTAACTGGGAGCATAACCTCAAGTGCATAAAACAGAAGTTGTAGGGAGTATGTTAGTTTAAGAAACCTTGAAGTTCTACCATTCGACTCACAGGTCTGTAAAATCTATCAGGAACTGAATATAAATAGCTCAGTGAAATGGCTGCCATCAACATTACTGTAACACTAGATTTCAGCATCACTTACCTGGAGAAACAGGGAAATCTGGGGGGAAAAAAGGCAAAAACATTACAAGACAGAAACACATGCCAGCAACACACACAAGGTACTTCAGATGCAGAGCCTTCTTGAAGGATGTGCAACTAGTGACTTGGAAATTTAGAGCACTGACAATGATATGAAGTAAAAAAAATGTCACCAAAAAGGAGAAATACCGGGTGGGTCCATTACAGTAAGGTCTGGAGAAAGGGAAAGGAAAAGCCGATCTGGAGGTCACCCAGCACTTGCTAATGACTTCCTGGCAGAGTCTCTCCAACAGGAAAACTCACTACCCAAACCGACCTAGCTCTGGCTCAGCTGCAGTCTTAAGGGCATTACAGAGGTACAGGATCACATAGTTTGGAAGGAACCTCTGGAGGTCATCCAGTCCAACACCCTGCTGAAGCATGTCTTCTTAGAGCAGATTGCTCATAGCCTTCTCCAGCTGAGTTTTGAACATCTCCAAAGATGAAAATGCCTTCTCTGGGCACCTGTTTTAATATCTGATCATAGTCGCAATGAAAAAAGTTTTTCCTAATGTCTAATCAGAATTTCCCATGTTCCAACTTTTAGGAGCCAGATTAAGAGCACCCCTCCCCACCACACCCCCAGGAAAACCTGACTTGCCAACTATTCACTCCCCACATGACACCATCACATCAGGAATCAGTATGTCCCATGCTTGCATGACCATTTTACCAAGACAAGCAAGAGACATGTACATCTCTGCCATCTTCCTGAGTTACCAGCTTTTACTTGAGTTACTATTCTCCTCTGGACACTCATCAAGCCTGGCCCAGGGAATAATGTAGAAAAGTTGGAGCTTTGGCAGATGAGCAGAGTAGAAAGGAAGTAGCATCCACACATGGAACAAGGCAGCCTTTTCCACAGCCCCCCAGGGATGGCTTACCGAATTGTTGAGTGCAATGAATTCCTCATCCAGAGTCACGATGCGAAATTTCACTGAAGGCAAGGAAATCAGAGAATATATTTATCAGATCTCAGTCCTTCCCTACAGACCCCCGCTCTCTCTGTTTTCCCAGCTCCTGTCTCCGTTCTATACACATTTGTGATAACATCTGACACGGATGCTGCCACATGTAAGATACCATGGACAATGACCTACTACCTCCTGCAACTTCACAGTCACCACAAGCTGGACATTACAGCCACTGAAAACACCACATCAACAAGAGACATTGTCTCAAAGCCTTCTGCTAGGGCTGTCCATGAATTTCAGGCAATCGCAGGCTTTCCATATGGTGTTACCAGGAGAAAGCCCACATTTGCAGCTCTCACCTGTCTGCCCTGGTTGATAAATGGGCTTGTCTGTTTGGATGAAGGTGCCACTGCTGGCCTTGCGGATCAGGACGTTTTTCTTCTCCTCAACACTGACCCCTTCGCCTGTGATGATCAGTTTGACAGTGGCAATCTCCTCTGTGCCATCAGCTGGAGGTGCAACCTATACAGACAGAGAGAGTAGAGCACACAGCCCCCAGGTAATCTTCTGGGGGCCCTGAGCAGGAATTGAGAGTAAAGTGGAAGTACTAATCAGTTCCCCTCCACCTGTCCCAGGACATCCCCTCCAATACCTGGATCCAGATCACATCCAGACCTCACTCAGTCCTACGTGACAGCAGGAGGCCCTGCATGTCATGGAATCTGCCCTTTTTCCCACTGGTTAAGGAATTTTGCCTCTGGTGACAAGCAGGTGCTTGACACCTCTGAGTCTTCAGACTTGGTCAGGAAGATGGGCAGATGCCAGAAAGGTGGGATATGGTAGCAGAGAATCAAGGAGAGAGGTCGAGCTGTAGCACAGCCTCAAATGCTAGGCCTTCAGAACTACCCAGCATGTACAAGTAAGAAAGTCAGATTAGAAAAGACAACCAGAGGGTCTTCCTGACTCCAGCAGCCAAAGACCCCAGCAGCCTCAGCACAGAATATACTGTATAATAGAAGGGATGCTGTTTAGGCATGTCTGCCTTATCCTAGATCTTTGCTAAATTCTCACCAACAATGAATCAACTCTAAGATGCTGTTTAAAAATAACAAGCACCTCCATTTCATTCCACCTGCTCTTCAGTAGCTCCTAAGAGCTGAGTTGCTGCCTGACTTCAGGTCCTACATAAACTGCAGTATGTCATGCAAACCACCATTTCCCCAGGCTTTAGCTGTGGAGCTGCACAAGTCCTTCAGAGAAGAGCTAAAGCTGCTTTGTCTGATCTGGGATGGAAGAGAAGGAAACAGGTGGGTTCTTCTTATATATCCAGAAGGTTGGTAGATTTTAGCAAATGTAACTTCAATTTAAAAATTAGATTCAGAAGGGGAATTCAGTGCTGGCCAACAGATAGCGTGCTGGGCTACACATCCCTAGGCACCACCCACTCCACTTCCTAGCAGGCTCACTCCAAGGCAAAGTAGACCCTGACCACGTCATCCCTGGTTAGGGAGTAACACAAGGGATTTTCAGTTCCTGAAGGGAAAACCAGTAATGGCATTTGCCTAGGGTGGCTCACCCGGAACTTAGTGCACATGAAAGTCTTCTCCTTCTGGATGGTTTCTTGCACTAAGAGATCACGTCCCGCAGAGTGCTCCAGGACCAGATTCACTTGAAGCTTTGCTTCATAACAGGTGATATGGAGGCAGGCAACTTGGGTGGATGGGTAGCGGAGATCTGCAGGGATCACCACCAGGTAATGTCTGGGGCAGGGGAAAGAAGACATCAGAGGTGGCATCAGGCTGAAGGCTCAGAGATGCAAAAGAGCTTCCTTGCAGCGGCCTACTACTGCAGAATTCCTCAGCGATGTGCCATGGCTGCAGTCAATATTCAAAAGCAACAGTGAACTCAGCAAAGTGATTGCTTCACTGGTAACTTGAGAAATAGTTTCTGCTTGATTAGCTTAAGTATAATCTTTCAGCCCTATAATCTTTTTCAAACCCTTTGCTCCAGTCATCTCCTGAACTCCCCAAAATCATCCCTTGCAGTCTTCAGAAAAAGTGGCCTCATAACTTTGCAGTCTAGACACCAGTGATTTGATCTGGCATGGCAACTGGAGAAGTAAACATCCCTGGGACTTGGAAGCCCCTAAAAAAGGTGGCTTGTATTTTAACTCACAAGAGTCGATCTAATACATGGGAGGCAAGGTAAACAACTCAGCTACCCTTTGGGACGATCCGATAGAGCAGAAAGCAGAACAGCTGACGGCTTGGAATGTGGTCTATCTACCTAGACTGATGCATTCATGAAAGAGACTGAAACAAAAGTTCAGCATCACTCACAGTTGGTGAAAAGCAGCTGCAATGCGGAACAGAAGGCTCAGGAGGATAGCTATCCTCATCTTGGGGGCTCTTGCTGCCCAATCTCCAATGGCCCCCTTCCTCTGAGACCACTGAGGCTGTTTTTAGGGGGGTAATTTCTTTCTAGCACAGCCTAAATGAAGAGGAGGGATGGAGGGAGGAGCCAGTCTCTCCCCACCTCTTCCTCTCTCCTGAGATTATACTCAGGCAGCAGTAGAGATGGGTGTACTGTGCCAAAGTGCCCCTTAGCCAATAGCAGCTGCGTTGGCTGCCATCCACCAGTTCAGAACATCCCCTCCTGCAAGGCTGCCATGGAGACACCTGACCAAATGGACTTTTCATGGAAAAAAAACAGAGAGAACTTTGCTGATCAGTGACCCAGGCCAGGTCCTGATCACTTGTCACTCGCGTCCCTTTGTTTCAGCTGGAGATGGATTGCTGCTGTGCAGCCAGCAGCAAGAGCTCACCCCAGCACACAGCAGCCAGTGTTGTCATTCAGGACAGAGGATTAGTAGTTCTGGATCAGATTATGCGGATGTGGATCTCCTTAGGCTGTTTGGCTTGAGAATGGGAGCAAATCCTTGCATGTGCACAAGGAAGCACTGTAGCAACACTACCACCAGCCAGCAACCAGTAATGAGCAAATGACTTTGCCTTTTCCTTCCTTGCATGCAATGAGGGAAATGGAAATATATGCTGGCCAACAGAAGTCTCCACCAGCTCCCTGCAACACCCATTAGCAAGGAGGGGGCCTCAGGAACTGGTTCCTGTTCCACATTGTTCATGTCTGGGTCTGAAAGGTCTAAGGTACAGGGATACAGCCTTTTGGTTCTGTTTTTGAACCTGAGGGTCAGGTTAAAACTCACAAATCAAACATACGGGACTTTTTCTAGCACTGATGACAACCTGTACAGAAGGATAGACAATCGTGCTGTTTAACCAGCCTGGCCTCCAGAAAAGCGCGGTCACCACGTAAACTACCTGTTGTGAGCGGTACACGGATTGCATTAACTCACAAACTACATCTGAGACTTGTGTGAGACAGCATTAGTTAGCCCAGGCTGACATGTACCAGGGACTGTCCTAATAATACAGACAGCTATGATTCTGTGCCTGGAAATATTTCCCAGTGCTCTTCAATAGCGCTGACGCAGCCTAAGCTTTCCATATCTAGGTCCCAACATGGTGTTACTCAAGCAGGCACTTGGGACCTCTCTGTCTGGCAGAACCAGGTTGCAGGATGCCTAGAAATTTCCAGCTAACTTGGGATGCCTGTTCCCAATGCTCTCCATACTCTTCTTCCAGCTAAGGCTGGGAAGACTGATCTCCATTTTACCTCTATCACTGGGCCAATCTAAAACAAGCATGCATCATTCTGGCTACACATTATGCACAGAAGCTGTTAGTGCTAGCATTGCCTTTGTCTCAAGTGAATATTTCACTGCTCAACTGATTGAGATAACTCGCCAGAGGCCAGATATCCCAGCTGTTTTCAGAAATCAGCTTTGAGTTGGTCTAAATCAGTGCTAGGCTCCTAGGCAAGGAAGACTGGACACTTTTTATTTTGATGGACACATTCTCTCCATTCTTGTCTCTTTGTGAAGGAAGGCCATGTTACTGACAATGGCAGGCAAACGTAAAAATTTTTGTCTAAAACCCAAGATTTTCCTACAGAGAGCACCAGCCAGATCTGTGATAAATCAATAAACCATAGCCAGAGAGGTCCAGCTGCTGGCAGACTTCTGACAGGAGCTGCACCCACCGGGGCCAGCACTGGGGAGATCTCTCTGACCCTGTCCCACCATGCTCCTCCTACCGTGTTTGCCCAGGTGCGTTCTCTATTCCTTGCTTGGCTTCAGCAAACCTGGCTCTTGGTCACAGGAACATACATTTGAAGGATCTGCATCGAAGGCAGTGACTGACAGTTGCACAGGTGTCATAGACCCGAACAAAGTCTCTGAAATAGAGAAAGCACAGCAAGGCTGTGCACAGTTTCTAGTTCTGCAGTTTCTTTCTCTAAATGATCTCAGAGAAGGCCTTCGTGATAGAAGTGCTGAGCCAAGATACCCATGGGGAGTAAGGGATCTACCACTCCTGAAAACACACTGTTCAGCTGGAGCAAAGGACGTAGTACATACTGCCAACACAAAACCATATAGATACCTGTTCTCCACAGATAACTTGAATCAAAAATGAAAAGGAAGAAGAGGAGACTCAGTAAAGGTCACACCTATGATCATGGAAGATATCTTCCATGGCTCAGAATGAGGACCAGGAGCAATTGCACCTTGGAAATCACTCCAATGTTTTAATATCTTTGAAGAAAACAAAAAGGCAATAATATCAATGTTTTGTATGAGAAGAGTACTGGGAAAGCACTGATGTCTGCAGAGCACTTTGACAGGAGACTGTGCAGAGAGGAGGCAGTGATCAGTTTCTTTAAAGAATCACATCTGTTAGAGAGCCTGTAGTGCAGAATAATTCATCAAAGCAACTGAATCATTCTTCATTCTCCTCTAGACACTCATCACCAGCTTCATACAGGCTTAGGGCCTCCTCCATTGTTGCCTTCTTTCCTTTCCGATCACAAACTTCATGCTCCTAATCACTGACATTTCCAGCTCGGCCTCTTACACACGCATACACACACTCTATAACTACTGCGTAGCATCTTCAAAGACAATGAGATTTGATATCCTTGTGTTCTGATAGTGAAGTATGCTTCTGCATTAAGGAGATTTCACAGTCTATGCAGGGTTCATAAAAATCTGTGAGGCCATAATATTTCTGCAACCTGACCAGCATCCATAACATAAAGGAATCCCTTGAAAGAATCTCTCCATAATGCCAAGGTAGACTGCTGCACCCACTTTCTGCTGCCTTGACAGCAGGATTTGTCCACTGCGCCAAAGCCAAGCAAGGAATTGGGAACACACCTGGACAAACACAGCAGAAGGAGCAGGAACTGACTGGGTCAGAAAGCTTGAAGGCAACATAATGTAAACTGTTCTATGCCTCTCAGTGCTTGGCTCCTACACCGAGATCACTCAAAGAACTGCAAATCTTCTGAAATTTTTGCCCAGAAATCTAGTGCAAGCCTTTAGATTGTAGGCTTTAAATTTGTTAATTGGAACTGAGCTTTGGAGAATTATGGAACTATGCCCAAGGGAGTCTGGAAACCTTCACAAGAAGGCTCTCAAACCATGGGCAAGCCATGGATCTCTCTCCAAAGAACAGGTGTGAACCCTGAAACCTGCAGCTTTGCATACTTTTCACAAAAAGACATAAATAACTAGTGTAGCTTATTTCTAGCTAACACTCCAAAAATCCACACAACCCACTGAAAGAGCCTATTATCTTCTGAACCTTCTTGACCCAATACCAAAGCTCTGGTTCTTGCTTCATCTCTCCTACTCACCCCACTGAACTGAGAAAGTCTCATCAGCACTCCAGGCATAGAGACTTCTGAATCACAACAACCTGACTTGTAAATTCAAATCTAGCCATCAAGTAGATAAGCACTCATGGAAGTTGAAAACTGTTTACAAGTTGGTAAACTGGCTCAACCAAAACCACAAAGACTTCCAGATCTGAATGCTGTGGCTTAGGAATCATCTCTAGTGTTAACAAAGAATCAAAACCCAAACCAGAACCTAGTGGTAAAGTTTGGGGTCCTAGATAAAGCAAGTTCCACCAGAATAATTGTGGTGAAGCTTCAACTATACGTAATATATTTGTGGACCCATTTGTCAGGTGTTATGTGAGATTCTTAATTTTGGCAAAGCCGCTTACTTTCTCAATTAAGTGGCAACTTTGATTACACCCAAGGAGCTCCTTCTTGGTGGAAGGACCAAACAAAACTCATTTTGTATGGAAACAGTTCTAGTAAACTGACCTGAGACATTGCAGTAGCTTGGAAGAGCTGATCTTTGTGGAATACCTTGAACACTGCCAGACGTGGGCAGGAGGCTACATTCAAAGTCAGGATATTTCCTAAAAATCTTGTGACTGCCTTTTCCATTTAATGTAGGACTGAGCATACAACTGGAGATGAACCATGCAGTAATTGATAGAGACCTGCCCACAATTACTGAACACAGACTCAAAAGTTTAAAATTAAAAGGCATGTGGAAGAAGCATCAACGTTAAACAGACAGTGTTAGACACAATTCACAATGCTGCTCTATCTGCACCAGCTATTTTGATGACACACATACACATATGCCAGGTACACAGGTGTGCCATCTTTCTGGAGGCTGCATGAAGAAAGGGACAGGGAAGATTTCTTCCTTTTGAGGAAAGGTATCAGATTCTTCTTCTTCTTCCTCCGGCAATCTCATCAGTCCCTTCTCTTGCTTCCCTCCCTTTCCTCTGCTATCTTCTTTGGGTAGCCTTCCTTTGCTGAGCTGTGAGGATAGGACACAGTAAGCAGTTGGCCAGTTCACAGATGAGCAGAGCCACAGTTCCCAGGGCACTTGGAGGGAAAGGACCTGCCACACAGGCTAGTTCTCTTCCTGGACACTGGTGTGCTCAGTCAGGGAGATAGTCTCTATTTCACAAAGTTCTTTTCTCCTCTCTGAGCTTATTCTTCTGCCACCCCACAGTTCTGCTGTTATTCTATCTCCTCGTTTTACTGCACATAGAGAAGGTGAAAAAACTTGCTCCCTACAGCAGAGACACCAGCTATTGCATCCAGCACCCAGACCCAAGCAGAGTTTCCTTCAAACTCTGAACAGTTTGAAGGAAGGTGTGATAGCTATCAAGGGGCCTATCTGCTAAATACCAGGAAGACTTCAGGGACACGAAAGGTAGCTAGGTAAAATTTCTGTCTCTGTACCCACTCTGAGGACATGTTACACCACACAGTGTTATGGGGCTGAGCTAGGTGGAGTACTCACCTAACTGTTTAAATAGCTGTGCGGCACACTACAGCAATTAAGCATATTTGTATTCCATAGGAAGCAATGAGATGATTTAGACCATAAAATTTTCACCGTTCTGGCTATACGTGGGCAACGTCTGGATCTCATGCTGTGGTTCCACCAGCCAGGAATCCAGAGGGTAACACGTCAGTACACGCAGCCGAGCCAGGGATCTCTCAGTTCTTGTGTTTGCAGGCACTGTGGCCAGCAGCTGCTTGGACCCCATTGGTTCCAGATCACTTTTCTTCTCCTTCTAGAAGAGTCAGAAGAAGGAGGGACAGGTGGGAGAGATAAAGTCCTAAAGAGTTCATCATCAGCCTTATGCTGAGCTTCCCCTTGCTGTGCAGTCATGGCTCACAGAGTTCCCATCCACAGCACAGGTGCACCAGGGGAGGTTTAGATTTGATATTAGGAAAAATTTCTTCACCAAAAGGGTTGTCAAGCATTGAAACAGGCCACCCTGGGAAGTGGTTGAGTCACTATCCCTGGAGGTATTTAAAAGACATGTAGACGTGGCGCTTAGGGACATGGTTTAGCGGTGGACTTGGTAGTGTTAGGTTTACGGTTGGACTTGATGATCTTAAGGGTCTTTTCCAATCTAAATGATTCTATAGGTCTTTCTCCTAAAGGGTTCCTGAACTTGCTTCTGAGGAGAAGCAAATACAGTCGCCTCTCATACCCTGCTTGTCACATGGAACAGCAGGATTAGGGTGTTCAGAGAAATATCCACCAAGAGGTATCCGACGTTGCTATTTATTATTCCCTCTCTTAGTATGTAAACATAAGCAAACACAGCCCCTTGCCAAAATTTACACCTGCCATGGAGAGAGACTAGGGAGCAAGGGCAGGCTTCCTGGCTGCACATCCGTGGCCATGGGGAACAGCTGCCCCACATTTGCACAGCAGCCATTGTCCTGCTGCTTCCCAGCCATCCACTTCACAGCCATTTGGACGATCTTGTCACCTATGAAGATGTACTGCCTGGCTCTCAGGAAGTATTTGGCTACGGAGGCTGTTTGCCTAGGAGAGGGAGTCTGAGACAGGAGAACAGGCTACCAACAGTTAGGTCTACATAAGTAGTGACAGAGAGTTTAGGAAGACTTGTTCTCTACTGTACTGAGGAGAGAAGGGCATTTGCTTACCAGAAGTTGCCTTTCACATGACCCTCTCAAAATCCAGTGGAGGATCCATTGCTATGTTTGAACAGAAGCTCCCTCTTGTAGCCTGGGTGAGAGAGAAATAAGAGTGAAAATTTTTCCAGAAGCAACAACTACTTTCCCTCTGCCATGATCATATTGTACTCCTGAAGAAGGAACCACCTGATAATGGAACAAGGTCACTCAGTACTGGGGGTAAAGAAATGGTGTAACAGATCTGATGAACCTGTCTGCAAGAATCCCAAAGCTTTACTCTTTAGCTCTTCTGTGAGCTGTCCTGTCTTCTCCAGGTACTGCAGCACATAGATGATGAGGGCAAACAACACCATGTTCTGCACACCACAGCTGCCGGGCATCTGTCTGGGATGCAGAACCAGGCGGTCCAGGTTCTCCAGTGATGTCACCTGAGCATCAAAGATAAAGGACAAGGCAAGGGCAAAGCTCTGATATTCGGGCATAATGGGGTTTGCTTCCTTATCATCTCTACTTACCCCATATCTCTGCCTGCTTTCCACCACAAATCCTCTCAACATTTATCCAACCACATAAGTTACCCCATTTACCACCTTCTGCAAGCCTCCACTCAGCTTCATCAATTTCTATGCATGTCATTCACCCCCTTCAGCATTTTCTCATACATGCAAAATGCAGCCATGTCAGTAACATCTTGGTTTAGTGACTCAAAATAAAGAGTTGGTATAGGAGGAAATTACTGTTCAGCCCAGTCTTCAGCAAATAATTTCTACTTGTTTGATTTGAAAACATGGATTTTGGTCAAAAATGTCACTTTTTACTCAAAACAAAATTTATTGTCTCCATTTTGGGCACTTTCAAGTGAAGCAACACATTTGAAAAGGAGGACTATGCTGGATATGTCTCATTAAAACAACTGAAATAATGGGCAGGTCACTATCTTCAACTGGTAGTCAACCTAATCCTGGAACACCACTAAAGTGTTCATTTAACCTTGACTTGCAAGTTATTCCAGATTGACCAAACCTACTTGTTCAGAAAGTAAACAAAAATCATTTTTCAAATAATAAACACATAAAACACATAGACACAATACACACGCATTACTAGCGAGTTTATAAAAATTATATTCCCATTATGGAAAGACAACTCTTCCTCATGTACTAAGGGTTTTCCAGCACCAGCACCTGCTCACAGTAGATTTTCACTCCCCAGGCCCAAAATTCTGTCATGACTGAGGCCCTCCCTGCCTTTTTGGCTCACACCTACCTTCTGGGCAGAAGGGGAAGCCATATTCTCCACCAATATGGCTTACACTTGTGGAAAACACACGGGGAAACACATTAAGGGCAATATAGCAACAAAAACTGTTCACATCTGGAAGACTTTGGGACTCTGCTTGAACAAAGACTTTATATTATAGATTAGGGGCCAGCATTCCTCCTCCATCCACTCCAGAGGAATCAGTGGACGTCTTGCATTGGCAATGCCTTGGCACCTCTGTATTGCCATTCTCTAATGGTGGCCAGTGTATTGCATCTTTCTCTCATGCAGCCACACACCACAAATGGGCTCAGCCTGATTACAGAAATCCTCAGGAAAAAGAGGGATGAACTATGTAGAGTTCAGAGGACTGGTGACTTCTGTGGAGGACAAGCTTGTAGTTTAAGGAGAATGCATGATGGTGCTCTGAAGTGATCTTTGTATTTTCCCTGCATACACAGCTTCACATCATTACCCAATACATAAAAATGGAGTTAAAGGCTTGCCATGTTCTAGAATACTTAGTTACTGAAATGGAGTGCCAAACCCCAGGACTCCCACAGGATTAGAGAGACCAATCATCTATCCAGCATGGCAGAAGCAAACTGGACAAGATAGACTCCTGGCCTAGGTCAAAGAGCAAAGCAGAATCCTGGATTAGCTTGAGCCACGGCCTGAAGAGCACAGCAAGTCCCAGATGACTTTCTCTTATCCATCTCCTCTGCTTTCTCACCTAGGTTGATGGCTGTAACATCTCAGTAAAAAGTCTTGGTCTCCTCAGCACATGGGCAGGCAGTGCGGTCACAGCTCATGCATGACTCCAACTGGTACTCCTTGATTTTGGCCAGCATAAGCTGGGTCTGTCCCAGATATACAGGAAGACAGAGTTAGCAGCCACTGACAAGACAAGTGGTGGCTTAACAGCGGACATCACTACAGGACAAGGGAGAAAGTGGGTGACATTTTAATACGCTATTTCTTTACTAGGGAATTTAGCAGATACTGGAATAGCAGCAAGTTGTAGATCCTGTTCAGACCTGTTATGGATCTAAGCAGCGTCTTGATATACGGAAAGGGAAGTAAAGCTTGTGCTGGCTGTTGTGGACTTTTATCCTAGCCTATGGAAAACAGGCAGGGCTAAAGTATCATTGGATATCTTTTTTTAAACTAGTTCCAAATTTACCATGTGTCTGGGGAGTGATTTATAAAAAGAAAGAGGAAAACCTGAGCTGAGTATGAGAGACCTTACCCAAATGCACTTTTTCAAGCAGTTGAACATAGTAGCTTTCAGCACAAATAACTCTCCCCGAATCATGGAATATGGTAAGGCCAGACCTGCAAAGAAAGATTTGAAGGCCATCAGTCCTACTGTGGGAGAGATCCAAAAGCCATCACTGCCCGAGACACAAAACATGTTGGCTTTCCATTCTGTTATAGTATTAGGGATGGTGACTTGAACGTGCTTCTCTCCTAAGCCCCTGAAAAGAAACCAGATCCCAGGATAAAGGAAAGAGGATGCCCATTCAAAAAACAAAAAATAAAAAAACTGCTGAGGATAAATGCTAATACTAAGATTACCTGTAGCACTTCCATCTGTGCTTTTTCAAGCTTTGCAATGCTGAAGAGAAGGCAGACCAGCTACCTCACCCTCTAAGAAACTCAGCCGTAGAAAAGGAAGGGACTTGCTCAGGGATGCACAGTGACTCAGAAGGAGACATCCCCAATGCTCAAGGCCAACAGACATTTCCTTCGGTCCAAACAAGCAGCCCCCCAAACCACACCTAACAATTTAAGCTGGACTCAGCCAGTGGGGAACAGGTCCCAGATCCAGGTCTCGAGGGGAAAACTGATGTGCATGTGACTCACTTTATCTGTGGATTCTCTGAGGAGAGGGAAAGCCATGGGTACTCCTAGAAATGAACACAAGGAATATCCAGAGATGGGATTCACAAAGGCAGCTCGGCACTTAGAACAAATGCACGGAGGTGGAAATAAGAGGGCATGGCAGACCAGCCCCTTTGTCAGAGGTAGACATTAGAAGGACTGCAGCTGTTAAGACAGTGGAAAGAGACGTTATAGATAGGAACAGCCATTCCTCCCAAAGAAAATAAGGAGCTCCTCATGATTAAATACGTGGTCCACTGGCTTCTTTATCTTGCCATTAGGCAGAATTTTCAGTCCCATGTACTCTTTGCACTAGAGATTTAAAAACCAAAACAAATATAACATTAGAAAAGGAATTCTAGGCTTCCTTACAATCTCTCTTCCTGGTATACTACAGCCATTCCCTCAGTTTTCTCTGTCACCCTCCACCTCTTCTCCTCTTCTTCCTACAGTCTTTCCTGAGGTCTTTACATACAACTCGAGGAAACTAGAGTGTAACAATGACTCCACAACATGGCTGATGATTGTCCCATTTGTCATCATCAGTGCCAGCAGCAGAGAGTCCAAGAACCAGTCTGACTGACTGGTTCAGCAGCACCTTGTATTAGCAGCATGGAGCAAGCCATAAAGCACAGGGCTATAGTCCAAGTCTGATGCTAAAATGAGAGCTGAACTTTTAAAAATCTAGTTGAAACCTTGTTAGTGTTAGTTGTTCATTTGTTTTTAACTTGGGAAAAAAAATCCAACAATTCCCTGATCTTTTTGCAAATGCAGGACTAAAAAAAAAAAAAAAAAAACCAGCATGCAAACTTACAGGCTCAAATTCAAACTTTAGGACCATTCTGCTATGTTCACTTGCATTACTCTCTACTCTGCTTTCATGAGACCCCACCTGGAGTACTGCATCCAGATCCGGGATCGCCAGTAAAAGACAGACATGGACCTGTTGGAGTGGGTCCAGAGGAGGGCCACAAAAATGGTCAGAGGGCTGGAACACCTCTCCTATGAAGAAAGGCTCGGAGAGTTGGGGTTGTTCAGCCTGGAGAAGAGAAGGCTCCAGGGAGACCGTATTGCAGCCTTTCAATATATAAAGAGAGCTTGTAAGAAAGACAGAGAGAGACTTTTTACCAGGGCCTGTAGTGACAGGACACGGGGCAAAGGTTTAAACTGAAAGAGGTAGATTTAGATTAGATATAAGGAATAAATTCTTTATGATGAGGGTGGTGAGACACTGGAACAGGTTGCCCAGAGAAGTTGTGGATGCCCCATCATTGGAAGTGTTCAAGGTCAGGTCAGACGGGGCTTTGAGCAACCTCATCTAGTGAAAGATATCTCTGCCCATGGCAGCGGGGTTGGAACTAGATGATCTTTAAAGGTCCCTTCCAACCCAAACCATTCTATGATTCGATGAAGAGCTCGTAGGAACCTACTTTTAGAAAGCTGAAGAAGTCAGCTGGTTGATTAAACTACAAGGAAAGAGATCTTCTATGTGCCAGGGGCAGAGGATCAATGAATGACATGTATTGGAAATGACCCTACTCCTCGTACAGAGCAGTCAATGTCCTCATTGACTTCATAGGGATAACCTCCATTTTGGGAGGAAAACATAAAATTCACCTGCATAATCATACAAAAAGGCCAAGAAAACTGAAGAAAAGGCTCACACTGCAGACAAAACATGATAGATTGCTACCCAACGATCACCCCACAGATTTCTCTTTCCATTCTTAACCTTTTTAAATACCAGCAACCCACAATGTACTGCAACCCTCCAAAATCCAAATAGGTCATCCTTTAATCAAGATCATCCATTTTTAAAAGGTAGAATTTTAGTGTCCTCTAATCATGGTTCAGCAGATTTGTCAAAGGTTTCAAAGTCTGTGGAAAGCTAGAGTGTTTGCATCTTTTCCCTGAAAATAATTTTTTAAACTATTAAATAAAGAAAAGAGAGACCAGATTTCATACCTCCCACTGAAGAGGAGAATGCTGTTTAAGATCAGCAGTGATCTGTGCTGTATAGCGGCTACATGGCCAGCCAGTCAGTAGATGGGTACTGGTTAGTTAGAGAGCAAACAAATAGTTCTTGACCAGCCAGAACACGCATTGCCTCTTACCCTAGCCAGAAGTGCAGAAACACAGGAAAATGGGGTTATAAGGGTTAGGAAGCTGGGAATACATAAACAGGGAAGGTTACAATGAAAGGTGTTAGTGTAAGAAAGGTGTTAGTGTAGAGAAAGGTGTAGACAAATAGGACACAAATCCCTAAGAAGTCAAGCTTTCTTAAATTTTGCTGGTTTTTTAACAGCTTGGCTTAAAAAGAAGCCTTTTTAAAAGTCAGTTTAAAGTCATAACAGACATATGCTGAGTTCTGAATATCCTTTTAGAACACAGTCAGGTAATTAAAGTAAAAAATTAATAAAGGTCTACGTGTTTCCTACAATGTTTTAAAGGTAGACTACTGAACAAGTATAAGTCATTAGTGAATGTCCAGAAAATAG
This sequence comes from Gymnogyps californianus, assembly GCF_018139145.2. Lineage (NCBI taxonomy): Eukaryota > Metazoa > Chordata > Aves > Accipitriformes > Cathartidae > Gymnogyps > Gymnogyps californianus. Next base: position 134,565,663 of record NC_059471.1, on the reverse strand, counting down.
TTTACAAAGGTGTTCAGCCAGTTTTTGACAAGAGCAGTCTGTTCATGTCTCCACAGAATATTTCCTTTTTTTCTGTTTATTCACCTGGTTCAAAGTAATGACTAGCTTATTCAAACTGAAAGAGCCTTTGGGGACTGCAAAAGCACGGAAATTGCTTTTGCCCTCCATATCTGCAAATAGGAACTAGTTGTGAGGAGCTAAGCTCTATGATTACTGAAACACTGAGGAACACAATGACCAGAAAAAGAAGGGGTGGGGGGGGGGAAATCAATCAGTTAATTATTTTTTGAGAGATAAATCTTGCTTTGTTTAAATTGAATCCATGTGAAAGTCAAATTTGTTTAGACAAGCTTACTTTCCGTGGATCCAAAACATCTAAGGTAGCTTTATTTAATGACAGATTTTAAGTGCTGAGGGATTTGTGCATTAATTGAATTCCAGCTTCCATGAAGCTATACTGGAATGAATTGAGAAACAAAACCTGATATTTGTTATACTCCCGTCATGAAAAACTGATAAAAGTGAAGACTCTAAAACATCAACCTTGGCAGGGTTGATTAAACATGCATAGCCATAGCACACATTTCTGGATAACAAAAATAGGTTTAAAAGGCAACATAGACAGTAGTTGCTCAGTGTATACTGGTTACCAGCCCAAAAGAAGATGAAATAGTTTAAATAAAGGCTTCTTATTTGTTCATTTAAATGTATTTAAGTAAATAATTTATAGCAGTTCTATTTGCATCAGTTGATCTCAGAAACATTGCAGTTCTGACCCCAGCTCTTTTCCTAGCACAGGGACCTGCTCTCCATTCATCAGTTCAGCTCCTTCTACAACTCAACACAGTTTTTCTGTCTTTCCTCCCTATCCTGCTGCCTCACTGCCTGTTGCAGAAAGCCACTCAGGCTGCTGTTGCAGAACTCATCCTCTGGTCTCCGGAGCAGCACGCTCTGGTCCACAGCACCACGCAAAGCACACAGCCAGCTGGGAGCTTCCTCAGCTGGAGACTCACTGTTGCCCCTGGCAGATCTTGCTGTTGTGAAACCCCAGTGTGACCTACAGCAGCAGGCTCCAACAGGGAGAAAGTGGCCTGGAAGCAAACAGGGACAAAAAAAGAAGGCATTGGAAAGAGAAACCAGCCAGAGGACACAGGTAGTGGCCTGGCTGTAGTTCTTCCACTGCTTCAGCAGAGCTCTCTGTGCAATGCAAGCCAGAAGTCTTTCCCACTCTTTCCTCCCCTTTCTGCACCTCTCTTACTCCTCCAGTCTGCTTCAGTGTAAGCCTCACCTGATTACTGAAGTACAGGGAAACCTTGAATTCTGCTGTCAGCAACAAGGCATCCACCAAGGAACATGGTGTGAGCCACCAGTGAGAGGCTGGGAGCAGAGTAGGAGAAGGAGAGAGGAATGGAGAAAGAGACCTTCAGACCTAGGAAAAAAGAGGAGGAAGTGAGAGTCTAATCAACCAGATCTAACACTATTCCCTCCTAGAGACAGAGTCCTTCCCCAGCCCACCAAGACATGCCTTCCTCAGTTACCCCCTCTAATTTTGAGATGTCCCTGCATTCAACAGGGCACAGGCTCCTTTACTTTGGAAGCGACTTTCCGTACTTCCAACATCCTTCTTGAGGTCAATGAGTTTCTGACCAGCCACAACAAGCCTGTCATTCCCATCACCTGGAAAAGAAGCACAGCACATGTTCAGTTGAAAACTCCCCTCTCTGAAAATCTTCTCCATCCCTTCGTACTCTACTAGTGCCAGGAAAGATACAGTGAGATCAGACAGCAAGAAGTGAAGCAGCAGAGAAAAGCATGTGGGGATATTTAAAAAATAAGTTCAAAAGTCTCAGCTAGTTACTATGCCTGGAAGAAAAGGAGAACCAACAGTAGGAAGGGGTGGAGGGATGCTGTGAAACAGGAGAACAGTTGACTATATCTAATTATCATCTCCAGGGCTGTCTGGGCTAAGCACAGACCACGGAAGCTGCAGTCAAGACCAGTTTTGCCATTACTCACAGTATCTTGGCTTCAGCCACCACTGCCTCAGTCCAACACACACAGGTCCTCCACCCACTATGACCACAGGGTGCTCACAAAGAAGAAGAGGTCCACAGGGTCAATATCATAATCCACCCAGATCTCCTGCTCCTGGGCACAGACCAGCACCCAATACAGGCCCCTGGCTTTGAGGTAACTCTTGGTGGTGCTGTACTATGGCTGCAGGCGTAAATAGCTGCTCTGGTAGTACGGACCGATTGTCCCCAACTCATACACAGGATCCTCATTTGCAAATTTCTCCTGAAAGGGAAATAAAGACAGACATGCAGCTATTCAGACAGAGCTCCATGGTTTCAGGTGCAATGTGCATGCCTTCAGCCCTTTGCTGAGTAGCACCAGCGTGGCTCAGGCATAACACAGCACCTCTGATGCTGCAGAGGTTGCCTTTCAGTTTAAGTGGCAGTCCTGTGCGGAGGTGTATGTAGATCAGTTACTCCCGAAAGACCCCAGAGCACCACAAGACTCCAGTACAATACAGATCCCAGAGCAGTTAGACCACATTACCAAAGCACATAAAAATCCGACATTAAGAGTGAGATTCATCCTGGCCATCTTTAAGCATATTCATCTGAGCTAATCCTTTAGGTTTCCTTTAGAATTAGCGGGGAGAGACACACACAGAACATTTCTAGGGTGAGATGTCTCAAGTCTGAAGATAACCCTCCAGATCCAGTCAGACACACAGCATGCAGTGGTGGTTTATCTTTCACCATTAGCTCTACAGGGAACACAGTGTGACTAGCCCAGATATAAGTGCATATATTATATGCCTCTAAAATAGGTTAGATCTTTCCTCCCTTACCATCTAATAGTAATTATATGTTACATGTTACAAAATAATATGTTATAGCATATACAGCAACAGATAAATATCTGCAGCACATAGGTACAAATTGTTTTCATGCTGACACCAATTGTCAGCTGCTTGGAACTAGGAAGAAATGGCTCCTGAGGGGATTAATGACTAGATGTCCCTTATTTATTTACATTTTCTTTTCAATTTCTTCCACAGCTTGTGGTATTAGCCATTTTCAGAGGCAGCATACTGCCATTGTTACAGACCAGCAAGATCTGAAAAGTCCTACACTCTGCATTCAGCTACGTAAGTTACTAGCAGGCTGGGTTATGGGACACATAAAACAAACGTATCAACAACTTCTTGAGTACCCATTACTGGAAGTCTTCAAATAAGCCATTTCTTTCTAAACATTGGCAGCCTGAGAAATAGACTCTGGATTTACCCATAGATATGGCTGGAATCCAACAAGACTAGCTGGCTTTTTCAACTACAGAGTCAATTCTTGTGTGATAAAACTTTAGCAGTCTGTGGATATGACCTGCAGAAGTCAGCCTAAGAAGACCATGCACAAGTTCAACAAAGAAAATCTTAAGATGAGCCTGAGAGGACAACTACCCTCAGGGCCAAGCAATTTGTCTTTTCTGCCCACCTAGAAACTGGGACAAGGCTCCAAACAGGCAGAAAGCATCTCCAGTGGGATGAAGGAGACTTTTCAAGTCTAGTTCATTCTCTCATGTCCTTGTCCCTTTGTAGGACAAGAGAGAACTCTGGGTGACCCTCCAGTAAATTAATACTTCACAATTCAAAAAAATCCTACTGTCCAGCAGACAGCTTGCCAGCCTGGATAGGTCAGCCGCTGCCTACCGCAGACACAGAAAAAAGCTCTACTTCATCCTCTAGTTTGGAGTAGGAATAATGGAAAGCAAAGGCATCTCATAGTTACTTACCTTAAGCTCCACCAGTGAGTACTAGAAGAAAAAACAAAACAAACAGATTTCTCATTAGCTCCTTGAAACCTTTTTTTGTAGTACAGTGGTAGCATAAGGGCTCAGGACGGGTTACTGTAGCAATCAAACCCTCATAGTCATGACAATTCAGCTCACCATTCACAACCCTCAGGAGGATTAAAAACATTCAGTTAAGAACCATTTCCCCAAAATTTGCTGCCACTGTTGTTTACATTCCATCAGCCTGCAGAAGATACCGGACATCCACATCTGGCAAGTCAGCTCAAACTGCTTTCTTACGTTTTGCTGGCAGGGACTCCATGGATTTTTGTGCAGATCTCAAACTACTTTCTAGGGACTCACTTGATTTCCTGGAGTGGTTCTTTGGGTCAAAAGGAAGGAGCTGAACTGGAGTGCAGCAGCATAAGGTCAGGAGCTGGCAGTCCTTCGAAGGCATCCAGCTCCAGCTGAGAACAGGGTCTGAGCTGGGTTATCTCCAGGGGTAGGTCTACAGAAAGGATGTGAGGCTTTACCTGGGTTTGATGATGAATTCCTGCTGCTGCTCAGGAATGCTGGATCTGTAGTTCCTAAAGAATAAAATGCTCAAGGGCAAGATCAAAAGCAGAGCGCTCCACCCCTATGTAAGCCCAATCTAAGTCTCCTGGTTACATTTCCTCATACTATCCTCCCCACATTTTCTCCCTTACGTTCCTCACCTCATCATTCAAAGGGACGAAAATGCTGTTCAGAGTGACAATTCGAGACTGTACTGCAATGGAAAAAAGCAAACTAAATGCTTGTGAGCATAACCTTCAGGCACAGAGTCATCCCACTCCACCCCTACCCAGCCCATACTCCAAAATCAGAGGTGTTCTTTCAGGGCATTCCTGTAGGCATCATGCTTTAGTTCGCAGAACATCTGAGGGCATAACAGGGCTCTGAGGATACAGACCGAGAAGAAATACACAAAAAGAATACGAGCTTAAGAGAAATGCTGAAGGAGGAAAGGAGGTGCATATAGTCCCTAAGACATGAACTTATGAACAGTTTGAAAGAGATGAGAGACTGGATTTGTTTGCAGGAAGCAGCTGCAGTATCCTTTACTTCACATTATCTTTCGAAGTATGGTAATGATTCAACAAATACTAACAGTTTTGTCTTACAAAATGCACAAAAGACAAAGGGCCTTGCAAAAAGATGTTAATCAAATATTTATTTCAATATTTTTCCAACTTCATGGGAAAGAATGTGGGTGTCTCATTTTCCAATGATTAAAATTATTATTAAGGCATTATTATTAAATGCCTTCAGTGTAACTGGAGTGTTTATTACTGGAAAAGCTATTCTGAATAGGTCAGGTATTTCTGAAGCACCAGTCAGTGTAAAAGAACATACAAAGAAATAAACAAAAAAAGACCAACCAAAAAAAATCCCCCTCAGTGATATAACAACTACAAATAGAAAAGCATAGTTTTCTGGATTTGATGAAACAAGGAAGATGTCTTTCAGGCAAAGACTACTTGAACAGCTTGGATACAACTAACAAGTATACGATGATGGTCTTCTGACAGATGACAGACAGTTGCCAGGTGAGTTTCCACCATTTCTAAACCAGGCAAGAGTGCACCACGGCATTAGGAATCCAGGGCAAACAAACGTGCTGAGTTCAGTAATGTTCTTGACCAGTCCTTGCTGGAATTCATGTGGAGATACCTGGGATGATGTTTCCTGGAGGCCACTTAAGATTAGTGCTTATAAACCTAACAAGTCTGCATCAGGGTAACTGCTGAGTAGGTTGGTACAATTGTTTTAGAAACAAGCCTGAATAACAGTAGAAGTGTGAACTGTAAATCAAGTGTGATTTCTTTACTAAAATCCAGGGCCAGGGTAATTACTATACCTGCTGGGCAACCCACATCAAAGATTATTTTGTTCTAGTGGGGACATACACTGATCTGCACACTGCAAGGAACATCTCCTCAACCCTCCCTGCAGCTTACCTGTATGCATACCTGGGCTCACCTTGTTGTCCTGGCACGTAAATAGGCTTGTCAGTTTGCACAGAAGTGCTGCTCACAATGTTCTGGATGAAGACCTCAGTTGCTGCATCACTGCCCACAGAGAGGCAGATGGTCACAACTTCCTTGATGCCTTTTGCAGGTGGACGGACTTGGGGAGCACAGGAAAATACCCCAGGGTAACTCCTGAGAAACTCTTATAGGAGAATTGAGCATAGCACTTGAGCAGACATATAATCAAACTAGTGGCTAGTTTACAAAGAAAAGAAGGGGCTTCCTGCTCTACTTACTGCTAAAGAAGTTGCTCCACAGTTGACATGGAAGAGATGGACGTTCTTACAACTGCACATGATACTTAAGGGATTTATGCAAATTTATATCGGTATCCATAGTACAAGGACATGGGAAGCATTAAGAAGCAGTTAACAGTAAAGCCCAGACCTGTACCCCATGTTGGAATGGGTTGAATAATATTTATTAACAAAATGAGAACCCCAGTTTGGACTTTAGCAAGTCAGAGCGACTAGAAGCGGGTGGATCTGACCATTTTCTGCACAGAATGAGGAAAGAATTCCCAGTCCCCAAATGCTTCCTTTAATGTCAAAATGATGAAACACTTGACTTCTTCACAGATTTTTCTTGCTTGATAATGCTGGAAACCAGGTGGTCCAACGGGGAAGGGGAACAGACAAACATAAAGAGGGAATTCTTAAGCATTAGTAATGGACACAAGAAATAAGCTGCTGCCTTTCACACTGTCAGCAAATGCCACAGTCCCTGGCACTTCAGGGTGTGTTACTGATTGGGAGATAGGAACAAGCGTGAGATATGAGATCAGCCTCTTTTACCAGTGATTGGCACAGCACAGAACTGTGTTCTGAACTTCTGCCAACCACTGCTCTTACCCAGCCTTGTTTTGACAGGTGCTTTGCAACCGTACTTCATTTCTTTTCATACATGTAAGATTAGGTACTTACTTACTTTCCACTACTGTAAGCCACTACTTCTCATTGTCTAGAATTTGCATTAACAAATTCTTTGTGGGACAGAAGGAAGGGCCATGGGCATATAGTTGAGCCTACGCACAGAAGGGAACTTTGGCTGCCACCTCAGAAAAAGGTCCTAAATGGGTGCCTCACTAGCCCTAATATGAATTAAGATGAACAAGTCCATTAATAACAATATATCAGCAATATAGCTGTTAATATAACACTTAATAATGTATTATTCCTTAACAGGAACAACCATGTAATAGACTGATCATCAAATCACACACAGAGTGCATGAGTATGTACCTATATGCTGCCATTATCAAAACAAGCATCCCATAGCTCCATGTCACAGTCTTTTAGAATGGACATCAGATGCCATAATTCTGCACATTACAATGCTGATGACAAGGCTTTATACAGGACTGCAAGCAGGCTTCTGATACTGCTTGTAACTGCTCTGCAGAACTGCTGCTCTTTCAAAAGGCGATATGGCAGCCTGCTAGCATGCACGTTTGTGAAGAGTCTCTTTCATATAGGAACTCAGAGTCAGCACTAAAGCATCTCTGCACTCACCTGCAGGGAGCCTGGCATGAGGACTCTTCTACTGGTGGCCCATTTGCTGCTCTGCAACACTTCAAGAACCTCCCCATGGAGCAAAGCCCCAATTATAACACCCTGGTACTAAAAGCTGGTGGTTGCCTTCATTGCTGAAGTAGGTCCAGCCTCAACTTTGAGATCTCCACTGGGAAGGTGAAGCACTGGAACAGCCTTCTGATGGCCACCGAGCAGCATGCAGTTCTTGCCCTCAGTCTCCACCATGGGGGTAAGCAGCGGGGCTCCTCCACAGTGGCAGAAAGCCCATGTGGACCTTCTCTGTAGCTTGGTCATGCTGGCAGCACCACCCCACAGGTCCTGGCAAGATAAGTGAAAACTGGGACAGAGAGGTTTAGCAGCATTAACGCTTTAAAAAGAGAAGCATCTGTGTTTAAAAAAAGGAGAAGGAAATTCAGAAGTGAACCGAGTTCTTCACTAAGTGGTGGCCTGGCACCAACGTGACTGCAGCAGCCTGTCAGGGCCTAGAGGACACCCACAGCTCTGCCTGTCCCTGCCCAGCCCCTCCAGGGCTCCCCCTACCTGCCCACAGCCCAGGACCCCATATCAGCCCCCCCCAGGTCCATCAGCCTCTACCCCAATGATGCCGCAGCAGGGCCGGTCTCCAGCTCCCACAGCCCTGCCCAGGCCCTGTTGACCCCATCCCACAGGCTGGCTTCTCACCCGAACCTTGGACCGGACTCATCATTTCTCAGGTGCCAAAGGGACCCAGTGAGGTTTGTGGACTCCAGCATTAGCATTTGGGAATATGGAGGAAGTGGCCCAGGAAACTGCGTAGACTGAGGCAACAAGTGCTTGGGGACCTGCCCTGCAGAGGTACGCCCAGCACATGGTAAGAGGAACAGGCACTAAGTACCCCAAGTCTCAAAGGGAAGAGGCCCTGCTGTTACCTCTGAATTTCAATCAGAAGAGGCCCTTTGCTGCTTCCTGTGACATGGGGGTTGTTTCTCTGTCATCCAGTAACAATACTGCAGAAACAAAGTCTCCAGAGAGGAACCACGCCTGTGTCATCTTTCTGCCTGTGCCACCATCCTTCATGATCTGTGCCTCTGAGCAGTGAGGACTGGAAAGAGACAGAGGCACTGGGGAGCCAGGTGAGAGAACAAGAAGCATCCCCAAAGGCCATCTGTCTACACGCCCTATGGTCCTTGGCCTTCTGTGGCACTATGACAATGACTAGCTATCCCTTGAAGGGAAAAACCAGTGGCAAGTGGAATGAGAGGAGGAGGTTTTCGCTCTCTCTCTCCTCTATTTCTACCTTACAAAGAACAGGAAAGAGAGGGTGAAATTGAAGGGGGCAAATTGCATCTCCTCAACTAGTTTCATCAAAAGGTTCTCAGCACAGCACTGCTACTGGCTTTTCAAAACCCCTGGTACACTCCCTCCAAAAGTCATACTAAATCACAAAAATGTCCAGCTTCTCCCTCTCTTAGTCCCTTTGGCTCCACTATCCATGGGAAAAACCTCATAACTGGTCTTTCTGGTTCCCTTATCACGTTATAACCACTTCCCTATACCCACCGGCCACCTATCCCATCTCCAACCTCCTCATTGAAGGACAATGCATGATCACTCAAACCAAGCTGCTAGCCTCCTTCCCTGCCTCTTTCACATGGTATTCCCTATGCCTTTGCTACTCTTTTGTTATCAGACCCTTCGTCCAACATCCATCCAAAGCTGTAAAGTAGTTAAGGCAGGAAAAATTCCTGAATCTTACCATGTAGGTGTTCACAGCAGACCAAGCTCTGACTCAAACTCACCAGCCCACACTCTGTAAAACAACTTCTGTGCTGTCGCTGCTATTCTCTGTTACAGCAGGCTCACTGGGAATCACAGCTATCAGGTTTGCTAGCTCATTTATGCAAGATTTAACAGAGAGCACAAAGGTACTGCATGCCTCACCTAGCAAATACATGGTTACAAGACACACACAGCACGATGTCCTGGGATCTTTCCCAGATACCTTGGTTTGAGGGAAATCAGATTGTCACAGGGAAATCAATTTGATCTGAACTTACACCTGCAACTTTTCAAGTACGTCAGTTTGATCCTGGTGAAGTTAGGGGACAGTTTGTGTTTTTGTTAGTAACTGGTATGTCCTGCATGGTACATGTGAAATAGACTGAAATATTTTCAGATGCTAATCACTTCAACAAAGACAGCAAGATAACAGAGGAGGAAAGAGTAAGCAGCGTGTAGTTCAGCAGCTGGATGAACAACTCTTCTAGCCAGAGGAAAGCAGTTACTGGAATGAGGCAGTTCAAAGGGGAGGCTGCAAAACAATTTGCAGCAAGTTGAGTAAGAACAATGGAAACAATTCTCCACTGCTCTGAGTGACCTTTTGCTGAAGATTATCTACAGATTTAGATTTTGAAGGATCTACTGCTTGCTGAGATTAAGAGAGTAAAAGTCAAATGCTGTTTCATTGATGCATGCAGGTTAATTCCCATTCATCTGCATGACGGTAGGTGTTACAGTAGCCTGGAAGCTCCAGGATTTCAACTAAAGTTGTTTGTGTCCCTTGCTTTGCATGCTGAATGTACCATTATGCCTAGATCTATGTTTTCCTTTGATTTTTTTTTTTTAAAGTCTTCTTGCATGTTTCCACAGCACTGTAGCCATAAACTGCCACTGCTGCAGTTTTCCAGTCACAAATGTTTGGAAATCGAAATGTTGTTGGAGTTAGTAACCAGGAAGCTCCTCTTTCAACACACTTTACCCACAGCTGATGAACCACGGAACATAATTTTCAGAAACAAGCTCTATGTTTTGATCAGCCCATACCAGCATGTTCTGCTTTTTCCTGCCCTTACGTATAGGGAGGGTGATTTCTGGGAAGTATCCCAACCACCATGGGAAAAGTTCAAGAAAGCTCTGAGCTCCACTGCAAGGCTGACAGACACCTGGAAGTCTCCCCCAGCTGTTGTATGGGCACACTCACTTGAAGGAGGTATTCACATGTGAATACCCTTATTTTGAAAGAATTATTTCTCCTCCCTGGGTGTTTGAAAATACGTGCTGATCTGCCATCATCTGTTTGTCCTTTTTCTTGTAGACAAGTCTATATGGAAAAATGCTTCAGCTCACTTACTAATTTATGACATAACATGCTGTCCAGCCTGCAGATCTCATCCCAGGTGAAGAAGCAAGAGTTGCCTGCCTGCAATTCACAGGCAACACCTGCTGCTGAAGAGCTCTATACTACAACAGGTCAGCTCTGCCAACCTTACTCCACTGGGCAATAAATGACCATTTTCCTGCATGGGCTGCCAAAACCATGGAAAAAGTGGTTGCCCTGCTATGTTATGTCTCCATATTAGCTACGGATCTCGCTGCAAGTGCACAGAGCCATTGCACGCATAAAATGGACTCAATGCACCCCCCCCAGCTTCTGGCCCTGATACACACTCAGGAGTTAAGTAGGTGCAGTTCATAATGTACATGGTACTGCTGCTCTTAGCACATTTCTAAAGGACAGCAGTAATTCTTGTGAGAGCCCAGCATTCAGCTTAGCATGTTCCACACCCTCCCTCCTCCCATCCCATTCTATACCATGCCCAGAAGTTTCTCCTTCCTCTCCTCTTTTGATCTAGAAATCCAAGGTTTCCCTTGCAGAGAGGATGTTTAGCTTCACTACAGAGAAAAGTTTAGCTAAAACCATAGTTCCATAGAAATTAGTATCAGCTTGGGGCACTGCCAGATCACTTGTCATTATGCATGTGATCCAGATAAAGTGGGAGCACACAGTTGCAATTCTATTGAACACACCTAGGTGTTTCCCTGACCCGTGGGACTGCAGATGATGCCTGATCAGGCATGAAGCCTACTAGGAAAATGTCCTCTATCAAAAAGGAAAGAGAAGCACCTTGAACCTGCAGGACAAGTTTGTACGTGTTCCACTCTGTGCCACATGGCCACAAAGTTTATAACCCAATTATCCAGTACACAGGATATACTGTCACGTGCAATCAATCTGGTACCCAAGTGGAGCTTGGAAACTCCACTGCTAAACCAGCATCCCAAAATGGAAGAATCCCTTTTCCATGCTCAAGACAAGTGAATTTCAGCCTCTCCCTGCTGGCCCTTAGAGTTCCGTGCATTCTGCTGTGGGGATTACTAAAGGTCACTAAAACACAGGCCTGCTGTTAGTGCACATGTACTTTTGCAATATAAAATTCTGCATTCTTACTGGAAAACTTGCAGGAAGACAAAACCTTTTTTTTAAAAAAAAAAAAAAAAGCTTGCAAACAGCTATGAGACTGTCTCTTCACCTATCAGCTACTACCACCTGATCCTCACCCAAACACAAACTGATGCTCTGAAAATGGTTGTGGTCCCTCTTCACTGGCACGCTGTTCCATACTACCCCCCCAGTGTGTCTCCCAACATCCTTGGCTCTGCTGTAAAATACCTGGAATATCTGTCCAGCTTAAATGATCTCCTTTGTTTCAACTTGCATACATTGATGTGGCATTGTCCTGGTTTCAGCTGGGACAGAGTTAACTCTCTTCTTAGTAGCTGGTACAGTGCTGTGTTTTGGATTTAGTGTGAGAATAACGTTGATAACACGCTGATGTTTTAGTTGTTGCTAAGTAGCGCTTATCTTAAGCCAAGGATTTTTTCAGTTTCCCATGCTCTGCCAGCAAGCAGGTGTGCAAAAAGCTGGGAGGGAGCATAGCCGGGGCAGCTGACCTGAACTAGCCAAAGGGGTATTCCATACCATGGAACGTCATGCCCAGTATATAAACAGGGGGGAGTTGGCCAGGAGGCGTGCATTGCGGCCCTGGCATCGGTCAGCGGGTGGTGAGCAATTGCATCGTGCATCACTGGGTTTTTTTTTTCCTTTTTTCCCCCCTCTTCTTTTTTTTTTGTTATATTCCTTTTCATTACTATTGTTATTATTATATTTCATTATTACTATTGTTAGTATTATATTTTACTTTAGTTACTAAACTATTCTTATCTCAACCCACGTGTTCTACCTTCTTTCCTGATTCTCCTCCCCATCCCACTGGGAGCGGGGGGCGGGGGGGGGGGGGAGTGAGGGAGCGACTGTGTGGTGCTTGGCTGCTGACTGGGGTTAAACCACACCAGGCATTCAGACTCCTACGATGTCAGAGCTGCTATGAAGCCACATTCCACACTGTAATTTATTTTAACAATGCAGCCTGCTCTGGCAGATTTGCTTGAGGATTCCCAGTTTCAGGTGGGGCAGGACAGTGAGGAACACAGATAAAAGGAAGTCAGAAAGGCCAGAGAGGGGAAGATAAAGATTATGCCTATTGACAATACACTTGGCTTTTGGCCTTGACATGATTTTACCTTCATAAAAAGCGCATGAATTTCAAGAAAGGGAAGCAGAATCGCAACCTAGAAACTATATGAAAGTTGTTAAGATCAAGGCAGCAGAAAAATGTTTAGAGGGAAGCTGGATAGGTAGAGTGGGTAAAGCTGAGGGATGATGGCAAATTCAGGCTGAATATCAAGAATCCTATTTAACAGAAAGGCTTCTTAGCAATACTGGCAAGTGCAATAAAATAATAAGACATTAAGAAACTGCCACTTCATTCTTTGAGAAGTAGACCCTAGCCTGAAGCTTTTTAAAGACATTTGAGTCAATTTAATCTCTCACACGCTTATAGGGGTGAAAACAAAGAGTGTTCTGCTCAAAGAAATTCATGTGTTTCATGACAGACACAGGTCCCCAAGCCCACATACCTAGAGCAATTAAACAGGATGTTTTGCTTACAGCGTAACCTATGTACTCTGCTCTTTGCACATCTTTTTCCCTGATCCTCGTTTTCTCATTCTCTAATCTGTTTTACCCTTAGCCTTCTCTATATTTCCTACCTTCTCCTCTGCCTCCACTTCAGATCTCCTTAGCAGAATGCAAGCAGAACAGTGCAAGATCAATTTCAAACCCCTCAGAGTCCATACACATTCCTGGTTTGCCACACTTTTGCCAAAGATCCATGCAAAAACATGTACAGACTAGACCTATGCCACCAAAAAGCAATACTGAGGTTTCAAGCAGGTCATGATCATCATTGTTGCCTTCGCCACATGGCACATATTCTTGCCTCTCCCTAGAGCTGCACTGAGATGGACAAAGTTGTCAGCAAAGATGTTGTTAAGTCTAATTAGGTGAATGGATATCCGTAACGGGTAAGTCTGGTTTTCAACAGAGCATCACTCTGATTAAGCAGAATTTACTATCTCCAGAGGATGCCAGAGTTAGAGCCTGAGCTGTTCTTAATCTTCCAGAGTGGCCAGAGGGAAGCATACATGGCCTAGAGGAATACTGCAGTTAACGCTGGAGATATGCAAGGAAAGGTTCATAAATGCCCTCTCTAAGGTAGTAGTCCTCTTCCCCCCACATCCCTGCCACCATCCTCACAGTGTTGTACGTTGCCAGACTAACATCACACGTTGTCCCTGCAACCTGCTTCCCATATTAACAGGTCAGCTGGGGAAGTCTTAGCTTCAGTTACAGACTTCAAAAGCCAAGTCCTCCCAAACCAAAGGTGATGACTTGAAGATAATTATCTTCCCAGCTTCTGGCTTATAGGAAGCTGTAAGGAAATACAAGACACAGCATGCTGTTTGACATCGTTTGAATTTTGAGTATCAACACTCTCAAGCCAGCAGACAAACCTGACAGGCAAAAGGTAGAATAAAGTTTCTGACAAACTGGGAATCCAAGAACCTTCCCAGAGGACTTACCTCATTTTTAAAAGCAAAAGTTCCAGAACTACTGAAAATAAATTCTGGGAACTTGGTGCTAGTTTCCCAGGGCCTTCCCAGTGTGTGCAGGGATACGTGGCCCAGTGACAGACCTCTTGTCTTGCATGTTCAGTCTCCAGCATCTCCAGGTGGTCTTTGCTCTGAAACTCTGCTCGCACCCACTGTAATAGCCATAGGAGAGAGTGGAAAGTGTTTGACACCTAAAAATTGGCTACTTGTGTTTAACACCTAGTCTCCACAAACTAAGACACCCAAAAAGGGGAGGAAAAAAGACACACAGACCCTTCTCAGAGAGCATTCGTATACACATACCTTCCATCAGCTATAGGTAAAAGACATAGAGTATCATTACTGTCATGATATTTGTAACTTGCATCATTGGCATCCCTTGTGATGTCTAAAAGCTGAATATTCCTAAGGACAGGTAATTTTTTGAGTAGTTTTCCTTAATTCAGAGAATCTAAGTCCATTGCTTTTCATTCAAGACTTTGCCTGAGACTAAATACGGATAATTCCAGTTTCATTTTTCTTAGGACTTAGTAACTACAAAGGCACACTCAGATACTGCAGACAACAGATTTGAAAGCCAGACAAATCTGAAGGCAAAGCACTTCTCTGCCTCAAAGGAAAACGAGATCAGCTGCAGACAAATAATGGGTTGAGATGCTGAATCAATTAACAAGAATGAAAGATGTTTTTGAAGTCAGGGAACCACATCAGATAATAAAAAGTAAGGGAGTATTTTACCACAGAAGTCTTTACTGGGCTTTTATAATCCTCTTTCTCCTTGTCTACAGCCTAAGCAAAATACCTGGCACTCGGGACTTCTGCCCAGACCTGGCTCCACTCAAATTCTCAAATGTGGATAACCAGGAACCACTAGGCAGTTTGCTCCCTAAGAAACATCTGCTTTCTGGAGTGAAGGAATGTGACTAATATAGTTGTGCCCTACAGGCAAACATACCCTCTTTACACAAAGGCTGAGCAGTTATTGTTTCAAAAGGGATTACCTAGTGAGATCCAATAATCGCAGTTGCAATTTCTGCTTCTGAGCAAACTTGGGGTTCAGTCTGCATGTGTAATAACTATAGGGTGTGTTTGCACACATGCAGACCATGCAAAATCTGTTCCTTAGATAGGATACTGCAGGCCAGAACTGACTTGCAAATCCAGGTAACTCTAAGCAAAACTGTAGTACGTCTTATTAAAGCTAGTTCTCCTCACTATAACAAGCTGTTTTCAGTTGCAGTTAGCAGTCCTGGGTGACATTTTCCAGGGCATGTATCTTCCTTGCACCAAATTTTTTGAAAGCTTCTGCCAAAAGGTGCATGCTTTCCCAAGGATGAAGATAGGGAACTGTAATGTTGAATTTTAACATAAAAATTTTCGGGTAATCCTTCGTTATAACTCACTCACATTAGAACTGCAGCTTGGAAACAAGCACAGGCTCAATCAGAACGTGCTAGAGCTTAACAGCTTGCTGAAGCCTCTCTGCTAGTGCTGACGAACCCACTATGTGTACCATCCCCATACAGCAACTTTGCAAATTCCTTTTTAGTGCTCCAAAAGTGAGGATAGATGTAGCTTCAACGGCAAGAAGCAAATGCTTGTGCTGAGCAAGGTGTTGGCCTTGTCTGGCCTGAATGCTCACTTGCTTCTCTACATTACCATGCAGATAGTACATGAAAGGCAAATGTCATACTCCACTGCAGAAGTGTCAAAAGCACCACCCTGAGGCACACAACGGGGATTACTGGAGGACAGCCTGCAAGCAGGGGTTGTGAATGGCCAGACTAGGCCACAGAACTCGGTAAGAACCAGAACCAGGGGGACTGAAATTAAAGGGAAAGCAGGGAAAGAAATTATTGGGAAGTTTAGATATATCCAGAAGACACGAAAGGGAAAACCATTCAAAGGTGGGGAACAAGGTAGGTTATGGGAGAGCTCTCAGCCTGAATGTTCAGCTACTACTTCTTGAGCATCTGCAGATGCACAAGAGTCTCACACGCAGTAGCTTGGAAAGATTTCTGCAGCCATCTGCATCAAAGGTAACATATGTACCCAATACGCTCTTGTGTTCCACTCCCAAGCAATAAGGAGTAGAATAACCCCTTCTGTCTTCACTTAATTTCTTATTTCTCTAGAATCTTAATGCTAAAAAACCAGGCTGAGGACAAGGAGATGGGTCATGGGATTTTCACTTGCTGAAAAATAGTAAGAGATCAATGAGTCTTGGAAGTCAACAACCTTTTTTCTGTAGATCCCACTTATGTTAATGAGCTAACAGCCTGGTCTTGCCAGTGGACTGAGTTGGGAGTTCATCTGAATACTACCCTCCCTACAACTAGTTGGTAAAAGTTTGCAGCAGCTCTTTAAACTGCTTTGCGGGCCACGCTGTGCAAGATTCAGCTTGTTTATAGCATGGGCCGTTCCAACTGGATGTGCAATCCATTTTGTTAGCCTCTGAATCAAATTTTCTGTGCTGTCAAAAGAAGGTACAATCAAGGAACCTGCTAAGGGATCTCATTCTGTTTGAGTCTTTGGGCTTAGAATATCTGTTTACATCGACGGGACAGTTTTCCTTCATTTCAGGATGATTAGGCTCATTGGAAAAAAAAAAAACCACCTTAAAAACAAAGGCATTCCTAAGTCTTGATCATCATGAAAGTCTAGCACAATTTTTTTAGATAAATGTGGGATGATGTCTCATGGCTCTGAATGGAGTACTTTGACTGGAAAGACTGACATACAGCTTGTCTTTGTAAGCTGAAATAATAGCCACTAAAAAGTCACCTTCATTGATAAATAATAGACTGAGGAAGAAAATAGTGGTTCAAACAACGGTTTTGTCAAGTGCTGAAAGACCTGAAGTCCTACAGTGATGAAATCTTCCTGGCTAGACAATAAAGGTTTGGTCTGAGAAACTGGATTCATATTGTACTGGTAAGTGGCAGGCAGATATTGCTGTCGAATGTACCTCTCTCCTACTGTAAAATAGGTTCTAACAATGACAAACACTCCAGAGTAACTGAAAGTGAAGATTTGTCTAAGACTCTTTCTTTTTAGCTTTGAAAAATATTTCCACTTAACAGCATAAGTTCTGGCACAGAAAAGCTTTGCAGTAGCATTCTCTAGGTATCTGTAAAACAATCTGTTTCTGTAGATGTCGTTCAGATATGCTCCACACCATGAGCTGAGGAATATCCATCTTGATGGAACAGTAATTCTAAATTCTGCAACATACCACCATTTGGGATAGTAGTACTGACTTCTGGTGATCATGTGGACAGAGAATATAAAAACCAGAGCTACCAGGGTTAGGCTGAAATTAATACCATTATCTGAGCACTGTCTTGTCTACTCTTTCCCTGAACTCCATGAATTCTGAGAGACGGTGTGTGTCAGCTAAGGAAACCTCTGAAGTATCTGCCATCAATATTGAGCTATTCTGTTCCCAAGAACAAAAGGAAGACAATATCTGCATTGTCTTTTGTCACAAGGAGGTCCACCTCAGGGATGAGTATCTATGGAATACTTGGGGTACTACAGGTAGCTTTAGGATCCACTTTGAAAACCATCTTAAATTAATCTCAGGTTGTACTATTGCTGAATTTAATAGAATCAACCTTTTCAACAGGGGGATGGTCTTAGATAACCTTAAGCTGATGATCAAAATATACCTGCAGAGATCATCTGTGGGAAACACAGGCTCTCTTGCTCAGATGGTCTGCCAACTGCTTGCCCTCCCTGCAGAGATGCATAGCCAGTGAATTTACTTGATTTATGATGTTCAGTTCTCAAGACACGTTAGCTTCCTAACATAAATGGTTTCATTCCCCTTGCTTGCTTAAGGTTGTTAGATAGTCCAGGATCTGACACAAAATGTTTCTTTTCCAAATCCAATGAAAGATTCACGCAACAGTCATAACAGCTTTCAGTCCTCAAACACCCATGTGAAGTGTGAAATTTGTTTTTGATCATACTCCATGTATCAGAAAATGATGTGACTGTGGTATTAGTAAGCTCTAGTGCTCTTTGTAGGTAAACATTTTTCTGTTCTTTCCACTACAGAAAGGATAAGAAAGATTTCCAGACTCTTATCAGCAGACTGGCACTGTTAATATTCTGACTTCACTGACAACTAAAACTGTCTGAAGTATGACCAAGCAAACTGTCACAAATATGCAAGCTGCTAGATATCCCAAAGGACTGCTGTTTTCATTTCTGATGAACCTGAATCAGCTCGCAAGTCCTATTATCTGAAATCTTTCGGATGGCTGAGAGAGAAGGAAGGATCCTTATGATTCTGAAAACCAAGACCCCAAGGTCTCTACAGTCTCTTCTCCCTAGAGTGCAAGTGAAAAGAAAAATCATATAGAGATTGCTCATTCAAGGACCTGGTTCATCCAAGGAGTATGTACCATTTCTGATACCACCTCCTTTTTCTTAATTCAGAACACCTTCTATGGCTGTTTTGGCCATTATCTCAACTAGCAACAGACAACTCGGAGAACAACCTCTGATGGAAAAGGCAAAAGGAATTTCCCATGAGCAATCAACCCAAAGAGCTGATCTCCATGGAGATAATTAGCAAGTGTGCAGCAACAAATGCAAGATTTGTTACATCAAATAGAGCTTGACTCTCTGACCTATTAAGGAGGACATTCTAAGAGGACTTCAAAAAAATTCAGGCCTTCACCACTCACACCAAGAAAGTATCCTCATCCTAGCATACAGTCTCAGAACTCCTCTTATTTCCTCCTTCTTTAGCTCCAAGTCTTACACTTCTTCTCTCTATGCAGTTGTAGATTCAACAGACTTTCACAAGTCTTCCCCACCCCACTTGCCTATACCTTGCTGGTATAGGCACTGTAAGAGTAAGAAATAGAGATGAAGGTTCTCAGCACCTTCAAAGGGAGTAACACCATTTCTTCTTCCTCCATCATCAGGCAATTTTGGAATGAGACGCCATGGCTACCACACTTGGTGCTGAGTTTAGTGTTGCTGGGCCACACAAGGGACTGTCTGCAAACCTTATACTCTAGTCCTATTACGACAGATACCAAGATGCTCAACACAGCATGTTCTGTTCATAACAGAACTTTAGGTGACAAGTATCGGCTTTCATCCCCTTAACTTCACCCCCTTGAACATCTCAGACATTAGGTAAGAAAGACACTTGCAGAGCCTCTGCTAGATCTAGACTCTACAATTTCATCTAAAAGTCATACACACATATTGAATACATCTTCTGGCATGGAAGCTGTAAGGGCTAAAACCTGGACTGTACTTAAAACTGGTATTCCAAAAAGCTTTGAAAGAGCTTTGTACAGATTTTTGCAGCTACAAATTTCCTTTTCTGAGTACAGTACAATCATGTGAAGAAAAGCAACAGCTTTTAAATTTGCATATGCAAAGCAGTTCTAAGAAATACTGCTACTGTAGGCATGAAAATCTAAATAAATAAAAGGTAAGGAAAAATACATTTTAAAACTCCTTATGAGCAACTTGAAAAAAGATTTTACGTGGCCTATTCAGGCTATATAATCTAAAAATTTTATATGGGGGCATCATGGTTATTAACTATTGCTACTTGTAAGGAAGATCTCAAGTACGGTTTTAGCTTCTACTCATGTAAACATACATACAAGTGCATAAACTGCATTTGAGTTTCAGGAAATCAGTACTATTACTCACTTGCAAATCTATACATCTCAGTTTCTAAATGACCCAAGGCCTTAGTTTCAATCTTTTTTTTTTTTTTTAAATCTATAGCAGTTTTACAAATGGAAACTGGTAAAATGGACTTAAAACCAGTGCTACTTGTAATTTTTTTTTTAATCTTAACATGCAGTGCAACAAATGTTCAGATGAATTTTATAAATGTCCGTGTAACTTAGATTAGCTAATCATGCCAGACAGCAGTACAAATTTTTAAAAAAATATTATTAGTTTGAGGGTTACCAAAATATTACTAATTACTCTAGATGAATAAAAATAGGAGACTCTGAAAATTGTCATTTTGCGTCTTCAATCTAACTACCCCCCCCAAAAAAAAGGTAGTATGCATATCACACACAGAAAAATTGGCAAGTCATTCTAGTCCAATGTTCTGCTCAAAGCAAAGCCAACTTTACATCTAGATTTGGTCACTCGTTAGCACTGTTGCTGTTTCTTTCTTTCTTTTTTTTTTATTAATACGCTATATTTGGTCACTGAAGAAGACAGTTTAAACATTTCTTGGGATTACAAGGAAGCAGTAGCTTCGGAAGCTTGGTTTTGAGAAAAAAAAAAAGTCAGCAGTATTAACTACATGCCAGCAGAGGGAAACACAGCCTCAAGAAAACTAACTCACCCTCTTGGAGATGTTTTCTACCCATCACATCCATTGAAACTGACTGATTTACCCAGGGATAAGTTAGACCCATTGAGATGTGGTAGGTTATGTTGTCTTGTATCTTGTATTACTATGTACGCTGACAGAAATAAATAAAAGTGATCTCTGCTTTGAGTTGTATCTGTTAATATATGATTCAGACATCTTGGGCTTGATTTTTCTCAAGGTTATAAGTGTTTTCTACTCTCTATGAAGTTAATGGGCCCAAAGTGCACTTGGCAAAATATGATCCAAATCCAGCACAGTTAGAAGTGACTTCTGGATGTTGGAATTCACATGTTTCACCTCGGAAGATGTCATTCAAACACCAGTCATTGAGGCACTAGGTACTTGTGACAAAACTATTTCTGGAAAAAAGAAACAGAATGAACAGGCATGATCGGCAAGCTCTAAGAGCACTTCTCACACACCGGTTCAATGCGTCTGTGTCCCAAACACTGATGACCCACACCCTTTCTATGCAAAAGAGAAGTGCAGTATTAGGCTAGGTTTTACCAGAAGTTCAACGACGGGGGAGCACTGCTGCCTTAAGGAGGTGTGTTCAGACAGCATGTATCCAAAACACTGGGAGGGCTTCCAAAACTAATGGGGAAGGCAGGAATTGTAGAAAAAGCTTCCAAGAGTGGGACTGCATACTAGCATGAATTTCACCTCTCTGAAAGCCCTTCACCACTCCGGGCTCCCAACATCTGCTTCCAAATCCCTCCAAACCAGCCTGCTTCTCATACTCGCTGTTCTAGCTCCTAAGGGTTACATCTGTTAAAGGACACTTACGAAAACATGTCATTAAAAGATGCTGAACTCCTCCAGGCAACCAAAGCAAACACACACACTATGACCTGCTTGCCAACTCTATACAAACAAAACAATGCACCACAGTGTGCTCTGCTCCAAGGGACACTGAATGCAGTGATATTAAACACCAGTCATTAGGGCTAAGGGAAAGAAATGGAAATTTAATTAAAAGTTGATGGCTATGACGAGTAATTTTGCAAGATTTGGCTGCCTTAAGAACACATTCTTTTCTTTCCCTCCCCCATGTTCAAAGTCAGCTACAGCCTCATCCTAGAAGTTTTGAGCACCTTCTTTTTTCTTTGAAGTCAGGAGGCACTGACGAAATAAAGCACTTTGAATCATTTCCCAGAGAGCATCACAAATGCATTCCCCTCTTACTGTACTCCTGCTCCCACCATGTGGAAGGGCTCGGTGCCACTGCATGCAGACACCTGATGTGACTTTTTGAGTTTTGATCATCAAAAATGGGTCTGCACAGTGTCCTTAATGTTAAATTCCTGTGACTGCATCCTCATTTTTGTTGCTGGCATCTTCAGCTGCATGCAGCTCACTGGGAGCTCCCTGTATGACAAAGAAAACTGTGGCAATTGAGCCTAGGAAGGCGGGTCACCACCACCCTTCCTGTCAGTATGCATGCTAGGAAATACATTAGCGGCTCAAGAACAGACGTCTATAGTTTCTACCTGCAAATGCGGTATGACTCTGGCAGTAATTCCATATATGAGGGTGAAAAACAAGATACATGCGAAGCATAGTAGTCAGCCAACATACAGAATCTTGGTACCTTTTCATCCCTTTCCATGCCAGGGGCCCTACAGCAGAATGGGTAGCTGTCACTGCATCGTAGATGTGTTACAACTACTAATTATTGACAAGATGTTTCCCTGTGTCCTTCCACCTTGTCATCTGCTTTGACTGTATGCCTTCCAGAGTAGGCTCATCTTGTTGTACAGTCTAGAATAACACACATTCCATGTTGCTTTCATCTCAGTAAGCAACTAAACCTTCAAGGAAGCACAGCTAACTCAGGTGGTGTAAAAACCAGCAGGAGCTCCATACCAGTGATGACGCTAAACAATCTTGCACAAAGGGACACTAACCACAACCCATTAAAACTGAGGAGAAAAATATAATTCAGTGCTCCCCCCGCAACCTTTTAGGCAAGGTGACAGACACACAGATTTTTGAAATTAATGGCCAGTCTTGTAAGAAGTGCCACAAGACCTTAGCTCAGTTGCAAAAAAGGAACCTGCAACAGTTAAGAACTGTTGACCTTTGAAATGAAAGCAAAAAAGCCACGTTCCAAATCACTCTGCAAAATGGTATCTCAGTAGAGCAATGGGAGGAAGAGAGTTTAGAGAAGGCATCTTTAGGAACCCCTCTCATCCTTCTGCTACTATGTCATCACTACGCCAAGCAGAGTCAGCTGCATCTAACCAAGGCCATACTCCTTTAACGTCTCCCATCCAAGCAAACTGACTTAATGTGACAGCTGATGAAATCAGAACCAGGGGTGTTGTAACAGAAAGTTACACACACCCACCTAACAAAGTCTGGAAACTTAGATACTGAAAATACTCCTTCTTTCCTTCCCTCTACTGGGCCTCTTCTCCCATTTCAGGGTTTGCTTGTTCCAGAGTGGAGTCTCATAACTGGGCTGCAATTTTTCATTTCCATTCCCTGCTCACAAATTCAGCTGTTTTCAAAATATGTGAGCTATTACTAAGACTGGGCTAAGACGAAAGATCACCAATCCAAGCCATGAAAGGACTGAAGCTGCAGAGAACGCTTCAAATGATTTTGTAGAGGAGTTCTTCCCTTGGAGTCTTACCTTGCAAATAGGACCACAGAAAGCTGTGCGGTGTGATGTTACGGGGAAGACTAAGGGGATACTCTTCCCAGCACTGGCCACAAGGCTGGAAAGAAGGGACACGAAAACTGTGGAGGTTGCTCCTTTATTTCTCCAAAAGCCCAAGCTTTCCACCCTGCCTCTCCCCCACCACAGACGTGACCTCTGGTCCATTAGTGACCTATCACAGCTGGAAGGGATTCTGCCCCTTCCTTCCCTGCTTCCTCCTGTCTCAATTTCGTATTCTTACAGAGACAAGCACTGTCACCACTAAGCAGCTGAACACGGATGTATATCAGGGATGCTAGAAAGCAACATCCCATTCTTTTCTCTTGGAAGCTCATCACTATATTCTTCTGGATCTCTTCGTCCTGGATCTTAAGGCCTGTAGGAAAGAAGCAGCAAGTAATACTACAGACAGCTCTGACAGCTGCTGTATGCTCTCTCTAGGAAGGAAAAGATGGGCAGAACTAGGAGGAGGATTTTTTCCTTCATTAGAAATCTTCAGAAGCACTGTCACAAAAAATATAAAGAAATTTTAATGAAAAACTGAAGAAAAATATGGAGCAGTTGTAACTCCATCTCTGACAGAAACTCTTCCTAGTGTGTTTCACATGGGTTTGGAGCCTAGCATTACTCACTCATCTCTCTTCCATAAACTGGGATAGCAGATCCACAGCAGAACAAGCCAACCATGCAGGAGACCAAGGAACTTGCCTAAATCTCAGCACTAGGCATTTGCAAAGCAAGAAAGAGCACAGCAATACTGACACAGTAATCACTGATCTCACCAACTGGCAGGGAGAAGTGCCGTTTATCCCAACCAGTGAAGCATGCCAATGTCTAAGATAAAGTGCATAAGCCAATCAACAGCGTAGGGCTTAGCTTATTAGCTTGTGCTTACTAGCTTGCTAGCCTGTGCACCAACAGCTAAATTATGGGGGGCGGGGGGGGAAAGCAGCACAGAGCAGCAGTCTCTCTCCCATGGAGCCCTTCAGGCTTTTGAGGCAACTTCGTCGTTGCATTGCATGCTCTTCCTTCGTAACATTACCATCTCAGCAGAGGAAGCCCTCCAAAGTAGCATGTCTGGAAAAACGCTGAAGTGATGACAGTATGGGATGAGAGACTCACAGGGAAGACGATGTGATGTCTAGTTCCAAGCTGATACCTAGATTTTGCAGACCACCTAGAGGTAAATGTACAGTGATAAACCAAGTTGTTCAGACAGGGAAAGAGCGGGCTGGAGAAGCAACCAAGGTGATAAGGCAAAAAATAAGGAAAGCAACCCAGAAAAATAAAAAAGACAATGGTCAAAACACAGCTGTCTACTTACATCATGCACAACTGGGAATGCAGGCCAGCCAAGTTACAGAGGTTTTCCAGATTCTATACTAAACAAAATTACAACCCCTCTCCCAGTTTGGCCTCAATACAAATATACTCCACCCCAAGATGTCATTATACTAAGCAAACCAGTTTTATAAGTACTAAATTTCTGTAGCAAGCACAAAAGCACAATTCCAATTAAGAGGAAATGCAGAAGTGCAAAAGGAACTGTTTATACCAGGTTTCCCTAACCATCACAGCATAGGTCAGTATTATCACTACAGACCTATTACAACTCTGTTTTCACTGTACTGTACAAATAATAATATCAAAATATTGTATTATGAATATCCAATTACTATTTAATTATTGATACCCAGTATTCATATTCAAAGGACAAATTCAAAGGAACAAAAGAAAGACAAAGGAAAGTAAAACTCCACGTTACTAACATGTTCTTGACCATAGCTCTTGAATTGGAGCTTTTAAGTGAGGTACATGAAGAGAGTGATTGCAAGGAGACCAATCCCTCTCAAAAGATAGCTAAATGAGTGCAACAGCCAGGGACCTATTGATCTTCTCAGTATTGCAATTTGCTGACTCTCACTCACTGAGACGTTACAGTGAAACTAGACATCTCTATTTTCATTAACTTTTAATTTCTATTTAACTTCTAATGCATTTTGGGCTGCGAAATACCAAAAGAAAATGCGTAGTAATAAAACCTGTCTTTTTCCCCCTAAAAAAGGAAAACACACTTTTAGGGTAATTCACACAAACATCAAAGAATGGTTATCTGTAACAGACGCTGAGTAAGAAATACTCTTAAGCTACTGTGTGCGTGCCTGGGACAAGGACAAGAACAAGCAGGGCCAGTGGTTAAGAGCAGAAACAGCAGCAGGTCTTTTCCTATGACAAGCAGGCAGGAGCATTTGGAAGGGGGGGGAAAGGGGCATTCTGGACTACGAAGACAGGAGGAGCAAATCTGTGAACTTTAGGCAGTAGAACAGGGAGAACATTGCTGAACATCCGCAAAGAAAATAAAAGAGAACTGAAACGCAGATAGGGGCCTGGAAATAGCTTAACAAGATGGGATATATGAAACTAAGAAGGAATTCAGAAGGTTCTCAGCTGTTCTACTTTTATAACATTAAATATTAAGGAAAATTACAGAAAAGCACTCATGGAAGCATTAGCATATGCATCAGCATACTAAGTACTGAACCACAAGAGATAAAATGGCCGCAAGTCTGCAGAGGCAGCCATTTTACCTGCTTACAGAAGTATCAAAGTGCTACCGGAGGCATGGTTTGACATACAGATGTGGAAAACAACCAACCACAAACTGCAGCTATTGGAGGAAAGGCACAGCTGCAGACAGTACCAGTCACACTCCTGGTTTCCACCAACATGTAAATAACAAGCATACAGAAAACAGGAATGAAAATATCCATACCACCACATGGAATCTTCTTCAGTAGTTCTCACTCTTTGACAGGTTTCAGAAAACAAGTTCCTGTACTGTTTGTTATAATACTAGAGAATGGAGAACCTATTACCCTAGAAGACACGCCTCAGTACGAGAAATTCCATTTCAAATCTGAGCCATCAGAATTGTTTACAGCTTCAGAGGTTTATGTCTCAGCTCGACCTTGCACAATAGCATTGGATATTTCTCTCCCTCTTTGACTGGAATACCTCTCTAGAAACATCTGAACATTAAATTGTCTTTCTCATTGCTACAATACATTGGTGGTTCAGTCATCATGTAGATGAGTTATGTAAGTGCTTATAAAAATAAAACAATTGCCTCACTCTTGGTAAACTCTTGGCCTAAAGAGCACCTTGAAACCAATTCCTTCATTCATCTTCTAATCTAAGGGCACTTTCTACACAAAGTGTATTAAACTCATTTTACCCAAACTGTGCTAGCTTTCAGCCTGGTGTGATGCAATCTAACTTACAAATACGTTCAAGATTTAAAGTCCAAGGGGATACTACCCTTTTATTTCCTTATGCTCCCTCTTGCAAATACCAATTAAGCTAAAGGTTTTACATTTGACTCCATTTTCCACTTCAATTTCACCAATTCTTTGTTTTAAAATTTAATTTGGTCAACTTTATAATGCATTATCACAGCCCTCTGAAAGATTTAGCCAGGATTTCAAGGACAGAAGGAAAAGATTACAAAGAAACTGAACATTCTACCTTGTCCAGGATAAGAGGTGTTTACTGATAATGTACCAACTCAGTATCTTGGTTCCCTTTTTTGCTTCATTTATAATACAAATTTCAAGTAGGCACATTATAGAAATAGCATCAGTATATGTCTAACTCTTTACAGTGTTTTACTAACAAGAAACCAAAAGAGATATGTGCAAGATCTATAACCTATGGTTTTAAAGATTAGCTCTCTTCAGAAACAATATATAGTAAGAATTTACATGACCATGTCTATAACAAGCCCTGCCACTGTGGCCTCAAAATCCAAAGGCACATTATTAAATAGTGTAAAGAATCTCTGATAGGTTAACAGAGTTGCAGTTCTGTTTCTCTCCAGCAGTCACCAAAGCTACCAGTATAGTATGATCAGTATAGTATGATTTTCCTTTTAAAACTCAAGAGACTTGTATTCTCAGTGACTTAGGTGAACTCAACATGACTGATAAAACCAAAGGCCTGATATTGAGGTTTCCAAGGCATTTGGGAAGACTATTCATGTCAATATAAAGCATTTTAGAACTCTTAGGAATGAAATTACTGGAGGAAAAAAAAAAAAGGCTAATATGATGAAGAATATCTAACAGGTTTTACTTTTCTGGCTTAGCTGTATCAAAGCTGCAAGATCAACACATTTCTGGAGTTAACCAGCACTTCAAGAAAGGGGAGTTGGTGCAGAAGATACCAAAAAGAACCTCACACTCTTATGAATTACAATTCAAATCTTTTATTCAGTTCTCCATGTTAGTAGGACAGTGTTCATTGTGACTGTTAACCCCAAGTGTGGACATCACCCCATTCCACATGGCTGCTGGTCCATCCTTTCTTCCCTTCATTGTGAAGGGGGCATTATCAAGAGATAAGTGTCCCCGTAAGAGGGAAGAGAAGACCTCCTGCTGGTGTAGAAAAACCTAGAGAAACAAACCATTGAAGAAGTTAGTCTTTTTCCCCAAAATATTAATATCAGAAATTCAAGCAGACATCATAAAAAAAGATCTCTGTAACTGGCATCTATCTGGCTTCCTTGATAGCTGCAGTACAGATGCACCAAGGACTGAGCCATGGGTACCAAACTCCTCTTCTGACCTTGGAAAAGGCCTTTCCAGGTCAAGGAGTGAGATGCAGTGAAGGCTGCGTTCTAAAGGTAAAATCTAGTTCCTGTTACCTTTCCTGTGGGTAGAGGAGTTCAATCTCTGCAACTGTTGATCCAGCAACTTTCACAAGCATTACATTCCTGTGGAAATATTTCATGTGGGGGAAAAATTGTGTAAAAGTTTAGCAAAGTCAAACTGCAGCCTCTTTCTGCCTACTTCTCTCACTGATAAAGCTTCAGTATTTGCCATCCAGTAAACAAACATTTCCATTCAGGCATGGACAAG
Organism: Gymnogyps californianus; assembly: GCF_018139145.2. Classification (NCBI taxonomy): domain Eukaryota; kingdom Metazoa; phylum Chordata; class Aves; order Accipitriformes; family Cathartidae; genus Gymnogyps; species Gymnogyps californianus. The sequence continues at coordinate 134,537,527 of NC_059471.1, read as the reverse complement.
CATTCCTACATCACATTACATTTGTGCTACTCCTCCCATACACTGTTGTAAAGATGGCTGGGGAGAGTAACCGTAACATTTGTGTTGTTTCGGTTGGCCATGTGTTTGTTAGATGGATGGGAAAATACACACACAAGCATACCAAGTTTCCTCCTGAAACTCACAAAATACTATACAAGTTTTAGGCTTAATACACAATACCACTGAACAGACAGAATCCAGAGAATAATAGATACTAGCAGACAGTGCTTTGCACAGTAGTAATGAGGAAGAGAAACTGCACACGCACCCTTGGGCAAACCACACTTTTTGTAAACACCAGATATGAAATATTTACAGTTGCACAAACAGTCAATGTGACATTCCCATTCCTCATCACTGTATAACTGAAACAGTCACCTTGACTCCTGGCCTCCCACTACATTGATAAGACAGAGTTGAAAGGATACCTGTGTATACAGCTACTGCTTAGTCGTCTGTCTCTGCTTCATGGCACCTTCCTGTTTAGTCCATGTAACACCGTGTACAGTTGTCACCTCTCCAGCTCCTTTCTCCCCAAAATGTAAGTATTTTACGACACAGATAAAATAAGCATCAAGGAAGCTCAGTAGTATCACTGCTTCCACCATAAACAGGAAATCTGCATAGAAAAAATGCGTGACTGGCCAAAGAGGTAGCAACAACTGGGTTACTGGCTAATGTAATACGGATTTTGCCTCCCTCTCTAACAACAAATGCTATTTTGTACAACAGAGGTCGTCCCAATAAATTCTGGAAATTAACATATATCTCTGAAAATTTATGAATATGATAACTTAGTTTTTTCTGATTACAATACTTTATTGAAAAAAATTTCCTATGACCTCTAATAAAACTCCATTTCTTTTCCATTCCTGTATTAAAATACCTCAATTATATTGCAGTTTGTCTAAGACAAAAATTCGGTCCTGATTTGGAAAACTGTATATATCATATTACATTAAACCACAGATTAACATAATACAGTACCTATACTTGGGAAAATGAAAAGCATTACATGATACGGGAAATTTAAAAATTTACTGTTGATCAAAAGCAACTGCACTTTCTAGTGACAGCTACACAGGCTACTATTTGACAAAGACTTCTGCTAGTACTGCATATATTGCAATAAAAATACACAGACCAGCAAAATCTATGTTAGACTTTAACTCTCTGTCCTCATCTGGTCAAGGCCCAGATAAGCACAGCTGACTATTCTCGGTTAGAGAGCATTCCACGCCTATTCCTCCTGTTCGACTGACCTCAGCCCTATGCACCAGAGACGTTTCAGCAGCCAATACTTTTTTAATAAGATACGTGTACAGAAGCACATCAAAGAGTTCTGAAAGCAAAAAGAAATGGCAACAGAAGACATAATGCAATGTATGCAACACTTTCAAAGTCCTTTCTCAGATTTTTGTCTCCTCTTATTAAAAGATAGACCAAAAAGCCTTCTCCCCAGCAACATCAATCAGTACTCAACTGACAGCAGACTTCAGATATAACTAGTCGTGTAGTTCCTATGCATTTTGACTGCTTTCCCTTAACCGTTCTGCTTCCTATAGAAATGGACAACAGAATGACATATTTAACTCCCCAAACACATTTCCTTCCTTCCTTCCAAACAAAAATCTATTACACTAAGACAGAGTACTATATGCAGTTACATATAGCAAATCGTCTCCAAATAAAAAAGTAGACTTAGCAGACACACAGAAAATTCACATAAATCTTTTATAAGCCCTTCTCCCACACACACTTGGCAGAGTTTAATACACTGACATATCACCATGCAGACTCTGTATATTCTAGTAACACTTGTACTCTTTCTAAATGGAACAAAAGGGGGATGCAGAAATACCTTGAAAATGCCTTGCCTAAGTACAATGTAAATGTTAACTTTTCTATCAGCCTCATCCATAATCCGCTTTTCAGTCAGCGTGAGGAACCTATCCATTCCTCCTTTCACAAACATACCACCCCTTGCCTGCCCGTAGAAGTTTACGATAAGAATTGAGAACATTCTGCCTTCTTCATATCTCTATCACATCAGAGTTGCAGAGAACAGGATACTTTGCTATGTCACATCTAGTAGAAAAAAAAAATACCCTTTTGTATTGATAGCCACATGTGAAAACATGGAGGATCTGGGAGGAAAAAATCTTTCCTGAACAGTTGACTAAGTCACCTAGAATGGTCCCCTTGCTGATTAAAAAGGCTTACATACATTTCTATGCCTCTATCCCTTACTATGCTGAGAAGCAAAAGGTTACAGGTGTATCTGGGCAAATAAGCCCATGTTCAGGGCCAGATGACCACCATTCTTCCCAAGTATTACTGTCATCTAAACTCAGTGCAGTAACATTTTTAATCCACATGACAATCCATTCTAGTAGGCAAGTGCTACAGCTAGTTTCCATATCAACAGCTCTATATCAACTTTCAGCTCTCCTCGATACCCAATCCCCAAAGGCTAACATGCCTAGCATATATTATGTACAGAAAGTCTGGTGAGATTCCTCCTTACAACAAAAAGCTGGGAATGCTCAAGATCAGCAAAAGCTGTTTTACTGCCTCATCTCCCTCTCTGCTGACAGACTGACATATGCTTCAGACTCCTTTGCCTCTACTACCAGAATTCATTTTCTCTCACATCTCCAGTCTGACTGGATTTAAAAAATTTTCTCCATGAGCTTCATCTCACACATAGACTTTGCTCATCATTATATTTAACAAAACTCTTTTCAAATCTCCATCCAAAATATTTTTCACTTTGCACATTTAATCTCGTTTCACTTTGCAGCAACTCAGTTCTGGGATTTCCACCCTGTGGTCTGCATAATACTTTTAAAGGCTGTATGAAAAGTGAGAAGCTACTGAGAAAAGCACACCAGTTGTCCATAGTCCTAAGTGGTACGTGATGTGCACTGGAGACTATTTGCCTGAATATCAAAAACTCATATCCAGCTTAGTTCCCATATGTAAGCATTGTTCCCGATTTTAGTGTGACTACCCCAGATAACGACAGGAAACAGAATCTGGAATTTATCAACTAATACTTAGCTGTAAGTGAACTAGAAACATTTATCAAAGTACAAAAGCTACTGCTGTGTTCTGCATATTGGTATACATGCTGACCACAATTTTTTTTCCCAATCCACTTGGACATGTTTCTCCACATTCTCAACTGATCCAGATGCAAACTTCCTCTATGCCAGGCCGCTCATCAGTGCTTCCATATCCTGCTCTTCTCTCCTCTTTTACTTTCTTTCCAGAAAGAGAAGTCATCCTACTAGAGGTCAGCATTTAATCTCTGATAGAAGACTTACTTAAAATGGAGGTATTGTTATGATGGAACATACTAATGACATGCGCAACTATAATTCTTTGATGATGTCTAGATCAGTGTTCTCCAAAGCAGAGTGCACATTCCCCAGGGAGGTACGCAAGACAATCCATAATGCTGCAGGAAAAAAATATTTTTGCACCATTAATAAATACAATGAAATAAATGTTTAAAATAGTGTTCATTTCATCTTTATCTCATCCTTTTTTAATTTCTGTTTTTGTGTATGTTTTATAATGTACACAGTAGTACATGTATGTAACTTATAAATAAACATATATTGGGGTGCGTGCTCAAAATGTTTTTTACTGATAGGGATGGGCAATCAAAAGTTTTAGAGACCACTGGTCTAGATAACTGAAGAGGTGGTTGAAACCACCTCTTTGCATATATACTTTGCATTTCCCACTTTCTCCCACTTTCAAAAAAAGAATTTTAACTGTTGGTGCTTTGAACATTTTTTCTATCTTGAGATAGATGAAGTCTCCATAAAGCACACTGTCCTTTACTATTATGGTGTTTCTAAAGCATCTACCATTTAATCTATATGGTGCTCTATAAGTATCATTACACAGTAATTCATATCTACATAAGATGCACAGAAGAGAATAATGGATCTGGTTTTTGGCTTTTCCTGGTTTAGAGCTTTTACTTAATATTTCCAAGTTTGGGACTGATAGCATTTGGGTGCCTTAGAACATTTTGCACTTTTACTTTGTTCCTGTGTCAATATCTTATCTCCCTCTTACATAAAAATCTTTTAACATTATGTAGAAACAAATTTTTCTTAAGTGTTATGTAAAGACATTTGAGCACCTCAATTAATAAGAAGTCCTTAAATCCTTTTCATTATATTGTAATGGGCTAATGACTGGTACAAACCTAAGAAGCAATTTATCTTCTGTACTTACCAGTCTAGATTTACTGATATGAGTAGTTAAACTAATCAAAAAAAGGCCAGGATTCAGAAACAGAGGGGAACGTCTCAAAGAGGCTTTTTATATATACGAAACTTCATACCTGAATTTTGAAAAATTCATCTAGATTCATTTGAATAAGTGTGCACCATTGTGCCCTACCAGACAAAATTAAGAGTGATTTAAGGATACGATTTAGACTTAACACCAAACCTATTTATTTGTTATAGGTGAATCCCTGCTGTTGTCCCTAAATCTCAAGTAACCATCACGTACCACGTGAAAATTCTGAGTTCTTGAAGTGTCATTACAGCATGAAGCTGGTTGCTTATTATATGCATTTGTAAACTATGCTCCTTGCACAAAAAGAATGCATGTTGACAATACTAGGGTGGAAGTTCTTCACACTTGAAGGGGTACCAGGCTTTAGATTCAAAGGAACCAACATCCGATGTGAAATGTTAAATATATGTATACACACATGTAATTTCGGCTATCATCAAGTAGCATTGTGATAAAATACTCAAGAACATTTCACGAAGAGACCTATACGTACAAGAAGTACATAAGAGAATCACCCCAGAAGTAGCATTAGATAGCAAATGGGCAAAAAAGGAAGTAGGGGGAAAAAAAAAAAAACCCACCAGATGGGCTCTCTCAGCCTATGAGGTTGACCACTGGCTGACAGTAAGGATGCTTTTTACCTTCATAAAATAAAATTCCATAGGTAAAGACTGCAGAATCTTCCTCATTTATTCCTTGGCTTTTAAACCAGATTAAAAAAAACATGTCACCAATGGCATAACTATGACTGATCTTCCTGTGGGGCAGAGAAATGGATGGCCTAGGTAAATTCCTTCCAGCCTTATTTTCCAGTACTCTTAAGATGTGGCAATTCTGGTGAAGTTTAATTTTTTAAGGCATATACTGTGCCTTATAGAGGCAGTGGGGAAACTGGAATGTTGAATCAAAGATCAGAATTAGGACATCAGGTATCCAAACACCAAATCAGATAGATCAATGTATCTACTGTACTACAGCTAGTCTTTTGACTGTTAGAATTCTGTAAATTAGACTCACCATTCAAAGGGACAATTCAGGGACTCTGCCTCTCTCCTCCGTCCCCCTTACTTCAGTTAATATTTTGCAATCCATTTCTCCCAGTACTGGAGGTTTCTCAGGTCACAGTCACATGAGTTTCTTCTGCTGCTGCTGCCACCTACCAGTTTTATTACTCTGTTGCAGCAGAAGGGCATATAGAAGAAGTTCTTGTTCAGCACGCTCATAATGATCATCCTTTGTCTAAGATGTCACGGCTTATTCAAGTTCTACAACATTTCCCCATACACTAGGCAAAGCACTGGGCACAACCAAGATCAATACACGGGTTTGAAAGCCATTCCATAAAGAGAAAGGAGCATGATCTGTAAAACCACCTTTCAAGCAACGTTAAATATTAAGACATTAACTTCTTCAGAATGCAGTCAATTTTGATCAGCTCTCCCCACCAAAGATCATTTGCAGACACTGCGAAGAACTAGTACTGTCTTTCTTTCAAGAAAATCTTCACGTAATATATATAAAATCAGGTTAGAGATGCAAAACTGAGCCAACATGAATTTGTTCAACAAATTTGAAGAAAAGAAATTCTTTTCTTAGATATTATTACAAACCCACAAATCTCTCCCCCAAAAAGACACCCAACCACATGCCTGAAAGTGTTACACCCGTGTCCCATAGCAGCTGATGCACAAAAATATACACAAATAAAGGAATAGGCCTGCCCAGTGCTGAGACGCAAGAAGTGGGTGTGTCTGAAAGGAAAAAGCATTGGAAACATAAGTATAACAGGTCTGTAAAATTATCTTGCAAGTAAAATTAAAAACACAAATTATACACTCAATTATACCAGTGAAATTGGATATCACTCCACTGACTTTCACAGAGTGATTCCAGGTTTATCTCAGTGTAATTGAGAGCAAAATTTGGCTCTAAAATTATTCCCTCCCACCTTAATTTGAAGCTGCAATTTATGGTATTGCTGATAAATTTGCTGTGTTTCAGGAAAATATAAATTGAAAATACGAAAAGTAGACTTTTTTATGATATAGAAGAGTTATTAATGTACACAGAAAAGTCTGAAACAAGTGCTAATTCTTTATAGGTGTCATGGGAAATAAAATATTGCATCAAGAAACTTGGAAGCCTGTCTGTAGGCTCATATTCTTCCACTTTGAATGGTATTCCAATTGTCTGATATTTACCTCTGTGAGTAAAATACAGATTCTGCTCCTTAGATGAAGTAAAAAAATATTAAGTTCCCAGCACTTTTAAGTGGTTTGAGATTAAGGGAGGGATTTACCACAGAAGGATAAAGTATACAAGTACTTAGATATAGCAGTAAGGGCAACATAAAACACGTCACCCCATCCTCCACAAACAGAAATAATCAGCCCCACAGTCGTCTTCTTTAGCACACATATTCTCCCATCTGTCCTCTTTACAGGATCCTGCTCTATTGAATTTTAATAGATTTAATTTAACGTTCTTAGTACTAGTTTTTCATACCTATCAACTCCTAATTAATGTAGTTATATTTTATGTTCACTTGGCAAATGGAAAGCATCATATCTTTCAAAAACCTAAGCTAAAACAATACGCTTGAAGGCAAACTAAAAGAGGTGGAATTAACGTATTACAAAACTATCCCTCATATACTTACATGAGGGGACTCACTTTTGTCTCACTTGAGTAAAGCAAAGGACGACGACAGTTTTCTTAAAGGTCAACATGTATAAGGAGGGGAAATAAAGAAGAAAAGTAGGATTTTCGCTAAATATCACGGTTAAAGAAATCATTCAAGAAGTTTCACCCATAATGAACTGATGGGAAGAAAGGAAGGCAGACAAGTTAGCAAACTTATGAAGGTTACAGTAAGAGCAGAAAAGAGTCAATTTACCTGACAACAGGTCGGTTTGGGATGTCACCAAACTGCTGCGTTTACCATTTTACCCGCTTGCATTACTGGGGGGAAAAGTTTAGGAAGGAACATTCTCAAGGACTTTTCATAAGTTCTCACTCTCGCCATCAGAAAGGGGAGAAGGGAAGGTTTTCTCTGGATTGTTTGACTTTTTTGGCTCCTGAAAAGTTTTGCAAAGAACAGTAACAAAGTGTGAACTGTTAGAACACATTTCTGTAAAAAAAGGGAGAATGTCACACAAAATAGAGCAACAACAAATCCCACCCGAAATCCACACATCTAATTTGTGTCATCGGTTTAAACAAATAAACAAACCAAAAACTTTTCAACTCAAATTGGAAATATGAGAGGCTCGGAGACTTCCAACAGCAGGCCAAGATCCACCATCAGAATGCTCCAAAAGTCACCCTCAAAGGTTAAGAAAGACATAAAGAAATAAAACAAAGGAAAAGGCAGCAAACATCTGGTTATAAATCCTGCAGCGTTCAGTTTAAAAGAATTCCTAGAACAGTGAAAAAATTAAAAATGAAAAAAGACAGTAGCAACAGAAGTTACCTGTCCAAGCACCTACTATTCCATAGAGAGAACAGGAGTGGGTCGTGTGTCTCACACCAGCCATAAAGCCCATAAACCTCAAAAAGAGCGAGCCATGAGAAAGATACTGGACATGCGATTTGTTTTCAAAGTCTCTCTATGCCCTTAAGGTCCCTTATGTATTTAAGCGACAGATTTTTGCAATAAGGGGTAGAAAAGATTTAGCAAACGTCACTGGTTTCATTTGTTGGATTTCGAAGTCCAGTATAACATCTGAAGAAGTATCTCCTTTGCATCTGACATACACGGATGTTCCAGACGTTATTTCCTGAGTAAGTATCACACATGAAAGATAGCACACGAAGTGGGAGAAAACGCTCCAAGAGTGACCATCAGCTCAGAACAAAAACGTTAACAGTCCACATATGCATCAAGCATTGACACTGTGTTATGGACAAGGTGTTGTAACGTTCCAAGAAAAGATTTTATAAAACACATTAAAGCATTAAATACAAGGCTTAAGATACAATCCGTACATTGACATAGCAAGACATCAATTATAAACATGGTAAATTGAACAGAAGAAAATCTCCAGTGTTACAAAGAACAAAATTTCATCAGATGTAGTTTAAGAAACTTATTCTTGCAAACAAGAGTTTCTAACTGGCTCTTTCAAACATTAAAATATACAAAAACAGTTGCATCACCATCAGCTGTATTAGTACTATTGTAATCCAGCACTACGCTGACCATTTTTTCAGCACATGCTTCCAAACCCACATACTGAGGTAGTGTTAGTGCAACTGTATGAAAGTTTAGCATGTGTTTTTCAGCATACGGAACTGAAGGAAATACAGTGTATAAAGCTGATGTCTGTAAAGTTCACCTTCAATGGGAAACACTACCTGTTTACCACAGGCTAGATTTGTTGGTGTTTTTTTCCTTTAAGTAAAAACAAGACACCCCTCTCGCACCCCCAGCCCATTCTATACATTTCACTATTTCAGGAGCAATGGGTAAGTAGGGAGTAAATACATGAGACAAGTGTGCCCATTTGTACCAATGAACCCTCAAGCAAGGTTTTCATGCAGTATCAATACCCAATGTCCAAACAAATGTACATCATGTTTCAAACCCTGTCTCCCTCCCTGACCACTATGACTTACTTATCTCCAAGCTAGCAATGGAAGCACCAACCACAGAGTAGCATCTTATCCCAAGGGAGTCAAACTGTAAATCTCTCAATCCCCTGTTTGTCTTTCAAAAGGTCTTATGTTTACTTCACAAATTTTACTACTTTGAGGTGTAACCTGGATATTCTGAAAGGGTGATAGAAATGTAAAGTTCCTGTGAGCCACAAACTACTATGGAGACTCAAACACAGTCCAGAATGTTCAGTTACCAGCTCTTTCCTCTAAAAGATGTTTCCTGTGATAGAAATACAGAGGTCCCACTATACCGACTAGCACGTTTACTCCCTGCTGTTATTCCACATATGCTTAGTGTGTGACAGCTGAAAAGGGAAGGACTGACCCTATCAGCCTGTCAAGGAGTGCAGGCACCTACCAGTAAAAAGAAAAAAGAAAAAGAAAAAGAAAAAAAAAAATCCACCACCACCCAAATTCCCCTTAGATAAACAAGCAAGGAGAGAAGAGCCTCTGGAAGAGAGTTTACTACTCAGTGACTAGAAAATTAGGTTTCTTTCATGTTCTGTGGTTCTGCAACTCTTCATGGAAGTTAAAGACCTTTATATTCTTCAAGTATAACCTGTGCACTTGAAGGCTCAGGAAGAAAGATTTGAAAATACCTTTACTGCTGAAGCTCCTTTTGTTGCTGGACCAGCTGGTCCACTCTCCTGCTTAACACCAACAGTCAACCTTTCACTTGATTTTAATAATAATAATATTTAATTCTACAAAAAAAAGCCATTTTATTACATTCCTTTTAAAATAAAAAAACCAAACTGTACAAAGAAGCATGATCAAACCTCCATAAAGCAGGTTAATACTGTTCTGTTTATTGCCTCTTGAAGACTCTCTGCATAGTGTCCGTGAGTTGTGTTTAAGGTCCAAGTGAAGATAAAACAGCAGAGCAGCAGAGAGGTGAGGAAGGGCCACAGAGGTGGGCAGTGCAGAGCCTCAGAGGGTACATGGGACATGCTCCATTAAAGTATCCAGAAAACAGCAGCATTGCACACACACAACCCCCCTCCAAACAAACCCTATTTTCACAAGATTATTTTTCAATTGTAAACATTTTACTTCTTGTTTTTTAAAAAAGAGGCTTATCTTTTTTTATATATTTATATATATATATATATCTATAGTTCCAGGGCTTTATGAACCCAGAGAATGAGAAAGGAATGAAAAGGGAGGGAGGAGAAGGAGGAGGAAAAGGAGGGGGAAAATAGGGACTGAAAAATGGACTCAGTATCTGTTTTGGTTATCTGTTTTCCAAAACAGCTCAAGGCTAATGAGAAAATGCACAGCCAGAAGGACTAAGGAAAATCAGGCAGCCTGGAAAAAAATCAGGAGCTGAACAGCCAAAACTCAAAAAGAAATAAAGCAAAGCAAATGCACACACACAAACACACACAAGTGTGTGCACTCACACCACACACACATAAGGGTCCAGGATCAATTTGTTAATTGTTTGTGGACCTAGGTTATAGATTTTATTTTTTTCAATTCTGGCTGAGCTCTCTTCTTTTTATTCTTTTTTTCCCCTTCTTTTTTCTTTTTTTTTTTTTTTTAATTTTTCTTTTTTAAATCTGCTGCATGTTTCCCAAAGCTCAGAATTGAGTATTTCTCCCCAGTTATACTCTTTGGATTTCTGTCAACATCAGCTTTTATGTTCAGCGGGGAAGAAGTAAGCCTGGTAAGTATTGTATGAACTGCAGCTTTATTCTAAAGTACCTCTAGATGTCTAATCACTTTTAACCAACTTTTCTCTCCTCCACACCTTACCACATTTCCCCCCCAAAAAAAGCAAAAAATAAAAACAAACAAACAAAAAAAAACACCCCACCAATGCACAGGCTTTAACTCAGTGTTTTTGTAACAAATAGTCTGCAGTGTTTTCACTTTGGCCACTGTTAAAGATGCAGGCATAGAGAAGGGAGTGTTGGACTAGCATGTATTAAAGAAAAAGGAACATTAACATTACAGATCTCTCTCAAAAAGACTAAAACACTAACAAATACAAGTCGATGCACGTTTGCTTTAAACTAGTGTAATTCTTTTTCACATTGGATTAAACATTATTTTGTACACCAAACATTACAGTGCTGTTTATCTCCTCCAATCATGCAAAAAATAGTTTAAACGTGCCACTTCTGCCACAAATAGAATAGGACCAATTCCCCTACATACCTTCCAAAATCAGGATTTGAAATGAGAAACACAGGTACTAAAATCCTCCTTCAAAAGCTTTATAAAGAAATACAGACACAAAGCTGCCAATTAATACCAAGATGGCACAAATTACAGATTTGTACAGAAAGCTCACGTTAAGTCAACTGACACTTCTTTTGGCCTCATCATTTGAAAGGCCATATCCTGTAAGGTCAGAAAGTGATGACTTTAAAAGGATCCTGAACTTACAGCTCCCATCTACAAGAGTAAGAACAGTAGGTGTCCAGGAATTTTGAAATACCTGCTTTTTAACACCTTCAACTCACATTGAGAATTTGAGGCACTCGGCAATTTACAGGATCAAGCCTTACAGAGGTAGAAGAGACTTAACTGGTGCAGTAATTCACAGAAGTTTGTAGAAAGCTACCAGACAGCTTTCTGAAAATCTTCAAGTGTGAATCATGCTTCAATGCTTGCCAGTGAACAGACATGAACTGCAATACATCTGGGGACCAAAGCAGCATCCAAATAAAATTCCCACTTAGGTTGTGAACTGAGCATCTTCATTAGAAAACTGATGCTGAAGAATGAACACAATTTTACGTTCTGCAAAAAAGTAGGGGCAGCAGTCACAGCACGCGTGCCTTTTACTCTTGCCTTCTTGATTGACATACCCCCCCCCCATTCCTCTTAGCTTCTCTGATAAACAGCATTGCAAGTTGGTTTAAAAAAAAATTTACAAGAGAGAGTTCTGTCGGTCATCTATTTACATGTGGCATCACTCCACAAGAAGTTTGATCTCATTGGCTAATAGCTGGTTCATGTTGAATAAAGCCCCCGGGAGCTTGGTGAGCAACTCTCTCTCCGTGGTCTCAGGGTCGCTGTCGACAGAGCTGGAGCTAGCACTCATATTGTCGACAGCGGCACTAGCTGGAGGGCCCAGCTCTGGCTCGCTAGTCTCGCTTGCCGTGGACACCACAGAGAGCAAGGACATGCGCCGCGTCAAGCGACCGGGGGTAAGGAGAGAAGCGGCATAGTCCGCTATGATACCAGCTACATCTAGATTACAAGCCTTGTCAAAGGCAATGAAACCTACATTTGCATTGGCCTCGCAGACGTAGAATGAACCGTCGTCCTTCATCAGCAGGTCAATGCCACACACGTCCATCCCCAGGATGTTTGACACTTGGACTGCCAACTGCTTGCCTTGTTCACTCAGTGAGCACATCATCCCTACGCCACCTGGAAAAAGTGAAAAAAACTTGCTGTCTGTACTCTGGTCACAGGTGACTTGACATCCTTCTCAACTGGCTGGTGTTTTTTGACTGGGAATTTCCAAAGCAAGCCTGCAAGCATACTGCCGATGACTCAGAAAGCAACCTCCTTTCCTCAGTGACTACTAATGAACTTGAAGCCACAGCAGGATTTCAAAAGATTCTGACCTGCCAAAGCCAGGTCAAGATTATGACTTGTTTAAAAAACAGTTAAGTGCTGACCTTTTAGTCAAGAAAGATATCATACATTTTTATGATTCTGGGATATTAAAAAGATGACCTAACAAACCACCTTTGTTCCTTCTAAGGTAGCGGTCTCCCATACATATTTGTAAGTTATCACAAGAAATCTTTCAGCAAAATTAAACCAAGTGTTCCTGATAAGACTACAGCTTTAAGATATAATTGAGGGGGATGGGGGCTAAGACATATCACCTGCTCATGTCCCCCTCAGCTTGCTATCATAGATTACTGTCTCTAAAGCAAGAATTAGGGAACATTTGTGTCTGAACCTCAGCTGGTCCAGTTCACAGTCCATCATCTAAGTATTAACCGACTCAGACTTCATCTATCACAACACCTAAGTTTAAAAACAAACAAACAAACAAACAAACAATAACAAACCAAAGAACATTTAGCAGAAAAATCTTTCAGGCTGTATTTCCTCAGCATCAAGTAGTAACTAAAACCTCTCAAGCACTTTGGACATTTTGACTAACCAAAACTGTACTACACATGAACACATTTTATCCCATCCCTGCTCAGGTTCAGTACAGTTTCAGCCAGGCAACCTCAACCCTCTTTCCTCTTTCTAACCTTCAGAAACCTCCCTGTCCTACACACAAAGCTATGCAGAAACTCAGTTCTGAGTATGCCACAATCAATGCAGTAACCTTCCTCTTCCTCCCAGACATGGTCTTTGGGGGAAAAGGTTGCAGGGAGGAGCCTGACAGACTTAAGGCAGCACAGCAGCTGCACAATGCAATCCGCCTGTTTATTGCCTTCAACAGTTTCCTCCCTTAACGCTCTCTTCTACCCTCTTGCCAACTGGCTGTCTCCACCTCCCCGAGTCTCGTCTTCTGTCTTTCTTCTTTTTCTGTTCCTCTTAACACGATGAAATGAATGATAACATGGCATTAGCATGTCTGCCAGTACCACATCAGTTGCTCCATTTGTGTTCCTAGACCTTCCCCCTCCTTTTCATCCGTCCTATCCATCTAATACTTTGGGCAGAGATTGTCTCTCCTTCTGTGTTTGCTCAACACGCATCTCGTTTAATCCTCACTCTCATGTTTCCTCTATAAACCCCCAAGAGTAAGCACAATTAATACATCATAAAAGCTGCAGCTTATTTCAGTTGGGTTTGTGATTTTTCAACTGGATTGAAAAATTCTGATCAAAACCATGAACAATGCTTTTCCTACCAAGTGAGCAGTTACTCTGCATCCTCCCATCTGTTGAGCAGCGGAGCATGGTGCCCACCACACGGCCTCCTACTACGATGACACGTACATCCTTGCCATGGGACTCTTTAACGTATTTTTGAAATAAGTAAGGGGCATCGTGACGGATCAAATGGCTTAGGTCTGCCAAATGGTGCTTGTCTCGTGCCAGGAACACAGCTTTACCTGTATGAAGAAAAGAACAATGGAAGATTGGAAGAAGCTACCGATTTGAGCTGCATCAATGATTCAGTGCATAAAAGTAAAACCTCTGACCAGTATGCTGCCCATTCTCACAGGCCCCATCTGTAGCTTATACCCATTTACAAATTCTTCTGTGGACATCAGTGTTCCACTGCTTCAGTGCTTCTAAGTGTTCAAGTACTGACAGAGTTAGAAAGAAAAAGAAAAGAAAACAGCTTTAGATAAAGGAAGTGGTCTTGTAATTTCAACTCCTTTTCGTACAAGTCCTTAATGAGAGAAAAAAGGAAGAAATACTTAAAGAGCAGAAGACATTTAATTAATAACACAGTTTTGTTCATCCAAAAGGACTGGACCCGCAGCCTACAGCTTTGACACACACGAACCAATGACATGAAACTGTTAAACACCAGGCAGCTAAGAACTCTGAAGTCACTAGGGTGCCACTGCAGAACCAACCGCTTCTCTGTTGAGAAGTTGCTGAGAGCTGCTCTTCCCAATACTTACAAGAGCTTGCAACTCCAGAATGAGGCTTTGCAGTGAAACAACTACATTCAGAGGAAAACACTAGACTCCACAGTATCCAAGATAATTTAGCAGAAGATTCCACAAGACATAAAATGAACAGGATGTACTACAATTTTGAAAAAATCTCTTTACAAATCACTAGCTTTTCTGCAAGTAAGCATCTCAAGGACTTGTTTAACCTAAACCATGTCATTTCATTCCCCTTCATTTCTAGAGCACACCAAAGACTTCTTTGGTCTTTTCCAATTTTACTAATACTGATGAAAGTCACTCCTGAAACAGACTCTACCGCTTTCCATCTCATTTCTAGTCTCACAAGACGGCATTCCTTTCCATCTTTAGCTACATTTCCCAACTCCTCTTCCCCTTTCTTAAGGACTCTTATGTGTCATATCAGATTCATGTTTTGCAATCAGGCTGCACAATTTTTTTTTGTGGCAGAACTGTCATTCAATTATGCTACAATATCAACAGAGTACAAAAATCAATTGATAAACTGCCTATCTTAACTAAGGGAACAGAAATGCAGCAGTAGCAGAACTAGAAGAAATAACATGTGAAGAAGAATTCTACCAAGTGTTCCAAAGCCCAACTGGAGCCTCTGCTTCGTCAGGATTTAAGGTCTCCATAACACAGAACAGAGGAACACAGAACACTTGAGGAACATGGAATTTCTCGTCACAAACAGAGTATCAGAATGTAGGCTTAAAAATCGTGACAAGAAAGCAAAAACCTCCATGTGCTTTCTCCCATTCCCAACTTCAGCTCTCCTACAGGCACTTAATAATCCTACCGTATTCCTAAAATGGGATAGGAAGAATGATGCCTTGGAGGGGAACTACTTAGTTCTTGGGAAATATGCAGCATCATGACATCTTGGCAAAAATAGGATTGGCATATTTGCTGCAGCAGCAAACTATGCAGAAAATGGGCCTAGAAGAGTATGACTTTTATTCATCAGCCAGTACCTATGACCATGTTTGCCTGGGTTTTTTTTAAATACAATTTGCAAATGGCTGCTCTTCAATTCATTTGAGTAAGTTCCCCCAACTCTCTTAATGTGAAAGGATATGTACTGTGCACAAATTTGCATTAAAATGCCTGGAATTTTAAGTGCTCTAAAGCAAAACTTGTAAGCAGAGATTTACATGAATTCTGGCTAAAAAAGGGAGAAGAAAGTCAATAGCTGCAAACACTGTAATTATTTAGTAGATCCTAACAAGAAGCAGTGTTAAGTCAAATCCACTGTCTCAGATACCCCACAGTTGTCAAACTCAGCTTGCTGCAAAGTCAAACTCCAACTTGGCTTCACAGCTCCACAAGCACTTTAAAACCATATAAACAGAACTGCCAACAGAAGCAGGTCTGATCTTCCTCTGCCTCAGCCTTTTGCTCTCACTCTTCCATTACATCAACACAAGCATTTGTGTGAGTAAATGATAATTCATGTAAGGAATTAATCCAAGTAAAAATAACCCATCTAGATTCACCCAACATCAGTTCCTGAATCCATTTACTACATGGCTACAGAAACATGCATGCCAGCAGAAGAGATGCACCAGAGCAGCACAGAGTGGGAACAAACTGATGGACAATCAGAAGGAAGAAGTGGTGTCTTTTTGTTATGCTTTTGTTTAAGGTAACTGATGTTTTATGTCCTTAAACTTCAGTTTCAGTCTCTTTCTTCTAGTATTTATTAAACTGGTTTTAAAGTAAATTAAAAACAGTGCAACCTCCTGTGCAAATAACCTCTGAAATGGATTTTAAACCTGGTTTCCTTTAGTAGATCACTAACTAACATTAAACAAAATTGATGTAGTGTTTCATATTCAACACTTAAAACAAAAGACTGATAACAGAACAATTTCATCTGAACCTGCTGTATTACCACCAGCACTGTCAGAGATATTTTTCTGAAAAACAGAGAACCAGTTTGACAAACAATACATGAGATTTTATTTAAATCAGAATCCTAATTATAGACAAAGTGAAGTAGAAAAAAAGTCAAATTAAGACTAAAGGAACTAAGATTTAATTTCTTACGCCTATTTAGAAACACCCCTAAAATCCACGTAGGCTTCTCCCTGCTTCCCTAAGGCCAGACCTTCCATTATTCCAGTTCAAAGTTCTCCTCACAGAAGTCACCAATGCACCATAATTTTGAACCTCTACCCCTCCTGTTATTGCAAGACTAGGTTCTACTAAAACTGCTTCCCAGTGTTGCAGCCTACTCAACATTCAGAAGTCGAAGGGTGGTAGAATTTAGATGTACCTTGAAGAAGTCCAACACCTAATAGAAGACCTTCTTAACTATCACCCCTTGACGAGACAAAATCTTAGAGTGCTGCTCAGAATACTCCTTGCCCTCACCCCTGACCTCACACCCACCTCGGTGACCCCGCGTGTTCTTCACCACCATAGGGAACTCCAGCACTTCCGCCTCATCAATCATTTTGGCAAAATTCTCATGACCACCTGGCAAAAAGAAAACCAACAACATTATGTGCCACCAATCTGGTGAGGCCAAATTGGGGATGTAATTGCCACACATTCCTCCCACCCTCACAGCTTAGACAGTGCAGAAAAAACTATCAGTTAAGAGGAACTTGGTCAGGGAGCATGATCAGACTTTGAAGGTGTTTGTGACCTGTGGGATACTAACTCCTACTTCCTTTGCAATGGAAGACACAAGTTGACAAAGGCCTCTTGATCACAACCCCAAAAGGCTCAGTCCAATCCCTGAATGCCCCAATTCTACCATCTTATTCCAGTTTATCCCTTTTACTTTATCAATTCCCACCTTTTCAAATGTCTAGCAGGAAAACAGCACAGACGTAACACCAGTAACAGTTCCATCCAAACTACTAACCAGGAAAGCAACATGGAATACAAAGACAAGGCATAATCCAGAGAGCAGCAACAACCCAAATCTTGTCACTCCACCTCCCCCCTTTCCAAGGCTTAAGTCTCCTGCATCTCATTCTCCCTATTTCCTGAAGTAGTACTTCAACCTTTTCGTCTCATTGCATCTGTAAGGACCTTAGAGAGTAGCTTTTAACGACCATTCACATGATTATGGTTGATACTTCAAGGTTATTTGAGTTCAGTTCAATTCACAGAAGGCTGACCACAGTACAAGAAATACAGAAGAGAAAGTCAGCAGACAAAGGGATGACACTCCTCTAACAGCATGTGCAGTAAAGCGCAGAAGTCAAGCCAAGACACTGGTCACAAAGCCAGCAACAGCCATCACTACCCTGCCATGGATTTTAATGCATGTCATGGAATAACATGTCATTCAACACAACCTGTTTTTCTTGGCAAAGCCAGCTCTCACTGATAACTTGATACTTATTTAAAAAAAAAAAAAGAAAAAAGAAGAAAGAAAAAAGAAAAAAAGAAAAAAAAAAGGTCATGCTTCTGTCAAATTCCAGAGGCAGGCATTAAAAGAAGTGGCAGGGAGTTATGAACAAACAGAGATGTTCTGCAATTACCCCATCATTCGTGGTCTCCCCTTCCCCCCAAAAAAATTAAAAACTTATTCCTTTCTCAAAGAGCTAGAGCCACCACATCTATAAAGAAAGGGTATGTTTCTTCTCAAATGTGTTTTCACAGTAATTGATGGAAATAGTAATTCATAGTAATTGATGGAAACCCATGTTTTTGTTGCTGTCAAGTTCCCATTACAAAAGCCTATTGGTGCAACCACACAAAGGGGAGGAAAGCACTGCTATTTCCCAAGAAGGAAAGGAAGGCTGAGAGGTATCTTCAATTCTTTAATATATTGTAATTAAAAGCAGAAATAGCATCAGGGTAGCTCAGACAAATGGTTCCTCTAATCTAGCACTCTGTCAGGAACCACAGACTCCAGAGGCAGGCACAAGAAACATCAATAATTAACTGTTCTGGTGGGAAACAAACCCCAAACCATTGATAAAAGTTGAACACGAGGGCCTGTACTCTTTTTGTCCTTTCACAATAACTAATATATTTGCAGATATTTTTATTCATATGGAAGTTTAATCTACTTTCAGGTTTTACCAAAGTCTAGATCATTATAGTATCCTATGATATTTAGTTCCCCAAGTTCTTGTCTGTTGTTTCGGGCAATTGGAAAAAGAGTTCAAAGTGTTTTAGTAGCAACAGCCAAAGTTAGTTGCTTGGGAGGCTGAGGTACAGTTAAAAGTACTCTTCCCAAAGCATCACAGCTAATCAACAAAGCCAAAACCAGAATCTGAGTGTTGTGACTTTAATTTCCTTTTCTGGTTACTGAATACTGATCTGTGGAACTAGCCTCATGTTATTTAATTCTATGGATTTCCACAACTTGACTCATACCTTTTGCACTGCAAAAGCATAAATAGTATGCTATCCTTTTGATCCAAAAGCCTTACCATATGAAAAAGTGTCTGGAAGAGGCACACCATGACCAGCAAGTTCTTGAAATGTCCAGAACTTGTTGACACAGTTGAGGATGGCTTGGGGACGATTCATCAATCGACAGCCCATCTTCTCTAGGTGGCGAAGGACTGTGATATCACTGTCACTCTGGACCCAAGGTGTTGGTACACGCACAACCACCACTTGCGGGTAAGCAGTAATGAGCTCCCCATTCACCCGGAGACCTAAAGAAGGAAGAAAAAAACATCCCAATCAACTACACGGTCTTCAGGAGAAGGTAAAGAGGCAAAGAAATACTGCACTATATGTGATCACAACAGAGATCAACAGTGAGCGTTAAAACAGCGCAACTCTCCCTAAAATGCATCTTGTCAGCTGTGCTGTTTCATACATGTCACTCAACCCACTTAAAACTAGGACTAGGCAAAGAACAGACTCTATTAGGGCACACAATCTTGGGCTCCTTCCCAGGGTGAAGGACTTTTTTTATAGGTTGACATGTCATCCTTCCTATGGGTGTTAGCTGCACACTACGCTCACACCAGCAGTATCAATAGCTCAGGAGGCTCCTACCTCCCACCGCTGGTTCTTGCCTACATAATACAGTTCATACCTTTCCCAGTCCCAGCTGTATTGAGCCCTCTGTTTGTGGTATCATGTTATACAACATATTGCCAAAGTAACAGAGATTAGATATGACCCTTAAAAAAAAAAAAAAAACTAGCAGTATTTTTAACACAGATAATTTCAACGATCTGATTTATACTAAGTAAGTACTCAGAAATAACTTTATCAGCTAGCAGGGCAGCACCCCATGACATTAAGGCAGGAACTAGAAGGAAAGCCAGCTTTGCCACCAAGACCAATGTATTATTTAATCATGACCTATAGTTTTACAGACGATGCCTCTGAAAAAGAAACACTGAAAGACAGGCTGCAGGAATGGGAATACGATAGGATTGGACGGGAAGGCGTCAAGCTCAATGAAGATAGTCTGGCATCGGAAGATGGGAAAAGACAAACAGGATTTGATACTCACTTTATTTGCCTTATGTTCAAAGTAAAACTTTCTGACTTCAGCGTAAAACACACAGCTCACACTGCTGTCAGCACCTTAAGGGTTAAAAAGAATGTGAGCTGAGAAATCACAGTGCATCTGCATTTTTGTGCCTATGAAAGGCCAGCTGTAACTATTCAGATCCAGCCCAAATTAATTACCTGATTAGCTCTATTCCAAGGATATTTTCAAATACAGACTTGCAACCTGAAGACACATATTGCCAGGCAATATATTTCATGTCAAGGTGCATTTGAATTAAGGGGGGGCGGAGACAGAAGGGAGGGTCTCCCCCTCTCTGTACTTCCTGTTTTCTTTTCTTCTCCCAACCAGGACGTATTTTAGAGCTTGCCTTAAATATAATGAAGCAACCACCTAACTCCCAAAATGGAAGCAGAAATATGCTGCCCAGTCCTCAGGACAACACAGAACCACACTCTGGAAAGGCCAAAACAGAGCCATATCCAATACAAATCCCTTTTTCCAATCCTCATTGCCATAACTGCAGAGAGATGAGAAAACATAAGCAGACGGGTGCTCTGGCTGCTCACCTCATTAGCACCAAGCACTGCCGCATTGCAGCTGACATGACTTGCGTGTTTAAGCAAGCAGGCTTCAGACACACACACACACACACACACACACCATTTTCTAGAGGCATCTCAAGCAAGATTAAAAACAAGACACTGCTAAAAACCCAAGCAGAATGTGAACATCAGGAAATGGACTACCATCTCCTTTAGCCAGAAAAGGAGTACAGATTCAGCAAGCAAAAGATTTTTAACTTATTAGTCAGATTCCACCTTACACATGTATTTTCTCATTTAGGTGTACGCCCAATTACACCCACTTTTTGCATGTCCTGATCCACATGCAACCGGTGTAACAATAATTTTAAAAAGGACTGCATTTTCTACAGAGCCCCAAAATTGCTACTGTATCTTTGCTGGGAACCAAAACTACATAGTTTTCTAATTCATAATCTCTCAGAGTCTATTTTGTTGTTTTGCTTTAAAGTCACACCACATGCTGATGTTTTGCACCATGGAGTCTGAAAAACAGCAGTTTGAGGAGATGTATATGCCTCACCTCGAATTCTCCTGAATACCTGCATTAGACTTAACTATCAGACTAGTGTAAATTCAGCCAGGCCACCATTCCCCCTGGAGTGACTTTGGAAGTACAAAGATGTTATCAACAGACGAATCTGAGCTTTTGTTTCAGATTCAATCATTTTCTCTGGTCTGGATACTGTTCTCCCCAGAACAAAAAAAATTTCTCTCCCCTCATAGAAGACAGTTTACAAACAAAGAGAAGAGCTACTCAATGAAATGTATAATTTGAATCACTACTACTGACATGCGCCATAAAAATTAGCTGCAGTCTCCCAGCAACACAGCACTGCAAACAGAAGCAGCTTTATTACAGTAAAAAGGAAGAGCCAGATTCTGCCATTTTGGAACAAGCTTGTATTCAGCATTCCATCTGAGACCCAGCAGTTAACAATCAGGTTAATGGTCATTATTGCTGAGTGGGCTGATAAAATAATATTTTTTCACTATGATGTGCTGAAAGCAGTAACACAGAAGATATTAATGCAGACAATTAATTTCTTTTCCTAAGAACCAATTCATGACTGCAAAGAGGGAGAAAGGAAAAAAAGAGATGTTATAGAGATGTTACTTAAAGAATGGTTAAGAGGTAACCAAACTTTTTTTGAAAATGGAGATGAAATCTCTTTCCTTTGCAGTAATAGTACCGTCCTGGTCCCAGAACCATAGTAGTGAGTTACATTCACAGTTGCTTGTGCACAATGAACCGACCTCACAAACACGCAGAAGGCAGATGTTCAGATCATACAGAAATACCTTGACAAGTAACAAGTTGGTTCATTTGTTGGCTTTCTCAATAGATGCCCATGACATCACACACACAGCAAACAGACAGCTATACAGTCCTCTGAAGTACCAATACTGAGAGCCAGGAAAGGGAGATTTCATGCTTCTCTAATACTATGAACTTCACCAACATCTAACCACCATTTTACCACTGCCTGGGGAACAATTTCTTCGGTTGTTATAAAATTTTTTGGGTATTCTTTGGCCCCATGAGATAAAGACTCCTGAGTTGGAATATCACACTATAAAACCAGATGTAAATCCTTGAACAAGACTTGTTCTTTCACTCAGTACCAGCTTTCTTTCTTCTTCCTCTGCAAGATGAAACTCTCCAAAATGGAATATGGTAGACCTTTAACATTATACACCAAACATCACAGTATTCAGATTAAAGTGCAAAAGGAATTTTTGCAATGCGAACTGTAATCACCTGGGAATGAACTTGACCAGTTACACCACATCCCTCAAATAAAGCTGAAAAGCCCGAAGTTTCTCTCAAAGACAGCTCAAAGCAGCACATGATAGAACTGAGTGGGTAAACGCATGATTCCTCATCAGTTCGCCCAACCAGTCCTGCTGCTTTTCATTCCCAAAGAACAGCAGGTGAGCTTAAACTGCAAAGTAGCTGGTCTCTGCTAAAAAGCCTTATTTTGACCCAAAAACAGATTAGAAACCATCACATGAACCCGTGAAGTCCACAGAAAATGGATGCAGCATTAAACTCTAGTGAAGACAGAAGAAAGAGGCAGAAACTTCTACTGCTGTTACCAGTGAGATCAGAAGACATATATCTATACCCTAAGAAAGTTCTCAAGACAGTAACATCTAACATGGTAGAGCCTGTCTGCATAGCAAGACACTCAGGATGACAGTTGCCTCTCAACAACCTGTTTTAGTACAATTTCATGGTGGATGCATATATTTTGAAAAAAACACACAATTCTGGAACTTCCCAGCCCTCATTCATGCATGTGCAGTCTTTCTAGTACCTTCTGTCTTCTTCCCTATGACAAAATTATCTCATGATCACAATTTCTCAATTAAAAAGCCTCACTCTTAAGAGTTATCATTTAGGCAGCACACATTCCAAATGAAATGCCTCAAAATACAGACATACAAACAAAACTGAGTTATCCTGACTTAACAAGTTGCTGCCCATCAGCTAAGACTCCTGAGCTGACTATGTGCTTGTTCCCACCCTACAGCAAAACACAAGGCAAAATGCTTGACCTTAAGCCTCAACGAGTCTCAATACACAACTGGGACAAGCTAAAAGTGCCCAAATACAGGCACTGTAACAATAACCCGTAAAGCCTGCAAGCCAAACACACTTCTGCAGGTAATCACAACCACAGCCAGAGTATGTAAATTCTTAAACTGCAGCCTCACACCTTTTACAATCCGTATGCATTCATGCTTCATCTACCCAGTTATCCTACTTTCTTGTGCTTTAGAAACTCTAAGAAGCACTTCTGCATTGATTGCGTTATGGATGGCTAAAAAGGATCAAGATTTCAAGAAACTGTGCGGCTTCTGAACATCTTAATTCACACCCAAGCAGCATTTTAAATTGCTAGACATTTTTGAAACTCATTCTATTCAGTTTGCACTCTACACAAATTCCTTCCAATCTCTATAAGAATTAGTTCATCAGCAGATTAACAGCTATTGCAAAGCAATATCTCATGTCCAGTTTGCATGTTATGAACAATTGTACTTTCAGCTGAAACAATGAAAATGTTTTCACAGAAGGAACGTAGTTTCAGGAGATAGGTCTAAAATCTCAAAGTTTTGTAAGGACATAAAAAATAATTACAGAGCTTTTATAGCTCTCGTTATAGCAAACATCAAGCATTTTTAACAAAAAATAAATCTCAGTAATATCAAATAAATTTATTAAAGTATTCTCATTCCAAATTATAATTTTGGAAAACAGCCATAAAAAGCAAACTGAGTCACCAAGACCACGAAGTACTGAGTCGTCAAATTCAGGTCTTCAAGTACAGCATGTGACTGTAAGAACCATAGCCAACTTCTTCAATAAAATGGTATGACACAAAGCTAAATACTTAAAGTATTTAATACACAAGCAGAAGGAGATATGGGTAGGTTTACATGTAAATCAAATTATTGATATCAAGCTTCTATTTTTATACAATTTGAATCATCAGTATTAACTGAGAGACTATGATAGATGAAAAGACTGAAGTAGCTGGAAATGTCAGAAGCTATGGCCTGGGGAAGAAACTCAAAGGACATTGACACAAGAGTAACGAAGAAGAAACTTTCTCAGGGAGAAATACTACATTTACTTGTATATATACATTAGAAAAACCTACATCAGTAAACAGGTTTCCATGATGAAAAACACCAAGCGTTTCAATCTGTGCCTGAAGACAACTGATAACTGCCTTGCTACCCATGGAAGTTCATGACCTATCACATCACGTTTCTGACCAAATGGATCAAAAAAGCAGGAATGATGCACAAAAGGTGGGTATGCAGAAGTTCCCTATTCAGTGCTGCCATGAATCCAGCAACATAAAAAATTCTAGTCATTAAGCCTTCTTCTGACTTCCGAATGTATACATTTTACAGAATTTATCTGAGAACTGTGTGACTATGAGAAGTGCCCAAACATGACAACAAAGTTAAACTGTTCCCTGTAGAGCATGGATAGCTATGAAAGGAATCCTCGCCTCTGCAGCCACAGCTGCCACAAGCAGCCACTTCTCAAAAGAATCTAATTTAAGTGACTGCCTCTGTCTTTGGCAAAACCCCTAATAAATGTGCACTGCTCTGAAATATGTAAGTAAAACAAAGCAGGAAAAAAGTGTTTCAGTATTCAGACAGATCCAGTATGTGGAATACATTTCTAACAGGCATAGCATACAAGTGGAATAATGCATGGTCATCGTGCATGCAGCATTCCAAAAAATAAAATTTGAATCAAATTTTCAAAAGCACTAAACGTACACCAGCTCCCATCACATTCCCAACAGGAGCTAACAGGGACTGAGAACTTCCAAAAATATTACCGAGATTTTTCCTCAGAGATCTGTATGCTATGCTGAAAGTCGCCAGCTCTCTCAACTTCGTTATAACAATTTATTCATCCATCCATCCATGGAGTTGCTAACGTTTCCCAAATGAACAGTCACTCAGCAAGCAGGCTATAATGAATTCAACTTAATTCAGCTGGGAAAAACAGGCTAGCCTTCCAGCACACAAACCTTTCCTCGTTTTTTGAGGACATCGCATTCTGCTACCTGCTTTTCCCAATTCATCAGTTGTTCTAACAAAAATCACTGATTTTTTTTCCTACAAACCTAGACTCACTCCTGTTCTCTAAACAGTGCATTACTATTTCTGGTTCATTTGTCCTCCTGATATCTGTCAGCCACAAGACGCTGCATAATATTTGTGTTAAAGTTCTAAAGTGTTTAATAATTACTTACAGTTTACTTGCAGAGAATTAAATGTGTTTCATCCTAATTGCCGTATAAAAGCAAGCTTAAAGCTCAAAAGGGAAATGCCCAAACTTCAACAGTAGATTACTGGCAATGACTAGACATGCATTCCCTCACCAAACTCAACAAACAGAACTAGATCTCTAAAATTTTTAAAACTCAGCATACTTGGAACATACATTCTGCCAAGACAGTGGCAGAATTTAGGAATAATTAACAAAAGTAGAATTAACATTAACAAAATACTATTGTATACCTCAAAAGCTTGCTGCAAAACGTTGATTTAACCTTACATATCTATCTTATAAAACAAATGTAAGCAACATAAATGCCCACAAATTGGGTGATACATAGTAAAGTGTAGCACTTTAAACGCAATTGTACTTAAACTAGAACTTAACCTTTGAAGATCAGCTAAGCGCTGAATTTTTAAAAATTCACCAATTTATTAACACCAAACTAAACTTCCCCCTTGGGAGTTGCACAGGCATTTTTTCCTCTGCATCACTTACCACCTGACAGCCACAGTTTATTAGTTTGAACACGAAGTTGTCACAATTTCTCCAAAATTTCACTGCCATGCATAAGCCCCTTTGATATCTAGTATTACCAAGCTATTTTTTACTCTACCGTACACAGAAACAGATTTCTACAATAGTTCTGTGCTGGATGTTTTAAGTTCATATTCTCTCCCTTTCTATCCTACTTACTAGTTTTTCAAACCAAATTAACAAGTCCTGACATTTAACCCTATGGGTTTAATATGACCTCAATCTCCTTCTCCACACAAACTTAACCAAAAAAGGCTTTCTCGCCAAGATACACTTCCATAGCTCAGCAGTTCGAATGAAATCACACGTAGCAGAGACAAAACTGATCTCTCTAGAACAGTACTACGCCATTCTATTCTGAAACAGAGAACAGAGAAATAAAGAGGAGCAGCTTCAGCTTCAATTCATAAATTCCTAACGCAAGCATTGTGAAAACTTTCACATAGGGCCACTGCTGCAGCTCCAAACAGAAAGCTAGCAGGTACCCGAGTTAAACCAGCTCTACTTCATGTCCCATCCTGGACTCAAAGGACCTGTTCCCTTCCCCAGGAAGAACAAGGAATCATTCTTAGAAACGCACGGGCTATTGAAAACGGTGAAAAACTTGCAAAGGATGATGATGCTCAAAGTGATTATG
The DNA here is from genome assembly GCF_018139145.2 of Gymnogyps californianus. Classification (NCBI taxonomy): domain Eukaryota; kingdom Metazoa; phylum Chordata; class Aves; order Accipitriformes; family Cathartidae; genus Gymnogyps; species Gymnogyps californianus. The sequence continues at coordinate 134,510,917 of NC_059471.1, read as the reverse complement.
GCCATTCTGGATTACGGGTTCTTTTTGGGCACAAGGGGGAAACAGACCAGATGCCTATATGCATACCTCACTAAATCAATACTAAGCAGACTAATTACAGCTAGATCTGTGTTTCTGAGCTACATTTCTAGTCACAATATATTGTTTGCTTATAATCCCAAACCACAAGCACTTCTTCAGAGTCATGCATAAATGTGAAGTGAATGGACCCAAATACAAAAACATATGTAAAAGGTATATTACAAACACAAATTAATTCTAGACCACCATCTTGCTGTGAGAATTGATTTTATGGTAGGTATATAAACATGGAAACTATACTGAAATCATGTTAAAGCCTTAGCTACCATTATTATATGTATACAAACACTCACACAACTAAGAAACTTTGCATCACTAACAAAAAAATACATTTCCAGAGACCACTTAAAAGACATTCAAACAAATATAGAAAGAAATATACAGTATTTTAGCCCTATTCCCAAACATGGATGCTTTAGCGATAGAACTGTTAAGATGCATTTTAAATGGAGTCTTGTAAAAAAACTGTAAAGAAAAATGCCACAAAAGGAGAATCAAGTAATTCATTAAACAGAACAAAACAGTGTTGGAAAAGACATGATTTGAAACACCTTGAAAAGACAATTTCTGCTTTTCCCACTGAGTTTACTTAAAGTTCTCATCACACATCTGCTTTTATAATTTGTTCCTGGCCAAAGTTAGAAGAATTTTAAATATTTTCCATAGCATAAACTCAAAGAAAAAATATTCAGGATGAGATCCATTGAAATTTACTGAAATTAAAAATGAAGTGTAGCTGTTGATCAAAGTTTTAAATTATTTGAATTATAACAAAGCAGAGTCTCTCACAGCTCAAGTTAAAGACTGAGTGCAAGAGAGATTGTTTTGACTTGAATGTTGCAAAAAGGTGCCCCAATTCTTATACAAGTATATGCGTGCACACATGCTATACAGCCACTCCATAAGCAGTGATTAGATTGTCTTTTGTCTATTACATTTCCCATCAAAGCTCTCAACGAATATAACGATTCTTCATATTAAGACAAAGCTCAGGCTCACAAACAGGATTTATGTATCCTGCCCTCACTCACTATGTGCCTTTAAAATGTATTTCTAGCAACTGCACTACAAATACTTTGTTTTTACATGTAAAAAACAAAAAACCTTGGGTTTCATGATCAGTTTAAGCTGATCTGATCTAAGCCAGAGCTGACATACGTGGGGACAATCTTGTCTTTTACTACACTACCAGCAATATGCTCCCATCATCTCTCCTTTGTCCAGGTGCTAGTGACCAAGAGGAAGCCGGGGGAGCAGTATTAAGTTTTCAGCTTACCATAGCTTTGCTGTTGTTAGTATCAACATTGTAAAAAAAAAACAAATAAGGCATGATGAGAGGGAGAACACCACTGCTACTTTGAGTAATAGAAAGGTATTAAATCAGCAAAAGCCAAAAAAAAGTGAAACTAACTTTGGGGTGAGGTTTCACAAGATAGCTGAGAGAACAAACTTATCACCGAAACCGAAGGAGGCAGTCTCACTGCCCTGTTCTGACCATTCAGTTCCACTCTCCTTTGCTCCATTTCTGGCACTTGTCTCATCCTCTCAGTGAGTTAGGTCAGATAGCTACATTTGCAGAGCACCATTCAGGGTTTTTTGTGCTCACTTACCCGACACATTTGTGAGGCAAGACCTCAGTTAAGCAGATCCCATACTGCAAGAGCAAAGGGTGGGTATGCACAGACAAGGAAAGGTGAAGAGTAAGACACACTGCCTTTTGGGCCGTGAAAGTCCAATCAGTTCTAATGTCTGACAAACCACCACACTCGGCCACAAACACTATAAATCAGCACAAGTCAGCACTGCCACCAAAAGAAATAGTCCTGCTCTTTTGCTATTGCAGCTGCTGCTTCCAAATCCCATGATGCCTCTCCACTTTACCTGCAAAAGTACTTGCACACCTACCTGATGACCTGAATCCACAGCAAAGAGAAGGCAGCACAGCAGCAAAAACATGTAGGTAAGAATAACAGGGAAGGCTTTCCTCCACTTCTTTCAGTGTTATCTTAAAATTTCCTGCATCTTGAAATCTTTCAGGTTACTTCTGAAGTAGACCAGAATTTTAGAGATTATTATTTGGATTAGCAACAACAGGTTCATCAGCCAGTGCTACTACCAAGTTTGTTGCAGCATGCTTAAAGTAACTTTTAGCTTTCTTGAAGGAATCTCAGTCAAAAACAGACAAAAACTAGATAGTCTAAACTCAGTAAGAAGTAAAAAAAAAAAAAAAAAAAAAAAAAGAACCAAAAGCATTTAGTATCTTTTATTATCTTTTACCCATTAGCTTCTTCTCTAAAAGGAAAGAAAAAATCCTTGGCCAGAAGAAAACAGAAATACAAATGCAAAATACAAAAAGGTAACAGAGGAAAAACAACATTTAAGAAACTCTATATGAAAGGAAGCTCTCAAAAGGAATTTAAAAGAGGTTCTAACACAGCACTTTTCCTATTTGCTTTATCAACTTCTTGTGTTCTCCTCAATGACCAATGGTGTTAAAGGTTGCAAAGTAATTCCAAATTTTAAGCTCAAAAGTTTGCTGGGAGAAAAGGTTTGGGTCATTCCTTCAATATATTAACACTGTACATTTATTAAAACAAGTAATGCCATTTTGATGCATGATTACAATTCCCAAGTTCAACAGTAATACAGATTGTGAACAGTAGCATCCACAATCAGGGAAAGCTTACACATCAGTAGTAGTGAGACTGTTTCAGTACTAACATACCGATTCAAAGTCTGACTGTGTAGACCATGGGAGTGGAAATGCTGCGCCATTGCTTCAGTAATCTCAACTGCTCAAAAACAGTGTGAAGGAATGCTGACCAATTTGGGGGGTTAATGCAGTTTCTCCAGAAATGTCTAGAACATGCCATAAGGTGTTGGTCTTCCCTAAAGATAACATGGAAATCTTTTTATGTAGGCAGACCTCATAAAACATGGATAAGACTCCAGAAAAGAGAACTGTTCAAATAAAATACGCAGTTTCATGTTATATTTAACCTGGTTCAACTGCATGCTGCAGCAAAAAGAAGTCATCTCATCTCCCGTACACCCATACTCCTAATTCTCACCTTGTATCAGACCTAATGATCATACAACCATATAGGAAGTCAGATCAGCTTGTTGCTCTGAGAGGAGGGGGGAAAAAAAAAAAAAGGAAAAAAAGAGGGGGAGAAAAAGAAAACCAGTTATTATTTTTGCATTTGATAACTAGCTAACTCAGCTCACCGAGTAGTCATGAAATCATTAGACTGCAAGGGAAGCAACAGGAACACTTAATGTGTGAGGGGACAGCAGGACCATTTCTTTCAGCAATGGTCTGCTTTTTATGTTAGGAAGCATTTTATTGTGTTTTTCACTTAATACTAAAGTTGCAGAGTCGTAAGACCTGAGTTTGCACTGGCATTTAAAGAAAGTGGTCCTATTCTGCTCCTAATACTCACACTCTATCTCCTCACACTGCTCCTTTTGTGCTAGCGGCAACATTCATGTGCCTGTAAAGTGACTCAGATGAGGCAATTACTCTGAATTAATACAAAACCAGCAACACTTTTTTTTTTTTACCCCAGAGCAATTTCTAAGTTTTATTTGTTGCATAGCCATAAAAAAAGTTTGAGCCAAGTGTGGAACCAGTGTGACAATTGAGCAGACACCTCTCTATATCTACTGAGAATGCATATTGTGCAGAGCAGGGTATCGCTGAACAAGACTTGTCAGAAACAATAACAGAAAGCAGTGAGAATGGTCAGGAATACAGCCCTATTTTTAAGGATTTTGTTTATTTATTTATTTATTTATAGAGGACTGTACTACTTCCTTTAGATTATGTTTTGTCTTTTGCATTATGGTTTTTAAATAAGATAATCAATTTAGAAAGATATTCAGATAATCAGATAATTTTTTAGAGAACTTCATTAGCTTGTGATTAGAAGATGAGTGGAAGCACCTGCACAAGGGAAAAATGATGGTATTACTGGGAACAGGGGTGACAGAGGGAAACAAGGGCTCCCCATTTTGGAGGCCAGGAGCTGTAAATTTAGCAAGGCCTCGTGATGAAACCTTTACCTAAAACTACTGCTCAGTACAGACCACGCTTCAAAAGCAAAAACAAGACATCTGTTTATAATCCAGATATGATCTTTTAGTTTCTACGTGGCTGTAGGTGAGACCTCTTGTATCTCGTTAGGATTTTTGTACAATGGTTCCCACTAGGAGATCTCAGAACATTCCTGGTTCAAATAAGCACGCTGTACAGTGTTTTAAAAGTCTAAAGCATCCTCAACTGACAGAACAGCCACTTGTGGCAGATATCTGTCTGTCCTTTTAGATCCATCTATCCAGAGCCCACCAACACTGACAGCCTTAGAAATAACAAGTTCTGGAATCCCCCCACCCTCAAATGCAGAAAGTCATAAGCATTAAACAATCCCATCCTCAAATGCAAGTCTTAAATGTTACAGAACAAGAATAGAGACTAAATGTATGCAAACTAACCTTACTGCCAACTCACTTCACTCTTAACAGTCAGTCTCTCCCATATTTTAAATGTCCAATTTCTGTTTATTTTAAATAGCAGGTGAAGAAAAAAATTAAGGACACACCTGAAAAAAAATTGATAATTGGAAAGGTGTAGTGGGTTGACCCTGGCTGGATGCCAGGTCCCCACCAAAGCCATTCTATCACTCCCCCTCCTCAACTGGACAGGGGGAGAAAATAAAACGAAAGGCTCGTGTGTCGAGATAAGGACAGGGAGATCACTCGCCAATTACTGTCACGGGCAAAACAGACTCGACTTGGGAAAAAATCAGTTTAATTTATTACTAGTCAAATCAGAGCAGGATAATGAGAAATAAAACCAAATCTTGAAACACCTTCCCCCCACCCCTCCCTTCTTCCCAGGCTTAACTTTACTCCCGATTTTCTCTACCTCCTCCCCCCGGAGCGGCGCAGGGCGATGGGGAATGGGGGTTTGGGTCAGTTCATCACACGTTGTTTCTGCCGCTCCTTCCTCCTCAGGGGGAGGACTCCTCACACTCTTCCCCTGCTCCAAGGTGGAGTCCCTCCCACGGGAGACAGTCCTTCACGAACTTCTCCAACGTGAGTCCTTCCCACGGGCTACAGTTCTTCGTGAACTGCTCCAGCATGGGTCCCATCCACGGGGTGCAGTCCTTCAGGAACAGACTGCTCCAGCGTGGGTCCCCCACGGGGTCACAAGTCCTGCCAGCAAACCTGCACCAGCGTGGGCTCCTCTCTCCACAGGGCCACAGGTCCTGCCAGGAGCCTGCTCCAGCATGGGCTTCCCACGGGGTCACAGCGTCCTTCGGGCATCCACCTGCTCCAGCGTGGGGTCTTCCACGGGCTGCAGGTGGATATCTGCTCCACCGTGGACCTCCATGGGCTGCAGGGGGACAGCCTGCCTCACCATGGTCTTCACCAGGGGCTGCAGGTGAATCTCTGCTCTGGCGCCTGGAGCACCTCCTCCTCCTCCTTCTTCACTGACCTCGGTGTCTGCGGAGTTGTTCCTCTCCCATCTTCTCACTCCTCTCTCTCGCTGCAACTGCTACTCCCCTGTAACTTCTTTTCCCTTTCTTAAATATGTTATCACAGAGGCGCTACCACTATTGCTGACTGGCTCGGCCTTGGCCAGCAGCGGGTCCGTCTTGGAACCCGCTGACATTAACTTTATCGGACATAGGGGAAGCTTCTAGCAGCTTCTCACAGAAGCCACCCCTGTAGCCCCCCCCGCTGCCAAAACCTTGCCACGCAAACCCAATACAAAAGGCCTTTCCAAAAGCAGAAAGAAATCCAGAGGAAGAATTCAAGCAACCCAGAATGGCAGAGGGTTCTCCTCCCATCTGAGATGAATCTAAAATTTTCCCTGCAATGCCAAAAATCTACTAAATACCTTTAAAAGGCATAACTTAGGCATCTCATCTCTCTCTGCTACCAAACAATACCTTCTTTCATCTCAGTAATTCACCCTTATATTACTTAAGCGAACTGCTGAATGGAGAAGCATCACATGTAACGGAGACATGTATCCTTCATATCTGTCTCCCATAACAGAAAAGACATCTAGAAGCACTTCTACATTGTCAGAAACTTTTAATAAATAATATCCAACTACCTGTCCTTTCCAAGTGTTCCTAAACATGTTTAGCTGAGCCTGAATTCTGGGGAATGGAAAGAGCCCTTCAGCTTACTGTTTTGACCTGTCATTGCAGTCTAAGGACTTTCTAGTCAAAACTGCATTAAATTTATGAATTGGAGGCACTTATTTAGGAGAAAAATGTGTCCTTCTTAAAGGAAGGAATTTAACTGTGATATTTCAGGAAAATTTTGGGTTAAAACTGACTCTAAAGCTTGCAGAGATAATATCAACTCCCATCTCCAGGGAGATTTTTTTTTTTTTTTTTTTTGGTGTGTCAGATTAAAACTTGATTTACTCAGATACACACTATACAACAGTTCCGGGTCTCTTCATGAGTACAGTATTTTCCTACACCAAAAAAACCCCAAACTAAAAAATTGTTCTAGACCAAAAGATACAACCAAAAATTTCTTAGTTTTGACAGACATTAACATAAAACCATACACAAAGCAAAGCTAGAGAAGGAAGAATTCCATTTTCCCCACACCTCTGCAAGCTTGCTCACTGGGCTTGTTTCCTCTTCCCAGCTTTAGAGGGTTAAAACTACACTGCAGTAGCTACACGTGTGCTCCATGCCCATACTGTAATGAAAATACAAGTATAACACCACAGTATTATTTCTCACCTGTTCTGGCTGTAGAAGCTTCCACCTCGTGCCAAAAAGATGTTAACTAATTAAAGACATTTGCTTAGTATGTTCGCTAATTAAGACACTCCACACAATCTGTAACTATCTCCTTAAAAGAAAATGCTCCTCAGAATTACACAGCTATACGGTCCTTCCAACCAGACCAGTCAAATAAAAACATCATGCAGTGGTAGCATTGTACTCACAGACAGCAGACTGAAGCAAGCAGAAGGGACATCCCCCACTGTCAGCTTGTTTTGACCTTTGAAGGCAACACGTTTAAGAGATTAGCCATCTTACCACTGATCTCTAGATTGTAAGTATAGTCCTGAGTTAACCAATGCCTACAAATCGACAAATATCCGTATATGCATTTACTCTGCACTACAAGCTCTAAAGCTCTCTTTGTCTTGTCTTTTCTGAAATAAGCATCTGCCCAATTTACGAAGAAACAAAAAGCACTGAGGGGCTCCTGATCTCATCACAAACAAATCAATGGCAGAGATGGGAAACAGAAGCTTTTTTACCAGCATCAGGTATGACAAGTCTCCTTAGTTCATTTATCTCACTCCTCCATAGATTCCTCTAAGAATCTCCTTTAAACATTTGCAGATTACATTTTTCTTCAAGTTCTTCCGCTTTACAGCAACACAATCACAGAAATCTCATTACCAAATGCCACTCTTGATCCGTTCTCAGTAACAGAATTGTAATTTACATTCACTCCTAGACTCTGCCTCTAAAAATTTAAAAAGATCAAAAATTCTTAGAGGAAAAGGTTTAACTGCATGCTGTGCACCTTGGAAGACCCAAGCAAGAATGGTGAAGAAATGAGCACCTCTTTAGAAATCCCTGTGTTGGACAAAACACTCACATAAGGTTGTGGTTCTAAGACAATTTAAGGCACTCTGTCTCTGCAACAGTTTTACTCTCCAGCCCCATGCAATCCTACAGTGGCACGTAGTACCACCCACTCCTTACCACTCATACTAGCGGTCATCAGACCCACTGGTGAGCAGGTAAGCTTCCAACACCAGCAGGAAACTATTCTGTTCTTTTGTGGAATTCGATTTCTGCAGGTATCGCAAGCTGAACCAGCTCACTGTAGGATATGATCAATCCAGATGTCAACTGCAATTGTCAACTGTCTATAGTGAGATTTTTGTTTTTTCTTCCTACATTCACAACTCTATGGTCACTATGCTAGCCCAGCTTCCAACTTTGTAAAAACAAGCCTGTCAGACCGATTTCTCTTTCTCCAACTCTTGCTCTCCTGTCCTATGCAGATCATACATTCTCCAGTGGCTCCCACTCTGCCAGGTAAGAAAAATTTGCAACAAAATTGCTATAAAGGCCCAGCTGCCAGCCTTGCTCGAGCATGACAAACAATTACAAGCATTAAGACATGCAGTTTACACATACGGCATCCCTTTCGCCTGCAGCCACAGACCTTATTCACCTCAAAGCATCCACAAAGGACATGCACTTTCAGAATCCTGCCTCACCTTTAGTCCCAAGTATGTAAGGAGGAGTGCACAAAGAACCATTTCAGTCTTAGGCCAGAATGATCCTGGGAAGATTGACAGAAAAAAACAAAACGAAGCAGGATATCAACACGCACATCTCAAAAACTTCCAGTCATTATTAAGTAACTTCTCTCTACCTTTCTACCTACACTTACGCCATGACTCCAACCCATAATCTCTCCTCACTGGCAGCTGGATAGTTCGCATGCCTGGAGTACTGCAGTGAATGGATAAAGGCTCTTTCAGAAGGACAGGCTGTGAAAGTGAGGAGGAGGGTTTGTGCTCCACACAAAGGAGCGGATCACATACATGCAGCTTTGCTTTGGAGTATGCAGAGCTAGTCAAGAGACTAGCAACAGATACAACTTGCAAACACAGTTGTGACCAGGTATTTGGCTTTTTTTCCCCCCCTCTGTGAGGATGGTCAAACTTTGTGACAGATTGCCCTGAGAGGTTGTGGAGGCTTCATCCTTGGAGATACTCAAAACCCAACTGGATATGCCCCAAGCTATCTGATTTAACTTCAGAGCTGGCTCTAGCTTTCAAGTTGGCCGCTTTGAGCCGAAGGTTAGTCCAGATGACTTTCAAAGGTCCCTTCCAATCTCAATTATTCTATGATTCTCTGTGGCATTCTCCTGCAGTATGCATGGCCTCTTACGTGGCTGCAACAGTAGGATGCATGCTCCTCAATGCATTATTTCACAGCTCAAACTAGATTTGTGGGTTCACTGGGAAATGTCCTTTCTTTCTTTTGCACAATCAAGATCATCTGACAAGTTTTTACAGTCATTAAAAAAATAAAGGTGTTCATGCTGAAAGTGGAAAGTGCCTCTATAGGTTTGACAGTTGCGGGGGGAACCACAGCCTGATTCCCTGACCACAATGAAACTCGGAAAGAGATCTAAGAAGAAAACCAGCATGTGGTAAAGGCAAACCCTGTCTAGAAAGCAAAGTAACTAAGAGGGCGAAAAAAGTTGTGAAGCTTTTATTGTTAAGCTATAAATAAACAACTGAAAACAGGTCTTGCTCACCACCATTCCGTCCTCCTGGCAGAAGCAGTCATCCAACAATACAGTCCTTCACAGAAAGATGCAGAAAGTTGTCAGGGGCACAAAGAGTAGTCCCCTTTAGGTCCTGAGTTGCGTTTGAATCTAGTTTTGTGGAACAAGTAAGAGCTACTCCAAACCTTTAAAGAATTTTTAAGGTACAACTACCAAAACTCTGTCTCACTGGGAATAAGCAGAGGCGGATTGCAACCCAGGCAAAGGAAAGCTAAACCTTTGATCTTAGTCTACGGGATGTTCACGAATATCATCTGAATCAGGGAAACAAGGACACATAGTAACGCTAGCAGGAGAACGTGATATGGCCTCTTTTGTTATCAATAAAAACCTTCTTCACTGAGGAGAAAAAGGCATGATATAGGAATGAAAGCCACCTCTCAACAATATAAGGAAGTAAGATTTGGATGGCTCTGCTTTCTAGAACAGTGAGCTAAAAGATACGTGCAGGAAGTCCTGGAACTCTAAAAAATAATTTCAAGATCATAACAACTTGACTGCCTCTACCAAGGCACTCCCTTCCTACTTCATATTAAGAAAAAACTCAACTCAAAGCATGGCATGCTGCCTGGCCACAGAACTAAGAATGTAGCTCACCCTGTGGGTCTGTTCCTCATCCAGGAACAGAAGGTCCAATACTTCATGTTGATATCCAAAAGTAATATATTACTTTTTTATATGTATATGAAAATGTTCTTAACCATGCAAAACAGCCTGCAAGGCACCTCATAAAATATGAAATATAAACATTGAAAACAGTGCTGTCAAAAGAACCCAAACAAAAAGAATTCCAGGAATGGAATAAGCCATTTTCCAAAGCAGTTGAGAAGTACAATAACAATGGGGACACGCCAATTTACATATTCATGAAACAAGTATGAGGGAGAACAAGGCACAAGTGCAACATCTCCAGGTATTTAGACTGGTAAAATAATTCCTCAGTCTCACTGACAGGATGCGTATGTATCTTGAATGTAAATATATCCATGGACTATTATTCAAAGACAGAGTACTGAGGTACCCAAGTAATCGGTTATCATTGCATCACTCCTGTTTTTCCCTACATCTACATCTTCCAAAGCCTGGCTAGTAAACAGTGTTGATGCATCCAGCACAGTCCCTACGTGACTGTACATACATTATTTACAAAGAATGTATGCATACAATATTACATTAAAAAGCTACATTAAGAGAAAACTAGTGAAGCCACAAAGTCAAGCACATAAAGCTTAGAAAAAGCCACAAGGTTGTGTCTGTAGCATTGGTCTGCTACCCCACCCACATACTGTCTTCAATTACACAAAAAAACATTATTTTTCCCCACAGCATTTATCTAATGTGCACAGGAGGTACAGCACTCACTTAACAAGCAGCTACTTAGCACTGTATTTTCTTTTATATTGTTCAGTGTGTAGTCCATGGATTGGTGTACTGAAATCCTTGCCTGAAACACACCATTATTAATTTCTTCTTGAGTCTTATTTATTGTGCTTATCACATTAACATCTAAGTAAGTGCTTCATAATCTTAATTTATTTTGTCAGCACCACAGGAAACCAGTGAGTATTGTACTGATTTCCCATATGGGGAAGGGAAACCCAGAGAGAAGTGTTAAAGAAGGAATTCTAGATGTCGCATTTGGGAGACCATGACTTCTTCTCAGTTGCTGACACTGCTCCGATTGATTTTATTTGTGGATACAAGTATTCAGCACTTTCACAAAGCTGATCCTAGTATCCAAAGTTCGGGCATTCAGAAAATGCAAAAACATGCAATTAAAGGCATTTTCTGAAGTCCAATTTAAATCACCAGACTAACACTTTTCTTCCAGCCATGTTCTGCTTCAATTGTCACAAATTCCTGTAACCACAAAGAAGGCATCCTACAAACTGTCCTCTCCTTCACTATGCTGCAGGTTACGTTTCCAGGGCAGAACACCCTGTACTTTAAGGAGGCTGATGAAAAAGTAGCATGTGATCAAGTAATTTAAAATGTAGTATCTGAAAACAAATACAAAACAAAGGAGTCAAAAATGCAAATTTGTTTTTGCCAATTTCTAATTTTTGAGTATTTGCTGTTGCTACTCAGTATTTTATCTTTACATTTGCAGATAATCAAAAGCAAACTTCATCACTTGGCATCCAAGTAACACATGCATGACACTGGTGGAATAGCGCATGAGGGTTACAATAGTTTTATCTACCATACAGACCTTTGACACTTGAGCTGACAGCTAAGTGTCAGCAGCACTGGGTCAGCAGCTTCTATGTGGACCAGCACTTAAGGTGAATGGGCTCCACTGTCAGCAAATATTTGTGTAACCAACTGGCAGAGGAATGTTTCTCTGCAGGACAAAAAACCTCTGGAAGGTTTGATTCCACTCCAGGCACTGAAGTCAGCAACTACAGCATGCAGCTTGCTTTGCCCCAATTTCTCACTCCCCACTCACCCCCCATAGGATTCATCCCTCTAGATGTAACATCTGTGCCTCCACTTCCTTTCTGTCCCACCTTCATTCTATTCTCCTTATTTTTCCAGTTAATTTCCAAACTACAGATTTTTCCTACTGTCACGTAGCTTCTTTGCCTGCAATTCTGAATACCACCTGAACAACTCAGTTCCCTGCCTTGCCTCCAACCGTGTTTTCCATTTGAGGCTCCTTGTTCAGTTTGCATCTCTTCAAGGAACTTTCAACACACAACCCATGTTCCCACTGGTTTCCAGCTCCAATTTCCTTCCTGAGGGAAGCAATTTCTTATCTAGCAAGAGTTTCACTGCAATCACTTCCTGTTATCATTTCTTGCTCCAGCATGTTTGCAAAGCATGCTGCCTTCACACCAGATTTTTCCCTACTGACACCACAGTCCCCAATCCCAAACCAATTTCACTCTTCTTGTCCCCGCTACATTTGAATGGAATTATTTACTCTGTTCAGGTCTTTGTGTCAGTGAGAGGAAATATAAGCAACATGAAAGAAAGCCTCCATTTTAAATTGTGTGCTCAGACCAAACTGTAGCCCACCCCACAGCAGACAAGGCCACAACACCAGAAGTCCTTTTTTTTTGCATAATACAGAGGTATGTTTCAAATGTTTTAGCTGTGAAGCTTAAGCAAGCCTCTAAGACGCTTAACAGATTATTTTTTGAAAGGCTAATAATTTGGGACAAATTTGTGTCTACTTTTACAGGTATAACAAGCAAAAGCCACTTCAGCCAAATTGAGTTCCTGTTCCAAGCTAGTTCTTCCAAAAACATCCTTACAAATTTAGGGAAAAATAGAAAAACTTTTTTTTTTTTTTTCCTTGAAGAGCCCTCCTTCCACTGAATCACTTGACAGAAAATTTCCAAAACTCCCTCAAAAAGACTTAAGGGGCGGGGGGAGCATATTAATAAGGAAGGACAAATTATGAGCAATAAAAATCTGTTTTATAATGGAAAGTTTTGGCCCATTGTAATGTTAAGATGGGTGATATGAGACCCATCCGCAATGTGAAAAAACACCTCATACAATGTTTCATCAGATACAGCACGTCGCTTAAGAACAGAATCAGTACTAAAACCCAAGATTTCCTCACCCAAACTAAGCAAAGTGACAGTTTTGTATCAGTGTCACCCGCCTGGCCAACAGATGAAACCATATTTTTGTTTTGCTACAGACAGAAGAGAGAAAGCAAGCAATATGCTCTTCTGACTGGAAAGCAGGGAAGAAGGCATTACAGATTAGGACATCTCATCCATTTACCATCTTGAGTGTCTGAAATTATACTTTTAAATAAATCCTGACTTTCACAGGAAATAAACATAATGTCAGTACATCAGTAATTTCAGCAGTTAGGTCACCCATTCAGATGTCAAAGCATAAAATGAGCAAATTAAGTTAGAAACACTGGTCTTAGTACACAGAAGCAAGCAGCTAGCAATCTAGTCACGGGCATAAATCAAGTCTTCTACTTACTGTGGTGCCTTAGACAAACCTTTTAACTTTCCTATATATTGTTTCTGCATTGGTAAACATGGCAAACCATTGCATTCATACTACAAGAATATTACTGAGGATTTAATCTGTGTTTTCAAAAAGCCCTAAAATTTTCAGATTAATATTATTTGGGGACTACTGAGTAAAACAGTTATACAACTGAAAGAAATCTGTGATCTCAATCTCCAAAAGCTATCTACTACCGATAGGTCACTCTTCTGTACTGAAAAAACATATACATTTATGTTCCATCATGATATATGGTACTGTCACTTTGTAAAATACTGTTTGAACAAATGGTGCCAATATAGCAAAAACAACTAACAAAAACACTAACGGCCACGATTCCCTTGAGTGCCAAATTTAATTCGTTCTAATCTACTTAAGTAATGTTTCTACCAAAAATTAAATCCTCAGATGATTCTCAATTGGGTGGTCTAAGCAGCTTCAAGAGCTAATTGAAAAATTAAGTCAGTAATTTTTATTGGCAGTAGGGGAAAGCAAGAGAATCAATTCATTAATTCAAGACCTTCACAGTACTATTTGGAGCATAAAAAGAAACTTGGAAGAAGCAGCTTGACTTTTCACACTAGGTTCACAAAGGGATTTTGGAACTTTTCACAGTAAGCATTTGGTGGTGATGGAGATATTCTTTTACCTCATCATTCAAGGACAGTTACTTGGATATGGAATCCAAATATTGACACAGTCATTAGGCTACAGAGTCTTCCTAAGTTGGTCTCTCTCTGTTCATATCAATCTCTTCTGTGTTACAAAAAGCAAATATCTACCAGGTCAAAGATGAAAATATTACATCTCCAAGGTCAGGGCATGAACCTGGGAAGAAATATACTTGTGTTCCATTACTTCCTCCACCTAAGACAGAAGTTGTAAGAGAAGTCTCTTACACCCAAGCAAACGCCCCAAACTCCAGATTCTATACACTGCCAGCTCTTCTCTCCATGTGATGGATCAATAAACTCCTGAGAAGGCTCAGTGGAGATGGGAAAGGGCCATGTGCTTGTGAAGCTCTGGGAAGAATGGGGGAAGTGACTGACCACACCTGTGGCAAAGAAAGCGGACCTTATACTGTAACAAAGAGGACCGGAAGGTGCCTTTTAAGATAAAGGGTTATAACAGGGGGATTGGCTGACTTTCAGTTGAGTGTATCAACTGGTTGTGTAAATGTTTGTCCAGGAAAGCAGCAAGATTGTGAATGTCTTCCTGAGATAACTAGACCAGCATGGGGGAGCGTATACAGGGCTCAGCCCAACCTAGAGTATAAAAACTGAACAACTACCCAAAAGAGCTTTGAAGAGAGCAATGGGCTTCAGCTGGCTTAAACCCCCTTATGCCTTCCCAGTGACTGGGGATGCCCAGCGTTGTGATGGTGAGCATATCAGAGACACCATTTGTATTGTGATCTAACAGCTCTGTCTATGCTACTTACTTATTTCTATTCCTAAACTACTTCTCAAACAATAAATAGTTTTATATTCTGAACAACTAAAGGGAACACTTACACAACTTTTTACAAACAACTTCCTCTTCTGTCCTTGCAAAAACATAAATTAAAAGGAAACTCCCCCCCCAGAAGTTCCACAGCATTATACCAACACAACAAGACAACAGGTTAGATACCTAAAGGACACTTTCAAATGAAGTTCTTAGAACTCAAGAGAGATATTTATTGATCTTCTGACTGCTATGTTTCTCTATCAGATCTAATTCTTCTTTAGACAGAAACTGCCAAGAAACAGGATTTGATAGCACGGATTTTGAGCATATTATTTCAGTGATGTTACAACTATTACTGTAATCAAAATCACCTACCCTATTTACTGTGTCAGTGCAGCCGACCCCCCTTCTCAGCTAAAAAAATCCAGGAGAGAACACTGGCGTATTTAGTCTTTTTACCTCGCCCCTTGCCAAAATGGATCAAATCAAGCCCGTCTCTTCCAATATCTGTTCCTCCACTATGCTAGTACTGGGCATGTTCAACTCTCCAATATTGCTACCTATATCATGCAACATCATGTGTCTGAAACAGAACTTTCTTCATGTTAAGCACACAGTGCAAGTATTCCATTGGATTACTTTTTTACTTTAGCTTAGAAAGCAGCACGCTCCTCTCCCCTCTCTTCCATGAAAATATATTCCTAGGGTCTGGAAGCCAAATTCTTCACTGGTACAATTTCACTGAAAGGAAAAAAAAATAAAACAGAAGCATGCCCTCTCAGGAAAAGAAAAAAAAAAATCAAACACATTTTACTCGCAGATGTGTCAAGGTGAGTTACAAGCACAGCAAGACAGTCCCCAGTTCAATACTTGCACTATACGGAAGTACAGAGCAAGAAAATCTTTCTGTATGATAGGAAAAGCCTTCTATTAGTTAAAGCAGTTAATTAGTGTAATTCTAGCAGGGCTTCTCTGACAACATGAGCAGAATACCTTTGTTCTCAGGTATTCTGCTTATGTTGTCAGAGCACATATAACACATTTTACTTACCAAAGCTTGCTTAAACTTTTGACAATTACAAAGGCATTTTAAAACTCCATATCACACTTTTAATTCTAAAATGGACTAGACCTTTAAACACATATAGAAATCATGTAAGCTCTTCCATTCAAAGAACAATCATTAAAAGGACACCATCACAGATTGTTGTGACATTGTAAATGTTAATTATTTACAATATAAGGAAATAAAAAATAAGTGATAGTTTCATTAGTGACACTTTTTTTTTTTTTGGTTCTCCTTTTCATTCCAGTCTTTTCATGCAAAGGGCAGACATAAAAGGAAAGTGTAATTCTTGAAACCGGTATTTCACCACATTTTACAGACAGTTTATAAGAAGAAGAAAAAAAAGGGACTTGTCCACGGCCGCTGGCACTCCTAGAAGCCCCTATCAGTTAAAACACAGGTCTGCACACTGGAAGACCCATCTCAACACTGAATGAAGTTCAGCAGTACCAGTCTCTCATACTCACAGTCACTGAGGATCAATCAACTGCCCATCATTCACAAATGGGTAACAACTAGACTTGGAGAAAAGGTGGAGAAAACCAAAGCTACTGTCATTGCTTAAAGAACAGGTAATACAGTACTTCTCTGATCACAAATCTAGTAAGGCAAGCATAGTTGTCAGTTTTGTAAGTTTTTCACATCAATACTTGTGGTATTGATACTTGTGGTATCTCCTAATCTCTCACACCCCAACACACACACACTTTGCTCTCCTGATTTAAGTGCTGCAGCACACTACTGTTTGTGCAGTCATGTTGTTACCTGCCTCAGAGGATAGATACAGCATTAAAAAATGCCCTTCACCAAGGAGAGGCTGGTTTGGTTTAAAACTACACCGTTATGCAGACCTGGTTCACAATGCAACTGCTCAGACAACTGTGCCAGCACAACTTGCTTAGGTGACAGAGCACTGGAACAGGGATTGTTGGAAAAGTGACACACAAACCCCCAGCCAGTTAAAGACTGTCTTGTGAAACGTTAGGCTAATCTTCCTTTCTTGACTGTGATGTATGGAAACACCTCTTTCATCTTGCTTTTGTCTTTTTTTACATTGTTTTTCCCCCAGATGGCCATTCCTGAGAATTCTTACAATAATTAAAAATCTGGCAATGCTTTCTGGCATTTTCAGATATGATAACATGCACGTGTGTTCAAGATGATGTGCCCTACAAGTCTGGTTTTCCTGGCTGACTGTTCTAGAACACGTGCAAATGAAGAACTTCAGTCATTAACATAGCCCTCTGAAATGACCATAATAAAATATTTCCATGCAGAAAGACTCCTACTTCTCCACCTTGCAAAGGTAGCTTTGGGCTAAGCCCGTATCTACCACTGATGACATACTGACATTTACTGAAGAAACAGAACGATTCTGAGATCAAATTCATTGTTAGCCTTTGTTATTTAGCATCAGCTTGAGATAACAAGTGATCGTTCATGTAAGAATAGAAACTTCTGATAGTAAGGAAGAAAACTGCAAGGACACGCAGGGTCACTGAGTATAAATCCTTTCTTCCTATACGCATCATAAGAAAGTTGTGTTTGGTGTCACAGTTCTGAAAGAAAACAATTCTTCCTAAAACATGTGGCAGCTGTTGAAATGCACTGTTATTAAAATGTGTTTCTATGATAATAAAGCAAATGTTTGAAATGCTGTTTTTTCTACTAGAGATGTGTTTGTCTTAGGTATCTAAAGTTGGGGTGGGTCACATAGTCACCCACCTCTAAACACAACTACCATACCAGAATCCCCTCTACATAGTCCATAACTGCTTACTAGGAATGCTTATGGCTCAATAAGGTTTAACACCAATCAGACTGGCAAGTGATTGGTTTCCACAGTGAAAGAGCATCAGAAACACTTTCAAGTGGTTCTGAGCCCAGCACTTTCAACAACACAAAATTCACTTCATGTCTAACCACCTTCCAGTCCTTTGCACACAATGCAGTTTCTTCTCCAGCTCTCACTATTGAATTACAAACCAATTTCCCAACTCTGCAGAGGAAGCAATGGCTGCTCTGGGTGTTGTTAGTAGCAGGAAACAGACCAACTCTGCAGTGCTCAACAAGGCACCTTGCCAAGGCCACTTGCCTCTGCTCCATCACTCCCAGAGCCATTGCTGCACACCGCAAGAAAAGCTCTTACAGTAAGGTGCGCTGCTGGACTAACAAGTGCCAGGGGACTGCTGAAATAGTCAGCAGGAAGAGGAGGTGATTATGTTCCCTAGTATGTCATAGAAGACAGTCTTTCGGTGACTGAAAGATGATTCAAAAATATTAAAGAGTTTTGATATTTTGATATAGCAACCGTCTTGTAGATGTAAAAGCCCTCTCTTATCGTGGATCTAGCTCAGAGTGCTTTTCCCACCATTACACTGAAAACACAGGAATTTGTTATCCAACCTTACCCTTTTTTCTCCAGCTTTCTATACTTCACAGAAATCTTTCAACTATCCTGATTCCTCCATGTTTAGTTCCAATGCTATCTAACCCAGTGTGAGAAAAAAAATCAAAGATCACAACTATTTGTTACTAGTTCAGACCAAATTAGAAATGAAGGACCGATCATGTGAAACAAAATCAAATTTTGCAAGATTAAAGACTTAAACGAAATAGTGACTAATACTGCAAATTTCAGGCCCACACAGGAAACCCAGATTCCTAAACCAGCACACCAGCAAACTTTACCAAGTGAAAAGAATCCATCCTCTAAATACTTCCTCTGCAGAAAAAATGAAGACAAGAGATCAGTTCCCAGATGTCATCCATCTGACT
Source organism: Gymnogyps californianus (assembly GCF_018139145.2). Taxonomy (NCBI): domain Eukaryota; kingdom Metazoa; phylum Chordata; class Aves; order Accipitriformes; family Cathartidae; genus Gymnogyps; species Gymnogyps californianus. The sequence goes on along the minus strand of NC_059471.1, from coordinate 134,492,193 downwards.
TAAGAAAAGCCAGCTGACCATGCACAAAGTATTACTGTTTAAGAACAGATGACTATTATGTCCTTTTCATTCCTCACCTAGGCTGATCACTTGCTTTTACATTCCCAAAGGAAAAGCCAAGAAAGTCTTAGGAAAAGTTCACACTTTGTTTTATGCTTTAGGGCACTCAAATTCCACTCACTCTAGCATCTTTAATAGTTGAAAGTTCATGAAAGCAATTTTCCTTAAAACTATTTTCCTTCACAGGACAGTATCAGAAAATACGGAGATTCCAAAAACCTACAACAAAGGAATTGGTAAGTTGCTGGCTCAGTGATCTCCAACTTCTGCTATTCTGGTTGCAAAGAATTTTAATGAAGATATTATTGTATATAATTTTAACAAAGGAAAGATCCAAATTTCCCTAGTGCGTTCTTCACCAACAAACAGTTCTTGAACTATGTTTCCCTACAAGTAAGGTGTGTAGTCCGTGGGGAAGGTTACTGCTAAGTCCTAGACATGGGGGAGAAGAAAGGAGTGTTCTATTCAGAAAGAGGAGACAACCAATGAATTATCTTTTGTCTCTTGTCCACTAAGTCTCATAGCATGCTTATTCCCTACAGGCTTCCTCCACCCCCATCCCACCCCACACACTCTTGCTCACAAGCTTTAATTTGTCTAGTTTCAAATTCCCCAAACCTGTTATATCACTGCGGTAGAAAACTTAGACAAATAGTTTAAAATTACACGTTTTAACAGGACTCACTGTTAAGACTTCAGATGTGTGTCTGAAAATGTCATGCAGAGTTCTGTTAAATTACCTGCTATGTATTTCAAATGAATATAGGAATTGCCAAACTAGATTAGGCAACTAGCCACTTAATTTCGTAATCCAGTGCTTTCCTTACAGCAGTAAATACCAGATGCTTCAACGAAACACACACACAAAAAATCCTAAAGCAGACACTATCAAGCATCCCAACCATAAGAAAATTCCTCTGTTTTAAAGTATGCCTTGAAGCTACAACTAAATCAACATAAACACAAGCCATTCCCTAAAAGAGCAACGCCATTCTCCCCTGCCCTCCTGTACCAGAGCTAGCAATTGTGTGACCACAAAATGGGTTGATGCAGCAAGCTATTCTAACAGAAAATTGTTAATTATTTGGGCGGAGGTAGTGTTCCATTGGATTAGCCAACTCAACTCACACAAATGCCAGATCCTCCAAACGAGCAGAGAATTTGGTCAACCTTTTTTTGAATTAGATGAGCTTAGCTACAACATGAAAGCAAGCCAAGAGAGACATGAAGTCCTTACACAAGGCAAGCAGCAACAGCAAGGCTGGGAAGGGACAAGAGGAACACGACTGCTCCATTCCGCAGTAGATCATACTAGACCGGTTTAGCTTCAAGAATTTAGCTCTTAAGAAACTTAGGCTACAGCCACACCATAGTTTGAGCCAGTTTAAATCAGAACAGCTGCAATATCACCCTCCACTTTTTTCCATACATGCATTCCTGTCCATTCCTGTGCACCAATGTTGTGCATGTCTGATTCAGTAACCATTTCAGCAGGTTCAGCCCACCAAAGCAGCAGAAAAATATTCACTGTTTTATGCAGCTGGACTTTTCCACTTATTTTAACTCAGCTTTTGCCCTGGAGATGTACAGAGTACTACTGCCAGTGTGCAAAGGAAACAGGAATGCATGCTTGGGTAGGCAGGCACTTACTTAAATAAGGCATAAACCATAGTTATTTTCAAAAACTATTTGCTGCACTTAAACTATTTCCAAAACAGTTTAAACATAGATCAGTTTAAGAGTTTCCTTCTAAACTTAAAGGAAAAATTTTATTTCTACATCTCTTAACTCGCATTTACAACCATTTTTGGACTCATGCTGTGTTGAGGCACCTAACATGGATCTTGAGCTGCATGCAGGTTCATCATGTGGCCAGTAATACTGGGGCTGTGGGGGGTGCTTGGGATGCTGGCTCATCCCAAGTTTCAGCTGTGGAAGAAAAGGAACCAGCAGGGACTGCTGGGGCTACACTGTTGGCTTGCCTGGGCATCCAGCCACACTTCCCATCCAGCCCTGCATTACAGCAGAGTAATGCCCCAAGGAGTCACTACTGCTGCATCCACTGACTGAAACAACCCTACATCTCCCTCTACCCTTTGGCCACATCAGGTACACGGCAAATCTTATCATTCTCTGATATACAGAGATTTTGTAAGAGTCTCAGCATCGCAGAAGTTTTCCACGTGTCTTTGGTTCTGGGCTTCAGTGATATTTACATCAATGTGCTCTACTGTCAAGGTATACACCACGTAATTGGTGGAAGGGCCAATTTTCAATTTTGGTACGTATCCCACTGTTCTTCTCAATCTTCCTAAGTTTAGAAGTGTCTTTTCCACTCTACCTCTGTGAGGTAAATAATTTCAAGCTTTTTAATGTCCTGTGCTGAATTTTTGGTCTCTGAAGTCTTCAGCCCTGTTCCTGACAGTCAGCAAGTCCACAAAGAAGTATCACTGATTATACCATCTACAGAAATACCGCATTTTTCAAGTTTTAAACAGCATCCTGTAATTTCCAACTTGACTCTGTCAAGTTAACATTCTTTTAACAATTTACTTAAGAAATTGCCTAGGTTTTAAAGGACAAAAAAACCCTCTAATCACAAGTGTGAGTATGTGAAAACCTATTACTTCCTCCAATACCATGTATTACCGTCAAAGTTTGAGCCCTGTATTGCTAAGCTTTCAACACAAGTAACGGTAGAACTGGAAGCAAAAGCAAGTTGTTATCCACTGAAGATACATTCTCTTCGCCAACTCCTCTATGTTGTACAAAATTTTACTCAACTTGGACCCCTCACACAACAGTAGATAACAGAAAGGGTACAGAATGCATTACCTCCTGGATTTTGTTCCAGGACACCTTTTCCTAGGCCAACTGAGGACTTTAACAAGGAAAATGAAAGACAAAACTTTTGCTGATGTCCTCCACCAGAAATCTGTATCAAAACATGTGTGCAAGCATTAGCAAAAAGAAAACTGGAAAACGAAGAGGGAAGATTTTTCATCTCACTCCAACAGAAAGAATTGTTTGATATAAGACAACTCCCACCCACACCCACCCCCCCCACCCCCCCAAAAAAAAAAAAAAAAAAAATCACAGTTAGCCAGTCCAGGTTATTTATAAGGAAATTTCTATCCGCAACCTTTCAGCATTTTTATCTCACTCCTTTTCAAAAGGTCAGTTATTTACATAGTTTTGAATGAACACTTTGTATGAAAACAGTTTCCTTTTTTGCATTCTCTTTCTAGTCACTTCCTTAATTTTTCTCATTCTTGTACTACACATTCCTCAGTATTAGTTTTCCAGCTTGCATACTTTATCTTTTCTTCTTGCAATAGATGCAGCGTTAGGAGACATTAAATAGAAGAGAGCAGAAAGGCCCACAATTGCTTGCCGTATTTAATTCCCCAAAAACAGGCAGAAGACAGGAAAGAAGAAAACATCACCAAGAAATAAAAACAATACTGAAATGCCGAACAACCAATTATGCATCTTAGAGGCTGCAGCTGCAGTCCAGGATGGCTGCCTTCGCAGAACACACTGTCCAAAGGACAGCACGCTCAGAGCAATAAGATGTTCAGACTTTCTGACAAGAAGTTGCCTTGATTTGAAGACATCCTACAGAACTTCAAGCCTCTGATAAAAATCATAGACACCTCAGAATAAAAGACAAAACACGTAAATAAAAGTTTAGTAATACCAGAATCAAAAATCCTGTTTTCCCATGCATTTGTTTTATGCTTGATTCATGCTACAATAAGGTACAAATTCTGACCAAAGTTCTTTCCCAAAGCCAGTTTTAAGATTTCCCTCCTATATAGATTCCCCAATAAGGAACAAGGTATAAGATCACATGGCAGCCTCTTCTTCAGGGCTGAGGGCACTTTTGTATTTTCTTCCCACACAGAATTATTCTAATACAACCTTCAGAAATGTAATTCTTCCCTGGATCTCCAGGGATTTTTTTTTTGACTGACATGGGGAAGAGAAATGGAAGAGGTAAAGGTACAAAACAACACTGCAGTCTCCTTCCTTTAGGAAATCCAAATTAAAAAGTTGAGGGAAAAAAAAAAATTATAATAGTGTTACACAACTTGACATTGGTGGTATTAATATTCTTCCTATAACATAAGCTTACTATCTACAGCATCATTTTACTTAACATTTCTAACACACCTTAACATCTTGCTCTTCCTTTTTAATCGCCACAGAAAAAAAAAGCTAATAGGAAAACAGAACAGAAATCTTACGATTTAGTTTAAAACACTGTAAGTTGTAGTAATAGTTCAAATTATTCTGATGCACATACTTTGTTTTTCAGCCCCGTTCTTTTTTGGCATATACGTAACTACACATCCATACAGCAGCATGCTTTAGTTATGTCACATTATTACCTCTAGCTCCGTGACAATTTGTACTGTCCATTGAAAATTCCTTTTAGTTTATTTCAAATGTGTTTGCCATCTTGGAGTCAGAACACAAACAGAAGAAAAAAGTCCCCCTGAAACTCTTAAATGTGACCCTTAAACTTCAAGCACCTATGCAAAAATGAAACTTCGTAATTTCTTCTTAATTCAGAGGTCATATAGTCCTTATCCTGGAATCAACCTACTAAAGCAACCTTCCTCTCTGTCCTACAGAGGGAAGGCAAAAATAGTTCTAATGCAAATTAGCAAAGTTAACAATTATATTTGATTATCACAATAAATGCTAAAGAACATGGTATCATGTAGATCTACATGATTTAGATGATGTATGGTAGTCTCGCACACATGGACTTCATTATTAAAGAGCATAGATGCTCCATTTCACAATCTTTTTCCAAGTACCCTTTCAGCACATTCCCAGCCTTAGCTCATTCTCACCAAGATTTCCATCCTCAATGGTCAGCACCACTTCATCCATCACCAAGGCCCGAAAATCTAGCTCCTCTTCACAGCACTTGGCCTTCAGTGCTCTCAGGATCTCCTGCTGAGGGTAATCTTCTCTGATGCGACGGTCTGTTAAGAACCACAGCCTGGGAGCAACTGAACTGCACATCTTGGGACTTGTCTTGCAACCTTCAAGGTTTCCTTTCAATGGAACTTCTAGATGGTGGAGAAGACGAGACTCTGTTAGAGTACATAGGCTCCTATCTTCACGTTCCCCACTATACCAAGTCCTACTCCCTCTGCACAAGTCAGTCCTTTTCAATGGAGTGCAACTTCCAACCTCCAAGTAGGAAAATAATGTCTACACCTAATCTGCAACAGATGTAACAACAACAGAAACAAATTCATTTACATTCAATGGAATGTAAATGCTAAAAATCAGGTCCTGGTCCTCATCCTAGTTTCATCCACAAGAAGTACACACTTGACGTAACTACTGGTACCGGTAGTAGCATCCCCCTTTCTTTACTAAGAGGCATGCCAAGGACTGAAAACATTTTGAATGGCCATCTCTGAAGGCCAGAATTTCAACTTCACAATTGGGATAATTCCTTACAATTGGAAATAACTCAGCCCCTCTCCTAGGTACTGCTAAAACACCATTGACAGACTTGATGTATCCCTTTCCACCATATATGGAAGACAACAGTGTGCCAAATTCTTTATGTTAAAAAAGCAGTCCAGACGAAAGGAAGAAATCCATTAACACAGAATTTTCCACATAAGTATTTCAAGACTGATTTGCTCTTACAAATACTTCACATCTACTGTGAAATGTATTTAGTATTATCCAGAACATATTAATGGAAAAACCAATGGAACAAGGAACATCAACAAAATGTTAAGAATACCAAACATTAATACATGTAACCTACAGCAAAATCAAGGTTTGAATCTCAGTGCTAGCCCTTTCCTGCTCCAATTAAAAAAAAAAAAAAAAAAAAAAGGCCTTTATACATAAACAGCACTAATGAATTCAGCACCAAAACCAGAAAAAACAGTTCAAATTGAAGAATTTCACTGGTGTTGTTAGAAGTGCAAACTTCTTTTGCTCTGAATACAGAAGACTTGGACTAGTTTTCACTATATACTAAAATATTTTAAAAGCTGTAAAACAATTACAGGCACGTTAATGGACTACTCATTTACACTCAGGAAAAACAAGCAGCAGCACGGTGTAGGGAAAAAGAATTCTGGAGAAAAACAGAGGTGTTTTCTGTGACACATTTTAAACTTTCATATTAAAGAGGCAGAAATCATTGTTTTCACCAATATAGCTTACGTGAGTTTCAAACAGAACTGAACTCTGGGATAGAAACAGGAGTTTTGCCTGGTAGTCCTAATGACAGGACCTGGTGTCAGCAGAAAATGTAAATGCAGAAAGACCACAGGTATACAACTGTTTTCATTAAATATTACAAAGAATTTTAGTTTCTGCAGCAGGTCTTGGGACAAAAGGATTGTTTTGCTACAACCATAAGAACAAGCTGATTTTTTTTGTAATTAAAAACCAATTTTTTTCTACTAGTACAGCTTTTTCTTAACAAGAAGATAGAATTTTAAGTGGCTATTTTAATTGCTGGTACTGACAACCATAATGACAACGAGCAAAGACTGTGACTTTTTTTCCATTGCTTTGGTACATGAGGAGCAACAATAAAGCCAAGGACTAAAGTTCTTCATACTAACAGACTGAAAGAAAGCAGAAGCTAGGGAAAGGCAATCACAGATGCAGACCAGCCCTTGACAGCAGTCAAGATGCTCAAGGTAAAGCAGGAAAAGGAGCGTTTGCTCCCTGCAGGAAAATAGGTATGGGAGGTTGTAAAGAATATCTTTTGATATCTCAAAGAACCCCTTTTTTCTTCAAAGCAGCTGAAAGTGAAAAGGGCAAGATGAGGCTTGGGCTTGCAATGGCTGACAACTGTCAGATCCTGCCCCACTTTTGGCTCTCTCAGCAATGGATTTCTCTACATGGTAGTTTCCAGAAAACTTCCTGGGACAACATCCTCAGCTAAGAATTGGGACAAGCTATATTTTTCAGAAATGGCACTGCTACGGCACAGTTCAGAAGGTTTCTCATCAATTGACCTTTATTTCTGCCATTTGCATGAATAACTGGGGAGACCAAACAGCCCCACCTACTGCCCCTCTTTTGAAAAGCAGCTCTACCTAACAGGCTAGCCTATCTCATTTTAAAAAACAGCTATAGAACATTGAGTACATAAAAAAAAAAATATACTAGACAGACTTTGTCATAATTAAAACAAACAAAAAAAAAATCAGAAGCCATTACAGATTTTCAGCCTGGTTGGGTTTTTTGGTTTGGTTTGTTGTTTTTGTTTTTTTCCCCTCAGTACTAGTTCTAACACTTGTGCAAAGAAAAAAGTATTTTCTCTCTGGCAGCCTTCTCCCCATTTTTGCTTGTTACTAACCCTTGATTTGTTTGCCAATAGGGACCTGCTCCCATTTTTCTCAAATCTCTTTTCTACGTGGCCCCACCTCCACCCCCTTAAATCTTCAGAGACTACGCCATCATCTCTCCTCGATTGCCATTTCAGCACTTTCTTTCTTAAAAATCAGCAAAGGGTTGAAGAAAGAAAAAAAGGTATATCCTTTTCTTTCCTCCATCTTTCTTCTCTTTTTGAAAGGAGCTACAGCATCATCAAGAAGAGCCATCCAGATACCTCAATTAGCACATTAAACCAGCAGGCATACAAAAATGCCTTGGGTATGGGTATCCATCGCCCTCCTAATACTGTGTCTCATTTCCTCTAAATCTTAGAAGTTTTATAAATGTATATACAAAGGCTCACATCTCATCATGACGCAGGGAGGTAACAACCTCAAGTCTGGAGGCAGAGATTAAGAAACTCACTTTAGATCAAGCCACAAGCCAGCAGCAGAGGCAGAAACTACTAATCCTAACTATCGTTTCCTTGACCTCCAACTCAATTCCAAATTTTTTTCCCACCTGGAGAAATATCCTTTTCACACTAACATTCTGCTCCTAAAAACAGAATCTACTTATCAGTTTCAGCCTCTCCTTATAATCTCTATTTTGATTGTGTAAGAAGTGGCACGGAACACAAAACCTGCAATTTACCCTATTAACCCAAACATCTTAACAATCCCTCCCACATTCTCAAGAAAATGGTCTGTAGGAGGAAAGCTTGCCTTGCAGTCAGACGCACAAGAGCATTAAGCTCTCAAGTTGGATATGATTTCCAGAATTTTTCCCTGAAAACCAACTCCACCCATTTCAATCTAAAAGACACAGCCTCAGACAATGCTGGGTGTGCATGGAACACTTCCTAATCCATGAGAGCATCTATTGCAAAATAAGTATAGTATACATAAGGGGAAGAGCAGATGTTTAAATGTCTTCAAGATGACCAGCTGAAATGCAGTGTTCACTCAAAGCTACTACGGTCCATGTAAGTACAATCTTTCAATAACTACTTAATAGATTTATGAAATGGAAAGGAAAAAAATAATCTTAACTGCATAAACTAGACCACGAGAGGTAAAAGGGTGGCATCAAAGCAAAAGCTCCATCATAAAAATCAAACTAACTGTGTGACACGCCAGCCAAGCAGACACCACTGCATCTGCTTCAGAGAGACACTGTGTGGAACAGATTCTTAGCAATTTATAGAGGGAACGGAACGCTCACCTCAACTTTGAGCTGTGGCATCCCTGTATTGCTTAAGCTAGGCTTTATTCTGGCATTCACACAGCAGCTTCCTCCCCTCCCCATCACAGGGAAACGTATTTCCTCCTGCATTCCTTGGATCTGTAATACATCTTTAGCAGCTGTTCTAACAAAAACATTCACTGTGCTACTTTTCTACTTTACATTATATGCGAATATGTTTTATTGACATAACAGGGAATTCAGCCAATCAGATCAGCTGTCTAGAGAGATCTGGAAATCTTCTCTGAAGACCACTCTTCTTCCCTTGAAGGGGTCTTCTTTTCACAGAGAGAGCCTTAGAGACCTGCCTCCAGGAATGGGAGACTGGTCGCCATTGTCCATTCACTCCTTGTCCTGTTGTCAACACCCAAAAGCAGGAGAAAAATGGACTAGTCTCTTTTTCTTTTTCATCATGATGTATTTTCCCCTAAGCTGAAACAAGAAACCAGTTATTAGGAGACACTAATTCATTTAAGTATTACTGATAAACGTGTAACATAAAAGATACCTACTATGCAAAAAGATCGTTCCGTGTCCTTTCTATTCAGAATGCAACTACTCAATGCCCTTGTAAATTAAAAAGGCTAGGTTGTTTCTTCCCTGTGGGAATGATGAATGGAATCCCAGAGGTTTTGTGGCATTAGGAATCAATGTGATCTAGCTATCTCAACTGCTCAACTTGTGATCTGATGTTGTAGCACACTCCCATTGACTATAGTGCGATCTAGGAAACAAGTTAGTGGAACAATTATTACCGTCAGCCCCTCCCAGAATCACCTCTTTTTTAGACCTTGGCTCAGACTCTTGGCCTCCATTACAGCACTATGCAGCTAACACAACTCCATGGATTTCAGCAGTTAATAGAGAGGTAAAACCTAATCTTAGTTTTAGCGTACCTCTAGGCATGTTTAATCCCTACAGCTCAGATAATGATAATAAAAATCTCACGGAAGTGAGAAAGAAAGAGTGAAGAGACTGACAGCCATGACTGCCATGGGAAAATGGAGAACTAGGAAAAATATAGCCCCAAGCACTCACCTCGCTACGAATAACACTGCACCTTCACATTTATCATTAATGCATATCCCTTAATACTTGTTTCCAGAACAGTGTTATTCAAGTTGGAAAAGGTATTTTGCTTTCCTTTTTATCATAAATTAGCTAAGGCTTCAAACTGAATACGCACTTCCAATAAACCAATTGTCTCTACCATTACAGCAGTTTCTAGAATGTTATTTTGGAGGCCACACCTCAAGACACTGAAGACCTAAGAACAGTTCGCAGATGCTCATAAGTTATCTCCTGTAGGAGATACCTCAAGGCAGATCTGAATTGTAGTCAATCTTAGGTAGCAGACCGGTTAAACAGCTAACGAAGGGTCGTCTGACAGATGACCCAGCATATGATCCATCATACGCTGTCATGGAAGTCTCTGTCTCATCTTAATGAGAGCAGTATTTGAAACATCCCAGAAATATGACTTTCTATGTCATAGGGAGAGCAGGTCTGAAAACAGTTCACAGCTGTTTCAAGTATAAAGCACAATTAATTTTTTTCCACACGAAGATACCAGAATGATGATCATCTAAAGAAAACCTTAAGGACATATGCATGGATGATGAATATAACCCATGGTGATACATAGAGAGATAAAAACTGACATCTTGAACCACTTGTTAAAATTGCTTTAGAAAAATAAATCCAAGATAAATCAACTTATCCCTGGCACTGCTGCTTCATGGTGATGCTTAAGGACAACCTCAAGAAAAATTACTATCTTACATACCAGACACTAGTTTTCCTAAGACTGTCACATAACTGTTTGAGAATCTTTGGAAAGAACACATTCTTAAAGAATCTGAAAAAATAAAATATTTATTTAAATGCATTTTATATAATACATTGAGCAGCTGCTGCGCAATCTGTCCAGTGCTGCTGCATTATCATCCGCCCTCTACACACGCATCATAGAATTTAAAGTCACTGCAGGCAGGTGAACCCCAAGCACACCTCTTTGAAAGCATATCACGGTATTCACCTCCTTTCCCCTGTGAGATTTGCAGACTGCAACAGTCAAAGGATATGGCAATATATTAATCGTTCCCATTCATCCCAGTACAACCCCCCCACCCCCGCAGACAGGCAACTGCACTCCCTGCGATGGCTTTCATCTGCTTGTCCCCACTTTGCACCGAGTGATGTTAAAGATGCTAGCAGCAATCCTTCCAGGCACAATTGCCTCGAACAGGCAGACATCCACACACTCTCCCCCCACCCCCCCACCCCCCGTCTTTCCTCCTCTATGTTCATGCTCGCAAGGAGGTGATAACATTCCTCATTCACACGCTCCAGTTCCTCATCTCCAGTGAATAATCCATTCTCTTCCCTTGCTGCAACACTAGCCCGATACTGGTCAGCATCAGCTATCCTTCTACTTCAGTCTTAGTACTTTTTTTCCTACAACAGGCTCTCAGCTTTTTCACCCCCCTCAACTCTGCCTGCGTGTGCATGCACGCCCGTGCAAATAAAACACACATTTCCTCCCACATCAGCCGCTTTTCTGAAGCGAGGTTCTTCCACCTCTGCCCAGGTTCCCCTGCAATGTGGTACAATACCCTCCTCTCCTCCCCATCCGTGTGCGCACAGCCAGTTTTCCCTCCTCCCTTCCCCCACCCCACTCTCTCTCTCTGTGCATGCCTCTCCCAGCGCCTGGAGTGGGGGAAGGGAACATGCACTGTATAAATGAATGGGCTGAAGAGACTTACCAGAAATTTGGCGAGGAAGGAGTGGAAGACGAAAAAGACACCAAAGATGGGTGCTTCCTTCAGCGTGCCAAGCGCTGCTTCAGTTCTGGCTCCCTTAACGAGGTCACGTGTCTTGCTAGGTACCCCTTTTCCTGAATCCTCTACTAACCAAAAAGGGTGGCAAGGAAGTCTTCTGGATGCCTCTCTGCACTGCACTCCAAAGGAGGGAAGGGTACTACTGAAGCTCCCAAAGCAAGCAAGGGATGATGATGATAACGTTCTCCTGGTCCTATAATGGGCAATGTCTAGCAGATGCCTCGGGGACCAAGGTAGATTTCTGAGGGGGGAAAGGGGGAGTAAATGACTGTTAAAATAATTCCCAAATTGTCCTCCCCTACGGAGGAGGAGGGATGGGAAGGAGGAAAAAGAGTATTGGTGAAGAGCTGTAGCTTTCTACGTAAAATAAGACTCAATCCTCGTGTCTCTACTTCCTCAGAACTAAACCCCTAAATGACTCTGAAGTCACCAACACCTACGGAGAAAAAAAGGAGAAACATCCCTGTTAGATATAAACAAGCATATAAAGGTATCTAATAAAGATGAACTAAATCCCAATGGAAGAAAATGTACCGTACAAGACAGTACGCAAAGCCAAAAGAAAAAGATGGGATGAACACAATCAGGGGAAATGTGCAACTTCAAATAATTTACAGAAATACACTACCACAGAAACCCATTTTATGGGGAAAAAACCCAGAAGATTAAGCAGTTTGTTCCTTTACTGAAGAATATGCGTTCAAATGAAAGATAAATCTGTATCGACACGTGAACATATGAAGAAATTAACCTACGAAAACTATTCCTATTTATTTGTGTGAGTCTTTAAACCCCTCCCCCAGAATAACATTTAGAATTCAGATGAGGAGACTAGACAAAAAAGTGTGTTTCAGGTCAGAAGCATATATTCCTATGCATTAGACCCCACTGCCACAGAAAATAAACAGTCATTTATAAACGGTGACCAAAAAAACCCCAAAATAACATGTCTAGAGGACGCCTGCTTAAATGATGGAGTTCATTAAAGATTAACAGTCGCACACTTTGAAAACGGACCCCTGGTAGATCCTAGGCAGTTAAGTCACCAATGTGCAATTACCTCTTTAAACATCAGAAAACAAAAGAGAAGAAACCTAGTTGTAAAGATTTCGTTGTAAGACTCAACAGCAGACACACACACCCCTACATCACGTGAAAAGCGGCCCCCAACAAGCGCAGATTTTCACATTCACGCGCACGGGAGCGGTTTTTCACCCCGTTTCAGCGGCTGCTTGCACACACGAACGCGTGTGAGCGCGCAGACGGCGTGCAAGCCCGGGTGCGTGCAAGGCGGGAGGCAATCCCCACCACGCACACGCAGCACTACACCCCAGCGCGACCCGCCCGCGGAGCGCGCTGGGCGAGGCGAGAGCAGGGCGACCGGCCGCCCGGCATAAGCGGCGCGGAGCCGCCTCCCCCCCCACACACCCCCCCGCGCACAACGAGCGGCCGCCGCTTCCCCTCCCCGAAGCGGCCGCGGCCGCCACCCACCTGGGCGCCCCGGCTGGCCGGCCCGCGCGGGCGCGGCGGGAAGGCGCCGGCAGCTCGGAGCGCTGCTGCCCCGCTCCGCGCGCGGGGGATGCACAATCACCATGGGCGCAACGCGGCGGCGGGGCGGGACGGCTGAGGGGACGGTCCCAACCCGCCCCCCCCACCCCCGGCCCCCCACCCCCGGGCACGGCGGACCCCACCCCCGGGCTCGCACCCGCTCAGCCCGACATCTCACCCGCCCCGGGCACCGCCGAGCCCGAGCCTGAGGGGACCCGCGGGGGTCCGCGCGCCCCGCCGGCGCCCCCCCCCCCCGCCCCGGCACCGGGCCTAGGAAGGGAAGCCGCGGGGCGACGAAGGCTCCGGGGAGACTCGCCCCTTCCTCCCCGCCGGCGGCAGTCGCTCGGCGGCGCGGTCCTAAAGGGAAGCGGGCGACGCGACGCGACACGACGCTCCGGTCGCCCCCCCTTCCCCCTCCTCGGCGTCCCTCCTCCCCGCGGCTGGAGCGAGGAGGCCGGCTGTTCCCTGCACCGAGACCCCCGCCCCCCGCGGCCGCCGCTCCAGCCACAGCGCGGGCGCCGCTACCGCCGCCGCCGCCGCCTCCTGCCACGCTCGCTCCCGCCGCCTGACTGAAGCGGCGACGGCGCTAACGGCCGAGCGGAGCTGGCACCCGCTGGGGGAGGGGGGCGCGAGGCGGGGCGCCCGGCTCCGGGGTGGGGTGGGCGCGGGGAAGCGCGCGAGGGCGGCGGCGGCGCGCTCCCGCGTGACGCCCCGCGCGCCGCCCGCGGGCGCGAAGGCGGCGGGGGAGGGGCGGCGCGTCCGCACCGCACCGCACCGCACCGCACCGCTGGCCGGGCCCCGCCGGGGCCCCGGGGCTGGGCAGCGGCACCACACGCACGCTGAGGCCGCCCCTGTCTGACGGCCGAGACCTCCTGCCCGCTCCTCTCTTCCACCTGCCCCAGCCAGGGGTTACGTCAAGCCCCCACCCCTCCCGCCGTGGCAGAGCCCGGCCCGGGCCCGAGACGAGAGACGGCTCAAAGCGCAGCAGCGTGCCGGCCCGGCTTCTCCTGCAGCCCGGCCAGGCACTGCGCAGCCGTGCCGGGCTCTGCAGGGGCGCGCGCCCCACCGTCCGCCCCTGGCTGCCCGCTCACGGGTGCAGACGCCATCCCACTGCCACGGGTGACCGGCTACGGCACAGCACAGGTAGCCCGCAGCCGCGCCGTCAGGTGGTACGGCAAAATGTTTATGATGCCGGTCGCGCTCGTCGATGCTGCTGTTGGTACGTGGCGCGCAAAGCCAGAACCTTTGTCCTTCGTGTGACAGATAAAGGTGTGACATGTCCCACGCACCAGCTGCCATACACCATCATGTGTGTGACATATCCAGCATGAAGCCGGGGCTGCATCATCCCTCGCTGCTATCATTTCTCTAAAATAATATTTGTTGCCAACAAACCAATATGACACATCCTGTGTATTAACCAACACACTTTGTTTATCAGTTTCTGTGGCACATCTACTCAGTTTCCTCCATACCACGCCCTTTTTATTCACTCTATCGCATTAGCTGTATATTCCACCTTGTCCTGTGTGAATTTCTCCTTTGCCAACCTTCATAACCTCTAGATACAGCACGCACAGTCTGCACCCCGGGGGAGCAACGTGGATGTTCCTCAACAATCTGTGCTACACTCCCAGCTTTGCAAACACGGGACATACCTGCTTGGTCATGTCCGACACCCCCAAACAAACACCCATCCTGTCACGGATGTAACCATTCAACCTGCTTTCTTCTGCCTCTTAAGCATGTGGCGGTTCCGTCCTAACCACCTTAATTTTCCCACCTGAATGACAGACGCTTTACAGACCCCTTGCTGCCCCAGTGCAGCTCATCTACGCGCGACACATCCGGAAACGTTCCAGACAGGCTCTAAAAGCTGCGGTTGCAGGATAAAGACGTGCCATCCAAACCTTCCACGCGGTACCCCCGATATTTAACTGACATGATGGGACTGATTTCCACAGTAGTAACCTATATATTACAAGACAGAATGCCCTAAAATCTGCGGCAATGTTTATTCATTCATACTGCAGAATGATGTACTGTGGTATCATATGCTCCGCCTTCTGCAAAATTGTAGCTGGTAGTTAAAATATTCACAATGCAAACATCACTGAGCATTTCTAAGACTGATTTTACTGAAGGGTACATATGTTTGTTCATTTGGTTCTCCAAACATCCGGGTCCTACCCCCCAAACCTCAGGCATGATTCAGACAGCTCTTCTGAAAACTATCTATCTGCCTCATGAGTATAAGGCAAGGCTACCTCACAGATGATGTCAGTGGCCAGAATCCCCGTCTACCCAGACATCATCTGATGCTCTCCTGTCTGCTTGAGTTGCTCGCCAAGACTGCTGGCTTCTCACGGCTGCAAGCCAGAGACCACTTCTGGATTCCAGGTTCCCATCCGCCTGACTGTACAACAGTACAGGGGAAAATAGACTATCACTCGCTTAAATGCCAACTGAAAGTACAACCTGAGAGCAGGAGGCAATCGTAGGCAAGTCCCAGCAGGGTGGATAAATAAATAAATAAACTACACCAAAATGCGGGACTGTTTTTGTTAATTTGACAGTAACAATACCTTCTTTGACAGAATTACTACATTCTAAGCCTTCTGGAACAGAGTTCCCACGTGCATCAAGTTCACACTTCCAAAAGTTGTAATTTCAGGTTGTGAGGTACACAGGTTTGTTTACACACGGAATTTGCTAACAGAAAGCTACTGTGGTATCACTTGGTCTGCTGAAGATGCATGCAACCACTGCACATGATCTAGCACACACACGTATTTCAGAGTAGGAATTCTTCTGGATTCATGGATGCTGTTTTTAAGATAGTATAAAGCAAAGAGGAAAGAAAATCTCCACACTAGGATTTATATAGCTATAACTGCAGTGATATAATAATAGCAGATTTTTTTTCTTTTGTATTTCCATAAGCAGACAAGCTGTAAGGCAGGTGCCTCTACCTCCCAAACACGGTTAACAGTTTGTGGAAAGAAGAGAACGGCACAGCTGGGAAATTCGGTAATGTAGATTTTTGGCCACACAAATACACCTTTGCTTATAAGACATCTGAGAGGAAGTCATTCTACAAGTCCAGGAAAGACACTCAGCATGGGGACAGTAAGACATTTGATCTGTATCTCAAACCAATTGGGGTATTTCAGCTGGGTCTTACGATTATCAGTAACAATTTATTCCACCAACTACCATTTGCCTTCCTAGCTCTCTCGCCTGCAAAATGTAGCCTTGTATCCCTTTTATTACTGTTTGTTGAGCTGCTGGAGCTGCAGTATGTTGAAGTTTGGCGCAAACAAACTCCGAGTATTGAAGCGAGAGCAATGATGGGAGTCAGTTGAAAGAGCAGGTTGGATAACCTGTGTGTCTAGAACAATGTCCCATCATCTAGAAACTTCATCAAAAGTCAGTTTGGAGGGATCCCTGAAAGTCTCTTGCTATTTCTTAGGAAGGTGGAGCAGGAGAAAGTGTCAATTCATTGCTCAGGACGTGCCCACCCAGGACGTGCTCACTGCTGCAGAAGCTTTTGAGTTCTTTCTAGAGAGTTGTCACTGCAGCTGAGTTGGATGTAGATGTTGTACTTCCCTAGAATTAGGCAAGACTTTTTTTTCTTCTTTCCTTTTTCTGTACTTTTTTGCCAGTGAAGGTGAGGTCTCTCCTGTCACCTATTCTCCGGACAAAATTCTCACTATTTGATAGCGCAAGGAGAATATTGGCTAGTGCCCTCAGTGTCAATGGTCCAGAGTACCAGGTTTCACCCTTTAGGAAAGAAATATAATTGTAGTATCAGCAAAGAATGGACGCCTCTGAACAGTAAACATTGCCGGCACCTTTCTTTTGAGATTTTTCCCATGCACTCTGAAATGCATAATGTAAGGACTGGTCCAAAGCCTTAATGTATGCAAAATCTGATTTCACGGTTGATTCCATGAAGCATCTTTTGTCACTGAGTTCACTAAAAATGCAAAACAGCTGTTTAGTCCTGAAGCCACAGTCTGCAGGGCATTATTCCATTATTCACATCAGAAAGCTTCATACACTGTCTCTGGCTGGGTGTATGAGCTTGTGATGGAAAAATGGGGGAAAGTCCAGTCTGCAAATGTTGCTGAGCCTAATTGTTTATACCAGTTTGCTGCCCGTGTGCTGCCTGTGTCTGCAGTAGCTACTCATTTGGTCAGCTGAGTCTCATAGCGATGTCTCTGCTTCCCACTTGGATGACTGAACAATAAATAAAAAATATAAGGCAAGGTAAATGCCTGTGTTCACACATGAATGCTTGGGTTCACATATGAACACAGATGGTCCCATGGAGGGAAACAATTTCTGGATTGTGCTTCAACGAGAAAATGGCCATATCATTCTTGTTTCACACTATGTAAAATGAGGACTATGCAAAATGGTGCAAAATCATCTTTGATTTCATACAACCCCGGTTTCTCATTGGTTCTGACTGTTATACTAATTCCTGTTCTGAATAAACTACCGTAGGATAGCAGAAAATGGAGAAATTACTGCCAGCACAAAGGACTCCCGGCTAAGGGGCTCCGCAGGAAGTTCCAGGTTTCACTGACTCAACCCCAAAAGTATTTCGCCCCAGCAGCACGCACATCTGCACATCTCCAGTCTCGCCAGCCAGCTGCTCCGGGCTCATCTCGCGGAGACGGCAACAGACTTGTCACCACACGTCCCCTCTCCAAAACGCGGTGCCCGACCTCGCGCCCGGCTCCGTGCCACACGCGTAACCCGCCCGCCTCCACATGCTTCCTCACACCGAACCCACCGCTGCCTTTGAACAAACGCCGTCCGCTGGCCGCCACGCAAAGGCTCCCCACGCGTGGCACTGCCCTGCTCCCCACGTACAGCTCCACGCCCTGCCGCGCGTGGCACCAACAGCCGAGCTGCTGCCCTGCCCCCAGCGCTCCCTCCCACGCGCGTTTAGGTGGACACCAGCTGCTCGCTAGCGGCATCGGGCCGGCCGCCGGGGACTGCCCGGTGCTGCCGGCACGGACAGACCGAGGGCCCGCAGAGGGGTCAGGGCGGGGAGGCTGAGGGGCCCGGCGCGGGAGGGGGCAGCCCCGGCCTCGCCCCCGCACCCCACCCGCACGTGCGGCGCGGGCACAGGCAGCCCCGCGCCCGGGTTGGGGGGGGGCGCGCATGCGCCCCCCCGCCTGTGCGCGGGCGCGTGGAGGCGCGCTGCCGCGCGCGGCTGCAGGCAGGCAGTCGGGCTGGCAGGCGGGCGGGGGAGGAGCGCTGCGGGCAGCGCACGCGGCCTGGCGGGGCGCGGCGGGGTGGTGGCGCTGAGCCCTGCCTGCGGCGGCGGCGGCGGCCGGCGCCCAGCGGCAGCCGGCTAGAACCGGCGGCGGCGGCGGCAGTAGCGAGGTCTCTGCAGCCAGCCTGGCTGCCCGCGCCGCGCCGCCATCCCGCCCGTCGCAGCGCCGGCCGGCCTCGGACAGTGCCCCGGGGCGGGGGACCCGGGATGGGGGGAGAGGAGCTGGAGAGGGTGCTTCCCGTTTAGCTCGGCTCAAGGAGGCCTGCTCCCCGCCCTGGGACGGAGAGCGGTCCTGCTGTGGAGGTGCGGTCAGTGGCTCGCCCGCTGGCAGGGGGAGGGCACGACTGTCCATTTCCTATGCGGGGCAGTGGGAAGGGAGCGAGCAGGCTGCTAGCGCGGAAAATAATTCTTTCGGTGTAAATACTGGGACAAAATAAAAGAAGAGAGGTCTGTGCAGGTGGTGGAATAGAAGAGGTGGGAACCCCGTCGTTCCCAACATTTGAAACAAGGACTTCGAAGGCCCAGGGCACAATCCTGCCAGAAGGAAGGGACTCGCAGGGGCATCGCAGGACTTTTCCTGCCAGACAGCAACCGTTTGGGGACATAAGGGAGGAGAGCACGCATCTGATTGAATAGGTAGCTTTGGAGAAGGTCAGAGGCTTCTGCTGTCCTTATTCTGGGCACAGTTTGAGAACTGAGAGACACAAAGAAGCTCAGGCAGGCAGAGTTACAAACAGAAACAAAGGGATGGATGATTAGCAGCTGGTAGGCTTCAAAGGCCGGTATATAACCAGCAGCTCCCAGTTCCAGAAGACAGGAGTGAATTTCTCCCAGCTAAGTTGCAGTTATGCTGCAGGGACACAGGGAACAGTACTGAGGAGCTGGACAAAAGGAAAAATGTGCTTTTGATGGAAACAGTGATTTGGAAGGAAAATGCTTCCTTCTCTCTCTCCCTTCTGCCTCTCCTTTTCGTCTGCCTGGCCCCTTCTCTTCTCCAGCTGTTTTTCTCACTCTACATTTTTCCTTTACCATCTTGAGAAAGTTCCTTTCTCTTTTCTGTCTGCCTGCTTTTGTTTCCTGTTTCTTTCCCTCTTTTTGACTCCTGTTCTGCCCTTCTCTGTCTGTTCCTCCATTGTCTTTTGATGAATGCTGTTGCAGTGATGACTTAGGATTTCAGTGCCTGTTGGGAAGGATCTGATGCAACCACAGGGTGGCTATACCTTGCAGGCACTTTGCTGCATTAAGATTGATAAACATCTGCTCTGTGAGCTAAAGAGCTGCAGACAGCAGGTTAAATGTCCCTGAGTTTTTCCCAGTCGTGTTGGTGTTTTCCTCCCGTGTCCAGCAATTCTGTGCCCAGAGCTGATGAGACGATGTTGCAGGGAGTCTGTTTTTTAAGACTTCTCTCATTCATGGGGAGCGGTTTCTTCATCTAACACTGATGCTCCCTCTCGCCACTAGCAAGTGTGGTTATACACCCAATGCTCGCTTGCCTGCCTTAAACCAATGGAGGAGATTAGGGGGCAGGTGCCTGCATCTCAAATTCGGGTCTCCCCTCAAAGGGTCTGGTGCCATTATGGGAGCAATGCTCAGGGCGCTCCCTGCGGTTCGAGGGGACCCTTCCCCTTCCCTCCTCCTGCGGCCAGGTGCTAAGGGAGGAGGGGGATGGACGTGCCTTGCAGGGAGGCCAGAACTAGGTCAGTATAGCTGGAAACTGCAGCTGGTGCAGTGCGGCGGGGGGGAGGAGGGGGGGGGGGAGAGCCAGCAGTAGCCAGAGCAGGGTGAGTGAGCGGAGCCATACTGGACAGAGGGGGGGTTCGGGGAGTCTCTGAGAAGTTGCAGGGGCAGGACAGCCTCCTGCAGACTGATGGCATGGCTGCCAGCATCGCCCCCCCCCCACATCCCCTGCCCCCCATCCTCCCCCAGCCCCTCGCCCCCTGCACCCACCACCGAGTGCCCGCCGAGCCCCTTCCCCGCTGTGCTGCCTGCCCTGGGCCCTGGGCGTGTGGAGCGCTGTGCTGGCATCACATTTAGCCATCGGGGAAGTAAGCCTAGGGGTGGGCAGGAGGAGGTCTGCAAAAGGGGAGAGGGAGAGGAAGGGAGGGTGGAAGATAATGCTGGAAGGTGGATTGAGAGAAAGATGTTAATAATGGAGGAAGGAGGCTGGATGGAAACGGAGAAATGGAGAAAAATCTGGACAATGAATAAGGAACAGATGGAGAAATATATATTTTAAAAAAGGAAGAAGAGAAGCACGAAAGGCAACAAACAATGACAACTGATGTTTCAGCACTTGTAATTGGTGCAGCGGGGAGGAGGTCATCTGCATTCCTCACAGTGCCCAGGCAAAAGGACACATCCCCCTTGCCAAAATCCACAAGGCAATAAAGCTGCTGCAGCCAGATGCTGCCAACATGCTTACCGTCACCAGTAGCTTCAGTGGTACAGATGTACCTCGCTACTGTCCAAAGGTCATACTGTTATCACCCTTTGGAGCGCAATGAAAGCCCATTTCAATACAGTTTGCAGTATGCCTTGTTCGACCTTTTGATCGTTTCTACATCTCCGACATTGCCTCCCCTGTTACAGCTCCAAAGAAATTCAGATTGCAAGAGTTGTGTTCTTTTGTCGTTGCTATACAACCTAAGCCTTACTTTCTCTCGCTCTGACTTTCTCTCCCTCCTCCCTTTCCCTATTGCTTTTCCATTTTCCCTGCCTGTCTCCCCGGCTGCCCACTGACAGCCTTGCCCACGCTGCCTTGTGCCTCCCTCAGACCTGGGCTCCCCACTCCGCTCGGAACGGCGCAGCCCGCAGAAACGCACGCCCTCCCAGCCATGCCCTCCCCTTCCCCATTTTCCACTCCCCCCTCCTCTCTTCTCATCAGCCCCGCTACATCCTTCCTGTCCTGACGCTGGCAGCGTGTCTTTTCCCTCCCTTCCCCCCCCCCCCCCCATCCCTCCCCCTCCTCTCCCCGCAGTGCTCCCAGCCCTCACTGCAGTGCAATCCATCACTCCCAGCCAAGGTCCTCACGCCAGGGGAGGGGGAATCCTGGCTCCCTGTGAGGCTGGGGGTGGGCAGGGGGTGCAACTATCTATCTCCTCCTCTGCTAAGAAGTGAGAAAAGCTTGCAGAATACAGACCCTTCTGGAATTGAAACCTCCCGTCTGCTTCCAGCTATTTTATTTGTTCATTTACTTATTTAGTCTCTTTGTTTTCAAAGAAAAAAATGTTTCTTCCAACATTCCAGTGAAGGTGACTGAAAGGAAACCAGGGAGACAGAAAGCCAGAGTCAGAAAAGCTTGTGCAGAGAGAGAAACCGGGAGAAAGAGCACGGGGGGGGGGGGGGGGGGGAGAAAGAAAAAAAGGCGTATACGGAAGAGGAGAGAAATAGAGGAGGAAATACAGAAATAAAGAGGGGGAGAAAAAAGATTAGATGCAGAAAAAAGAAAACATAGCAAAAACCCCCAAGAATTAAATCGGGGAGAAACCCGAGATGGCAGGCATGGCAAGAGAACTCAAGGAGGATACAATAAATAGCCAAAGGAGCTTTGCTAAAGAGGCTAGGTTGATGCAGTGAAATAACATTTAGATATTTTAACAAGCAAACCCAGCGTGCTTTGATTTGAATGCAAAAATTCTATATAGCTGCATGCAAATGAAATTCCAGTGTGTTTTTATTGTAAGAACAATTACAAATGAGGAAATAATGCGTGAATAGTTAAAGTCTTTTTTCATAAAAAGATACGTATCAGGGCAGCTGCATTGATGGACAGAGGCAAGAAATGATTAGAATAATATCAAATTAGGTTTTTCAGCTACCAGTGTTGTTGCCCTTTTACAGGCATCTTGGAAAGGTGTTGTTTATGTTGATAGAGAATGGTCTACATTTGGTGCTGTTTTCATCTCTTTAAAACTGAGGTGAGCTAAATCAGTGCAGGCCCTTTACGTGTATACATATCACATTAGGACAGATTTTCATTAACATCACTTGCCTTGGTTTCAGTTTGCCATCGAGTCAGAATAGCGACTACACATGGGGAAGGTCAGCAGAAAATTCAAGTGATCTGGTTGAAGTCAGCTGTGCCTACAGGAGAGACAGCGATTTATATCAATGCAGTTGCAGTAATGCCCAAAATCTTTGTTCAAATTCCTCTGATGTCAACTGTAGAATAAAACATAAATTAGTATTTAAAAGGTAAGTCAGCCTTTACAGTCCCTGTGAAGGTATAGGAAATGGAGGGATAAAACCTGAAAGGTGGTGCTTCGTAATTTTCCCCACAATATAAACTCTTATCAATTTGTCTGCTAACACGTAGCATCATTTGCATTTCTACTCAGTGCAGTTACTGTTCTCCTTTCTTACATCCTTTCAGAAGCAGGGTAAGTGCTGTCAATGCTGACACTGCGAAGGACTTCAACAGTTTGCATATTTTGGATGTGGCCAGTTTAAAAAAAGGCCTTGACAACAGATCTTTTTCTAAATGTTACAGAATGTAAAGCAAATCACTTTTAAAGTTGCCACTTTTGCCCCCTTCCCTGATTATGTTAAAAAGCTTATAGTATCCTATTTTATAATTATTTTATTTTATTTTTATTTTTAATTGCTATTCCTGCTCCCAGTCTCTCTATGTGCACATGAAACATCCTCTCTATGCATGTACCTGTACACCTACCTCCCTCTGATGCCACTTCTAACTGAAAGGGCATGTCCGATTCAGGCACTGCGAGCTGTCTCAATTTCATCACATCTTGTAATATCCATACTCTCTGTAGCCCCACTACTGGACTCGCGAGGTTGTGTGAGGATCTCAGAGCAACGTACACCTCAGCACTGCAACATTGAACGTCGGAGTAGCCCCTTCAGGGTGTGATTTTTGAAGCTGATCTGCTTGGGAGGAGAGCTAGGGGGGCACCACTCCTGGTTTTGGACTGTTAGGGTAGGCAAAACTACCAAAATCTGTTCCACCTTGGAGGACTACTAAAAGACAATAAAATGGTATGAGAGGCTGGACCTCAAGTGAGACAGATACTGTATAGTTTGGAAAGCTCAGCTGTGACTTGATCTCCGCCAGACCAGCCCTGGTGAACCTCTCTGTGTAGGTGTAAGACAGCCCTCTGCTTCCTAGCAGTGACTTCTTTAGCCAGCTCTGGTTACTGCTCCAGTGAACGATCGCCATGCTGCAATGGGAGGATTAATCCTGCTGACTTTGCTCCAGGGTTTGTGACGTCCAGAAGAGATGGGAGAAGGGGAGGAGGAATCCATCATGTCTTTACTGGCGTTTGACTTGTGGCCGCAGCCTTGTCCGTATGGAAAACTTGTGCCAGTTGAATTAAAGGTGATGTTTCTATGTGGTCCAAAGTCTATATGGACACACATAACTGGACTTACAGGAGGGATTTATATATTTGTTAAGCTTAAAGTGTTACCTGTCTCCCTGAGAGAGTGGTCTTGGAAAAAGTGCCCTGAGAGAAGCCATATTTGAGCTCAGCTGCTTGGAGAAAGGGGACTGCTGAGGGACATGTGAAACAGCCAGGAAGAATCGGCCCTGAGACAGTACAAAGGACCAGAAAGGAAGGATGTTTGTGATAGTAAGAACTACAGAAAGAGCAGAGATGGGAACTCCAAAGCATAGCAAGGGAAGAAGGAAGGTCCTGACAACTTGTCACCATAGCCTTCTTGGCCATGAGAAGCCTGAAGCACATGGCCAAATCACCAACCAAACAGCAAAAAGCTCAGACTGCCTCTTCTCGTGCTCAATTCTTCACAAATGTTGAACTGATTTGAAGGAGCTGAGCAGGTATTAATCAGAGTTTCATGGACTCCCTTAGGGTATTTTGTGACTGCAAGACTGTCTGCCCTCTAAGCACTGGCTTGTTGATTTGGAAATAAAGGGGTGAAGAATTCCTTATCCTTGTAGATGGGACAACAGAAAGTATGACCATCAGTCAAAAAGAGGTGGATCGTGTCCAGGCTCCTGTGCTTTGCAGTGTTCGCACTTCTACAATGGGTTGGAGAGAAAGCCAGATGTGAACCTCCCAAAACTGGGGACAGATGGATCAGGCCTTGATCTCATGTCCCTTCGCACTGACAACCTCAGCAACACCAGTGCAGGAGAGTGTCAGACCTCAGGTATTAATGGATCCCATCAGCAGTGTGGGTCCCAAGAAAATTTATTTCAGCCCCAATTCACATGACCAGTAGTGCTGCATTATTGACATGATACATTCAAACATCTTACAACAGTTCATTAATTTCTCATCACTCAGATGTAACTTAATGCCCAGTTACCATGAGGATATGTGAAGGCCAGGGAGAGAAAGAGAGAGAGGGAAAGAAATCAGCAGGCATTTAAATGCCTCTCCAAGACCTTTACAATAGTATGCCCCAGGATCACTTACCTGTCTGCTGAGATGCAGTAATCTCTGGGATGAAATGCACCAGGAGATTTTAATTTCCAGGAAGGCTGATTTTGTGTCTCATCCAAAATACCACGCTACCATCGCTATAGCATGCCTGGTAACATAATGGGATCAATACCAACTTGGAAGGAAGAGAAATTTTTGCTGAATCACTGTCACTGCTTCTGATCTTAGGGAAACACATACAGGCACTGGGGTCAGCGCAGCTTAAGGGAATATATGGATGGAAGTGTTTCCTTTATGAGTCACCCATGCTATTTACTGTGGTACAGTTCTCCTTCTGTGGAGGAGGAGATTATTGTGGCCCATACTGTGGCACAGATACCTGACTTTTTAGAGGGAAGAGTGCTTCACCTTGAGTCATCTGCTGTAGATGTCCCCAAGATACCCTCTGCTGGAGAAGGATGGCTGCATGCAAAGCAGAAGACAGCAACGTGAATGAGAAGGGAAGGTGCAAAAGGATGTAATTACTCCTATCTCCCAGCCATGAGGGCTGTCCGGCTATCTTTGTCACTGTCATGGGGCAAGGATGGGGGAAAAAATAACAAGATTCTTGTCTGTCCCAAAAAGCAAAACGGTTAAACAGTTGTGGATCCAGTAGACTGACACACAGGAGAGCTAAAAGGAGAGCCTTCTTACTAGATCGGGGCCTGCAGACACAGAGCCACATCTCTTCAAGAATGTGCTTGGACTGCAAGAGGAGAAAATGGGGCTTCGCATGCCGGTGTGCTGCAGCTCCCTCCGGTGTCCACAGCGAGCAAGAGCAGCAGGATACCTCCAGTTATTTCAGTGCGGTTTGTCTGGCATATAAAATACTGAACTGCTTCCCAGCCAGCGATTGCATCACCAGGAGCATCCCCCCCATCTGCACCAAGCTCTCCAAATGGAGGGGTGCTGCTAGTACAAGTGGTCTACCCGCATTGAGCAGCTGGGGGAGGACAGTCTTCCAGTTTGAAGAAAGGATTGAAAGCTCAAAAGCAATCAGAAGAAACCTTGCCCAGGACTAGAGGTGAATCCTGCGCTCTGTGGGAGATGGTGGTACATCAAAACATTGCTAGACCAAAACATGCAGCATCAATGAAAGTTTCCAAATAAATGTGTTCAGAACTGACAAGGTCTTCAAGATATTTTAGTTACCCAGTTAAGCAGTAACAGAGGCTTGAATGACAACACAGAGGCACAGAGAAAAACAAAACCCAAACCAAGCTGTGTGGAAATGTGTAGCCCAAACATACTGCTATGTGGACTTCCAGAAAAAGCTGAGGATCTGAGAGGATTCCTCAAACTGGGGTGCAGTTATAACTCCCATCACTTTCTTTTGGTTGTTTAATCGCCCTTTGAGCATCTCCAGTGGACTGTGTTTTAGCCAGTCCCTGAAAGTGGGAATGGTGGTGTCTCGCTCGAGTGAAACAGAGTGATGGTGCTTGGGTCCAGAGGGCTGCCCTGCTGAGCAGGGAAATGCCTAGCTTTCCACATCCCCTCTACCACTCTTCTGGCACTGCCCACCACCAGTGCTTCCCAACTCCCACGAGTCTTGGGAGGACCAGAAATAAGAAGCAGTCATTCTGTCTTTTCTTTTGAGCACTGCCACAACGGATGCTCAGCCACTATTAGGTGAGAAGTGGTGGCTTCAGTTATGTCACATGCGGGTAGCACTCTTCTGGGTCTCTCATGGCAGCAAGGACATAGTGAGGATCCTTAGCAACTGTGTACAGGGCATTATAGGATTTTATTCCTAGTCTGCAATTTGTTGAGAACAAACGAGGGTTACCTAGCTACCAGGATAAGCCTTAGGGGACACAGCTCTCCCCTACAAGGTTTCTGTCTTTCATTGCTGTATGAGGGAGGGAGCTTGGGTCATTTCCTAGCTTTCTCCTTGGCTTCAGGACTGAGATTGTGCCTTGAAGCTCATACAAGGGGCACCGTCCAGTCAGTGCCTCCTCAGACCCAGAGGAGTAATTCCAGAAGCAGCAAAGGGAAAAGAAGTCTCTGAGAAAGCAACAGGAGACAGGGGATCCCAGGGCTGTCGGAGGAAGGGTTAGGGGAGAGCAGTTATTCCAGTGGGGCTCGTGAGCTTGGCCCTCCCTCACTCATAAAACGCAGCGTGGTTGAAGGCACAAGGGAGCCTGAAGGGTGGCAGTGAGGGTCAGATCTCATTCTTCCTCTTCCTTTCTCAGTTTATGTCTCTCCCGTTTTCCTACTCCATCCCCCCCCCCCCCCTTTTTTTTTGCACACGTTTTCCCTATTCCCCACCTTTCTCAGACTGGCCAGAATGGCAACGGCGTTGCAGAACGGACCCCGTGCCCCGGTGCCTGTTCCCCGTCCCCCCCTCACACGAGCCTGGTCCTTGGGGGGAGCGCGAGCCCCATCCCCATCCCCATCCCCATCCCCATCCATCTCCATCCCGCCGGGAGGCGCCGGCCCCCGCCCCGGCGCGGGGCAGGGGGGTGATGTCATCACTGTTGCTGCCAGCCGATTGGCTGCCTGCCAGCCCGCCATCTGCCCGCGGCCGGCGGGGCGCCGGTGCTTCCCCCTCCCCCGGTCCTCCCCGGTGCCGCGGCCCGTCCCCGCTGCGCGGGCTCGGCTCCGGCTGCAGGCGGCCCGGCCGGGGGGAGAGACCCCGCGGTCGTGGCGGCTGGAGGAGCATCGCTTGCTGGGCGTGCCGGGTGGGCTCTGTGTCCGGAGAGTGACAGTCCGGGGGAGTACCGGGGGGAGGCGAGAGTCCGTCCCGGCGCCGCGGCAAGCCGAGCACGTTGTTAAGGCAAACAGGGATGCGGGCTCTGCAGAGTGTCCGTGTGAGAGAGGCAGGCAGGAAAACAGTAAGAAAAGAGGACCAAAGGACTGGGGTGGAAAGAGGCAGCAGCTGAGTGGGGAGACACGGCGAGATGCAGCGGCAGAAGAAGAAGAGGGACTGCGTAGGAGGGCAAAGCGGCACGGGATGCAAATGTGTAACATAGACACAAGAATCCGTCCCTGGTGCTGGGCCATCCTGGGGGAATGGGAGGAGCGGGCTCCCTTCGGAGGATAATAAACTCTGGAATGAGGGTGTGGGCTGCTGCTCCTCGCTCCCCCCCTCATTCCAGACGCATGATGACACCACGTCCCACCATCTCGCTGGCTTGTCCTTTTTCTTTCTTTTTTTTTTTTCTTATTTTTCCCAAAAATCGTATTTTGAAGACAACCAAAAGTAGAACGTGTTCTGGGTGTGGCTGCATGTGATTTACCCAATAGCCAAAGTGGGGGGAACCGCTGAAGGGGAAAGACAGAGCGTCTGCTGCTGAAGGGAGCAGAGACCGAGAGCTGCAGTAAGTGATGGGGACCCTATCTATTCTCTTAGTGCTCCTCAAGATAATTTAAAAGTAGAAGAGAGTGGAGGGAGAGAACAAGGAGAAACTTTCCTTTGCATGCTGGGGGGGTGTGTGGAGAGGGGCTTAGCCACCTGGATGAGAAAAGAGACGGAGACTGGAGAAAGGAGGTGGAAAGAGAAAGCAAGCAGATGGATTTTTATGTTCAGTCCAAAATATTTCAGAAACACCTGGAAAACTGGCCAGAGTAGGAGGGAGACACGTGGGAGGGAGGCTGGGAAGACCAAGTGGTCTTGAGAGGGAAATGGAGGCAGCAAGCAAAGAGTTTCTGTGCTATAGGGGAGGGTATCCCTGTTTCTGCCTTAGCTTTCCTCTGAATCCTCTCTCCTCCACTCCACAGGGATGAAGACCTCTGGAGCCTGTATACTGTTGTGTCTCTTAGCATTCTCCTTGTCCCCAGCTGGTGAGTTCTTACGCCAGGGGGAGGATTTCTCCTCCACCCTGGCCCGGTGGAGTTTCCTATGCAGGCTAATGTGCAATGACCTAAGGAGAAAGACAGAGACATGTAGATGGACAGTGAAGGGGGAAGGACTGAACAGGAAAGGCAAGGTGGATATATGGTTGTAAGGAAAAATTTAGGAACTGGGGACTGATTCCCATATGTGTCTATTCTCCAGTAATTACTGGGAGTCGCAAGAGACAGACGACTACAGCCTCCACTGCAGGGATGTTTGGGTCAGCAAAGCAGTCAGGTCCAGAGCTGAGAAAGACAGTTAGCTGTGCTTTGTGCTTACTGTAGACTGCTGTACCACCTGTGTTTGCATGATCTGCAGAGCATTTCCTAGTGCTCCACAAAATTTGTTCTGTCATAGTGGTGAAACATTTGCTGTCACTAGCAGTTCCTGCTGGAACGGCCTCATTCCAGGCCACTCGGCTGCAGGGAGGTTTTGTAGTTTTTTGTATAGCTGTTTTGAGAAGCCTAACCTCCGTAGTTCAAACCACTCTCTGCTTCTGTTGTTGTTGTTGTTCTGTTTTGTTGCTCCACGTCTTTGTTTGCTTGGAGTTACTTTGGCAAAAATTCAGGTGGGATCGAATTTGTTAAAAAAAAAAACCCACAAAAAAACCAAAACAAGAGCGCAGCATCAGACATTATAGACTCAGGACAGACAGCAAAAGAAGATTAATTCCAGTGAATGGAAAAAGCTTTGGCCAGGAAAGACTGTATGTAGAAGACAGATGACTGCACCTATCACATTCAAGGCAGGTTATTCCAATCTACTCTTCTCCGTTCTCCCCTCATGCTGAAGCCTGATTCTGCTCCCAGGAGCACTTTTTCCTGTAAAGGTGCACAGTAGAAGATGTCATGTTTGTGACTGTGAAGCAGGGAGGTGAGGCATCCAAGAGATGAGCTTGTAGGTGGCCTACAAAGTTAGAGGCAGAAAAAAAAGGCTGTGGTTTTTATAATGTATGAAGGAGGCCTGAAAGGAATATTTCTTACTTTTGTGTATTTTGTTTTAGCATTTCTGGGGTTTTTTTATTTTAAGTTGGAAAACAACAGGAATCACTAGCTGGTCTCTGTCTCTCTTGGTTTTGGGTGAGCTACAGATTTGGTGAATTAGGGTTGCAGTTTTCTGAGACCTCAAGGATGAATTTATTGCAACTTGGACAATGAAGTCCAATCGTTATAAAGCATATGAATTGGGTACCATAGCAAATATAAATTGAAGTGATTAAAAATCTAATAGGAAAGTAACTTCTTTTGTCTTCTCTCCTCATATACAGAGGTTTCACTTCACTTGTGTCCTGTTTTAGAATTGGAGCAGTTTTCTAGTTATCTCCTAGTGAGCGGGGGGGGGGGGAGCTAGTCAGAGCTGACTTTTCAATGTTAGAAAAAAGGAGGGGAGCCTCCCCCCTTTTTCCATATGACTCCTATTTCAAATCTGGCACCGCTGGCCCCTGCAATGGTTTCAGAATTTGTGTCCTTCCTTTTGTATCAGAAACAAGTGAGAAAGTGTTCAATATTATTTTTCTCCTCTACTTGTTACCATTAAGAGATTAGCCAGAACAGGGAAAGTTTTGGTCTGCACTACATTGTGCGCTTAAGTTATTATACATGTCTGGCTCTCCCTGGGTCAGTTGCCAGCAGCTGAGCCCTTGCTGGCAGCTGAGTGGGAAGGGAATAGCAGGGTCCAGCGACTTCTGTAATGCTGCAGAGCAGGATGATATAGGAGTCCCAAGAGTCCCTCTGTGGCCTGCAAGTAACTGCTCTTGGAATGAGGAAGAACTAAGACAAACACTCCAGACCTGATAGTTTTTACCCGTGCAGTGCTCCCATTAACAGAAAGCTAAAGGCTGAGTTCATAAGACGTAGCAGGGTGTACTGGTTTTTGGGCTGGTCCTGCACACATCCCTGCAGTGCCCCAGATCACTGGGTTTTTCCTGCCAACTCCTTCCTTCATCCCACCCCAGTTACGCAGACATTTCCCTCGTCTGTGGCTAGCAGGAAATATTTTCCTATTCCTGGCTGCTGTAGGAAACAGCTCTCTCACCCTTTATATTTGGACAAACGAATGATCTAGCTCAGTTTCAATTTCTCCTCTTCTACATAGCATGCACAGTCAAGCCTTCATCATTCTCCCTCTCCAGTGCACCCAGGGACAGAGAGGGGAAAGATCTTCTGCTCTGTGCTCCATACCCAGGCAGGATGATGGACCGGATAATTATTTGCCTAAGGAGCTACAAGACCTGCAATCTGTTTCTTACTGTGCCAATGACTCAATCTGTGACCCCAAGCAAATAATTTCCATGACTCAGTTTCCTCTTTTATAAAATGGAGATAGGGATTTTGACCAGCCTCCAGAGCAGGGAGGCAATGTGCAATTTGTTTTCAAAATGCATCAAATGGGGTTTCAGGAATGCAAAGTCTGGTAGCAGATCTGGAGGTATTTACTATCTTTTCCCTGTGCCTAGCCTTTGACCCTGGTGGAAGCAGCAGGGATAGGATCAGGACCCACTGTATCCACAAGTCTTTAAAGAACGAACCCAGCCAGCAGTGGAGGCTGAGGCAGAGAGGGGAGCATGTCTCCTTTCAGCAGAGGGCAGTGGTGTCTCCTGGACAGATAAGCATCTCATAAAAATTTCACAAAGCCTGCAGACTATAGAAATCCCTCTCTCTGTCCTTTCTTCACTCCCCTGTCTTCTCTTGCAGACTGGTTTCCATGGGTGGTCAATGGGCAAGAACTGGAAAGTGCAACTGGTAAGTATTACAGGCATGCTATGTGCTAAAGACTGCTCATGTGACCCAGTTGTCCTGTGTAGTTACAGCCTGTTTAATTGCAAATGCTGTTCTTTGTTTCCTTGCCTCTGACATTGTGAGCTTGCCTTTCAGTGAAGATTAAACAAGCTCTCCAAGACAACCTGCTAAGTGTTGTGTGTTCTTTACAAATAATTCACTAGTGTTGGGGTCCTGAACACTTAGCTGAAGCACATGAAGTTATGTTCACAGTCAAGGGTTGTGGGAGATCCAGGAGAGCTGATAATTATTCAGCCATGAAATGCTTGGGGAACTCTACTGCTGCTCAGGAAAATCCCAAGAAAAAGGGTGCACAAGTGGCACGGTGCTTTAGCAGTGAGGCCACTGAGAAAGGATATTGACTGGTCTTCATACTGGCTGTGTTGTTGGGGGTGAATTGCTTTATCCCTCTGGACCTTTTTCCATTTCTGTGACACGATAAGATAAAATGAACGTATGTTTGCATCATGCTTCAGCACTCAGAAGAACCACAAGGGCCTGCCTTTTCTTCAAACTGAAGCCCCTGGCTAAGCCATCAGACAGCTCCCAGCTGTCATGTGTAATACCTGGGGCTTCCCGGAAAACTATTCAAAAGCCAGTCCAAAACGTGTCCACCAAGCTTCCCTTTCCTTCACACTTTATCCCTCCATCACACCTACACCAGCTTTGCCATCAGTTGTCTTTCAAAGAAACTCATCTGCTGATGAATTTCTGCAGTCAAGGCTAGGTTCTGGAGTTGCCTCCTTCCTTCTCTGTGGTGGGTGCTTCAGCTGTCTGTCCTAACTGCTGCAGGAGCCATCAGCGCCTTCGTTTCAGACGTCTGTCTTTCCCATGGAGATGCCCACAGTGGCCATATCTGAGAAGTCAGAATATGAATCCAGAGTTCAGTAAGGGTTGATGCAATGTGTGCACTAAGAAATCCAGTCCCAGGCCAGTCACTGAAAAGGGGGATGGATATGGGTGGGATGGGGGTATGGTGTTTGTTTATGTGTTTACTGGATTGGATCCCACTGTCTCATAAGCCTACCATGGTGGCCAAGGTAATTCAAACTATCTATGACTGGCTATGTAAGGAAGGGACCACGAAGTAAAGACAA
Source organism: Gymnogyps californianus (assembly GCF_018139145.2). Classification (NCBI taxonomy): domain Eukaryota; kingdom Metazoa; phylum Chordata; class Aves; order Accipitriformes; family Cathartidae; genus Gymnogyps; species Gymnogyps californianus. The sequence goes on along the minus strand of NC_059471.1, from coordinate 134,459,714 downwards.
GCTCTCTCAAGGACATTCTTTCTTTTCCAGGTGAAGTTAGCACCGACTCTCTTATCAGCACCTCTGGTAAGCTCATATCTCTTGGCAACTTCAGGTTTCTTTTCCCCTTTCCACCTTTAGTCCCACCTACATAGACTGAGAAATTACCCATTACGCTCAGAAATTCCTCTTCCCCACTTTTGACATCTAGCAGTGTTCTTCCAGCATTTATGGCTATCTGGGAGTCCTTTCTGTGCTCCATGCAGGGAGATGAATTTAGGGTGGCTTAATGGCCTGTTCTCCAAGGAAATGCCAATCTCACCTGGTGTACCAGGGCTCTCTGAAGCTGTTTGCACTGCAGGAAGCCATGAAGTCCGAAGCTCACGCAGCCTGGGCTTCCAGAGAAGGTTGCAGGAAGGAAGAGACTAAATGACAAGGGACAGAAATTGGTCAGGTTTACCAGTTAACTGGGCAGCACTGGGACACAGGGTGCGTGCGTGTCTGCTGACAGCTAGTGGCCATGCTTGAGTGCTCAGGAGACAGAGGTGGCAAAAAACCCGAAAGACATTAATAAAGCAAACTCTGGGCAGTGGTGGGATGGGGAGGTGGAAATATTGTTCTTTTAGTACTGTCTTCCCTGCTGTGCCTGCAGCTGTGTCACTGCGGGGCAGCAAAATGTATGCGAAAGATAGGGTAGATGGAGGGCACTTGAAAGATGAGCACTTAAAGCATGCAATGTGCCTCCTTAGAGAGCCAAGCCTTGCTGTGGAGATAGCCCCAGGGGAAGGACACAGAGCTGATGGGAGCGTAGACATTTGCAAGGTAGACTAAGCCTGCTGGACTCACAATGAGCAATGGAGGAGAGGGCCAGAGGCTCAAGAAGGAGCCTCCCCACTTTTTCTGTATGAGTCCTGTTTTGAATTCGGCACCACCAGCCTCGGCAATGGTTTCTCTCTCTGCTGGGGCAGTCTCTCAAACACATCCCTCTGCAGTTGGGGGGACCAGACAGGGCAGGGAGAGGGAGAACACATCTGGCCAATGATATGGTTCAAAAGACAACGGAGAGGCAGCAGCGCTTGGCTGTTGCTGGGAAGTGTGCTGTGCATGTAGGAGAGCTCATCTGAGAGTGGTGTCCTGTTCTCCAGGACAGCAGTTCCATGGTCTCTCCTCTGCCCTGTGACTCTGCTCATCAGCTGGCTAGAATATTGTGGGTCAAGCTGACCAGCTGTCATGGGACAACACCAGAGGAGAAAGTGGAAGCACAATATTGTATACGCAAGGTGCATGATCTTCCTGGTGGGGATGGGAGGTGAAAGCAACCTGTGTCAGTCTCGTGTTCAGTGTGTGAGACCTGACAGTCTGTAGGAGGGTATATAAGACTTGGTGTCCAGTCCAAACTAGCAGTGGCTAACCTACATCTACACCTGAAAAGACTAAATGTGAAGCCTTTACAGCAGACTTCGGCTTCAAAACGCTTATTGTTGAGGGATCAAGAAGAAACTCTTCACAAAGGACGTGCCATGGGACCCATCTCTGCTCTACCGCATCCCACCAGCTCTAGGACACCCAGCATATTCGCAGGGAAAACCTGCAGTTACTCTGACAAGTCAGATAACAACATCACGATCAGCATTGTCTATGAACCAGACGTGGCATGGCTACTGGTCAGGAGTAGTGAGCCATCAGCAGAACTGTGGGAGGGGGAAAGAGGCTGAAAGCTCAAATTAAGATCTTTCAGAATATCTTCTCTTTTTCCAGCTGCAGCTGTCACACCACCTGTGCTTCTTAGTCCTGGTGAGTTTATTCTCAGTTCACAGCCAAATGTTGTGGACCCCCCTTCCCTCTCCTTGCCCAGTCCCTTGCACACCCAGAATCCTGCCTTCCCTGACTGCCCCTAACCACAGCCCCAATGCCCCAAAGACCCCTTCTTTCTACACCCATCTGTTTTGTCTATGCCTCTGGCTGACACTATGGAACGTGAACAGGAGAAGTAGAAGTCCTCTCTAACTGTTGATGAAAACTTGCACCTGGCAGTCAGTCCTCTGAGTTCCTTTCCAGTTTGTCACTGGGTAAATAATAAAATGTACTGGTTTACTGTGGTACAGGTGGATTGCTTTATCAGAGGGAACAACAAACTAACCTCCTTTTGACCCCTTGTCATGGACATTAAAGAACCAGCGGTCTGGGGATGCTGTTTCTTAAAGGAGTCACTGTTCCTTAGTAAGAGGCAGTCACAGGCTCCTTCGCTTCTTGCCTAGATAGATGGCAATTACAGCAGCTAAATACATTTACTGGACCTTTTGAATTGCAAGTCAAGATGCCCTTACAGTGTAATTTTGAACAGTGGTGGTAATGCTTTATGGTAAAGTTTGGACGGATTTTTAGCATTGTTGGCTGGGTAGCTGGCACTAGATTCATATTGGATTTGTACCTTCTCTTATGGTTTCATGTCAGTAACAATGAAATCTTTTTCCACATTAGAAGCTACAATGGAGCACTCTTGAAAGAGCTTTCCAGTTATTTGTTTTGAGTAAGCTGATGTCTAGGAAGGAATCATGGTAAATCACACTAACTTTGCTACTCTCTGTCTTCCAGTTCAGTCTGACAGTGAAACTACGACGGCTTCATCAGGTACATTTAAGTTTGCTGCCTGCACCCCCTCCCAGACCCACTTTCACCCACCCTGTTATCTCTCCAGGCAGGTGCTGGCTGAGCACTGAGCTTTGTCTCCTGGAAAATTCCCTTTACCCTGTTTCTTGAGTTAGAGGTACCAGAGAATGACAGTAGTGGAAGCTGAAGTCTTCTCCTGGGTGGCATACCCAGGAGGGGAGGAACTGGCAGATCACCAGACCAGATATGCTGGGTCAATATTGTGTCATTGTCAGTGGCCAAGACCTGGCATTTCAGAAGGAAATGCAAGAAAACCCATCATAGTTAGCTACGGAGTTGATAGTCCAGAAAAGAAAGGAACTAGATTTGTGTCCTGAAGTGTGAGATTGCAGATCTGTTAGAAACACATATCTTAAACATGCAACTACAATTTACATTTTGTTTATTTGTATCTGTCCCCTTTACAGCATGTGCCTTCTGTATCAAGGATTCCCAGTGGGCTTGTTTTGCATTTCACTCAACTTTCCCTTACTTTTGTCTTCTGAGGCAAGGGGATCAGAAATGTCTGCCTTATTTTCCTCTCCTCTAAACCATCCCCATCTCTCACAAGAGAGTGGAAAATACAGGCTAGGGGCCTTCCCTAGAAGCCTGGAGGACAGTACCTAGTGATGAAGTTATATGTGTGCCAGAATGAGTGCACCTGCCAATGATGCTGGATTGCACCTCTCTGTGTGTGTGTGTGTGTGTTCCCAGATTGTCGTGAAGAAAAGTTCCCTTGCACACGCCTGTACTCTGTTCACAAACCTGTAAAGCAGTGTATCAGCTACCTCTGTGTTACAAGGTAAGAAACAAGCAGTCCCTAAGAAAAGCCCTAAAAACTCTCCAGAAATGGCATGGCCAGTTCAGCAGTTGTTTCCTTTGAAGACTAGAGGTTCCCTCAGGGAACCAGTTGGTGAGATGAATCCTATCCTCAGAGAGTCCTTTTAGGGTGATTAATTAAAACAGCACAGTAACTGTTATCTGTGCAGCACTAAGGAGCTGCAATATGCCCTATATTGTAATCCATATTTAAGGTATTTGGCCATTTCATGAAGTCTTTACAAAGATTACTTTCCTATTGACAACAGCCTTATTCTAGACTAACTAATCCTAAAAATTTAGGATTTGCCTCTTCATCAGTAAATATACATGTTTATTGCCTGTATCCCTTTTTTGTTTCTTTGGGTCCCTGTGCCTTTTGCTACTGTCCTTGGCGTGTTCCTGGTGATCCCTCAGTGTGCGTCGCATGTACATAATAAACAAGGAGGTGTGTTCTCGCATTGTCTGCAAGGAGAATGAGGTCATGCAAGGTGAGTGATAGCACAAGCTAGCCTAGAATAGCTGCAGCCATCTGATAGAGTGTCCAAGCTACCTAATTACCCAACCCTAATCCATATGTAGTAGTTTCCCTGGACTTGGTTTGGGGGAGCTCTAATGCAATGCAGCCTTGCATCCAGTACACATGCCATGAAAAACACTGAGAAGTAGATATTGTACTACCAAGAAGTATGAGAGCTCTGCCTTCCTCGATCTTGATCACGCTCTACTAGCCCCAGACACACCCTTACTCAAAGTTGCATTCCTTTGAGGTTAAAGAGTAACTCTCAGTATTTCTATTCATGAATAGAAACAGGATCCAGTCTAGATTTCTTATGCAGTCTTTGTTGCAGCAAAATACAAGTGATTTTAATATGTATTGTACATGAATAAAGCCAGAAGGAAATGAATAAAAGCCTAAGGACTTGTTCACTTGCCTCATGTATATGGGGATTCAGCTGTTCGAACAGTTTCTGTAGATGCAGTGAAGGAGGTACCTCTAACTGTTCTGGTGGTGAAGAATTTGAAGGAAGCTTTGATTATCTGTCAACCTGTGTGTGTCTGCTGTGTCTTCAGATGAGATCTGTCGCCAGCTGGCGGGCCTTCCTTCTCGACGTCTCCGCCGATCTGGGCAACCCCTGCATCACCCTTGCAGACAACTCCTGGAGCAGCAGCGCAGAGGGCCTGATGCTCTGTGAGCTACCAACACTAGGAGAGAAAAAGGAAGGGAGAGAAGAGAAATCATCATCCACTACCTACAACCCAAGACAAGTCCTTCGTGTTTGTGATTTCCCTACCATTTCCTTGCTTCTCTGCCTTCCCCCACATCCTCTTCTTCAGGTGCTTCAGTACACAGAGTCCCCTCTCTGCTAGTCTGTCATGGTGGCTGTTGTCATCTTCTAAATCTGTTGCTGAGGATGTGGGATGCTCCCCTCTTTCTCTCAAACTCTGGCAGGCCATGAACTGCTCATTTCCCAGAGGTCCTTATAAATGTGCTGCATCTTCTCTTGCTTTGCCCCTGCAGAGACAGACATGGGGACAGGATGTAGTCCTCTCCAATGGTACAGATGCCCTAAGCTGCGTCTCATGTGGAGGAGTGCAAACCTTTACGCCCTAGGACTCCTGGCCTAGGTTTCTTGCATGGCATCGGTATGAGTTTGGATATGGTTAGTCAGCCTGAGCCTCTCCGGTCCTCCTGAGCCACTGAGTTTGCTGTGTGATAGCACAGCCTCCTCCTGTGTCTGCTGGCCTCAGAGAAGTGACAGAACTGGGAGCTGAGCTGTCCTGAACCCAAGGCAAACCTCATTGTCCCTGTAGGGCAGCAGATCATTTATAACTACCTCTGGGAAGTTCTTTGTCTCAAGCCCATTGCCTCCCTCACACACAACTGCTACCAAAAGGAAGAATTCTGGATTTAGTATGGCATTATATTTTTCTCAAGAAGATTATGTTGGAACAGAGTGCTGCCTCTTCCTCTCCCTCCTCTCCTCTTCCCCCATTCTGTCCCTCCCATTGAAGAAATCTCTTGATGCCCATTCCAGGCAAGTTCCAGGGAGCAGTAAGTATGGTTGCCTCTGCTCCTAAGCCCAAGAGAGCCCACGAAGAACCTGTGTGTCCTCGCGGTACTGGGAACTTGCAATGAATTAGTTTGTCCTGGTGACTTGTCTTGGTGTGGCTACCTCCACACTGTCCAGTTGCTGAGCCTGCTTTCAATATCTCCACTTGAGTTCCTACGTCCTGACCTGGGAACTTCTGCACAAAGCAGAAAGGAGTCACAAATTGGAATGGGATGTGGGAGAAGAATCATTATCTGGGATCCCTGGGTTTTCCTGCAGGTTTTCTGGCTGTGCTGACCTGCAGAGCCAGGTGCTGGTGGGTAGGTAAAGGTATCTGCAGGTATAAGTGCTTATAGAGGCAGGCCAGCCTGGGGAAAAGAATTCACTCTGGTAGCACTGGATGTCTGTGGTCTGCTTGAGAACTTTCTTTTCCAGATATATGGAGAACATTTCCAGGTATATGGGCAGTTTTCACTATGAGACTGGGTAGGGTAAGTGGGGAAGAGCTGTCTGAAGTGAGAATCACTCTATGTGACTCTTAGCAGTGGGGCACCGGAGCTGAGCAGCTTAGCTCACTGCAGCAGAAGATCAGCAAGACCCTGTCTCTAGGATCTCTAAGCGTTGTTCCCAACTAACAGAAAGCCAGTTTACTAGAGTAGGCATTCACCCCCGTCACATAATATACTCTGCTGCTGAACTGAGTACCGTTCAGCCTTGCAGGAGCACTGGTGTGCTGCACAGAGCCAGGGTCACACAATATAGGGGACAGTTTGCTGCACAGAGGCAGACGTCTCCAGAAAAAAGAGCAAAACAATTAAGGTAAGAGCCTCTCCCCAGCACTCAAATTTCTGCTGTATGCAGCAAGAAGCTGGTTACATCTTCTGTGCAGGGGAAGACACCCTGTGCAGACACAGATTTGTTCCATATAAGGTCGAAATTGGCCATAGATGGGCTAAATCTCTCTGTATTAATCCAGTATACAGGAGAAAGAATTCCAAGTTATGTAGTGACTGGCATTTCATCCTATACATAGGGGCATCACACCCCTACACAGAGGATGATGCTGCTCTTGAGTACTCAAGGCTCATGAGACTAGGGATGGAGGAGGAATTTCTCCGTACTGAGAGTATGCATGTTTCTGTAGAGAGGAGGGCACGGAGAGCTTGATCTCAAAGACATTCAGCCAGCTGGCAGCCACTGACTTCTATGCTGGGATGCCTGTGGAATTTGCCTGTGTGGAGGAAGGTAGGATGGAGATGAGATGTTAGAGGGAGCTCTTGGAAATTGGATTAGGCCAAGTCTCCACTCTGTATTTAGAGTTGAATGTAAGCTGATATAGATATAGATATATAACTGTATAACATAGCTACTGTACAGTATATAGAAATTTAACATTCGTACAGTTTGGGGAATGGTTAGAAGCCTTTCTGTTGCTTGCTTTCATCAGGGACAGGAAGAGGTGCTTCTCCAGGTGTTCTCCAGGAGAGGTGTTCTCCAGGAGAACACTGTTTTAATGCTAGAGTCCATATAATGCACACAAAAATATTAAAAGAAAATTTATTCCCTGTTATTCTTGGCAACTCTCATGTGTTTGGGTTTATTTGTCTCTAGCTGTATTTCCTCCAGATTTGTGGGCAGACTTGACTCCAGCCCAAATCTGTCATTTGGACCTCTACTCCCTGCTAACCGAGTCCTCCACTGTCACCCTCCCTTCATTCATGAATCACAGGTCTTCCTGGGAGATCATTATTTTTTCTAGAGATACAGATTATCTTCAGCATTTTTTTTCCATGGATAGCTGCGCTAGATTTTCCTGACAGTTGATAGCTGCTGAGCACAGGGATAACTCCTCCCAGCCCATGAGATCTGTGCTGAGAACACATCTTTTCACTGTGCATGTGCCTTGACTTGGTGGTGGAGAATTACCATCTCCAAGTAAAATGGTAAGATGGCTGAAATAAGAGAAGAGCTGTGATAAATTATCTTATAAGCAAAGAAGGATTTGTTCACTAGAGCCATTTAACTCAGTAATGGGAATAACCGAAAGACTACATTAAAAATTACACATCTAAGTCAAAAGGATTAGGAAAATTTCTCTTTCATTGAATTTCTGACTTTTGCATAGATTCATCAGGCACTGACTGTACATCATATTTTGGTCGAAAAGATGGAGCATTCAGAGCATGGGACTCTAGGCAGTGTCTTCATGTGAAAGCAGTCAAGTCTGCATTTAGACGGTATTTCTAGAACAAAAGTGGCTGTGGCCCAAATTACCCATTAAAATGCCTCTGACATCGTCCCATAGTTCTTCAGGACTAAACTACACAATGCAGGTTATTGCATAACACTATCCCCTAGAATCAGTGCTCCTTCCTGGCTAACGCTGCAGTGCCCCTATTTCAGACAGTTATAATGAGAACTATGATGAAGCTTCAGCCTGTATTGCTGTACGTGTTGCTCCCATCTACACAGGGCTGATGCTGCTCTGACTCATGAGCTCTTGGCCTTTCCAGTGTCCCTCTATCGGCATGGTCCGCCGGCTCTGTGAGCAGAGTACAACATATGCCATCGACTTCTTGTAATTCACTTTATTCTTCCCTTTCCTTACAGTACTGGAGTCTGCAGACAGGCTTCCCCATCTTCATTAGCACTTACCCCATACACAGATTTATCTCCCCTGCCATTCCAACCTCAATTGTCATGGTGTTGCGTTGCTGGTCTCTGGACGTTGGCTTCTCTTGTAAGCCAGAGAAATGGTTTTAAATATAGCTCCAGCTAGGTCTGTTTCTCATGAAGTTGGACTAGCCACAAAGAAAGCTGCCAGAGTCCCATTTTAGAAGCATGATCTAGAGTTTGTGGCTGATTTTCATAAACTTTTCTGACCTGGAGCGGGAGTTAGATGGCCTGCAGTCACTTTCCACACAATGGTTGTTCTTGCTCATTTTGCTGTCTCAGCTCCTGAGTACCAATCAGTGTTGCCAGTTTGAAGGCTGCTGTTTCAAGGCCAGTGCTCTGATGCCCGGTCCCCAGTTTGAAGCGGTACCTCACTTTGCTGGGCATATGGAGCTGGAGCTCCCTGCAGGGGAAGTTGGCCACACCAAGGGCTTTCTGCTGCACCTGGAAAGCAAGGGTTGTTCTACTTCCCCATCTCTCCTTCTCCTCTTTGTCCTCTGCCTCTATTTTCCTCATCTTTCTTTTCTGTTCATATGTTCATCTCGGAGCAAGAAACACGGTGAGGAGGATGGTGGGGCTGAAGTGGGGCAGCAGGATGGGTGCTCGATGAGGTGACACGGCATTGCCAAGTGGGGCTGGGGGCAGTGCTTGGCCCATGCCAGCTTTCCTTTTCTCTTGCCCTCCGGTTCTCACGCGCTGTGGCTCCCTAAGTTGCCAAGCTCAGGATTTTCTGAAGGGAAGGACATGCCAGTCAGAGCAGGGAGGGGAGAATGGCACCTCAGGTCAACTTGTGCACTGTGGGAACAGCAACCACATGTCTTGAGGTGGCAGCCCCTGGTTGCTGAAACAAGGTGAGGAGGAAGGGGAGTGCTGTGGGAAAGCACGGGGAGGCTGTTGGAAGCAGCTGCCATGTCACCTGGAAGCTCCATGTTGCCTGGATCTTGTCCACAAGAACCCACAGCATGAACAAAATGTGTTGTCATCAGGCCTCTCAGCTTGGAGGGATCTCTCAAGAGCATACTGCTGGCTGGGGTGTGGGCTTGTCCTTCACAGAGGGGAGTGGTGCAACCCATCCAAAAAGAGCACCTCTATTACATAAAGAATAGCTGGGTTGGAACCAAAAGGGATTTTAGTTTAAAATTTTTTTAAAGTTGTTTTTTTTTTTTTAAAGAAGATTTTAAAGGTGCACGATCCCATAACATTTACTCCTGGCACCACATGGTCTGACATTGTTTGACAGTGTACATTTGTCCAGTTGTGAACAGCCCCTTAACTGGGGCACAGGAAACCTGAATTCCATTTCTGGATCTCCTCTTCACCTCCTGCTCTCTGATCTTCAGCATATTGCTTTGTTTCTCTCTGTTCCCTGCCATCCTTAGCCCTTGTAATGTAGCAAGCTGGAATAAACTCCCACAAAATAGAAATATGAATTTTAGTCCATTAAAAAAACCTTATTAAAAAAGGTGTGTGAAACATCATGAATGAATTTGATTGTCTACTTTTGCTATTAATGTAAATTATTTTTTCAAATAAAAATGTTTTCAATAATATAAATTATATCAGTTAAAATGCAAGCTGCATGTACTTGTTGCTACTATGTTGAAGTATATAAAAAAACTGAATTGGTGAAAGTCATCAGCAGAGCAAAGCTTCATTTAATGAATAAATTATCTTTCAGAATGCTGTTTTGGGCATTTTACTAAGATTGCAATTTCCATACAAATACAGCTTGTCACAAATTAGACATTAACAAAAAGATGGGATAAATAAACATATGTAATTCAATGTGTCTAAATAATAAGTAATGTGAAAACTCACCTGCTTAAACAAAAGAATAAATGTGCATGAAGCTGTGCATTTTTTAAAATAAATGTCCTTATTGAGGTAGTATACCTTCCCAGTTAATATCATAGATAAAATTATGTTGAAAGTTAGCAAGCAGAGCTAACTTCAAAGCTAATCAGATTGCTCAGAGCTTTGTCCAGCTGAATTTTGAAAAAGTCGGCAAGGATGGAGAATCCACAACCTGTTGCAGTGCTGCACCACACTTAAGATGGAGAATATTTTCCTGATGTCAGATCAGAAATTCCTTTGTTGCAGCTTTTGTCTGTTGCCTCTATTCTTTTTGCTGTGCACCTGTGAGCAGACTCTGTCTCCATCTCCTCTACAATACTGCTGCAGACAACTGAAGAAAAGAGCAAGAAGAAGCATTTAATTCATACAAAGCCTGAGTTTTATTGCAAAACAAGGAATTTTAATAATTACAATTAATTATCTTCCTTTGGGGAAACTGTGTTAAAAAATGCAAAACATGATGAAAATCAATGGTTCAATTAAAGGATTTACACTCTGTGTCCCTGAAGCAGGACACTTTGTCTGTGCTCATACAGCATCTACTTCTTGTGCACTACCTTCTCAGCCTGAGGCCACTTTCGATTTCTCTGCCTTGGGTTTGGTAGCCTTGAGTTTCACTGTTTTGCCCTTAGCTGGTTCTTTGCCTTTTTGGGTCTGTCAGCTTTCATATTCTCTAAGCTCGATTGCTTTCTTGGCCATGGTGGCTGCCGGTTTCTTGGCTTTCTTTAGGATTTCCTTCACAGCCACAGCTAATCTGGGATTCTTGGCAGTGCCAGTCAAGGGTCAGGTGGTTCTTGGCCTTTGCTGCCTTCTTGGCACCTTCCTCTTGGCTTGTTGTTGAGTTTAAAGGAGCTAGAAGTACCAAGTCTTCTTGTGCTGCCCTTGTCCAGGCTCCTGCGCCTCAGCCTGGTGCAGCTGTTTTCCTTCTGTACTGTGTAGACTTCAGTTCCCTTTCAGAGTGGTGAGAGAAAGTTTTTCTGTGCTTCTTGGAGACGGTCATCACCCTCATAATCAGCCCCCCTGGAGACTGGAGGCTTGCAGGATTTGGATCCTTCTGCCACCTTCTCTGCCTTCTTAGCCAATGCTTTAGAGGCTGGAGCAGCAGTGGCATGTGCAGCAGCAGCCGTTGCTTCAAACATGATGCAGCCTACCAGCGTGATGTCTTGACCAAGGTTTTGGTTTCACACTGATGCACATGTCAGCATGCCACCTCTTGTATTGGGTGCCTTGTACCTACAAAGCCTTTCCATGCTGAAGGCATTCCTGTGGGGCTTACTGCTCTGACTGTTCCCTTGTAGCACCAAAGTCAGACGATATTAGAAAATACACCCACTAGAAAATGCTTACACCTCACTGTCTCTTGTCTGGTACCCAAATAGCACAGACCAGCTGGAGCAAGCTGCACTGGCCGTTATTATGGATTAACAAATAAAACCTCTTTTCTTTCACAGCCTAGACTTAGCCCCCAGCCTGGTCCTTGCTGTGGAGGAAGGGTTCAAAAGAATTTCTTTTCTGCCTCGTGCAGTGTGAGTGTAGTTGTTCCTGAGACTCTCCACACTGTGATCACAAGTCATTTTCTCATCAGCTCTGCTTGAGCCCAGCACCCTCATTACACCATTTCTCTTGGCTCCATTGTCCATCAGCTGGTGTCTTTGTAGTTTCCCTTTGGTTTAGTTTAGGAAAGGCATCTGAACTGTTCATAGTCTCTGCAAGCCTCTTTGCCATTTCTGTTCACCGAGAGTCCCCAGGGGCACTGCTTCAGGGTAGATTTTTTCCTCTCCAGTCTGTGAGCTTTTTTGGTCTTGTCACCAGTTTTCCAAATAGGGATGGGACCAAGCTAGCCACCTTAAAGTAAATGTGCCTGTGCCCTACCCTACCTGTACCTGCACAGATATGATAGAAGAGGTGAGTGGACATGGTGTCCCCTCGTTGAGTACAGACTGGGCAAAGGGAAATTAACTGGTTGTGTATGTGAATGCAAGAGCTGTATATTTTAGTGATATAGTTGTTTTGGGGCCACATCTGAGTGGGCAGCAGAAGCAATGCTACAAGCATTGTCTAAAACCAATGGGCACCAGTGAATTAAAATGTCTGATAATAATGATTCATAATCAGTAGTTTCCCAGGGTCTTTGTTTCCCCTTCAGATTCTTCCTCTTCTTTCTCTCCTCTGCTTTCTAGGAGCTTCTACCAGCCTTTTCATCCAAGCAGAACCCATGCTTTTGGCTGGAACATGAAAAGATATTTTTAAACTCTATGAAATTAGCTGGGAAGTTCTCAGACTCTTGGATACCCTCCCCTGCCTGGGCAGCTAGCTCAAGTGTATCACAACTCTGACCTCACTGCTTACAGCAGAAACTTGGGAGCCTCCCATGTGGTCATGGCTAAAGAAATAACTGATGCTGACAGTAAGCACAGCCAGGCATGGCCGTGCACTAGCAAGGAAGGAAGACAGCAGAGATAACACAGCAGAGGAGGAGATCCTCATCATGCAATGAGAATCACTTTTCACCTCCTTCTCCCTCTCTTCATTGGCCTCAGGATGGGTATCCCATTCCATCCCCATTGCCAAGACCACTGGGCCCCCTGGAAGAGAATCAGGGTGTCGGAGGCAGACTCTAATTCTACTGTCTGACACTTCGGCATTAGCGAGTAGAGGTTAGTGGTGGCATCCCACAAACCTTCTGGATGTGGCTAGTGATGACAGCATAGGAGCAGCTCTGAATTCTGGGAGGAGGAAGACAAGAAGTAGCAAGGCTATCTTGAATCTTCTGAAAATGCTTGCTTTGTTGATAAGAAAACTTTGTAAGATGCAAGAACACTGCTCATGAGGACCTCCAGCCAAGGAAAGCTTGTACAACTGCAGGGAACTCAACACATGACTGCAAGCCAAGGAACATGCAACACGTTGCTCTTTAGTGAGCTCCCAAGCACTTCTGTCCCAGCCCCTCCAGCAAAGGACTTCTCCAAAGACAACAGGGAAATTAAAATCAGGATTCACCACCCAGGCCCCAGGTGCAAGCTCTTTTTGCACTGAGTAGCATGAGCTGCAGCAACTGCACAAACAGGAGTTAATAACAGGCAACTTTGGTCTGTGAAACCATAACCACAGCTAGAAGGCGAGTCTCATTGTGAAAAACTGCGGTGCAAAACCGAGTTTCTCCCCGTGACTAGCAGATGATTGCAGAGATACGGAGCCAGTGACTTCCATTAAGGAGGGGGAAGATGTGATTGGGAGCAGGATCTGGGGTGCCCAGACCAGGGGGCTGAGCTGTAGGAAAACGGAGTAACACTGGAACGCAGCCTGCAGCTCCCTGTGCAAAAAAAGGGTGTTCTCCATGTCTGCGCAGCACAGAATCAGAAGCCAAGTCAAATGGGCAGGGTGCACTGGAGGCTGGAGCTGCATGCACTGCTATGGGAAGCAGCAAGGTGCAAGCAGCTCTGGTGGGTACTTCCCCACCCCCAGCTCTCAGCATGGGGAAGGCGCATTCTGCTTTGATCGCAAACTCTGTGTTTTTCTTAGCGTAAATGAGATAAGCTGCCAACCATGTCACGGCCTCAAGCTAGAGGAGACACTTGAGGACATTTAGTGCAAGTACTTGGACTTTGGTCACATTTCTTACCTGCATTCATGATGGGGAAGCCATTCACTAGGTCTCAAACTCCTCAACCCAACCCATTCCCTTTCCTCCCTTCCTGCTGGTGATCCCAGCAGGTGTCAGTCACTGGTAGCAAGTGATGGAACTGCTGCTGCCTAGAGACATGGTGGGGGGAATTAATACAGGCGGGGAGAGAAAAAATTGTGGGGTCACAAAAGCAGGATTAAGGGTCATTAGTTCCTATAAGGAGCCCCAGGCTGGGCTAGCAGAGACCTGCAGGGCAGGAATGAGAGGCACTCACAGGACTGTGGTTGAAAAATGTGTACTCAATTCAATAGTTTCACCCTAATTTGCCTCATCCTGCAGCACCAAAACAAGCTCGACAGTGGAACAAAAATAAACCACGAGTCAAGTCTCCAGGTAAAGGTTTTGCAGTGCAAGCCTGGAAAGCCAAATTACTAGTAAAACGCATAATAACGTATCATGTTAGTGCACACCCAGCAACCAGATGCCCTCAATTCAGCATCAGTGTCATCATCTACAATCCTGCAGCATGGAGCAGTGCACAGCTCAGGGGTCCAGGTTTCATAAACCCACTCTCCCCGTGGCACTCCCACACATCCTGAACTCCTGCCTTCTCTCCTTCCCACTTCCCTCTCGTGACCTGGGATGCCTGTTCTTGTCCCAGTGACACTCACCCCACAGTGCTTTAGATTTGCGTTTGCAACCCTCCCCCCCCACCCCCACCCCCACCCCTCCTGGTGATGTCCACCCCAGGCTGACCTCATACCTGTCCTCACAACTTTCATATATCTCCGTGGTGCTGCATATTCAGCACCACGAAAGGCAAAGCTTTGTCATACAACTGCTGAAACCTTCTCCCCAGGCATGGCATCCACAGCTGCATCACAAGATGAGTTGGCAGCTCTAGGGACAAGGTCCTTTGCCCCATGTCCTAGACAGCAAGCTGCCTCTACGTGTAGTGCAGATTTTTTTTACACCCAGGACTGGAGTAATGGGAGTCGTCTGCCTGGCAGAGGTGCCTGAGCAAGTGCATTACCTATGTGTTGGGTCTGTCATTCAAAATAGGGTGATGAATCTTTGTGGAATGAACACAGAATATCATGTAATGTGCTTATAATAAATAAACACTTTAATATATGCTGATGCTTGATATATGCTTACATTAAATAAGCATATTACATTATATGTGCTTACAATAAATAAGCATGTCAGCTTATTTGTTTGCCTGTGTCTAACTGCAAGGAACTCTACTGTTCCCCTGCTCGAGGTCTCTGTGCAAGTCAGTGTCCGTGATGCATCAGCACTTGTTGAGCAGAGAAAGTTTTTCTGCTTGAGGTTTTCGCTTGAGGCAAGGGGAAGCAGGTGTCTGCATTTCTTGTGTTCAGCATAAGAACCAACCAACTGGTGATGTTGGCGCTTGTTTCAAAATGCGATTTCTGAGCAAAGGGTGAATGGAAAAAATAAATATGTATTTATATCAGTACACACCAACACACGACTTCCTGTTGACTAAACAAGCAACCTCTCCTCTGCTTTGGGGCTAGGTAATTACTTTTAATTATTCACCACATTTTTGCTCTCTGATTTCTTAGCAGTTTGCTTTCTGAATCTTTAGTAACAGTAATGGTGATATTCCTCTTTCCTCCCTACACTGCTCTTCAGCCTGCTGTTATTTGTTGTTCTCACTTCAAGACGGGGAATAGAGCCCTGAGCACAAGAAACCTGAAGGGATGCTAGGACATCTTTCTGTGATCCTGATAAGCTGGAGCAGTGTCTCTTGCTAGATAACACTCCAATCACACCAGCACAGGGACCCTTCCTAGCCTTCCCCACTAGCCTTTAACTGACCCAGGATTTGATCGGAAACAGAGATGGAGTCATCTTCAGTAAAGTTGTTTTTCTCTCCCACCCCCAGTCCCTTCTCCAAATAAGTTTGCATTGAGCAGAAAGGAAGGAAAACCAGAGTGTTCAGCATCTCCCCTCATGTCTATTAGCTCCCAGGCAAAAGGGTCGCACCATACATTAAAAGTTTGGCAATTTACAGCCAGGGAGGAAGCTGGACTAGCAGCTAGATCAGGCAACCTTTCCATGGTTTTCCAAACTATTAGTTTTTAACCAGAGCAGAGGTGACATCTGCTAATGAGCAAGATCTTGCCTTGGCAAGAGACTGCAGCTTTGGGCAGAACTGCACAGGAGCTGAGGGTCCCTCTCAAGATGTCACCCTAGACTTGCTATGAGACACTAAAACCACATCCAGAACAACACGTTTCTGCTCTGGGCATTAGAGCTAGAGGCAGAGAATCACTGCCACTGACTTTGTGCATTCACATCTCCATTGTGAGGGAACTTACCGGTCTAAATGAAGGGCATTAGAAAGCCTGCATCGTTATTTAGACTTGAGAGCCCTGCCGAAGAGTGACATAAATATAGTTCATCTGTTCATTCTTTCGTTCTTTCTTTTTTCTGTCTGTGGAGAGGAAAGAGGCTTTCAACATTTAAGGAAAAGAGCTGATGTTTTAAACATGGACAAATGAATTCCACTTACACGCAGGACCAGAGAAAGGATCTAGTTAAACGATTTATGAGACTTGACATGTTAAACCTTTGAGAAAATCATTACACACAAATTTAATTTATGGGGAAGACCAGGCTGGCCATGAAGATATTTCTTGACTGCTTTCAGAGCAGAAAATGTTATGTAAAATTTTCTGCAAGCTTTTGGCTATGGAAATTGGGAACCAGAACAAGAATAAAGCTGATGCTACCTTAATTTATCTGATGAAACACAAACAGTTGTGATCTCTAAGAAGCAGATTTCCCGGGGTGTGTTGCTTTTTTTTTCTTTTCTTTTTTTATGTCCTGTGTAACAAACATCCTCCTTGCATTATTAAAAGAGAAAACTAGTGTGAAAGGGGGACAAAACGACTCTTGGTCTGACCTAGGAGATTTGTCTCAAGGTGCTGCTAGGGCAAAGGCTGAAAGGGGACAGCTGTTTCATTAGCAGGAGTGTCCTCTTTGACTCTTTTAGGTAGGACAGGGATTTGCAAGGATTGCAGGCTCTTCTGGCTTTGGTCAAACACTAGGAGCCAGATATTCAAAGAGGATAATTGCCACAACTCGAGACCAATGTGGCTGCCAAAATGTGAATTTGTTGAATGTGTGCCCTACCCAGACATTTCCCCAATGGGGAGTAGGACAGCCCAGCCCTGGACCTTCCAGGAGTGCTCCTCCTTTTCCTGAAGTGTGCCATGCCAGCTGCTCTCAAAGACAAGCACTCTCAAAGTGCTGGGCTAGAGAGTTCTCTGCTCTGTTCTGGCAACTCATCTCTCCTTTTCATGTTTTTGCATATACTAGTTTCACACAGTCCCAGCACGCTGAAAGCCAGTAAAATTAATAAGGAAAGTAAATCAAGCAGAGAAAAAGTGAACTACCCTAGCATGAGGTAAACAAAAGCCCTGCTTCTCAGCCGTAGCACTGACTGTGCCTCCCTTGAGGAAGAAACGGAGCAGAATATCCCCCGGCTGCCTCCTCAGCATCCTGCCTGGCTGAAGCTGCTGCCCCGTCCCTTGGCTGTCCTTCAGCCCTGCAGAGGGGATGGGTGCCCAGGCAGGTGCTGTTGGGCCGTGGTGGAGCAGAGCCCGGGCGACAGAGAGTGGTGTTGGCAGAGCGAAGAGTGTGCATCCTGAGCGTGAGCCCGGGCGTGACAGTGTACAACTGCAAGCCTGCTGGGCGCAGCCATCGGACGGAGGGTGCCGGCAGCCACCCTGCCACCGGCAGATCGCAGCGCCGGTGCCATCTGGAAGAGCAGGATCAGGCCCTGAGTCATTCCCCACTGGTCCTTTGCGTACAGCTTTGCAATGCAGGTTCGTCACCGCTTCTGGCGTGTTGACACGGCTCAGGCGCCCATGGCCATGTTCAGGTGCTGAAGTGGGGCCAGGCGCTCCCCGTCAAAGCCCAGACTCTCTCCAGAGCTGGGTCCCTCTCACTCTCCTCTTTGGCTTTGGTGTTGCCCAAGCAGCTGCTGAGCCTTTCAGGGGGAGACGGAGGAGCGGGGGAAGCCTGCCAACAATTTGATGTTCCCTGAGCTCCTTCCAGCCAGGTGGCTGCGGGGCGCTGTGCAGAGCTCCCTCCGCGGTGGGGTAGGGCAGGGCAGGGTCACCATCTTCACTGCACAGCTGCATGACCTGAGGCCCGGAGGGATAGTGTGGTTTTGCCCACATTCACGTTAGTGGTACACAAGCTCCCAGGCCCCCCTCTAACCACTAGACAATGCTTCCTGCCTCGTTATGTTATTGATATTAATTCAGAATAATTTTGCAGGCGGGGAGGGCCCAATGGGGAGTGCAGCGGGGGGAGGCGACCAATGGGTGCCGAGCATCTTTCAGAACTGATGCCCCTTCACATCTCAACCCTTTGCTCTTCAACTCCTGCAGCTCCAGAGACCTTTCTAACTCCTCCCTCAACCACACCCCGATGAAACTCAGCAGGGGGTAGATAGGGGTGAATGGGGAGGGGACACACGGGGCAGTCCACATTTCTGTACATCAAGTCAGAGGGCTGCACAGACAGAGCCTGCGAGACAACCTCCCTGCAATCCCATCACCTGGGAGAGACCCTGGCAGTCATGGACAGGTAAAATGAGTGCCTCCAGTTTCTTGCTCATATAAGAAACGAGGGTCTTTCTCTTAGAATTAACCTGCTCTCCATTTGGTGCTCACCATCCCTTTCCCTTTCCCTGTCTGACTCAGTGATCTAACTCCCCGACCCGTCCTGCTCTTGGACCTTGCACCCCTGTGTCTCTGTCATTCTTTCTTTTTGACTGTCTGCCACCCTGTACTCTTTTCCCTTTCTGTCATTTCTCTTTCTTGTGACTATTTTCTGTTCCTTTTCATTCTTTTCCTTTTCTAGAAACAACAAAAGATAACAGAAAGATGAACATTCAGATACTCTCTGCCGCTTAAGCACCTCAGTCCCTGCCCACTCTTCTCTCCTTATCCACCTATTCTTTCTCTTGCACCAGATTTCTGTCTTACTCTGTTTCTGCTGCTCACACCCTTGGGCTCGTAAGCACAGACTGTTCCAGCATTGGACTCCTCTACTTGTGCTGCAATTACTCTGTGAGCTAATTATCACTAATCACTCTCCACAATTGCATATCATTCACACACTCAGGAGCCTTCACTCTGATTTCAGGATTGGCTTCATGAACCTTTACTTGAGGAGAAGGTCTCTGTTTAGTCTACTTCTTCAGTGCTTGGGTATAATCACAGCTCCTGTGTCCTTGCTGCTTTCCCTTGAGCTATGCTATAGCTATAGTAGTCATGTATCCAGCAGTTTGTACCTAACTGCACATCTGCTCACTTTCTCCCCACAACATCTGTTCATTCATTATTATTCTTCTTACCAGCCACGTTCTGAAATCCTCCCTAGCAAAAAAACCCTGGGACGGTGAACCCCAGAGAGAAGGGAAAACAGGAACTGTGATTCAAAATTGTGTCCACTTTGTTCTGACACTGAAAAATAACCCAAGTGATCATCATTTTATTTTTCTGGGTTTTGGGGTCATTTCTTATTCTTCACCCTTATTTGCATCCACATGCTGCTCTGCAGGGGCAAAACCATTGAATAGAGAAAAATGGGAAGAAGTGAGAAAAGGGACAGTTAGAAGAAGAATCAGAAACATTTTGAAAGCAAATGTTTTTGCCCAAAACTTCACAAAAAAAAAAGAAAAGGGAAAGCCTGTTTTCCCTAAAGTTTTTGATGTGTTGAAAAGCATTTTTCCCTGTGGGCTTTGATGAAACATCAACATAATTGTCATTGTTTTTCACCTGGCTTATATGGTTCTTCAAGAAGCAATTGCATTTTTCACAATTCCTCTGCTCTGTTTTCTGCTGTTGTGGCACATCCCAGGTAAGAGCTTTGCAAGCCTCTGGCCTATCATACCTGCTCATTTCCTGCGCAGTTGTCTGGGCTATCCTCTCTGGACAACCTGAGGATCTGTCACACATAGAAGGAGCGTCCCCTCTCCGGCACCTCTGTTAAGGGGGAGAGTCTTCCCCACATCCCTGCAATAACACACATCTAAGAGGGGGAAGCTTGAGGTGAACCACTGGTTGACATTTTTGTGAGGGGACCAACGTGTGTGTGTGTGTGTGTGTTAGGGAATATACACACATGTTCATAAGTGTTTGTACAAAGGCAGGGAAATAGGGTACATCTAAGCTGGTAGGAAGCGGGGCAGCTCTAAGTGTGAGAAATAAATCAAAACTGTTGATGAAGAATGTACAGCAGGTATGGGAAACATGCACCCAACATGAACTGCCAGAGAAAGGCGTGATGAAATGCAGTGGGATCAATTTGTGCTCTTCTCCTGACAAAACCTGCAAGCCCAGCAGAGTAGGACTGTGGCAGTGCTTACAGGACAGACCTCCAAGAACTGCCTGAGGCTGTTGTTGGGCTGAATAAAATGCTTAGTAGGGATGCTTTGCCCTCTGAGTGTGTGCAGGACTCGCAGAGCCTTGTCTTCCCTATGGACTTTCTCCTAGCAGGACACATGCCACAACCCCCATGTGATCTACTTCTCTAGGAGCATGTCTGTATAAAGAGTGTCATAACTAAGTATGTGTGTGCTTGCTCTTTCTGTGTGAGCAGGACAGGTATTTTTGCACTGCAGGCTGAGGGTGACATGGCAGGAAAGAGGATGTGTGCGGGTGGCTTGCCTATCTGTGGGACAATCAGGGTAGCAAGGGTGCTTGAGGGAAGAATGTGCCTCTCTGGCAATGCAATGTGAGGTGCAATAGGGAGTGCTACAGGAGAGCAAAGCACGTGCACTAGGTAACAAAAGGCAAGAGGATGTGTGTGACTACATGAATGAGTACCTGTGGTGCAGTGGCCATGTGTGAGGGTGGACAATAGACAGAAGCTCCTGGAGGAGCAGAGAGGATACCACTGTTAGCTGGAGATTAAGTGCTCTGCAGTGCTCAGGCTTTATGGTGACATTGGCAAACAGATGAAGGGTGTTTGTATAAGAAACTTTTCCTTGCTTAGATTTAAATTGGATTTAAATTCCTAACAAACCCAAATTCCCCTTTCCTACACCTCACTGGAGACCCCCCAGAAAACCCAGCTCAGTGTCACTTAAACTGACCCCATCTCCCAGCTGAACATCAGCCTATCAGAGGGAAAAGATGACAAAGGACATGATTATTTTTAACCCATTCACTTCTGTTTTGCATTGCTGTGGGGGAGGTGAGTATCTCACCTCAATGAACACAGCTGTTCTCAGCTGCCTATGTACCTCCACTTGGCAGTGAGGCTGTTAGATACGGCTCATGACTACCTTACCTTCCCCGTGCTCCTGGATGCCTCTCCCCAGCAGGATCCCTGGGCAAGGGAGCAGGCCCCCGCCAACCTCGATGTTTGTCTAATGTGGGAATGGTACTTGTGTCTGGAGAGGTGTTGGCATGCCTACCCCATTATGTATTCTGTCAGCTAGTGTATGGCAGCCTACCCGAGCCCCTAGCCCTGCACACTTTCAACCATGCTCTTCTTTTGGGCAATGCTGGGAAGAAACTGTCCAGTCTTCTCTAAAGAGGCTCTAATTTGATGCACCCCTTGCCCCAGTGGCTTTTCAGGGTTTCATACAGCAAAAATAATATTTCTTGATGACTGAACTCCAGACCCTCTCATCTTCCCAGGTCTTCTCACACACCTTCATCCTTCTCCCTCATTGGTGTCCATCTTTTGGATATTTGCAGATATTTTCACACTCTACCCAGCCATAGTTGCTGTTTGACTAATCACTACTAATTCACTTACTGTTTCCAGTCACAAGGTCACCTGCTTCATCCCCACAGTCAAGTCTGCACCCTTTCCCTAACACATTGCATGCAAATTACTGATGCTCTTCTCGTACTGAGGCCTGGACGTGAGGAGGATATTTTTGGTGCTGAGCCCTCAACAAAGACATGGCCAACTGCTGGCTCCAGGGTGGGGCTAATGTAAATTCTCTCTTGTCTTCTCCTGTAGCCTGCTGATGAAGAGGAAACTCTTCCTCTACAACTTCAAGAACCTGCGCTGGGCCAAGGGCCGGCGTGAAACCTACCTCTGCTATGTTGTAAAGCGCCGTGACAGTGCTACATCGTGCTCCCTGGACTTTGGATACCTGCGCAATAAGGTATGGGGAATACCTTGGCATCCTGTTCTTATATCCATGCTGAGGTGCATGCAGCTCCAGTTTGCCTGGGACAGCAGGGAAAGGAGGGCTGCGACAGCAATCCAGGCACTGGCACACGTGTCCACGAGCATGGATACTGCACCGGTACATACTATTTGGGGGATGCAGCCTCCAGGTAAAACTATACCTTATGCTACCCCCAAGTGTGTTACCAGCAAGACATCCATGCTCCCTGCTGCTTTACCAATTTACCTACTTCTCTGCTTAGCTCCCACCCATTTCTCTTGTATGTCCCTACACATCAGTGCGCTCCTGTGTTTTCTAGCCAGTCTTCCACTTACGTACCACTGTGCCTTCTCCCTCTGTGCGCTGACCCTAGGACCTACGCCCTCACCTTGTTTCTCCTCCCCTCACACCCCATCCAGCTCACACCTCCCTTCTCACCCCTCTTACACCCTGCTCCCCCTCCCACCTCACGCCTTGCCCCTCTCCCTCTTTCACGAAGATGGGCTGTCACGTGGAGGTGCTCTTCCTGCGCTACATCTCAGCCTGGGACCTGGACCCGGGCCGCTGCTACCGTATCACCTGGTTCACCTCCTGGAGCCCCTGTTACGACTGCGCCCGGCACGTGGCCGACTTCCTGCGTGCCTACCCCAACCTGACCCTCCGCATCTTCACGGCCCGCCTCTACTTCTGTGAGGACCGCAAGGCAGAGCCTGAGGGGCTGAGGCGCCTGCACAGGGCGGGGGCCCAAATTGCCATCATGACCTTCAAAGGTGAGATGTGCAGGCAAGAAAGAGATGACGAAAAGCTGTGGGAGGTTAGGGAGACCCAGGAGGGTGGGAGAAGATAGAACAAGGAGCCAGAGAAGATGATGGCGGGATGTGATGATTTAGTGGCCTTAGGAGAGGTTAGTGTCCTCTCTGGGGCAGTCTTGAACACTTTGTAACTCCTCTGTGCCTTGCACAGATTACTTCTACTGCTGGAACACGTTTGTGGAGAACAGGGAAAAGACATTCAAAGCCTGGGAAGGGCTGCATGAAAACTCTGTCCATCTGTCCAGGAAACTTCGACGGATCCTCCTGGTGAGGGCCAGTTCTCCTTCTCCTTCCAGTGCCTCTTCCCCTCAGCTGTTTCCTCTCTTCCTCGCTATAGTTCCTCTCTGCTCTTGCTGCCCATCTCTGCCATCTGCCATTTCATTCATTCCTGTGTCTTTACCTTCCATGTCCCTCATGCCTCTCTCCCCCAACTTCCTTCATATCTCCTCTCCTCATTCTCTTCCCCGTCTTCCACCTCTCATCCCATCTCCTGCCTTTCCTTCCTCCTTCCCCATCTTCATAGGTTCCTGCTCACTTTACAACTGACCTAACATTTATATTTTGTCCTGCAGCCACTGTACGAAGTAGATGATTTACGAGATGCCTTCAAAACTCTGGGACTTTGAAGTGAAAGTCATCAGCAATCAGAAGACTTCACAAATACTTGTTCTTTGATTTCCAACTCTCTCCCTTACAACAGATCTTTCTCTTCTTCCCTCTTTACATCTCTCTTCCTTCCAGCCCTGTGTCTAGAGATAAGACTATCCTTACTTTTTCATTTCCAAGGAGAATTAGGCTGATCTTCTGAAGACACATTCTCCAGGCTCACACACATTGCTAGCTGGGAATAGCCAGGACTGCAGTGACATTGCCAGAGAGCGATTTGTCCTCCCTCGGTCCCTGCAGAGCTAATTCAGGTGGTCCACTAAATGGAGTTCCGGGTTTAGCCTTGCCCAGGTGGGAGCAGACAGCCTGCAAAGCTGTTTGTGTGACTGTGTTCTCACTGGCACCGCACTGATCTGCACATTTCGTGAGGGCTTTGAGGAGCAAGTCTCTTGGCTCTTAGAGCTGCACTACACTGAGCTGCTCTGTGTCTTCCCCTGTGAAATGGTTTATTTGTCCTTCTGGATGTGGGTAGGAAGTTGAAAACCATCACCATTTAAGTGGTATAGCCTATGTCCTAACAGCAAAATTGGCCAGTTATTGGAAAGCTTGACTGAGAGTACTGAAGTGAGTCCCAGACAGCCCAGGTAGCTTAGCTTGAAAACCTCACTTGAAGCCAGCAGGTCTTCTAAGCAGATTGTGTGCAGGCCCAGGCCCTCTAGTGCCTCCTGCCCAGAAAGGAGGGAGCTTCAGTAGCTGTGGGTCCAGGTTTTGTGCCCTAGGAGAGGTTGAAACTAGACAATAAAAGCCTAAAATGAAAGCAGAAGACTCACTGGCCAACATTTTCAAGTGCAAGCTGCAATTCTAGGTATCCAGCAAGACATTTCCCATGCAGAAATAGGATGTCCACTCAACTCCTATTAACTATGTTGAGAGCCATGGCAGCCTGGGGTCAGTACCGATCAGTGTGTGGACCTCCCACACAGCCAGGAAAGGAGCCACCAAGGCACTTCAGCTCTGCAGTGTTTTTCCAGCATACATCTACCGGAAAACACACTTCATTTCCACATTGTACTGTCCCTCAGACTTAACTTCTCATTTATGTAGGTTGAGGCTGTGGCATTTTAGATGGTGTATTGGCATCCACATCAGTCACCATCTGTTTCTTCACGTACCTCACGGAGGAGCACCACAGCTCTCGCTACTGGAGTACTTTTCATCCACTGAGCATTTCCTCCTAGATCACACCTGCAATATGCTCCCTCCCTAGCCAACTGTCCTCTGCTGGAGGCACCTTAACAGTCCCACAGTCTTCTGTTTTTACAGGCCTTTTAATGCCCATAATATGGCCAGATATGGCTAGTTGGTGACTGGACTGAGAGCTGACAAGAAAAAACACCCAGCATGAGCAAAGCTATGTAGATAGATATCTTCTGTAGGGGGGCAAAATCAAAGCATCCTCCTGCCTGGCAATCACTGTGTTTCCACTAGGGGATCCCATTAGCACCTGATCTTGTGGACACAGTCTTTACCAAGTTGAAGATATGGGTTCATAGTACACGCCTACTCACCACCACCTTCCCACTACCTAAATTACAGATGGATTGTCCTCTGCAGTCTAACCTCTTGAGGTTTTGCCAAGGCTAATTGTGTCCCACATTCTGGGGGTGCTCTGTCATTTCCTTCATGATGATTGTGAGTTCTCTGCTCCATCCTGTTCCTCTTTCTGGGTAAGGCTGGAAGCTCCTGTGTGGCTCCTCAGAACACCTCCTCTGGTGACAGCCCAGCCGCAGGAGGACAGCAGAGCGCCCTCTTCCCACAGTGCCTCCTCCTGCTAGGAGAGGTCACAACTGGGTGCATCACAAGCTTCCTACAACTTCAGGCTCCTGAGGCACTCTCAGCTTGAGGAATTTCGACCGCGAATAGTAATGAGAGTTCTTTGCAAAGCATTAATTTGCAAGCATGGTGTTGTATATTTGTTTGATATGGTGGATATTATTTATATAAATAAAGGTCTTACAAATGAGCATCTGGTTTTGTCATTATTTTGGTACCATGTGGGTGAGGGAAGTAAAAGTTGACACAAAGGATTGACGTGTCGTCTGTCCTTTCTGATTTCTGGAGAGACAACTTGGTACTATCCTATTAAACTGTCTTTATCCTTTTCACTCATAACTTTGAAGTTGTTGACAGTGTCACCCAGCAGATCAAGGTAGATAAAGTGTTCAGGCAATAGGTACTTTGGAAGTACTACCAAAAATCTGTGATGTAAATGCTAAAGTTGTTCAAGATGCTTCCTTCATTGATTGCAAGCCTATCATCCCCATTCATGACTCGTAATTGACCAAAGTGGACACAGAAGTGCTGACTCAACATACTTGACAAAACAAGAAGAGAAGCAGAGATGGAAAAAGGATCTCTGTCTTCCAACTTTTGGTATTGGCCTGTACAACGCTGTTGTCCTCAATGAAATTGTTGGAGAGCTACTAGAAAAACTAGCATTTTCTAAAAAAGCAGTTGAGACACTGGCTTTTGCTTAAATGCTGACAAACATTGAGTTGAAGATAATTGTTGAAACATGACAATTGGTGACATTATACAATAGGAGAATAAATGAAATGAGTAAATGCAAAGAAACATGCACTGCATTCAGAATACATCCTAGGTTGCTTCTTCTGAATCTAAAGCAGATTAAATTCAGAGTGGACTGTTTAGCTAATCCATGTGATTTAGCTATACGCATTTAGCTCTTCTGCTATAGAGATTCTTTTTAACTGCACTTTTTCTGTTCTCAAATACCAATTCATATTATTTGTTACAAAGTATTCTTTGAATTGGCATTATTAATTAATTCAACCTCAAATGCATTAGGTGTCTCTGCCAAGAATAACTCCCTGGAGGATAACTGTTATGTAGCAACATTACTTTTTCACCCTAAGATTTTTTTACTTGCTTTGTAGACTGTGTATATAGGGAACATTTCACTACTGCTTATATACTCTCGAGTACCACTTATGTTTACAGCCTATCCCTTATGGAGATAGTGACTGTGCTATTCTAGGTGTCTCCTTCCTTTATATGCACCTGGGAAAAAGCTAACGCCTCAGGAGAACTGTGGCAAATATACCTCAGGCGCCATTGCCTGAGCTGTGGGAAAGAGGGGCTTGTGATTTCTGGGAGGGTGTTTCCTCCTGAGACTGGGGGGAACAGCCAGAGCAGGGGCCTATGGTGCTAGCTGAAAACCCCAGTCTCGCTTGGTCCAACATCCCATGGTTTGCAGCGATGAACAAGGCACAGGCGCATCTGGATAGCTGT
Source organism: Gymnogyps californianus (assembly GCF_018139145.2). Lineage (NCBI taxonomy): Eukaryota > Metazoa > Chordata > Aves > Accipitriformes > Cathartidae > Gymnogyps > Gymnogyps californianus. Next base: position 134,433,152 of record NC_059471.1, on the reverse strand, counting down.
ACAGCTGCCGCCCCGAGCCTTGCTTTCCATGAGTGCGCCTGCCTCCCCGTTCTCTTGTTACTTGCACCTAAGGACCACAGCCACAATTAATGACAGAATACAAAAGATTTCCCAGCAAATCTGGCACAAACGTGAGTTCTTGCCAGGCCTGCCCCTGTGACTGGGTGTGTAATGTTTTGGGTGCTTTTTGCATGCTCAAGCTGTATACACCATTACTGTAAGCACACCTTCACGAGGCCCAGGGAGCTGCTGAAAACCATCCTGCCCGCAGGCTGGGGATAGCTCCTTCAACCTCGCTGAACGTCATCCTGCGTGTCTCCGCACGCGGCCACCTGCCTGACCTTTTGGCAATCGGACCCTCGGGATGCATCCAGCCTTATGACAACTGGCATGTGCTTTATCGCCCCGGGGGCTGGGATACAGAGACCACTTGCTCTGTGAAAGCTCCAACTCTGCAGCAGAGCGAGGTACAGGATCGATCTTTGATAATGGAGGAAACAGGATAAACAGTGGATGGGATAGTTATTGGTACAGTGTGGAAAACCAGGCATGGCTGCCACCTCCTGGTGCACAGGGGTGTCTGGCACCCTTTATGAGGTTGTTGGCTGGAGGGATGTTGTTCCTCGCTGCAAACGTCTCCCAGAGTCTGGCTCTTGACAACCCCCAGCACATGCCCATTGAAGAACAGGACACTGACATCATTCCCACAGCTGCACACAGCATTACTCCAGGTCAGTACACAGCGTCCTTGGACATCACATTGCAATAATAAGAAACAGATTATCATAAAACAATGCAAAGACACGCTCCAGGCCCTTGCAAATACAAGGGGGATTTTCAAAGCATGTCCCCCCCCCGCTTGCTCTCTCTCCCTCTCCTGCATGCTGGTACTTGGAAACCAGGACAGCAAGGGGCTTCAGGGTCATGGAGTCCAGTCCCCTTCTACTTGCCCCTTCAGGGGTTTTTAGCCTAGATGTATTTGTGTCCAACCTTGTCCTCTAGCTCGAGTATTTTTTTCTCCCCTCCCTGGTGCTGACCCTTTGGTGTTTCTATGAGCAGAAATTTCATTATTTAATCACATATGTATTAAATACTCGCGGCAATGGAAATCAGATTTAGTTCGCAGAGGAAACGTGGAGGGGTTTGGCACAGAAGAGATCATTTGTTCTGACAACACCAGCAGTGATAAGCAGAGCCTCTGAAGGGGAAGGAGAAAGTGGGTTGCTGCAAGAGCAGAGGTCAGAGCAGAAGGGTAGGCACCAAAGTGTGGTAAGTATTTTGAAGGCTGCCTTTGGCTTTTAAATCTCTCATACACTTTTGTGATAGGCAGGTTTCCCTTCAGGCTTCCAAACCCGCATCAGATATAGCTAAAACACCGTTGTTGTTGCTGCTGTTGCCGTTATTATTAAGCATACCAGTTGAAGGACTGATGCGACTTTCGAAGGTGCGAAAGTTATCTTCCTGCCTACAAGGGGCCTGCCGCCTCACATGGGTGAGTGCACCCAAGTTCCAGAGCAGAGAGGATGTTGATGTCTCCATGCTATAATCTTGTTATTAAATCACAGTTAAGAACTATCCTACTCTACAAGATGGAACAATGTTTTTACCAGTCTAGAGGGACAGAAGAAGATGAGAGTAGACCAGCTCTCATCTGTGGTTACCTCTATAGGCTAGCAGTGTGGTAGACCCACTCTAGGCCCTTACACACCAGTAGGAGTATAGCAGGGATACAGCAGATTGCAAGTTCACTCTGGCAGCTAAAACTGGTGTGAAAAACTTCACTGGGCTGACTTGGAACTGGCAAGCTTCCAAATGGACCAGAGAAAGTTTGTCCTCCTGCCTTCAGTGGGAAAGGGCTGAGCCTTCCATGAAGAATTATGCACTCTGGCTAATTCATAAAAATGAGTACATGCGCTTCCGTTAATCCAGGCACTTCTGTGCATCTGAATGACTTGGTAATGCCCAGAGCTGACACTAGCAGTAGCAGAACTGTGACTCATGACAGGGATGGGGATGCCAGAGACCTCTGCCTCATTACGCCCCGGTGCTCAGCTGTAGCAAGAGATTATCCCCAGCCAGATGTGACTGGGGGAGTCAGGGGCACAAGCCTGTGACAGTGTTCACTTCAGAGTCCAGGCTCCGCTAGGAGTATGGCACCATCTCTCACACTGCCTTGTTCATCATTTCTGCTTTACCAGATCTCCCTTAGAGATAGTCCTACACATTACAGAACCATCACCACTGCAAAGTTCTTGCCTAATGGACTAGGATTGCTTCTGAGCAAATGGGCACATCTCTGGTTCACCCCTCTGACCCAGACTCACTTGTACTGGGTCAGGACCCTGATCACACTCCAGCTGGAGTTGTTACAGCCTCCATAAAATGCTGTCTCTGCTGTCAGCTGTCTCCAAGATCCTGCTTCATTTCCTCTCTCAGAACAGCAGTGTAGCTGCTTATGCTTTAGAAAGGGCTATTAAATAGTCAGAAACCACATTTGGCGTAGGAAGAGCTGAAGAGAGCTGGAGCCTGGGAGTATGTCAGGCAAGAAGTATTACCTCTTCTCACTTTGTTCTTCTCTCCCTAGTATTTCACTTTCAGGAACCCGTTGTTGCTGTGTTTCTCTTTTGGGACTTCTAGCAAGACTCATTACCCTTCTGAGAAGGAGGAACAAACAAACAAGAAGTTGGACGGAAAAACAGATAATTACAGGGGACAACAAATTAAAACATTTGTTTTGGGAGTAAAAGTCAGAGTCAATACTGTAACTATAAGGAGCTGAAAAGGGACATACACCAGCACATCCCTATGCAGGCACCCACTGCTCCCTGAGGACCCAGTGGACACTTGCCAATATTGCTTTGAGATAGGGTGATGGAGCAGGAGTAGGCCCAACAGCTTCCAGGATGTGTGTCCAAAACTCATCAGGTTGCATACCCATCTCATACTCTTGCTAGTGCTGACCTACTGTTGTTAATCCCCAAGGCATTCCTCACAACCTGAAGAGAATCACACCTACTGCACCAGGTGTCTGACAGAAGCTGCACTGGGTAATGCTGCAGAGACTCATGTTAACTGAAACTGAGGAACCTGGTGGGATCTCATTTTCTTCCTCCTTCATCAATTGTTTTGTCCTCTGTTGTTCTGCTGTATATCCTGAATTCTCCCTTGCTTTTCTCCCTTGGCCACCACCCCACCCTCATCCAAGGCTCTCTGGCCTGGGGCTAAACAGATGAGTATTAGCTGAAGTTCAAAGCAAGAATAGGGTACCTCTTGGTGCGCCAGGAATAACCCCTCTGTCCTGCAGTAAAGGTACTGTCCTCTACCTTGCCTGCAGGAAAACTATTTCATGGTAATAGTTCACTGAGATAGGCCTTGGACTGCCAGGAACAAAGTTGGAGGATTCACAGCAGGGTCTGTACTCACCCTCAGATGATACTGCAGGAAAAAGCAATTAATTTGAAGCAGGTCACCATACTGCTGTTATAGGATTAAGATCAACTTTGAGCTGGTATATTCGTTACTGGACTAGTGGTCTTTTCTCGTGTTGAACAATTTAGTTGACACAGCCCTAGCTTCTGGACCATCTAATCCCCTTCACCTAGTGCTACTTACAGAAGGCTCCTGTTCTCTCTCTTGGGTCTTCCCAAACGAATTCTCTCCCATCAACCCACCTTCCCCTCCTAATTCAAATTCACGTCTCATTTAATCTCCAGGCAATGACATCATCCTGCTCCAAAGACCTGGGCTATCCAACCTGCCGTCTTCCTCCAAGGAGTTGGAGTTTCAGGTACATTGAGCTCTGACCTTTTCAAGGTCAAAGTCTGACTTCATATTTATTCTAAGGTACAGAAACATAGTGACACCTGCCAGCATTTTTAGATTATTTCATGTGAACTAGCGATGTGTCAGTAATTTCCACACTGCTATGGGTAGAGCCTTCTCTGTGCTATGCTAAGCTGTGAGCAAGATTCTATGATGCTTAAGTATTTCCAGCAAGAGACATGGATGGGTCTTCAGGTCTTGCAGATTTTCTTAAAACTTAGGGTTTCCATTTTGTGCTGGCCATGGACACTACACATTGTTGTATAGCTTTGTGCTGTTGTACTTTCTAGATTCTCAGATGAGACTCAGCTACCTTCTGTAGCATAATGAAGTTTCAAAGCAAGACACAAATGAAGGTGTTTGAAGATATATATGTTGATTAGACTCAAACTGAGTTGCCACATTCCACAGCAGACCAGTAACTTACAAGTTATGATGTTGCTGAACAGTTATGGACCCTGGTGTACTCAACTACATGTTGATCAAGTGATTTGATTTCTCCCTAAGGAAACAAAGAGTTAACACTAGAATGGCCAGAAAGAAGGCATGTGACATCCAGCCTGAGGTCCTGGACAGGGGGAAGAAAACTTTAGCCATGCTATATATTGCTTGGAGTAATTTTATTTGGTTGACACAGGAGACGCTCCCCAGCCAGCTGCGCTCAGCTTTAGATACTCTCTCAGACAGCAGGGGCTGGAGCTGCTTCATCAGCCTGCAACTTTTCTGGCTGTCTTGATTGTCTGCTAAACATCTGGCAACTTTGGCGTGGCCAAAGGATGCTATAAGAATTAATCAGCTAAAAGAGATAGGCATGGTTCCCACCAGCCCCTGCCTTATTCTTCAAATAATCGTTTGTGCCTGCATGTTGCAGATCCCAGCAGCAGCGCATTCCCCAGTGCGATCACACAATGGGCCTCTGGCTTGGAGGGATGGGGAATCATGAAACATGGAGCTCCCAACATGATTCATTCAGATGTTTCGCATTACTTCACTGCAAACTGAAAACTGCTGCAAGGCCCAACACACATGTATCTTCTTTTTGCCTTCTGCCTGTAGAGATAGCTCAGAGTTTTCAGTATCTCATCTCCTACCTCACCATTCCACTCAGTGTTTCCAGCTGGAAGAGCAGAGACTTTTTACTCTGTTCCCCCAGTTTGCAATGAACAGCTAGGACTCCAGAGTGTGGAATTAGAAGGGAAGGATGTGTGCCCAGGAGCTGAACAAGAAAAGCAAAGTTTCCACAGAGTTGACATTTTCCCTTTTATTCTGTTGTTTCTACAGTCATAAAAATAGGGAGAATAAAACCTTAAAATGAAGCAATATAATCCTTAGTAATATAATTGAATTATATTGTAATAAAAGCAGTAGTATAATAATAATAATATTACATAAATACTGTAATAGCATGAAGCATTTTCTGAAACATACACACATAGCCGTAAAAGTGATCTTCATAATTCTCAAAAACAGAATACATTGCTCTGATTACTTCTTTGGAACAGATCAGAGCATGAAAAATGTTACTTGCTGGCCTCTCAATAGGGTACTCACAGAATCGGATTGCAGAATCAGGAGACATGAAAGGCCTGATCCTGGGGCATGGTCTCCAGCCCCATTGGACTCTCAGGAAGCCTTGTAAATACCCAGAGCACTCTGTCCTGGCTGCCTGGCTGCAACATCCAAACTTCGTGATGGTTTCTCAAGTGCTCCTTCTGCTGTGCCCAATACTTAGCAATACCCAGCCAGTGATAAGAGCCTTCTCTGGTGGCAGTATGAAGCTTGTAGTTCAAGGCTGCAGCAGAAAAGACTGCCAGGGACTGGCTTTTCCAGTCTTGTAAATAATGTTATGATGCACAAAGTGAGCTTGAAAGCATGCTGCTGATGCTTGTTAGTATTCAGTTTGCCAGCAATGGAGGAAGACCCTAGCAGGAAGAAAGAAACATGAACATTAAAAATGAGATGCCAAAATCTTAAGCTGTCTCTTCAACATGACCCAGAGTTTGAAAATACAGCATCTAGTCCAAGACATTGCTCTGATCCACCTTCAGCGTGTTAGATAATATCTCCCTTGGGACATAGCTTTCCAGACAGCAGGGTAGCACCTCGGAATTTACTGTGCCATGTAAACCCCTCCTAGAAAGACAGACCACTCAGAAGCATTTAAAAGGTGGCAGATTGTGTAGCTGAATCCAGGGGAAGTGGAGCTAGATCCTGTGGAAGGGCAGAATTTTGGGGGTAAGAAAGGCCCTCTAGAGGTCTCTAGTCCAACAACATGTTTGCGGCATGGCTAACTCTAAAGCTAGATCTGGCAGCTCAGAGGAAAAGTCTCAGTGTCTCCAGGGATGGAGGTCTCACAGCCTCTGTGGGCACCTGTTCCAGTACAGCACCACTGCCAGGGGAGACTTTTTCCTTCTGTCCAATTGGAATTTCTCTTGTTGCAGCTTGTGCCTGTTGCCTCATTTTCCCTCTGTGCAGCTTTGAGGAGAGTCTGGCTCTGTCTTCGCTGCCTTTATGTAATGGAAAACTGCAGCTAGATCCCACTTAGCCTTCTTTTCTTTAGGTCTAACAAAGCCAGTTCCCTCTGCCTCTCCTTGTAGGGCAAGTGCTCCAGCCCCCTGACCCTTGCAGTGGTACTCCACCAAACCATCTCCGGTTCTTCAGTGTCTTTCTTATGCAAGGGAGGCCAGGACTTGACACAATGGTCTGTATTTCTCTGGAGCGTGTACCTGGAACTCACTGTCCTCATTACACCTCTGCCTAATTAGTACAATGGAGCTGGGTATTCACAAGGGCTGAGCACATAGAGTTTCCATTCCTTCTGTGGAGGGTTGGTAGCTAGTCAGAACTACTGATAATGGGCCCTATTCATCTTCATTTTAGGGGTGGCTTGAGTTTAGCTGAAACAGCAAAGCAGTTGAGCAAGTGCCTGATTTTCAGCATGAGTGTCCCAGTGCAAGCTTCCTAGCCACCAGGACTCTGCAGTAATCAACAAGGTTGCCAGGGGCACAGGGAGGGACAGGTCATTTATTAGCTGGCTCTTTAAAACCAAGACCTGAAGGGCATATTCGCCTTGTACTGCTGCCCAGGGACCTGTGCTGAGTTGGCTGTAGTTTGTTGGTACTCACAAGCATTTAGCAGACAGCTCTGTTCAGCTCCCTGGTAAGCATCACACTATGCATTTGATGATTGTGCGTAAGCTGCTAAATTATTTAATCATCTCAGACATTAGGAGACCCAGGAAGGCTGAAAGCCAAGGGAAAAATATCTCCTAAACAGTTACATTGCATTAACTACTTTGTTAGATCAGCTGACTGACTGGATAATACCACTGACTGTGTATCCTGTCACCTGAATGTCTTATTGAGACAGCTAGAATTAGAAAGGTCAGGTCCTGAGGTATTAAAAGACCTATGTAATGTTTGGGGTGGATGGAACTGAAATGAAGTCTAATGTGTACCTTTTCCTCAGTCAGAAATAAAACAAGGCATTTACAGCATCCTACAAACAGGTTAGTTTTTCTCCTTCCAGACTTTAAGTTCCTGTCTGTATTATGTAGTTCTGTGCATCCCTTCCTCTATCTCCTGCCATCCATTCTGCTAGCCCCCATTCTACATATAGGGACCAGTTCAAGCAAGAACTGGCTTGCCCCACAAAGGGTGGCTGAGCCAGGAAGTTAACTCCAGTCCTGGTTCAGTAGACCACCTTCTCTTTCTTGTATAGTAGGATATCAGGCCATACAAATAACTTCTGCAGTTGTATGGATTGCAAGAAATGGGGAATGTAGATCTCAGTCATATGATACTCTTATGTGTGAGCTCTGATCCTGAAAGTGAATCCACCCATCTGGGCTTTTGAACTTGCTCAGAACTTAACTAAAATCAGTGGCCCTGTCCTGAGAGGCAAAAAGAGTGTACTTGAATCATGTTTACACAGCTGAAGGAGCTTTTGGGATCACATAGCTCCAGTAAGATGCAAGCTAATGAACTTGTAGCTGATCCATGTAAAGAGTTGAAATAATTTACCCTTTCCTTAGTAAAAAAACTGAGTGTATTGCTAAATCTCTACTCCTGGCCACAAAGGCACAATGTAGCAGCATAGTCCTTGGCAATCTCTTGCCCGCTTGGCCCTCTGTTCATGCAGCATCAAGCCCATGCTTATCATTTCTACTATTGTTTCTGCTAACACTATTGCCAGGATCCTCCAAACCTCCTTTTTCTAGATTTTGCATTACTTTTCACTCTCAGTGTTTTCTTCAAGTGCCTACTGATGAAAAGGATATGACAGAGCTCTGTCCAATTCAGAAAGATGTATGAAGCGAAGCTCTGGGGTCAATAATCATCTTCTCCATGCTGGTATGCAACAAAACTTTTCCAGCAGTAGCTGTAATCTGAGAAGAGAGATATCCAGTTACTCTTGATGAAAGGCATGCCCAGTTCTTTCTTCATGAATATGTCAGTGAGTCACTTCTTTCTCAGTAAGACAACAGTAAAGGGCAGGAGAAAGATACTCATCTGAGGGTATTCATGCAAGGGACCAACAATGACTTGCAACTACACAAATAAGTTAGTGGAAAGGGGAACCAAAACTCTACAAATAGCAATGTGTCTAAAAAGGGGAATTGCCCGAGAGAGAGAGGTCACTACAATGGCTTGGGCAACCCCTATTACAGATAGCACATCAGGACATAATGCCGGAACACATTGGCCAAGGGAGAAGGAATCAGCAAGTGGCAGGCTGCTTCTCTGGGAGGGACTGAAAAGAGAAGTGGCACGTGCAATCAGGGCTGTTCAGGCATACCTTTTAGCAGCCTTGTGCTTGATCACAGCAGCTTTGGATAAGACAATAAACTCATTGCTTCAATCATGAATTTGTCTGACTTCTCTCGATGATCAGGGAAAACCTAGAGTGAACACCCTACCATTTAGCAGTTTCATATTGATCTAAGTGTTCATAGGACGGCCAGAGCTTCTGTCAATGCTCTGGTGGTATAATCCCAGAGAGAGGTTCCCCAAGATAAGCAATGTCCTTTAAGTTTACATTTGACCTGGTAGATTTTGTAGCTGCACACTCCAGTAGTAAGTATCCAGACAGGTATGTGAGATTCATCTCTTCAAATGTACATTCCTTTCTGTGAGCTACTTGTCTGGACTATTTTTACAGCCAAACATCAACAGGCAAGCAAGATATACATACAAAAAGACACACATGCAAGACATGTCCTCTGAAGGGAGGATATCATCTGAAAGTCTCGTTTAGATATGTCTCCTCTTCTCCAACTATCAAGGGAAACCAATTACTTGCTGCAGCTGGCAAGCTGATCTGCATATATATGCTAGGAGGGACAGGTTCTATCTTACGCTTAGGATTTTTCACTGTATATAAAGGAGGCATGGATGGCTAGAGAAAGACGTAACTCTCCTTATTCAGATTTGGCAAGAGGCAATGGCCGTGCTGGTCCTGCTGCTGTATGGGATTGGGGAAGAAATAAGGCAGAAGAGAATGGCATTTTTGCACTCACTAGTCCTCCCCAATGCCAGTCATCACCACTATTACAAAGCACAACTGCTGAGAGTGCACATAATCGCAGAATTTTCAATCCACACCTAGACAAAGCCAAAGAGTAGCTGGGTTACCTGCACGATTCATGATATGTATAATGACTCCATTTGTTGCCAGGTTCCTGAGACCTTGCCGGTTACGGATATCCAGATGCTTGAACAGCTTGGCTGCATATATTTCCAAGGTCACATTGGTATGTATCCCCAGGAACTCCAGAATTCTTCTGGAGCATTTCCCACAGGGAGTAGTAGATAGGACCCAGGTGATGGAGCAAGAAACTGATGGCATGGCCTTGAAACAATTTTCCAAGAAGTTGACTTCAGCATGTGGGGTAGAATTGTTTGAGCACCAGCTCCTCCAGATGGTACCTCTGCTCCACATGATTTCACACAGCAGGTACACTACCTTTGGATGTTGGCCAGGCAAATAATTTCTTTTGAAGTCATTTGGCTGTATCTTCCACCTGCAACAAAAGTACCAGCAGTACTATGATCCTAACACTTCAATGACGTTTGGTCCCATTGTGCATTGCCTGCTCTCAATATCAGCTAAGCCTCCCACTCTCAGCCTTTCCCATCCCAAATGAGCAGCTTGAAGAATGTTGCAATCTAATGATCTAAATCTGGAATTTGATGAAGGCTCCAGAATTATTCCCCTAGAGTGGCTCTGGTGAAATACCCACAGCACCTCCTTGAGAGGTGTTGAGAGGGTAAGCAACTCCATCACCACTCTGAGATCAGCACTGGTCAAAGCAGGGAAACAACTGGAAAGGAAGATCAGGGAAAGGGATGGTAAGAAGAAAACAAGGCACAAGGCTTCTTAGCTTTGCCTGTCTCTGGAAATTGCCATGGGGCCCAGGCAGCACACGGTGATAGAACTGTATCTCTTACCCTTGGTTGTTGCTCTGGGTGCAGGATCTGTATAGAAAAGATTTGTGAGTCATTGGGGATAGTAGATCAGAAAACAAAATTTCCTCTACACCTCCTGTCCTAGCCCCTTTCAGTCTATACACTCCCTGCCAAATCTCTTTTATCTAAAAAGGCTTAGTAAGTAATCCCTGCACAGCAGGATAGCCACTCTGGGATGCAGGAGTGGTGGATTTCTACCTGGGAGCTAAACTTGATGATTGTTTAAACTATGCTGTACATGAACCCTTGCTCACTTGAACACGTTAGGGTTGGCTGTGATCTCACTCAAGTTTAACTTCACTGTTTTCAGCAGTACTGCGTCTGCTTTTCCCTGACTAATCGAAGAGCAGAATCAAATCTCTTCTCCCTTTGTATCTTCCAAACCACTTCTACTAGGCAAAACTTGAGCTATTTTCCTGTTGGTACTCAGAATGTCAATCTAGACAAAAACATTTTCACAGCCAATGGTTGTTTCTTTTCTTAGTATGAAACTGTTTCAAAAGCTGAAAAAATATCAATGCCAAGGAAAAAATATCAGTGCAGAAAGGAGGGTGATTTCTGACTAACAAATACCTATGGGGTGGCACCACAGACCTGTCTGATTATATACATTTTGTCTTTTGTGGTGGCAAAGAAGTCTGACCCTATGACTCATTCATCCCTTCCCAGCTGAGGGTCTAGATGAAAACAATTGCAGGTGATCAAGGCTAGTTATTTCTTTTGTAAAAGTCCATCCATAGCAAACTTAAGATCTAAGAACCCTCATTTTATTGAAGAAAAGAATTAATTTACTTAGAATTAAGATACTAACGGCACTTTTCCATAGCTCTTAGCTCTTTAAGATGAGGAATTATGAAATATACACAGTGAAATTACATTTCAGCAGGAATAAAATAGTCTTCCACATCAACAGAGACCTGATCAGCTCTTTGCACAGCCTTATTGCACTGATTCTTTAAGAGGCATTTTCTAGTTGTTTATTGCATTGAAAACAAAATAGGTGAAAAGATAAGCTAACTAATTTGCTACATTCTTAATTGCCTTTGAGATCTCTTTCCACATTAAGAGGTCTTTTGGAATGTAAATTCTTCCTGCCCAATGCCACATCATGGTTAACAAAAATATATTAATATTTTGAAGCTGGACCTATGACTCAAGATACGGTAATGCATTCAAAGAGATACCCACAAATCCACGAGTGTCTCCTTTGTATCTTCACGTGCCAACACACACATTTGTCTGTACTCACCAGTTCCTTAGATACAACTACAGTAAATATCTACACTGAATATGGAGAAATAGACCTGCTATTCGCATACATGTACTTACCTCTATCAGTGATGGCAGCCATGGATATTTCTGGATTTGTCTGTCGCCTCTTGGGTAATGCACGTCCCTTTATTAGTCTTACTTTTGTTTCAGCTTCTATTCCCGAAGACTGAACTTTGGACATTAGTAATGTTACTCAGCTGAATATTTCGTCATGGTGACTTGCTTTTATGCAGATAAACTACCCCACTGGGTGAAACTGAAAGGAAGTTCCCGGCAGCAAAAGACTGCGAAAGAGGGTGAGTCCCATTCAGAAGTGGATCTGGGCATGTAGACAAGGTTGCCTACCAGAAGCTGGAATTAACAGGTGAGCCATTTTTTTGCAGTACAGAATAGAAATCATATCTCTTTATTACCACTAGCCGCAGAATAGAAAAGCAACTCTTCTCTAGTCACCCCAATGCACCAAGAGAGAAAGAGCATCTACACAAATGGCATCAAGTCACATAGCTGTGGCATGGCAGATGATAACTTTTCTGGCACCCAGATATCAGAAAGTTGAGCAGAACCCGGTGGAGAGAGGGAAACAGAAGACGTCATCTGCAAAAGCTTGTGATTTTATGGATCTCCAGCAGGTGGTGATGGTTACTGCCATTTCCCTTCATGGGACCATTCTGTGGAGTTCTAAGGACCACTCTTACACCCTTGAACCTGGGTCCTCACTTAAGCAAGGAAGACCCTCAATGTGTGTGAGGACACAGCTACAGCTGTGGTCAGTGACTGGGCCAACACTCTCAGGCTAACTCTAAGCAAGCTGCCCGGCATCCAGGAGAGCTATGGCAGTGGACAGCTTGTTGTGGGGGAACACCCAGATATTTATGACACTTCACAACTGAGAAGAACTCTGCACTCACGTGGGCACCCTGAGAGCAAAACATGAGCCAGCTGATCTGCAGAAGCTATTCGTCATGACAGATCAGTTCCCTGATGTAAAAAGAATAGGCTTTTTCCAGTGCCCTAAGAAACCTGCTCAGTGTTATGAACTGGGCATCACCTTCCTGTGATCTGTTCTGTAACTCACAAGATGCAGCAAAAAATATTTCCCATTTAATCTGAAAAATGAGTGAAACAATGCTAGTTGCTAGTGAGAAGCTTTCCTCTGACTGACACACCCAAAACTGGCTTCCAGAGCAAAGGGATCACAAAAGAATTCTTCATATGGCTTAGCTAGAGATGACTGTGCTGAGTCAGTCTCTATCATTTACAGTTTCCTCTGGTTTTGTGACACAATTATTTTGTGGCCTGATGCAAGCTGCGAAAATGGATCCCTCGTGAGCCATCGGCCAGTAATGTGCACTCCCTGAGGACAAAGCCATTGCCTTCCTCAATGCCAAGTCTGACTTGGGATTGTAAATCTAAGGGAGTGATTTATTTGTATTCTCCGAGGCCAGCCCCCAATATTCTAAAATCAAAAAATATTCAGTTTCCTGCAAAGGTAGAACAAACAGAAGTGAACATGAATTGTGGAGTACAGAGGGAGGAGGGATTCAGGCACTGGCAGGACCCTCTGTGAAGGAGAAGGTTAGTCTTGGCAGGTTATCGGGCAGTGCAGTGCCAACACAGCATCTGCCTTCAGGGCCTTTTCTGCTGGAAGGTCACCACTCACTTTACAGCACAGAATTGTTCCCTAGTGGTTGCGTTAGTTCATACCTTAGGAAGAGTGAATGGGATCAACTCAGACACTCAGAGACTTCTTGAAACAAATAAAAAAGTGTTTGACTAATGTGTTTTTGAGTTCATGGACATGATACTCAATAAGGCCAGAAATGCATTGATATTATAATATTCTCTTCATTTCCTTCTCTCTGCAGTAGATGTTTACAAATAAGCGGTAGTAAATTAGGCTTTTGAGATGCTTAGTCTGATCTGCAAGAAATGCTTTGATTAGCAGCAGTGCTCAGTAGCAGTAGTTCCTGGTATAAAAAACCACCAATGTGCCACAGAAAGCAGAGAGAGAAAAAATGAGTCCAAGCAGAAGCAGGGAATTTGCAATGCAACATTTCCAGGTGTCTCCAGGAAGCTGAATATTCTCTATGAGATAGTGGAAAACCAAAAGAAGAAAAAAAAAAGGAAACGTCATTCTGTCATTCCTGCCAGCCTAATGTGAGGCGAGGAATCCCTTCAAAATTCGGCAATTGGTTTAACCCTAACAAAATCAGAAAGACAAGGTTACTACACAAGTGAATTTTCATGCTTCTAGAAGAACTTGCACATCCTGTCTACAGGGACCAAACTTCAGTGCTTCAGAGGATGATGGTAACCTCCAGAAGGGTCATATATCTGGGTGGGAAAACTCTGTCTTGACCTTTATGAGCAAACAGCAGTAATCCAGTATGCCTTTAGGTAGCTACACGTCTGTAGAAAGGGTCATATATATGGGTGGGACTTCATATTACTCAAACAGCTGTGACCAAAATATTTTTTTCTATTTCTCATGCTGTCAATTATCTACCCTTACAGAAGTTGCTTAAGATAATGTCAGAGATAAATGTGAAGGTGGTTTGTAATGCTGAGCTATTGGTAACAGCTGAATATATCTCACCCGCTCCAGCAAATGGATTTTTTTAAAAATAACCACCACCCTCATATGCATGCCTCCTGAACATAAATTCATTTTGGAGGAACATACACAGCAAAGGGCACACAGAATGGTGGACATACACTCACTCATGACTCCTTTAGCCACCAGGTTCCTTAGACCTTCATGATAACATTCCCTTTGGTGGTAGTAGAGCCATGCTGTATATATATGACCTGATTCACCAGGGGTAATCATCTAGAAACTTCACAGTTTCTTCAGAACACTTTGCAGAGGGACTCCAGGATATACACTAGGTGACAGAGAGCTGGACAGAGCAATAGGAAGCTAGCTCCCTCCAGATGTCTCCCAGGAAACAGAGTTCAGCATAACAGTCCTGCAGCAAGACAGTATTATGGTAGTGGTGTCTACTGGATGTACCACTGCCCTAATTTATCTCACTGCACCAGCTGGGTCTCGAGAGAACAGGCACATAGTTTGCATTTTTTCTTAAATGTCTTTTGGCTTATCTGACACTTGAAATCCAAGATGTCCGCCAGGTAACACCAACTCCAGTGTCACACTGAACAATTTTATTCAGCATAAAACACAAACTTGGACTGACATAGAAGTCATAGAAATGGAAACATATGGAAAAAATAAGGAAAGACAGGCAGGTTAGAGAGAAGAATGAGGAGCACAGAAGAAGGAGAGTTAGATCAGACATCATAGAAGACAAAAAGGGACAAGGTTTGAATCAGCCAAGATCCCAATTTGCAAATCTCTGAGAATTTTACAGGTACTGAGCTTCTATTCTCTGGCTGAATGATCTATTGGAAAGAGGTGAGAATCACCCGGTGGAAGTCTGGAAGCAAGGGGGAAGGCAAAACTGAATTGTGACCAAAAGCTTGGGGCTCATGCCACAGAGGCTTAGGTCTCAATCTCCACTTACAAGCCGCTTCCTGGACTTAATTTGTAATGGTAAATTTTGTGTTAGTTCAAGTGTTCTGCTGGCACATTTGACAGTAAAAGGAAAATCCACTGTGCATTTGTTTGGATTTAATGGAGATTTCTCAGTAGATATCTACATTTTCATGGAAAGAAAAAACACACAGAGCCTTTTGAGATTTACTCTGTGAACTTCAAATTTAAAAAAGGGCTAAAATGTGTCTCTGTGTGTATTACTATATATGTATGAGTACACACTCACACAGATATTTACATATATATGTATGCATAATAATGCAATGATGCATATAAAACCAAGCTTGTAGGTACACAAATACACATCCTTAGCAGCATATGAGTTTACAACTCTGACTGATAAGCACACCCACCCATGGCCTTTTTATCTCTCCCAGCACCTTTGCTTTCCATTCCTCTCCAGGTTACACAGCATCATCGTACTTTACTGAGACTCTTATTCAGTTTCCATACATGGAAACTTAAACATAAGAGATTAAGATAACTGATGATGCCCTGCTACTACTGGGTAAGCTTTATGAGTCTGACTCCAAACAATGAAGTGGAATGGCAGCCAGCCACGAGGGTGTGTGGGCAGAGCCCTGACCCAGGCAAGGTGGAGAACAGGTGGTTAGTGGGAAGGACTTACCTGTGTGCTTACTTCAGTATTAATTTTTCTTAGCTAAACAAAACATCCCAATATCCTTGTAATATAATTCTTTCACATTAACTGGTGAGGCTGTAGAAATCAGAGAAGTGGATCAAATATATATCATGAGGAGTCAGTGTGAAAAAAGAAGCTGCGAGTGAACGTATCTGTATTTTGGACTATGATTTTCTACTCTAAGCAGTCCTTCTACTGTCATCTCACACTACTTTGCATCACAGAAGTTCTATATATTTATCTTTCTGATTTTGCCTTGTTTCTACCTCTTCATTTCAATGCACGTGCTGTGTCAAAGCACTTGGCAGAACAATAAGTACCCCAAATTGGGTGGACATCAGTATGTCCATATTCCCTTTGAGAGACTGAGTCTGGAATAGTCATCAGACAACTGGCAGGGTTTTAAATAGTGGGGGGGACAACAAAACCAGGTGGACTTCACTTGAAAGAAAGCAATGATTCATCTGTTCCTTTCCTATCAGTCATGCTGGAGACATCGTTCAGAGCAGCTCTAGGAACATTCAGCACTGAGCTTTTCTTTTCCAAGCACTTAGGGATTACTCAATGGTGACCATATGGTTCACCTGTAAGCTGTAGCTCCCATGGGAGGTAAAACCTCCATTACAAGCAGAAAATGTCCACCAGAACCAGGCATTACAACCATTGGGCACCATCGAGGATGGAGTTAATTTTCTTCATAGCAGCCCGTATAGTGCTGTGGTTTAGCCTGATGACCAAAACAGTGTTGATAACACACCAACATTTTAGCTATTGCTGAACAGTGCTTGCACAGCATCAAGGCCTTCTCTGTTTCTGAATTTGCCCCCAGGTGAGTAGGCTGGGAGTGGGCAAGATGCTGGGACAGAACACAGCTGGAACAACTGACTCGAACCGACCACAGGGATCTTTCATGTCATCTAATGGTATGCTCAACAATAAAACTTGGGGGGATTTTTTTCTGAAGTTGCTGTGGCTTGGGGACTGGCTGGTCGTCAGTCTGCTGGTGGTGAGTGATTGCCTCTGCATCATTTGGGGTGTCTTTTCTTTTTTTTCCCTTCACTTATTAAACTGTCTTTATCTTGATGCATGAGTTTCTCCCTTTTGCCTTTATGATTCTCTCCCCCATTCTATGGGGCAGGGAGAGCAAGCAGCTGTGTGGTACTTAGCTGCCTGCCAGGGTTAACCCACCTCACCATCTCATGTCCACAGGTAGGCTAGAAATCCACCCTTACTACATCCACAGGTAAGCTGCTAAAGAGGTCTTGTAAGAAGTCTTCAGAAGACGCCAGAGATACGGGGTTGCTCTGCCAGGATCTTCATGATTCGGGCCCTGTGTTACTATGTAAATAGTCTCTCCATCACAGCTAACACTCCTTTTCCTGTCACTGGCATGGAGTGGGACTGTGAGATAGAAATCTGTGTGTTTAAGCAGCAGCAAGTGCTTTACGATATTCCTCATAGCAGAGACACGACAATCTTCAGGGGACCATCTATCAGTCTTGATGATAGCTTTGAACTTCAATAGTCATGGCATGTGGTGCAGGTCCAGGGGACACCTGGTACAGCTGTGAGATATCCCTTCAAGGGAAGAGATTTAGGGAATGCAGCTGAAGCGGTGGGTCCCAGCTACCTTTTCCCAAGTTGAAGCTGTGTTGCTTAGGCCGGTCAGCAGTACAAGGAGGAGCCACACCTCCCGCAGTGATGGTTATGGATTGTGTTCATTGCATCTGACTAGCTCTTAAGAGAAGTGAGGGATTAAAAGGTGGATATGGGGCTAAGCAGTGTTTGTGAGCAGCAGATGGCAGAAGTGGAAAACAAACGAGATGGAAATCAAGATGTAGCAGGGAACTGTGAGGGTGGAAGGGCACACCTTTTATCCAAAAATCCAGCTGAGCTGTCATGGTTTACTCAGATGAGTACACCCAATGGGGTCAACTGTAAATGCTCATCAGATCCAGCTATGAAAGTGGCATGAAAATCATCTCCAACTACCCAAATAGTCTTGGCCCTGGTGCTATGGATTAGGCATTCACTGATCAGGATGCTGCTATGGAAGGACCTCACTATGGGGTAGACCAATAATCCAGATGGTAGTTGGAAGCAGAGGGAATTATGATACCATGTCTCAGCAATCTGCTCTGTCACAATTTTCCTGTCTTATCTTAGAGAAGTCATGCATGATGCTGACAGGGAAGCCCTGCCAGATCTCACTACTACAGTTAAGACAGATTGCAGATTTGGAGGCTAACACAGTTACTGCTTGTCATGTAAGACAGGTAGGGCTGCAGGGTGGGGAACATATCCTTCTGCACCTCCTTTGCCACAGCCTACTGCCCAGTCCACAATCCACCTTCATCAGAGACACTTAAACTAAGACACTCAAACGGAGACACTCTGCCTCCCACCACCATGGCTAAGGTTCAAGGATGAACAGAGACTTCGTTTGGCAGGAAAACTGCTCTTGGTTTAACCAGACCCATGGTAGCAATGGATGCAGTGCAAGCAAGGCAATACCAGTGCAAAGCACTGTGGCTCTGCATCACATCTCTGGGGCTGCAGATCAGGAAGCAGAGCTGAGCCAGGCTCCCAAAGCCACTTTGGGGAGATAAAGCTCTGGCTGCTCCCTGGGTCTGTTCAGAGCTCTGGGATGCCACCAAGTGACCATCCAGATGCACAGGTGGGGTGGCACATACAGAGCATGCTGGCATAGAAGCTCTGATCTGCTGAAGCAAAAGTCCAGGCCAAAACAGTGATGGAGCTCCAACCCCTTCAGTGCCTGACAGATCTGAGCCCCAGCAGGGCTGCTGCAGGGAGAGAGACAACAGCTAGCAGCACTGTCCAGTCAGGAAACAGACTGTGAGGAAAGCAGTCATCACACTGTGTGGCAGGACATGGGCTTGGGCTGGAGGTGGAGAGGATGTGAACAGACCAGGTAGCCAGAATGGAGTGCTGGATGAGGCCTTACTCTACATATCATCCATAACTTCTGAATGACTGAGTTTAAGCACAAGTTGCCTTCAGTTTTTATTATGAAAACAGTTTGGGGTTCTTGCTTGCTTGTGACATAGGAATGGCACAGCCTTGCTTTGGCCAAGAGCTGGTTACAATGCAAACAGGGGCTGAGTGTGGTAAGTCAAGGCCAACAGGACAAAGTAAACAAGAACTAAGTGTAATGAGCCTTGGCATGGACGGTGGATCAACCAGTGACAGAACCATGCCCAAAGCTGCTGGGAAGGTATACTGTGATATCATTTGATTGGCAGCCTGTGCCAACAACTAGCTACAAAGACCTTCCGCAGCAGAGATTGTGAGGGGACACTTGGTTCACTTCATAAATTGAGCTTAGCGGTTTCACACTGTCTGTCTTTCTCTTCCCCCCAAAACAACTTGTGTGATCAATTTTCTCTGCCTCTTTAAGACCAGCTTGAAAGCATCAGCTCCTGAACTTGTAAGATGTAAAGACCCATATCTAAACAAGAGGACACATCTACCAAAGTGGACATTACTTAATTGAGGAGTGCTGCCATTTTGTGAGTTACAGGTTGTCATCTCTTAGTTTCCATAAGCCAGATTCTCTTTAGGCTAGACTGGTCCAAAACTCTGAGTAATTCTATTGACTATGTTAAAAGATAAGCAATACAAATGAGAGAAGAATCAGGCCCAATCATAGCTTTAGAGTTTAATGCTAAAATCGATATAAGTCAATGAATATTTATGCTAGTCTTGCAAAAATAACCTAGCGTCAGGAATAGGGGAGGGAGAGAGGTTCTGTTCCCAAGCACTCACTACTGACAGCAGGGCTTGTACCTTTGCACAGTACAGAGGAGGAAACAATCGGACAGAGGAGCAACAACCCAGCTTGACTACTGCAAGGGATACAGCTGCATTCCTACAGTTCTTTGTGCAGCCTAATGTGCCTTGCTTTTCAAGGAGTTTCCAGTGGATACATCTAGTGGTCCAGTTTCAGGACGGGCTTGCAGATAAAAATACTTTATAACTTCTTTTAGCCAGCTGAGTGGAGCTGCTGAAATGCAATGACCACAGATACTGTAATTATCGTTCCACAGTCACACCATTTGGTGGATGGAGGATTTGCTTCTATTGAATGGAGCATCTGGATTTTTTAAGTTGCTCTTTTAAGATCCAGTGCTGCTGTCAGTTGCATGTTCTAGCTCCCACTGAGCCAGTGGAAAATTCTCTAGGCTAGCACAGTCTTTCAAATGCAGACAAGTGTTTCAGTGATTAATGATGAGACATCAGTATAGCAAGAACGGGCACTTATTGTGATTAGTTGATCAGTTTAAAACAGAGACAAGTACTTATTTACATGGCAAGCTGTGAACTTCTGGAATCTGCTGCCCCAGTAAACTGTGGACACAGATGGCAGGACAGGGTCAACAGAGATCTGAGAAATTCATGGTAACAAGTCCATAAACTGACACTAAAGGGAAGATGCAGGGTTCCCAACCACAATCGTTGTGGGTATTGAGGTAGTGTGACCGGATCATAATGAACCACAGATAGTGGCCAGGCTTGTCTACGCTCCCTAAAAAGCATCTCCTCCTGCCACTACTAGATACAATGTCTGGACTATCCTCTCTGCCCTGATGGGGCATTTTCTGTGTTTTTAAGTTCACTTTTGTTCCTCTTGCAGCATGAGGTAGGAGACAAGGCTAGCCGAGAGGACAGCAAGTCTCCAGAGATGTTCTTCTTGGCACCCTGGCCTTCTCTTGCCAGAGATTCATTTTTCAAGAGTCAAGGAAATAGCCTGTTTTCATCAAAATGCCTCAGTGGAAGTAAGTTATAGTAAATGAATCAACCGTTTGGGTGCTAATTTAGCAGTCCTCCTTAAGTACCCTTTTCCCATCAGCCTGTGCACCACTGGGCTACATCAGAGGAAGAACAATATTAGCAGAGTATTGAGTCTGGGACGCTGTTCCCCATTCTGGCTGCTACCTGCCTCCATTTCCACATCCAGAAGTTTCTCATTGGGGATATTTAGCACTGTCCAGTATATTCAAGATTCCCAGTGACAAGCTGTCTGTCCAGGATATTGGTGGCTTTTAGAAACTGGGGAATGTTAGCAACATTTTATGATTGTTATCTTCTACACACAAGCAGTAAGGCAGCTGGCCATCTTCTGTGGGTGAAATCTCTTAGTAGAGGATCAGAGATAACATTGGTCCGTTACTTGATGAGGTTGGTCACCTCACAAATAGGGATGCAGACAAAGCAGAGATGTTTAATGCCTTCTTTGCCTCTGTCTTCAACACTGATGGTGGGCCCTGGGACCCCTAGAGCGCTATGTTGGAAGACCGTGATTGGGGAATGATGAACTCCCAGTCAACCCTGAACTTGTTCGAGACTTGCTGCTCCAGCTGGATGCAGATACATCTATGGGGCCTGATGGGATTCATCCCAGGGTACTGAAAGAGCTGGCCAATGTTATCACAGGACCTCTCTCCATTATTTTTCAACAGTCTTGGGAGTCTGGAGAGGTCCCAGTTGATGGGAAGCTGGCAAATGTTGTCCCAGTTTTCAAGAAGGGTAAGAAGGAAGACCCTCGTAATTACAGGCCTGACAGTCTCACTTCAGTGCCTGGTAAAATTATGGAGAAGGTTATTCTGAGAGTTATTGAAAAACCCTTGAGAGACAACGCAGTCATTGGTCATAGCGAGCATGGGTTCACGAGAGGGAAGTCCTGCTTAACCAACTTAGTTTCTGTTTATGACAAGGTCACCCATCTAGTTGACAAAGGGAAGCCAGTAGATGTGGTGGTTTTGGATTTTAGCAAAGCTTCTGATACTGTCTCTCACAGTATCCTTCTGGATAAACTGTCCAGCATGCAGCTAGAAAAGTCCATAATACGTTGGGTGAGCAATTGACTGACAGGTCAGGCTCAAAGGGTTATAGTAAATGGGGTTACATCACGCTGGCAGCCAGTCACCAGTGGGGTACCCCAAGGCTCAATTTTAGGGCCAGTGCTCTTTAAGGTTTTTATAAATGATCTGGACACAGAAATCGAATGTACATTAAGTAAGTTTGCTGACGATACTAAACTAGGAGGAGCTGTGGATGCCCTCAAGGATAGAGAGGCCTTACAGAGAGATGTGGATAGACTCGAGAGCTGGGCCATCACCAACCGTATGAAATTTAACAAGAGCAAGTGCCAGATTCTCCACCTGGGACAGGGTAATCCTGGTGCTGATCTCCTCTCTCTGGTGACCAGTGATAGGACAGGAGTGTTATGGAAATTACACATGCCAGCCACCATAACAGGATTTGACTCTAGGTTTCTGCTGAATCGATAAGCCGAAAGATAGATTCCTCTATAAAAGTACTTTTTATTAATAGCGCTACAGCTCGAGCTGGGTGCCTCCAAAGAGGGACCTCAAACAAAGAAATCCCTGGGCAATGATACCCTTACAATCTAAATTCCCCATCCCTCATGCGACAGTTCAGACCAGTAGTAATATTAGGGTCTGGGGTCTTCCCGTTCTTCATTGGGTCGCTTCATTGTCTCTAGGCGGGCCATTTCTTTTCTTATCTCTAAGGTTGCAGCTTCTGTTAATGAGTGTAGCTTCCTTCTCTTCTGGCTTGAACTGGCTCTGGGGCCTTCTCTTACTTGACTACGTAAAAGTTCAACATATCTAAGTGAAAGTTCACAGCTTGAGGCCTAAGGCTTCAGCAAATTTAGCTACTAATGCTAAGCAAGTTATGCTAAACAAGTTCTATATAAGCAGTATACCAAATTGCATAACAGGAGGAAATGGAATGACAACGTGTCAGGGCAAGTTCAGCTTGGACATTAGGAAAAGGTTCTTCACTGAGAGGGTGGTCAGTCACTGGAACAGGCTCCCCAGGAAAGTTGTCACGGCACCAAGCCTGTCAGGATTCAAGGAGCATCTGGATGATGCTTTTAGTCATATGGTTTAGTTTTAGGTGGTCCTGCAAGAAGCAGGGAGTTGGACTCAATGATCCTTATGGATCCCTTCCAACTTGAGATATTCTATAATTCTGGTTCTATGAATGGGAGATCCTGAAATGAAAATAGAAGTATGACATTTAGATACTTTAACAAATGCACTTTGGACTTGCTGTGATCTGAAATGGACATAGCAGGAGAAGTCTATTACTTGTAATAGCCCAGAATATTTCTTTTCCACAGATGCCATATAAAATGGATTTCCCAGATGTTCAATGACCTACTTAGC
Organism: Gymnogyps californianus; assembly: GCF_018139145.2. Taxonomy (NCBI): domain Eukaryota; kingdom Metazoa; phylum Chordata; class Aves; order Accipitriformes; family Cathartidae; genus Gymnogyps; species Gymnogyps californianus. The sequence continues at coordinate 134,410,175 of NC_059471.1, read as the reverse complement.
CGTAGATATCTTTCACTCTGTTTCACTAAAAATAGCATTTGTCAGAAAACTCTAATATATTGAAATCAAAATGCTGCAGAACTTATATTAGTTTTGCTAGGGTTTTTTGTACACAGTCCTTCCAGGCCAAGGATGTGGACCTATTCATTCAAGCAGGGTCTCTTGTCTCCAGGGGCACAAACTTTCAGCACCATTGGTGAACACACTCTCTCTTCTCTCTCCTGCCTTTCAGGAGGTCTGGCACAAAACAAAAGCAAAGGTTGGATTTTCCCAGGGAACAGACATTCTCTTTTGAACAGCTTTTCTCATCTCGCAGAAACTGTACCCTTCGGACCAGTCAGGGAAGTTGCTGAATCAAATCTGGAAGGGACTTTAATGAAGTATGTAGGAGCCCAGTGACTAGGAGGGGGTGTCAGACCACTGCAGATGTTGACAGAAAGTGGCTGAGTAGCATCATTTGGTGAACAGAAACCCATGCTCAGATCCAGATTAGAAAGGAATCTGGTGGAGGGTTTCTGGGATGAGACTGGAGTTTCAGCTGATAATCAAGGGATTTCCCACTCTGGAGCCTGAAGGAGAAAAGCTGCACTCTTAGCCTTTGCTTCATAATATGATGGAAGAAAATCCACAGTGCTTCTCTCCCAATGGGACAGGACTATGAGTTTACTATATTACGTTTTCCAAAAGCATGCTGCAGCACTCTTTAAACTCCAACTGGGTATGAACAACTTCTTTCCTGCTCTTTACAGCTCACTGACCCCAGACCGCAAATCATTTCATGTGGTTCCCCCTATCCTTCAGAGTCCACTAACCTCAAAGACGTCCTTGAGCTTCAAACAATTCTTAGTTATCTCTGATTGAAAGCCCATGGTCCAGGAATCATCATCAGCATCTCCTTGGATAAAGTTATTCCAACAGTAAGTATAGTCTGGAGAAATGGAAGCAAGATGACTAACATGAGTTTATTCAGATATGAGACAAGCTCAGGGAACAAGACTTTTTAACCTCTTCCTTGTGCCCATGACACAGAGACAGCTTGGCCGCGGACAGGCCAGCTGATGGATGCTGTCCACTCCGTATTTGGAATCAATGCCATTCTCTCTGAGCATTTTTTTCCCCCCCCTGTCTTATCAGCGGAGGGCCCCTTCAGCCAGCCTTAACCCAGAAGCCGCATTTAGTGCCCTAGGACAAGGGAGAAGCACCCTGTCTCCCATTCCCTCAGGAGTGACAGAAAGATGGTGTCTCTAAACAAGGGAGAATTTTCATACAGGTCTGGTTGCTAAGAGTCCTGTCCCCCTTCTCCTGCAATATTTGAACATCTTTTTTTGGATGCAACACTGAGTCACTGAATGGTGATGGATGTGCCCTCAAAGAAGCTGGGCAGGACACTGGGCACCGAAGCGAGCCCATACCAGATTCACCCATGCACAACGTTCACCAGTTCACCCCTTCCCAGTCCCACAAAGCACAGGAAACCTTGCCTTCAATTTTCATGACAGCAATGGTTACTTCTGCCAAGCTCACAAGGTTCTTCAGACCTTGGCGGTTTTCTTCATCTTCTATGCAATAAAGCCGTGCTATATGTATGTTTATGTTCACATTTGAGTGCTGCTTTAAGAAATTCAGTATTTCATAGCAGCAGTCGGCACAGGGGCTCCAGGACAAGTACCAGTTGATGGAACAGTTGACATAATTATTGGATCTTCTCATCTTAAAGATCTTCTCCAGGAAGTAGACTTCAGCATGGTAATCCCATACATTTTTGACCCAATGTATCCAAGGCGTGCCCGTCTCACCCCACTGCAGTTTGCATAGTAGGTATGCACTCTGTGGAGTGTTACGGGGGTCAAAATGATGCTTTAACACCTTCTTAGATATATACATGCTGAAATAGAAGAGAAACCTCAAGGAATCAGTGGTTACAACTTTGTTTTCAGTAGTTCTCCAGTACACAAAAAACGCGCAGGGTGGAGGAAATGGGAGAACTGAGAAGGGCAAAACACGAGAAAGCAGTGCAAGGAAAATGGAGAGGTAGGCACCACGGCAGGGTAAAGGAACCAAACCCTGAACCACCTAATCCTCCCTTTGTCTGCAACTGCATGCAGAACTTTCACCTCCTCCCCCCTCCCTCTGGCTGTCCTCTTCCTCACCAGCATGAGTATTTCTAAAAGCTTTCTATATCTTTCTATGTGTCAGACATTTTTTCAGGACTCCTATGTAGCTCTTTTCGATGTAGGGAGCGGTTGCGAATTTTGTAAAAACTAAGAAAATAAAAGAAAGAAAATGAAACCACTGAGAAATTATGAAGCTGAGTATTTCTCCTTATTGGATTCTCTTGCTGTTTGTATTTACATAAGGATTAGCACAGTCAGCACAATCCTACGTGAGAGGAGGAAAAAGAAGTGCTCTATACAAAAATATGCATCTCCCAAGAATGACATTTTCTGACAGATAGTCGATCTCTGAGATCCAGATCTATTCAGTTCAGAACAGACTTCTAAATATTGTCAATTAAGTAACTATACAAAGACTGCCAGTGTTGGTCATGAATGTATCCTTTATATCAGTAATTATCCATGATACAGAAATAATACATGAAGTCACCATTAGCACTTTGTAGCCTTTGTACAATTGCTTTATATAGAGATTTATATGAGAATGCACTTCAGATACATATTTTTCCACATTAGAGTAATTCAGAATAAATCTAGTACACAACTGGACAGACTCTTAACAGAGAAGCAATAAGCCTGTAGATTGTTTTATAGTTAGCACCCACCTATAACAAAAAACCCCACTATCTGAACGAAGGACAAATGAAATCTTGCAGATCAAGCAACTGTCACATAATATCTAGCTGCAGGACTCATCACCTGTGTAAAAAAGCATCTCATTTATCTGAGTCAGTGAGAAGGCTTTGTCTTCTTACCCTGTCTCCTTCCTCATCCCAGCCTCCTACACATTAAAATACGTATGTACATAAACCAGTTTATAAACCACAGAGTGTATCTCTTTTTATTTTCTCCATGTAAACTCTGTGTATATAAACCACAGAAATTATGCACGCAGATTTCTTTACCAGACTTTCTACTGAATTTATGTAAATGTAGCAAATGTAAATGTCACTGAACGTTTAATTCTGGTACAGGAATAACTTTTTTTTTATTATACTTAATTCCTTTAGTATGTTGTTAAACAAACAAACAGAGAGAGACAAAAGTGAAGCACAGGCTGAAATTTTTTTCTCATTTGAGGTGCTAAAAGAGATGTATTTTTTCTATTTCTACTATGTTATTTGGAAGTTAGTGCCTATTAGCTTAAATTTCTTTAAAACTTGATGATTAGGGAACATATATATAAAAAATAAGTACATACTATGTACATAATAGAGAGAGAGAGTGTGTGTGGGTGTGTGGTTGAAGTTCACCAAAGAAAATACATTGAACTCCCAATACTCAAGCCCAATCAGTTATTCTAATTCTTACAGAAGGTATCTTTAAGGTTTTGGAAAGCAGTGTTACAATAGATTACAGAGATCTGATTTGTTCAAAGGTATCTGTAGTTGTTGCCATCTGATTATAACATAGAGATAGGTTAAAATTTCCAGGTCTTACTTAAACTGGTCTTAAGCACCCTCTTGCCTTTGTCTTGACCATAAAATATTGCACTTTGGATAAGCTATTGCAGTGGGTGTCCTGTGCATATTTTCAGGGACATAAAGGCATTTCTTTAGAACAGTCTTGCAATACACTAATCTTCAAGATATAGCACCTTAAAGATGTGTTAAGCCAAGTGAAATTGATTGTGTAATCAACTTAATGCAATATAAACAAAAGTCGGCATTCTTATAAATATCTGCTACAGATATAACTTGCTATTTTTTAAATAGTGGATTAATGTAAATTTAAACAGCTCTAACAGAAGGACAGACAAGAAATTTAAAAAACATCATAAAACATTCCCACACTATAGAATATATACAGAATCCCAAACTTAAAATAAGTTGTGACTTTACAGATAAATTGCCCAAAGCCATACAATCACTTTAATTTTTTTATTTTTATAGCTGTCACAAACAGTCCTTGCTGTTCAACATTGTTATGTATGGTACACATATACATATGGAGCTTAACTCCAAAAAAATCAAGCACTTAATAGCTGCTTCCTTGATACAAAGATGAGACAAAATTAAGAGTTAGCAAATAAAAAAAAAAGTCCTAAAACATTTTTAGTTTTCTTTCTCAATTTAGTTCATCAATCTCATGAAGGTGAACTTGTAACCCTTTCAAAATTTAAAAGCTGGAGAGAAATACATCAACTGTAAAGACTGACTGAGTACTTGAAAGGTGAATTGCACCCAAAAATGTTTAGAGGAGTTAGGGGAGAAAATGGCAGAGGGATGACAGCCAACATAACTGTCTCCTAGGCTATATTTCCTTTTCCATTAATATGCAGCTGCTATGTAAATGTGCATTAAACCTTGAAAATGTATTGACTGACTACAAATATCTTTTAAAATGTGTTATTTATACCTTTTCTATTGTCCCATCATCCATAACTTGAACAGGAATGCAATGAGTTTATTTTAAACTGTACTCATTTTACGAAAACAGCTGCTAAAACTAATATCTCTCTTATTAAAACTTTGTGTAATAAACTGCACCATTACAGATATTTAATAATTTTCCTTCCTTTCTCTAACACTTTTTATTAGAAACTATTTAAAATTCTGCTCATTGCAAGATAATAATAGCAATAACGATAACATCTAAAAATGTACAAGCATAGATGTCTCAAAACTTCTTTAATCTGCGTTTTCTCTCCATTGCTAACACTTTGCACAGCCAATGCACTTCTTTACTAAACTTTGCATTAAAACTTTTTTTTTCCCCCTCTATTGGACAGAAAATGTCTGGTCTGACACTTCCTGTTTATTTTGTGGCACAACAGCCGTTTCAAGACCTCGAAACAGTTGAGCAGGGAAGAGGCGCTTTGGGATTCTCTTGCTGCCCAGCGCTGGGGTGAGCCAGCTCCTGCCTTAGCCCTTCCCCAACCCACCCTCAGTCTTTCACTCGTTTTCATCGGCGCCTTTTGTTCCCTGCTGTTTTATGGCTCCCGTGACAGTTTTATGCCGGCGGGAACTTCCCTAACAGGCTCGGACTTTGTTGCAGCCCCTCGCCTGCTGCAGTTACACCGGGGACCAGGGCTCCCACTCGGTATGCTGGCACCAGTATCACCCTCGCCCTTCCCCAAGCAAGGCAGAGACTTTGCACAGACAGAAAGCAGACCCCTGGGGCGACAAAGCGAGGGGTCCCCTTGGGTTGGAGCAACGACAACACAGAGCTGAAGCTGGGGTGGTTTTTTTGGTCAGCAATTTTTTTTTACCCTCTCAGCTTTTTCTTGTACATGGCTTCTCCTCTCCCCGTGAACCCTCCTTTGGTGCTGTCCTCCTTTCTGTTTCTGTTCCTGCAGACTGGGCTCCGCACGCAGCCGATGACAGAGCACACCCCCAGGCTCCACTGGCGTGAGGTGATGTAAGAGGAAAGGGAAAAAATGGTTTGACCACGGTTGCTGCCACATAATGACATGTCCTTACAAGTCTGCCCTTAGCAGCTCTCTTTCCTCACCCCTTAACGGGGGAGTGAGGGCTGATACCTGTTTCCGGTTAAAAATGTAATAATTGGACAGTCTCTTTGAAGCCTGCTTGTAAGTTTGAAAGGGATGATAACGCTTCGTTGGCAGAAAAATGAGATTTATTCTTCTGTGCAGGAAACTCCTCCCAGTGGTGCAGCTGTTCTGTGTGGCACACAGGCCTTTCCCCCGAAGCACCCAAAACTCTGCTCTGTGGAAAGCATGGTGGTTCAGCCTCATGCGTCGTGAGATCTTTCCATGCTGTCAGAGCTTTGTCAAGGACGAAGTGCTCACAAGTACCTCTGATGAGAGACTTCACTCATAAGGTATCACCAAAGCTTACTTACCTTCCCTGCCAAACCCAGAAGGTCGAGAGTTCCCCCTATGGAGGAAGAGAGAGGACCGTGTATTGAGAGCCTTGCAGAAGACATAGCACTCGAGGAGCTGGTGATCTGGAACAGGCCATGTCTGCTCTCTTGGGCCTTATGCTTAGGGACTGAGAAGCCTGTATGTTACTAATGTAATCTGTAATTTATCTACACAGGTCTGTGCTATGCCATGCTGCATGTGCATCATGGCCTTCAGGCCGTGCCAGGCTGTACAAATCCCTTGGCTGCAGGATAAACTTAGCTGGTGGATTGTAACAGATGAGCCTGCAGGCAGCTCCCGCTTGGCACCTGCAAATGCACCACCGGCCTGGCCCTGCCATTATCTACATGTGCAGCAGGAAGTTTGAACATCCTTTAGGAACGGAACTGTGTTCCTGTAAGAAAATACGTAATAGCTCAGATGACCAAAAAGGGGGAGCTTCCCTTCATGGACAGGATCTGCACAGTGTGCCGTGAGGAAATCCATCTGGGATCTGTCCAACTCTGCACGAATGCAGGGTGCCCAGCATCTGAAGGGATATTAGATTTACTTGCTGTCTATATTCCTCTTCTTATTCTATCTTATTAAAACAGCTGTTTTATTAAGACATTTGTTGTCAGGCTTTTCTTATTGAGAACCAGTAAGTACCCTGCACCATCTCTCTTGCACATAAGTGATCCTAGCCAGGCCACCGAGATGTACACATCTTGGTGCTAGTGAGTATATGGATAAGAGTGCAAGGCGGCAAAATCCATTTATTTTGAGATTTGTAAAATAAAATCACATTCCCCTTCCTTAAGGTCTTTTTGAGTTTTGTTATACTAATTTCCTATGGAGACATCTAGGAAAGATAGTAGCTCCCAAGTCCCACAGAGTTACTACTGTTCACCTAACTGCTACGCTAGAAGAACGCAGTGCAGCTCAGCAACTTTGCCAGCCCCCTTCTGAAAACACGGCCAAGGCAAAACTAGCAGGACTTACAATCCTAGGGTGACACTGAGGAGCAGCTACAATTACCAGTCACTCAGGAGCTCATATTCTGCTTGCAGGTTAACTGCACTGTGGATGCAGAGAGCTTAGCTGGCCTCCATGCAAAGTCTGGCTGGGTTCATTAGCTGAGGCACAGCACTGCCTGCTCAGGCCTGGAAACATTACAAATACTTTCACAGGACACCAAGCCTAACCTAACAAGGACCAGATGTGTCTAGAGAGAGTGCTGCAGAGACTCTGCAGACATGTTCCTCAGACTAGGAGCCCAGGGGAGCCGGGGGCAACGACACCTGAGTGACTCCTCATAGACCCATGAAGGGACCAGCTCTGCCTCAAGGTGAGCTATGCCACACTCTGCATGCCGGCAGCACACTGTGGTCCAGGAGGGTAGGTTACCTCAGGCTCCACACTGCTTGGATGCAGAGAGCCAGCTTTGGCCTAGTACAGTGACAGAGCTATTTGGCCCTCCAGGAACTGGCCTCGGTTTTTTTTCCATTACCTGGGATATCCCAAAACTGCATGAGTTGACAGTATGAGGATTTTGGTTTCCATTTCTCTTTTTATGGAGTACCTGAAGAAAATCGCTGAGCCCTGTCTCTTCTGAGGGACAAGGAGCTTCAGTGATTTCAGGGCTGATGCTGGAGCTAGTGCCAGATGTTGACACCAGCTTGTCAAACTCTCTTGGCTTGAGTGCTGGCTGCCTCAGAAACCGCCTCTCTCCATGAAGGACAAAGTGAGCACTGTGGGCTGTTGGCTAACTGATGTACACCGCCCTAACCTGATGGGCAAACTTTGTGTGTGGCTTGGAAGAGGATGTAAAGACGTGCGTGACCAGTGTGTTCATTTTGACATGGTTGGTTGTGCATGCATTGTAAGTATCTGTGGCAACAGTGCAACTTTCCGAAAGCTGAAAAGGATCACAGATACTATCAGAAAAGGTCTGCTAGGAATGCATACATGTGAGGTATTAAATATGCTACTTCTGTCATAAAAAAACACAAATAGAAGTTCGTGGTGGAAATTCATGAAGCTCAAGGTTGTGATAAACTCACCTACCTTTGACTGAAAAACTTAACGTCACTAAGGAATGGGCCTCTTCGGAGATTTCAGATTGAGACGCAGAACACTTTTAAGATAAGATGGTGATGCTCAGCCTGTAATGGACTGAGTGGAGATTTGATGGGAAAGTTTCCTGCAGGATAATGTGCAGTATGCGTTTGTTTACATAATCCATTCCAGCGACCCTGCTCTGACAGCAATAAACATCACCTGAGATGAAGTCAAGAGATGGGATGGTACTTTCCTAAACTGCAGCAGCTCTGTTCACTAGAATGTGCCTGTCAACAACTTCCTCCAAAGTTGTAAGCAGTATGTGATGGGCTGACACTAAGCAATGCCTGTATCTCTTCTCCAGAAGCCATTTCCCATTCTAGATATTACTTCACCTCTAGCTCCACAAACCATACTGCTTGTATCTGTGACCCCTGAAAGCCCTTAGTGGACAGACACACACTCATTGCAACAGCTATAATTTCTCAGGATTAGTAAATTTACCCGTGATTCTCACTCACATACTCTCCATCATGCAACCAACATTAGTGAATGACACAGGGGTATAAAACTAACACAGCTTGAGATAAAAGATTTCCTAAGTCAAGTTCTCTTTCAGTCTTCCAGAGATTGCTTTTCCTGCTCCAGGCTTCATCATCTCCTGTGTACTGCAACAGCAACATGGCATGCTGATCTGGATTTCCCACAGCTTGGGGAAAGAGATGCTTTTGCTGTGCTGTGATGGCTTCACATCATGTTGTCAAGCCACAGGTTAACCTTTTCTGAGTGAGCTGGCAACAAAAGGCTGGATGTTGAGAGCTTCCAGTTTCCAAACACCCAGGGCTTGAGCTGCCTCCTCCTGCTGCTGCAGTGTCCTAGGACTGGATGAAAATGACATGCTGCACTGCTGAGATAACATGTTAGCCCTCCCACCACAGAGTGGGATGTCTTTACTTAAGGTCATGTCATGGGATGCTGGTTGCCCTCAGAAACAGCCAGTCCCTTCCTGGGAAGCTGCCCAAACATATGCTCTGTGCAACAGGAGTGTATCCTTGCAATGCACAGCACAAGCCATGCTTGGTACCACCTGGAGCACCAGCTTCACACATGCAGGGCATATGCTGGCACAAAATCACAGCTGGGGAGAGTTGGCAGAGCCCTGTCAGAATGTGGCTGTGGGCCCACACCTGAGCTAGAACAAATCTGCGGCACCTACTGATGACCAACAGCACTGCCTGGGTCTGGCATTAATGGTCAGGGGTCTGTGGGGTAATTAATAAGTATTATTAATTACAGGGGTCTGACGGGGTTCTGGAGAAAGCAGGTTAGGTAACTAGATTGGTAGACAACCAATGAAGAACAGAAGAAAACTGATGACTTTGGTTGATGTGTCCACAGTCATTCTGCCTTTTGAGCACTCTGGCCATATTTGTTATTTCAGTGAAAGATTGGATACCACGATGAAAAACATGACGTGAGATCATCAGCAGGTAGGTAACTCAACCAGGAATACAAAACATCTTATTCTGACAGCTCAGTCATGGGACATATGAGTCATAATGTTTTAGTTATTTCATTCAGTATGCTGTTCTTTATATTTATCTTCATTACTCAATGAAATAGAAACCATAACTTAACTGCATTTTTGTGATTAATTTTCCTCTTTTAAAAGCTTGCAGAGTATCAGGGAATATTTCCTATGCACGTATTGGATGTTGGTCCACCAACAGCTGGGCCTTTCTGTCCCCCACGTCTGTTTGGGATCTTGTTAAGGAGCCTTTATTACCTCCCAGGGTTGAATAGGACAGGAGAATCTGTACAAGCCAGGAGCTTTATGCGAAACAATTGTCACCAAACCCAGCGTATCACAAAACTACAGCACTCCCCAGCACATCTCTCTGTAGCCTCTTGGATGTTGTTGACCTTTGCTGTCAGGTTCTGAAGTCTTTCCTTACATCTCAGCCCCTCTAGCCTCAGACCTGCGTCACAGCCACTCATCTGACATTATGTATTTGTCCAGGCCCCTGGGACAAAGAACAGGAGGTACCGTTCAGAGCTCAAAAAACAAAAGGCAAATAAATAGCCCAGAAAAATTACTTATCCCTGTTATTAAGCTTGTTTCCTTGTTTCATAAGGCGCATGCTGCCCTAATGATTTTCAAAGAGTTTGAATTGGATGATAATGGGGGTAGACAGCAAAACAGCTTCTGTTTTGAAAGCTGGTGTTTGAAGAAAGAAAAAGGGAATGGGAAAAGTCTGCTTGAGCAGTGCAATAGTATAAAGGATTTCCCCCACTCTTTAAAGGAGATCTCTCTTTTCTGCGTCAGCCACGTGCCATCTGGACGCTTCTCTCCTCACTGCCAAGAGGCTGCCCTGAACAGTGACACTGCCCTTCGGTTACTCCACCACAATTAGTTGGTCAAGGAAACTCTTCCCATAAAAAGGGAACATGCATCAGACAGAGGCAAAGCAAGCCAGGCTGGGATACAATACATCTCTGTGCAGCTGTAGTTGTCCATTTGCAAGGTCCTTCCATCACCAGAGGAATTTCTTAGAGACATTTGTGGTAACAGAGCCAGTCCACCCCTCAGCACTATCCAGATTCCTCCATGCCACCCCAGAGGGAGCAAGCAGCTGCCTACACAACCGTGGCACAGCAGTATGAGGGATGAGCCAGCAGAGCTGAGGAGACTCGGGCAGGTTTGGCCCCTGCTATTGCCTGTGGGATAGCCTGCACTAGGCACAGCCAGTGGGAAGTCTGCCTCCGCGTGCTGGGGCCATCGCTGCTCCTATCCCCAGCCTGAAAATGCCCCATCTCATTCCAGCCCATGGACAGCCCTTTGCTACACCAGCACCAATAGCTCTGCGGAAACCCTGCCTGCCCTGTGGTTCAACCCTAATGTCTGCAGGCTTCTTTTCAGACACAAATACACGAGCATCGCAGAGGCAATGTAGCTAGGCAGTGGAATTTGTCTCTGTCCCCAAGTCAGCCCTGTGTCCATCTCCTCTCTTGAATCTGTGTATCTCCAGAAGGAAAATTCAAGCTGCAGCAGTGGGTAGTAGATGAGTGAAAGGAGAGGTGGGGACAAAGAGGTTCTCTAAGGGCATGATAAGGTTCTCTAAACCCTTAGACACAGGGCTGCGCAGGGGGTGGTAGGGCCTAGGGTTTTGGCAAAAGCCCATGGCAAGGGAAAAAATCCCAATTCAGGTGAAAGCTACTGTGAGACACGGAATGAGGAAAACTTAATTTTCTTCTCTCTGGCCCCAGTTTGTCCTGGGTCTTTAGCCTTAGAAAGATACAACATGAGCCAGGACACCTTCATCTTGCCTTCAAGCAACAAACAGACTGTGTCTATACTGGGATTTTGTAGTCATGCCTAAAGGAGAAGGAGCAGGGTGAGCTGTGAAATGGGCACAAATCCAAATCCCAAAACAACAGTCAGAGTTGCTTTATTGGGCTTGCATCATATCTTTGCAGATGGTTTGAAGCAGGATAGCTCCACTTACTACAGCACAAATTGTTCACAGTGCTGCAGCAGGACTATCCCTGGCTGTTTGTTATTGCTGTTCTGCTGCCAGTTACCACCCTTGCAGTTCTGTTATTGGGAAGGACAGGATGAATGGTCTCCTCCGTAGATTTTTTTAATGTTTAATTCTAATCCAGCCAGTTCTGCAAGAGGTAGTAAAAGAGCTTGGAGAGCAGCTCTGCAAAGGAACAGATGGATTTTGGCCAAAAATAACCAGGCACGCAAGCAAACCAAAATGGAAAGCTGCAATGTGATATGAAACAAGGTATCACAAACTTGGGAAATTCCATTTTCCCAGAAATACCTTTCCTGACTGACTTCAGCCAAGCTTGAAGACAGCTGGCCAGAAATCAGCAGTTCTGTTTCCTGAAAAGCATCACCCTGATGAGATGTTTTTATTCTGACTCACAACACAAACAGGGTCCCTCCTTCTCTTCCCTCCCAGCCTCACTGGCTTCTCATCCACATACTGTGTTGTCCTCCAAAACAGCTGACAGCCTATGGCATGCAGCTGGGATGCCACAGAGCCAGGTTTAAAAAGGAGTATGAACCTGAGTCTCACCCAGGAGTGGCTACCCAATTAATCTCCTTCTTTTCAGCCTGGAGAACCCTTCCCAAAGAAAAAAAAAAAAAAAAAATTGAAAACCAAAACTTTACACAGAAACATTTTGGTTCTGTCCAAGCAACCTTTTTCCCTATGAAAGCCAAACAATCCTGGCCAGCTCAGCTGTCATTCCTGCACGCACTGCTGTGTCTCCAAGATAGAAACCAACTCAAAGGGCTGCAGAAACAGATTGTTCTTAATTGAGGAGAACAAAAGCTAGGACTAAGCACACACGTGCAGGATTTACGTTTTGAGAGCTTCATCTTCAGAAGGCTGAGGCTCTTAAACATAGTATCGTGCTCTGCTGCTGTAGCAAGTACAGCTCCCACCTTTTCTTCTCCTGCAGTCCCCCACTCCTACTGTCTGTTGCTGCTGCTGGGGCAGGAGAGCACAGTTCCCTGAGGTGAATCTCTGAGTTTTAAATAAGGGGTGAGCACTGTCAAAGCCAAAGGGACTACTGAGCTGGTTAGTGTCCATGGCACACTGAAAATAGTATGGATATTCACCATGATAGTGTGGGAAAGTCCTCCTGCCCTCTACAGTGAATGGCCATGAACTCCTAAACCTCACTGTGCTACAGCCACAAAACCTTTGCTTTGTTGGTGCTATTGGATACTCTTATCTCCTACAGTCTGGCATCCTGGCATCCTTACCATCAGGCAGGAAAGGAGTACCTGTGAGGCTGTGTGGCATGCACACTAGATAGGTGGATAGGGCTTTCTTCTTAGACACAACATATTTTGACACAAATAAAGAGCATCTGCACACATGCAAACATTGAAACAGCTGGAAGTTGGAGATTAAAATACTATTGTTACTTTGGCTCCTCTGAGCATGCAAAGAAGCCTGATGCAATCTGACTGTGATTTAGGAGGCAGAGTTGGAAAGCAGATGAAGCTGCCAGGTTGATACCATCCCCTGGTTTGCTTGGAGAGATTGCCACCATGCCAGTGAGGCTGTCACAGCAGCATGGCTTGTGGAAAGTTCTCAGCACTGATGTCCTTGACAGTGTCCTCAATGGTGCCAATACCATGCATGCTGAGAGCACGTAACTATCCCCACAATATAAATGGACAATAATGAAGGAGGATCATAAAACAACAAGAGAATTCTCCCTCTTCATGGAAAAAAACCAAAAATTAAAAAAGCATTAATAAAAAGAAAACAGAAAGGGGCAAAGCAGAGGTCTGGTCTGCACTGGTATGGTGCCTGCATCCTTGTAGCTGATGGCAGCTACAGTTGCAGTCATATTGGTGCAAGCAACAGGTGCATCAATCAACTCTGTCAGCAGGTATGTTTGTCTTCAAATGAAGTCTGCTTTGGTTACTGGCCTGAGACTGCTGCATGTCACACAGAAGTAAGGAAACAGAGCAAGGAGATACAGAGTCATGAAGGAAAAAAATATAGGGAAATGAGAATTTAAAATGGCAGGCCATCTGGAGAACAAAATGCACAGAAAAAAATGCAGGAGAAATAAAAGCACGTAAGAGAGAGAACAAGAATAAGCAGAAAAACCTGAGGGGACATCAGAGATGGGCCAGGCACAGGAGGCTCCCCTGGAATGCCACGCTTCCATCCTGTCTGTGCGAGGGGAAGAAAATGCCAGATACTCCATGCTATGAGGCTCACTCATCCCCTGCGCAGAGAAGACAGACCAGAAGAGCCTGACAGGTGGTGGAGGGAAAGGAAATCCTTCTCCTAGCTCAGCTGAAGCCTTTAATCTTTGCCAGCCTGGCTTCTAGCATATGCCCCAGCCCTGCCAGGAACTGTTAGTAACAACATCATCATAAAGCAGGGGAAGTTCAGCTTCATTTCGTATAGCCTGCTTGATTCCCAGGCTAATGAGCCCTCCAGGAGCTCAGGCCACATACCCTCAGGGTTTACACCCTACAGATTAAGATCTTCAGAACCCATTTTAGCTGAAGGTCTTATTTGCACAGGAAATTTCCCCCAGTTGTGGCCTTTATTGTACAGATATCTGTCTAGTGGAAACTCTAGTGCATGAGTCACTTACCTGCAGCACAGATAGCAAAAACAGCACCCACGGAGAATTTTAATGGCCTGCAGCAAAGCCAGGAGCTGGTAACTGTGTCATGCTGAACGAAACACAAGTAAAGAGTAGTAAGTCTCAGCTGCCACTAAGAACAGAACAGCTGAGTCAACACCTCTGCAACATTTCTAGTGGCACGTTCAGTCTTCCCTTTGCAAAAAGACAGTTACAGTCTGGCATGTCACCCTAGAAAGGATGCTAGTCCCTCCCTCTATGCAAACAAGCAAAGATGTGCATTTTGCATCAATTAAGCTAGGCCCAGCTTGCATTGGCTTGATGCCAATGCAAATACCAGTTTATAGAGGTTGTGTCTGGGACTTGCTGCCAGCAACAGAAATCATGTCCAAAACACAGATGCAGGTGAGTGCTGTGAGCCTGAAGAAGAGAAATCAAGCAGGGGAAGAGTAGAAGGGCACAAGAACCATTGGGGGGGGGAAGCTGTGTTTTCAAGCTTTTATTTTGGATGCAAAATGAGTAAATAACACTTCCTAGATTTATGTGCTGTCACAGCTGATATCACTGCATATCTTGTTCAGGTTCACAACACTCTCTGGATGTCTTGTGAAGGTACCTGAAATTGTCCTCTCGGGAATAGCCTTCAGGAGCCAATTCTGTTACGAATGAATAGGCAAAACAAGAGGAGAATAAAGGAAGAAAGCTCGTGCCACTAAATTCCCCAAGATTTTACTCATGTGGTAGCGGTGGACAATGCTATGAGAGAAAATGCACAGCATTCCCCCTTCAGAGGAGAGGGACGTCTTCATCTGGATGATGTTTCCCCATTTGTCCTGTCCCTCAGCTGCAGCTCAGCTCCTGTTTTGAGGCATGGAGCTGTTTGTGTGTGGGAAGAGAGGCCCAAGTTTGTAAAAGACCTTTGCAGTTCAAGCCTGTCTCACCCCATGTATGGAGCACCCGTTATGGAGATCTGTGTCCGTGGTGCCTTGCTGCAGTGTTCACAGCAAGCCAGTGACCAAGAGGACTTTCTCAGTCGCTGAGGCAGGGAGTAGTTTCCCTTCATGAAGCTGCCAGCTGGAGATCTCCTGGAGACTGCCATTGAGAGATGGGAAGAAGGGAGGCAGGACAAATGCCCCCAGCGTATCTCAGCCCTGTGTCTCAAAAGGCGCTGGGGCATCCAGGGCGAGCCCACTATTACACCGAGCTCTCTGCATCCACTCTCACTCGGTACCACCTTGCCCTGCTCGGGAGGGGCAGTAGTTAGGGAGGTGACCTACCCCATCTCAGCTCACTGCCTCTGCCTTGTCCAGTCCTTCTCCTTCCACGGGACACGGCCAGCTCCCAGTCCCTTCACCGGCTTTGCTTCCAACCCACCTCACTTGCCATATATTCAGCGACGACGAAGGTGGCGGCGGCGCTAAAAACGCCCTCGCCGCCTCGGAGGCGCCGGGGCAGCCCGGCGGGCGGACAACCCCCACCACCCGGCGGCTCGCCGGGCCGCCGCCGCCGGCGGGAGGGGCAGGAAAAGGGGGACGGGGGCGGGAGCCTCCCCCGCCGCTCCCGCTGCCGCCGCGGCTGCCTGCTGCCCCCCGGTGGCCGCCTGAGGGTGAAGCAGGGGAGAGCCGGGAGGAAGCCCCCCGCCCCGGCCCCCCGAGTTCAGCCTCCCCGCGACCTGCCCCAGAAACCTGCCGTCCCGGGCCGGAGGATGCTCTGGCTTCCCAGAAGCGACCTGTCTGCAAAACGCTGGCCTCGGGGACCTTCTCCACCCGTTCGCCATCCCTGTGTCCCAGGACCAGCTCTCCCTCACATCAGAGCCACAGTCACCAAGTCTGGATGGGCTCGAAGCCACGGGGCTGGTCTGCGGACAGGGTTACACCTTCTTCTTTTCAGGTGTGAGATGGAGCTGATTGCATAAAGCAGAAACCCCTGAGGAGCTGCTTACTCGGGTCAATGCAGTTATTTGGACTAATGTGAAGTGACTCATTCTCTGCCTGAAATGGCATTCCCTCCGAGGTTTGAAGGGATTGAGTGCCGCAGCGCCCTAGTCCAGGTAAGGCCAGGATGCCCCTCTCCCTGGGCAGCAGCACAAGACAGGAGCACACAAGGGAAGTGCAACAGCTCCCTGTGGCTGTGTTTTGGGATAGGGAGTAGCCAGTTTCCACAGTGTCCTCCTGGCAAGGGGCATCCATCCCAGCAGCCCAGCAAAGGTCTGTGGGAGAAGCTGTCTTAACAGGTATGTGACAAACCCAAACAGCCTCCTGCCCCACTCTGTGTGGTGCCTATGGCTGGGGCACAGAAAGCAGCAGTGTCACAGCCTGTGTATTCTTCCCTAAATACAAACAGCAGTCTGGGCAGGAGGTATTGCTAGCGTGTGATCCTCAGGCCAGATCTTCACCTCTTCTCAGCCTAAGAATGCAAGGTGTCAAAGACACGTGAATCATCTGATGCTTGCTCCAGGCCTGGCAGAAACGCTGGGCCACCACAAAGCCTTGTGTCTCACTTTCCTGGCATGTGGGGAAAACAAACAAAACAAAAAAAAGCAATAGCAGTTACCCACTATGTGCATTGCTGAGGGTGGGGTGGGGAGGTGGGCAGTGACCTGTTTGTGGGAAGTGATTAATTAGCACTGTATTTTTCTTTTGGCAGCTATACTGAGGAGCTGATGATGTGTTATTTTCAATCCTTCCCCTAACTTGATAATTTAGGTCACGCCAAGCCAGGCCATGGGTAGATCATTTTTGCCACAGAACTACTTAATGTAATTGCATTGCATTTGCTTGCAGTTTGGATACCACTCCTTCAGGTCACTGCTAGAGTATCTAACCAGCATCTCAGCTGAGTTTTGCAGCTTCTTAGCTTCAAACTGTCCAATGTATCATTATCCATAACCAAGACACAGAGTTAAGTGCTGGCTTGGAGATGTACCCTAGAACAGCGGTCCCTGTGGTAAAGTAAGGTCTTTCCCTGATATGGAAAGCTGTCTGGAGCTGAGTCTGCTGATGAACATGGGTTTGTGATGGACCCAGCACAGTGGGATGGTGGAGATCCCTCAGTTAGCCTGGACATTTACTGTATTCTAAGTACACCACTTCCTAAAATAGTGGATCAGACCAGCTGGCCAGTTATCCTTCTTCTGACAACTCGTACAAAGAGAAACTCTCCTCCCCTCCCAACAGCAGTTAGCAAACAGTTTTGGCAGCCTCCGAAATCAATTGACTACAGCACAAGGACAGTACTGGGGAGTGTTTCCTCCATCCCTGTTGACCTGCTTTTCTTTGTATCTGACCCATGTTTTCTAACTGAGGCTGCCCCCTACTTACCAAACTGCCCAGTTCACAGTCTCCTCGATCTACCCAGAGGCCTCAGACCAGCATATAAAGATTCCTTTAAGGGTCTGAAGTCAACAGCTGGCATCTACTGGTGTCAGCAGTTCCACTTTACTGGTACAGGGGAGTTCTCTAAGCCTGTGAAAATCTAGTCTAAGCAGGAGGCAGAGTTGTCTCAGGGGTCATAGTAAGGCTGCGCTACAACATACCCCGATCTCACCGCTTCACTTTCCAAGTAAAAGGTGCACTTCTCCAACGTACACCTCAAAAACAAACAGCTGTGAGCATGTTATGAACAAGCCCCAAACCAAGCCTGCTAACCCGAAGTGAAATCCTCCACAACACATGCAGTTCTCTCCCTGCAGAGAGGATGAGAAAGAGACAAAGAACCACATGTGGCAGATCTGAGTCAGGGCACTGAATACTGCACCGGAAAATGCTCAGACACCATAACGATGAAGGCAATCTAGGAACGTAGACGGAATAGACTGGTTTTCTGTTCTCTTTTTCTCTTTCCTCCCCTCTACTTAATGTGGCCCACCCTTTTCTTACTGTGTCTAACGTTATTTCTTTGTCCAGGAATGCACATATTGCCACATTTAAATAAAGGGTCAGATTATGCACTCAGGTACGCTGTTACAAGCACAGAAAGATTTCAAACCTCAGTGCCACCCAAGCCGATGTGAAGCTGTCTTTGACTGTCATGGGACCAGAATCCCTCCCTGCTGAGCAATTCTCCCGGTTACACAGAGGGAACAGAAATCAACACCTGGCCCACTGGGCTAATTCCCCCTCTTAACTTCAGGAGGTTGAAACTAGATGTTCATGTGTTTCACCATAGGGGAGGTTTTAAAGCTAGGAAGAGGATGTTACATAGAACAGCCTGATTCTGAGCACTTTCTTTTCCTCCTGTTTCCTGGTGCTATAGCAGATTGCTGTTAAGCAGGCTGCCAGCAGCCCTTGGCATTTCCATGACTGCATCATTCAGAGCTGCAAGGGACAGCCTCAGGTGCTCCAAGAGGCTCTCTCAAGCCACTGGAATATCGGTACATGAAGGACACACGCAGGGGACAGGCGTTGAATCCCACGGCTGGTGTACCTCTCCTATTAAGACAGGCTGAGAGAGTTGGGGTTGTTCAGCCTGGAGAAGAGAAGGCTCTGGGGAGACCTTATAGCAACCTTCCAGTACCTAAAGGGGGCCTACAAGAAAGCTGGAGAGGGACTTTTTACAAGGGCATGTAGTGATAGGACAAGGGGTAATGGCTTTAAACTGAAAGAGGGTAGATTTAGACTAGATGTAAGGAAGAAGTTCTTTACTGTGAGGGTGGTGAGGCACTGGAACAGGTTGCCCAGAGAGGTTGTGGATGCCCCATCCCTGGAAGTGTTCAAGGCCAAGGATGGGGCTTTGAGCAACCTGGTCTAGTGGAAGGTGTCCCTGCCCATGGCAGGGGGGTTGGACTCATGTGATCTTTAAGGTCCCTTCCAACCCACACCATTCTATGATTCTATGATTCTCTGGGGATCAAATCCCAGAAAAGGAGTGCAAAAGGGGCTGGCCTTCATCACTGAGCTGTGCTGGGGAACATGCTGTTCCATAGCCTGCTCTGGCTGCAGGGCAACGCTGCTGCCTTGTCCCCATACTGGGTGCAGCTGTTGGACAGATCAGAGGTCAGACCTCCAGCTGGGGCCAGCACATGCATTCAGAGAGCAGGTGGGTACTGATAGAAACTGAAATCTTCAGCGGTTTGTGTCAACATGCTGCCTGTGAACTCCAGCGGCTGAGGAGAGATGAACTACATCTGGCTTGATCATTTCTGCTGCAGAGGTGGGGAAGTCTGGTGGGTGCAGTAAGTGAACAGAGACAGCTGAGATGTTACCGTGTCAGAGGGCCCTGCTGGATCACAAGTCAACACCTGCATCTTTGCACCAAAGCCATGCAACACTCTGCAAGGTTACTTTGCATCTGCAGGCACTTTGATGCTATTATTAGGCTGTTTACCAGTATAGTAAAGCAACTTAGTTGTGAGTGGGGTTAAGAGAAGGTGTTCTCAGGCCTGTCTTAGCCCCAGAGTTTGCATGGAGGACACAACTGGGGTTACAACAGGAATTTTTAGCAAGATGTTGTTCCCAACACAGACAGTCATGGCTGCTCCTCCTCCTTCATGACTAAGCTGTGCTGGGGAAGCATTTTTATTTTGTCACAGCAGAGTCTGGGGGTCTGGATTTCTTTCACTGTATGATTCTGTGGCTTTCCCTGACCTTGCAGCCTGGGAAGAGATGCAGTTGATTTGATTTTTTCTTTGCTGCCCCAAAAGATGTGCTTTCACAGCCTAATATGAGCTGGTTCTCCATGGACAATCTAAAGGAGATGAAGTACAGATAATTTTTACCTTTACGCCACTAGCTGTGTCAATGCTATATTCACCTCCCCAGCCTCCACCCTTCACTGGATTCAATTCCTAGACAAATGACACCCAGTTAAAAAAGCTACAGCCTCTCACTGTTCACCTCTTCTTTGTCTCTTTTTCTTTCCATCTCAGCCAAGTCAGCCATCTAAATATTGTTAGACAAAAGCAGGTAAATCTTTTTCTTCCGTCAGTCCCAGACAACATCCACTTGCAGATCCCATTCCACAGCCCTGGGCTTCACCAGCTCTGCCATTCACATGTAGAGCAGGTGCCAGCCAGGGAGCCTCACGCTCTAACACTTGCTAATGGCTCATGAATGCATGTGCAAGAGCCAGTCTTGGAGAAAAGGAGAGGGTGTACAGGTGGGGGTAAGGGCCAGGCAATGTGGGGATCCCTGTCTCAACCTCTGACAGGTTTGAAAGATGAGCACTCTTTTCCCTAATCCCAGCCTTCCTTGTAGTTAGACACTAGCCTCACAGGTGATCTGCTCTTATGGGGACTTTCTGGGGCTTAAAAAATCCAGATGGCACAGATTGGGCACAGTGACCTGCCTGAAAAGTATGTGCTAACTTGGAAGAGCTTGGTTAGTGGGATGTGTTAGCAGCACTTGCAGACTGCGTGCCCCCTTATGACCTGCACAAGTGTAATTACAGTCATCCACTTGGCACATAATCCTCATTCATTAATTCTGTTCTGATATTCATTAACAATGGTGAAATACATGAGATCAGCCTCAGATGAGAGATGTGGAAGAAAACACGTGCCGCAATACACAGTGAACTCGACAGAGCCTTCAACACACATGAAATCTAGCTACCACTTCAGTGCCCCACTCGAACCGAAGGCTCTGGCAGCGATGGATTTTGCAGAGGCTTTTCCCCCTGGGTGAGTTGTAGGAAACTGTCCCCATCAGAATGGGGAAGACGAGCAAAGAAGCCTCAGGAAAAAAGAGCTTTTGTTTCATTTCAAAGTTCATAAGCAGTGTGTGTTTGGGGAACAAAAGACAAACTGCCTGATACAGAGCATCTTTTCGGAGGAGAGTGGGGCAGGTGGCTCATGTTTTGAGGCTACATAGGGCCTTCCTACACTGAGAAACACAGGGCTTGCTGTTCCCCTCTGGTGGTGGAAACGGCAGAAAGCATTCGAACACAGCGACGTCTGTGCCATTTGCTTTTAATAAGAGGACATCTAACTGAGCCTGTAGGAACGACGACAACATGGCTAAAGGGAAGAGGGGAGAATCCGAGCAGAGATGATGCTTGGAAGGTTTTTGCCCAATATGCACAATCTTTCCGTGTTCCCCAGGACTTTGCACAACCCTGGCACCAAGCTGTGCTGCTCACAAGTCTTCCCTTGGGGAGCCTATTCCATATTCCAGTTGATGGGCACTGGTAGGGAATGCTCCTTGAGATGAGTGCTTACAACCATAGCACTCCAGCATCATGTGCGTGGCAGGCATGGATGAAGGGTTGCTAAAGAAAGAACAGAACCATCAAACCCTAGAAATCTGGGTTGGCTCACTAGCCTGCTTCCTACCTCTTTTTTGATACTCAACTTTCCTGCCTTTTCAGGGAGTCGCTTGGTTTTGTGCCATGGCTCCTCTGTCCCAGTCTGCCTCTCCGCTGCTAACAAAGAGCCACATCATCCAGTAATTCTCAGGTGATTGAGAGTCTGGGTTGTTAATGGGAGGGAGAAGCTTTGTCCTTTTCTCGACCTGCTCCCCTAAAGAGTCAAGAGAAAGGAAAACTGTATTTTAATATGAATGAAGGTCTAATTTTTGTTATTCTTTCTTGACCCCCTTCCTTCCACAAACATGGCATCTTGGGTCCAGACCAAGATGGGGTGTAGTGTGGTCATTTGAGCTGTGACCACGCTACAGGGGGCAGGCTGTCCGGAGCCAAGTGCTGCGCGAGTACTGAGGGCTGCAGGGCAGGAGTGTTTTCATACACCTAACTTGAGGAGTGTTCAATTTTAGGGGAAAAAAAAAAAAAAAAATCAAAGGTTCCTGCTTGGGAGACAAGCCAGACAAGCTCAACAGAATACAAGGGAGGGATTTCTACCTGCCTTCCCCCACCACGCACATCCCTGACAGAGGATGATGGCTCCCAGGGAAACCTCTGAGGGGCAGTGGGGCTCAGGCCATGGTTCCCTGTTCGCTAATACCAAGCCTGCACCCTGCCACCTCGCTGAGCCCCATGAACATGAGCAGAATGACACAGCAACACGCAGTGACACTTCACAGTATTCACCAAAACACAGATGACCCAGGTTTGAGCTAGCTAGAGGAGGGCAGAAGAGCACTTAATCTACATAAAATTTGAGACAACCTCCACTGGTATAACCCTAACCTGCTGATTAAAATGAGTTTATCAATGCTCTGAGGTAGGAACTCATACCATTTCTGACCCAGTGGTATGAGCTCCAGAGCTGGATTTACAGTTTCAGCCAGCTGCTGCTTCCCCAGCTCGTCTATGTAAACTGGTGTGTTTGCATCACTTCAGCACAAAGGTTGAGCTCCAGCCCTCTGAAGGTAGTGACCCTACTGACACTAATGGGGGATCCCTTGTTGGGGGAACTTGCTGGATGAAAACATCTTCCAGGCATGGTCCTGTCTTACCTGTGCTTAGGCCAAGAGGTGAAGACTGCTTTTAGACCTGAGCTTCTATCTCTGCTGTTGAAGGACTATGGAAAAGGCTTGTTAGGGCATGCTTCAGCCAAGTGAGCAGTTACATTCACTTCCGTACACTTCATGAGCCAACTTATGCTTACTCACCTGACTAATGCTCCACTGTATTAGGCACATAATGAATTGAGAACTGCGAAAGGCGGGGTGCCCACAGCATGAAGGCAGAGTGGGACACAGCCTTGGGACAAAAAACCAAATTGTTGCTGCTATTTGGCCCTGTTGAGAAGAACAGGACTAGTCTAGATCTGAACTGTGTTGCTGTTCCAGCTGAAAACAGCTCCAAAAGAAACATGAGTGGATACTTGCATCTGCTCTGTGAGTCACTCCCAACAGGTATTTTTGAAGAGCACATCAGCTCTAGACATTCATGGGCAGTATATCCAGTTCACAGGCTGATGGTGCCACAAGGCACATGTCCCAGACCTAGCACCCTAGGGAGCCTCTCAAACATCTACATCTTGCTTCCCATAGCATCCTCTGTGCCTGTATGACTTCTGGATTTACCTTTCCGAGATGTTCTTATGTGTATCATTTATTTGGGGGGAAATAACTGGATTTCTTTTCCTAAATAAATTCTGACTTTAGATGGTATGGTTTTATACACTCACACAAGTCTTGTTTCTCTCACAAAGACATTAAAAAAGATATGTTTGGTCACCTGATTAGAGGTATGATTGGGGAGAGAGAGCAAATTATCCTCACCGGAAGGGGATATATGGAACAGAAAAGAGATTTGGTAGGTAAAGCATAAAAACAAAGGGAATGGAAGACAAGTGGGATGAGAAAATCAAAATATGAACAAAGACAGAAAAAAAAGAAAAAGGAGAGGGGAAATGAAATCAGTTCCATGCACACTACAAAGCAGGTCTGTCTCTAGGAGGGAATCTGATCTATATGTGAAAACTGATCCATATACGAAAATTGCAAACTATGAGCAGTTCTGCTGCGTTTCCAAACACACACACACACACACACACACACTCTCACTCACTCACTCACTCTTCCCCGAGGGAGGATTTGCTGGTGGAGGCGGTGTTACTGCGGCTGTAAAATGCTAATCCCTCTGCCGCGGGAGTCCCTCGCAAGCCGTGTCCCGTGGCCCCTCCGATGACTCGGGGGTTCCCGCAGCCTGTGAGACGGCCGGCAGTGCCTCCGGGAGCCCTCCAGCGCCGGGTGGCAGGGTCTGCAGCCGGGTGCCCTTGCCGATAGTACGGCACCAGTACAGAAAATTATTTCGCCTGCTGCGCGCTGTAGAGGCGGACACAAGTTGTCATTGCCGAGAGACAACCAAACGCAAGGGCTTTGGTTTGTAGACACAGCCACACGCACACACACCCCCTGCAACTCTGTGTTTTCCTCTGTCTTTGCAATGGGCTGGTTTTGGTGAACTCGGAGAGTCCCCGCGGGGAGAATGCGTGTCGCGGGGCAGCCCTGTCCGCAGGGGACCGTGGGGACCGGAGGCTCTCGCCCCCACAATGGGCAGCACGATGGTTTCGCGTCCAAGGGGAATCCCTTTCCCTGCGTGCCTCAGCGGCGCTGATGGCAACAAGCAAGTGACCTGCCCGAAACCCACAGCCCAGGGCTGCGAGGGCAGGGGGAGAGCCCCGGGGCGGCGGGCAGCCCCCCAGCTGGCACTGCTTGCTTTGGGGCGAGAAGTGGGCTCTGGCTCTAGCTCTGTATTTCATCCCTCTCGCCCGATTATGATCACTTTCCCCCACGTTCCTAATCGTCTCTCCGTCTGGATCCTGTCCGGATTCTAACTGAGAAACAAAATCACCGTTAATTAGGAGGTGATCAAAGGTGGGCCCGAGAGAAGGACCCCTCCAGGCGAGCAGCACCCCAGCGCTACCCTGCAGCGGTGGGCTCAGGGCACCAGCTGGGGCTCGTTTCTCATGATGACTCAAGAGGGGAGGAGGAGATATATGGAAGTCAAGGGAGGCCCCTCTCTGTCATCTCCAAAGGATTTTTAACGGTGCAGCCAGCCAGTAGCTACTCCCCTGCCTTTGTATACAGGTAGGTGCCTGTGTCCTGTTTCCTTGCACTGGGGGAGGTGGGGAATTTGCTTGATGTGTCACATGCCCTCATTTGTACTTCTTCCAGGTGGTTTTCCAGGTTTTGTAACTCCCGGGCTGTGAGATCCTCCCAATAAGTTTTTAACTTCCTTAAAGGAAGCAGTAATAGTTGGGAGGAGGGGAAGGAGTTTATCTTCCCCAAGCAGACTGTAGGCCCTGGCTTCAAATCCTTAAGATCTATAAGGCTCTTCTGTAGCTGCACTGCTCTCGTTTCCTTTGGAATCTGATTGGGTGATTCCCACCTCTCCCCAGTGCGTAGCAAAAATAAACTTTTTTTTTTTAAGCTGTCAGTTCTTTCAGAAGAAAAAAAAAGTGTCAAATGGCTGAGGAAAGAAGCTTGGAAAAGGTGAAGTGCCATTTCTCTGTGCCCCTGCAAAACAGGCCTGCCTGTCTGAGCCTTGGGCTAGCCGCTGGAGAAGCAGCTTGCCTTTGCACTCTCTTCCTCGCAATACAGACACCGCTCTGTAGCGCCGTCCCCCCTGCCCCCAGTCTGTATTCACTTGCGGGGAGGTGGAGGGCTTATCTGTTCGCAATGATGGTTGCGATCTGCAATGCAGACACGCATAGTCTCCGCATGCCCCGGGGCAAGCTCTGGGTTCCCCTCCATTCTTTGCATTTGGGTGGGGACCGGTGAGGAGGCGGAGGTGGGGAGAACGAGTGTTAAATGTGGGGGTGGGGGTGTCTGCCAAGCCCTGTCCAACTCACCAGGCGGCTCTGCTCAGGCCTTCTGGCCCCGAGGGGGAAACAAGGCTCTTCCACCCCCCAGCAGGGAGGGGTGTGCTGGCAGCAACGGCCTGACCCCCACCGCGGGACCTAGGAGCCAAGTTGAGAAGCGGGGCCTGGTGTCCCTGCCCTCCCCCACTCCCTGAATACCCCCAAAGCCCCTCCCCTCTAATCAACTGACTTTTAACATGACAATGGCCATGACAATCCCTTCTAGCCAAGGCCAGGCTGGGGAGGACATAAAGCATCCCCCCACCTCCGCCTAATGGGGTACCTGCCTACGGGCTGCCTGCAGCCTCCACCGCCAGCTCGCTGCCTGTTCGGGGCTGGGGGTCCCGGCCCGGCCATGAGTGCCCACCTGGCCATGCCGCCCTACCTGCCCTACCCCGGCGCGGTCAGGTATGGGGACTACTACTGGCTCTCTCCAGGGAGCATGGACAGCGTGCCCGCCGAGGAGGCTCCGGCGGCGGACGCCCTCCCCTTCCCCGCGGCGGAGAAGACGCCCAGCCACCCAGGTACGCGCTCCGGCCCGGCTGACCCCGGCGGAGCGATCGGGCTGCCCTCGGCTTGGGAGGTGGTTGTGCCCCTTGCGTTCCTCCTGCCCCGGGGGTGGGGGGCGATGCCGGTGGTGCCGGCGGCCCCTCGCCCCGAGAGCCGCCCCAGCGAGGGTGCGGCGGGCGCTGCTCCGCCGGCTGCCCCGGTGGAAGCGGCGGCGGGAGCCGGGCGCGGCTGCCAGCGGCCCCAGCGCGGTCCCTGTGTCCAGGCGGGACGGGGCAGAGGTGGGAGCAGAGAGGGGTCTCGGCTCCGCTGCCCCGAGGGTGCCTGTGCCCACTTCTCCGCGCTGCGTCGCCTGCGGCTGCGGAGCCCCTGCAAGTCCCCAGGGCACCTGCAATCTTAAGTTCTCCTGAGAAGCTGGACTTCGAAGTCTTTGAGTCTTCTCCACCTGACCCTGCTCACCCCAGTTTTCTCTTTTCTCCTCAGATGTCTCTCCGGCTTCCTCCAGCTCTGGGACACTCATCCAGTACACCCCCGACTCTGCCACTAGCCCCACCGCAGAGCGCCCATCTCCCCATCCCTCTTTCCAGAAGGTCAAGGAGGAAGGTGAGGGTGTGGTGAAGAAGGCCAAGAGCCGCACAGCCTTCTCCCAGGAGCAGCTGCAAATTCTGCACCAGCGGTTCCAGAGCCAGAAGTACCTCAGCCCCCAGCAGATCCGGGAGCTGGCTGCTGCCCTGGGGCTCACCTACAAGCAGGTGAACATCTTGCTCTGAGCAACTGAGTCGCATCCCTGGTGCGAAGTGACCTTGCGAGCAGGTTTTTTTGGTGGTTTTTCTTTTTTCTTAGACCCCAGAGATGAGTTTCTTTCGTGGTCTTGTTTATGCCATTGCTTACGTGAGAGAGCAGAGGGTGTGAAAACTTATGACTCAGTCTTCCTCTTATGTTTGGTTCCAGCACTATCCACCCACTCCGTGCAGGTGTTTGAAAGTGCATACAGAGCAGGGCTATGCAGAGAGTCAGGTTACTGGTCTGTGTGGACATGTGTTGTCTCCGAATGTGAAAAGTCAGATACTTGCACTGCTATGCAAGTTGCCTTTCTTAGTCAGAGTGGCACCTGGGTCTCTCCCTAGAGAGAGGGTCCTTGCCCCACCTACTCGTGTCTGACTGAGGGAATGACTCACTCCTGAGTCAGCACTGGCGCAGCAGTGAGATGCTGCTGCTGTACAAGCTGTGTTTCTGCGGTTGTCTTGGCCTGTCTTTCAGGTAGGGTTTTTGATGTCACAAGTGATCCCATGGTGATCTGAGGAGTAAGAGTGTTAGTTTTCTTGTCTCAGCTCTGATTTTACGGTTACCTGAGTCTGCTGCATATTGTTAGCTGCTGAAATTATGTACCATATTAGGAGCCAAGCAGAAAAGGGATTGTAGTAGAAGGAAAAACATCTTTAGGATGTGTAGTAAGCTCTGAGCATGAATTTCTAATGTCCTATGTCTTTTCCCCATCACTTCTAGGTGAAAACATGGTTTCAGAACCAACGGATGAAATTTAAACGTTGCCAGAAGGAGAGCCAGTGGGTGGAAAAAGGCGTGTATCTACCACAGGTGAGAATTCTCCCTTCCCCCATCACCGCCAGTCATGGTTCCTCCAGTCTGCGGGGAGAAGTGCATCACATCCAACCTGCTAACTCAACGCACAGAACTCGATATTACCAAGCCAGCTGTATTTCTTGTAATAGGGCTTACAGTGGCATCTATTTTAAGCCTGCCCTGGCAACTGAAAGAGGTTTGTTTCCAGTCCACTTATCTCCCAGTTGAGACTAGATAGAAAACAAAATAGCCAAAGAGGGCCAGCAAGGCTAGTCATGCTGTTTTTCTCCCCAGCATGGTGTTGCCAGACATGTTAAGTTGGAGATTACTAACTTAAGAGCTTGTCATCTCTGCTATTATTAGTCTATAGTGAGGATGATGAATACAAAAAAAGACGCTATTGTTTGGCTCGGGGAGAGAGGGTGGGGGAGAAAGGAGGACCCATCCAAAAGAATGGGCACACTTGCTGTGGTGCTCTGCATTACTGAACAGCCTTCTCTCTCTCTCCTAGAATGGGTTTCATCAGGCTGCATACCTGGATATAACCCCCACATTTCACCAGGGCTTCCCTGTTGGTGCCAGCAGAAACCTTCAGGCTGTGACCAATGTGCACCAGGCTTACAGCAGTGGCCAGACTTATGGGAATGGGCAGAGCCTGTACTCGTTCATGGCTGTGGAGGATGAAGGGCTCTTTGGAAAAGGTGGGACAAGCTGCAATACCCAGCAAGCCATGGGTTTATTAAGCCAGCAGATGAACTTCTATCACGGCTACCCTGCTGATATGGATTATGTCAGCCTGGAGTCAGAAGACACCTACGGCTTCCAGAGCACCTCTGACAGTGTCACACCGTTCTCAGGTTCTCCTGTACGGCATCAGTACCAGGCCCCTTGGCATCCCCTGGGGACCCAGAGTGGTTATGAGTCTTAGGGCTAAGTATTTTTTTCCTCCCTTCTCCTGTTTTCTCTCATGGGGTTTCTAGGGTCTTGACTCAGGGATCCAGTTTCCGCTCCTTTCTCTTGCCTCTCCTCCTCTACTCCTGTTTTAACCATTGGTGGGGCTCAGCACCCTGCTGCCTTGGGCTAGTTTTCTGTTTAAAGGCACCTGTCTGTTCATAGCTGACCCTTGCCAAGAGTGTTTTGT
Source organism: Gymnogyps californianus (assembly GCF_018139145.2). Taxonomy (NCBI): domain Eukaryota; kingdom Metazoa; phylum Chordata; class Aves; order Accipitriformes; family Cathartidae; genus Gymnogyps; species Gymnogyps californianus. The sequence goes on along the minus strand of NC_059471.1, from coordinate 134,381,565 downwards.
GTGTGGATAGATGAAACTTCATTCATGGAGGCAAATGTGCAATGCCACACCCAGGAGCAGCAGAGATGGTAGAGGTCAGTGTTTGCTGTCCAAGTCTTGCCTTCCTCTGCTGCCTCTTTAGCAGGTGATCTCTGATCCTCTGTGTGTCTTGCAGCAGAGATTTGCTGGAGAAGAAAACCACTGTACTTCAGCATATTTCTGCTAGAAGTACCCTGTTGTAGCCCAGAATCTTTCCTGCTGTCTTACCTATTTCAGTTGCTACCTCAGTCAGCTAACTGCTACTACGTTCTTCATCTGCATCTTCTCCTCCCTCACCGAAAAGCTACGAGATCATCTGATTTCAGATGATTTGATCAAGTTACTCTCAGCAACTCCTCCTGGAGGGGTCAGCACCTGCCTACCCCTTGCCTGCTGCACTCCTGTGTACATAGGGCAGTTGAGAGGAGGGGACGAGCAGAGGAGAGAAAATGGGGTAGAGTATTGCCCATATCTCACGTGGAAACTTTGGTTTCCAAAGCTGCTAACTTACGTGTGCCTGTCAGCTCATTCAGGATGGTGTCTCTGGGACTGTCCCCACCCAGTTTAGATCTTGCCTTTCTACATCTCTCTGCTGAGAGACTGGTGGCTTGTCCCAACCTGCAAATTGTAGCAGAGGGTAGCCCAAAGTGCCACTTTTGGAAGTGTGAGGAGTGGCTGTGTGTAGTCATCTTTGGAGTGGTGAGAACAGTCTGCTTCCCTGTACGTGATGGTCCCCTAGCACTTCACAAACACAGCACCACTACAGTGCTGCTTTCTCTGGGGTAGAGGCAGGCAGCTAGGTGAAGGACACGGTTATTTTAAAGGTGATGTTTAATGTTGCTTATCCTGGAACCTGGATGTTGGGGGGGGTGGGGGGAATCTTGTTGGGTCCCAGTGGAGTTGTCATCCAAGGGGCTAGAGCAGGATGGTTCCCCACTCTCTTGTCTAACCTCAGTTTTAAGAGTGTAAGGTAGTAGGATTTTTGTCCCTTCCCCAGGGCTTAGTTGGATCTCTTCTGTATTATTCTGCTGAAAAGGGCACTGGCTGCCTCATCTGATGTAAGTACCCAAGCTCTGGGGGAGGCAAGAAGTTTAGAGAAACCTAGTTAGACAACGTGAGGAAAATGCCAATTAAAATTTTCAGTTTCTTTTTTTAAAATAACTGAATCATCCTTTCCAGTATGGAGAAACTGGAAGTCAGCTCCAACCTATGTGAAACTCACCTTTTTTTACAAGATGTAGAATTGCAGAGTCCAGTCTGCCACTGCCCAAGAATACAAAATGGCATGAGCTGGCAAGAGTAAATGAGATGGTAAAAGCATAAATATTTCTGTGTAGAGTTTTTTGTGGTTAGTGCACAATTTTTACTGCAACCCTGTCTTCAAATGTCTGCACAAGGGTTGTATGTCGTAGTTAAATTTTCACTGCAAAGGAGGTGAACATTCGTTGTTCCAGAATAATTTTTCTTAAAGTGTATTTTCTTGCGGTGATCTCAAGCATGTTGATTTATGTGTATGTTGTCTTTTATTACTTTGTTTCTGCTTAATGTTCTTACAAACTTGTTTGAATTGAAAATAAATTACTTTATTTTAATGTTGAAACAGTGTCGTCAGCTTGCATTGGAACAGCCTGCTATGAGAATGGTTATTCTGCACAGGTTAGACTAGCAGTACTGAGGAAAGGAGGAAAAAAGTAACCCTATTGTGTTTCTCCTAGAAGTAGGATCAAGCAACTGTTGAAAAGGAGTAGGTCACAGAAGTCCATCAATCAGCCTTGTTTTTAACATGCAGGTACGTTGCCTAGTGCAAGGTGGGGGGCTCCAGGGGTAGGCAACTGGACTGCTAGCTGCTGGCTTGCAGTAATGTGCAGCCCCATGACATGCTTGTATTAGTCCTTACACTGCAATGTTTCAAAATAACTATTTAGGTATGAGGGTAAGAGCAAAAGAAAGTGTCTTTTGAGATTGTGGCCACCTGCTGCTCCTCCAGAAGGTCACAGTTAGAGGTCTGGCAGTCCTGCCTCATTGAGGCTGCAGCTCTCTTGGGGTTCTTGTGCTGACCTCAAATGGCAGCAGAAGTTTGTAAGTAACTGAATCCTGCCTCCAGCACTGAAACAAAACTTATTTCTTTCCCTGCTTTGCCCCAAGACTGCATTTATCTCCTCTTAGCATCTGGGAGCAACACTTAAAAGGTACTGAAACATGTGAGACGGACTCATTGGGACTGAAGCAGTGCATCAGCAGCCACCAATTCAGAGACTCAATGAACCTCTTTCTGCTCAGTGAGCTTTGGTTCATCAGAGCCTTGCTTTTCTTATACACCTCTTAGTTTGAACACCTGTGCAACTTGCATGCAGCCAAGGGCTGCAAGTGTCCATGCACAGCAGCACTAATGGAACAAGGCAGCTGTCTGTGTTCAATGGCTGATGCTACTTCTGTATCAGCAGAACCAAGCTTCTGTTAATAGCCATAGATTAAACTAGCAAAAATGATGTGTTTGGGTTTAATCCCAGGTTCCTTAAACTACAGTACACCACCAAAGCTTTTAATCTGTCTGATAAGGGGTAGTTCAATAGGTACTCCCACTGAGCACAATTAGCTAAACTGGCAGCTGACTGCTCAGGCTCAAACTGCCACAGGTCCTTTGCTGACCAGAACCTGCTTGTGTGGGTGCCAAAGCATGTCCACTTTCCTTCTGCAATACTGTAATGCTCTGCTTCCAAGGGTGAGGTGGAATATGTGCAGGAAGGAGAGGGAGTGGAGGTTTGAGCTTGTAAAGGAGGAAGAAAGGCAGAGTTGCCCATGCATGGGCTGCCAACCTTCAACAGTAGAAAAAGGTAAATCTGGCCTGGAAGAGGGGGAAATGCCAGGTTCACATGACTTCCTGTATTACAGAACAGAGATCCTTTCTCATCCTGACCTGAGACTCATGTCACAACATCAGTTTGGATGAATTCTGGGTAATGCTCTAGTAGTAGTTTTAATTTCAACAATTCCCTTGAAAAAACAAAGCTGAACCATATACCTATAAAAGTTATAGATACTAAAGCCTTGTTTTTCAGCTTTAAAATTAGCAGCTTCCATTTTTAAAAATTTTTAAGATGAAAACTTAAGCTCTAAAGAAATACACAAGGTGCACAGGTCTTTGCAGAATGGTTGCAGAGGATGCTTGCTACAGATTACCTGTGTTGTGTTGCTTGTGCGTGTTTCTCTTCCATGTTTCTGCCACAAAGGTAAGGAGGTAGCCAGAGCTCTGCTGGCAGATGTCCTCCTACAGAAACAGATATTGTTGCTAAAATAGCCCTGGGGCTGAGATGGCTTGCTCTGCATCCTGTGGTTTGTGTTACTGCATTTACCATGGGAGTGTTCTGCAGAAATGGAGTGTTCCTTCATGAGTGTGTTATTCCCCTGGTTGCTCAGCCTGGGTTGCATGCAGGTTTAACAAGTACATGTAGTTGTAGGGCTGGGGTGTGGCTGTTGGAATTTCAGCAGGTGGGCTGCAAAGAACTGCTAGTAGCTCAGGAAGAGTTTCTAGAAGCTGTGGAATTTGAGTAGGACTCTGCCTTTCCACAGTGCTGGAACACTGTTACTGCTGGTAACAGTCTCTGTTACCTTGACATGCCTGAGTTACACCACCATGTGAAATGGCTGCACAGGTAATTGCAGCACTACTACCAAAACTGGTGGAGACACAACTAATCCCTACAGACTCATACTTCCAAAAGGGTTTATATCAGTTTCTCAGAGGAAGTGCACATCAGCAAAAGCTCTTTCTGCTGGGATACATTACATCTCTTGTAGGATGTAGAAGGACTGCTGCTTCTTGTGACTGTGCTGTGTAACAATGATTTCTGCACACTGCAAACATGATTCACCTTGCCAGCAAATCTTTTTAGGATCAAGCTATAAGTTCATATGGAGCTCTTTATGTGTATTATAGCTTGTGGGAGTACACTGCACTTTCACAGTATCTCTGCAGTGTCAACACTCCAGTTTGTCAATGCTGCAGATGTAGCTCCAGTGGTGCAGAGAATCCCACCCAAACAGGAGAAATTAGATCTAGTACAGACTCTGTAGACTAGGGTTTATTCTCTAGTTTAGTGGGTTCCAGCCTTTGCTGTCCCACAGGCAAAATACCAAGCAGGCAGAGTGGTGCAAGCAACCTCATTCCTTGCTCTCTGTGTCAACATGGCCTGCAGTGATGTTTTACAAGCTACACGTTTCTTCTGAGTGGCCCATGAGCAAGGGCTCACAGCCCCAGTTGTCCTCCAGTGCAGATAAAAGGCATGATCTTTGTTTTAATAGGCTCTTCCCTACAGGCATGCGTAAACATTATATTTAGTTATCTAACTACACTGCATGACTCAAACGTTGAGCTAATAGGGTTTCGGAAATTTTCAGTAAAGCATTGCCACACGTCTCTTGCTTGGCCCATCATCAGAGGCCAATAGCATCTTGGCTGATACTGAGCAGCCAAGAGGCATGAAGGACCCAAAATCATGGCACTGGTCTTAGACAAAAAAAAAAAAAAAAAAAATCATTTTCTGTGAGGGCTGTGTTATCTTCATGTTGTCCAAAGTTTTGAAGAGCACCCTCAGGTTATATCTATGAATCTCTTCTTAACCAGGCTAGAATTCATTTCTCACATTTAATGGAAGTCTATCCACTCACAGACAGGGTGTGTCTCTAGCAGCTGGGCTGTGTCTGAATCACTAAATCTTTTCCAAATTACAACAGCAGGACTGCTGCCTTGGGTGAGCCCCAAGATCCATCCAAGTCATTGCTTAGATACTGGGGAAAGACTAGAAGAGAAAGCAAGTCCCCAGTGTCCCTCTGGCTGGTTGTGGCTGAGGGACTGCCTGCAACAGAAGCTGCATTCCTGCTGTTATTACACAGGGCATTGGGAATGCAGCTCCTGATACAGCAATGAACTCCCTTCCTGGAAGTTGCTTACTTGCCTGTTGGAATTGCTGCAGGCTTTCGGTCTCCAGAACCACCTGTGGCAATAAAATAAGCTGTGTCTTCGAACGATGGCCTCTGAAAAATTTTATGGGTCTCTTGAGGAAACTGCAAGATTTGGTAGTGTTTGTTAGCGAAGCTTTGCTGAAGGTCAATAGTAGGGAGGTCACAACTGTTGCTCTTACAGCCAGCATCCTTCTGCAAGCCAGTCCCAGAGACTTCACAGCAAGATCCTGCCATTCCTAAAGCATCCCTGAAGGAACAGGGCATGACAGGTGACTCCTTTTCCAAAGAATTGTTAGCGAGGAGCAGTCACAAGCTCAACTTTTTCACCTACAGCAGCCTTTGATGGGGTGGCATGGAAAGGTTTCAGATGACATTCAGGTTAGTAGCAGCACTGTTGGCTCCAAAGGAGCTGAAAAAACTCCTCCCACTGATGTGAGAGCCCTGATAATTGCTGCTATTGTAGTCCACCTTCAGATGTTAACCAGCACCTTTTCAGTTAAGCTAACTCAATCGATCCCCACCCCTCTGATGGTGCAGTGGTTGCAAGAACATGTCTTTCCCAAGCTTAGGCACTTGCTGGGTGCAGAACATGTGTGTTTGGGCTGTGCTTTAAAATGGATCTCCAAAATGATATGACTTAGAGATTTGTCCTCCACAAAGCCTTATTTTTCCCCGAATCGTGCTGGTCAAACAGTGTAGCTGCACAACCAAAGGGTCAAAGAGTGGCTGCATGAGGGTGTGGGGGCGCGAACAAACAGCTGTGAGGCAACAGGGACATAGACCAGCTTTGCCAATAGAAGACCATGCCTCTTATTATGCCAGTTGCAGACATCAATTGCCTTCTTTTTATGCTCATTTTTTTAACCATGACAGCTACTTCATTTAATTAAGATAAAGTGATTGTCATCATCAAAGAGTGATAGAAAACCTGTGACTCGGGGAACTGGGGCTCTATTATTAAACATACATACTTTGATACACACATCTGTTTTTAGGTACTTAGACACTTAGGTAGTATTAAGTTTAGAAATGATGGTACCTCTATGTTTTAGCCAGTCCCACTATTAAATATTGCTGGATAGGGGAAATTCTTAAGGTGGGTGGTAGTTACTCACGTGGTCCTTGGACTCTAGATATCTGGCATTACCAAGAGTCATGAAGCTGATCCACTCATAACAGAAAAATCTCGGTTTATAGTTTCAGAGTGAAATCAGTAATAACAATGGCATATGGTTGCTATGGCTATTTATGCTCCATCTGGATATCATATTGCAATGCTCTATTACAGTGGAAAAAAGATACAGAGAAATAGATAATTCATCTTAAAAAAATTTTATTATTTGCCAAATTGAATGCACTGTTTGGTTTTCTTGAGGGGAGGCACAGAAAGATATAGACTAGAACAATGGGCTTATTTATCATTTTGATGCTTACAAGATCATCTTACTAGCCTTTCTGCAAGCTACCTGTCACATCTCCCTTCACTAGACACTTCATCAATTCTGTACCTTGTGGCTGACCTACAGAACTGGTGGTCTAACCATCAGATGGATGCCTGGCATGTGACAATAACTTCTCCAACTTCAGTGAAAAGTATGTGACCAGCACCTCTCCATACAGCCCATATCTTCATGTGTTATGTATACGCAACTGTACAGTGATATGTATAAATGAGATCCCCAAAGGAATCTGTGCCTCCTCTGAGACAAGTTACAATAATTTAGAAGATCCAGGCGATAATCTAGGTAGCCAGATCTCGGATCTTGCTATAAGGGAACTTGGTTGTCTGTGCCAATAAAGAAGGGGGGGGGTGTGTGCATGTGTAAGGAGATACGAATGAAGGGCTGTATGTACATATATGGGCAAACAGGTATCTGTGTGTCTGTGCATGCTTGCAGGCACATATTTGGATGCCAAAACAGGTTCTAGCTACATGATGCCCTTGAGTTGGAAAGCACATGAATAACAAAGGGAGAGATGAGAATAATAAGATTTGATTCCCGCCAAGTACCCCACATCCACAGTGCTTAGGAATGATAGAGATGGTGGCCAGCAGGGGTTGGGAAAGGAGCCCCCACAGTGGCCGAGTGGTGAAAGTTACAACCGTCACCTGTCTTTGTGCCCGGATATTCCACACTGCCAGGACAGCTGTGGTAAAAGTCTACTTTGTGCTGGGCAATGAAGCCCACTGTCTGCTGGACACTGCAGGTGCCCCCGCCTTTACCAAAGACTCCTCCATCCTCGCTGGTCACGATTGTGTAAGCATTCTGTCCTGCTCCATAGTGCTGACGGGGCGGAGGCACCGTTTGGATGTTGCTGGCCGTGGTGATTGGGTAGCCCTGGTGGAATTTGGGGTGCACATCCATATAAGTACTTGGCTGGAAGCCACTCTGCAAGGGAAAGACAGTGAGTCAGAACACATAGCTTCTCCACTGGTGTCCACAAGCCTGACACGTACCGGGGCTCTGTCCCTTCACATTTCATGTTGTCTCTTGATCAGCAGCAATGGCATGGGAGGGCAAGAAGAACTGTATCCATCCCCATAGCTCAGGGGTGGATACACAGTGGGGTGTATATGTGTGTATATATATATATATATGTGGAAAACAGCTTTTCTCTGGAAGTATTTCAGTGGCATAGTCAGCCCATTGCTAGGCTACCTACAGAACATGGAGAGTTGTGCCAAGTCTGTGCCTCTGCGCTGAACAAACCAGAAGGCAGGGTACGCTCACACTTGTATGCTTAAGTTGCCCCCATGGAGGAAATATATCACAGGAGTTATCTGCCCAGATAGAAGGGCCATGCTGAGCCATGTGCTGTGTTCTTACTTGCGTGAGGCATTGAGCCCGTTCAGTCCACAGGCTATGCTTCTGGCACCGTTTCAACTTCATCCTCCGGTTCTGGAACCAAGTCTTCACCTGGGTGGGGAAGGGAGAGCAGAGAAAACATCAGCAAAGGAGAGGGAAGAGCAAATGTTACCAGATTCACAAGCAGGAAGAACCAGGGGGAGAGTGACCAGATGGCATAGATATATGGGCAGCAGCAGATAAAGGCCTTTAAGAGCTCCCTGGGGTTGTTGCCAAGGGGAGATGTCTGTCTAGCAGCCTCAGCAGGTGGCTACTGCATCCGCATGGTGGGGGGAGGGGGCGGCATTATGTCCACAGGACAGTTATAGCTGTGACAAATTGTCTCATTTCAATCACGGAGATGAATGACTGGTGCAAATTAGACCCACCCAGGTCTCTACAAGCCCCCTGTGCTACAGGCAAACTTCTGAGACACTGTTTCTGCACGCTTGTGAGCGGAGAAGGGAGAGGCTTGCTCTCTTACCCAGCAGTTCCCAAATTCAAAGCTCCTTGCTGTGGTGAATTCCAGAGCCGTTTCCCCCCAGGGCTGTGTCTGCACTGTGAGAGCAGCCTTTGCAAGGATGTGGATTGAAGGAAAGAGAGATTGTCCCACCGGTCTTGTTCCTGATAGAACCAGTTCAGTGTGTGCGTGCGTAGGTGTGCACCTACAACGCATATATAACTTTTTTAGTCCCAGGGGATGCCGGGGCATCCAAGGCCATCATGCCCAGCTCTGAGATCCAAATTCCAGGCAGATTTTGGACTTGTAACTGCAAACACTTGTGCCCCATTGCCCAGCCCCCTCTGCTTTAGGAAGGCATCTTTTGAGCCAGCACCAGTTTACTACACACAACCTACCTGGAGATCAGCGGAGACCCTGAAGGGCTGCAATGTATGAACCTAGCAGTACCCACATGGAGGGGGGAGCGGGTGTCAAGCAGCCAGGCAGTGCTGAGTGTGGGACATCATTATTAGATATTGGAGAAGATCAGCCCTGGGAAACATAGCTTTCAGCATGTTGCAGCCCTGGGATTCAGAGAACTGATGCATGCCAAGGTTTCTGTGAAGTTCACCAGTGCATGGAAAAAGTCTGTGAAGTGCTGTCAAGCCCAGGGTAGAGGCTGTTTGTGGCAAACAACATATTCATCACTGTGACAACATATTCATCACTGTGTTTGCAATTCTACTACAAGTGTTGGTAACAGTACCCTTAACTGACCCCTCACTGGGGAGGCCCCAATGAGGTGCCACTGACTCTCCTCTCCCCTAGAAGTGCTTCTGATCTCTGGGCATGAATAGGCAGGGGAGCAACTGTTAGCTGGCACCTTTGCCTCTACTCTCTGCTGGGGACTCATCTTTCCATCCTGTCACTGCCTTATGTGACCATTCAACCACTGTGTGACGCGTATACAATGGGTCAAAGTCTCTGTGTTCACCTGCTTGTAGGTGAGCCCTAGGGCAGCAGCCAGCTCCCGGATCTGCTGGGGGCTGAGGTACTTCTGGCTCTGGAACCGCTGGTGCAGGGTTTGCAGCTGCTCCTTGGAGAAAGCCGTGCGGCTCTTAGCCTTCCTCACCCCCTCCATGCCATCTTCTCTGCCCTTCTGAGACTTAGCCGTAGGCTGTGGGGACGAGGATGCCGAATGTGGACTGGTGGCTGAATCTGGTGTGAATTGGCTGAAATTCCCAGAACTGGACGAAGCTGGGGATACTTCTAGAAATAAAAAGACAATGGGAAAAAGTGTACAAGACATAATGCACAGCTGTATGGGTAAAAGCATGTAGAGCTCCTTGCCTGCCAGACAGGGGCTTTCCTGAAGCAAAGGCTTGTGTCTCCCTTCTTCCTTCAGGGATCTGTGAGCACAGACAAGCCCGCTGACAGCAACTAGCTCCCCAGCTCAGCCCTCTGGGATGCCCGTGGCTCCCTTTCACCAGGTGGAAAAGTCAGGGCAGGGAGGGGAGAACGGTGCACATTTGGCTCAGTGTTACTATCCTCCTCCAAAAGGCCCCGGTAATATTTAGGTCTCAGTGTGGTGTAAAGAGGCCTGGTCATGACTGCAAACATAGCTTTGAGTTGGTGACTGGACTCCCCGAAACTGCCTGTCCAGCAATCTCAAGGCACTTGATGATAGGCAGTGGCAAAGCAACCTCTGATCAGGGTGTACGGTGCAGCAGAACAGTCGGTGCTTACAATGATGGGGCAGCAGGTGGAGAGCATCAGTCAGGCCTTGGATGTTGGTTCACTCCTGTTTGCCTGTGGCTCCCACCACAGACCATCCCACTGCTGGAAACACGTGTATAGATGGAGGGACCTATTTGGCTGAGGGGGGCTTCTGGCAAGAGAAGAATGAAGGAGAGAAATTTGACATGGAAGTGGGGAGGGAGAGAGGAAAGGTGGATGTGTGGGACAGGTGAGAAGAGCCAGTAATCCTGTACCAGGGACATGGTGGACAAAATTCAACAGTGCAGAGGAAGGTGTCCAGGCCCCTTCCCATTTGTCCTGGTACATGTCTTAAGGTGTCTGTGGAGGACAAACTTGAGATAAAGATCTAAAGGAAAAACTTCCTAAACAATCTGGGCTACTAGTCCAGACAAAAGCTGCCAAGATGCAAAGTCATTCAGGCTGCCTGAATAGGAAAATGCTAACAAGAGAGATTACCCCAGCACCTTTCGGTCAGATGCCCGGTTGCTGGGGTCTGTGAGAGGCTGAGACCTTCTCAGGCCAGCCCTGACTGAAGGGCTGCAATGCCAGTCTCCCTGCTTCCCCATGACTGCAATGATAAATCTGTCCAGCCCTCCTTCCTGCAGCTACTCCTCTGCAAACCCTTCTGCATGGTCCATCCCCTCTCCTCCTCTGACATTTCAGGAGAGAGGGGGTGCAGTGAATGGGGCAGCACCATTTTCAGTACACACCTTCTGACTACTGACCCCAACCAATAGCTCCCAATCTCCTTCCTAGTCACCCTGAGAGCTGTGACTCTGAAGTCCACTGAGACATGCTCCTCAACCTCCTGAATGTATGTCTAACACAAAGTACTGATGCCCTCCTGAGGAATGGGCTCCTCGTCCATGCTACCAAACCCTTCCTTCTTCTGTCCTAAGCTGAGAGGCTACTAAGCAATCACTCAAAAGCCTTGAGGTGTTGGTGGGCCTCAGAAAGGTGGCCATGTCTGCAGTATCTTTTCCCTTGTTACCCTCCTAACAGAGGCACACCTGTCTTTGTGGTGCCTGGCACTGTAGGGTTGCCTGCTCTTATAGGCCTGCTCTTGGCTATTTCCTGTCCCTCGGAGTTAGGAAACCACCCAGAGCACGGGCTGCGTGAAGAGGCAGGTGTGTAGCGGGGCAGGTTTCTGGTGCTGGGGAGCAGGGCCATGAGGATTACAAAGGCATTCTGCCTACAAGGAGAAAGGGGCTGTCAACAGAAGAGGTGCAAGGGCCTGAGGTGTTATGTGCATGGGGGTAGGCTGCAGAGCCTGAGAGGAAGCTGAACATCTGTGACCTGGATGCACAGGAAGCTAAAATTTCATATGGGACCACAGGATGCTTGGCTCCTGCAGGCTGTGCAGTAAAAACCTTATAGGTAGGAAATAATGAGCATGCTGAGAATGTGGGCTTGGAAAACAGGAAGGTCTTCCATTACACAGGAACCACAGCAAGACACCGTAGAGCTAAAGCTCCCACATGTTCCTGCCTGGCCTGTCGTCCCAAACCCCCATGTAATTTATCACCTGCAGCTCGAGCTCAAGACAAAGGTGCTCCCTCTCCCGTGACAAGAGAGTGAAGGAAAGAGGAAGCAAGAAACACAAACAGCAGTGCAACAGACATAAACATGAAAACCTAAGACAGACCCACTCCTGCAAGCCCTTGACCATCTGTAGGCCTTTGCTTCCGTGACTGGGCTGTCTCTGTAGAGAGAGGCAGCAGAGGAGAGTGTTTGAAGACGGGTTTTAAATCTATATACCAGGCCCATTGGGGGCACGAATGAATCAATCTGCCTGCTGCCTTTGTGGAGCAGGCAGCATGCAGAGAACCCAAGCCTTTCTCCAAACTACATGGCAAGTAGCCACGTGCCAAGTAGCCACCAGTCACTCTGCCCGAGCCTGTAGCTCTCTATAGCATCTGACAGCTTGAAACCGGCACTCCAAAAGCTCGCTCTCCTCCCACCCATTAGCCTTACAAGAGCGTACCCTGCTGACCATACAGTGGGGCTGGGCGAAAACCTGCTTTCATCAGCTATTCTATTGCCACTCACTGGAGTGGGAGGGGAATGGCAGGAACAGAAAATGCCACCGCGGTGGGGCCTCGGACTTTTTTGCAAGGAGGAAGAGGCAAGGCAACAAGAGCACAGAAAGGAGAGGGAAATAGAGAGAGGAAAATGAAAACTAAAAGAAGCAGAGAGTAACAACGCTGGATTTAAAGGGAGCAGATTTCCCGGCACAGTGATTCAGAGCGTGCCTTGGCTCAAGTTTAATGAGCACATGAAGGGCGCAAGGAGTTTGTAGGGGGGTAAGGGTTGCCACGAGCAGAATTACCTTCAGGATTTGTTTCTCTCCATAGCACACATGACAGCGTTTGACTAAAAGGAGGCCCAAATATTCCTACCCCGAGAACCATGAAATTCCATGAGACCGTGTCGTCACATTGCCCTGCAGCCTGGAGCACAGACCTGCCGGTGCCTGGACTCCCGCAGGCTCTGTTGAGGTTTAGGAAACCGGTTCACAGTCACCAAAGAAAAGTAGCATGGAAAGGTGGTGTGACTGCCCAAGGTCACCCATCCTCCTTGCCTACCACATCGCACTTTGCCCAGCTCACACGTTAGGAACCCAAGGCAGGGAGAGAGAAAAATTTGCTCAAGGTCGTTAAGCGAGTGGCTGACCTGGGACCACAGGTATCCTGGGGATCAGCTCTAGGACTTAGCTGAAACACCTTACCTGCCATCTGCCTCTTCCCTCCTGCCTCCGGAGACTGACTGGCACTGGCGGCTCCCGCTGGCCCAGCCGAAGCTGGGGCACGTCCTGCCTCCCCCGCCGAGTTCCAGTAAAACTCCAGGTACCCCATGCCAGTCCCGCTGGGGTAAGCCTGGTAGGGGGGCAGAGCCAAGTGTGCACACATGGCGGGCAGATGAAGGCGTGGTTCCCCCACCTTCTAATAGATGCCACCTTCACTTGGGGGGCAGGTCTCACCAGCAAGGTGAGGTAGCCCCGAAGTGTAGACAGGCAGTTACCTTTATAGCTGGCTATACCCTGCCTGGGACTGCAATATTCACCATCGTCCGCTCCTCGAGGCTCTTTGTCATGTTAAAGAGGCTGATTGGTGGGGTGGGGACAGAGCAGGGTGGAGGGGGGGAGAAAAAGCCACACATGGCATCAGGGCTAAAATATGTCCCCTCTGAATTCTTCCCATTCTGCAGGTTCCTCAATCACACCTGACCAGGGGTCTGATCCAGAGCCCCAGGAAACCTCCTCCCGCTTGCTTCTTTGGGCTCAGCTCAAATTGTCCTGTCACAAAATAATCCTGTGAGCACAGGTGTCCTGTAGAAGAGAGCTGTTCACTGCATTGGGAGAACAAATCCCAACCAATCTCCACCACACGGGAGTGGACAGGAGGTAGATCTGGTGCTGAGCTGCTCAGTACCATGCCGGGCAAACCCAAGCCCTGGCTCCAGGTTATGGGGAGGGTTCTGAGACCTTTGCTTTGTGGTTTGTGTCACATTGACACCTCCACAAGACACACACCCACCCGACCTGGCAGCACTTCCCACACTCTTGGTGCAGATGTCAGAGATGGAGCAAGGGGGGAAAACAAGTAAGGATCAGACCTGGGGGCTAGAACCTACTTTTCTTTTTTTAAACTGAGAAGGAATTTCATTCACACAGGCATTTGAGGGAGCCAGCTGAAAATGTGTCTGGCCCATCTTCCACATGTCTGTGCCAGAGCAAACTCAGAAACACTGGACAAGTCACATCCAACACAGAACTCATTTTGCAGAGCAGACTCAGACATCTCAGCTGGCTGGTCATCAGAGGGACAGTCAGCAGAGACATTTTCACTATGGAGGTAGGAAAAGATTTAGTGCAGGCAAGGTCCACAGCTAACAGATTTGTTCCCCCACGGCCTTTCAAAGGCACATCCTTTCATTTGCGTAGTCTTGGCTGTGGCCTTTGCCAGGCTGTTGCAGGCTGGTTGGAATAAAGAAGATGAGTTTCCTTTAAGGCAGGGTTAGCTGATGTTTGCTGACATATGGGCCCACCCAAGGGGGACAGGCACCTGCAGAGCTGTTCATTAAATAACTAGAGGTAAGTGAGTGAGCCACAGAATTCAGCTATGGGCCTGCAGGTTGGTCTGCTCTATAGGCTTGCTCCAGTCCCTTCCCCTCACGAGGTTTTGCTCTGCCTGTGTTTAGGAAGATTTTACTAGTTTTATCTCAAAAGACATTGTGAGTCTCTAGCTAATGTCTGTATTTCTCAATGCGCAGGCAGAAGTCCCAGAGTTAATTCAAATGTTTCTTGCTAGAACCAGCCCTGTCTTGGCACCAGGACACATGCATGCCTTATATTAGAAGCTCAGAACTGAGGGTGCAGATCCACAGAAGTGTAAAATGATTTAACCTGGACTGTCCCTGCACCCCTCTGTGCCTCATTGCTCCACACATTTAGATCGGTTTAAAAGAATGTAGAACACCCCTTCTACCAACGCTGCTGCTGCTGCTCTGTGTCCCATGGCAGGTTACTAGTCTCGGCTTCCCTGTGTGTAGCGCAGGGGCAACTTGGGAGCCTTCTGAGATCCCTGCATGGAAACCAAAACTGCAGGACTGGCCTGTGTGTGAACCCGAAAATCAATGCAGCTGCTCTTGAGCCATCATGGGCAGACCGTTCAACTCACTTGCCACATCACAGCATGATTCTGCTGCCTTGGGATCATCCACTTTCCCATGAGGTGCAGACTGGAGGGAACTAAGGGCCTGGCTAGGGTCTCTTTAACTTGACACTCAGTATTATGTTTTCTGTTTGCATGAAACACTTTTCTATGCCTACAAACTGCAGGGACAGACATCTCTCTGCACAAGAAATGCAATTTTAAATATGAAATTAACTTGAAAAATTTAAAGCAAAAAAGGACTTCTGAGCACATCTGCCCCGGTAGAATCCCAAGAACATCCTGAATATGGCAATTACTCTGCAACAGCCTCTACATGGTGGTTTTGGCTCATGCCTCACCTCTGAATCATTCCACGTTTCAGAGCTGCAGTGCCACAAAAGCTCAGATCACCGTCCCTCATATCTGCCCTCAGGCTCTAGCTGATTAAGCAAAGACACCAATGACATGAGCTGTACAGAGCTTGGGACCCCACTGGGCAGCTCCAGTGCCACCAGTCAAGGAGAATGTCATGTGCTCCTTCTTATTCATGTCTGGCCTGTTACCATATGTTGGTGTTCAAGTTTTCATGGCCTTAGGTGCAGTTAGAAAATGAAAACAAGGTAGCAGACCTGGAGGATATCAACATATCTTCTAAGACTGTTTAATCTGAAGACCTGGCAGAAAACATGTCATGGGGTGCTGGCCTGGGTGGCAGTGGGTATCTGTGTACTTGTTGGGAGTCTCGCTGGCTGAGCACTTCGCACTTGATCTCCTTGATTTCAGCTACTTCTGAAGGTGTCTGGGATCTTTCTTGCAAAGTGCCCAGAGGCCATAATAAACTAGCATAGTCACCTGCACTACAAAGTCCCGCTGGGCAGAAGCCGGGGAGGAGGATGGTGCTGCCCCTGGGAGCAGAGCCACCTGCCTGACTGGACCAGTGAGTGGGGCAGCACAGAGGGAGTCACCTCCCCGGGGGCGGGAGGGGGACCGAGAGGCAGAGGAGCTGAAGGAACCTCAGGGCCTCACCCCCCATGGTTTCAGAGCAGCACCACCTCTCAGGGAGCAGCTTATCTCCCCCACGCAGCACGTGACACAGCCTGTGTAGCAGGCAGCAGCTCCCTAAAACCAGCACTGCAGGCAGCTGACAGATGCAGCTTGGCATCAAACTGAGCCAGACCCTGTTTGGTTTGGTACTGTGTTATTCCAGATTGGCCCCAAATTATCTCGCTATTATCTCACAATGATGTCCACGAAAGCCTTCCCAGGCTCATGCTCTTGGCTCAGAGGGCTTTCTAGTATCTTAAACAACCTTTATCTGCTCTTCTGCACCATGAAGCTGAAAGCGCACTCCAGTAAAAACAGGGTAAATGCTTCACAGGCATGTTAGTAACATGATCTTTCATCAACAGCTAAGTAAGTCCCTTGCTTTCTCTGAGATGGCACTGAACTCTGCAGCAGTCACAGGAATGAAACAGTAGCCTGTAAATGACCAGGTTTCGTCCATAAAGGCAGTGAGGTAGGAAGACTAGCAGTTAGAGAGACCAGGAGGAAAGAGGAAAAGTCCTCATTGTCTGTCCCCATGCCCTCCACGATGTGGTTGTAGCTCATGCTGACTTACCCAAGATAGCCACAAAGAAGTGAACGCAGGTGCTACTGACAGGGTAATTCCAATGACATGGAAGGCAAGAGAGGCTGCAAAAACAACCTTGAAAACTGGGCTGGGATTATGGACATCATTCAGAAGATGCTCAGGCAGAGCAGAAGATGGAGAACATGCTCATGGAAATGGTTTCTGTAACTAGGTCCTTTCACTGGCACAGTCCATATGGTTGTGACAACCTGATTTTCTTATGACAATCCCTGCCTAGCCATGTTTGGTTACTGCCCCAATATCTTCTACACCTTTCATAAGTGACCTTGGCAAAATCATCCTTCCAGGCAACAGCTTTTGGTTTGTTTGGGGTTTTTTTTTTTTGCTTCTGCTTTTCACTGGGGTTTTAGGTAATAAATTACCTTTCAAACCTCTTCATTTGTGAGTTGCTGTTCTTTTCTTCTAAAAGAGGAATCAGACAGGGTCAAATGGGAAAGCTCAGATCTGGATAAAGACACTGGACGGACCTGACTCTGAGATGTCTGTGTTCTGGCAAAGCGTCCCATGACAGCCAACATGCAAACAAGGCTTGACGTGCACAGCGTGGACATAACAGAGCAAGAACTGAAAGTTAAAGCTGACAGCATCCTGAATAGGCTTAGATGTGGAGTATCGCTACATCTGCATTCCTGTTTGGCTGGCAGAGCTGTGGCAGTTCGGGCTGCAACAGTTTAGAAGTCCTTATTGCTACCACTATTCCAGGAAAGCACTAAGTTTCTTGGAAGCTTGGCCTCACCAGACCCCACTTGGGGGTGTGTGGGGGGTACCTCTCCCCAGAGGGACCTGTGCTGCAGGCTCACGTGCCGCTAGCAGCAGGCAAGCACCTGGCAACCCTCCAGAAGCTTTCTGGGCCATACAGTCTTTCTGCAACTAGTAATATTGGCAAACAAGCATTTTTTCCTGTTCAAGTTTGCTTTTAAAAAAGGTATGCTTTTCAGTCCTTGAACTTGCTGAATGTGATTTTGGTTAAGTATTCAAAGATAGTTAAGGCAGTTGTTTTAAGAAAAAGGCTTTTACTGTATTGTTTTATAGTATTTCTCCTTTCTTCGTAGCCTTAAACAAATGCCCTGCTTTGTTTAAACGTTTGCAGGGGTTTCATGATTGACATTGTTAGTAATGGCTTAATCTAAAGACATTTTTAAAAGCAAAAAAGTGGAAAAGTAATACAGTTTGAATGATAGGAAGCAAAGTAGCTAAAACATTTCCACATTGCAACATTCCCACTTTGTTCCCCTTTTAACCACTTAGTTCAGCGTGTTAATTCTTTAATTGTAACTTGAACTTGAATTTGCTTCTCTTATAGCGCCATATTTTTCTCCAAAGACTTCTCTTTTTTAGTGATTGATTGATCATCTTCTGCATTTTTTCTTTGCTTTGTGTGAGACTGTGCTGTAATCTAGTCAGATCCATGTGTTTGCCTGTTCTCACAATGGCCTTGTCCTCTTTGCAAATACTGTTAATGAGTCTGTACCAGAAAAGGAGGGTTTTTTCCCCCTAACACATATGGTATTGCTGTACTGAGGACAGGCAGTGGAAAGGAAAAATTATTCCAAAAAATCATAAAAATACTGCTGCTTTTTGGTTTTTTTAGGTGTGTCATGCTGGGCTGAAAAATTCTGAAAGGGGTAAAATATATTCTCACTGAGCGAATATAACCAAGTTTCAGTTGGGTGATCAAAAAGAAAAAGGAAAAGGATTCCCTTTCTCTTCTTAGGCTGTTCTGAGCCTAGAGCCAAATAGGGTCAGAGCTGGTACTTCACTGTATGTAGCAGCCATCCAGAGCCATAAAAAAGTAAGTAAAAGTCAAGACCTCTCAGGACTGGAAGATGTAAGGGGAGCTATGGTAACACCTACCTAAAAAAGACTGGGGGAAGGGCTAGGAAGTCTGCAAACCTTAAATAACATTCATCAGTATTTCCTAGTTGCCTTCCATTTTTCCTTCTGTGAATGTAATTTAGGAGTCAGCTTCCCATGTTAAGTGGTTTTGGTTCATGAAGGAAGGGAACAGACTGCAGAGGCCCCTTTTCTTAAATTATTCAGAGTAACAAAAGCCCAACTTATTTTGTTGTGCAAAATTTTTCAGTAAAATCAACGAAAGGTAAAAGTTAAAATCTGTGCCACACCCACACATATATATATACATAAGTATATTTAAATCCTCTCCCTCTGTCTCCTTCTCTCTCTCTCTCTTTTTTTTTTTAAATCTGCCCTGTGAAAAAAAAGGTAAGGGCCAAGAAATGGGCTTAGTTTCCAACAAAGCGGTTTAGGACCAGTTGTTGACCATTATCATGAGATGGATTTTTCTGCTCATATATCCTTCCTGAAGTCCTTCACACAGTGAGGCCCTCTAAGAGAAGTGTAATTTGACCCTGATGCCAAGAGGAAGGTGAAATTGGAAGAAAAGAACTCT
Source organism: Gymnogyps californianus (assembly GCF_018139145.2). Classification (NCBI taxonomy): domain Eukaryota; kingdom Metazoa; phylum Chordata; class Aves; order Accipitriformes; family Cathartidae; genus Gymnogyps; species Gymnogyps californianus. The sequence continues at coordinate 134,362,823 of NC_059471.1, read as the reverse complement.
GCCAGCGTTGCCAGCACTCCCACAGTTTCCTGGGTCCCACCTTTAGGATTTTACTTCCCTGGTCTGCTAAAAAAAATGTGATCAGAGTAGGCAGAAGAGAAGGCCCTGCACAGTGTCACCACATCTACCACTTTTAGCCTCATTCCAACATTTCTTGAAATGTAGTGGGTGATTTGTCTGCTCTCACCCATCCTTCACAAAGCTTTTTCACTCCACCTTCTGTCTCTTGACTTCATATTTAAAAGGTACCGGTGGTTACTGGCCAAAGCAATTTCTCTGGCTATACGGCTACAGGCTTATGGGCAGTGTGCAAGTACAGCAAATTCTCAGCCAGCCTGATGCTGCTGTGTGTTTCCCACTCCCCAAAGTGGTCCTATAGAGACGTGGTCCTTGTGTGACCCCCCTCCAGCTTGTTCCTAGGCAAATCTTCCAAAGCATTCCCACGTAAGTCCAGTTTGCGAAACTGTAGGTCTCCATGGCCCCTCTTCCAGCTCAGCTGTCAATACCTGGGAATCCATCCCACTCATCCAGCCTGTTGATATTAGGCTTTTGACCAAGACATTTGAGGTAGGCTAGGCTCAAGCTAGGCTTTCCATGCTCCTTTCATGGTTTTCACTCATCCTGCTTCATGATCAGTGGATCAGTGCACAGTCTCATAAAGGAATGGTGAAAGGGTCCTCAATATCTTGTGAGCATGTGGTACACAAGTAAAGGATGAGCTGGTAGGGCAATCTGCCCACAGAATAAAGCAGGAGGAAGAGGAAACTGTGTTGGGACACCTCTGCAGGAGTATAAGATACAGAGAGAGCAGGTGATGGATTTTGGCAGATGGAAGAAAGTTAGAGGTTTCTCAGTTGCATTAAATGCAGACAAAGGCTGTCTTAAAGGGCTTGTAGGCCCTGGAGCATCAAACCTTACAGACTCTTTGACATATCTAAGACTGGGAGAAGAATGCAGTATGCTCCTTTTCCAGTCACTGGCTCTGGTATCTGGGATTCCACCAGCCCAAATGTGCCAGGAATTAAGTCTCCCCAGACAAACAGAGATAACATAGCAGAGCTCTGATCAAGGGACTGATATCAAAGGAGCAAATCTCTCAGCCCCGGGGATGAATCATCAGAGCAGTTTATTCCAACCGTTTCTCCTCCTTTCAAGTATCAGGTTCAATTGCAGCAACAGCAGCACAAAAGGCTTCGTCATTCTAGGTGCTGCAAAGACAGGGAAAACACAACCGGGAGGAATGGAATTCACAGGTGATACAAGGCTGGGAGGGTGTTGCAAATACCACAGAGAACAAAGAAGTAATGCAAAAGGAACCTATCTTGCTTGGGCAGGGAGGAAGAAGGAAAGATGGGGGCTAGTCATGCACCTGGGGAGAAAGAATCCCGAAGGTAAGTAATCAAAGGTAGATGTCTAGAAAGCACAGCATGGGGGTGGGGAAGGACAGGCAAAAGAGATGCATGTTTGCCAGCTGAGGTATACCAAATTCAAGCAACAGCAATACTATTTTGCAGGCATGCAAGCACTTGACAAAGATCCATATAATTTGGTTTTCATGGATGCAGAAACTGAGGCACCATATGGGCTCAGTAAAGGGCCTATTATTGTGCAGCACTGGCCACACCTTGGCTAGGCAGAAACATCAGGATGTCAATGCAGAAAACTTTTGTCTTAGAGCTAAAGGGCAGTATTATGCACAGTTATGGTGAGATTACGCGAAGAAGGTTACATTCTGGTTTGTGTGCCCTGCAAAATGAGGGGGAAGATGGGGAGAGGGAGGCCCCAGGGAAGAGCAGCAGGCACAGGAGTGTTATAAAACACAGCTTCTCTCTGCCAAACGAGTATCAAACCAGAATTGCAGCATCTCATCCTCTCTGCTTCTCAGAGTATCAAACCAGAATTGCAGCATCTCATCCTCTCTGCTTCTCAGCAATCTGTGGATCTAATCTCTGTTTACACGTAGGGGGAGATCTGTCTTATCTGAAGGCTTTCCTGCTGCCAGCTCCACTCAGGTTGCCCTTCCCACAAAGCAGGTGAGGACAGGTTCAGGAAAGGGCTGAACTGGCAGACACAATGCCAGAGATGAGGCTGTGATGAAAGTAAATAAGGTTGTGTGTCACTTCAGCTCTGCTAGTTCTTCACAATCATCTCCCCTGTGTACCAGCCCACTCCGGAACAGAGATGAGCCAGAGGGCCAAGACAGGTCTGGTCCTCTGCCTCATCACCATCAGTAACAGTTGTGTTATGTTGGATGATCCTCCAGCAGGCTTTACTGGGGCATTAGTCACATCATTGCTGGATCTTAATAAGCAATGTTGTTAATGGGTCTGGTTCCCCCATGAGCTGTGTTAGCTCTGCAGGGCAAACAGGAGCAAGACCGTCAACTCTGTAGAAAAATCAGTTGATCTCTAAAGCCTGTAGCTCTGGCTCAGGTGCACACCAGGAGCCACAGAAGTGCTGCTGAGCCATAGTCTGGTTTGGAGCTTGGTGGTTTGCTCCAAGGGGAGGGGGGAGGTTGCATGTTTGGTGGGGTCGTGGCATGGCATTCATGTTTCAGAGTAGCCCTGTGCTTTGCCATGTCAAGATTTACGTCTATGAGCTATCAGTTGCTCTAAAAAATTGTTACTGATAATTACATTGCAGATGAATCTAAGCTTTGCAAGGAGAATTGGGGGGTGGGAGTGGATGACAACCATCTATATGGACTATTTGCTAAGGGTGAGGCACCTGGAAACATACATGCTGCTAGTGTGTTGCCAAATAACTAGGCATGTTTCCATGCTACAGACAGGGTAACACAGAGTCAGCGCCCTCCAGTGAGGCTGCACTTGGTATCTTGTGTTTCTCTCTGGGTGCTGTGCTCTAGCAGGAATGAGAGCCCTCAGGAGCAAGGAAGCAATTCATGGCCCAAAGGTTTCTCCCAGCCCCAGGCTTGGGGGCTTTACCGGAGCTGTGCTTGAGGAACTGCGGGCTGCAGAGCCACCTGGATGGCACAGCCACACAATGAGCTGCGGGCCCAGCACAGCACAACCCTCGACCTCCAGCAGCAGCCCTGCCAGCATCCCTGTTGGGCATTTCCCTCTCCAGCACAGCAGAAGCCATCATAAGGTGACCTTGCACTAGGGCAGGACTTGAAGTATGCAAGGATGGCAGTAGGAGCATCCACTGCACCATGGTCGCTGTGAGACAAGGCTTTGGCTTGGATTTAAGCTCAGCAGGTCCCCTGTGTCATGTAGAGTTTGGGATGGGATTAGTGCAAGTTCAGTCACTGCCCAGGATAATGTGCCTCAAACCTCTACACCCTCCCCCAAAGCTTTGTTCACAGGGCTATACATCTTGAAAACCTGAGGCAGGGGAAGGATAGCAGCATGAAGTGGGGCTTAAAGAATGGCCCTTTAAGGGGAGATGGGGAAGAGCAAAGGGGAAGCAGAGAAGTGGGGAAGAGCAGGAGGCATGGGCAGAAGCATCAGGGAAAATGCAGAGAGAATCCCAAAAGTGTGAAGGAGTGTAACACCAGATCACCCTCAGCTTTGTATGCAGGCAGACCCTGCGACACATGACATGAGGCAGAAGGAGCTACAGGAGAAATGGGGCCATCAGAAAGCAGTGGGAAAATGCCATGTGGTAGAAGGAATGACCAAGTGAGGTTCAGGGGCACAAGAAAGGCCTTGACATATGAGAGAGAGCCCAGAGCTGGCCAGGTAATGCAAGCCCGTCTCCATCCACACTTTCCGTCTACCCATCTTTGCCCTTCCTAAGGCTGAGAGGAGATGTCAGCCTGGTGAAAGTGGGCAGTGATCACCCCAAAGGTGTATTGGTCCCTAGTTCTGGGCATGCACAAGTAGGTTCAGAGACAGATATATCAGAGATCCTGTGAGGAGCAAGAAGAGCCACTATGAGCTGGAAGGAGGAGAGGAGTTTAGCGAAATTCTAGCTACTTACAAGGCCCTGGGAGATCATGGAAAGGAGAGGAAGGGTCCTGTTAGTGCCAAGGAGCATGCGTCATGTTCAGCTTATAGTGACTCCAGTGGTGCTTGTGGGGTTGGAGAAAAGACCGTGCTCCACTGAATGGAAGGAGAGCCTCCACCACCCTCACTGTGCCATTTCGCCCCTTTTTTTGTGGTAGCTGGGCCTCTGATGGAGACAAATCACCTAAGACAGCGTTAGCAAGGAGCATGCAGTCTTTTCAACTCTAGTAACAGAGGCTTCCATATGGAAAGACACAATCTCAGGTCTCTGGCTGCTGCTGGAAGACAGCTTGGCACTGCATTGCACTCTTCCTGCAAGTCACCACATACATCAGAGGCGAACCACAGGCTTGGCAGCAATTTTGTGGCCCCCTTGCCACAAGGGTGTGGTATGGGGGCTAGGTCATCACTGGAGCTGGGTGAAAACCTTGACTCTCTCTGCTGCAAAGCTGGGCATGTGTGCATGGCTGTATGGTTACAGTGATTCAGCTTTTGCCTTAGTTTCCCCTGCAAGGGAAAGGAGGATGCAGATCTGCAAGCTGTGATTAAGGCTCTAAGAAGGCCTCCCTGGAGCTGGCTGGATGTGTGGACACTTTGCACCTTTTCATTACACTACTGGAGAGAATCAAGCATACTGTATGTGTGCAACCAAAGTGCTCACACCCACAGATCACACATCAGATAAGTGGTCATCATGGCTACACTCCAAAACCTTGCCAGGAGCACCCAGTTCTGAGAGCCTGGGAGCAGGGGACATGTCACCTTTGGCTCCCAGATCTTCCCAGTCACCCGGCACCTCCTGCAGCCTTTTGCACTGGCACCAGGGACAGTACAACCTCCTTCCTTTGTGCCCTTCTTTCACCACCTTGCCCTTCCGTGTCAGACAACATTAAGAGGATGAGGAACCACAAGCCGTGCTATGTCTCCACAGTGTCCTTCGTGTCGGGGCAGTACACAAAATAATACACCCAGTGTCTGCACATCTGGTGCGCATCACTCCTTTAAGGCGTCCCCATGAGCTTTAGATTTTCTCGGTCTCCACTTTCAAAGTGTTACTAATTCTTTCTGACCCTTCCTTCAGCAGGAGAAAACATGCCTTCTCAGCTCAGTTTAGTTAACAAAAGGTTAAGTTCCGATCAAGGAAAAACCTGAAACTACCTTTTCATGAGCCACCACTGTGCACTAAATCTTTGCTAGAGCTTAATTTCTAGCCAGCCCTAACGTCTGTGCTTTGGCTGCCGTGTCCTCACACACACAGCCAGTCAGGAGGTGGACTTTCCATACCCAAGGAAAAACGTATCTCTCTCTTTACTTCTACTTCTTTTTTTTCCTTTTTTCTTCTTTTTTCTTTTTGGCTTGAATTACACTTGGGAAAAGAAACCAGACTTGCTCACACAGCAAAATTGTTCTAAACGATGTGTTTGGAAACACTGAAGCCTTCCACTAATACAATGTTTTTAATTTTTTTTTGTTGTTGTGATCAAAACATTACAACATACACGATTATCTATGAGCTATGTATGATCAGTGTGAATATGATTCTTGCATCAGAATGAGAAAAAAGTCAGAAAGAGAAGAAAGTCAAAGAGTAAAGGTGGTGTGATGCTGCTCCATCAAGCCCCAAAAGTTTTGTCTGTGGCATGAAATAAGGAAGCTGGAAAGCATTTCTTCCAACCCTTCTGCACTGGCAGTTTTTCTGAGACGGATGAGCCCCTGCAGATTTCAATGCAGTGGTGGTATCTGTCCAAACTGGGCTTTGCTGACATTTGTCTTGGCCGGTGCTGTTTGTCAGGACCTTGTCTTGCATTACCTAACACAGTTAGGAATATACCTTTGCTTTGTGTGTACGGAAAGGCTGCTTCTGATATGCTACTCTGCTAACTTTAGTCTAGCTGAGCCAGCTGTATTTTGCATGCCCATCAGTTCTTCCTGGCTGTGGCACTTAAAAGATCCTGAGCATTTATCAGTTTGCCCTGAGCCTTTTATGCAGGTAGCTCTGAATGGCAGCTGACTATAAATTCCAGCAGTTGATGCTCTGTGAAAAGTGTGTGTTTTGGTCATGTTTCTATTTGGGTTGGTGTGAAAAATCTCATTCTGCAGACAATTGTGCATCCTAATTTCTAGTTTGTAGGATGTGAGTAACTTTCTGCAGAGGTTGATTGCTCATATCCTGTGGGGCAGTTGTAATCTAGCCTACATGGATGGTAAGATACAGTCTTGAAGGTGTTGCTTTCATAACCCAGTGAAAATACAGCTATGGTGTTCTTAGTGGAAATTGTCAAAGGCCACCCATCATCTCCCACCACACCCAGCTTCCTTATCGGTGGTGGTTGTTAAAACTTGACAGTGCTGAATTTATCAAATCAAGTACAATTTCTGTGGGAACATGATGCAACGACATGGCTGAAGAACTCCACTGTGATATACCTGGAGATAGGACCAGGATAGGTTCATCAGGAAGCCCCCAGTTAAAAAGAACCACAGCCAAGAAATATGTCGTGCCTCTGTGCAGAAACTCAGTGAGAAAGTCCTGGAAACGCCCCGACAATATTTGCCCTTCTTCTTCTTCCTTCAGCAGTGACTGTCAACCCGAGTGTAGCTCTGCACTTTTATTTGACGACGTCAAGATTTCATTTAGATGGGCATGAACTTTGCTCACCGACTTCCCTAGGGCCATCATTTTGTTCAGGAAAATATCCAGGTACAAAGAGGGGAAGTAGTTGCTCAAGATCACTCAGCCGGTCAGCAGCAGCACGAAATGCAAGCTCCTCGGCTCAAAGCCCCTGCTCTGACCAGGAGATGGCACTGCCAGCTTTTCTGCCTGAAGCTGGCGAGCTTTTTGCGCAACCACACAACACGGCCAGCACTTCCAGTTCGACCCCTGCATGCCAAGCACCGCCCCATGATAAGACCTGGGTGATCTACCTTGTTCTGTTTGCTAAACTTTCACCCTGATTGTCCCTTCTTCCAATGAGGTTGCTCAGGTCAAAAGCCCAAAGAAGAAAATGCACACTGGCACAACATTTTGCTGCACCCAAAATACCCGTCCACCACTCCTCTCCCTATCTACGTCAGCCCCCTCCCTGTCCCTGTTTTTCCCTGCATCTCATCTCAGATCTGTCGGAAGAAGTGCGTAGACGCTCCAAACAAGTGCTACATCATGTAGTATTGCTGTCTGCTTTTAACCAGCAGGCTCAGCACTGCACTTGCATATCCAATATATTTGCAAGCACACTGGTGTTTCCCCACCCTTCTCATCAACTGCTGTCAAGCTCTGCTTTACCCACAGGATGAAGAGGCCCAGAGCACACCAAGTCCTGTTTCTAGTTGCTGAAACAAGATTAGCCTTCAGTATACCACTTACGCTGTCTGCATTTTTTGTTCATTCCCACCACCCCAGTATGCTTGGCAACCATCTGTTTGTACCCACAGAGCACTGTTGGATGGTCATGAAGAACTATTTTGGATGGAGCACAGTGACAAAAAGAAACACTGCTGGGGGACAGCAAGTGCTGAGCTGCACATTCTTGGACGATGTAGGCTAGAGTTTATTTACCTCCTCTGCCTCACAGCTGCCTGCTCCTAATCCACCTTGTAGTCATGATCCCATGACTAAAAAGTGGGGTCTCCTACTGAGACACCTAACAGCTAGGTAACACTACCTGGTAGCCACTTCACCTTGCTTCGTTCAGGTTCACTCACAGCCATGCTGCTTTCAAGGTTTGTCCCATATCAGGTCTTATCGATCACTTTTGCCTTCAGAGACCTGACCACTCTTCACTGCATTCTTGTTCCCTCCCCTTATCACACACAGCTGCCTCCTGTCTCCTACTTTAACTGGTAGACACACTACCAGCAAGTGACATGCTCTGGGTATATGATAATCCCCCTGGCTAGTTCACTACACTGACCACCTCTTGCCTGCTCTAGGACTCCCTTCTGGAGTCACTCGTTGTCTCTGCCATGCCTTCTGCTGCATCACTTCTCAGTGCTTCACATCATTCCATCCTTCCTTGGCTTCCTCTTGTTCTGTTCCCTAAACATCACCTTCAATTTCGATTCAACCTTGCCCCTGCTCCACCAGCTCCGTGCTGCCTCTCTGAGCCTGATGTATTCTTTTGACTGCTTTGAGACAGTGGAAAGTGCTCGCTGGGCTTTGGGAATGCATTGTCCCTCGGCATGGACAGCCTCCTTTTTGTCCACATTCACGTAATACCAGAGCAGGAAGGTAGGTAACTGTTTGTGCCTGTTGCCTTTAAGTGTCCCAGAAATCCGTAGTTCCAGTTGTGCCATCAGTCACTCTTCCACTGATTTGCAGCATCAGAGAGCTGTAAAAAGACAGTGACACAGCATCAGCAACTGTTTGCCCTGGCCTAACATCTTGGTGGGTACAGGGAGATGAGGAATGAAAGACAGCATCTTCAAACCATTTTGTTGTGTAGGGAGTCTGGGCGTTTTGGATGAAAGCTATCCTGGCTAAGGAAGGAGTTTCACAATGAATTCAAATGCAAAAAGTGTGTGCGCAAGAGGTGGAAAAAAAGGATAGGCTATGGAGGACGAGGACAGAAGCATTGCTTAGGTACTGAAGGACAAAATCAGAAAGGCCTCTCAGAACCCAGCTGGAGCAAACACTTGCATGGGATAGGATGGGTGACAACAGAGATTCTGTAATTATCCTAGTAGCCAGTCCAGGGAAAATACATGTCTGCTGAGGAATGGGGGACAAACTAGTGATGGATGCCTCAGCCTTAGAAGAGGCTGAGGTACTCAAAGCCTTCCTTACAACAGTCTGTAGGAGCAAAGCCTGCTCCTAGATCTCCAAACATACCGTAATGATTTGGAAAGTTGAAGGACAGCCAGGAGTGGGGCAGCAACAGGCTTGGTACTACTTAGAGAGGCTGGATATATCACAATGCATGGGATTGGATAGGATACAGTTCAAGGGTGCTGGGATGCATCTGAAGCTGCTGAAAGAAGTGCCTGATGTGATTATGAGGCTGCAGTCTTTCATCTGTCATCCCTGACAGCTGGAAGAAGGGTAACATTGTGCTCAACTGTACGGAAAGCAAGCAGGATGACTCGGGGAACTCCAGACCAGCCATCCTTGCCTCAGTAGTACGTCCTCCTGGCACCCAGTGCCAAACGTGTGACGGACAAGAATGTGATCAGGAAAGGTTGATACTGGTTTACCAAGGGCAAACTGACTGCCTTTTAAATTGAAAGGACTGGCTATATGGATTAGGGGAGAGTGGTTGATGTAATATACTTTGATGTGAGTCACACTGCAGGTACTGTCTCCGACAGCATACTCCTTTGGAAGGAGGGTGTCGTGGTTTAACCCCAGCCAGCAACTAAGCACCGCACAGCCGCTTCCCACTCCCCCCTCCCAGTGGGGTGGGGAGGAGGAAAACAAAAGTAAAACTCATGGGTTGAGATAAGAACAGTTTAATAACTAAAGTAAAATAAAATACACTACTAGCTAAGAATAATAATAATACTAATATAATAATAATTGTAATGAAAAGGAATGTAACAAAAAAAAAAAAAGAAATAACACCCAAGAAAAGACAAGTGATGCACAATGCAATTGCTCACCACCCGCTGACTGATGCCTGAGTAGCGATCCACGCCTCCTGACCAGCTCCCCCTGTTTATATACTGGGCATGACGTTCCATGGTATGGAATATCCCTTTGGCTAGTTCGGGTCAGCTGCCCCGGCTGTGCTCCCTCCCAGCTTCTTGAACACCTGCTTGCTGGCAGAGCATGGGAAACTGAAAAGTCCTTGGCTTAAGATAAGTGCTACTTAGCAACAACTAAAACATCAGCGTGTTATCAACATCATTCTCACACTAAATCCAAAACACAGCACTGTACCAGCTGCTAAGAAGAAAATTAACTCTATCCCAGCCGAAACCAGGACAGAGGGGGAGGGATGACAGCAAACCACTACTCAGCATACTGGGAAATGGGAAGATGTAAAATATCCCAGTGAAGGTGAATGACACCACCAGCAGCCTAGCTCTTTCTAATTCCATGCTGGTGTCCTGGCAATGTGACATTGCCCAAAGAGTGCCCTGGGCAATCCATCACACTCTTCAACACTCTGATAAGGGTAGAATACATCAGAAAGACTAAATGTAGCACCGACACCAGCTGATTGTCCATTAAATTATTCTGTAGCACTGAAAGTTGAACCGGAGGCAGAGGAAAAGCTAGATAGACTATACAAAGCCATAACCAACTGATCAAATATTAGCCGATTTCCCCCCAACCTTTTAATGAGCAATATCTGGAAATGGAAGAAGCATCCCACATCTATTGCCACCACATACTTCTGATGTTCTGCTGATGTACATCCACTAAATGTTTTTTTTCTTGAGCATGTAATTTATAGAGATGCATTTGTCCATGAAACATTTGGCAACTCCATGAGGCCAGAGGATATGTCAATGGAGAATTCATAACCAGGGAGACTCTGTGAGGAAGAAAGGATTCACACTAGCTTCAGCTCATGCATAATGGTCATGGGCTATTCCTTAAGAAAAATCCAGCAGAGCATCTATCTAGGCACAAGCTGCTGGGCCCACTAGCCTGCTCTGGTACAGTGATGGCCATGGTGGGACAGCCAGCAGGATGCTTCAGTGTAGAAGGCAAGAACTAAGACAGCAGGCCATACAGGTTGACTAGCATTTTTCTGTGTACTGGAGTGGAATAGGATAGAGCAATACTAGAAGAGGTGTCTCAGACACTGTGAGGTAGAAGGGCAAAAAGTGCAGCATGCCAATATCTGCAGGTTAGTATGGAACTGGAATGGCTGGAGATGGGACCCCATAGTAGCTACTGGTCCATTTTCTGACCCACGTGGCAGGGTGCTTCAGAGAATAAGGCATTGTTGTTTCCTTACAGCAAAGAAGCCCTATGTTCAGATTTCTGTCCCAGTCCACTGAGAATGAGGAGCTGGCATTAAAGGCACAGACCAGAAATATGGAGAGGAGGGAGCTTATGGCTCCCAGTTCTAGGGTGATCAAGGTAGAATGGAAAACCCCAGGCAGCAGGACTATTTTGGAGGAACAGTTGATTTTAAAAGGCAAACAGGGAGAAGGATACAGAGCAGGGTGATGAGAAAGTCATCTCCAGTGTTGAGACCTCCCCACAATTCACTCATAAAAACCCACCACTTGTCCCTCTTAAGCTTCCCTTCCAGAGACACCATTTTTCTTCATGATTAGCACAGACCTAGCTGCTAAGAACTCATGTCCAGTCCCTCCTCACCCCCTGAGACACTGCTCCCTCTCTGCCCATGAGACTACTGGTCACGCCACAGCCACCTACAGCATTGAACCCTAACAGTGCAGTGTTGGCACTGAGGCTGGGAGGGATGGTAATGGGCTACATGCAGCTGGTCTTTGTGTCTTTCAGTGTGATTGATTCCTCTGTTTTCTTGTTTACCTCCTCCAAGAGGACATCGGCACCTCTCAGTCTCCAGAGTTCTGTAAGAAAAGAGATAAAAACAGTTCTGAGGGTTTCATACCTGTCTGTCAAGGTTTCAATGTGAATCAAGGGGGCAGACAGGGGGACATAATTTCAGATGATGTTATTTAAAAAACAGGGAGAGATAGAAAGTCTGGTTTAAACACAGAAACATCTTCTACCCCAAATACCTTGGCCTGCACTTTTAATGCCCTACCTTGAGCAAGTAATCAAGCACACTGTATGTGTGCAATCAAAGTGTTCACACCCACAAACCACACATCAGATATTTTTTTCTCTCAGAAGAAAGATCTGGCCTCTAATATGAGTCTCAACTGGCTTCTGCAGTGTTGGTGGGAAGCCACTTCAAACATGGTTTTCATGGCTGTGCTCCAAAACCTTGCCAGGAGCACCCAGTTCTGAGAGCCTGGGAGCAGGGGACACATCACTTTTGGCTCCCAGATCTTCCCAGTCACCTGGCACCTCCTGCAGCCCTTTGCACGGGCACCAGGGACAGTACAACCCCCTTCCTTTGTGCCCCTCTTTCACCACCTTGCCCTTCCGTGTCAGACAACATTAAGAGGATGAGGAACCACAAGCCGTGCTATGTTTCCACAGTGTCCTTCATCTTGGGGCACTGCACCTGCACATCTGGTGCCAAGTGAGTGCATTCGGATGTGACCATTCCTGTGTCCCTTTTGGCCTCCAGTCCAGCGAGGGCTTCCAGGGAAGTGAGGTGTGTCCTGCCTGCTCTCCTGCCCCAGTTAGGGTTGCAGTGGCTGGTTCTGGCTCCCAAGAGCTGTCGGCATTTCCAGGCATGAGTCCCACCTCTCCCTCCCTCCCAACCCTCTCAGCAGAGTTCACTCCTTTAAGTTTTCCCATGAGCTTTAGATTTTCTCGGTCTCCACTTCTAAAGTGTTACTAATTCTTTCTGACCCTTCCTTCAGCAGGAGAAAACATGCCTTCTCAGCTCAGTTTAGTTAACAAAAGGTTAAGTTCTGATCAAGGAAAAAACCTGAAACTACCTTTTCATGAGCCACCACTGTGCACTAAATCTTTGCTAGAGCTTAATTTCTAGCCAGCCCTAACGTCTGTGCTTTGGCTGCTCTGTCCTCACACACACAGCCAGTCAGGAGGTGGACTTTCCATACCCAAGGAAAAACGTATCTCTCTCTTTACTTCTACTTCTTTTTTTTTCCTTCTTCTTCTTTTTTTCTTTTTGGTTTCAATTACACTTGGGAAAAGAAACCAGACTTGCTCACACAGCAAAATTGTTCTAAACGATGTGTTTGGAAACACTGAAGCCTTCCACTAATACAATGTTTTTAATTTTTTTTTGTTGTTGTGATCAAAACATTACAACATACACGACTATCTATGAGCTATGTATGATCAGTGTGAATATGATTCTTGCATCAGAATGAGAAAAAAGTCAGAAAGAGAAGAAAGTCAAAGAGTAAAGGTGGTGTGATGCTGCTCCATCAAGCCCCAAAAGTTTTGTCTGTGGCATGAAATAAGGAAGCTGGAAAGCATTTCTTCCAACCCTTCTGCACTGGCAGTTTTTCTGAGACGGATGAGCCCCTGCAGATTTCAATGCAGTGGTGGTATCTGTCCAAACTGGGCTTTGCTGACATTTGTCTTGGCCAGTGCTGTTTGTCAGGACCTTGTCTTGCATTACCTAACACAGTTAGGAATATACCTTTGCTCTGTGTGTACGGAAAGGCTGCTTCTGATAGGCTACTCTGCTAACTTTAGTCTAGCTGAGCCAGCTGTATTTTGCATGCCCATCAGTTCTTCCTGGCTGTGGCACTTGATAGGCATTTTTAATGCCCTCCTTCAAGCAAGCAGAACCCAAACTTTGTGGACCAAGAGGTGAGGTCCCACTGCAAGGAATGCTGCGGCTCTGACATAGCTGTTTGTTTCAGCTGCAACGATTCTCGTGGGTATTCATGGTGGAGGAGACATCTGTATTTCCCTTTCCCTCAAGAACCGATGACCTCTTGCCTGTGAGTCATAAGCTACCAGAGTCCTATGAGGCTTCATCTTATTTTGCATGCAGCTCACAGGCCCATACTTTGGTGCTGTGGCTGTCGCCTTTTTACCGCATATTGTCTTCTGTCTTTCTCTTCCTCACTCTCTCACCTGCTTCTGTCAAAGTTCTTACTCCTCCGTCTCAGGCCCTGTTCCACCTTCTCACACTTATGAATGCCTCACCTTTGTTCCACATCACGAGGTATTTTTAGCTTGCATCTCATTCCTCTTTTCCTTGGAGGTCAGCAACCCACCGTTCTCTTTTTACTGATTGCTTCAGTACATCCTCATAATCTTCACTGTTTCCTTTCTGTATTCAGCCTCCTACAGGCTTTTCCACACATCATAAACTTCTCCAGCCACACTGCTGCATCCATATCCCTCCACACCTTCACCACTGCTCCCAGCTTTCGTCCTGTCCTGGTTCTGCATCCCTATGCCTTCCTCAGTGGAAAATTATTCTGGTGACTCTGTCCTAAACCTTGTGGACTCTTTAGGTCATAGATTTGCATCATAGACTAGACTCAAAGCAGAGCTATGAGATTAAGACATGTCACTGAGAGCTTTGATCCATATCAGTGAGAGCACTTTGAAAGAAATAAGCAAAGCAGAGGGTAACAAGGATAGTCCAGACCCCAAAGTATTTGATGCATGAATACAAGTTAAAAACAAGATCATGTGCAGTCTGGATGACAATAGCAGTTGGTGACAGGAATATAAAGGAAGCAATAAACATCTGAGTTTGTTCATGATGGAGAAGCAGATTTGTTGATGAAAGGCAAAGTTGTTCATGACGGAGAAGAGAAGAAAACAGGATGAAATGGAGACCAGAGCAGAGATGAAAGACTGGGAGATGTTTGATCAGGTTGATAATTGCATGGATGACTGGTTACTTGTTCAGCACATGATCTGCAATGGTCCCACACTGCATGCCACAGTGACTGGTGCACCAGTGTGACTGCCTTACACAAATCCATGTGACCATTTGCTAAACAAAAATGGTTGTGCAACACAAGCAGAAAACAGACTTAGCAGGTCAGTCGTGTCTATATCAGGCACGCTGAAGCTGTGTCTTATGGAGAAGGAAAAGACAGTTCTTGTAAACACTGTGTATTTTAGTGGGGTATAGCGTAGAAACAAGGTTTACCACAGCAAGTGAATTGTTTTAAAAGTTACACAGCCTGCCTCCACTAGATATGGCATACTTTTAAGTAGCACCAATTAAATTGTCTTAGCAATATATATTTTAGGAAACAAAACCATTTTCTTTCCTCGCCTAAGCAAGACTAATTTCCCTGAGCGCTCCCTCTTCCCAGCAGCACACTATGAAGACAACTGTCTCTTGTCTGGTAACTCACACTGTAAATACAGAGCCAGGCTAAAGTGTAAGCATGACAAACCAGAGCCATGTACCCCATGTTTTCCAGTACGCATCTCACGTGTCTTCAAAGAGTCCTTCTCAAAGTGAAGAAAAACTTGGAACTGTGTCCTTGGTCCAGTCTGCAGAAAGCCTGAAAAAAACCCAGAGGTGTGTAAAATTTCTGTGCAACCCAATGTGTGTTTGATCTACCTGCTGGCAGGACCTTTCTCGTTATGCGTACAGCAGGAGAAAAGGTTGTAGTGAGTCACCTCCTGCTGCTTCTCCATCGTGGCCCCACCACAATGGCACTAGCACAGTGTCCACACCTTCCTTCCTCTCAAATGAAACCGATGATGGCGCAGTCCCCCACCAAACCAGCAAATGTCCCTTCTTTGAGTAGCTGCCCAAAGTAGCAGCTTTGCTTGGAGGTAAGACTGCAGCACTGCTTGGGCTCTCACGCAGGTACCTTCCCAAAGGAGAAGCATCCCCATGGTCTCCCCAGCTACCGAGATGTTTGGAACTTAAAAAGAGCACAAAATCAGATATAAAGATTTGTGCACAGGGCTTGCAGCAGTGAAATCTACCGCCAATAAAATGTTTTTTTCAGATTACTTCTCACAGAAATTAACTGCTTTTCTTGTCTGGTACACAAATATGTTCATCAGAAAGAACACATGCAAAAAGTGACAAATGTTGACAATAATGCTGTGACACTCTTTATCATGCTCCAGCCTGTAAAATGGCACTGAAACCTTTGACGTGGCTGATGTCGCTTGTGACCCTTGGGGATCTTCTCTTGTCCACTCAGCAGTGGTTTCTCTCCTAGAAGGTTTCTCCAGTGATCTAGTTACTCATACACATCCTGGGGCCTTCTGGTTCCACAGGCATATCAAAACTTTCCATGCCATTTGGGATTTTTCCAGTGGTAACACCTCTGCCAACCACTGCTCAGATGGAGAACGCACTGGAACAGAGATGGAATCCAGAGTGGTCCTGACCTGGCATGAACTCCATCTCTGCCAATTGTCTGATGTCTGAGAAGGTGCCGAGAAGCTCACAGGTTTTGTAATGTAGGCTGTTGGGCAAAGAGAAAGGAAGTGGCAAAGGGAGGGGGTTTCCTCCAAGACTTATTCTCTCATTAAATTTTCTCTTCCTTCATTATCACATTCTCCTTTTGTGCTCCCTTGCTTCCTTCCTCCCTTCCATTGCAGGTCCAGTTAGGGAGTGGGATGCAGAGACTTGGAGTATTCTGCTTCCTACCAGATGTGACACTTCACCAGCTCTGAGTATACCCAAGAGGTAATGATATGGGGATATTAGCAGGAGAAAAGCCCGCTGCAGCTAAACCTTAATCTCACACACTGCTCTGGGGGCTAGCTTGATTTTCATAGGCCTACGCAATGCTTTGAAGGTCTCTGCAGTGCCGCTTGCACACAGCAAGCCAGAACAAAGTTCTGTGGGTAGTCTCAAAGACATGCCTGTCCAAGCTAGCTCTGCCACCCCTGTCAGCGTTGAATGACATTTGTGTGGGGGATTGTAGTGGCCGTAAGAACTACCTACATGCTCGCTTGAATGTGATGAACAGTTTCAACTGAAAACAACCCTTCTTCAAGCATTCAAACCATTTAATTGCAACCAGCTTTTCCTTTTGAAGCTTCCTTACAATTTTCAGAAATAAAATAACCACCTCTAAAACAAAGACTCATTCCCCAACCAAAAGTTTATCACAAAAACTACACAAAACATTAATTTAGGGTTCAGTGAATCATGTGCTTTGGCCCTGAATGATTTTGCTCTCCAGTTCCCATTTTGACAAGAAAACAGAAATGTTAAGTTTGACTTAGATATGCTCATGAGTTTGGATGGCTGGGTTTTATTTTTTTCGGCTCAGCCAGAGGTGAAAAACAGTCATGCACAACTTAGCCCAGAGCACTCCCCAGCTCTGAGGCTGGTTGCATAGCAAACTTTGCAAAACACAGGCATGAGCTAGGAACATGCAGCAGTCAGTAATGTCAGGTTTCAGAAAGCCTGTACTGGCTCTGTGTTATGCTGCGCATTTTCAGACTTTACATTATGGCCTACTGTTGTGCAGTCTGCTAACTGGAGTTATATTAGCCTGATTCTTCCTCTATGGTACTTTAGGTTCTGTCATCTTTTCCTTCCTCTCACTTCCCTCCATCACCTTCCTTTGAAGGATATTTTATCATCTCCTTACTTTGTGATGAGCTGTTCTCATAGTTTCTGCCTGTGAAACACAGGTGCAGACTCTTTGGGCTTGTAAGATGGCTGTAGGACAGAGAAAGAAGTGCACTAGAACAAGAGCTTGTTGCCTCATGGCAATAGGTGGGTGCGCAGTACTCCCCAGGCAAGAGAGCCACGGCTGAGAGCACCCCACAGATCTGCCGGTGGGTCAGGAATGCCACAGCCCCTGGGGACTGGCCTCTCTCTAGGCACTGTGGTTTCCTCTTCACCACCCTGCTCCTTTCAGGCACACAGTACTGAGTGTACACAGGCAAGATTTCCGAGGAGGACGATGTTAAGGTCACTTGCCAGACAGAGGGAGCAAAGTGTCATTTACAGGGGGAAGGGCTCCCTCTTCACCTTCATGGCAGAGAAGTTGAGGACCACTCAGAAGAGGGCAGGGGCAGACATTGGTGTCTCAGGTGTTTCAACTCTGGGCAGGATCCCTAACCTCCAGCCACTACCCTCTCCCCTCCCATTACTGAGAAATACTGGGAAAGGGCTTGGATGCAAGCAAACAAGAGCCAGAGAAGCACATCTTTTTAGTTTAAAAACTCCTAAGGAATAGTGGTAAGGGAATTTATTAAGGTGATATGCACAGAGGCTGAAATGGTCATTTCCACTAGAATAAAACAGCAAATCCAGGGTGCTGGGCTAGCCAGAAAGGTTGCAGGGCAGAAGTTGGGTACATTCCAGCATGTAGTCCCACCACGCTGTGATAAAGGAGTAAGAAACAGAAGACCTACAGGGTAAAGGTAAAATCCAAACCAGATACTTAGTTCTATAGTTTATTTTAAAAACAGGCAACCACCACATTAACAAGCATATAAAACCCATCCAAAATATTCACAATGCTGTTACAGAAAAAGAAAATAACAAAGAGATACCATGTGAGAAAGACCTACACATTTCAGTCCAAGCCAAACACACATCTCTGATGCAAGGTATGGAATGCTCTTATGCACAGCTGTAGGGGTCATTTCCTAACATGTAGATGCCCATATAGAAATATTACATCTGGAAGTGCTGGAGGGTCAAAGGAAGGGCACAGAAATCTGTAACTAAGCCAAAATATGAAAGTTGGGAAAGAAGACACATAGAATACTTCTGAGAATAAATATCTGGCATGGAAGCTTGATAGAAAGCTAGGGAAAACTGGATGTAATAGGACTGCGTTGTGCAAAGCTGGAATATTTAAAATGAAGTGACAGGAAGTATTTCACAGCAGTAAATTTTACTGATCTTTGCAACTGTTTCTCATTAGGGAAGATAGAAATGTCACCACTAGTTACTGAAAATGCCAGATACACACGCCCAGAATATACATCAATGGGAAGTTCTCTGACCTGCTCTGAAGCAGTATGTTGTCAAGAAAGCTTGGGCTATCCATGCTACGACAATTTTGCTGTCATTCCTGTCTTTCTGAGCCTTTCTTCATTTTACGCACCTCGGAATCTGTGGGCCTGCCTCTCTTCTAGGATATCCAGTGATGAACTCCAGCATGAGTTTGCAGACCTGAGTTTGATCAAGTCCGAAAATGCAGAAGATCTTAGAGCAGGAGTTTAAATTGGACCTACCTGTGTGCTACCTTTAGATAGCTTGTGCAGGTCTGGACAGACACGGGCCTGGACTCCCTCTCAGCAGAGCACTGCAGTCAGAGAAGCAAAGCTCACACCCCTTGATTGCAAGTACACCTTATGTGCTACTTTTTGCCTTCCTCAACTGAACTCTGCTAGCTTGGCAGCAAAGGTAGGCGTATACATACTCTCAACTGCCTAGCAGTATGACAAGCAGGGAGACCAATACTTACTGATGTACAATTACTGTCTGCCATATGCCTTTTAACAGAGGCACTATTACAGAGCTGTACACATCTACACAGCATGCTGCACACTGGTGAGCATCACAACAACATCATGCAGCTCTTCCAGAGAGGACACATAGGGCAAAAACATTTGGCCTGCAACCAACTAGTGGACTGAGCACTACAAACCTTTCACACTGCTAAGCTAGCAAGTTCCAGTAGCTCTGGTCTCTAGTCCTGCATCTCTACCTTTGTGAACTTACACATGCCATAACTGACCATGCCTGTGTCCAGAAGGGTCATGCTACATGCCTCTGTCTAATATTTTATAAGAACAATTGCTAAGAAAATACAGCTTTGGAAAATAATTTTTATCCTCGCACACCTTTAAATAACAATCTGCAAATTCCATACTTTGACCTACTAGAATACAACAGACAAGCCAAAAAATAAAATTAAGAGAAGGCAGGAAAAGTTACCATCTGGTTTGCAATCACCACCCTCAATCATCCCATACAATGCTTAACCATGACTGAAAATATAAACTAACAACACCCATTTGCTGCAATACCACACTTTCCAATCAACACTTGGGAACAATATTTAAAATTGCCACACAAGAAATCCCAAATAACAGAGACTTTGGTGGACAAACATACCTCTTCTCACTAGCACGCAATTCTTCGAATTTCTTTCCAGAGGGCACAAATAACTTAAAGGTGATGTGCATAATTGGCTCTGTTGTACATACCATCCAAAATGCCCCACCTCTTGTTTAGTACCACATTTCTCCTTTACAGTCTTATTGCACCTCAAGTCTACAGCATCATTTGTTAGTATAGCTATTTCTCTTAAACATCTTCAATTTCATTATCTGTACATTTTTGTACACCATTAAAAAAATAAATATTTACAAAGTGACATACAAATAAATAAACTTAAGTAAAAGTATGCTTTCAGTCTGTCTATACAAAAAAAACATAAAAAAGCAGGAAAAAATATGCATGTAACTTGGTCCCCTTTTTCCTGAGGCTGAAAAAAGTGCACACTGGATAGGAAAAAGCAAGGAGATGGCTTTTTGGTAGGCTTGTTAAATTCCAGTGTAACACTGCACACACACACACAGATTAGACTCAAAGGGCCGGGGACTTGTTTAGTGGGTCACTTCAACTCACTACAAAAATAGTAATTAGATTCAAATACGTAACGGCCACCGCGTGCATAAGTATGTTAACCCCAAATAGCAATTATAGGTGAGAAAAGCAAAAATATTGCCAGCTCTTCTCTGTTCTCCTGATGTTTGTGACAGGGAAGATGAGATTATTTTTGCAAGTGCCAAGTGCCTTCCAGTACTTGAAAATGGGATCACCCATATCAGATTTGCTTAATTCTGGTAAGCCTGGCAGAATGGGCGAGTATGTGGGTGCAAAGAAGAAAATAGCAGCAATTGAGGGGGGGAAAAAATATCCCAGTTCTCATGGTTTTCTTTGCTCATTCCTTTAATGACTCTTTAAACATGTAAGAGTCGAAGAAGGGGCGTGTCATGAATCTTAGGCAACTTCTTTGTCAGGTTGTATGCTGTTCAGCTCCACCATGGGGTTCTTCTCTACAGGTGATGTGGGGCTGGCTTCTGCTCGTCCTTCAAAGCCCCTGGAGATGTCTTCAAAAGTCCTGCCCTTGGTCTCTGGCACTTTGAAGAATGTGAAGACAAAGAAGATGACCAGGAAAACAAGGAAGATAAGGAAGACATAGGAGCCACATAGTTTCTGCAGGGAGGACAAAAGCAGGAGGTTTTAATTTGAAAAGCTCATAAACTTAAATGCAAGGTCATTTGCTGTTGACAGGTCAAAATTCTAACACCTTTCTCCAACAATGCCCTTACCGACTTTTTTTTCAACACAGCAGTTTTTAAAATTAAATCAGGTTCCTGTGGGCTTCTGAAATGCTTTAATGTTCCTGGGGGTGACCAAAATTGAGGCTTTTAAAGGGAAAGCCTTGATGTGCTAATTAAGATGGCTCTTCCAAATATTTGTAAGCTACAAGCAGTTAAGACAGCAGAATATAAGGTGAGCCACAACACTCAACCTTCAGCAACAAACAGAACACAGAATCAGGGACCTCGGGAAGACTGACCAGTCCTCGCTGAAAGCAGGGACAACTTAAAGGAGAGATCAGGTTGTTAAGGGTCATACAGTCATGTTTTGAAGTCTCCAAGGATGGAGATTCTACAACCACTCTGGACACCTATTCCAATGCTGCAGCACTCTCACAGTGCTTTGCAGACCGAGTCCTTACCTCTGCATAGGGGAAGAGCATTCCCACCAAGAAATTAGAGGTCCAGTTGGAACAACCAGCCACTGCCATGGCTGCAGGCCGTGGGCCCTGGCTGAAAAGTTCTGCCACGATGAACCAGGGGATAGGGCCAGGGCCAATCTCAAAGAGAGCCACAAAGCCAAAAGTGGCAACAATGCTGATGTATCTGATCCACTCCACAACGTCCTGCAAGGGAACAAAACATGATCAGCTGCAATTTGAGGCAAACATGGCACAGCACAATGCCATCTCCAGTGTCACAACTTTCTCAGCTGCACTGTGAACACTGTCACAGTTTCCGCAGCTAGGAAGTTGCGCGCTCAACCGCACACTCAGCTCTAGCCCCAGCTGTACCTGCCTACAGGGCAGAACTGCAGGGCAAGGCAGATGTATAGTCTCACAGGTCCCCTGCTGGGGTCAGTCTGGATGAGAACACTAATTACTCACCTTCAGAGCTAAAGCGACGGTCATGAGAACAGCACACACAGCCATGCCACCCAAACCAACTAAATGGAGGGTCCTGCGCCCTGCACGCTCCACCAGGAACAGCTGGAAACATGGCAGAAGGAGAAAAAAACCCATGACTTTGGCAGCAAGAGCAGAAGAGGCTCCCTTGCTCAGTGTGCTCTGCACCTCTTTTATCTGCCTGTAGCCCTCAATGCCAGTGGTGATCTCAGTGCAGGTCACCAGGCTGCTCCATCCTTGGCACAAGTTTTTCCTCTCTGGTTCTTGCTACTGCCTTCTCTTATCATTCTTTTCCCCCATGCACTCCTTTTCACTCTCCTTTTCTTCTAAAGAGAATAACAATACCTCTGTCTCCCCCTCCTCTCCTCCCACAATGCTTTTAATGCATTCTTTTCTTTGCTTTTATAGGCCATTGCCTATCCCAATGCTTTGCCACAGCCTGGCTACTTGTCTTCAGTCACATCTCCCAAAAAAGCCCAGGCAGACAAGTTACCTCTCACCATAAGGCCCTGTTCCACTTACCGACACAACAGTGAAGACTGTGTTTACCACGCCAGCTCCAATAGTGGCATACACAGGCTGTGTGATACCAGCTCTTTCAAAAATCCCTGTAGAATAATAGAATACCTGGGAAGAGAAGCAAAAGTTGGACACTGTCACGATTCCAGTGTTTGAGAGCATGTCCCTTGTTCTCTGCCTAACGGTTTGCAGGCCCAACACAGAGTTTCTAAGAAGTACTCAACAGTATAAAACAGCATGCTTCCAGTCAAGGTTCATTCACTTGGTGCAAGGCTGCAATGTCTTGCCAGGGTGTGTGGGGGAAACGTGAAAGCCAGTATAATCTCCACCTTCCATCTTAGCAATCTCTGCAGTATCACAGAACAGTGACCTCCAGTCAAGGCACAAAGAGGTTTTTGGAAGCACAGTTCTCTCAACGTTAGTGGTAAGTGCAAGTGTAGCCAGAGATAAGGGAGGCCCAGCAGATAGGACAGGAAGATAACTCACAGCATTGATGCCTGAGAGCTGTTGGGAGAGCTGCAGCATGATGGCAATGATAATGGCTTGACGGTAGTTTGGAGAACGGAAGAGCTCTGCCACAGTTACTTTCTTTTCCTGGGACATTTTGGCACTCTCTTCTTTCATCTCCAGGATGTCTTGAGACACATCTTGTGTACCACGGAGCTTCTGGAGAACTGGAGGGAAGAATCCAAAAATGCCAGGTATAATACCCCCATGGCCAGTAGGTTTCCCCACCCCGCCCTGCTATTTCAGGGAGGGCACACTCGGAAGACTGGTCCACCTGCCAGTTAGCGTTTGGGCCTGCTGCACGGGAAAGACTGAGCCTCTACATGCAGCCTTGCTCATCTTTTCAACCCAGTGGTTGGGGTGCTCTGATCAGCATGGAAACCAGGCCCAGGTCCTGCTCATGTTGCTTGATCTCCAAACTTACATTTGATCCCTAATTCTGTTCACACACTTGCCAGAGCTGACTCCAGCCCTCTGCAGTAGGAGTGGGAAACACCCTCCAAGCTCCTTGTTAAACATCAGCCTATTCCTTGCCTTTCAGGAGGAGCTGACAGAGCTGCAGCAGCTGGTCCTGCTACATCCCAACAGGCCAGGTGCCACTCCTCACATCTTAATCCCACCTGAAATCTCTGTTGGGATGCCAGGTTTCTCACACTTCCTGGCACTGGTGCCACCTAAAGGATGGGAGGGTAGGCCTGATGCCCTCCGGGAGTCACACCCTGATCCACCACAGGCTCCAGAGTCAGTCCTGGCCTCCCACTCAAGTTCGGTGCAGGCTGGGAGCCAGAATACAGCCCTGCCCCTTCAGAGATGAGTTCTTACCTGCTTGCGCTTTCTCTTCCTCCATCTTGTTGATCAATAGGAAACGGGGGCTCTCAGGGCAGAAAAGAAGAGCCACACACTGCAGGATTGCTGGGAGGACCGTGAATCCCAAAAGCAGTGGCCAAAGTGCTTCAGTCCCCATGATTCCCTCCAGGCCAAAGATCTACACCAAGAATTGGAGAGAAATAGAGTGATTTCAATACTCAGATTCCTCACCCCCACACCAGTATGACAGGACCACATCCCACACCTGATGGCAAGTGCAGCCCACCTCACCCTCCCCCAGCCCTCCTTCCCCCTGAGGGCAGGATCAGGTTGTGTCAAGCCTACCTGGGCCACCAGGATGCCCACAACAATGCCCAGCTGGTTGAGAGTGCCAAAGGCTCCACGGAGGCTGGTGGGCGAGACCTCACTGATGTACATGGGCACAAAGCCAGTGCAGAGACCACAGAAGAGGCCGATAATGAAGCGGCCAATAATCAGCATCTCCACTGCCTTTGCCATCTTAGAGAAGGCCATGAGAATGCCACCAGCGAAGGCCAAGACGTTCACCAGTAGCATGGAGTTCCTCCTGCCAGGGTAAAGATGTCAAGACTGAGCTTAAACTGGCAATACAGTAGGAAAAATCAGTGGGAGAGGGGTAAACCTACCCATGACCCCCTGTCTCATGGGTGGGAGAACAGAGTAATTCCCATTCAGCTCCTGCCTTGGCCTGCAACCCTTTCTTTCTTTTTGCAGCCCACACATTCTTGCTTCCTCCCCAGCCTCCTCTTCTTCCCTTCCTCTCACCTCTGCCCTCCTTCCTCCCAACACTCCATTGTAGAAGGGAAAAGCTTCCTAATGGCTTGGATGCCTCTTCCCAACTTACCTGCCAAATCTGTTGACGAACAGGCTGACTGAGAAGGAGCCGATCATACCTCCTACAGAGAAGATGGCCACAGAAAGGGACCACAGAGAGGTGAGGAGCTGTGGGGAGACAGCCTCGCCGCTCCGTTCTGACAGGGTTCTGTTGAAGAACCTCTGGATGATCTGCAAGAGCAACCATGGGGGACAGAGTTACAATCCAGTGGGAGGCATTTTGCACTGGGGAGAGGGGAGATTACTTCTGAGGTCTTCCTTCTGTTTTCAGGAAGGCAAGAAGCAAGGACAGACCCTAAAAATTCAGTAGGCAGCAACAAGTCATACAAGGGGAAGATGAGGGTGCAGAAAGAGGAACTTTCATTGGGAAGTTCAGTAGACAGGTAGCAGTATGATGAGGGAGAGATTGCTTCACTGAACATGGGGGGTGGGGCAGTGTTTATTCAGGAAAACAGGCTTATCTTCTGAATGTTTCTGGGTGATGTGAGTCACTGGAGGTGCTCGGGAGGGAGTGCAAGACAGTTGGGAGCGAGAGGGAGCAAGAAAATGTGACCAGAGAATGGAAGGGAACATTTCTGGCAATACCAGAACTCTGGCAGCAGGGACAGGCTTTCTGGGATGGAAATAGTTTAAGAGACACAGAAAGTTTCACTGAGGTAAGCCTGAAAAACTGCAGCATTATGTAAAACAATCCTTCATTGTCCCATTGGGATGTGACAGGGCTGTGTTGCCAATTTCTGAGGCATGCTCTTTGATAATGAGGGAAATTCTGCAAGGGCCGAGGGGCACATGGCCTCAGAGTGTCTGCCCCCAGCAGATGGCAGCAGGACATTAGCTAGGGAGGACACACACCCCCGCCTCCCACCCCAGTGATGTGACATCTATTCCCGGAGACAGGGTGGATGTGGTATTGGTGACTCAGTTCCTGAGAGAGAGGAACCATCTTATAGTTACAAGAAAACCACATTTCTCGTTTTCTTCATCTCTTCTCTTCTTTCTTAGGCTACAGTCATGAGATGATTTGATCAGAGTGCCCCAGTCACAACCCTTTTACAGGCACTGAATCTACACTTAACACAAGGAATGAATAAACAAATAAAATAAAGCAGCCTGAGGTGGTCCCTGAGATAAACTAAACTAGAGCAACTGTAATCCCTACCAATCCTCAACTGTTTTCTGCATGCTGCTCTCTACATTCTTTCTGCCATGGCTGGCGGCTTCTGACTCAAAACTGAAGTGGCTCACATTCCTCCACACACCAAATATAGACCTATCAGGAAATGGCAGATGGAGCCCTCCTGCCCCCTCTGTACTCCTAATTAAGAGAATTAACCTCTCTGCTTGCTCTCTCTTCTCCCCAAAACTTTGCCCTTCCTGTCCATTCTTGTAGTTGAGAGGGGGTTTTGAATGTCTTCTTGACTTCATAAACCAGAACCAAATTATTAGCTGCTTGGGAGACAGCTCCTCTCCTTTCTACACCTGTTTTCCCATCAGCCCCTCACTCATACCATCTCCCCAACTCATTCTCCCTCTCACCTTCTCAGGAGCATTGATGACACCAGTGTTGTACCCAAACTGGAGAGATCCAATGGCAGCAATGGAAACAGCATAGATAAGGGGTGCTGTGATTTTCTGTGGAAAGAGAGAGAAAACAATTATTTCATTAATTTCATGTTTTCTACACAACTCGAGTTTCTCTTCAGCATAAACAGCAGCTGCAGCTCACAGGTGCCATGTGCAAGCACACCAAGGGCAGGGAATGGGCTTTTATCCAGCAAGGGTGGGTACCAGTAACAGAGACCCTGGAAATGGAGATGCAACTGCACAGCAGGAAAAAGTTCTGTGACTAGAAGTAGGAGGGCCTGTCAGGACCTCCCCTTTATTATCTCCTGACCTGCATCAACTATTCTCAGCTCATTAGTAATGAATACACTGGCTGCATTAGTGGCTGTTATTTTGGGTTGATCTGCTTTACAGAAAAGCTTTTGCTGATCTCTAACTCTTCCCCATGCCAACTGACAAGTTCCCATAAATTGAGTCTCAGATCTTTCCATGAGCTTATACTGGCAGTCACTCCTAACAGTTAAAACATGCACTCTTCAGCAACAGGCCTGCTTTTCCCAGGCTAGAGCTTCCCAACCCTGCCCCAGGGCACCTGGCACAGCAGCTTGCCTCACAGAGGTGGCAGCACTGCTGCCAACCTTCCCGTTTATTTTTCTTGAAGCTGTGGCAATACTTGGTATTTTAAATGAAACACAGTCCTTGGAATTTGAGTATATGTGAATCTCTTTTTATTAAAATAAAATAAAAACTGCTGAGCCCTCAGAGCCATAGAGGAAGCCTGAAAGTCCAACCTCAGAAGTCCCACAGACTGAGAAAATTAAGCGTCAGTGAAAAGCATCTGACATTTTCTATGTTTTTAAAGCTTGTGGCATTTAAGCCAGCTCTGTTAGAGAGGCATGGGGGAGCAGGTGACTCAGGAGTTGGCACAATTTGGAAAGATCATGTTTCTGTCTCAGGCGGGATTGGAAGCTTTTAAAAAAATATTAACAGTCCCTTTTCCAAGGCTTTCCAACTATTGTCCTAAGGCTGGCAGAGGAGAGAAAAGTACCTGCTGAGGCCTACTGTCACAGCTCTTCCAGTCTCTCAGTTTCCGGCTCAGCTCCAGGAGCAGTGGCTCCCAAGGCTACCCAAAATTTTTGCCAATAACCTTCTGCCAGTGCTCATACCACCTTTACCAATCTTTCAAGCCAAGCACGTAGGTGCTTCTGACTTGCACAACCCTCACACAGCTACCAGGTAGGCCCCACTAAACAGAAACTGGGGAAATTACTCTCAGGCATGGTTTCCCCCACCTACATCATGTAAATGTCTCAGGCTGAGCTCTCTTCCTGCCGAGGTTAGTGATGGAGACAAAGGGGACAAGGTCCTTTTCTTGCAGGGGGCACATGATTCCTGAGGTAGCGTTCACACCTGAACACACCCTAGGTGGTCTAGGCCTTCTTCTCCCCGCCACCCTGTGACTGCTCCCCTAATTTTTGAGGGGTTGCAAGGAAATTTGGCACAGAACCACAAGGACACAGCTCTTTCAAAGCACCTGGATGCCTGTAAAAGGGCATTAAGACATCTAAGCACTTTTAGAACTCCAGGCCAGGTCATCCCTAGTCAGCAGTACAGCAAAGCTGAGGACAAAACCCAGCTCTCCACGTTTTCAACAGTGACTCAACACAAGAGCATCCTTCCCCGCAGGGCTCTGCTTTGTCATGGCTTGGAGTGGTCACAGCTGGCCTTCTGGGTGCAGCAGGGACGATAGGGTACCTGCTTTGTGGGTACCCTTTACCTACATGGTACATACATAAGCTATAAGGAGGTTAGTTCTTCTACCCTTTTTCATACTCCCTTCTCCTGGCTATTGCCTGCTATTCATCTCCTACCCAGTCTCCTACCACCTAGGCATCACATGGCCTGACCCACCCCCCCAGTGAGCCAGACTGTGATCTAATGTATGGATCATTTGTTACTGCTGAAAGTGCCTCACTTCCCAAAAGGCAAACAGGGAGCTCAGAAATAGTACAGCTACACCCACCCTATCCAAACGCTCAAGGCTGAGGTCTATACACCAGCAAGGAATTCAAACCACCACCTCTCCCTCCGACCACACGCATCAGCAGCGTTCATTATCCAGGAGATGCTTCTCACCAGCCCCCCTCTCCTTCACTGACTGGAATCTCAGAGTAGTACAACTTGTTGAACCCAGCTAAAGCAGCCTCCCAGCCCTCCTCTGAGCAACCTTGACCAGACGCTCTCCTTTCCCCTGCCTCATCTCGCACTACCCGCACCTCCCATCAATATGGCGGTGAGGGCCTTGGGCTTCCTTGATTCTGCTGTTCCTGTGTAACTGTAATCCCCTGGCATCCTGCATCGGGTTCAGCTGGACATTTGCTGTCTCTCTTTCCTCATGCCTGCCTGCCTGCTTTTCTCCCTTGATGCATTCAAACACACGCAGTCATTAGCTGACTCCGCTGGTGCACGCCTCACTCGTAGCTGCAAGATGAACTGTGATACCGACAAAGGCTCTGACCCCTGCTCTCCAAAGGAGAAAGGGGGAAAGCATATGCTTTGCTTCCTTCTTGAAATTTAAAAATACCTTTATTATAAGCCGTACCACCACCACCAAAAAAATGCCTTTAAGAGTAATCCCGCTTTTAGCATCATGACCCCTGGGACAAACGAGTGCTGCCCTGCCAGCAAAATAAACCTCGTGATCAATACAATAAAATACGGATAGCATCATGTGGCTCATCAGGCCACATGCGCGAAAACAAATCAATCTTGCGATCTGCAACAACCCCTCCCAAACAGTGTATGCCCCCCCCCGCCCCCCTCCTCCCGCAGACGGGGCTCTTCCCGAGTCACCCGCTAAAGGACCGCAGCAGCGGCCTGCCGGCAGCACCACCGCATCCATCTTCACTACGACCAACCGACACCCGGCGGCAGCGGACAACGAGGCGGCGACGAATCCCGACCACCCACCAGTCGCGACCACATCCCCCGCCTCCCCGGCCCTCCGCCGGAGCGCCCGAGCGGCAGCTGCCCGCCGGCGACCGCCTCGCATCGCCCGCAGCGCTGCCGCCGGCGGCGGCGGGGGGAAAGGAAGAAGAGAAATCCGCGCTCCCTCCCTACCTTTTTGGCATCCATCGTCGGCGACGAACGGCGAACGACTGGCGACGAACGGCTGCCGCCGAACGGCTGCCGCGCCCCCACCTAACGGAACCCGCGAGGAGGCGCCGGCTCGGCTCCGCTCCACGCCCCGCCCACGCGCTGCAACCGCGACCGCTGCGAGCCCCGCGCGAGCCTACGCCTTCTCCCCCGCTGAAGCCCGTGGATTTATGGCCTCTGTATGGGCGGGGCTGCTGGGAGGGGCCGGGGAGGAGCTCCCCGGCATCCCGTAATTACCAAAAAAAAAAAAAAAAAAAACCAAACCAAAAAAAAAGCCCCAACAAATCAGCCCTCTGAGCTCACACCACTTTCTGACTTAAAACTGACATCAGCGGCCTTCCGCTAGCGTGCGTGCTGAGCAGCCGGGCTGCCATGGTGCGCGGGCGCGCGGCGAGCAGGGGCAGCCGGCCGGCGGGCAGCCCGCGGCTCCTGCGGCCGGGCTCCGGAGAGAGCGCTTGGGAAAAGTCACAACCGGGCAGGAGAAGTGTTTACCACACTTTCGATGCCACGCAAATGTTAGCTAATGATAGAATACTGGTGATTTGCATGAAAGAAACTGCATGGCATAAAGCTGTTTCCAATCTATGGTTAAAACAGTGAGGCAGGCAGTGACGGGCACAGAGGTAGCCGCACAAACAGCACGGGCAGAAGCCTGAAGTCAAATGCCGTACCCCATGCGTGCTCTTCCCACCTCCCAGTGCTGTGGATGAGGCACAGTTCTGGATAATTGGGTTTGGGGGATTTTTTGTTTGGTTGGTTGTTTTCTTTTCTTTTTTTTTTTTTTTTAATATATTTTTCCCACAAAGCTAGAATCTATGGGGGCAAAGCTGACGTTGTGACCCTGCAGCTGCACTTAGTCCCAAACTTGTACCCTTTCAATCAAACTGCGCTGCTGTGCTTCATACTCATTTGCTGTCCATCCTTCAGGTCAAACAATTGCCAGACTCTTCCAGGACAGTAATGAAGAGCTGTGCTTTGAATCTCAGGCAAAACCACTGTCAAAGAATAAAAGCCTTCACTGAATTAAGAATCTGCCAAGCATTTTGACTCCAGCAAATGGCAACAGCCGAGAGCTGGGGCTGAGGACGAGGGCAGGGGAGAAAGCTGACTTATGCTGTTTTTTCCTTGTTAGGAAAATTATTTTGGGACCACCCATCACTTTTCGTCACCAGATTCTGGGGAACTCGAGCAACCACATTTTAATTTCACTTTTGCTGTTTATTTGGCGTGGTCTCCTGACCACACATAACTGGAAATTAACAGGTCAAATGGGGTGACATTTTCACTCCCTTCACGGGTATTTATGTGGTGGTGTTACAGTATTATTCCCAACAGAAAAACAGTTGTGTAGGAGGGCAAGGGAAGCCTGCACATTCCTCTTTCTTAGGCTATGTGATAAAAGCTCGTCTGCACACCCACAAAGGAGCACAGAGAGACAATGGCAGGAGGAGGACCCCAAACAACACCCTGCCCCAGCTACTCCCCGGCCCATCACAGGAGCCATCAGCACATCAAAGGCCCCATTTGCACACGCCCGGAGGAGAACAGGGGCACAATGCCAGGTGGCAACCCAAATTAAGGGCTCAGAGGAAGGGACCCCCTGCCTGGGCCAGGAGAGCCATCTGCCCCATTGTCCAGGTGTGAAACCCATCACGAAGAGCCAACGGCTGGAGCACCGTTCAGGCTCGGGGAGGGGGGGGAGTGCTGCGTACAGGGGCACCGGACACATTACAGGATGCAGGGGAAGAGCACTTTGGGATTGCACAGGACTTACTATGGGATGTTTAGGGGAGGAATCAAAGGGGGGAAAGGGAGGGATGAGGGGAAAAAAGGGACAGTTGCATGTAAACTGTTGGCTGGCCAGCACACGTGTCCAGCCTTGCCCTGCCCTTGATTAGCACAGTTTGCCCTCTCTTGTTATTAAATTCTATTTCTGACTCTTTTCCTGGGTGAGGGACTCTCTATTTGGGGGTGGGATAGGGTGGTGTGTATGGGGGTCTGAGTGCCAGGTCACAGGGGCCCACGTGCCCGTGGCGCAGCGAGTGCAGGCGTGCAGGTGAGGGTGTGAGCACTAGTAAAGATCCAGCTGGACCAGCTGGCAAGCAGGTGAAGTGGCCTGGGAGCCAGGGGGTGCCTGGAAGGGAGGAGCTGCCTATTGGAGGGACCGGGACAGTCCCAGCCAGCTGCTGGAGAGGCCACGGAGTCTGGGGGTCTCTAGGGGTGAGGCCCACTGGTGTCTGTGTCTCTAAGGGCGAGGCCATGGCAGGTTGGCTACTGGAGGGACCAGGGGAGTCCTGGCCAGCCATGCACGTGCACAGACTTGTGTGTGTGTGTGTGAGTGATGGGGTCTGTACCAGCAACAGGATTGGGGCTGCAGCCTTGGGGTCTCATATGTCCAGGTGCCAGCAACTGGGGAGACTGAGATCCGGGGGCAGACTGAGTGTCTGAGCCCAGCTCCTGGAAGGATCCACCTTATACACGTGTGTGTATATGTGTATATATATGTATTTTTCCCACTATTGGACCTCCATCCTGCTCAGTCTGGGAGGGGAACAGAATGAGGCCATTGGTGCTTTTTGTGTTTGTGTAAATGTTCTGTGTGTCCATATAGATCTGTGTGGCAGCTGTGTATATATGTGTACATATGTGGTATATATGTGTGTTTTTATGCATGTGCCTACAGGGAATACATGCTCAGCCTTTCTACTGGTTGCACCTGGGAGCAAGGAGCTGTGGCAGCCTTGCCTCTATGAGGCTGCCAGATCCGGCCCTAATTCCCTAACACTCTTTGTTTGGCTAATCTTGGCTCACATTTATTTTTCTTTGTCCTAGCTTATTTTCCATATGTTTGCAAGCATAGCAAACTCCACCTTGAATCTGATCAACCAGCTGGCATTAGCTCTGGCATTAGCTCTGGAAATATTAATTTACTGGTTAGTGTGAGAAGTTGCCAAGTTTGGGGATGCTCTAAGCATATCCAAATTTCAGAGGCAATCTTCAGACCGCGCGAAGCATTCTTCTGAAACGGCCTCTTTCCTAGTTTAATCTTGACCCACATGACTCTGTTGCAAGAGCTGAGCAATCCAAACTTCAAGATTAGATTAAATACATACGTAGCTACCAGTCCAACTGCTGGTTTTGGCTGGGATAGAGTTAATTTTCTTCATAGGAGCTAGTATGGGGCTATGTTTTGCATTTGTGCTGGAAACAGTGTTGATAATACAGAGATGTTTTAGTTATTGCTGAGCAGTGCTTACACAGAGTCAAGGCCTTTTCTGCTCCTCACACCACCTCGCCAGCGAGTAGGCTGGGGGTGCACAAAAAGTTGGGAGGGGACACAGCTGGGACAGCTGACCCCAACTGACCAAAGGGATATTCCATACCATATCATGTCATGCTCAGCATATAAAGGTGGAGGAAGAAGGAGAAGGCAGGGACATTCAGAGTGATGGCGTTCGTCTTCCCAAGTAACCATTACGTGTGATGGAGCCCTGCTTTCCTGGAGATGGCTGAACGCCTGCCTGCCAATGGGAAGTGGTGAATGGATTCCTTGTTCTGCTTTGCTTGCGTGTGGGGCTTTTGCTTTACGTATTAAACTGTCTTTATCTCAACCCATGAGTTTTCTCATTTTTACCCTTCCGATTCTCTCCCCCATCCCGCCAGTGGGGAGTCAGTGAGCAGCTGTGTGGTGCTTAGTTGCACAGCTGGGGTTAAACCACAATACCAACTTAGAAGCAACAAGAGTTTAGCTGAAAATTAAATCTCTAACACATGATGCAGAACACAGTGGGTGGCACTTCTTTATCTTTACAGAGCTGGCGGACTAAACACCAGTAAGAGAGAGACACAAGTTCAAAATGCATCACCAAAACCCAAATTTCTCTAAGGAATGTGGGGAAAATACCCCACCCTCCCATTTCATTGAGTTTTGCCCCAGTCTGAATTCATCTGCTGATGCTCAAATATTTAGATTTGAAGTTTGCATCACAGCCTGTTCCTCCTAAACATCAGTTTTGTTTCTGTCCTAGGACACATACCACATCACAGATAATTCTTCTGAAGATCAGCTGTTGGGAGAAGTACCTTAATACCTCCTTAGCAGAGCTATCTGATACTGCACCAACTAAAACTATCCACCTAGTGTTTTTGTGAATACAATACTCGGGTATTATGCAAAATGCATTAACTGCACTAGGATGGAGGCCCACTGCAGGTTGCCAGTGGCCAGCCAGACATAAGATTTCTAAGGGAAGGGCCAGGCAGAACTGGCCCCAGGTAGAACTTGACGCTGGCTGCCCCACATTAAACACCAGTATCCTAACCGCAGAGCTATGGGGATTGGGAAAGGCTCATCTTTTGGTTAACAAGCTTTTTTCTTTTTAGCTTTGAGAACACTTGCATGTCTAAACTAGTGCATGCCAACTAACGTTTCATTTCCAGGGAACTTACATTTTCTGAGGAAAGCTATTTTAGTCAGAGAATGCCCATTTAGCATTAAGCAAGTGCCCCAACAACAGGCAAGCCTTTTCTTATCTTAATTTATCACAGAGACTGAAGCTGGCAAGTGACCCCACAGAACCACCTTGCTGTGGCTTTTTGAGAACGTCAGCGGAGCTCCAACAGGTACAGTTCTCTGGCAAACACATTTCATATACCCAAGGCTTGGGGATATATGGCTTGGCTTCATATACCCTTGGCTCAAGGGACAAATGAGGAGAAGGCACAAGAAATCGTGTGCTAAAAAAAAAAAAATTTTTTTTGATCCTGTCCATGCCTCCACAACCTAACAGGAACAGAGACTGATCAACAGGGACTGATCAAACACAGGGTCATCACTGTGCTGTCCAAGCTCCCGGCAAGCTATATTTTACCTTACGCTAGCTGCTTTGTCATATCTGCCCAACTTTCAGTTCAGTGGTGCTGCCCTGTATGATGATGCTCTTTCCAGGCTCTCTTTTCCCCCTCCAAGTTTAGTGAATCCTTTCTCATGTTTCTTATTATTTTGCCTGGAGAACAAATTCTTCAGTGATAAGAAGAGCAGGGACAAGGAGGATTATTATGCAGTGTTTGCCTTGAGAGATGATTTTGTGCTTTTCTGTTTGTTGTGTTTATAACAAAAGATCGTTCAGAACAAAGGAGAGAGAATGAGAGCCAGCATGGGCCAGATGCTTCCCCCACAAGCCATGAGTAACTTTCATTGTTGAGAGGAGCTGAGAAGGACTGGGGGGAAAAGGAGGAAAGATAAAAGAGAGAAACAAGATGATGGGTGGGGAGTAGGTTGGCTCGTAGACAACAGGAGGTTAAGAGAGTGAGAAGAGAACCAATGGAGAGACAGAAGGCAAAAACAAGAAGAAAGGAAAAGGCATAATGAGGTGAAGAAAGAAAGCACTAAAACAGATTAGAAGGGCAAGGCAGAGGAATAAAAGAGAAAAGGAAGGAAAAGGCAGCAGCAGAGTACCAGAGGAAAAGGGATAACAGGTGAAAAGATGGAAAAGATGAACACAGAGAGAGAGAGAGGTACAGGAGGAAATTGCAGAATTACCCAACTAGGAGAGCACAGACACAGCACTGGAGAGGTCATGGCATTAAACCAAAGTTGCCTTTAACCTCTGCCCTCTACCACAGTGAAATGTAGGTTGGAGCTAATGTCTCCGAAAACTTTCCTAATTAACCTAGTTGATTAATCAAATCACTGAAGTCAAAAGTCCTTAATACTTTAACAATCGCTTGCAAAGGGGAAGTAACTTTTGTTTAAAAAATGAGTAGTTCTGCAGAAACCAACACGCTGGAGAGTAAACCACGAGCAGTAGCATCGTATTGAAAATTCTGTTTCCTGTGTCTGTCTCAGTGCTACATGAGAGACGTGACAAGCCCCAGAAAGTCATCGACGGTTTCCTAGTCCCACTTCCTGTAACACTTCAGACCTTGTCCTTTCTTTCGCTCTGATTGGAAAAAGACTCCTGCCCAGCATCTAGGCCACAAGCCTACTTTTTTCTGATTGATGTTGCCTGGGCAACCAGGCTTTCTAGCAAAGAGAGGAGCTATATATCTGTGCATTTGCCTTTTTCTTGTGCTATCTGTTTATCTTGTTTTATTCTAACTTTGGTCCACATCTAAGAATAGCAATAATGAAGTACGTGCATGTGACTCACAGAGAATGCTGTAAATATATTGTTTCCATAAGCAACCACCCTTCTTATGATCTGTCTCAGTTTCTGCCTCCTTTTCTCTGGAACATACAGGCAACAGGTGAACTACGTCCGAAACTGCCCCAAAGCCCATGTCTCAGTCCTGGACTGGGGAGGTGGAGGCACCAGCAGAGCTGTGATGGGAGCTCAGTGGTGAGCTAGCAGGAGGCTGCAGGGCAGGAGCTCTGGGGTGAGGTTTTTTTATATATCAGCCACTGCACCTCAACAGGGTTTTCTCCACCCTGAGCAAGAAACTGAATTTGAAGGGCAATGTAAGAAAACAACCTGGCTAATGAGGTTAAATTAAAAACCATCAGCATCAGTAGAGGAAAAAAAATGTACGAAGGAGTAAAATTACAAAGACAATTTCCTAGCAAAGTCCTGATCGGCAGCATAGCAATAGGAAAATACACCTGGTTCAGGAGAGTGGTTGGACCGAGGGTCGGTTCATGAAGAGGCCAGGGGAGGAACAGAAGGCATGGGATAGAGGAAATTAGTGTTGCCATTCAGTTGAGACCTCAGATGACCCTTCCCTCCTTTTCCCGAAGGCTGAACAGCATAAGAGGGCAAGGTGAAGAGCGCTCCCGAACACCACACACCGCTCCTGTACTGTGATCCTCCTGCATAAGGAGTGGGTTGTTTTTGATAAGTCTTCACAAAACTAATCTTCATTTCATATTTCTCAAGAAAATACTACATTCAGATGGAAAAACATTATTTTTTAAGAAAGTGAAACAATTTTTCTCTGGAAATCATAAAAAGAATCCCTCTTTGGTAAGTGCGGGGCACGGTGCCAGCCCAGCGAAAGGATGATGGGAAGTTTGATGAATTCAGCTAGACAATGTTCTCTAGCTGCTTAACCAGCTGCAGTGTTTCAGTCACACAGATACTGATCAGAAAGCATAGGCTTCCTCACAGCAGCATTTTATGCCTAGCCTGGTCAATCCAGCACCAGTGCAATAGGTGCTGGGGCATGCTGCCTGCTGGCACATGGAGCCAGTCTGGGCCTGCACACCACGGCATTGGGTGGAGGTGTTTCAGCAGTGTAAGCTACCTTATCTCAGGTCCCCATTTAGGCATACTTCTCACACTCCAACATTAGTAAAAGAAAACTACATGCACAGCCAGCACATACGCATACATCATGCAGAGTCGAACCCACCCACTATACATACACACTCCCCAGCAAATACACGCGTTTTAGACACACTTATATGGACACAGCAGCTCAGACACAGAAACACACTGACACATAATTGGGCACAAGCAGAGCTGCAGATTCACAAACCCCACTTCTGGAGGCATTTCTCATAGAGCCACATTCTGCTCCCAGGTACCTGGCCCGAATCACACTACATTTTCCAGCAATGGCATGAAGGGTTGTAGCCTGGGGTGGGGGCGGAGGAGCAGAGACGGTGAAAATGGCTCACTGAGATCACATGTGATGACAGCAGCAGGATTCACAGGAAAGAAACAAAGCCCCTGGCTGACCCTTCTCCGCTTCCCTCACTGTTGTAATCTAAAATTAGCTGCTGTTGAGCTGGAAACACTCAGACAGCAGGATCTGAGCCTCCCACTCTCCCTATGCGGGCTTGTTTCACCTCATGGGCTAACAATGGCTAAGCCAGTCTAGCACACAGGCGTTTATCACTCCTCTCCCTGCAGGAGATGCTCTGAGCTGCCCTGTGGCAGTGCTTCTGTCTCCCCCCCAAGCACAGCACCCCACACTCGCTGCTCAGTAGCCAGGAGCACAAGGAGCAGCCTTGTGTAGGACGAGAAAGACGGCAATGTGAAGAGTGCTCCTGAACACCACACACCGCTCCTGTGCTGAGATCCAGGCGGAGCAGATGAGGAAAGATGAGATTAAATCCACCTTTAGGAAGAGCTGCCTTATGCAGCCAGTCCCGCTCTGCATTGCCAGCAGGGTCAGCCACCAGAAAGGGGGCAGCAGGAGGGATCCTGGCATGCAGCCTCATCATCCCATCCAGGCAGTTCTGCCCCGCTCGCCCTTGGAAATGGGGTGCCAGCAAGCCAGGGTGGGCATCTCCCCTAAGCTGCCTCCTCATTTTATACAGACACTTTTCAGGGGAAGACCACACATTTCCTGATTCATGCTCTCTGTCTTTTCCCCAGTCTCCTTCCTCACCCTCCACTGATGCTGCCCTGCTCATGCAAACCCATCTGGCTCTTGCATTGCTCCCTCTGGGTGCTCCACACACCCTTTGTCCTCCCCCAGGATCATTCCTACACCCTTTCACAGCTCACTTCCACTCCTACACACACATGTATCTGCTTGCCCATGGGCCTCCTCATCTTTTTGAAAACTAGAGTAGTTACATTCAACTAGCCTAGCTGTGCAAGGATGCTGTGTACACAAATGCTCAGGTGTGCTTCTACAGGCAGGTGGAGGATTCTCTGGGGCCTGTATTACATCTGCATTTCTATATAAAATGTTCATCTCTGAGTAACTTTATGTTCTGATACATAAACAGATATGTAATGTGTGCTATTGCATGCCTGTACAAATACTAGCATGTCTGAGATTAACAGTGCATGAATTCATAATATTAAAACGTGTACATGTGTATTACTTTATGACCATATATATGCACATGCTTTTATTTCTGAGCATACTTTTAAATATCTAAAGATATTTGCACACATGCAGCTTCGTACATACAAAGGTATGTACATATGCATGTGTTCTTATGAATGTATACACAATATATAGCTGTATTTTTGTTTGTGTTTGCATATCTATGCTTGCTTGCATTCATGTATCTACTATATTTATTTATATGTATGCATTTCTGTGTACTAGTATTCACCTGTTCCCTATTTGGAAGCCTATATTTTTATTGTTTATTTCTACTGGGCACAGGTTGCCCAAAACCAAACATTAACTTTCACATTCACATTAGCATTCACATTAACAAAAATAAAAGCAAAATAAAATCCTACATGGAAACTTTTGTAGGTAATGGAGGAGGCTTTTTTCTTAGTATTATGTTGTGCAAAAAATATCACTCTTTGCAGTGATAAGGTCTCAAAACCCGGAAAAAGAGAGCACTTGAACAGTAGAGATAAGATTCTTGCTGAAAGCATGAAGAAACTTAACACTACTGACCAAATCCTCAAAAGAAATCTGTACTTTTCCAACAAGATGTGAAGGGCAATACTTTTAATATTTTACATCAGCATTTGAAAGAGGGTGGGCCACAACAGCTGTTCTGCACAGCTACCCTTTGCTTTACACTTAAGTGTAAGGAGAGGTCCTTGGTACTCCCCAGGGGCAGCTCCCAGCAGAGGTTGCTGTGGGAATCGCACAGGAGCCATGGCTGCTCTGGCCAAGGCCTCTCCCAAAGAAAGCTTCGGAAACTGGAGAGGTCACAGTCCTGGCTGCACGGCTCCCTCTTTCCAATCCACATTACTCCAGCAAGAGTCCTCCTCCCAAAATACTTTGTTTGCCCCCAAACAGCTCTCACTGCGGCCCTGTTTCTCAGTAAGGAACAGGCCAGCTGCAGAGAGGTCAGGGACTCCTTCATAAACAGGCTTAGAGGCAGAGATGGTTTAAATACCCTCAGTACTGAGAAGCTTCAGCTCTGAGTTCCCCAGAGATAACACACATTGTGGGACAGCTGGGAGGAAACAGGCTCAGCACTGCTCTGTGTCTTTTGGTCTATGAGAGCAACAGCTTCATAAAGCGTCTATGCCACTTGTTCCAACAGGGACTTCACTCTTGGAGTGAATCCCTTCAAGGGATTGGGGTGGATTGTACAGGTATGTATTGCACAGAAACCACCATTAGAGTTGGCTCTGACCCTGCTGTGGTCTGCCTGAGCAGACAGGCAGTGGACAGTGGGGATGAGCTGTCCATCTCACAGCTCCAGGTAGGGCTGAGGTGGTGTTCACAGGGGAAGCCATCACGCATCTTTCCAGGAGGGAAAGTGCTTGGCCTCAGGTCAGTGCTTCTGCACAGATTTGTTCCAGTTTAATTGACCAGGTGGGAACAGGGTGCACTTTGTTTGAAAGAGATTATACTCCTGAATTAGCTCTCCTGCCAAGTCTGTTATCGCTCTGCAAACAATGTGAGTATGGGGAAATGGACCTGGGAAAGCAGAGACTGGATGCATGAGGAAGAGCTTAGATTCCTCTGTTGATGACACAGATAAGTAGAGCTGGCCATTCCTCAGCTCAGAAACTAAAGAAATGAGATGGCAGGTCTAGGATTGCAAGGAGCCATAGTGCAGGGACTACATGTTGGCCAGTCCATTAACCCTGACTACTGACAGAGCTACAAGAGTGCTAACAAGGGGACATACAGAAGAGAAACCACCCACAGGGAAAGACTGAAGGATCCATCCAGTCTTTAAACCTGGTCTCTTCAGCCAGTGGTCTTCTCCCCACTAAGCAGCATTTTCAAACATCAGTAGTTCCCCTTCTACAAAACTCTGCAGGGCCAGACGCCATGTTTGTACCCACTGGCTGGGTGCCTTAGTTTCTGCATGTCACGTAACCCTCCTCTAGCCAGCTCTTGGCACCTCCTGTATTCGTGCCTTCTCCCTGTCAGGCCATCTCTCTTCTTTTTCCCTTCTTTCTCTTTCTTCACGTCTCCTTCCATCCCTTTGTGGTTTCTCCATCTGTGCTTATCCCTATTGCTGTATCTGTTTCCGAGCAGTGTACGTCTTTCCGTACACTCCCCTCTTTGACATGTATTGCCTCTTCGCCCTGCTATTCATCAGTGGCTCCTCCTTTCCCCAGCTGCGCTTCCTCTCATCACTCCTTCCCTCATCATTTTCCACTGCCTGTGCCTCCCCATTCCTCTCCCAGCCTCTGCAGCTCTACTTCCTTCACTTCTGTCCCAAAGTCCCTTGGGAAAGGATGCTATGGTCACCACAGGGATAAAAGCATGAGTGGGGGTGGGGAGCTGCCCTTCTCTGTCCTTGATTAGTGCCATCAGCCTTTTGGGACACAGGAGGTGGCTGGAGGGAGCTGGGCTGCATGTGCGGTCTCTCACGTCCTCAGCAGGCAGGGTGAGCGCAGCAGTCCTGCTGTCAGCTGTGCCAGGCAGGAGGGAGGGAGGGAGGCCAGGTAAAGAAGGCTTTTTGGCAGACACAGCCAGTACCACACGTGGAAGCCTCAGAAACATGAGGATTGAGGGGGGATTGATATGGTGAGCGACTGCTGCTTTTGTAGACAGCTGGAGCATATTCAGTGTCATTGTCCTTGTGCTCAGCCACTCTGCAGAGGCCCCTCGGTCCTGCACACTGCTCATGTGTTCCTCTAGGCTGCAATGAGGCTCCTTGTCTTTGCCTTCCCACAGTATACCACAGAGTCCCTCTCAGTAATCCTCACTTCTGACCCACCTACTCACACATACTTATGTGCATATCTCAGCCCTGCCAATCCCCAAGCAGTTGAATTCCTAAAGAAGTGAATACCTCACAGCAGTCAGTCTGACAGACATCCTCCCTGGAAAACTGAATCTCCTTGGCAATGGAGAGAGTGAAGGGACAGACGTAACAGAATGAGATTTTTCAGAAGTAAGAGCAAGGAGCAGACATCTCCCGTTGAGACATTCACACGCCCTCCACTCAGAAACACAGTACAAGAATTTAGGGGGTAGAAATAAATGCCAAAACCAAAGAGGACCGGGCTGAGTGAGACTGAGCACGGGAATTTAGGTGTGATGTCAGGGACTGTGCCTTTGAGCCAAATGTCCCCAGCTGAAGGACTGCTGGGTTATTCCTGCTTCTGGTACAGCCAGTTGGAACCTGACATAGAATAGAGCAGTATCTTGCCAGATCCTCAGTCTTCAGGGGATCACAGAACAATATGTCAAGTGCTTCAAAATATGTCGCTAATTGCACACCACCCCCCCCATCCATAAGGCATGTATGCATATACACCACTTATATGAGCACTGCAGCATAAGCACTTTCTCAGTCCCTTAAATGGAAACCAAAAGCCTGGAAGAAGAGATGAATATTGCTACTATGGATCCAAAAAGCCAGCACCCAGGGGAACTGTAATACAAAATGGCACAGAGGAAAACAGTAAAGCCCAGCATTCCCCAGGCTATGTTGCTGTACTCAGCACTGCTGGGAGGTGTCTCCCTTCTGAGCGGACCTGCAACCTCTGCACTTCTGAACCTGCACTCACCTCTCTCCTTACTTCTAAAAAAGCAGCTGCTAAAGAATCTGCTCTTTCTCTCCATTGACAGAGTAGCTCTATGGTTAGTGCAATACCCCAGAACATGAGTCCAGTGTTCAGCTTCTCCATTAAGGGACTCTTTTTCTACATTCCTAGACATGGTGTTCATGGATCCACAAGTTGGATCCATGGGATTGGAGGACAAACCCACTCACCATGCTGCTCTGAATGCCTGATTAGGTCTCATAACTACCTTTGGTAGTCCTTAAAAGATACATATGCTCTGCCTAATAAATTCAAACGTGCTCATGGTGAAAAAATAACTGGAGCAGAGACTAGAAGCCAAGATCACCTGGTCTCTGTATCTATGCCAGGTAAGGTAGGAATCAGGCTGCCTCGTGCCTCATACCCAATACATCCTTAATTATTCTTTGTATGGGGATGTGTCCCACTGCCTGACCCAGAATTTGCAATCGCTAACTTCCTAGGGCCTCCACTACTCCAGTTGCCTCCAGTGGCGAGAAGGGCTTCCTAAGGAGGCTTTTTTACAAAAACACACTAATCACCACTGCATTTCATGTCATGTCTGATCTAGTAGGGATGCAAATAGTATTTTCAGAAATAAAGCAATGACAAAAATTTGCCTCCAGTATATGACAGCCACCAAGTGTGATATTTTGGGAACATGTTTTTTAGGTGTAGTTGCCTAAATGCTGCCTATATCCCCCTTCAGATTCATAAGCCCCTATATTGAAGTCTGTCTTAAATAACAAGCACTGCACTACCTGTTTGTAGAACAAACAGATGAACAAAGGGTGGGTGAACTACGACAGACGTTGACGTGGGCCTGGGAACCTCTCTCAAGGGAGGAGGTTGTGTGCATAGGTGGTGGTGGAGTACAGCCTGTTTAGACCTACTCCTTAACTCCAGCCAGTGTCCTGGCACTACAGCCACTGTAGCACTCTTTTTCTCCAACTTTAACTCTCATCTGTTTTTCTAGATCTTCTCGTGGTAGCACAGACAGTGACTGAGAAAGAGAAATGGAAAAAGGGATGAAGAAGAATTGAAGCAAAAAATAAGGGAAGGAAATATCTGTCCTACAGAAAATGAAGGAAGGACAGGAGGAAAAAAGTGAGAAAAACAAGATGCAGGTTAAGACAATGTAAGAAAGGAATAGCTGTGCAAAAGAAATATATTTGTGAAAGGACAAGAACATAATAAAAATGAAGGAGACAAAGAAACAGAGACAGCTGATATAGAAACATATGTCTTTCTAGTAGGCGATATCCTTCCGACTTTCAGAAAGTAACTGGGTACAAGTTGCATGACAGTGTAAGGGAAGGATGTTCTTGCAGCATTTTTATGTGAAGTGAAGCAATTAGTGCAGCACTGAGCAATGGGGACAGAACATGTGCAAGGATTCCTCCACTGCCCGCAAGATTTTCTTTTCAGTTGAAAGCCCAGTACTTCAGTGACTCAATAATTTTCAGGTCTTCAAAGTTTCTCTTGGTCAAGAAATATCCCCTGCACTCTCCCTGATGTTAGGTGCAGGCTCTGTGCAGCTCTTTGTGTCACAAAGGCGCAGGGCACCACAACCATTCAGCCTAACCTATGCCAAGAGTTCAGGTTTCCCTGGGAATTTGGGACCCTGCGCCAAACCACCTTTAACAGGTCCAAAGACTTATCAGATAACACATTCTTCAGCC
Source organism: Gymnogyps californianus (assembly GCF_018139145.2). Classification (NCBI taxonomy): domain Eukaryota; kingdom Metazoa; phylum Chordata; class Aves; order Accipitriformes; family Cathartidae; genus Gymnogyps; species Gymnogyps californianus. Next base: position 134,319,698 of record NC_059471.1, on the reverse strand, counting down.
TTTCAGAAGAATCACTGGATCAGAGACAGAGAGGACAATGTGCTAGTCACATGAGACCCTAAATCCTGAACTGACCTAAAAATGCAGTGAAGCTCAAAACTCCATAAATAACATATTTATCTGCAACTGATTCCTAATCAAGTGTTGATGCAAGATTTATGTGAACACCTTAAACTGTGGGGTGAAATGTAGTAGTAAAACACGTCTGACCACTGTTGCCATTATCTTGAGACAAACAGATGTTCATACAGCAGACCCAAGCCTCCCTGAATCCCATCCCATTCTGTGCCAGGCTCACTGTAAGATCTGGAATTACTTCTCCATGGCAGCCACTCCCTGGATTGTTCCAGAGTTTACCCCACAGAGCTCAGAATACAGCAGAAACCAACAAATGAAACTACTGATGACATGATCTTCAGAGCCTGGAGCCAGCTAGGGATGGATTATTAATAGGACTAATTAGTCTTCCTAAAAGGTCCAGCTTAAATCAGGGTGACACTGTAGAAAACACTTATGTATATAAACAGTAAGAGATAGCCATGTCCTCAAGATCTATCTCAAGACCTACATATATAAGGGAAAAAAAATCAGTATTAACTGTTTTGCTGATATGGGAACCAGGCATGTAGTGATCACACGGTTTGGCCCCAGAGAAAATCTGTGATGGAGCTGTAAATCAAACCCCAATATCCAGAGACCCAGACCAGTGGTTCACCAGCTAGGCAATCCACAATCTAAAAGCAGACACCATGACACAGGTAGCTGCTAGGTCTGCTAAACAGAACCACTACAAATGCTATATTTTCAGTATGGTTTGTGTTCATCGTAGATTTCATGCTCCTTTACTTACTTGAAGCCTCTGGCACCAAAGAATAATTTGCTGGGAAGCAAGAAAGTGTAGTCATGGATCATAAAACCTCACTTGCCTGCTGGGAATGTGCACAGCTGATGCTATCAGGGGGACCTACACGTGTTAGATTCTGTCCATCTAGCCCAGACCAGAAACAAGAAAATGACCTTTAGAGTTGCAGTCCAAATTTTTGTGCTTAGATGACTGGGAAACTGATGATCCAGTAGGACACTCTTCCTTAACTAGGAAGAAAACCAAAGCCACTCACTGGTTGGTGTTATGCACCAAAAGATGCTGGGGTACAGCCCTGGGGATATAGCTGCACAGAACATGAAAGTATTGTCGTGACCGCCTATGTGAGCCCAAGCATATTTTTACTTTTTACTGAGAGGAATAAGAGCTGCTCAGTACTGTGACATGGTTCCTAAACTGTTGTTGGCAGGAGACAATCCAGTCAAAGAGACGACCAAAATAACGCTGAAGAATACATACCAAAAATGCAACCTACTCTTGCAGCCCTATGGCCTGTTCTCCCCACTGGGACCTTCAAAAGGCTGAACCAAACCTTAGTGGCTTGTAGCGCAGTAAAAGACCTGCCTTGACCCCAATCACAGAGAATTGACATGACATGCTCGAATACCATACATCTTTTTCTGTCTCTGATTTTGGCTCCCTAATCGTCTAATATCTGGACCTGATGTAAACTGCTGTGCTGAAGCAGCTTTATACGAGTTCATCACACACTGCGGAGATCAGCTGTCTCCTCCTGCCAGGCAGCAGGTGTGGATGTTGAACCTGCCCCAGCCCCTTCTGTCGGTCAGTTTTCAAGGTGCCCAGAAGACAGCAGGGAGGTCAGTTTGGGTCCTTTGTTTTCTAGTACAAAAAAGGCTACAGAGATCCAGAGAGAGATGTGGTTGACAAGCACGCATGGCTCTCAGGCAATAAACCGTGCCCACATTCCCCAGCAGATACCAGCCTTTCCAGTTCCACTCTGCTTTCTCTCCCCTGTCACAGGCTCAGCTGGTGGGCAGTCATGTTTCAGCTCCCACGAAACCAATGAAGGTGTCCGATACACCTCAGTGGGGTAACTCTACAGTTAGAATCCCTGATATAGGGACATATTCTCTTCCAAATTCCCATTTGAGGCTGACTTGTAAGGCGGATAAGCTATTCTCTATGCCCCACTGCAAGTTTCCATAATGAAATAGCTTACCCTCCTCTTGTGTTGCCTCTGTACCCCTTTCTGCCATCCTTTAAGCAGGGAGGCACAATCAGAATAGAAGCAAGTGCATACATACACAAGAGTTGGGGGCATGTTAAGCAGTGGGAGTAGGACACGTGGAGCAGATATGGATTTTATCCATGGCGGGGAGGATCTTACAATTGCCCTGACTTCACTCTGGCTCTTCCCCAGCTGGAAAGATGCTGCAACATCTGGCAGCAATCAATGGCATTCAAGTATTGTGTTCCCCCTACTCTCTGTTCCCTGTATCCCCACCTTGCCTGCAGCTTTGGAGCCCCACCAGAACTGCCCTACTTTGTGACCCACCACTGGGAATCTGTCAGCCTCCACCAATGGGAAATTAAGATGGACCCACAGCAGTTTAAGTGACAATAAATTTAACTCCCTTTCAAAGAGAACAGGAGAATGTGTGTCACCTATCCCACCCACTGCACAAATCGCGTGAACACAAGTTATTACAACCTGAAAAACTGCATAGAGACTAAACACAACAATCCAACACAGACAAGCCTGCGTCTGCTCACCCCAGATACCACCTCTGTCATTCCTACCTTACAACAGCTCTCCCACAAGCCTCTTTCCCTTGGGGCCCCCTCTGCCTGCAGCATCCCTCTGTTACGCACCCAGGTAACCCTCGTGGAGGAGCTCTGTTACCATTTGAAATATTTACCCTCACTGTCTGCCCTATGACATTTTCTTCAGCTGCCTTCCTAACTCCCTGACATGCAATCACTCTCCCACTTTCTCAGCACTTTCCTCAGGGCATCACCTCCCCCTCTGGAGACTGTGATACTCGTGTCCCCCCCAGGCTTCTAGCCTCAGCTGACCTAGCTTGATCTCCAGCCTCCACACAGCCTGCCAGTCTCACCTGCCTTCACCGAGGAAAACAGGAAGGTGAAAGGCAGCACAGCAAAAGGAGCAGCTACATCTGGGTCACCGTGTTAGCTGTGCCATCTGCAGGATTTTGCAGCCCTCTGCTAACAGGAGATATTCTCCCATCCTGAAGAACAGAGGGGCTGATCTCTTTATACTTGTCCCCTAAGAAAGCCACTGTTTGCTGCCCAGCCACAAGCACTGACCAAACAGGACCGCTTGTCCTGGTGAATAAAAGGCCAAGGGAACTGGGATATGGCTGCACTGGAGACAGTAAACCAGACTTCAGCATTGCTAGGTCTCAGATCTGATCTAAGATCAGACCTTCAGGACCTCCTCTCCTTTAGCCCTTTCACTTGTTCCTTACTTCCTTTCCCGTCACCTATGCTCTCCTTCTCCCCCTCTCATCTCCAAAAGGCTGGGACAGAGGTGCTGCCAAGGGGATCTCACTGTCACAGTGACAGAGCCAGCATGCCAGTGCTGACCTGAGACCAGCGATCCTGGACAGATGTGGGGTCTGCAAGCTCTGCAAGGTCCCTTGCCTTTGCTGTCCTTTCCCTGCTTCCACAGAGGAGCTGGAGGGACAAAGACACAGACCCTGTGGGGCCAGACTGGCCCCTGATGGGCAAGCAGGCTGCCAGGCGTGCAGCGGTTCCCCCGGTGCCTCTGGGCTTGCCAGAGGGCACGGTGCAATCCCTCTCACTTCACCAGCTCATCTGTTTCTAGGAAAACCTGGAAGCACCACAGGGCACTTGCTCCCCTTTAAAGCTTGTCAGTTGTCTTCTGTTCACAGCTGAAGCAATCAGGTGTCCTCACTTGCTCCCGGGACAAGGACTCTGCCTTTAGGTATACAACACTTATGACTACTTCAGAGTTACTCTGGCTCATGAATTTTGTAAAAGGCTGACAGTTTTCCTTCTTTCAGACAAGGTGTGTTGGTATCTATGATCATGCTAAAAAATTCTGAGTTTTCCCAATGGTGCTTCCTTCAACCCCATCACGGGCCAAATAAACACAGAAAACGTTTGTGATTCTTCTGTTGTGCGTTGGATCATTTTAGGCTTTTTATCTGCATTCGCTAAAGTGTAGGTCACAAATGGGCAGCTTTTCAGAAGTGTAAACAAATTCCTCTTGTAATTTTTCCTGTGAGTCATCTTGTCTTAGATCTGTTATAAAAATCTCCTATCAGCCTGTTTCACAATGAATGGTTATTTTGATAGTTATATGATCTGTTTCTGATGTGCATGTTGTTTCAAAGTTCCACACTTTTTTCCAGACTAAAAATGGCTTTGGAAGCAGGATACTTATTACTGATTGAGGTAATTTTTATTTTCTATAAAAACGGATGTAGGGATAGCCATAGCAGAATAATTATCCCACCAAAATGAACACCAGTTTATTTCTCCTTATAAATAAGTGTGGCTAGATTCAATGACAATATGAGCCATTGTTGCCAGTAAGGCCTTAGAACAAGAGGATCTTCTTGGGCATATTAATATCTCTCCAGACAAAGTCAGCCTTGATTTGTCACTAAGTCCTTTACTCAGAACACCATGTTAAGGACTGCGCAGAGAAACTACCACAACAGCGGCAACTAATATTCCCAATAGTTTACAAAGGTCAGAGTTATTTAATGCCCTTTCTATATGACAAGGGTCAGTCATGCTGGACCTAGAAATAGACTTCAAGCCTTCTAATTTTGTAATCCCATTATCCCCTGTTCTCCACGTCCACAGCAACTGGAATTCCTGGCCCTTCTTCTGTTCTCTTCCACCTTAGCATCTCTGCAGCCAAAGCTCCAAGACAGATAATGTGATGGGAATGTGCAACTGGATCCTCCAGCCTCCCCTTCTCACCACACGCTCATGCATCTGTCCTGTATTCGCGCTCTAGGACAGGTCTCCTTTCACCCCCAAGCTTCTGTGCTGTGCTCTATACCCAGCATTGCCCATCTCCTGCATTCACTCCCTTGCACATTACATGTCCCCGTTGCCTTTGCAACAGTTATCTTCTGCATCATCTCTTCTCCATCATCTTTCTCCTCTCCAGCCTCATTTTTTCCAAGATCTACCTCCGCCTCTCTTTCTCAGGCTGAGAAATCTAGACTGAGTTTAAGGTGTCATGTTAGCCACAAAGGATAATCCAGTCATTTAACCAGTCTAATATGGACATAGTAGACTGTTTTTAAGTCATGTTAAATGGATCAAGTTAGAATCTAAGAGGTGTACTTTAAATCCTAATTTAGGCAAGAAATCAGTGTTTCTTTGCATGTCTCTCAGTTTTCATCAGTTCCTGTCATCCTTTCCAAGAGTCTCTCCTCGTTTTTGTTCTGGTCATCTTCTTTTGGAATCCGTCTCTTTTTCCTTCCTTTCTGCCCCAAAGAGGCTCCTTTACACAACTTCTTCATCACACTAAACAGGACGCAAGTCTTGTTTTTCCCCTTCAGACTCAGCTACGCACTAGGTGTTTTTTTACCCACTCTGAGGCGAATCACATGGCTTTTCTCATTTAGCTGCTTCCCCTTTGCATGCGTTTGTGTTAATATGTGCTTGCTTCTCATTCCACGTTTATCGCTCCTGCCTCAAAGTCAAAGAAGGTATTTTTTTTAGAAGAACAAAGAACTTCTTTTCCGTCTTAGATATGGATAAGGTGAGGCCAGGATCCGGGAGGACTGTTGCTAATCATACAGGGAGGCAGTGAGGGAACAAAACAGAGACTAGAAAATAAGGCTGGAGTGAAAGCAGGAAGGCAAAAGGTTACAGATAGGGCTGAGTAATAGCTAACATCAAGAACAAGGAGGAGGCCTGATTCCACCTTCCCAGTGGTGCCTTTGGTACCCAGGAGAGGGCAGGTGGTAGCAAAAACCAGACTGCATAATGGCAGCCAACCCACTCTAGCACTCCCCTCTGCTGGCCGGTGCCCAGGGACACGGGACAGGGCCAGGTGTGGTGGGGACAGCATGCTCCGGATTGCTCCCCTTTGCCCTGCGAGACAAGCGGTCCTCGACGAGCGCCAAAACCATCTCTGTTAGCTGAACCACAGCGTTCTTGTTTGAGGCTGAGGATGGCTGAATTATTGGGGGAACTTTAGCTAAATTCTAGATACTTATTTTGTGTTACTCATTCAGCTTTAAGGTCAATTAGTAGGTCTTTTATGTCTTTAAATGCACACTAATATACTGCAACATTCTTGTCTCCTTATGGCACCTAACTGTTTCCTCCAGTGGCCTGGATTTTCTTTCCTGGTTGCCTTAAAAGAGGGCAGAAGCTACAAGAAAATGATAAACAGGAAGACCCAAAAGGCCAGATCATTTACAAAATAACATGTAGGCACACGTATCTGTAACGTATTTTGGATAATGCTAAATAGCATGAAAAAGAGTTATTTGTTTTGCTGTGTCCTTTTATACTTAAAGAAATACTGATGTATGATCTCAGTTTAATGGGCATAAAGAGCTTCTTGGCCTGCTCCCCAGATGTGCACAGATCTGTAACATTTCCTAGAGCTTTTCTGCTGACAGTGCAATATAGAAGGCACTATTATTTGGCTACAGCAGAGCTCTTGCTGTTTTGTTGCAGGGGATCTGCAATGTATGTCATGTCTATTGCATGTGTACTGAAGAGAGTTTCTGGATTTCCTTCCTGTGCCATAGGACTGCAGACTTAAGCCAAGTTCCATTTTTCCTAAGGCTCCCAGCTCTACATTTTTTTGCAACTTAAAATTTCCTTTATCTTGCTTTTAGCTACAGGTTTTAGACAGGTTTTCTGGGGTACTTAAATCTTGGTAAGCATTCATTGCAACACACACTCACTCCCCAAATCTCCCACCTGTGGTTGTGTCCCACTCTCCTCTCTGGCGCCCATCACGCAGCTTCCCGTCTGCCCTCCCAGTCATTCCAGTCCGCTGCCTCTCCTCACCCCAGCTCTCCCACCCACTGCCTCTTTTTCTTTCCCTGTTTCCCTCACCAGTCTCCCCTCCTTCCCTCTCCTTCCTTCCTCCCTTTTTCTTTCTTTTCACTTTCTCTGAATGACTGTAATGCTGCCAGGACTTAGCAGATGAGCCACCCCCTGTCTCCCAATTAGCTAAATTAGCTATATTAGCTACATTTGCTGTGTGCGCGCTACAGGGAAACCCTCTTTTGCAAGCTCACCTCTGCCAATCCTGGACAAGACAGGGCCATTTTTAGGGATTCAGTTTCCTGCGCTCATTTAGCCGCCTGACGCTGTTTGCTTCTGAACTGAGCCCTGGTGCCCAGCCAGAGCAGGCTGTGAGGTGTGTGGTGATGTACCTGAACAGTTATTTATGATGCAAAAATGTTCCTGTTGCCCCTGGAAACCGGCTCTCCCACTCATCTCAGGCAGGAGCTGCTAAGCGATGCGCTTGTGCTTGGGGGGTAAGGGGAAGCAGGGCTAAGATCTGGCAGCGCTTCTCTTAGGAGTGACCTGTTGCAAAATAGGAGGGCAGGGACAGGCAGGACCACCTGCCGCTTAGCAGCAGAGGCCACAGAGGGGATGGCTGATTTATTGTAATGTTTGACTGACAGCTAGTTGCTTGTGTCGTGGTTTAACCCCAGCTGGCAGCTAAACACCACGCAGCCGCTCGCTCACTGCCCCCCCACCCCTGGGATGGGGGAGAGAATCAGGAAAAAAAAAACCTCGTGAGTTGAGATAAAGACAGTTTAATAGGACAGAAAGGAATGAAAAACAATGATAATGATAATAATAATAATATGACAATAGCAATACTAAAAGAATTAAACTATACAAAGCAAGTGGTGCACAATGCAATTGCTCACCACTTGTTGACCGATGCCCAGTTAGTTCCCGAGCCGCGATCCCCCCTCCCAGTTAACTCCCCCCAGTTTATATACTGGGCATGATGTCATATGGTATGGAATAGCTCTTTGGCCAGTTTGGGTCAGCTGTCCTGATGGTGTCCCCTCCCAGCTTCTTGTGCCCCTCCAGCCTTCTTGCTGGCTGGGCACGAGAAGCTGAAAAATCCTTGACTTAGTATAAACACTACTTAGCAACAACTAAAAACATCAGTGTGTTATCAACATTCTTTTCCTACTAAATCCAAAACACAGCACTGTACCAGCTACTAGGAAGAAAATTAACTCTGTCCTAGCCGAAACCAGGACACTTGCCAGAGACAATAAGTGGATGGGATGGAGGGAAGAGCAAACCGGTTCCCATGGCAACCGTGCTCAAGTCATCTGAGGTCAACATGATGACTGAGGCTGCCAGAGAAAACGAATTTTGATGTGAGGACAGATTCCACAGCAGTGACTGCGTGACTCAGTCTGCCAGCTCTGGGTGCCTGAGCAGCCCTGCACCCCCCTCCCCCCCCCCCCCAAACTGGACTGCATTGCTCCCCGCTACCGTGCTCCTCGGGGCTCTCCCAAAGCCTGATCATCTATCTCAATGCCTGTCCTGAATTCACCCCTAGCTATTTTTGTTTCTGGGTCACCGAGAACACATCTGCGCTGCCAGCAGAGGTTGATTGCAGTGCGGGCTGGCACATCCACGCTCCTCTTAATCACAAGCAAGGGCTGCCCACGGGAGGCTGCGGAGCCGGCTGCACCAACCCACTGCCGACTGTCAGGGAAGGCTCAGCTCGCCAGTCACCACTCCTTTACTGTCCTCAAGTACCCGACTTCATAAAAAGCCAACGTATATGTGCCTAGTGACGATAAAATCACATCGGCTTGTTTCTTTCTTTTTTTTTTTTTTTGTTGGTTTTTTTTTGATAGGCAGGCAGCCTTTCTAGACCTCCTGGAAACCTTTCAGCCAGGAAAGCAGCTGGAATGGAGCAGTCTCCGCAGAATCCTGCTGCGCTAAAACGGATTTCTGTTGCCATCTGGTGGCAACTGAAGAGCACCTGGAAATGTAGAATAAATACCAAGATCCACCCCCCACCCCCCCCGCCATTCTCTGAGCGGGGCTTGTTCTCCTCCATTTATTCCACAGGCCTTTACTCTGGCCACATCACAATTTCCTCACTTTAGAGGGGGAGAATATTAATGCTATCGGATTATTTATTTATTTATTTATTATTTAATCTAATGTTATTAGATTGCAGGTCATACTTGTAATTGCAAGCCTTCTCCACAGTTCTCAATTCAACACTGGCAATTTTCTTGACTACTCCACATGCTGTAGTCAAGACTCTCTCCTAACCTCTGAAAGTTGCAGTTTAGCTCACCCTAAATTAGAAATACTCACTCTAGCTCCAAGAGTCGCTGAATGAGTCATCCACAGTGGGTCAGTTAATGAACATAAAATTACCAACCCCATCTGCCTGTTGCAGAAATCTCCTTATAGGATTGCACCCCTGTTTACTGAGGAACATACAAACCACCAGCCAGCCTCAGACTCCCTCTCTATCTAGCCCAGGGCCCCATCACTGGCTTAGGGGCAGAGGCCTCATGGAAGGCAGAGATCTCATGTCAGCTGGTTTGCCCTGACACATTCCTTTTGTGGGCACTATTGCAGCTTCTGCTGGAGCCTGCCTTAAACTGCAGCACAAGAGTTTCTCCAGGTAGCCACAAATTCACCCTCTTGTCATCTCATTATTCCCTGGTAGAGGGTAATTCCCTTCCCATTTAAGGAGGGCATCAAACCCAAAGACTGCACAGACAATTCAGAAGCAGGGCATCCTGATGGCATTTGATCGTAGTCCTCCTTTGGCCTGTGCTCCCGCTTATGCTTAGCTCCTTGTTGGAGCCCTACCTTTGTGCCTTCCCCCATCCTAGCCTTGCTCTTGCCCCTGTTCCCTGCTCCAGCCCAGCCACCTCTGCCTGCCGGAACCACCCAGCCTCGTTCGTGACCATCTTGCCTAAACTCCAACAAACTGACTTTACCAGTCAGGCACAGAGCCCCCTGTGAATTTTCCACTTCATCATTCCCAGAGGCAGGGATGACTCATGACATCTTGTCACTCCCAGTAACTCAGCTGATGAAATCCTAGGAGCAGCCAGCCACACTCCAGCTCCATGTGGATGTTGGTGCTCCAGCACCAGCTTCCGCCCCATGTGAAACCATCTGTGGAAGTGCAGCAGCTCCTTCACTAGCCCTGTCTCAGAGCTGAACCTTCCCTTGCCACACAAAGACCACCAATGTTGTTTTAGTACTGTTCACCTATGTCATAGGTTGTTTTTGACCCAGTCTCCTGTGTCTGCTGTTGATGGTGTCACAAGGGCCCAAAGAAGCCCTCCACTGCAGAAGGTGAGGCATTTCTGTTAACGGTTTATGTAGACCCCAGGAGAGGGCAGTCAGCAGAAGCTGCACTCACAACATTAAAGCAAAGGCAGAGGGACTGTGTGGCAATGTTTGGCAGCACCGTGACCCTCAGGGTGGTCCCGGGAAGGAACCCTGCAATCCAGCATCCCCACTTCCAAGAGGGGCTGACTGGAAAAGTCCTGGTGCAGCTGTAAACATCCTTCGCTTTAGGATAATTTATTTTTCATTCTCTACATCAGTACTGACATCCACTGGCAAGACAGGAAGGCTGAGTGTTTGAGGGGCTTGTAACTGGCAGTGATTCTCTCACCCAGCTCTCTACAGCTTCATGTTTCAGCTTCATGTTCAGTCCAGTGCATTCACAACTTACCTCAGGCCACAGGGCAGCGACAGGCACTAGAGAGTTGTTTGCCACCACACTGCTGGAATGTGGGGGGGGGACGGGGACAGACAGTGGTCCTCAGCCATTTTGAGTTAAACACCTGATTCCACAGACATGACAAACCTAGGCAGTCTAAGACACCCCACTGACCTGTTAGCCCACTGCTCTGCTCCAAAATGAGGTAACCTCATCCCACCACAGTATGATGGCAATGGGTCACATGGGTCTGAAAGACACAGGAGTCTCTAGAAACTTCATAGACACAGGATTTTATTAAGAATATTAATGGTTTTATACAACCTAGGCCAGGAGCAGATCTGTGTTCACTCCAAACGATTTTGTGACAGAGAGTATTTGGTTACACAACCACACTAGTAAATGAAACAGTGGCTGGGAGTGTTCCCCAGAACTGAAATCTGACGTCTGAAGTTTTGTTAGCAGCCAACTAGCAATCTTCCAAACAGTTCTGTTCATGGTTTAGCAGTCAGCACATGGCAAGGAATGGTCCAGAAGGAAGTCTGAATGCAGCCAGCCTGTTATGGAGGGTAAGAAAGTTTAACAGTATGGCCACTCCATGCCCATTAGCCTCAGAGCCAGAGAAGAGTCTTGTTTAATGTACTACCATAGAGTCAGCCTTTCTCTCTGAGTGGGCACTGAGCCAATTTATAGACACTTTGTTCACTTTTCATAGTTCCCAATTACTTTAGGCTCTCTGCATGGTACCAAAATCATTTGGGGCAAGGGACTAATGCAGTTTAGGTCCAAAGTCATCTTTCACTAGCGTGTCTCTACACGTAATGCTTGATTCACTATGATGACAGTGCCAAGTTTATTGATTTTTTTTTTTTTTTTTAAGTTGCATTCCCTTTAGAAAATTAGAGCTTGTTGCTGGTTTTCAGGATCCCGGTCACTGGAAACACTGGTTAATAGGTCAAGTGAATTGCTCTACCACAGAGTCGTGCTTTACCACACGACTCCCATTGATTTGATCCCAGACACAAAGACTCCCTATCAGAGCCAAAGCCAATGCTGCTTTGAAACAAAGCCAGGTTACTCTGAATACTTAACATCGAGTTCATGTGTTCCCAGAGCTTCATCTACAGATCTCCATGTTGTTTCTGAGCTGGAAATGAGACCTTCCTTAAATCTTGTGCTGCTTATCAAGAACTTAAGAGGAGTACTGGGAGATACAAGCACCTCTCTCATTGCATCCCTGAGCTACTGGATTCCATGTGGCAAAAATCACTACAAAGCTAGAGTTGGGGAAGCATAGAAGTTCTAAAACCAATAGGAAACAAACGGTAAGTAAGTCTTCCAGGCCAGAACTGGTCATTTTGAGTATATGGTTACTCCTCGTGCTGACAGTAATTCTTCCAGAGGCTGCAGGCTAACTTAGCTCTGAATATTTTGCATCATCACCAACTGCATGTCATAACTGCAGCAATGCCACTTGAAGCAACCCAGAGCAGAACTGCTGGCTCATACCAATTCTTAAGAAGGGCTAAGGATGATTCACATTAAGATTTCCAAGCTCACAGATTGAACCAAGCCTACTGGTGTTTAGGGACTCTGCAAATGTTTACTACCAATTTGTTACCAAGTTATCAAGAAATCTCTCTCCCTGATACAGACTCCTTAAGCAGAGGGCAGTGTTTTTGGCACAGCAGCCATTCAAAAATCCTTTGAAATCCCTACACAAGCCTTTGTAAATACTTTTTTTTTTCCTTCTATTCATACTGTGTCTCCTCAAATGTCTGACACAAAAATCTTCTGATTATGCACAGGAACACAGTTATCCCAGTTCCTCGTTCCTTGGACAGAAGGGCATCTGATGCTGACTATTCCTATAAATCAACAACTTCAGAACATAATTAGCAATACTGTCAAAAAATCCTGCAGGTAATTAGGACCGTGTCTGGCCAATGGTAACACCACTTGAAGGAGTATGTTGTGCTTTCAAATGTGGACTGATCAGAAAGCTTTAATAGTTCAGAGAAGAAACTGAATTAAGTTCAAGTTAAATGTCTGTTTCCTTTTCCTGTTTCCACTCTACCACCTCAGGCTGAGTGGAAGAGTAGGACAGCAGATACCTGTCTGTGAAAGGAAACGTTAGTCAGCCCCCTTCTCGAGCTCTGTATCTTCATTTTAAATTCAGTTATGTTTCAGTGTGACTCACACACCTTTGGGACATCCTTCGCTACAGTCTCTCCTGGGCATCACCTACCAGATAATTCAACATCCTCAGCCAGGGTGTTCCCCATCACAACCTCTCAACAGCTCACGGGGACATAACTCTATCAAATACCCCCATCCCAAATGTATTGTCTTTGATGACAGTGCTAGACACTTGTGAGAGCTACATAAATGTCCATTTCTTTCCACAAGCTAGTGAAGTATTTGGCCAAACCACTCCCTTCGGCAATGAATTCACCCGTGTAATCTCATGACACGGAAAAGTGTTTCCTCATTTTCATTCCCCAGTTTCATTGAATGGTCCCTTTGTTCTCATATTATGATACAGGAAGAACAGAAGCTCTCAAGTCTACTTTTCCTACTCTAGTAATTATTTTATAAACTATCTGTCCACTTTTACACCCCTCCTTTCCAAAATAGCAACCTCAGTTTTTCTAATATCTCTCTCAGAGTTTTTACATGCCTTAATCGCTCATGTCACCATTTCCTGAAATCTCCTCTTTAAGGGCAGACTTCTGTGTCCTCCCCAGAGCATTCAGACAAGACTGTCCACACTGGCACTGAAATCTCATGCCTGTGATTATTACAGAGTTAATTTAAACCCCAGAAGGTGTAACATCAGCCTAAATGTTTCCCTTGCCATTGCACTGTTGACATTGAATTTCAATTACTGTTGTGCTGCCCAGCCACATTCTCTGTGTAGGTCTTCCAGAGTCCTCTCTAATACGGCTGCTCTGAATTACTTTGTCTTCTGCAGAGGTTGTTGCTTCACTGTTCACTTTTCCCTCCTCTTTCCAGATGAACCATAAACACAACACAGGGCACAGGATAAATCCTTAAGACATTTTGCTTTTAACCTTTTGCCATGATGAAAATTAATTGTTCGATTCCAGCCCTTGCTTGCTGCTTATAGGACAGTTCTTCTTCAGAGACAATTCATCTCGTCTTGCACTGTAATGCTCAAAATTTTTTAACACTTTTTGTTTGCACAATTTAGGGAAGGCCATTTTGGAAAGTGCCTACTTAATTCTGGAATTTTTTTTCCTACTGTTCAGCCTAACTTTGGCCACTCTGTACCTATTTGTTCTTAAACTAGTAGCATCCTTCCAATTAAAAGCTCCTTTCCCTACCTGTTGCTTACCATCAGGTGTGTTTCTGGCCAGCCATCAGATCCCTTCCCAGTCTCCATTTTACTAGGCAAGGTTTTTAAGCCAAAACTCCGGTGATAGGATCTTTATTCTCCAGAAAATCCTAGAAGCCATTCTTACACCTGTTTCAATACGAATTAATCTGTATTGAGAATGACTGTTCAGAATTATTCACAATACTCTATATGAGATTTTTTTAATAGAAAATTATCTTTAAACTTTCCTGGATCCCATTTACCTTTTAGCAGTTCATGGTGTGTGACCAGCTAATACTCAAAGATCCTTTTCCTCCTTTTCTCTCATTTCCAATTGGTGAGCTCCCGGGGGGGGGGGGGGGGGAAGTTATTAGTCCCTATATTCATGGCACTAAATTTTGCATACCTGAATCTCATCCAAGATTTCATTTCATCCAAATCTCAGAGGTCTTTCAGCATTTGTTTATAACATCCTGATCATTCTGTCCTTGTGCCATCAGCAAATTTCATCCAAATGCTCTTTTTATTTATGCCAAGGCCACGAATTCAAATATGAAACAAGATAAGGCCCCAAAGTGACCTACATTAGTAATCCCTTTTCCCTATCAAGATTTTGTCTTTGTGGAGCAGTCTCAAAGGCCTTTTAAAAATCTAAATATATCAGATTAAATGTTTCTCTTTTATTAACTTCTTTATTGACACATCCAGAAAACTGAGAAGGGGATTTATGAGATACTCTTTGCTTAAAGAATTCATCTGGGTTATCATAGTCTTCCAGGTGTTTTAATTACCATTCTGACCAGCTTTCAAGAAACAGATAAAAGTTCCACTATTCTACTTCCCTGCTTCATCCCTAGCACCTTTTTTTAAATTGTGGGTACAGTCTGTATTGCCTCCCCGATGCTCTGGTACCATGGCAGCTTTCTATGAGAGACCACATATTTTCCTTACGCAAGAAGCCAAGGTGCCCAACTACTTCTCACTTGAAGTTCTCTGGAATTCTTGGAAGTATGCCATATTACATTTTAAAATGATTAGTTTGGTCTACTGTTTCTCCTTATGAGATCTCAATCTCCAAAAGTTGCTTCACTGTAAAAAACAGAGTGGATGCAGGACGAGAATATAAAAGCCTCCTACATCCTCAAAACTGAAGGTGGATTTGAAAAAGCAAAGTTTTTCTTGATTGTTCTCTTTAACCTCCCTTGATCTAACACATCCACTAATTCTTTCACAGGCTTCCTGGTTCTCACACCCTGGAAGACTCTCGTTTATACTTTTCATTCATTTCATTGTTTGCTCTGCAACTCCCTGTTCTAGCTTCCCTCCTGATTATTACATGCTGCAAATTCAAGCTTCTCCCTGCTGTAAACTTTGAAGAACCTCTTGCATGACTCCCAGTTTCTCAGAAATTATAACTTAAGTCACATGGGTATCCTATTTTCCTTTTGATCCACAGGGATGCTTGTCAGCCGAGACTATTATTATTGCTGATATCATAGGTATCCGCAGCACTTCTAAGGATTTTAATCTTTTACTATTAACTCTGATGTCTGCTTCTCAGTCAGAATGCAATGGCATGAACTGCTCATTAGTTTGAGCTATTGCGATCAAACTTTATATCCTGTCTGCATTTTCACACCATCTGCTTTTGAAGTGGTAGACAGACTGTTAATCAGACTTACTGTGCTTCAGTGTCTGTGAAGTGTAGTGGCTCTTTGAAAAGTGACTTGAGGTGGTTCTACATTTACTGTTTCACAGCAACTTCTGTCTGCACTTACAGGCAGACAGAGCTTTCCTAGCTGCCAGTCCTGGGATGTGACCACAGTTTTCCTTCCCTGGCACCGTTGCCTAATATAAAGACCCAAACTTTCAGGCACAAAACAGGGTTTTCTTTTAAGGACAGCTACTAATTGATCTTTTGGGTTGTTCACTATACTATCTGAAACTTAGAATACAATTTTGTCAATTCAATACAGGAAGGAGCAGTATCCAGCTTCCTCTCTCAGAGCTATTTTAATTCTGCAGCGCTAACAAGCAAGAAAAACAGTAAAAATTATTTCAGTCTGTCAAGTCAGAAGATTAGTCAGAACGCACCTAAGCATCTTAACTGCTGAGTAAGAAGGTACCTTTTCATATACAGCTTTTTAGCGGAGAATCACTTTACAACTTTGCTGCACTTTCCTTTGTATTCACTGAGCCTACAGTAACAGAACATGTGTAACACTACCTCTGTGAGCTTTTGGGCCCTAGAATCCAATACGCATTATCAGTTTGTCTGTCTGTCTAACTACTGAAATGTCTCACTTGTGAGTACCTCATAATCTTTAATGTAGTAACGCTACATAAACCTTCTGAGTCAGGAAAGTGCAATTATCACGGAAATATTTTCTCACGGAAAACTTTTTAGATGTTTTACACTGAAGGAAAAACAGCATGAATTGAAAATGTATGTAGAACAAATTCACTTCATTCACTGACACCCCCTTCTCTTCCTGAGAAAGCTCCTTTGTCTCACCCAAGTCTGCTAGAACAGAGCACAGCAGACCCTAGGCCACTGAAAGCACTTCAGAAGACCCCAACGCCCTGCCAGACCATGACAGCCAGGAATCTCGTCCCCAGGGGACCCCTGCTCTCTAGCCTTATGAGGACCAAACTCGCACAGGAGTCTGCATTTAAGTATTACTTATTCTCATGTAAGCACTCGCTGACTCTGTCAGCTCTCACTATACCCTCCAAGTTTTTCAGCTTGAGCGGAAACTCCAGAACAAGACTCCTATGTACGATTTTCCCCCACAACCTGTCTAGAAGATGTCGCTCCCGGAGGCCCATTCAGAGCACATCTTGGCCACAGTGAACCCATAAGGGCTGGGGCAGATCAAACACGTCACGGTTAAAACATTCTCACCAGCTTGCAGGAGATCCAGGTCCTGACTCCTGCCTCCCCACACTGCTTTCTGTCAGAGATATCACAGTCTGAACACGCAATTAAGTATTTTGCAGTAAGTATTTGTCATTTTGTATCTCCCTGGTATCTTCCATATCCTGACTGAATGTCTTGAAGACCAGGGTTTATAATCCATCTATCTTTGTCTCCATGAATATTTAATCGACACAAAGAGGAAGAGCTTCAAGAAAAAAAGCCTTAAAAAAGCAACCGACTCCAGTTACCCAAAGCTGGGTAGTAAGAGCATTTACCTAAGATCTGCTGGAACACCTCTCCTTCAAATAGGGCGTTTGACCTCAGGCAGACACAGAAGGAGCAGTCTCCTTTTGCTCATGATCCTTGGGAATGAACCCTGCTCTGCTCTAGTACCTACCTACAGCCACTATGCCTGTCTGAAAGATCGAGGGAAAAGCAGGTGACCCAGGCTTAAACCTTTGCTATAAAGCTATGAGAAGAATGAAAGCCCCTTGCAGAGATCTAAAAAACCAGGAACTCCTGTAGGGTTCATGAAAATGAGAGACCAAATACAGGAGAAAGACTTTATTTTTGTCCTTGCAGAGGGAAAGGTCACGGTACAAACTAAAGATCTAAAAGGCATAAGAGAACCAGAATGAAAAGAGACATTACAAATGCACCAATTAGTGGAAAAGCTTCAGTTAGAATTTGTGCCTTATTGGACGTCAAAGAATCCAATTACGAGACCAAAACTGATAAGGAACCAGGCTTTGTTAGTTCTGCAATTCACAGAACTACCTGCTTCAAAGCACATTAAAGTGCAGCCATAGCCTGAAAAATGACTATCATCATAACCACGTGCGATGGCATGGAGCCTGCACAGTCAGGCTTGGAGGAAATGAAGAGCAAACCATCAGTCACTAGGAAATGAAGCCTGGGACTTTCCTTCTTTTGAAAAAGACTTTCTGTATTGAAAGCACAGCCAACGTCCCTGTCTTAGACTCCTGAGGGTTTCAGGGAAGGGTTCATATAGTTGCAGGTCCTATTTGAAAGCAGGGGGTAGGCCCATGCTAGAGATAGGATAGTCCATGTAGAAACTGTACCTCTGTGGGTGGTGAGAGACAGAAGGGCTTCTGTCTACCTGAAATATTCCATTATCTTTCCCAGTGACTAAAACCTCTGGAGCAGGGCTGACTTGATTTTTTTAACGTAACCTGGCAGGGTTACACTGGCACAGTCCTTTAGCAGACACAGTTGTAACAGATAAAACAGGCTCCATTGCTGAGAGCCTGAGCAGAGTTTAAGTGGGAAAAGGATACACTTCACCCTGTGAATTCAATCATACTTGCTGAGCAAGCGACTGAATTAAATTTAATGGCTTCTCTTACTCCCAGCTACAGTGGCATGAACACAACTATGAAAGCAAGAGGGATGCTACGCTCCCCCATGTATCATCACCTTTACCACCCAAGCGCTGCACGCTAGGTTTGAATTGATCACGAAGCGCAAAGAGCCCAGCGTGCGTCTGAAGGCCAGGCAGCTGGGAACAGCCCCGCTCCACTCACAAACCTAACGGACCCAGCGTGGGCGCTGCCGTGAGACAACATGGAGCCCCCTTCTGCCATTTTGCAGGCGCCGCTCCCCACGCGGGGGGGATGGCAGGATGGGGGGGGGGGAAGGGACTCCCCCGCACGGCTCCAGCCGCGGGGAGGCTGCGGAGGGGAAGGCCCCGCCGCAGCCCGGGTGTCACCGCATGGCGACAGGGCTGCAGCTCACGGCGGGAGCGCCGGGGCGGAGCGCTGCCTTCCCAGGCCCGCCCACGGCCGCCAGACGCGCCGCACCGCACCGCGCCGCGCCGCCCTCGCAGGCCCGTGCGGGAAGCGACCCCGCGACTCCCGCCCAGCCACCGTCCGCACCGTGACGTGACGTGACGTGACGGGCGCAGCGGCAGCAGCACGGCCAGGCGCCGCCACTCCCGCCGCGCATGCGCCGGCCGTCGGCTGAAGGACAACGACACCCGCCTGAGGCCGCGGCGTTAAGCGGAAGCCGTCGGCCGCGGACAGGAAGTGACCCCTGCGCACTGTGACAAACAGCCCCGCCGCCGGGGCCCGCTGCCCGCGCCCCGCTCCAGCCAGGCGCACCGCCCTTTGTGACTCATTTGACTGACACGCGGGGGGTGACCAATGGGAGCGACTTCTCACTTCCCGTCTGGCCCACCTTCTCTCGGGCCACGGCCAATCGGAAGGGCAAGTTCTTCTCCGTCGCAGTCGCCCTTTGATGGATGGATGCAGGAGCCAACTGCAGTGGACTGCGGCCTAGCCCTCCCGCCAATGGGCGCTGTGGAACGAAGGCGCTAGCGGGACCGGGGGGGGCCGCGCCAGGCGCCCCCGCCCCAGCAGATCCGCTGCCGCCCGCTGCGGGGCCGCCGCCCGCGCGCCTCTGCCCGAGGGAGCCGCCCGCCCCCCCGCCGTGGGGCCCTCCCGCCGTCCCCGGGCCGGGGCAGCCCCGGCGGCGCGTCCCCGCAGCGGCTCCGCTCCCCGCCACACGTTCCCAGACTGGATGCGACACGGGGCGGGGAGGAGCCGCCCGGCCGCTGCGTGCGGGGGCTCCTCGCGCTCTTAAGGTGGCCCAGCGCCCTGCCTGCCCTGCCCTGCCCTGCCCTGCCCGCGCTGCCTGCCTGGGGGCGGCGCGGGGGAGCCCGCTGTGCCGCGCCCCGCGCCGCCGGCGGGAGCGGGGCGTGCGGCCTCTGCCCGGGGTGCGGGGGGCGCGAAGCCCCGCCGCGGGGTAACGGCGGCCGACATCGCGTCAGGCGGGAGCTGCCTGGTGTGAGGGCGGCGTGCGGGGCTGCCCGGCGGCATCACTGCCCCAGCGGGCTTCCAGGGCAGGGGGCGGGGGCGGCTGGGGGAGAGTGAACCCGCTCTGCCGTCAGGGTGAGGGCGCAGGGTGGAGGAGGAGGCTGCTCCTGGCTTTATGTACCGGGAGATAAGAGCCTGTCACATGAGGCTTCCTGCTGTGGAGACGGGGAGCTGTCATACCGAGGGCACGAAGGGCAGCTGGAGACGAAGTGTCTGCCTTCACAGGTGTCCGAGGCTGGGCCAGCAAACACATCCCTAGATGCTCGTCCAGCCTTTGAAACTCCCGAGCTGCCGGCAGGCCCGGTTGGCGCTGGTAGCGATGTAGGATACATAGCCTTTCTTGTAGTCAAAATCATGAACACGGGTTTAAAGCGCCCGGTTTTAAACCACCAGTTTTAGCCTCTTAATTGTGTAAGATGCATCATTACGTGGGGCGACCCTGAAAAGGGGGCAGATATGTACTATTTCCATATAGTACTCTGAGAAATGATTCAGGGGATGTAACATGAGCAACTGAAGTAAATTTTAAAATACATATATATTGACACACAACTGTATCAAAGATTTTCCTGGGTAAGAGGAGGTTTTGAAAAAAAACCCCACAAACCAACCACCAAACCCTACTCAGGGAGAAAAATATGTTAGGATACCTGCATATTACACAGGATTGCTGAGATGTCTGTTTACTACTAGTTGCAAATGGAAGGAACAGTCCTTCAGCCAGGATGTGGAAGAGAATTTCTTCCCAAATACCGTAAGTTTCAATGTCCTAACTGCCAAAAAACAAAGCCACCTCCTACACCTTCCTGGATACCAGAAGCCCCAACTGCCCGCTACCCATCTGTCAAAATTTATAGCTTTCTCTAGACAAATATTAACAATTCAGTCATGCACAAAGCCAGTGGCATCTTGAAAAATTGGGAGAAAGATAAAATACATTGAATGTAATGCAAAAATAAGTTATGTGGTGACTAGTTTACTTTTTTCCCCATGTCTCCATCTGCTATCCTCTATCTTCTGCTTAGCTTGCAAAGGCTTTGGGCTGGGTCTTTTTGTTCTCTGAATGCTAAATATGATAATGGATCACGATCCATTCACTTCTGTGCATTTCTGCAACACTGATTCATTGGCCTGCCTCCATAGGGCTTTTTTTGCGTTGGATGGCATTTTTGTATTTACGTTCTTTCAAGTAGTGGAATAACTTAGTTACATCATATCTTTTTTTCTCTATAAAAAGCAGGCAATATTTCAGGCAGTCGTTTGGGAGAGAGGATCCTGAAAACCAAAAGGAAAAATAAATGAGGAACACACATTGGATGTCTGGCACGTGTCGAGTCCAACCGCACTTTTCTAACACCTCTGCAGTTGGCTATAGATCAAACAACTCGCAGATACCACCCATCAGTGCCTCCCAGCACAATGATGCTCCTGCCTTGTTTCTCATTAGAGTTATGAGGAGCCTGTGCACAGTATGGACACAAATCTTAGCTAGAGGGGAACTGGAGAGCTTGGTGTGGGAACAGCAGGGAGACCCAAAGACCACCTAGCCCAAAGAGAAGTCCAAGGAGAGGCAGAAGGCCAAGGGAACTGGAGCTAAGATGTTTACCCAGAACTGGAGTGAGGCTGGGAGAAAGGACAGAATAGGACAGAGCTCTGCTGTGGAGATGGGAGGGAAAGAGATGGTTGTTGGCCCTTGGTAATGATTAGGAACACTGTAATGGGCTCTGTAATGAGATAATATGAATAATATGGGAAAAGGGGCAGGAAGCCCTTCTTGACAGAAGAACAGGCAGTAGCACAGGGAGAAGAGCTACGGCCAGAGCTGCTGGCATAGGAGCAGAAGAAAGGTTTGGTGTGGGAGAAGAGGACACAGAGCGTCCTGAGAGAATGGAGTTTGAGCATTCATTCTTGTGACTTCCTGAAATGAAGGCATGGGACTTTGGCACAGCTTTTAGAATGAATCATAGAATGGTTTGGGTTGGAAGGGACCTTAAAGATCATCTAGCTCCAACCCCCCTGCCATGGGCAGGGACACCTTGCACTAGACCAAGTTGCTCAAAGCCCCATCCAACCTGGCCTTGAACACTTCCAGGAATGGGGCATCCACAACCTCTCTGGGCAACCTGTTCCAGTGCCTCACCATCCTCACAGTAAAGAACTTCTTCCTTACATCTAGTCTAAATCTACCCTCTTTCAGTTTAAAGCCATTACCCCTTGTCCTATCACTACATGCCCTTGTACAAAGTCCCTCCCTGGCTTTATTGTAGACCCCCTTTAGATACTGGAAGGCTGCTGTAAGGTCTCCCCGGAGATGGGGCACATTTCGGATTTCCATGTAGAAGTGGCCTGCCTATGACATTGCCCTCAGATGCAGGGGAATCCCAGGCAGCGCCTGTTCCTTCTCATACACACATTTTGGAGTATTTGATCTATTTAGTTTACTTCATTGCACAGTCCCCTTTAATGTTGTAAAATAATGGACGGTTGCCTTGGTCTGCATCCCTAAGAATAGCCTTGCAACACACCAACAGAAGACTCCCAGTTTTCAGCCAACTGGGTGAAAGCAGAACAACACTACGATGTAATTCATGGGGTTTTCTATATGGTTTTAGCTGGTTGTAACACATTGGAGAGATAGCGATGAGACTTTTAACAGGGTTGTGGCAGAAACACCTCTTAAGATTTGGGCATGTTACTGCAATACATTATTGAAAGATACAAGGCATGAGGGAAGATTACCAGAGATGGAGAGTTGGATTTTTTGTGGGTGGGAGAAGACTCGGAGCGTCCTGGGCTGGAGCAGGGCACAACCATTGCATGGCTGGTGGGAGCAGAGCAGCTGACCCAGGGTGGCGAGCCCGACCCGCAGCGGGGGCTGCCAGGCCCAGGCATCTATTTGGGAGCGGTGTCCCACGGGTGGGACGGGGAGTGCCCTCGGGCTGGAGGAGATGACCGCCGGGTGGGTGAGCAGCTGTTGCACGGGTGGCCCAACAGCTGCCGCCGCCAGCGGCGGGGCGGCAAGAGGCTGCTGCTGGCAGCGGCCTGAGGGGCAAGGACCCCCCGGCCGGCAGCCAGCCAGCCATCTCCAGGGTGAATCGAACCGCCGGGGCGGGGGCAGGCATGCCGGGGAAGGCCGCGGCCCCGGCTGGCCGCGACGGGCAGCCAGGCTCTCCGGGCGGAGCCGGGCTCTCCTTCCACCGGGTAGAACGGGCACGGCCCCCGGTGGGCAGCCACAGCTCCTCCAGACCGGCGCCTCCTTAACCCGGGGAGGCGGGGGCGGCCGCGGCCGGGGGGAGCCGGGGGAGGCGGAGCGGAGGCCGGGGAGGAGCCGGGGCCTGCAGTGGAGCCGCAGCCCGGAGCAGCCGGAGCAGCAGCCGCGGGAGCGGCGGGGCCTGGAGAGACTCAGCGCCGCCCGGCCGGGGCCCCCCGCACCGGAGCCCGGGGAGCCCCCCGGGGACGAAGCCGAGGCCCAGCGGAAGGCGGCGGAGGCGGCCGCTCAGCCCCGCGCAGGCCCGTGAGCCGCCGCGGCCTCCCGTGGTAGCCGGGCCCGGGCAAGAGGAGCTGGGGCCTGGGGGGAAGCCAGGGACAGACTCCGGGCAGCCAGGGTGGGGGGACACCCCCGTAGCCTGCCGGGGTAGGGGAGAGACCCTGCCCGCCGTCCCCCGCCCCATCCGCAGCGGTGAGGGGACACCCCGTTAGGCAGCCCTGCTCCCGGCAGGGGGGACACCCCGGCGGCCCTTCGCCGCCCCTGCCTGCCAGCCCCGTTCCCCGCAACTGGTGGGGGAGCTTAACACTTGCCCCCTTCCCCACTAATGAGCCAAGGGTGGGCAGAGACCCCCGGCCCCAAGCCCTGGTAACTAGCTAGAAGCAGGTCTGCTCTTCCTTGCTGTGGAATAGAGCCTCCTGGAGCTCCCTCAATACCTGTTCAGGGGAGAGGCGTCCTCAGACCCCAGTTTCTGAGGGTTGTGAGAATAACCCTTATCACCTACTCCCCCCTGCTACTGAGGAAATTCCTCCCCCAAGCAGAGGAGACAGCTCTTCCCCAGACCAGATAGTAACAGGGGAGTCTTTACAAAAGAAACCCCATATGCCCAAGAGAGGCAGCCCCCAAGACAGAAATAAGCAAGAGCTTCAGATACTTACCTATTAATTTTAATTATTTACATCTGCTCAGCAGGCAGCACAGAAAGCAAAACAAGGGAGAGAAAGCAGAGGCAGATTTAGATAGTCTTCCTTTTTCCAGTTGCTGTTAACCACTGGAGATAAAGGTAATTTCCAATACTGACCTCATCATCCTTCATCCCAAGGAAGATCCCTAATCCCAAGGGGGTTTTCTTCAAAGATCCTGTGCAAGGAGAGAAGACACACCTCCCAGTTACAGGGAAAGGAAAGGCAGATTTTGCTGATAATATCCACAGAGATAGCAAGAATTTTTTCGGAGAAGGAGATTTGCCCACCCTTAAGGACAAGGTGCACTTAGAGGAAAGAGAACAGAGATTTACAGGTAGGGAGACTGGGGAAATTGATCTCTGAAATAATTTGACAATCAGTGAAAAGGCTGTCTCCCAGGGTAACACCCCTTTAGTAGGTAGCTGCCAAAAAGGAGAGAGGATCTCCATCCTGGGATAAAACCAGCAGTTTTAGGGGACTGACAATCACAAGCAGATTGTTTTAATACTCAAGATCCTGATTTCATCTGCAATCCCTTCACCCTCAAAGTATTTCTTGAAGAAGCTCTTGGAATAGCTGACAGCAATGCTCTGAGGATGGGTCTCAGAGAAGGAGTGTGAAGGGCAGCACCCCAGAAACCAGCACTGAAGATAATCCACCTCCCTCCAGAAAATCTTCCAGACAGAGTGAGTGACCACATTATATCACCTCTCTATTCCTAGCTGTCCTTCTCTTTTGCCTTCTGTCCTTGTTTTCTGTCTCTTCTCTCACTGTATCTGCTTTCCTTTTAATCTTTTATCCCTCTTTCTGTTTCTGAAACCTCTCCCCAGCCTTCTTTTTCTGCATGTCTTTCTCCGTCTCTCTCATTTAGCTCCCTTATATGCTATATGGAATTGACCTGATTCTTTCTCTCACTATTTAGCTTATGGGAGACCTTAGCCCTATTTAATTGTAAGAAACCTCTCTGCCCTTTCCCTTCTACTTTCTTTCACTGGTTTATTCATCCTAGGCTCAACCTTTATCATCACCGGTGTGAAATTAATTTCTGTCATTTAGGGGTCATTGAGAAGGATAATACTAGCCAAAAAAGCTTTGAGGAGACAGGAGCAGTGATTTGTAGTGCTAGTGTCCAAGGATGCACCCGTGGGGTTGGAGTGTCAGTTGTTCTCCATGTGGGTCCTACTATGCTCGTCGTAACTGTGGTAATAAAATCATTGTGTGATGCAGACCTCACTGTGCTTGGGAGCTGAATGTACAGATCCCAGTGCTAGTACTCCGAGATGTGTGTCCTAATGTACCTAGGGGCTGTGGGATGAATTCTGGAAAGAGTGCCCTTGAGAGTGGGTTCTGTGGTGCTCAGGAGCCTGGGATTGAAAACCGTGACAGTGCTGGTGGAACCTGCTCTGAAAGCCAAAAGAAGCCATTCCATTGCCACCAGTCTTCATCTGCGTTTTATGCTGTGTTCGGGGGCTAGGAATGTGAATCCTAATGCTAGTGCCGTGGTGAGTCAAGCTGGCTGCTTTTGGTAAATGAGGCAGTTAATTTCCAGTCACAAATGAATATTCTGACACTAACGTAGTGATTTCCTGAGAAACCAAGTCCAAGGGAGACTTCATCTCAAATGAAGCCAAAGCAGATTCCCATAGCAGAAGAATCATGCCTGATTCTTTAATATCTCACCTGAGATATTCCTGTTTCTGTTCCCCAGTGAGATAGCATTGGGGAAATCCAAGATCAAAGGGTCCTTGGCCAGGACAGGAACCCTTCTGGAATCCATTTGGGAGCACAATGGTTAACAGGGACTCCCTGAAGAAGGAACTCCTTGGTGTAATTTGCTAGCAAGATCAGACAAAAGATGCCAGGTCCCTCGAAAGGGAGTCCCCATTTTGGCAGAGAATTTTGACAGTTATCCGTAGCTTTAGAAGGTGCCTCTTTCTAAGGGAAGGCTGAACCATGAAGTGTACATATGTTCTGGGGGTACTGTTAGATGCCCTCCTACCTGTTGCCCTATAGTTATGCAATCAGCCTGTTCTGAGTACAGCTGTGTTATCTAGCACAAGGGAGGAGATAACTGAGGCATTTTGGCCTTTGTACATTCAAGGGGGTAACTGACTTTTCATGCTCTTGAGGTTAATTTACCTCATGCTGCCCCCTTCCTCACAGTAATGACTTGACATTTTTCAGGTGCTTTTGGCTCTGATGAATGCCAGGGCACTTTACAGAATATATATGCCAGCCCTACAAAATTCTGCTCTCCCACAACAATTATCTTTCTGTATATGAAATGTTTTTTTCTTCATTATTAATGATAAAGATTAAGATTTTGTATTTGCTGCCTGAGCTTTAAATATTCATGACAGACATACAAGGCTGAAAGTCATGTGCTGTAGAGTAATCATTATGTATTTTTTAATTGCTGACAGGGCATTCGGTGCTGACTTGGACACACAAAATTAAGACAATCTCTGCTCTGAAGATCTCGTAGTCTAAAACACAGCTATACAAAAGCTGGGACATACTGATGAATTTAAGGAAGGGAATAATTTTTAGAGAGCATAGCTCTTCAGTGTGATCATGGTATTTACATCAAATGTTTATCACAGGCGAAAATGCAGCTTCCTCTGAGGTGGAATACTGCAGCTGTTCCACACCATTTACTTTATACAAAAGTATCCATAAAAGAAAAAAGGAGAGTATTATTTATCTTCATAAAAGTGCAAGATACTTTATAGACACATTTAAATGAAAGTGCTGTGTCTTTAAGAGTTTACATTAAGAATGTTAAACCTGAACACCTAAAATTAGACTTTAAAAAACACATTTAGGTACCTAAGTAAATAGCCTAAGTCTTGCAAATGCCCAGGAACATAGAGTTGACTTCAACATTTGAGTAAAGAGATACTTAGTTATGCGTGTATGGGTTTGTAAATTTAAATTTGGACATTCATGCTTCCAAAAGTTGACTTTTTAAGTTGAAGCAGTCTGATCCTGTCCTATGGGCACTCCACTCCCATCTGAGAACTGTGTGTGTGGTGTTTCTCAGGTAAAGCCCTAAGTAAAATGAAATTAGAAGGTCTAGAGAGTTATGGGAAAAGGATTACGCTACTAGAAGATCATAAGGTTATATTAATGTTTAAGTATGTGTTCTGTAAGTTCTTGGGTTTTATCGTGAAATCTGGTTCTGTAGGCAAGTTTCTAGGATAGAATAAGGAGTCAGAAAAGTTGGAATGAAATGCAATAAACAGTTTGAGGAGTTTGGATATAATTTCCCAGTCCGAGATGGGGTTGTGACTACTGTAGTACTTTTTTTTTTTTTTTTTTTCCCCCTTCTTCTTCTATAAAAATACAGCTGAATGCTGGTGTCTCTGGAGAATTTTTTTCTTGCCACAGAGGTACAGGTATCTTTGCTTACTATCTCCTCCCCTAAACTTCAGCTGACCTTCATATACTGGGAGATTGTCTGCATCACAGTTTGGATCTTTGGCCCTTTACTTCAAGCGTCAGAAAGGAGGTATGGTTAATGGCAACTGTGATATGGACAGCTGTCCCTCAAGAGCAGAACTGAGCTGATTATCTCATTTTACACAGCTGTCAGATAGGAATTACATCTCGGTCATTAACAACCAAAAGATGAAATGCTTTTGGACTCATTTTTCCATTTGCTTCTCCCAAGCTTGGGTAGAATTGTAACCAGTGACTTTCACGCAGAACCCTCTGTGTTTTGTAGTACTCCATTTGCAGAATCTGTTGCTGAGTGATGCTTCAGAATTGAAACTCTAAAAAATATTGTTTCTAGCATTTTCAGTCTGGAAGACAACTTTGAAAAGATGAGTAGTGCCTAGATTAATGGACAGCCTAAAATGGTATCTCTGAAATGTTTGAACTCTCCAGTTGCATTAACTCTGAAGCCTAAAGAAAAGCATTTAAGTCTCTGTATTACTGGCTGTTGCACATCGTGTTATTTTAGCAAGAATATCCAGTTGATGTGTTCAACCCCCAAATACTTATCATCTTGGTAGGAGTCAGTATGGCTACTTGCTATCTATTTTTTGTTTTTGTTTCTTTCTTTCTTCTAAGGGATATATGATGAAATCTATAACATGTTTCTGCCCTATACTCATGTTTTCACTTTTAAAGGCAGTCTCTGTGTGTGTATTACTGAGAGAGAGCAAGCATGCTGCAGTATGTTTTCACAATTAATTAATTGAAAATTTTCATTTTAAGTTTGAAATGAAAATGCGAAATACTGGGAATGTTTCAAAATTCGGAGACCTTGCAACAGAGTTGAGGACCGATTTAATGTGTCCTTTGCCAAGATTTGGACTAGATTGTTGTTTTATCCTTCTGTCTTTGACCTGCCCCATCCTCTACCTCATCCTATTATGAACCTTGGAGTTGGTGTCTTAAAGGTAGACAACACACAGATTTTGCTAGTTCCTGACCTTTGTGAACCCTTTCCTGAATCCCATCCTGGGCTTCGTAGCATCGTGTCACAGTCAGGTTCCTGTCCTGCACCTTTAAGGCCCAGCATGTTTCCACCCCGCCTACTTCTTCACTCTCATTTCCTCCTACACCCCACTCCTCCTCCCAGTTCTCTCTGTACTGCTCTTTGCATCTCATTTTCCATACTGTCCCTTTGGTATTCTGTCCTGTGGTTGTACAAGCCTAAAATGCTGCTTCTCTCTTCATCAAGCAAGCATCACTCATCTCCTCTCTAGGATTCTTCGCTGGCAGGAATCCTTTCTTACTACAACTCACAGGCCCCGCTCTTACTTCCACACCTGCATTTTGACCTGTTCTTGGTTTGGCTTTCATTAGATTATATGCTTGTGGACACATAGCGTTTTTTGTCTGAGGTTATGTCAAGAAACCTGTTCTTTTTTACCACTATATAATAAATAGAATTTTGTTCCTCTGAAGATACCCAGTTCTGCTAGGCTTGGGAATGGTGCTTTGTCTCCATAATCCGACTCATTCTCCCACCCTCCCTTCTCCCCTGCACCCTTCCCTTCCTCAGGAATAGCTGAATTTTAGTTGGTTAGAATGAAAAGCACTTGTGTTATGTTCTCTGGTTCCTTCCAGCACTTCAGTTTCTTGGTTTTGAGAATTGGGGTGAACAATCTGTGCAAGGCCCAGTACCTCATTCCCCGTCTTTCTAAGCTGGTCAGTTTACTTGATGTGAAGTCAAGAAATAAAGGAATGTGTGTTCTTTTTTGGCCCTTTTTTATGTATAAGGGAGACTGAGTAATGAGGGAGAGGGGGAGAAGACGAGTGAGAGCTTTTATACCTCGAGGAAAAAAAATTTGCTTTTTTGTTTTTTACAATTAGCAATTCAAATTTTGTTTATGCTCTTTGCTGTATAAAGACTGTGGCTGATTATAGCAGAAATATGTAATTACTGTTAAAAGTTCAAATCTGAATAATTGGGAAGGAATCTGAACTCTTTGTGGTCACAAATTAAAGGAGCAAAGTTTCTGAATTCTCAGTTTCCCCCAAAAAACTATTATTAAGTAAAGCCAAAACAATTCTCCCTCCCCATCGGGCACTTGCAGAGAAAAATAAACAAGCTGCTGAAATAGTTACCTCTGAAATTCCCTTTATCTCTATCTGAACAAAGGAGACAAGCTTTGCATGTAGAGAACTGGTCTGGGATTTGGGAGACTTGTGTTCTCTGCATGGTTCTGCTGCTCCTTTGCTGGCTGACCTTGGGCTGCGCGCTTCTCCATGCATGGTTTCCCATTTATCCTGGAATAGGTTATTGATCCTTTATAAGGATTCCAAAGTATAAGGATGAAAAACACTTTATAAAGTTTGGCTGTTCTTCTTGCTGTTGATTACCTTAACTACAATGTGATAGTGAACTCAAAACCTGCTTTTTGCTTTTTGCTGCTTTTTGTGACATTAAGAAACAATGAAAGCATGGTGCCCCAGTTAATTTTTGTTTCATGGAAGGACTTGTAACTCCAAAACTGAAAGATCCTTTACCATGTCTGCAGCCTAGAACTGTTTTTAAGTTGATTTAAGTACAGATTTTCTAACTCCCTTGAAGCTTCTCCTAAGATCTCTAATGACCTTTTCTTGGCCAGGTCTCAGGCTCTCTATTCCATCTTCATCCTTCTTGGCTTCCCTGCTGTTTTTGACACTTGATCATGCCCAGTCTTGAAATCTTGTCCTCCCTTGACTTTTGTGTCAGTATTTTCCTGGTTTCCCTCCTACTGTTCTAGTCATTCATTCAGTAGCTTCTGCACTAAGCTATTTACCTTCCTCCATTTATTTTTTCGTGAGTTAGACATGAAGACCCACCTCTGGTATCCTCTCTTTGCTTTTCTTTACTTCCTTCATGCCAGTGATATTAAATTATGCAACTTGGCATACTACCTTAACATCTTTTTTGAATGATTTGCTGCAAGTTTAAGACCGCTGAGGCCAAGATGGAACTCCAGAAAGCTCTTCTGAGATTTCCCTTTGTTTCCTGCTTTCCTCTGTTGCGAGCCTCCACGGTTGGGCCTATAACATGGGTTTTCTCGCACTCTTCTTGCTCTGCACATGCAGGACAGGGACTCATCTTTCAGTTTCATGGCCTGAATCTCCTGCTTCTTTCTTAATCTCTTTGGGTAACCCTTATGCTTTCTCCTTCATTTACCATCTTGGTTACTGCTAGCTGTTCTTGCTGGCCTCTGACAACTGTGTTACCTTCTTGTCCTGTTAAAAACACAGTTACTGAAGCTATCCTCCTGGTGTGTTTTCTCAACATGTTGCCATCTCCTTGACAAGTCACTCTACCTCCTTTGGCTATCATCCACCAGAGAAGGTTCCAGCTTTTTGTACTCACTCTAAGGGGCCTTCACAATTATGTTTCTTCCCTATCTGTTGCTGTCTCTTATTGTATTGTCCTTTGCTCTGCCAGCAACACAAGCATGACATTGTGCGTTTCCATTTCTTGCATGAGCATCTCTTCACATTCTTCCTCAGCTGACTCATACCTTGATACATACAGGAAAATTGCCAGCCAATAGAGGCCAGAGGTACTGGAAACTACTTATTTGCATATTTGAAAATTATTCAAAAGGTCTAACTGATACTCAGAGGTAGTTGTCTTATTATATATACCCTCCTCTCCCTGACTTTTTTTGTAAAGAAGAATGATTAACAAAAGTAAATAAAGATCATCATAAGCAAAGACACAACATCTCAAAGACTAGGAAGGTCAGGGTTGGAGCAGAATAATATTTACTCGCAGTTGCAATGTGGCAACTGTGGCAAGTGTATGGAAGAAAGGGACTTCTTTCAGTGTCTGTAAGGAAATGAACAGGAGATTTAGTTTGAGGATGATACACAAAATGGAGCATTTTATGAGTAGGATGCAGAAAGCCAAGTAGCAATGCTAGCGTTTTAAGCCAGAAGAAACTGTTAATGGGTGTGTGTTCCTTGCTAGTGTGGTTCTGAATCCTCTTCGCCTTCAAGCTTGGTACAAATCTTTACAAATTGTGAACCTGGCTAGGGATTGTCAGGTGTTTTGTCTCCTGGAAGA
Source organism: Gymnogyps californianus (assembly GCF_018139145.2). Taxonomy (NCBI): domain Eukaryota; kingdom Metazoa; phylum Chordata; class Aves; order Accipitriformes; family Cathartidae; genus Gymnogyps; species Gymnogyps californianus. The sequence goes on along the minus strand of NC_059471.1, from coordinate 134,288,338 downwards.
CAGTTCAGTCAGTTTAGTTCAGAATAACAGCTAACAGAATAGTGAAGAGGAATTATGTTAAAACAGTGGTTGAGACCTAATTTATGAGCTTCACACAGTATTAGTTGATTCTTCTGATCATTCTCCAACTTCAATTTCAACTGCGCTTTGCTTCCAAACTCCTCTTTAACAGGCTTTTCTGCAGTGCTTTGGTAATCTTAACTCTGGGAGCATCTGCTGTATGTACATTTTGGCCACATGGTATACAACTAATCTGCACTTGATACCAATTTCCTTATTTTCTGTGAATTCAGTACATGGTTCTTGCTAGTGCTTGATACCCATTTCCACAAGTGGGACGGATTGGGTTGTAGCTTATTTCAGCAACTATTGCAGAGTTCATATTGACTAATCTATTTTCAGTGGTTCAGCCTTTGGTGAACAGGTTCTGACCATTTGCAGTTAGGTTTTCATTTTCACTATGCCTGGCTGGCATTCGTTTAGCCCTGGGAGCTCTCTTACATAGAAGCTTTGTAGTATTACTATTATTAAACTGCAAGGTTAACAGTAATTTTTCACTGATAGACCCATTTTTTAATGGGAATAAGAATACGGTTTTCATTTATAAGTGCATGTTGCATTCTTTTAACCTGGGTTTCTGTACCTGTCTTTGCAACGGTGTGAAGATCTGAGCAAGATATTCTGCATGCTGATCTACTTCTGATGTTGTCTCTAATTTCAGAGACAATCTGGGTATCATATCAGTGTTTGCATATCCCGTACTGAAGGTTTACTACTGGATGTGATTCTGATAGGCAGCTAAAATTGAAATCCTTCTCTTCAACCTGGGTGCTCCCACAAGGCTGGGGGAAATGTCTTCTCTGAGATACAGTTTCTCTACCACAGACTTCCTGGTTTACAAGGGAAAATTTCATTCCAGATATGTGCTCATAAATTTGAATTATTCCAAAAACAATACCCAATACCTTTCTCAGTGTAAGGGTAATTGTTCTGTTAATATTCTTAAAGCAAATGCCAAAGATTTCTCTTGCCTGCCTTGGCATATGTTTAGAATTACAGCTCCTACTTCCAATGGTAAAATATTGCGTAGTGGTACTGAGGGTGAAGGGATGCTGTAGAGGCATTTCTGCTGTGGTGATGTATTTTCATTGTGCTTCTTCAAAGTGCTTGGTTTACTTTTTTCTTCAAATCTGTTATTGGGAGTGTTGTCATGGGACATTTGGCTTATTATTAGAATAAATCTTTTATAGTAGTCTCATTACAAAGAAAATAATTTTTGGCTCAAAAGTATTTTAGGCATACCAGTATTCTCAGTATCAGTTGCTGTTTCTTTTGACAGGTGTTACGTATTCCCCACTTTCACTTACACAGCACCATAAATGAGCAAACTAATCTTAACTTTGAACACATGTTTTCAGACTGTCTGAGGGGTCTCTGCAACGTTTGTGTAGTATTTCTCAATGCATTTTTGCTGCATGTTTATATAGCAGACAACAAAAATATTTGATTAGTTGGTCTTATTAAAATCTGGCAAGGCACTAGCTATGCTTGATCCTAGCCTTTTATGCCCGTCTCCCTTGACATGAGAATATTTTAGACTTTGGCTGCAATGCTATCTGTTGATAAGTTTAAATAAGCAGGTCAGGTTTTGTAAACTATACCATTTTGTCAGTTTCGTACAAAACTAGTACATAATTGCTTTTGGAATTGGATCCTGATGCACTTCCAACATGGGGGTTTTGGTGACTTTATAGTCCCCACAAGACTTCATGCTTCATTAGTACCAAGAATGCATACACAGTCAGTGCCATTCATTCACTAAATTCAAAATACAAAATTATACCCTGCCCGGGCACACTTCACAAAATGGAGGGAATTGAAAGGTCCTGTGTTAAAATGTGCTATTATAATATTTATGTAATTAGTAACTATTACGAAAACAAATTTGTTTTCATTTTTCCTTGAGACTTAATATGAACCTTATGTTGTTGAGATTTCTGTTTGTTAAAGGAAAACCATATCTGTATAACAATTCAATTATAATAGAACAATTAGTCCAGTGACTTATATTAAGCTATACATGGTCTAAAAGTGTTCTTCTTCCTCTAGCGCTGGTTTTTCAGTACCATCTTAGTGTGTTGTGTTGTAACTTCTAGCAAATTTCCAGTTCAGGATGCCATAATTACTGTACCACCTGTGTTCTTCTACACAAAATAGCATCGAACATTCAAAGCCATTCCATCTTGCACACTAAGTAGTTTTGAGTAGGGGTATAGAGTCAGACCACTGTGCAATGGACAGGTGCAGATTGTGACAGTTCATATTCATATAGGTGATACCGCGCTCTGTGCTCTTAGGTGACAGTAACTTCCTTTGGTTGAATTCTTTTTTCCTTTGTGGTTCATGACTAGCGGACTAGCGAGAACTATGTGCCCCCTATTACCACATCTGCAAGTGTATAGTTTATTGGGAAAATGTTTTTCGGCTTGTTCTACTGCTCCCAAAGAAGGGAAACATGGTTCTAGGGTATGACGAGTTCTCTTACCTCTTTGCCCCAGGGACTGGTTTTCCTCCTTTCATATGGCACTGCAGACAGTGTACTTTCAAATTGCAGTGGTTTTCTTTTGGTTTGCTGATATACTAACATGACACCGACCACTCCTTCCAGGTTAAGTTTCATTTTATGAACAATATCCAGCAGCCTCTCTCTTCCTTCTGGATTTAATTCCAGAAACATAAACAATTTCCTGAAGGCTTCTCACAAGTAGTTACTAAAATGATGGATAACAATTTCAAACTATGCAGGTAATCAGTACCCTTTTTTCTAATTTCTTACATGAAACAAATATCTCTCAGTGAGAATGTTTGCTTAGAGAAGATAAGATTTTAAAGTGTTTTGTTCCTGCCCTCTTAGTTCACACCTCCTTGTTTTTGAGCGAAAGCACGTGTCCTGAAATGGCAAATTTCTCTTCCTGCCAGAGTTAGCAAAATTGATTCTTTTCCCCTTTCTGTATTGGCAAAAGAATACAGGTTTCTTGCATGTGTAATCTACACAAGTATGTCAAAATTGCCTTTTTCCATCAAAGTAGAAGCTCTCCATTTCTCCATGCACGTGGTATTCTTATGTGTTACTTTTCTCCTTACTTTTTGAGGCAGTTTCCTCTAATTGACATTGCGCTCATCTTTCTGTTTCAGAAAGATTGCAGTCAAATGGTTCTTTTTTGCCAGTTTGTTGAGTTTGAGGTTTTTTGTTTGTTAAATAGGTTAGAAGCTAGGTGTATCTCTGAGTATATTAGATGAATATCGTTAGTTAGATCACTGGATCTGTGTTTCAGGCATCTAAACAGAAGTGGCTTTATTTTTATAGGTGTTCTACAGCAATGTCTCTCACTGCTTGGTAATCTGTTGTGCATTTCTTCCCTCTCAAAGTTTATGTTGAGAAACCTAAGTTGAGTGTCCTTTGAATGTTTTGCCAGTAGTGTTTCATTGGATTGGAATAGCAGCAAATAAAGCAACAATGAAAGTAAATACAGAAAAGTAAATGTAGGGATTTATTTTAGAATATGCATCTTCTGTAGGCTGTGCACAGCGTAGTTTAATTCATGGTATGACTCTCTGCTTCAGTCATAACTGATTGTAACTGGCCAGCCTTTGAGTTCAGCCTTAGAGAACGTTTCAGGCTATAAATGTTTATTAACTGCATTCAATAAGACCCTTAGAGTGCTGTTCCCCACATTTCATACATTTTTCAGTCCTGATATATAAGTAGCAGTGATCTTGGATAAGATCTGACTGGCTTAGAGCAAGCATTTGCAAAATAGCAGGGCAGGCGAAGTACAGATTTCTTCAGTCCAATGGCAGGGATAGTACTATGTGATAGACAGAAGGCTGGCTTGCATTTTCAGCCTGAGGTTCGATTTGCTAGTTGCAAATATTCAAAGTAAGGCAGTAGCTTTCCTGGAAAGCTGTATTACTAGTCCCAAGTGAATTAGTGGTTATTAAAAGGTATTTGATGCTAGGATTTTCTTTAATGATTAATACATTTTTCTTACGAATCAGACAGATTCTCGTCTGTTTAATTGCAGTTTTGGATCAATGCTTGGCTGTCATTTTTGCATCTCTCTGACCTGTCTTGACTTGGGATTGTACTGGAACTAGTTAGTGCTTGAGAAATGAAGACTCTGCAGTCAATTTCCAGCTGTTGATGGTGGTTATGACTTGGCTACCTTACCCTTGGTTTTTAAAGTCAGCCAAATACATAAACAGATACCATTTACCATGTAAAGTGGGAGATTATGAATTCTGGTCTTAGACTTTCTTTTTACTTCTTCGAAGTTAATTCTGGCTTGCTAACGTGGTAGGATTTTTTTTTAAACACCTTTGATTTCAGTTCAATGTGTTTGTTAGTCATTAGTAGTTTTTTTTTCTTTATTTGAGTGGGATCATAAGAGAAGAGTTTGAAAGAAGATTTGCCAGGCAATAAACTGGGAAGGGAAAGTTGGAAGAATCATCAGCTGCTCTGGTTTGGCTGCAGTCTTGTTTTATCATACCATTAAGTAGTGTCAAGCTGGTGTACTGCTTGGATCAGGTGAATGAGATATGCAGCACAAATTATGGCAAATATTACTGGTATAGTAAGTATTCTTTCAAATAATTTAGTAGCCAATTACACCAAATTATTTTTGCATTGACAGTGTTCTGGAATTGCTGCCTTGCCTAAGGTTTGACTATGCCTGATTATTACAGATCCCATATTGCCAGGATACTGACTTATAAATCCAGTAACATGATCAAGTTCAAACTTGGAAAAAAAAATCTTATTCCACTGCTTTGAAATTTCCCATGTGATTGCTATTGGGTCTGAGTCTTCACTTTCTGTCCTAAATTACTGTCTAGCATATATGTTCTTAAACAGCTGCTGTATTTTACTGAAAAGTAGTTGTTTCAGTACTGGGTGATTAGTGCATATGTATACACAGAATTTTGTTATTTAAGATTTTGGGATTTTGTTTTCTTGTCAAAGATTTTTATAAACCAGGGAATGAAAATATTCACATTCTTAGTGTGGGTGTAATGTGACCCAATTCTAACCTTCCTTGTCTCCCTTGACAAGTGTATTTTACACAAATACACAAATGCTTGTGTATTTGGCAATGGGCATGTTGCATATCAACCTTACATTTTACAGCATAGCCAGTCATCCCAAATGCTCTACTGACATAACCTGGGCAAATCTGAAGCTCTGTGAAAACTGCAGTGTTTTCTTCTGCTTCTTGAATTTCTGGTGTTTCAGATTGGTATCTTAATCTGCCATAGGCTTTTATAACCTAATTTTCTTGATTTCTGTGCTTGTCTTAAAAAAAATATAAAAGGCAGGGGGGTGGCTGGGAAATTTGTATTTATTTTATTTTGGATTTGTATTGTTAGCACAACTGATATTTCATAATGGTTTAACATGCATATGATAAGCAGCAGTAATTTGTTCTCTGATTGCACTGTGGAAATTAAAATTTATATGAGGCACAGTTACAAAATTAAGCATTCAACTGATATTTAGTTCATGTTTGTTTACTCCCAAGTTGAATACTCCTTTTAGTGAGGGCTGTACCTGCAAAGTTACCATGCAAATATAGCTGTGTTTCAGTTACACAGATACCTCAGCAGTCTGTCCATGCCCACTGGATAAAAATACATTGTTGCTTTTCCCTTGTGTAATTCAGGAAGGAATAGTGCTGCTTTTTTTTTTTTTTTTTAAATTTAAATGTTTGAGATTAGATCAATTCAGCCAAAAAGAGCTATATTCAATAAACAACAACTTGAGGGAGGGTGGATAATGGAAAGCCTTTTGCAGCTCTGATCATCTAGTTAGCTGTGTAGCAAGTAGTCATCGCTATCATATGTGATAGTGTGGCAGATGAGTAGATAGATAAGTTAGTAGCAGTTGGGCTTTTCCTTTCCTCCACAGACAGAAAAATGTTTCCACTCGCTACAGATGCTGTAGTGCTGCAATTTTACTTTTCAGTCTGTGCATGCATATGAGCGTGAGTGATAATGTTTAGCTGTGCAATTACGAGGTGTTTTCTGAGCCCAGGGCTTTGGAGCCACTGCTTGTGGTGGTTGAGGGATGTATTTTGTTGGGGTATTGTGTAGGTGTTTGAGCCCTAAGAGGTGTGATGAGCACATGCATGAAAATGAAAGGTTTAGTGCATACACACGTGTTGGAGTGTAGACTTTTAAGTGCTTTTGTGCTGTGAAAACACTTCAGTGCAGAAGTGCAAGGTATAATGCATATGGTTGTGGGGGAAGAACGGGGAGCTTCTGTGTCAAAATGCTGGGTGCATCTGTCTCTGGATCTATGCATCCACACTGTGTTATTGTCAAATACCTATTTTTAGAATGAGTATCTAATTGGTATTCATGCAGATGGGTGTCTCCCTGTCTCATCTGATCCACTCATCTGAGTGATGCACTTGGTGGGAGGTGTCTGCTGATGAATCTTTCCTAAGCAGAGTGTGTTCATGTCGGTCTGTTCTCTCTTACATGTATGCATGTGTTTAATTTGTTACATGAGTGTGTACATAAGTATGTGCATGTGTGTTTTGCATTTACCTTTTGTATGCACTAGCATGCTCAAAGATAGTATCATCTAATCCTCTAAAAAGATTAATTTCACAAATGAAAGGTGCAGCACTTGCAGCCCTTCAAGACATGATTCTTCTCTTTTATGCAAAGAGTAAGTGCCGAGCAGTGTAGGTTGTGGCCATGGAAACTTAGCTACCTCAGTCCAGACTTCAAGGGATTGCTCCTAGTATAGTGATGCAGTCAATTATGAGTAAGAATTATGATCTTTCTGCTGCCTTGACTACTACAAAAGACAGCATACAAATTTGTGTGCCAAGTGGATAAGTTCATGCAAGTTCATGCTGCTAAATAATTTCTTCATATAACATAATTGTTAAATAGAAAACCCTGAGTACAAGTGCTAGCCATGTTGGACAGGTGTGTTTTATTTTTGTGAGGGGAGATATATAATATTTATGAGAGGAAAGATCCTGAGTCTGTTTCTACCCTGTGGCAAACTTGTTGTGTGACTTTGGACAAGTAAGTTTTTCTTGTGTCTCAGATTTGGGGAAAATACTTGCCTGTTATATTGTGAATTAAGCAAGATTTAATTCAATAAAATGATATGTATATTTAGGAAAAATGGGTTATGGTAGGCAAAGCTTTAACTATTATGAGCTTAATATAGTCTGTTCCACCTCGACATGGTAGATGTAATTATCTATATATAGTATTATGCATGATCTTGGTGTTTTAAAATGAGATATGTAATCCTAGCTCTAAGGAATAGGATTCATTATAATGTCACCTGATGCAAAAAGAGAGACTAGGCCTTAGAGAGAAATTAATTTCCCCCCAAATTAGTCACAGTCCTGACTTTTCCAGATGATCTAATTAAATTGTGGTTTGTATATGGCATGAAGGAGTATTCCCTTTTAGCTATGATTTTCCTCTTACCTGACACAGTAAACCTACTGGATTACAGGTAATCTTGGTGAAGGGTCCCAAGGTTATATTGCTTACGTAGTAAAGGAGTGAATGTGATACAGCTGCTGAAAAGGCTCCGCTTCCTTTGAATAGATCTTAGTTCTTCACATGGGAACAGTTGGGATGCTCTGGGTAAGACTGTCGTAGCAATGTTACCATCAGCACTGTCCCAGCTACTATCAGCAAGGATGGTCCTCCCAGAGACACAGTTATAGCCCTTTTTGGATGATTCTGTCTGACTGTGAATAAGGTGTATGAAGTAGGATGATCTTCACACTGGTATTTGTGATAGGAGGAGAAGCAGAGAAGGAATGCAAATGGATGTTTCTGGTTTTAGGGTTCACCTTGTTTATATCTCAGGAGTTCCCTTTCTGCTCCTTTTTCCTCACAGATACTCCTGCTTCCAGCATCATGGCCTCTGACCTGGAAAGCAGCCTCACTTCCATAGACTGGCTCCCACAGCTTACTTTAAGGGCTACTATTGAAAAATTAGGGGGTTCCTCACAAGCAGGACCTCCAGGGGCTGCCCGAAAATGTCCCCCAGGCTCACCGACAGATCCCAATGCCACCCTGAGTAAGGATGAGGCTGCAGTGCACCAAGATGGGAAGCCACGTTACAGCTATGCCACTTTGATCACATATGCCATCAACTCATCACCTGCCAAGAAGATGACGCTTAGTGAGATCTACCGTTGGATCTGTGACAACTTTCCCTACTACAAAAATGCTGGTATTGGTTGGAAGGTGAGGACTTGCATCGCTAAAGTACCCTTTTTGTCTAATTACAGGACTTATTTTCTTAATTATGTGCAAAATATCCTCACTGAGCAAAATAAAAAGACAGGTGTGAAACTAAGTTGACCAACTGGAGAAAATGCGAGCCAGAAGTTCCATTTTGTGTGATAATTTTGTTGTATGTATGTGGTGGCCCCTTAAGGAGTGTGCAAAAACCCCACCACCAACAACCAAGAAAAACAAAACAAAAAACGCCCACAAAACCCACATCACTACCAACCTCTGCATCACACTGATACTATTTTTGTTGCACCTTCTCTAGATGTATAGGTGGTTCAGCCCCATATTATTCATCCTAATACTTCCCTCTCCACAGCTGCTCTTCCGCTCCATTCTGGGTATATGTGGTGAGCTTTGGCTTTTGAGTATGCACCATCCTTCTATTTTCTCTACCTGCTCCCGAGCATACTCAGAAGGCTGCATGTTTTTGTTGTAGCACTTACCTATATCTCTTACTCTCTCATCAGAACTCTATTCGTCATAACCTCTCTCTGAATAAATGTTTTCGGAAGGTGCCTCGACCGAGAGATGATCCTGGGAAGGTAAGAAATGTTCATGCTCCTGGGCAAGCAATTTAAAACTGCAGGGAATAAGCCGGGGTTGCCCTTTCTAACTCATGGTTGGAATTTGAAACCTAAAGTGTAGGCAAAAATGGAAGCACTAGTAAGATTTACTGCAGTGCTTTGGCTACAGAAGCATTCACTTAAAGGGAACTTGTAAAGGGGCCTTAATGGTTTTAGCAATTATTTTTCTTATTTGTGATCTTTGGTTGACTTTAAAGATACTGGAAGAAGGAAAAAAATGGGGTTGAATGTACTTTATTAGTTTTGTTTCTTTTTCTTCTTGATCTTTATGTGTAAAATGTGGTTCTAGTCCAACCTGTTCTGTTGTGAAAGACCATAGTGGCTGCTGGTGAACGGCAGGGCTACGATGTGACATCATGGGTTTCATGGACACAAGATCCATGGAAGTGAGAGCAGAACTACTGCCTATTTAGGCTGCAAAACATTTGGTGTTGGGAAAAAAATGTCACCATCAGATAGTTCAAATCTGTAGAAATCATTTACAAGTAAAACTCAAGAATTTAGTTTGAGTTCTTGGCTAAGTAAGGGCTAATAAAGCTCTCAGTATATATAGATTGTAAAGGGAAATTGCTAGCAAAACCAAGACTTGGCATCTTGGCGTGCAGATATTATTACTATTAAAAAAGAAAAATGAGCAGAAGGAGGTGGTGGGGACAAGAAGCTATGTATTTAGACAGATTGTCTCCTCCCCGCCATCCTAAAGTTATCAGAAAGGGCCACTTGCTCAGGCCTTTTATTTCAGGTTATATTTAAAGGACAAAATGGTGCTCAGTTGGCATCTATGAATGGAAGTAGTATATCTTTGAAGATCACTGCTCAAAAATACCATTGATTATATGGCTTATTCCAGGAAATCCTAACTGACTTCAGTGTATATGTTTGCAGGTGTTCATTGGCATGTTGGGCTGGGTTTGTAATGAAAACCTGTCCTGTGCTTGTCACTGATTATTCAGATTTCAATTGGAGGTTAAAATGAGCTAAATCACACTCTAGAGTTCTCTTTATACTTATTCAGAAAACAACAGACATAATTATAGACTATTTTATGTTGAAAGGGACCTCTGGAGATACCTCACCCTGGAGGTATACCTCTGGAGATACACGCACCCTCACCCCCCTCCCAGATAGGGACAATTAGATTGGGTTGTTGAGGTCTTCACTGAGTTTTGAATATGTCCAGTTGAAGACAGTGGTTAGATCCCCTTAGCCTTCTCTTGTCCAGGCTAAACAGATCTCTGTGTGAGCTGCTTGTACATCATGTGTTTTAGTTCTTAACCATCATGGTGGCCCCTCTTTGGATGCATTCTAGCACATCAGTGTCTGTCTTGCACTGGAACCCCCCCAAATGGGCACAGTACTCAAAGGGGAGTCTCACAAGCATGGAAAAAGAGCGATCCTCTGCCCAATCTGAACATTGAGTTGGTTCTCATCAGTCAATAACAAATTCATGGTGTGAGGAAGGTGCTGAAGGGTGTGTGCAGGCCCAAAAGAGTTGGCCTAGCTTGGATCAAAACATCCTTTGCTCTTCTTGGTGTCCTATCTTGGAGTGATGGAAACATAGAGCATTCTGCCTTCCACCAGTAGGATCGTACCTCATTGCTCAGTAAAACCCAATGCAAGAGAGGAATCTCTCTCCAACACCCAAGTCTTGGTTGTCTGATGTTCTGGAGGGTGGTCCTTGCAGTCCTAATGTTCAGTTGGTGCTGCATTCTTTGAGTCAGTAACCCCCTGCTTCAGGAAGCTCTCTGATGTAATCATGCATTCACCAATGGGTCTTCTTTCCAGGGCTCTTATTGGACAATAGATACGTGTCCAGATATATCTCGCAAGAGGCGGCATCCTCCAGATGATGACGTGAGTGTTGTTCTTTCCAGACAGCATGGAGCAGGAGGGGGAATTCCCTTCTTGTTCCAAGGAGTCCTTCCAGCACTAGACCATGGTACTGTTTTGGGGGCAGGGTGTACAGATTGGGATACAAAGGCTAGGACTGAATGAACTAGCATGTATGTCCTGCTGATTGGCTGTCGTTGCTGCTGTTCAGTAGCAAAGTTAATCTTGTTTGAAGTCCTTTATCCTGACTCTTCAGTGACTAAGGCCCGGTCCTCCTCTTTTCTAAGCCATGAACTTCTAGAGCGGGGGAGCTGGCTTCCCATCTGCAGTTTCACTTCTCCATCTGTTTTTTATTTCTGCTCCTTTCCTTTTCTCTTTCTTCCCTATCCACAGATACCACAAGACTCCCCAGAGCAAGAGGCAAGTAAAAGTCCCCGAGGGGCTGTTCCAGTCAGCACAGAAGCCTCTTTGCCACCTGAGGCCACCCCTCAGCTGTCGCTCCAGAGCACCACCCCCATTGCCAACTACAGTCAGGTAAGTAGCAGGGAAAAGGATAGAAGCCTTATGGCGGGGGAAAAGGAGAGGGGGAGAAGTGCATGAATGGAAAAGCAAAGTGGTGAGAAGAGAGGGAATCGTGCAAATGGTGATATAGAGGCAAACATAAAAAGAAGGGAAGAAGCTGAAATTGCAGAGACAGAATATAAGAAGGAATTGAATTTTAACAAAGGGCTGGATGGGGATAAGGATAAGGGCATAGTGGTATTAGCTGAAGAAAAGGCTGGAGCCAGTGTGCTGCAGAGGGAGGGTGGTAGTTGATTTTCCTCAAGGAAAATGGCGTTTGGGAAGATTCTGTTGGGAGATGAGCTAAGTGATATGGGATATCAGTGCATGTTCTACCTGTATCTAGTCTCTGGATCCCTGTCTCAAGTTACAAAACCTAGTACAAGCTAAAGGCCTTACTTCTACCTTCCTTAGCAGGGTGCAGGGCCTGTGGATGTTGCCTCTACTGTAGCAGGGGGGCAGGGCCGTGAAGGGGCCGATGTGCCACCCCCGCTGTACAGTGCCAACCATGACTTCAAGTTCTCCTACTCTGAGATCAACTTCCAGGATCTTAGCTGGTCCTTCCGAAATCTCTACAAATCCATGCTGGAGAAATCATCTTCCTCTCAGCACGGTAACTATATGTGTCATGTGGGGTGGGCAGGTATCTGCCCACACAGTCTTGTCCACTGATCTATCCTTGGTATCTCTCAGGTCTTTCCTTGTTCAGGAGCCTGTGCAAACAGACTTTCCTTCTTTGGCACGCTGTAATTAGTTCTGCCAGGAGCAGATAAGAAATCTGCATGTCCTTTATCTGTTGCTCCCCCTAGCTCGCTCAGAATAAAGAGGATAATGATTTAAAAATACCTTGTGTTGATACAAAAGCAAATACTAAAATGGCAGAAGCTTAGAGAAGTGAACTCCTGAAGTTCATTTCAAAGCATGTCAGAGAAGTATTCACAATCTGTCAGGCTAGAAACCATAAGAGGGAGGGGATCGTTGCATGTGGAGTTTCTCCAGAAGGAGAGTGGAGAGTCCTCATTGCTCAGATCTGTTAAAACTAGGATTGTACAAGGCCTTGGAGAATTGAGCTTTGTGGATTGAGAGCGCAGAAGACAGAGCCTACAACTCCATTCATAGCTTGCATTTCTGGGATTGAGGAAGCAGCCACCAGAGGGCAGAATCGCTGTAGGGATGAGATGAGAAAACACAGAAAACACTTCAGAAAAATCTTCAGTTGTTGTTCCCGCCTTTAAACACCTTTCTAAATATTAGTCTGGTGTAAAAAGGAATTTATTTTTAGATGAGCCTCTCACCTATGCTGTCAACCATCATAAAGTGCAGGCAAAGTTTGCTACTCTAGGAGGAGTCTCCTGAACTTGTAGCTTCAGTGAAATAAAAATTTATTACTTTTACTGCTTTCATCATTGCTGGCACTTGAGATTCCTAGTAGGAGCCTGTTGTGTGAGGTGTTGTAGAATGAGCAAGCTACAAAACAGTAGAGAAGAACCTTGACTCAGTGTGTGCCTCTGTTTGTAAAAGCTTAGCAGCAGTCTGGTTTTTTTTCCCCAAGTCTTCAGCTGTAAGGTAGTCTAGGAAAACTTGCAGTTTTTGAGGAAATTTTGGGGGCAACTTTTGAGTCAGGGTGGCAGTATTCATCCTTTTGCCCCATTGCAGTAGTAGGGTGCTCTAAGGGTTGATTTTGGATCTAGTGAAAAACTGAGGCTTGCTGGCAGATGGTCAAGTAAAGGCACTCAAAGTAAGAAATGGGTAGCTCAGGTTAGTGGCATGTAGTGCCCTTCACTGTGATTTTTCCCAGAGGTTCCACAACATAAGGGGACAATGAACCGGAGAAGCAGACATGAGAGATAATGCTGAGCTCCTGATGTGGGGAAGAATGGAGAACACCTGATGCTCTTGCATGTAGGGGATGCCTGAAATACAACAGGATAGAAATGACACACCCAATGAGTCAGGAGAAATAAAAGTAATAAAGGAGCCCTGATGCGTGCAATGTGCTCTGTGTACAAAAGCAGTAGAATATGTGACCTCTAATGATCAGTGTGAGAAAAATTGTGAAGGTTCCTGACCAAGCTGCTTGTAAGATGGGAACTGAAGGGAGCTTTTGGAAACAGCAAGTCAGATTTATCAAATTATCTGCTTTCTAAATGTTTTGTTGTTTAAGTTGGCTTAATGGTCTTTTTTAGGAAAACAACACGTGCATGACATTTCAGGAGGGCATGGGTTACTTTGGTAAATATAGGAAAAAATTCAGGGAGGAATTTAAGTGCCTAACTCTGTACTAGAAGTTTAAATCCTGCTGGAGCTTTGTTGTAGAGCCTTTTGTTTTGAACAGTCTGGAGCACAGTGAGGGCGTAACTGTGCAGCTGATAGTTGTTGGCAGCCTGTAGAGGGCACTCCAAAAGCTTCATAAATAGCAGGATGAGCAGTGTGAAATTAGAGATGGATAATTTAAGCAGAGGTCTGATCCAGGCAGCTCTTAAAGCTCCCTCCTCTTTCTTTTACTCGGCAGGTTTCTCTTCTCTCCTTGGTGACATGCAGCCCTCCAACCACAACTACTACATGTACCAGCAGCAGCAGCAGCAAGGCCCCTCATCAGTGGGTGCTGCTCCCCCACTCCACACTCCAACCCCAGAGGGTTGCCCATCCCAAGGGGGAAAGCAGCAGGGTGGTGAAGGTTATGGCCCTCCACCAGTGATGTCCATGCACCCGCCCCCAATGCAGCATGGAGGCTACCACCAGCATCAACAACATCACCCGCACTCCCACCCACAGCAGCAGCCACATCAGCACCAGCAGCAGCAGCAGCAGTCACAGGCTTCAATCAACAATGCTGGCTTTGGTGAGTCAGGGGCAATGGAAAGAACAGCTGGGGAAAAGGGAGCAGTGAGGAGCCCCCAGACAGAAATTCCACAAGCGAGCTTTCCCTACATTGTGTGTGGAAGAAGGGTGAAAGCCAGTTATGATTGGAATCTGAGAGGGAAATTGCTTCCTTACTGAAGGAAAGGAGGATACATCCACACTGGGTTTGGGATTCTGTTTAGGGATGCAGGATAAAGTCAGGGGCTAAATGAAAAACGAGGCACCATCCCCGGTCTTCCAAGGGAGGAAGGATTTCTAGCTACTGTAGCATCAGGCTCTTTGGTGAAGAGGGGCCAATCATTTTATATTAAGAGATGGAGGGAAAGGGGCATCTGTATTGGAATAATCTTGTCCCCATTTCATTCCAGCCTTTCCCCCTGATTGGTGCTCCAGCATTGATTCCCTGAAGGAAAGCTTCAAGATGGTAAACCGGCTGAACTGGTCTAGCATTGAGCACTCCCAATTCTCAGGTCAGTGTTGGCCTAGTGACTAGGTCCAGTGACTCAGTGACTAGGGCTGTAGTCTAGAATATGTGAGTGCTGTGCCCAGATCTTTTTTTAATGTAACCATGTCAAGTCCATGGGTTTCTCAGTGACTCAACTCCTCTACTTGTGAAGTGAGGTGTCCTACTTCATGGGTTCTGTTAAAGACCCTGAAGCACTTGAACACTGCAGGAATTTGGGGCAGGGGGAATTAATTCATAAAAGTATGTTGGAAAGCTAACTGAGATTTTTCCCCTCCTACTCTTCCCTCCCGTACCTGAGTCAGTGAGACAGTATCCTAGATATGGAGCTCTCCAGGAGTTTGGTGACAGATTCGAAGTCATGAAGTTGGGTTTGTGGGGAGAAGGTAGGATTTAGGGGTAGAAGACAGAAACTCTTTGCAGGGAAGACCACAGTGTGAGTGCTGTCTTTGACATTGTCCTTTGTCCCCTGCAGAGCTGATGGAGAGTCTGCGCCAGGCTGAGCGGAAGAACTGGACGCTGGATCAACACCATATTGCCAACCTCTGTGACTCCCTTAATCACTTCCTTACCCAGACTGGTCAGCTCCCTCATCTGGTTGGCCCACAGCAGCCCCCCCGAATCTCTGATTCTTGTGCCCTGAACAGTGGCAAACAGGAGCAATCCATGAACCAAGGTAATTAAGAGGGAGACCAAAATGACATGTAAATGAAGGCCCAATTCTGTGAATATCCTAATTTACTTGCAGCCTTGCCAGGCAATGTAGCACCGAGCAACTCAGGGCTAGGCTGTCAGAGCTGTTCATAGCAACTCAGCTTCCTCTGGCTTTAAAGAGTTAGGATGTCCTATGTCTGTGGCTTAGACAGACTGTTATTATGTGATACATAGCATTGACAGGCAACCTCTTCAGGCAAAAATACGTTTAAAAGGTAAACACATAAAAGGAGAAGGGGGTGGTGTTTTTTGTAGGTGACAAACAGAAAGGAATGGCAAGGTAGAGAGATTGCTACTCCAGATGGCAGGAGCTGTAGGAGCTGTAAAGAAGAAAGCTCTTGCACCCATGTTGGAGAAATACTGACTGGACAAGGAGTAGGAGGATGCACTCTGAGGAGAGCACAGAGGATATCATGGTCTTGATAGAACTGTGATGGTGTATGTCATCTAGTGCTGAACTAAATGGATGATATTGAGCCAGCTTGTGGTGTTTCTGGATGAAAATTTTCTTCTTTTATAATAATAGAGAAACTCCTGCTGGTTCCAAGAACAAGATCCCTGACCAAGCTATAGCTTGCAGTTAGGACCCAACAGCTGAACATCTCCTCAGTATCCCGTGGGTCTGAGTGAGTTGCTCTGTGGCTGAGCTGCCACGCAGTCAGGGCCAAGACAACTGACCAGAAAGTTAACGGGGTTTTTTGTTTGGTTTTTTTTTTTTTTTTATTCCTTTCCTTTCACAGTGAACTCCTATGGTCAGCCCCAGCCTCCCCATCTCTTCTCCGGGCCATCTCCTATGTACCAGATTTCCACCCAGGACTCTCCAGGATATAATCGCCCAGGTAAGGGGTGACATTAAGGCATATTGTACCAATGAACATTAAAGAACCGGTGCCCAAGCCCTTTGTGCATTTCTCCCAAAGCACTTACTAATCAAATGGAGCACTGAGGGTAGAGAGGGAGCCTGGACTGCAAGAGACGCTCCATTTAGGGCTCTGCCATAGGTCTGGCAAGGTTTAGGATTTCAGTGGCCTGATTTCTTTCACTTCACATAAATAGTCTTCTAGCTCAGCCTCACCCTCAGTTGGTTGCTTGAAGGCAACTTTACGTGGGAGGCTTCTGTTGATGAAGTCCTTTGTGCTCTATCAGCAGTCCGCTGTAAGGAAAGTTAAGGAGGCTGAAACTTAACCTCTGTAGAAGCTGCTGTGGAGAATTTCACAGCAGACCACCTACAGACATTGGTAGGTGCTGTCTGACAGAGAAATTCATGCTAGTAGTGCTTTTGCTTGTTAGACTGTTGGAAGGGAGAAGGCCCAAAGTCCTTATGCTTTCTTTTGCCCAAGGGCCCACTGTGAAAAAGCATGATATTTTTTATTCTAACTGTTCTCTTTCATTTCTCTTCTTTTTTTCTTGTTTTTGGCTCAGCTCACCATCTGGTCCCTCGGCCTCCAGGGCCTCCTCCAGGCGCCAATGAGGAAATCCCCGATGATTTCGACTGGGACTTGATCACCTAGCGAGTTACAGACTTGATAGCCCGTCCTTTGTGAAGGACGTGGGAGGGGAGGGGGACATGGGGTCAATGGTGCCAGCACCACCCTCCCCAGCCTCCCTGCCTTGCCTGTATATAGATATATATTCTCTATCTCCGCCAGAGAAGCCACCGCAAGATGCTGCCGAAGATAATCCTTCCTTGCGTCCTGTTTTATCTTCTTTTTCTTCTTTTGTTTATTATTATTATTATTGTTATTATTATTATTATTATTATTACCAATAATTGAGCACAGCCCTCCCCCTCCTCTGGTGGCCTCGGACGCATCAGATCGGCTGTTTCATGTTGCGTGGTGCCCTGTGGAGGGCGGAAAGATAGGTCTTTGGTGCCATGAAAAGACCTCGGAAGGCTGAATCCTCGAGTGCATCTTTCTCTGCCTCTGTCATTTTGCGTTTAACAATCCCTCTTTCCCTTCAAGGTGGCCGGTGAATCTGTTGTATTGGCTACTGGAGTGAGAGAGCCTAGTGGACCCTGGGAGCCTGTAGTTACGTTGTTTCGTAAATGTTGTAAAGGTCAGGGGGCTAAAGGGACACTGGAGGGGTGATCTTAGCTCTGTGAACTTTCTCGCACCAGCAGGAAGAGTAAGAAAAGAAGTAGAGTTCCCAAGTACAAAGAGAGGGTAATCCCTGAGGTGGGGAGAGCTGAGCTGAGCTGGGAGGGTAGACCTGAGTTTGGAGAACGGAGAATGTAGCAGAGATGGTATTTCAGCAGAGAAGTTGGGTTTCAGAATGCAGTGCCATCTGTGAGGACTGAGAGAGATTTTGAGGGAATCCTGACCTATTTTCTACACTGCCTTTTGCAGTCTCCAGGTGAAGCCTACATACCCATCAGGTAAAAGAAGCAGTCAGGGGTGTCACATGTGATTCAGCAAATTCTGTTCCCTAGAGCTTTTAATTTCACCCCCCACCCCTTCAAGCCCTTCTTCAAAATATGTAGTGAGGCTCTTAACTTGCATATGCAAATTTGGAAGTTTTCTCCCATCAGTATTTGTTCACTTGTTACTTGGCCCTCGGCCCCTCATATTTCTTTGGAGACTGTCCTTGCCTGTGGTTTGAGAGTGCCAGCAACAGGAGTCTTGTTGTGTAGGTGCAAATTCTCAGTCAGTGTTTCCCACTTTGTGAATGGGCTAATGGTGGGAAGAGGAAGCTGCTGCTCAGAGTGGAGGTGAATTAGGGGACTTCTGGTCAAGGGGCTGGACCCTCTGGTCAAGTAACTGGGAGGCCCTCACAAGTGGTTTTTGTAAGAGGTGCATTAGAAGAGAGAGGACGAAGTGGGGCAGATTTTTAAACCGAACAGCCAAAGAGTGTAGTATAAAATGGAGGAGGGTGGGTCATACCCCTTGCAGTTCAGCTGGGGAGATGGTGGAATCTGGTGTAGATCCCGAAGGATGAGTTTTGTCAGCACTTGCAAATCAGGAAGGTGGAAAAGGTGCAGGAGCAGGAGTAGCGTTGAGATGACTCCTCCCCAAAGCTATGTCCTGTGTTGCCCTTTTTTCTGGTATGGGTCTGTTCTGTCAAACCTCTTGTTTCCTCTTAATATTTTGTAAAGCCTCTCCCCAGCCCTTATTCCCTGTTTACAAGTGAAGGGAGCCAAGATGGAAATGAAACATCATGGCTGCTTGACAGACTTGGGGCAGGGGAGTAATAACCTCTTCTCTGACTGCAGGAAGGTGGGGAACTAGCATTGCTTTTTAAATTTGCTGTAGGGATAAACCAATTGGATCTTTGTCAGGAAAGTGGACAGAGTCTCACTGTATTGGGGGGGGGGAACACGGACATTTTTGTTTGTTTTTTTGTTTTTTTTTTTCTTTAAGTGTGTGTTTGGGGGGGGAGTTCGTCATTGAGTGTTTCCAAGAGAAATGAGGAATCCCAGACAACTTCAACGTGGAGTCAGCTGTTACCTCTGCTGCCTCAGGATGGGAATGATACAGCTTGGAAGCATGTGCGATGGGTTTCTGTGCAAGGTGGCACCAGACAACCACGAGAGACAACCTCTGGTAGGTGCCAGTTCGTGCTTTGCAGAGGATGTTACTGAGAGCCGGCCCTGTGGAAGTCTGAAAACACCACCGGCAGAAAAACAAACCAAGATGGCTCCTTCTGCGAATCCAAGTGCTCCTCATTTGCATATTTGCCTCATTTGCGTATTAAGTTGCGCCTCATTTGCATATGTAAATACATGCCGGTCAGTGTGCAAATTAGCCTCGTTCCTCTGCCCCTGAAATAAATGTGTGTTGTTAGTGCGTGGGAAGGCATCGGGTGGGCGGCGTGGAGCTCTGCAGGGTGCGCAGGTACCGGCCTGCAGGGAGGGGAGGGATGCCAGCCTGTCCTGGAGAGGGGTTCTTGCAGGCCCCTCCGGCGCGGTGTGGCCCCCTGTGCTTTGTGTCAGTGGTCAGGGAGAGAGGGGCGTGGTCTCACGAGTTTATTTTTGTGCATGCTTTCTTAATAAAAAGAAAAAGTGAATGTTTATGGTTTAACTCTTTTGGTGCCAGTATTGAATTTTTTTTCAGCGGCGCCCCTCAGGTGGGCTCAATTCCCACCTACTTACCTTAGAAACAGAATTTGGGTGTGGACATGGCTAAATTAACAGCCCACACCTATATGTACTTCATGACTGAGACTTTTTAGGATGTCAAGAGAAAGAGTCGGAAGTTCTCACAGCTGGCTGTTCTCAGGGCACTGAGATCGGTGAGTCAGTCAACTTGGGCTCGCCAGAAAGGCAAAGTGAAAACTATACCAATGCTTAGTGGCTGTTTGTCATACCATTTGTTGACCTTATTCCTTTAAGAAAGGACTAACACAAGAAGCAGATTTTAAACCACTTCCTTAGAGTGCCTAGTAAACATACTTTTCAGGAGAAAAACACCCCAAAACCACCCCCAAATAGCCTGACTGGACAAAATTTTTATCTTCCTCCACCAGAAAGACATGAGAAGCACACCTCTCTTGTAGAGAGCAGGACATGACTGTGCCACAACAGGCTCGTTCCCTGCCTCCTTGAGGTCAGACTGGAGGTTATCGCTTCTCAATTCCAAGGTTTTACCAAATGGCTGATAGTCCAGCAGCCACCTAATCTGGCTCATCAATGACTGCAGTTGCTGAAATTCTGCTTGTGTGCCATCTTAAAATGCAGGAGGTACATTTGGATAATCTTGGACTACTTCCTAAAAGGAAGATTTGGGACTCTGGTGGTGGAGGGAGGGTTGGGGAGACAGTGAGTGAGTGCATGCGAACGAACATAGCTACAGCACGTGCACTGGACCAGTTAACTCCTGTACAGTGACGTATTCGCTGGGACAAAGAAATATCTTGGGCATCTACCAGGGCATGGAAGTCAGCTCAATGCAGCTGACTGGGGTGAGTGCTGTTCCAATGCACTGCTGTAAGAAAATGTAGCACTACCCTCTAGGGAAGTCTTCAGGGAAAAAACCTCAGACTCCAAGTATAGTCAAAGGAGCGGAAAGATGGGATGACACATTCCAAGGAGAGACATCAAAGTTAGTTTCATCTGCAGTTTATCAGAGATAGAACATAGACTGACATTCTCATCTAGCAATTCAGAGGTTAAACTACATGATCCCACCACAAACCATTCTGCAAGCCTCCTTTCTTCTTTAAAGGTTAAAGTGCTCTGTGTCTCGTTTCACCAGTCTTCCCTCAGATTATTACTTTTGGTACTTCCAACTTCCATCTCTCTAGAGTAGGATATAAAGGGGGTTAGCTGTTCTGATCTGAACCATCTCAGTGCCATCTCACTGTGTGGATCTGCAGATTAATCGAATGTGTTGGAGCAAAAAAAGCTGTTAAGTGGAGAGTGATTGATGTGTAGGGCCATAGCTCGCACTTTCTACAATGGTGATCAGAAGTCCTGCGTTACACTGTGCTGCTAACGTCCTTCTCTGTTGAAGTCTTGCTTCTGTGAAGGGAGTAAGGGCTTGAACGTGTTGGTTCCTCACTAAAGGCACCTTCCAAGATTCCTTGCAGTGATTGCTGTGCCTTTGCCCTGAAGTCCCGTCCCACAAAAACATAGAGCAGGGGGTTGATGCAGCTGTTGGCATACGCAAGTGCTGTAGAGAGGTGATCCCAGAGGATCAATGACTCCCTCAGTCCTGTTCCAAGAGTAGGTGCAAGGGACAGAATCCCAACTATATGGTATGGAGCCCAGCAGACGAAGAATGCAGCTACCACGAGCACAATTGTTCGCAGCATCCTGTTGCGTGGCTTGTGAAACTGATTTGCACGCATTCTGAAAGCAACAACGGCATAGCAAACTGCCATTATGCCAAAGGGGAGTACAAAGCCAAAGACAGCCCTAGTGACGTTTATTACCACTAAGGCAAGGGATACAGAATAATCATCTTCATAGAAATTTCCCCACGAGTCATTACCATTGTAGGCTACAGGCGAGTATTCTTCCAATAACTCATTTACAGAATCATCCATATAATCTAGCACCTCGTCATCTCCAAAATTGTACCCACACTCAGTTTTGCCAGCATAAGCACTAGTCTCACGGTAGTGGAAGACAGGACAGCAGAAAAGGAAGGCCAGGATCCAAATGCCACTGCATACTAGTGATATAAATTTCACTGTTCGATGATTTTGACACCAGACAGGTTTCATCACAAGGAGGCAACGATCAATGCTGATGGCCACGAGTAGGAAGACACTAGCAAACATGGTAAAGATTATGACTGATGGAATGACTTTGCAGAGGAACCAACCATATGGCCAGTGTTCATGGAGGGCCAGGTGAACAATGAAAAATGGCAAGGACAAGCAGCACATGAAGTCAGCCACAGCAAGGTTTAGGAACCAGACGATGTTCACAGACTTTTTCATTTTCAGACCAGCTACCCAGATCACCAATCCATTGCCTGGGATACCTATGATGAAAACGATGATGAAGATAGCCATGGAGACAATGGATTCTGATGCATAATATACAGCAGCCTGTTCATGTGAACTGCTGTTACCCAGGAGTCGAGGCATTCTGTAGCTATAAAACAGAAAGCAAATTAGTAAGCAATTGACACCCTCCTCCCCAAATTCTTCTTTTTATCTGTACTGAAGCATCTCTGAGTCAGGTGACAGTACGGAGCTGTCAGGGTATCCTGACATGTCAGGCATCGGTCTATACAAGTTTGTGCTAAAGGCTTACTAATCTGACCATTATACACCTTCATCATTCTCATGGTGGCTAAGCTACATAAGCCCCCCTACTATTCAAACGAGGGGTTGTATACACTTCAGTTCTCCTATCTCTGTCAGCCCTTTGATTTCAGTCTGGTTCTTTTTAGTCTCCACTCTGAAGTGGAGCTCTCTATTCACGTGCCCACACTGTCACCAGATGTCTTTCCTGATCGACTTCCAGCTTTGTATACACTTCTCTTCTTCAGAAAGGTAAGTCAGCATTTTAGTTCCTTTTCCCTTTAAAACAAGTGATTTCTTCTGGCATAACCAGTGAAATAGGTTCAGGTTAAGAAAGCAATGCTTGTCTTAATGAAATAACCCTGCTCCACTTTCTGGACATTATAAACAGAACAGACAGGACAGCAACTCTGTTTGCTAAGGGGTATTTTTAGGGAAGTCTCAGTAAGCACTTCCTTCTTCCTGCTTTTGTTCTGAGCTCTCTGCTGGTTCCTTGGAAAGCTAGTCTTGATGAGGAAAAAGGCAAGAAATGAATGGTTTAAGAAAAACAGACAGATTTAGTTGTAGACAGAAAAATTAAAATACAGAGTAATGCGAGTAATGTTCTTGAGCCATTTTAGATATAAAAAAAGGTGTCTTAATGCAACACAATGAAGCTAAGCCACAGAATACTTAAGTGATGTTTTAAAACTATGAGAATAGTAGTGGAAAAATTTCAATTGCTCAATTATTCTTGGCCTTAATAAATTTAGAAAGGAAAGGAAAGTAAATCTAGCAACGTCAAGATAGAACTGAGAAAAAGAGCCTGATCTTCATCCTTTAGGCATTAATAGAATAGTTTATAAAATCCCTGTTAACTAAACCCTTGCTGAATCAATGAAGACAGTTGTCTTGCTGAACGGTCCCTAAAAGCATTACCAGAATGCAAGGAAACTGCATAGGTAAGAGCTGAATACAGCCTGCAGACGCAACTGAGGAGACATGAATAAGACAACCCAGACCGATTCTATTTTATCCTCTATTATGACAGTACTTAAATGCCAGTCAGGGACCGTTGTGTGCAGGACTAAATATTATTTAAAAAAAAATTCCAAATCATCAATCCCTTTCTTGCATAACATATAGTCTAAATGTAGAGCGATGCATAAGTGTTAGAACTGCTTCACCACGAAGAAAATGAGATAAACAGTTGTAACAAACCTTGTAATATACCACTTTTTGGTAACAACTGCTAAGAGGCTTTTAGGTGAGGGTGACCTGCAAGGAAAGCTATGAAAGAAGCCACTGGAAGGCAGCTGGGGGCTTAACTTAAAATTCTAACAAGTTTGTTCCATTTCCTGTGGTCTTGCTGATATATGCAGAAGCCACTTTTACAGGCACAACTGGAGAACAGTGCTGCAAGAGCTGAATCTTGCTGCCTTCCCATATAGCTACAGAAGATGGCATGAAGGGGATAGGGAATCAAGGAATGCTGTAAAGACAGTAATACAAATCCTACTCCAAAGCAAACTGAGGGATGAATCAATAAGAAGATACTGCCCATGCTATGTTTTCAAGAGTGCTAAAAAGGCTGCTATGTGGTTATGAAAATAGAAGGGGGAACTGGAGGGGAGAGAGAGGTTTTCAGGAGTGAAGAATAAGAAATTGCAAGTTGAAGAGGAAAGCAGAATTCTGCAGCTTATTATACCTACCTGAGTGAAGCAGATATTTCGGTGTGTCAGGGAGCAAGTACCATCAGTCCTGTCTCTGGAGTGACTGAAAAAAGAAACTCACATGACATTTTAGGAACTGCTGTTTTCCTGTATGTGCATGTGTGTGCTATGTTCTTTCACCCTGACGGAAAGACTTATAATGACTCGTATTTGAAGTTTTAGATATGACCTGCTGATAAAATAAACAGTCAAACCACAAGAAGCTGTCTCAACACCGTCAAAGTAAAATAGTGCCCTGAGTCAAAGAATAATAGAAAGCAAGGGAATGATAGGCACAGACATATACTTTACTATAGTTTCCATAAGACAGCTGAATCAGATGTCTTGCATGTTGGCATAACGCTGACCTTTGCTTGATGTAATTCATAATTCCAAACCCTGCCATGCCACCATCAGGTGTCTGATCTGTTGTCTTGTAGCCACTCCCATGTTTTATCAGATCAGCACATTCACCTAGCTAATCCCATTTCTGGGATTCTTATCAATCCAGATTAGCTTCTGTCCCAGCTTGAGACAGTTTAGTTCACCAAATACAGAACATTGTACTCAGCAAACCATAATTGGTCATGTCAAAGGGATTTTAATCTGATTTTTGACCTTTCAGGGTATTTAAAGTACTGTTGGTTTTTTTTTTTTTAGGAAGTAACTTTACTGTTGAAAAGTTAGAAGTGGTTAACTGAAATGCTGATACCACAAAATGTGGCAAGACTATAAAAAGACATCTAGGGCAAGGCATTTCAAATGTGCAACAATAGTGTTCCCCTTCACCCCTCCCAATTTGGGAAATCAAGACTGCTAGCAGAAATGACAAAGCCCAGACATACAAGAATCAGCCTTGGTATTTTGGTTTTGTTCTGGAAAATGAAAAAGGACAGAGCAGAGTTCCACTCCTGAGTGTGTCTGTGAAACACACAAATGCTGCCTCCAACACAAAAACCATGAAACCAGAAACAGGAAGGCAGGCCAGGGCTGGGCTGTACCCCCAAAGACGGAGGGGCTGTCAGCAGCCTGCCAGGAAAATTCCTCTAGCTGCATCTTATTCTGAGCTGCCATCTTTCCTGGGGGGACTCCTCAGACCCAGACAGAAAGTGTTGACAGGAGGGTACTCCTGTTGGCTCCTGTGGGCCTTTTCACCATCAGATTTAACTTGCTAGCTGTAGTCAAACTCTCCTTTGCAAGAAGGTCCTTCTCCACCTGTTGGCCAGCTCTGATCCTCCCAGTTAAAACCTCCCCTGCAGCCAACCTTGACACAGCCAGCTCACCCTGGACAGTGATGAGATGATGTGGTACCTCTCTGTATAGGTTTCCAGATCAATGAACCTTTTAAGCAGTTTGACTAGCGAAGTGTTTTGCACCTCAGCAAAAACGGTCTAATGATGTAGACACTCAAAGGAGATGGTGCAATGAGGAAAAAAGACATTTGGTTAGTTTCAGAAAATGGTTACTTAGATCAGACCAGACCTTTGACTTGCAGCGTTGATGGTAATCCCAAATCACCTCACGGCATTCTTTTCTTCTCTTCTGGATCTCTCCCTTCCCCTAATGATAAACAGACTGAATTAGCTTAGAAAGGCTCTAATTCACAGAATCACAGAATAGCTGAAGTTGGAAGACTGTCTGGAGACTGTCTAGCCCAACCCCACTGCTCAAAGCAGGGTCAGCTAGAGAAGATTGCCCAGGACTGTGTCCAGTCGCGTTTGAGTATCTCCACAGAAGGAGACTCCACAAACTCTCCGGGCAATCTGTTCCAGTGTTGAACCACCCTCACAGTAAAAAACTGTTTCATTGTGTTCAGGTGGAACTTCCTGTGTTTCAGTGTGTGCCCACTGCCTCTTGTCCTGTCACCAGGCACCACTGAAAAGAGTCTGGCTCCATCTCCATTAAACAGTCCCATCAGATAGATGATACGATCCCCCTGAGCCTTCTCTTCTCCAGGCTGAACAGTCCCAGCTCTCTCAGCCTCCCCTTGCATGACAGGTGTATCCGTCCCTTAATGGCTCTCCAGAAGTTTCACTCCACTATGTCCATGTCTCTCTAGTACTGGGGAGCCCACAACTGGACCCAGCACTCTAGACGCGCCTCACCAGTGCTGAGTGGAGGGGAAGGATCACCTCCCTTGACCTGCTGGCAACACTCCTCCTAATCTAGCCCTGGCAGCTATTGGCGTTCTTTGCTGCGAGGGCACATTGCTGGCTTACGTTCAGCTTTTTGTCCATCAGGACCGCAACATCATCATTCTCTGTAAAGCTGCTTTCCAGGTGGTCAGCCCCCAGCATGTACTAGTGCATGGGGTTGTTCCTCCCCAGGTGCAGGACTTTGCACTTCTTGAACTTCACGAGGTTCCCGTCTGCCCAGTTCTCCAGCATGTCCAGATTCCTCTGAATGGTAGCACAGACACCTGGTGCATCAGCCACTTCTACCAGTTTTGTATCATCTGCAAACTTGTTGAGGGTGCACGTTGCTTCATCATTCAGCTCATTAATGAAGAGTTCCACACACTGGAACCAGTGTCAACCGCAGCCAGACACCACTAGTGACTGGTCTTCAGCTGGACTTAGTTCTTCTGATCACCACCCTCTGAGCCCTGAGTGAGTTCAGCCACTATTCAATCCACCTCACTGTCCACTTAATCTAGCCCATACTCCATCAGTTTGTCTATAAGGATGTTCATATTGAGGTTTATCTTGATGTATAGACTTAACTGGCCACCACAACCAGTTGGCTAAAACCTTAATGCAAGTTACCATTTATATTGCTGTTTCAGGTTTGTTATTACGAAACTGCACCAGTCTATCAGTTACTAAATAGTTACACCCATATACAATTCTAAAAATGTGATCAGTACATTTACAAAAGCCTTCCTCCTGCAAGAGTATGCAGGTTGTCTCCAAAACACTGGCAATAACTGAGAATTCCACTTGTATTTCATATTTCTACTACTTTTTCTGCAGTTCTACAAAGCTTTGCAGCCCCTCTCAGATCCCCCATTTGTTTCTCTGCAGGTGGCGTGACTAGCTAGCTATGATCTTTCACAGACCCTGGATGTTCCTTGTGTATACGGCAAACCCACCTTCCTAAAAAATCTGTCCAAAACTCTCCCTGTAAATCTGAGCCATAACTAGCACAACTGTTTCTCTAGAAAGCATACTGCAGCAGTCTGGTGGCCAGTCTTTGCTATGTGCTTGTTTTCATCATTACAACTGTGCACTTTTAGTTTCATAGGGACTCTCCAGTAACATCGAGTATCTGCAGGGTTGCCCTGCACTGGTATTCCTCAGACTCTCCTCTTTAGAAAATCCACTGAATGACCCCAAGACATTTTTGTACATTGCTGAGTAAGCTCAGGTAAGCACAAGCTTTGGACACGAAGCAGGGAACAAAGCTTGGCAAAACTGGTACCATACATAGATCATACATAATTAAAAGGTAGCTCTTCAGAATAACAGGTTCTCAGTACTGGGTGAGTGTTTGGGTCAGGCATTTTGCCAGGGCATTTTCAGTGAAGGAAACACCATTTGAAATAGTATTTGGACTGTTTTGTAAAAATGCTCATCTTGGGGTTGACCTTTAAGTTATCTCATGAGTTGTTTTGTGAGGCTTGTTTACCCTGTACCTTCTGTGCAGAGAAGGAAAATTCCAAATGTTGGGTCCATCCATTAAGTACATTCCTGGACAATGCCTTTTTTTTTTTTCCTTAAATAAGCAAAGCAAAAAGCAAAGCAAAAGCCCAAATTATTCTTCTGCATGGTTTATTATAAGGCTACCTACAGATTGGCACTAACTGTGCATTTTCCCCTACTTGTGTAGGCCTTTTTATTTGCACACCTCATATGATTGAACATTGTGGAGTTCCATCCAAGATTTCTGCTATTCCTTGGTTTTCATTCATTGAAGATTTCTGTGTGGGAAGAATATGGATCCTCCACTGCTTTCATAGTCTCATTTTAAATATGTTCTCCTTCAAGATTTCAACCCCCCTGCTTAATCCTTTAAAAAAAAGTAAAAAAATAAAAAACTTTAGCTATTATTGGCTGTGCTTTGTATTTTCTTGGTCCAGAGATGCTTGTTTGAAAAAGACAAGAATGTTTTGTTCTCTGCTGATTAAGTCTCAATGGAATTGAATGGGAGAGGTATTCCTGGTGTCCTGGTGCTGCTTGTGCATCTTTCCTCACATGCCTTATAAAAGTTGGCCCTTTGCCACTCTCTCGTCTTAGATGCTCTCCTTCTAGATGAGCTGTAGGAGGACTGTGGCACACTGAATGACTGCAAAATAAAGAGGCAGGCGAAATTTAATATTGCTAATTGTGAATTATTGAATTTTGAAAAGCAACCATAACTATAGAGTGATGTACTCTAGATAAGTTATTACCGTTCAAAGAAAAAACTTAGCAGTCACTGCAGAATGTTCTATGAAAAATCCTGTCAACATGCAATGCTATTCAAAAGGTAAATGTAACAGGAAGTATTCAGTTGCTTCTTGAATACTGAATGCTGTAGTGGTCCTCGATCTTAAAAACAATTATAGAATCAGAAATGATACAGAAAATGATGTCTAGACAGCCATGGCTCAGAATGGCTTCTTTTGGTGGACAAGCTAAATAGATGAGAAAGCTTCACCTTGGGAAAGAGACATCTAAGCGGCAGTGTGAGAGACACGTGGAGAAGGTGACATGAGTTCTTATAGCACAAGAACTAGGAGGTATCAAATGAAATGATCAGGCAGAAGTCTGAAAACAAAAAATTACACTTTTTCATATTGCACAATTAGATTCATGGCTCCAGGGATAATAAGGGTAACTAAAAGTACAAATAAGTTTAAAACAAGCAATTAGATGAATCCAGAGAAAGTAAGTCTATAAAATATTGCTAACAAATGCACACCAAACCCCTGGCCCACAAAGCCCTTATACTCCAGATTGTTAGGCTAGTATACTAGGAAAAGTGTAATTCTGTACTGTTTTATAGGCTTTCTTTAAGCAGCTCTGTTCTTCTCCAAGGTTTGCCTCCATTAACCTCTTTGCCTTAATTCTGGCAGTCTGGCAAGCAACGTAACACTGGCACATTGCAAGCAGGGAGGCCTTCTTTTACACTGTGGCACATATCTGCATTGAGTATCAGTGCCATGTATTCCTCCTAGTTCTTGCCCAGGCTGCATGAAAGGGTTCAAATCTCTCTTCCCGGGCAGGTATCTGCCCGCCGCAGCATGTAGCCTGGCAGGGCACCCACACAGCAGGGTGTGGTCCTCTGCTCCCTGGGGCACCAAGATCTGCCACCAAGCAGAGTGTGTCAGCCCCTCCTTCCCGCCGCAGAGAGGCAGAGCAAGCTGCCAGAGGGGAAGGGGAAACGGAAGCTGCGCGTTTGTGTCATTCCATATCTGTTTAGGTACTTAGGTCACACCAGTGATGCGTCTTTCCTGCTTATCTACTCATACAGCTGTCAACATCATTTCTGGGGAAAACGAGGCCAGTTATACTTAGATATGCTAGTTAAATTACAAGTATCCTACTTTGTTAGTCTTAATGACCCAAGACTATTCCTGTCCTTGGCTTCAAAATAGCTTCACTTACCAGATCTATGGAATTAGCAGCACAGACTCCCTTTCTTTCTTTCGAAGTTTTTCTGCACTGGGCACTGTCAGAGATACAATGCTGGGCTAGTTGGACATTTGGCCTGACAGGACAGCTTGACGGCTATGATTGAGGTTCATTACTGTAAGAAATGTGAATATGATTCGTGTGAGTAAAAAAAGAATAGAAGAGGGAGGATTGGTTCATGTAGATGTGAAGACATAGTTGAGTGAAAGCACCATTGTTTTAATGCAACTGCGGACCTTGACGGGGAAGCTTGTGTAATCGCAAACTGCAGAAGTTCCTTTGTCTATGGGGTTGTAAGTTTCTAAGTGTTACAAGCTTAAAACCGGTTGGGGGACGGTTGATTACCGAAAGGAACGACAGAAGACATATGCGAGATAAGAAGGTGAAGAGTTCAACCTTAAAAGTCTGTATAAAGGTTGCTGAGGAAGACTCTTACTTCATCCCGAGACCCTCGCCCAAGACCACCAGGAGGCAGTGCGCATGTGAAAGGGACTTGCAAAACTCATTTTAATACGAAGCGAAGGACAATTTGCATATTGCATCACCCTGTTAAATACGTAAGAGTATAGACTATAAACGCTATACGCTGCTGTCTGTAGGTGTGCGTGTTGGTAGAGCCCAGGCTCCCCGCGCACCCAGCACTGTTTGCTTGCCTTTATTCGCTAATAAACCAAGTTCCTGTTAACGTATTATTTCGGGACTCGGTCATTTATCACAATTACCATCCTGTTCCACTTATCTCTGGAAACAGCAAGAAACAAACTTGCAGATACCATTTCACCTCTCACTGCATTAACTAACATTATTCCACATCAGAAAAAAAAAAAAATCCTCAAACTTAGTGCTGTTTCATTCACTTTTTGCTTTACCCTCAGCAATAAACTGTGCTCACTCGGTCTTCCATGGATAGCTTAAATTACTTCCTAGCACAATTAGCCCATGCTATGCCCACCCTGGCTCTGTGAATATATAACTTTGTTTGTAACTTTTCTTACACCTTTTCTTCCAGTTTTCAGAATAAACATTTAGTACTTTTAGAGACTCAGTCATAGGCTACTGCATAGCAGTAAACTTCAACACCAGTCTTCACTGAGAAGTCACTATTTAAAAAAATAACAGTTTAAATGCTACTAGTCTTATAATATTTGATAAATAAACTACTATCTATACACTATCTTGGCCACATTTCTGAGAAGTCACACTCCTGAAATTAACCTTTACATAGCAGGCATTTTCACCACCTCTAGCTGCAAAACTTGTAATGTTTTGTGCCATGTTTTCTCTTCGGTTTGCTGTTTTACCAAAGGCCTCCGGATCCCAGCACCACAGGCCACACAAAAATCCATTTTCACTTAAAACCCAAGCTTTGACCCAAGGCTGCAGGAAAGAAAACCATGCTGGGGAGAAACGCCCAGGCCCACTGCCGAGGGCACGCAGGGATCCGCAAGCCCCCTCAGATATTCGTGTGGCCCCACAAACCCCAGCCCCGTGCTTCAGCACTGCCCAGCCGCGGCTTCCTAGCTCTCGGCGCGACACCGGCGCCTTTTGCCCGGTGCCACCGTGGTCTGGAGCCCGCGGCCGGCGCCCGCCCTCCGCGTACGGGGCCGGCGGGCTGCTGGCAGCTCAGGGCCTCCCCAGCACCCAGGGCGGGGACCCGGCCTCCCCAGGGGCGCGTTAGCCCGCCCCGCTCTGCCCGCTCCCGGCGTGGCTGCGCCCACGTCCAGGATGGCGCCCGGCACTACTTCATTAGCCCGAACCAAACATGGCCGCGCCAGGCCCTGTGGGGCAGCTGCCAGGGTCCAAGATGGCGCCAACCCCCGCTGCGGTGTCAGAACCGGCTCCAAGATGGCCGCCTCCCCGCCCCCGCGCTTTGCTGCCAGGATCCAAAATGCCTTCCTCCACGCCTTCGACGTGGCTTCCTTCCTGCCCGGCCGCCCCAGCGCCCCTAGGCAGTGTCTGCCCTCATCAAAGATGGCGGCCGGAAGCGCCCTCCGTTACTAGGCTCCCGCCCTTCGCTCCTCGCCGGGTTGTTGGGGTTCGGGGCCGAGATGGCGTCGGCTGAGCTGGAGTACGAGTCCGTCCTCTGCGTGAAGCCTGATGTCAACGTCTACCGCATCCCGCCGCGCACTTCCAACCGCGGGTACAGGTGAGGGAGCGTGCGGCGCCCGGGATCAGCCTGGCTCGGCGCGGCCCGGCCCGGCCCCAGCCCCTGGCTGCCCTGCCCGCCCTGCCCGCGGGGCTGCGACCGCAGCCCCGCGGGCAGGGCGGGCAGGGCAGCCAGGGGCTGGGCTCGGGAAGTGGCGTCGTCGCCCCGAGCGGGGCCTTGGGAAGCCGTGGCCTGCGGCCGCAAGCAGGTCAGGCCTGTTCCCTGAGGCGTTAGCCCCCACTGGCTGCAGCTTTGGGGGACGTACCGGCTTGAGTTGCCTCTTGTAGGTGGTCTGTCCGCACCTAAAAGCGGGAGCCTTTGCTCCGTGCTGTGGGGGAGCAGGGGCTGCTCTGGTAATCATGTGCAGGAGGTGAGGGCACCTGAGCAACTTGCTCTTCCAGGCAGAGCTGACCTCCGCTCCCAATTTGGCCGGTTCCCTGGGATGTGAGTCTGATGTGGTAGAACGGCATGTTGAATTTGGCCTGTTGGCTCTCCTAGTAGCAGGGAGGAAGCCAGAAGGAGTTTGGCATGATTTTTAAGACGAGATTGCAGGACCAGGAGGTAGAAATGCCTTCTCTCTCTTTAGCCGAAACCAGTGTGACTTTGTGAGCTGTGACCACAGACTTGCTGGAGAAAGGGGTTTGTGGTCTGAAGTGCTGATGGGTGTTGGTGGTACTCGCTGAACTTGGCAAACTGTTGCCACTGTGGATGTTGTGCCTGGCCACAGGTGTTTGTTTCCAGTTGTAAAATCTTGTAGGTTGGGGTTTTTCTCTCTTTCTTTTTTCTTTTCTTTTTTCCTTTCACAACAGTCTGTAACAAAGAGTTTGATGGGCCAGCCAAGATGGCTGTGTGTATGATGTTTTACCTAGTGTAAGCTAGCTGCCTCTAGGTTCAGAAGTACTTGATGTTATTTTACAACAATAGGGTAGAATAATGGAGTGGCTTTTCAGCATGCTATTGATTAATTTTTGGGGGCTTCCTGATGCTCACAAGTCACTTATTAGTCGCTTTCGGGTTTACTGTTCCAAGTGAGTTTCTGGGTTTCAGTCTCCCCTCTTCTGCAAGCTGATAAAGGTAAAGACCAAGCTGATGTTCTCTGCACTGTATCTATTTCCCTTTACTCAGAGGAAAGAGAGGCCAGTCAGAGCCATGTGTGTTGACTGGCAGCAACGGAGAGGAGCTGAGACCTCATATATTGTTTGGGAAGAGATTGGAATAAGGCAGCTGCAGGTGTTGAAGGTTTGGGAGCAGAGACTGTTGCTGAGATGGTTGGGCAGAAGTGGAGGGGTTGATGTATGGTCAGTGAACAGTTGCTTTTCTTTTCAGGGCATCTGACTGGAAACTGGACCATCCGGACTGGACAGGGCGGCTTCGTGTCACTTCCAAAGGCAAAACTGCATACATAAAACTGGAGGATAAGATTTCAGGTAAGGGAAAAGGCTGTGGCTTGGCAAGACTGCGACTATGATTGCTGCTTATGAGCCTGTGCTTCTAAGCCTGCTCAGAGCTGTGCATGGCAGCCCTGGCCACACTTTAGGAAGAGGTTGCTCTCCTGAACACCCGATTCTTTGTCTGCAGGAGAACTTTTCGCCCAGGCTCCTATAGATCAATACCCTGGCATTGCAGTAGAGACTGTGACAGATTCCAGCCGCTATTTTGTCATTCGAATTCAGGATGGGACTGGTGAGTTGGGAGATCATGTATGTGCCAAGTGCTAGGGGTGGAGGAGACTTAGCCTGATGGAGCTGGGTGTATGCCAGGTGGATTGAAATGGTGTTGGGAGTGCTAAAAAGGCTGGGTAGCGTGC
The DNA here is from genome assembly GCF_018139145.2 of Gymnogyps californianus. Classification (NCBI taxonomy): domain Eukaryota; kingdom Metazoa; phylum Chordata; class Aves; order Accipitriformes; family Cathartidae; genus Gymnogyps; species Gymnogyps californianus. The sequence goes on along the minus strand of NC_059471.1, from coordinate 134,255,029 downwards.
CTGGAGGGGTAGGAAGGCAAGGTTAACAGAGGAGGGTTCTCTACGTTGCACAGAGTCCAGGGGCTGGGAAGGAACATTCAGTTTCTGAGAGTGCCGCATGGGAAGAAGGGTGCATCCTGAAGGCTAGGGACAATGAACTGCTGTGAGCTGCTGGTGTCCAGCTGCAGGTGTGTCAGAGGGAGGTAGCACAGAGTGGTTTAGGAGAAGCAGAAGGATTTTGGAGTGAATGAACACAAGGGCCCATTTGCAGGGCACCTCCAATGACTCCTCCTGTCTCCTTGCTAGGACGAAGTGCTTTTATAGGCATTGGCTTCACGGATCGTGGTGATGCCTTTGACTTCAACGTCTCTTTGCAGGATCACTTCAAGTGAGTTGTGCTTTTCTGGAATGCTGTTTTTCCTCTGGCCTGTAGAACATGGCGGGTGGTGGTGCATGTTCATTTAGCGCAGGCTTCCTTGGGATGGTCATGAAGCCCTACTCTGGCTCCATCAGGGACACTTGAGTGTGCTGCCAACTGTCATGCAAGCTAAGAGTCCTGCAGGGTCAGATCTGTAAGTCTTAAGCTTAGGTCCTGTGATGCTACAGGTGCAGTGTTAGACAGTCTCTTGGGTTTGTGGTGTTTGCAGCTTTTTGCTGTACTACACTGGGAGTAGGGAGGTAGCTGGTTTGACAAGGCAAGGTAGTTCTTTGGTGGGATGGGGAGAGGAACCATGCATTTTTCTGAAACCCTGTTCCCCTTTGCCACAGGGTCTTATGTCTTCCTCGTTTCTTTTTAGGTGGGTGAAGCAGGAGACTGAGATCTCCAAGGAGTCCCAGGAAGCTGACACACGTCCCAAATTAGACTTAGGGTTTAAGGAAGGGCAGACCATCAAACTGAACATTGGGGTAAGCAGCCCAGTTTACCCTGCTTCTTTCTCTGGATCTGCCAATGGAGACTCTTCCTCACTTGTGCTTTCTTTTTATACAGAACATGATGACAAAGAAAGGAGGAGCAGCCAAGCCCCGTGTGTCTGGATCAGGGGGCCTAAGCCTGCTGCCACCCCCACCAGGAGGCAAAATTGCAGTCCCTCCTATACCTCCCCCTTCTTCCACAGCCATTGCCAACCATGTCACACCACCACCCGTGCTGAAATCCAGTAACGTGAGCAGTGCAGGTAAACATTAGCATAGAGCAAATAGTCTGTCAGACACTAGTAGGTGCATAGAGAGGACTGAGGCCTGTTTCAGGGAACCGGTATTCAATCTAGTGCCAACAGTGCCCTGTAAGACGTGATGTGTCCTGAGGGCTTTGCTCTCTTTGACCTGAGGATCTCCATGCTTGTTTAATAATACCTGCTTGTTCTTGTTGCAAGGAGGACAGCATTGTAGCTCCTGTCCTTGCAAAAGGAGAAACCAAGCGACTTGGTCTAAACGATCTGGGGGGGATGGGTATGAAATTTAAATAGTTGGATTTTTCTGAACTTTAGGGCTTTAGGGGCACTGGCAAAGCTGTGTAGGGTGTCCAGAAAAGTACTGCACAGTCACTTGCTTTCTGCACAAAAATGCAAATAGACTTGTGGTTGTTGTTGAAAGATGCAGGAAAAGCACCTCTTGAGTGGCTTTGAATAGGGAGAGAGGAAGCTTTAGTATGAGCAGCAGAAAGAGGTGCAAAGTATAAGTGGGATTGTGGGTATAGTGGGTTATTTTTAAAATATGTATATAATTTTATATAATAATATATATTAGTTATATATAAAATAATAATAAAATATAAAAAAATACATATGTTGAACTTCATACATACATACATACATATATATATATATATATATATATGAGAAGTTCAACAAGGCCAAGTTCAAGGTCCTGCACCTGCGGTGGGGCAATCACTAGTATCAGTACACACTAGGGGATGAATGGATTGAGAGCAGCACTGCAGACGACGACTTAGGGATACTGGTGGATGAAAAATTGGGTATGAGCCGGCAATGTGTGCTTGCAGCCCAGAAAGCCAGTTGTGTCCTGGGCTGCACCAAGAGAACCGTGGCCAGCAGGTTGAGGGAGGTGATGCTCTCCCTCTACTCCACTCTTGAGACCCCACCTGGAGTACTGCGTCCAGCTCTGGTGTCCCCAGTACAAGAAGACATGGACTTGTTCGAGTGGGTACAGAGGAGGGCCATGAAAATGATCAGAGGGCTGGAACACCTCTCCTGTGAAGAAAGGCTGAGAGAGTTGGGGTGGTTCAGCCTGCAGAAGAGAAGCCTCTGGGGAGACCTTATTGCAGCCTTTCAATATACATAGGGAGCATAAGAAAGACAGAGAAAGACTTTTTACCAGGGCCTGTAGTGACAGGACGGGGGGCAATGGTTTAAACTGAAAGAGGGTAGATTTAGATTGGATATAAGGAAGAAATTCTTTACGGTGAGGGTAGTGAGGCACTGGAACAGGTTGCCCAGAGAAGTTGTGGATGCCCCATCATTGGAAGTGTTCAAGGCCAGATTGGACAGGGCTTTGAGCAGCCTGATCTAGTGAAAAATATTCCTGCCCATGGCAGAGGGGTTGGAACAAGATGATCTTTAAAGGTCCCTTCCAACCCAAACCATTCTGTGATTCTATAACAAAGAGGTTGCTGCAGTCTTCTGGATGCTGTACTGAAAGTGTTACCATACAGAGGTGTCTGGAGAGCTGATGATACTCTTGTGAAGGCAGAGACTTTAGCAGTGCTGTAGACAGATCAAAGTGAGAAGAAACCGCAAGCTTCTGAACAGGGCTGGGCTCCAGTGCGTGATTTGTACTGTTAAGGTGATGTCTGTTTAGCAACTGTTATGATTGCTGAGCTTGGGCTGAGTCTGAGCCTTATGTCTACTGGGAGAGGTAATATGTCACAAATCTGCCAGTTGGTATGCTAGGTGGAGACTGAATAGTTCTCGAAGACCATGTACCCCTGCAGCATGAGCTGGAGGCTCCATGCACATTCAGCAAAAGGAGCTGCTGTTATAACAAAATCCTTAAAAAGTCTAACCTCCTTCTGGAGGGAGAGCTGGAGTCCCTTCAAAGATTCTCTGTCCCTGCATCCAGCAGTTTGTGTAAGGTGACAGTTTAAATGCCTGTGGGGTTTTCTTCTTGATTATCTTGATTTTTTTTTCTTTTTTTTTTTTCTTCTGCCTTAGATATTCTATTAGACTTAGATGCTCCTGCATCTGCATCCAAGGCACCAGCATCAGCTACCACAGACCTCTGGGGAGACTTCAGCACTGCATCCAGGTAAACTATGGTGAAGGGAACTGCACAGAAGAAGGGTAGTGTCCTGATGGGCACTGGAAGAGCCATAAGTTAAGAAGTCTTATTAGATCTGCTCCTTTGATTCTCCTTTCTTTATTTCAGTGCTGTTCCCAATCAGGCTCCTCAGCAGTCCAACTGGGTCCAGTTCTGAATGGTCAAAGCAGTGGAATGGGACAAACTGATGACCAAGAGGCTCTAGAGGCACCAAATGGGATCAGAGGGGGCACAAACCTCTCTAGTCTTCAATCAAAAACAAAATCGGGACAATCCTTCCTTTTTAAACCAGATCTTCACTTCAGTCAAACTTAGTATTTTTGATCCCACAGTGAAACCACTGAACCTAAAGAGAACATACTGACTCCACAAGATGGGCAAGCAGGAGAGAGGTAGCCTCATCTCTTCCACCTACTTGGCCATTACATGGTACACCCTAGCTCTTTTTCCCTGTCTTTCCATACAGGGAAAGCAAGAATCCTGAAGAAGGTGGGTACAAGAGGAGGTTGGGTAGGTGCCTCTGCATTCCTTGTCCTTTAAATTTTCTCTGGTTAGACTGTTGCTTTTTGTGGCTGCTTTCAATAGTGACTCAAGTCTCTGCAGCTTGGCCTGCAGTGCTGAGGACAGCTGCATTTGGCTGCAGCTTGTAAATGGAAGCTGTAAGGCGATTGGTCTTGGCCTAACACAAAACCCTCTTTGATTAATTACATCTGTGGTGAGGAGTGAACCTCCCCATGCACGCACTACTCTTCCTCTCTTTGGTGCAATTCTTGATAGTGCTGGATGTTCCTGTGCTCTTGTGGGAGGAGTCATGCAAGTCCTTGAGTAGACCTGCTGCCATTGTGCTGTAGCTCCAGGTGGGCACCCCATCTTGAGGCTCCTTGTTTGGCTTGCAGGTTCACTGGAGGAACTTCTCTCACTTTCACTCCTTTCTCCCTCCCACCCCATGCAAAGGCCTCATTGTCATTGAGCTGTTTTAACTGGAAATAGCTTTAAAAAAAAAAAAGGCCTGTTTTTATAATTTGGTAGTTACTTGCACTAGATGACAACCAGGTAATCCCACCACTCAGCATTTCATGTTCCTGCGCCACTATCCTGAGCCCTGGCCTTGTGTTGTGACTTGGCACTGTGTTACAAGTATTGCATATCCATGCCACAGTAAGAACTATGGTGCGACAGTGGATTATTCTCTGGTGAAGGGACAGTCTCCTTCCCCTTTTCAGCTCACACTTATCATTTGGGCAAGAAATGTATAGTAGGCCCAATCTTGAGAACTGTGGCAGCAAAATTCTCCCACCTGTGTTCCTTCTTGTGGCTTTTCTGGATGTGAGCTGGTTAGTGTAACTTGGATTTTTTTTTTTTTTTTAATTTATTTTTAATGTGCCTCAAACCCCCTCTATTTCCCGTGTGGTTTAGGGGGTTAGAAAGAGGTAAAAGACCCTTACTCTCTGCTGTTCTCTTTGGGAGAGTTTCCTAAGGCCCTTTGATCTGGACACTATTCCATCTTCAGCAGCTGTGGATGTGACCAGATCACATCCAGATGTAAGTCTGCTGATTACTCTGGGCGAAGCCTGTGGGGAGGCTGGAAACCTCACAATGCTAGCTACCCTCTGTGCTAGCTGATAAGACAAAACACTGGCTGGGAAGGTGGTCTGAGTGATTCTTCTACAGCTGTACCCAGTTACTAGAACACTAGGGGTTTGATACTTCTCTGGAAGGCTTCTTCCTGTTTTGAACAGTCAACCAGCAGCAACACTTTTGTAACTGGGATACACTCTGCTAGCACACCTGTGCAAGTAAATTTTTCCCTCTGGGCAAAGATTTCCTGGTGAGGCTTTTACAAGAGAGTAGTTAGCTGTATGCACCTTGTACTTGCAAAGGTCTCTTGTCGTTTTTGTCTTCTTACTACACTGAGGGCATTTTGGAGACAAAGCTTAACTTAGACCATCCCTCTGGGAAGCAAAATTCTTGAAAATAGCTCTAAAGCTGCTGCAGTTCCACTTGTGGAAGTGGGGACCAGATTGCTCTTGGATGTATTTTAAGTAGTCATTTAATCCTGATCCCCTGGCTCTCTTGGTGTTCCCCCTGCCGCCCCTCCCCCATCTTCATAGTCACTCCTGCAGTCTCATTGTGCTTAAATTTCCTGCCTCCTCTGAATTTGTGGGTGGCTATAATCTGCTAGCGATGTCATGGACTCTGCTAGTTAGCTTTTTGGGGGGGGTTTTTTGGTTGGTTGTTTTTTTTTTTTCTCAAATCATTGTGAGGTCCTGTCATTTCAACTATGTATCAGTTCCCCAAACCAGGGAAGTTCGTGGCACCAATTAACAACTAACTAGGAGCCTCTTCTGTATTGTCTTAGTATTCTGGAGATAATATATTATGTATTTGAAAAGCTGAAGAAGCAAAAATTAAAGATATATGTATATAAAGCATAAGATGTACTGGTGCAAATGGTAATTAAACAAGTAATATTGGGGAAAAGAATGTCATGAGTCTTCTAAGTTGTCAAATTGTTGTTGCTTTGGAAGCCCTGCAGATTGAAGTTCTGTATGTCTCCAGCAAGATCCTAGTAGCCTACTTACCCTTCTGCAAGTGCATTATGGCCTGCAGACTGCACAAGAGCAACTTTAGGAGTGAACGGGTTCAGGCTCTGTCTGGGCGAAGAAGTAGGAGCATGGAAGAAGGACACAAAAATGACCTGTGGCTGTTCCAAATGGGCTAAAAAAATCAAGCAAACAACAACATGGAAACAGGCCTGACTGTAGGGGGGTGTGTGTGATGCTTGATAAGAATGTGGATAAAACTAGCAAGTGAGAAAACTTAGTTGCCCTGCCATTTAGCATTTCAGACATTAGAGGCTTCTACACCCTGCAGATGTTTTCAGAATTTATTCTTGCCATGCTTGTAAATGGGAAGCAGTCTCTCTGCTGGCTGCAGAGATGAGCAAGGTGAGCTGAGCGGGCCCTTTGTCAGGGAGCAGCAAGGGCAGGCTGCTCTGAAAGGGAGAGCAAGCTGGAAGCTGAGTCACAGCAAGGCAGGCAGGGGCAGTGGCCTCGCTGACAAAGGAACAGTCCCACAGTACCTGATCAGGAAGACCAGAGCAGGTCAGGATGAGGATTTAGATCAGCAGGGTACATGGCCAGGCATGGGCATGGCTGCACTAGCTCAGGCAGGGCTCAAGGATGAGAACCTTAGCTGAGATAAGCTTGCAGGCAAACCTTGCTGAGGTTTCTCAAAGCCAGACACCTATATTATTCAAGCTGGACCTGAGTCCAGGCAACCAGTCCCACAGAAGATTGAGAATATGCTCAGGGCCCTCACATTCTTCTATCAAGCCCGCTCACGGCCATCTCTTCTTGCACAGCTACGCTTGCTTGCTGTTCCTCTGCCAGACAGCAAAGCTCTACATATGGTTGTGTTGAAAGTACAATGAAGTTTTGTGGCCTGGCTAAAGATGAGAAGTCTTAACCTTTTAAGTCAGCTGTTTGACACCAGTAAACGCTGGTGTCATTGTCAAATATTCCAGCATCTGTGGCAAAAAAAAAAAAACAACTCTACATTTCTTCAGATCTAGGAGCAAAGCTGTTATCCTGTTCTGGTGAATAGGGTGAATATGTTGCATAGGTCCTGGCCAGGCAGAAGGTGAAGGGTCTTGTCCGTAAGCTGTGGTGAAGCTTCTCTGACTTTTCAGTAGGTACTTGCAGCAAAAAGGGTTTGAATAGCCTAAGAGGGTATTTCTCCAGAGTAGGAGGATCTTCAGGTGAGGTGTACCTAAGGGAGGTGCTGGGATATACTCCTGTTTGTGCATAGAGAAGCATAGAGGACTGGGAAACAGTTCGTGAGGGAGAGCTTAGTCCTCTCTGGAGATCTTCCCAGTCCCCATGTCTTTCCTCACAGTGAGGCCTGCTAGAATGCAACAGCTTGATGTGTCTTGTGTAAATCTTCTCCCTCTCCTTGGCGACCATCAGGAACAATCTTTGCATCCCCACTGGGAGAAGTTGGCTGTGACGGTAAGTTACTGGTGAAATGACTTGGCCTGTGACTGGACTGGCTGAATCCTCCCACCTCTTCCTGCATTTTCTGTTGCCAGTGGTTTCTTCTAATGTAGCAGAAGCCCGTATGCAGGCTGCTTGAGACCTACAGTATGTGATGTTTCAGACAATAGCATTCTCTAAGTAAAGGACTAAGGCTAGACCTTTAATGTGGATCAGCAGATCAAACTGAGCAATATCTCCCGAACATTTATTATGTTCCACACAATAGATCAACTGGTTTCCTTAGGCAGCTGGGAAGAGCTGCCTTCAGTTTGAGAGAGACAATGGTCAAAGGGGGAGAAAAGTTCATGCCAAATGGGAGACAGACTGTAGCACATAGAAAGAGTCAAGAAGCAAGTGTCAAAGGGAAGACCCCAGTTTTGTCTGGTTATTGGTTGTCATTTCTTTCGCGAGAGCTGTAGTTGAGGTGGGATGTGAGCGTCTCCCCCCTTCCCCCGTTAATTCTGTTCTACGTTCTGTGACTTAACTGTTCCTACTACAGCCACACAATATGCATCGCAGGCACAAACTTGCTAGCTTTAACAAAGCCTTGGTGCTGTGTGTGGACTCCCGAAGAAATGGAGAGGAAGAAATGTCCATTGGAGGAAATCAAACAAAATAAAAACCAAACAAGAAACCAAAACCCCCAAAGTCTTCCTGAGCTTTGGTGATGAGGGAACAGAATCTGAACTTGAACTCATCCTGTTAAATCAGCATAAACCTACAAAGCTCTAGGAGGGAGCACAACTGGGCTGTTAATGCATAAAAAGAGATCACTGGGGCCTATGTAGTTAACACCCATTGTAATGCCTCCAGGTCTAGGCAATCCATTGAGTGCTCATTACATTATGTGAACAATAGATTCTCAGTCTAGAGACCATTTTAGGTCTCTTTCTTCCAAATTAATAGCTTTGTCCATGCTAATAGTCAGGAAAAGCACATTGCAGGATGTAGTGCCCTGCTAGTTTGATAGCTTAATTTTGCCAGCTACCATTAGCTATAGCTGTGTGTCCTCATCCAGAGTTGGGGCTCTGACAGATGTTCCTTGAAGCTGCCTCTGAGCATGGGAAGATGAGTGAGCAGCAGCTGGTGCACGTGGTGGCTCCCGACCAGAGCCACGTTTTGCCAGCTGTCACTGCTAGGAGCCTGTGGTGAACTTCTTGCATCACTTGTGTTTGGGGCAGGCCAGCCAGGTAACTTGCAATGGCCTGCTTTCCCTTTTCTTTCCCAGGCATTGTAGGATGGCAACTCCTGCATGTTGGGGCAGGGGCAGCCAGCTTGCTTAGGAGACCAGCTTTTTAATCCTTGAAGCAGTCTGAAGAGACGATCCCTGAAGGAGGGAGCTGCCTGTAACTTGCAGCCTTTGTGTTGAGTCTTGTGTTTTAGCGATGTAAAGAGGTGTGGCGCTCCCCTGCCCTCCTAGCCTGGTCTGCAAGCCTGGCTGGGTTGGTGACACCTGCGACCAGGGCTTGCAAGTTCAGTCTCACCCATGACCATGTGCTGCCATCTGCTGCTGAATCCCCTTGTTGGCGGGGCTTCTGGCAATCCCTGGGCTCAGCCACTATCTCCAGGGACCGGCCTGGGCCCTCAGCAGTCGGGAGGGGGCGGATGCAGGCAAACATCACCCGGGACCTGGTGGAAGTGCTCTCTGAAAAGAAATCGCAGCTGGCATCTGTCAGCGGGAGCATGCCGACTACTGGGTTGGCTGCCTGCAGTGACCTCCCCTGGGCAGGGGAGAGCTGTGCCTGGGAGGGATGTGGGCAAGGGCTCGACCTGGGTATGGAACAAGCCACAAAGCAGAACTGCAGCATCTGGAGGTGTCCCCAGGAGCATCTGAGATAGAAGGGAAAGGAAAGGGTGTCTTGACTTTAGCATGCAGGAGGCACAAAGGAGAAGGAGGTAGGCAACCATAAGATGCCAGAACAAGAACTTTGGTGGGTCTGGTTTAAAATGGACCATAGCAGCTTTGGGTGACAGCAGAGTTTGTATTGGCTTTTACTGAACGCTTCCCTTGGTCGCATAGCACCTTTGCCTTCATGTCCACCAGTATCATAACTTGTCATTCAAATGCTTTCCTGAATGACTTAAAACTGACCCAGGTCAAGTTTACAGAAGCACGGTTTAAAGTTTTTTATTTTTTTTCCTTCATCTCTCTTGACAGTTTGGCAATAATGGAACTGATGCTTCCAAATATATCCGTGTTCTGCTATCCTAACACCCTCTGTGCTTCATTCAGTGCCCTCATGCACAGACAGCATAAGTGTAGGGCTTGGAATCGAGATGTCCCAGGGCAGGCACATATCTCCTCTTGTGGTCTACCAGTGCGCATGCATCTGTTGTCTTTAAAATTTGGCCCATAGGAACTGAACTCCTCCTAGTCTTTTTTGAAGTGAAGTCTAAGCACTTGTCCATAGGCACTGATTATGGTGTTAAGCAAACTGTTCAAAGATGTGTGGAGATGCTACATCAGTAGTGCTACACAAACCGTCGCTTTGGTTAGCTGGCAGGGACAACTGGATTCCAGTGAGCAGCAGTGCCAAGAGGATAGGGGTAAGAGTGCATTGTCTTTGGAGAATATGTGCTAAGGGGCTATAGATACAGCAGCATAGGCTGCATGTCTGGCCCAGAGTTCGGGGTTGCTGTCACTAATACCTAAAGCTGAAGTCGATACCAGGGGTACATGTAGAAGCATGCTTGGAAATGACCACTGCATAGGTTTTGGGTAGAACACCAGGAAAAGTCCTTAAGCAATATATTCCATACAGAAATAGGGTTACTGTAAGCAGAGAACTTGCCCTGGGTAGCCTGGTCTAGCTTCAGAAGTAGCCCTGCTTTGAGCAAGATTTGAACAAGATACCTCCAGCCTGGACTATTTCCTAGCACAACTTCTGTGCTAGGCTGTGGTGAGGTGGGTCCTGCGGTGGGCCAGCAGTGTCTGGTGAGACGTCTGACATGGCGTTGGTAGGTGGTGGGGAACACTGAGGTCTGACAGTGATCCTTCAGTTCAGGAAGGGCAGAGGCTGTGCAAGGACCAGCGTGGTGTGCTGTGCCTGCCCAGTCTTAAAATGCTAAATAGGCAAATAACTGTGAACTGGAGGCAGAGTCTAAGAGATGAGGGCCATGGTGCTGCAGGCCAGCATGAGTCAGCAAGGAGCACTTTGCCCTCTGCGTCAGTCCCAGCCGGCAGCTCCGGGGCCTGCAGGGAGTCAGCAGCACGGGGCCTTCGCCCTCTGAGTCAATGCCGGCTCCGTGCCGGAGGCTGGCACCCAGGAGCGCCGTTTGCCCGCGCTTCGCTTTACTGTGCTGACGCCGACTTCAGTGTCCTAGCGTGGTAAAAGTGGGTGATGTGGGCACCTGGAGAGTGTGCCCTTCAAAAACAAAAAGTGCCCTTCCCCATCTGACTGTGTTGACATCTGTGTTGTGAGGAGGCTCCTGTGTGCGGTTGAACCCCAAAGCTAGAGCCCTCACTGCCTGGCATTAAAACTTCCCCAGTGTATTTCAGTGATGAGGTGCCAGGGTGTGTCCGGCTGAGCTGACTGTACTCCCTGGGTTTAATTCAGCTTTCTACGGTTGTTTCCAGACTGCTTTTGCCTTGTCCCATCCTGACTGGACGCGTAGGGTGGCTGCGCTGTTCTGGAGGGAGGTGGTGTCACTCATCCCGCTGCTGGCCAGCAAGAGCATAGTGTGCGATGGGCGCAGAGGCTCCAAATGGCGTGCAGGGCCTTCTTGGCTATAGGGCGCAGGGTAAGGGTCAGCGCAGGCCATTTACAATCTTCCTGATAAATCTACCCTTAAGGACAGGAGCAGCGTGAGGGAGCCACGCGATGCCCTCGCTGAGGCAAGCTCTGCAGGGCCCGGGAGGTTTGTGCTGCTGTTCCAGTGCCATCTGGTGGGACAGCCTAACCAGTGCAGCTCTCCCCAAAACCTCCCTCTGAGAAGGCTTTACTGCATTTCCCTCATGTGCATGGAGAGGATGTGAGGATGTGGAGGGAAACAGCTTGAGATCAAATAAGAGTGGGCCTAAGGTTACAGCATGGGTCTGGGTGACCTTACCTGATAGCCCCCATGCTTGCTTGGTGACTGCGGTAGTTTTCCATTTTTGTGCTTGTCTTTCCACTCCCTCTGCTCCCCCTTCAAAAGAGGGAGATGAGGTGCATTCACCTCACTGGGCAGAGGTGTAGCCAAACTGAATTCAAGGCTGTTGAGATCTGTGCGATCCTTGGACAGAACTGACAATGAAGCATGAAGGATTGCTTCTGTGGGGAGGTGTTACGCGGCCACAGCTTGTTCATGCAAATCCCACATGCTAAACTTCACAGCCCTGTCTCTGAAACAGGCCACTAGGTCTGACCAGGACTTGGATCTGGCCCAGGTTTGGACTCAGATGTGCAGCTGTGCCAAGCAACTGCAGTATCTGGATCTGATCTCCAACAATATCTGTCCTTGAGATGTGTGGCTTAGATCCAAAAGAGGAAGGGGGTGAAGGTGTGATGTTCCCAGTAATGGCATAAAACAAAGCTGTGAGATAATGCATCTGAATGTGTCCTCTGTTGGCTTTGGTTGGATAATTTGTTAATTAGAGGAAATAAATGAAACATATCTTTTCTCTTCTGAAGAAGCAATCCTGGGTTAATGGTATATGTAAAGAGGTGGGTTGCGGCTTCTTGTCCGTTTGAAGGTTCCCTGGATACTGTTCTTCCTTCTCTTATTCCTTCTCTTACACCTGAGGGATTTTGGGAGCCTATCATCACAGGTGAGCACACTACTTTCCAAAGCTGACTGAGTTTGAGCTTCCTCAGCTCAGATAGCTTTGGAACATGGTCTGTTCTGCTTGAAACCCTTAGCTCTTGCTAAAACTTGGCAGAGATGTGGGCAGGGGAGGGATGCACAAACCCTTTTGGGGAGGAACATTTCTTTCTCATCTCTCCTACTTTTCTTTCCTTCCACCATGTTCTGCATGGTACTGTAACCATAGCATTTTGGGGAGCTGCTGGTCTCTGTCTGTCCTAGTTTCGGCTGGGACAGAGTTAACTCTCTTCTTAGTAGCTGGTACAGTGCTGTGTTTTGGATTTAGTGTGAGAATAATGTTGATAACACTCTGATGTTTTAGTTGTTGCTAAGTAGCACTTAAGCCAAGGACTTTTCAGTTTCCCATGCTCTGCCAGCAAGCAGGTGTGCAAGAAGCTGGGAGGGAGCATAGCTGGGGCAGCTGACCTGAACTAGCCAAAGGGGTATTCCATACCATGGAACGTCATGCCCAGTATATAAACAGGGGGGAGTTGGCCAGGAGGGGCGGATAGCAGCTCGGGAACTAACTGGGCATCGGTCAGCGGGTGGTGAGCAATTGCATTGTGCATCACTGGCTTTTTTTTTCTTTCCCCCCTCCCCTTCCTTTTTTTGTTATATTCCTTTTCATTACTATTATTATTATTATATTTCATTATTACTATTGTTAGTATTATATTTTACTTTAGTTATTAAACTGTTCTTATCTCAACCCACGAGTTTTACTTTTTTTTTTTTTTTTCCCTTTCCTCCTCCTCACTGCACTGGGATGGGGAAGGGGGAAGCAGCTGTGTGGTGCTTAGTTGCTGACTGGGGTTAAACCACGACAGCCTTTTTGGCGCCCAACGTGGGGTGTAAACGGTTGAGATAACAACAGATCTGACCAGAGCGTGTTAAAACGAATTTGTTATTTGTTGTATTGTATTAGTTTAGTCGCTGGTCACAATGTTGGTTTATTGGCTCTTAGAGTTGTGGTGTTCATTCTTAAGAGTTGTGTTATGTATCACCTCACTTGCCGTATATAGTCCCTGTGCTGCTGCTTATCACCCATAAGGTGAGGTGGATTAAGGTTTTCACTTTGCTTTACTACGTAACACTCGTTTATGGTACGATAAAATTATCGGTTGTGGGACTAATCCAGTATTTGTACTCAGCATTGCTGTTATCTCCATACTTCGGGAGCTATCTAGCGGAAACTGTTAATAATTACACCCTTTACCTTTTCTCCTCGGAGAGCCAATCTATGGGGGAGACACCTTCCTTCACCTTCCCCTCCTCCTCCAGGCTAATTACAGTAGTGTTTGAGAATTTTGAAAATTTTGAATATCTTTGGAATGTTGAAACTAACATGGTTCTATTGCTAGGAACTAGCAATTCCTGAATGTGGTTCAGGTCTTGTTTAGGGTTAAACAACTATTTAAGAGGATCACCCAGAGATCTGCCCCAAAGCTGCAGAGTTATGAGTGGCAGGGTGTGTGGGGTAGCATGAGTAAATGCCGAGGACGGTGGGAACTCCAGTGTTTTGGAACTTCACCCTGGAACAAGTGCAGAATCCTGAAAAACTAGTAGAACATTTGGAAAAAGTATGCTGTCACCCCGACAATTCCAGGGAGACACAAATCACTGCAATGTGCTGGGGCCTGGCTCATGCCTACCGAGCTCTGTTTAACATTATTCAAGGAGAAGCGAAGGTCTCTGGATCTGACAACAAGATGACAGCCACTGCAGCCCCTCCAGCCCCGGCGACAGGCACTGCAGCCACTCCGACCCCAGCAACAGATGCTGCAGCTACTCCAACCCCAGCAACAGACATTGCAGCCACTCTGACCCCCATGACGCCCGTGATAGGCACTGCAGCCCCTCCGACCCCGGGCAACAGGTACTACGGTTACTGCAACACCTGTGACAGGCACTGCAGCTGAACCAGAGAACCAACCCATGCCGGTATCAGTTACCCCTGTACAGAAGAAGAAATACTCAAAAAAGACAGCTCGCTTAGCAAAGGATGAAGGTGAACTAGGGCCATCACGAGAACAGGAGGAAGAGGCAGAACCGGAGATAATCACTCGATCCCTATCCCCGAGTGAGCTGCGAGATATGCGAAAAGATTCCAGCCGTCGTCCAGGTGAGCACATCATCACCTGGTTGCTCCGATGCTGGGATAACAGGGCCGGTAGCTTGGAATTAGAGGGTAAGGAGGCCAAGCAGTTGGGATCCCTTTCTAGGGAAGGGGGTATTGACAAGACAATTGGAAAAAAACCACAAGCCCTCAGCCTCTGGAGGCGACTTCTATCGGGCGTGAGGGAAAGGTACCCCTTCAAGGAAGATGTTATATGTCAACCAGGCAAGTGGACCACCATGGAGAGAGGTATCCAGTATCTGAGGGAATTAGCCATGCAGGAGATGGTTTATTATGACCCAGACGATGGGCAGTTACCCACAGATCCAGATGAAGTCCAATGCGCACGACCCATGTGGCGGAAGTTTGTACGAAGCGCACCATCGTCGTATGCCAATGCATTGGCAGTAATGGACTGGAAAGACGAGGAGGGACCAACAGTAGATGAATTGGCTCGCCGACTTCGGCAATATGAAGAAAGTCTCACTTCCTCCCTCATCGTGGCTGTGGAGAAACTGCCAGACATAATAGCTGAGAAACTGTCCCAGGAGTTCCACTGATTTGAGGATAAGTTCTGCCTCCCACCTGCACGGACCAATATCTCAGCTATTAGGAATAAGTGTCCCTCTGCTCAAGAGAGAGGAGATAGAAGGTACACACCACGGGGTATCCTGTGGTCTTACCTGCGTGAGCATGGAGAGGATATGATGAAGTGGGATAGAAAACCTACCTCGGTCCTAGATGCACGGGTGCGTGAATTGCAAGGAAAAACAATCACAAATGAGGGTTCTTCCAGGAAAATTGCTGCTTCAGCCTCCAGTGAGCACTGTGAGCGGTGTGGCAGACAGAGTGGAAGGGCTGATCTTACTCCCGATCCTATGAGAAAGAATTCCAATCCATTTTTACAAAGAGTGAGTGGAGAATCCTATGACCGGGACTAGAGGGGCCCTGCCTCCAGCCAGGTGGAGGAGAGGGACAACTGGTTTTACTGGACTGTGTGGATTCGATGGCCTGGCACATCAGATCCACAGGAGTAAAGCCCCAGTAGACACCGGTGCACAGTGTACTCTAATTCCATCAAGCTATAAAGGGGTAGAACCTATTTGTATTTCTGGAGTGACAGGGGGATCTCAACAGCTAACTGTATTGGAGGCTGAAATAAGCCTAACTGGGAATGAGTGGCAAAAACACCCCATTGTGACTGGCCCAGAGGCCCCATGCATTCTTGGCATAGATTATCTTAGGAGAGGGTATTTCAAGGACCCAAAGGGGTATCGGTGGGCTTTTGGTATAGCTGCCTTGGAGACAGAGGGAACTGAACAGTTGTCCACCTTACCTGGTCTCTCTGAGGACCCTTCGGTTGTGGGGTTGCTGAGGGTCGAAGAACAACAGGTGCCGATCGCTACCACAAGGGTGCACCGGCAGCAATATCGCACCAACCGAGACTCCCTGATTCCCATCCATATGCTGATTCGTCAACTGGAGAGCCAAGGAGTGATCAGCAGGACTCGCTCACCCTTTAACAGCCCCATTTGGCCAGTGCGAAAGTCTAATGAAGAACGGAGACTAACAGTAGACTATCGTGGCCTGAATGAAGTCACGCCACCGCTGAGTGCTGCCGTGCCAGACATGCTAGAACTTCAATATGAACTGGAGTCAAAGGCAGCCAAGTGGTACGCCACAAGTGATATTGCTGATGTATTTTTCTCAATCCCTTTGGCAGCAGAGTGCCGGCCACAGTTTGCTTTCACTTGGAGGGGCGTCCAGTACACCTGGAATCGACTGCCCCAGGGGTGGAAACACAGCCCCACCATTTGCCATGGACTGATCCAGAATGCACTGGAAAAAGGTGGAGCTCCAGAACACCTGCAATACGTTGATGACATCATTGTATGGGGCAGCACAGCAGAAGAAGTTTTTGAGAAAGGGGAGAAAATAATCCAAATCCTTCTGGAAGCCGGTTTTGCCATAAAACAAAGTAAGATGAAGGGACCCGCACAGGAGATTCAGTTTTTAGGAATAAAATGGCAAGATGGATGTCGTCACATCCCAATGGATGTGATCAACAAAATAGCAGCTATGTCTCCACCAACTAGTAAACAGGAAACACAAGCTTTCTTAGGTTTTTGAGAATGCATATTCCAAATTATAGTATGATTGTAAGCCCTCTCTATCAAGTGACCCGGAAGAAGAACGATTTTAGATGGGGCCCTGAGCAACAACAAGCCTTTGAACAGATTAAACGGGAGATAGTTCATGCACTACCCCTTGGGCCAGTCTGGGCAGGACCAGATGTTAAAATGTGCTCTACACTGCAGCTGGGGAGAATGGCCCTACCTGGAGTCTCTGGCAGAAAGCACCAGGGGAGACCTGAGGTCAACCTCTAGGGTTTTGGAGTTGGGGATATCGAGGATCTGAGGCCCGCTATACTCTGACTGAAAAGGAGATATTAGCAGCATATGAAGGAGTTCAAGCTGCTTCAGAAGTGGTTGGTACTGAAACACAGCTCCTGTTGGCACCCCGACTGCCGGTGCTGGGCTGGATGTTCAGAGGGAAGGTCCCTTCTACACATCATGCAACTGATGCTACATGGAGTAAGTGGATTGCACTGATCACACAACGAAGTCGAGTAGGAAATCCCAGTCGCCCAGGAATTCTGGAAGTGATCACAGACTGGCCAGAAGGCAAAGATTTTGGAGTATCACCAGAGGAGGAGGTAACGTGTGCTGAAGAGGCCCCACTGTATAATAAACTGCCAGAAAATGAGAGGCAATATGCCCTGTTCACTGATGGGTCCTGTCGCATTGTAGGAAAGCATCGAAGGTGGAAGGTGGCTGTATGGAGTCCTGTGCGACAAGTTGCAGAAACTGCAGAAGGAGAAAGTGAATCGAGTCAGTCTGCAGAGGTGAAAGCCATCCAGCTGGCTTTAGACATTGCTGAACGAGAAAAATGGCCAATACTTTATCTCTATACTGACTCATGGATGGTGGCAAATGCTCTGTGGGGGTGGTTGCAGCAATGGAAGCGGGGTAACTGGCAACACAGAGGTAAACCCATCTGGGCTGCCGCATTGTGGCAAGACATTGCTGCCCAGCTAGAGAACCTGGTTGTGAAAGTACGTCACGCAGATGCCCACGTACCTAAGAGTCAGGCCACTGAAGAACATCAAAACAATCAACAGGTAGACAAGGCTGCTAGGATTGAAGTAGCTGAGGTAGATCTGGATTGGCAACATAAGGGTGAATTATTCATGGCTCGGTGGGCCCATGACACCTCAGGCCACCAGGGAAGAGATGCAACATATAGATGGGCTCGTGATCGAGGGGTGGACCTGACCATGGACACTATCGCACAGGTTATCCATGAATGTGAAACATGCGCTGCAATTAAGCAAGCCAAGCGGTTAAAGCCTCTTTGGTATGGAGGATGATGGCTGAAATATAAATATGGGGAGGCCTGCAGATCGACTATATCACACTCCCACAAACCCCAAGGTAAGCGCTATGTGCTTACAATGGTGGAAGCAACCACCGGCTGGCTGGAAACATATCCCGTGCCCCATGCCACTGCCCGGAACACTATCCTGGGCCTTGAGAAGCAAATCTTACGGCGACACAGTACCCCAGAAAGAACTGAGTCAGACAATGGGACTCATTTCTGGAACAATCTTAAGATGCCTGGGCCAAAGAGCACGGCATTGAGTGGGTGTATCACATCCCCTATCATGCACCAGCCTCCGGGAAAATCGAGCGATACAATGGATTGTTAAAGCCTACATTGAGAGCAATGGGTGGTGGGACTTTCAAACATTGGGATACACATTTAGCAAAGGCCACCTGGTTAGTCAACACTAGAGGATCTGTCAATCGAGCTGGCCCTGCCCAATCAGAACTTTTACATACTGTAGAAGGGGATAAAGTCCCTGTAGTGCACATAAAAAATATGCTAGGAAAAACAGTTTGAGTTACTCCTGCCTCAGGCAAAGGCAAACCCATTCATGGGATAGCTTTTGCTCAAGGCCTGGGTGCACTTGGTGGGTGATGCGGAAGGATGGGGAAGTCCGATGTGTGCCTCAAGGGGATTTGATTTTAGGTGAGAACAGCCAATAGATTAAATTGTATGGTATTAATTGCTATATAATCTTGCCACCGTATGTCATCATCATTATAATTGTTATATGCTATATTAATGGTATTACAGTAAGAATTACTTAGATTAATGAAGAATGAACTTTGACAAAACCCGAGTGAAGTGCAGTAGTGATGGAACCAGGACTGACTTCAGTATGCAACAATCCAACACTACACACCATCCTCCTGCTGCGCCCAATGTCACCTGCCTGCCACATCACACCGAAGCCCAATCCTATTCTACCGACTGAGTGGACTCCTGCCCAGACAGACTGTTACAACAGATGGAGCCCAAAGTCATGGACTGAATGAACTCAACAGACATTTGGTAGAGACGGCCCATAGACCGCGGGAATGATATCTGTAGGTATATATTAAAAGACAGGAAAAGTGGTGGTGATTAATTGGAAATGTATCAGAAAGTGTGGGATCTGGGCATAACGTAAATGGTATAGAATAAGGGGTGGATATTGTCCTGGTTTCGGCTGGGACAGAGTTGACTCTCTTCTTAGTAGCTGGTACAGTGCTGTGTTTTGGATTTAGTGTGAGAACAATGTTGATAACACTCTGATGTTTTAGTTGATGCTAACTAGTGCACTTATCTTAAGCCAAGGACTTTTCAGTTTCCCATGCTCTGCAGACAAGCAGGTGTGCAAGAAGCTGGGAGGGAGCATAGCCGGGGCAGCTGACCTGAACTAGCCAAAGGGGTATTCCATACCATGGAACGTCATGCCCAGTATATAAACAGGGGGGAGCTGGCCAGGAGGGGCGGATCATGGCTCTGGCATCGGTCAGCGGGTGGTGAGCAATTGCATTGTGCATCACTTGTCTTTTCTTGGGTGTTATTTTGTTGTTGTTGTATTCTTTTTCATTACAATTATTATTATTCTTAGTTAGTAGTGTATTTTATTTTTACTTTAGTTATTAAGCTGTTCTTAACCCACGAGTTTTACTTTTTTTTCCTTTCCTCCTCCCCACCCCACTGGGAGGGGGAGGGGGAAGCAGCTGTGTGTTGCTTAGTTGCTGGCTGGGGTTAAACCACGACACTCTGAACAGATTTTCTCATACAATGTATAATCTGACATTTTTCTTTACGTGTGCCAGTAGTTACCTCAGAGCCCATTATTTTATGTGTGAAGTTAGGGCTGATTTTCCTAAAGTGCGTTGCTTCATTAACCATTTCCCTAAAGAGCATTGCTTACCTACACAGGACTCTCTCTGTCCTTTTATCACCCTGCTACTCAGTCTCATCCTTCTGCAGTTCTTTGCAGTTGGCTCTTGAATAACTGCCCTGAATAATTTGGTATCATTAGCAGATTTTGTCATATCATTCCTCTTTGCCATGTTGAAGGAAATGTTAGCATGTGTCCTATCACAGACCTGGTAGAGCTCTGTAGGTGCTCTCCCTCCACTGAGGGAACAGATCATTAATTCCTACCCACCTTTCCTGTCTACTTACCATGAAAAGATCTGGCTTCTTATCCCATGGCTGCCCACTTTCCTTAGAAGTGTTTGGTGAGGAACTTCACAGGTAGCTAGATTATTCTCATGCATATGATTATTGACCCCTTCAAAGAACTACAAGAGGCAAGATTTCCTTACAAGAGTTATATTGACTTTTCCCAAAGTACATCATACTTATACATTTGTCCATTAATTTTATTCTTTTGTTATAATTTCTATTAAGTTGGCCACTACAGATGTCAAACTTTTAACTTCCTAAATCTCCCTAGACTTCTCCCCTCCTCCCTCTTTGATATACTCCTTGCCATCCTGCGACTTGCTGATTAAAAGGCGGTTTAAGGCAAGAGGGCACCCACTGCTATTAGCAACTGTTTCACACCTGAATTTCTTGGGAACCCCTGGGACCATCTTGCCCAGACCTACTAATTCCATACCTTTTGCAAAATCACTTTTATTTTGGACAGGTCCTTTGGTTTAGTCCCCCACAAAACAGGGTTCTTGTGTGGGAATTTCTCAAATTTCTTCCACTGTTGCAAATAATTAATTTAGCTTTGTTTCAATGTTCTTGTTCTCTGACTGCTTCTTTTATACCCTGCTCTTCAGTTGTCCTCAAAGCTTGTGAAAAGGCTTCTGCTTTTGGTAGCCATAGGAAAGGATTTATTACTAGTTCTGATGGCTTCTGCTAGTTGTTTTTCAGATGCTTCTTTACCTTTGCTTTGTTGTGGTTTTACACTTTATGGAGGTCATGATCATTTAAATTTTCCTCATTTGGATGTAAGGTCAGCTTGTTGAAGAATGCATACTGATAATCCCTTTGGCTCGACATTTTAGCCACATCAGCTTCCTTTTGCCTTTTGTCAAATCTTCTAAAGAGGTGCTAGGTATTGGCTTTGGGCTGCCAATGTGATGTCCCTGTGTAACCTCCATGCCACTTGTGATGACTGAATTCCCTCAGCTGCCCCTCTCCATCCTGACTGGCTTGTAACAAGTGTCTCACTTGCCTGCAGCTTCCACCACAGCTGTGCTCAATTTCAAAAGGGGATTTTTTTTGAATGTATGGGGTCACAGCTTTAGGATTCAAGTCCTTCTCTTTGCTTGTGAATTCAATTTTAGCTCAACTGGTTCAGCTTGATTTTCAAAAGAAGTAAGGCACGTGCAATGGTGCTGTCTCCTCTGCTGTTACATGGACCTACTTGCTAAATTGGGTGAAACTGGCTGTGAGGTGAAAGGCTTGCAGATACTACCTTACTCAAACTTCATTGACAGGTAGGGGCGAAAGAGCGTTAGTGCTTCTGCTGCCTTCTGTTTGGGTCAGCTAGCCAAATGGCGCCTGCACATCTTGCAGAGCAACCACCTAAAGGCAGCAGCTGGAGCATGAGTAACGAGGGAAAGCAGGACTGTTGTGGTGAGCAAACCACATGGGACATGAGTCCCGGAAAGGAGCTGGGGCTTGCAAGGTATGTGAGAGTTAGGAGTGTGGGAGGTACCTGGCAGTGCTGAGCGGGGTTGAGATGAAAGATGTCTGTGGAGGAACCACAGGTATTGTGGGAGGACGAGGGTGTACTGCATGGGGTGGGCAGAACACAGGTGGAGGGGGAAGGGAGGAACTGAGGAACAGCAGTGAGAACACAAGGAAACAAAGCGCAGTTTGGGGGTTTTTTTAAGCAAGGTTTTCTTTTTTTCTGTTTTCAGCACCACAACTAACTGCTGGGCTCAGTTCTCCTATTTACATGCCATCAGTGCATTTGAAATTCAAAGCACAAATTTCACCCTCAGGAATATCACTTCACTGTTGTGGCACAAGAGCCCAGCATTGTATCCTATGGGAGTATGATTCAGGGTTGAATTTTGACAGCAAGCAACAACTCTGATGGCTGAGAAGGAAGAATTGAGCTGTCTCCTGATGTTTGAGCAATCTAGTGTATTGTAACAAAATTAGCAACTAGATCCTGAATTTGCATTTGAAATGCCTCAGCTGTGTTTGGAGATGTGTTTCAATGACAAAAAGCTCATGAAGCTACACTTTGACTTCCTTCTCTGTCTGCTGATTGTATTTCCCATTTCTTCACAGCGGAAAGTTTGAAAACCTGCCAGGAAGTAAGCCTTTTCCCCATGAGACTGTGAGTCTGTTGTGGCTTGGTTGGCCAGGGACAGGGAGGAAGTACGCAGCGGGTTACTATGACTGAAATCTCAGCATGAAATTTGAGGGCATAACTAGGTTTCAACAAACACTTAGGGAGGCTTAATTCCAGTGAGAGAGCCAAGCCTGAGGACAAAGGAAAGTGCTGGAAGGATGTTGGAAAGAAAAGCAGGCAGCATGCAATTTCTCAAGGGACCAGGCTTCTGTCCTGCAGCTGCTCCTCTTCTTGTATAAAAGTCACCCTCTTTGCACACAATACAAAAAGGAGAAGTTGAAGACAGCTCAGTGCACACAGACATGAGGAGGCTCCTTGGTAAAGAAATCCAGCTACATATGCCCCATTCTCTTTAGGGGCAGTTCTCCATAATCTGTGTTCAGATGTCTACTACATCCCTCCCTTGCCCTTTACCTTCTGCCACATTGTTCTCCTCTGTTGTCTGACGCGTGTTCTTCCTTGCACTGTCCTATCTCACCTCCAACTCTGCCCTGTGTACCCTCCATCCTAGCTCCCTGGATGTCCTGCAAGTGTCTCATTCTGGTCTGCCTTGAGGAAATTCCAGCTAGCCAAACTAACCAAGCAAAGCTTCCTCCTCCTTCCTTCTGGTTGTTTTGGAGACCTTATTGTGGCTTTTCAATACTTAGAGGGGGCTTATAAGAAAGATGGAGAGAGATGTTTTACCAGCACCTGTAGTGATAGGACAAGGGGCACAGGTTTTAAAATGAAAGAAGCTAGATCTAGATTAGATATAAGGAAGAAATTCTTTATGATGAGGGTGGTGAGACACTGGAACAGGTTGCCCAGAGAAGCTGTGGATGCCCCAACATTGGAAGTGTTCAAGGCCAGACTGGACGGGGCTTTGAGCAACATGATCTAGTGAAAGATATCTCTGCCCATGGCAGGGGAGTTGGACTAGATGATCTTTAAAGGTCCCTTCCAACCCAAACCATTCTGTGATTCCTGAGTCCTATGTGTTGACTTCTCACCCTTTTTCTCCAGGGTATCCTGACTCATTGGCATTTCTTCTCCGACGTCTTTCTGATTCAGCGTGTATCTCGGCAGCCATTTCCCTTAATTTTCTCCTTTCAACATCTGCCCCAGCTTGAAATCAGACTAAACAGTAGTCTGACATTTCCCCCAAGGTAATATCAGAGGCCTCTACCAGTAAGCAGAAGAGGGAGATAAATGACAGTGTTGGAGCAAAAAATATAAACCAGCCCTTTTCAGCCTCAGTAAACGGAGACTGACTCCCTGAAGCAAGCACTGCTCTTAACTTCCACAGGCTGTAAATCAGGTTGTGATAGAAAGGTCTCTGTGTGTGCTTTTCCCAA
The DNA here is from genome assembly GCF_018139145.2 of Gymnogyps californianus. Classification (NCBI taxonomy): domain Eukaryota; kingdom Metazoa; phylum Chordata; class Aves; order Accipitriformes; family Cathartidae; genus Gymnogyps; species Gymnogyps californianus. Next base: position 134,231,773 of record NC_059471.1, on the reverse strand, counting down.
TAACCTCTCAAACCATCAACACAATTTTTTTTTAATTCCAATTTGCTTGTTCTCTCTGACCCTGGCCTCATCCTTCTCTGTTTCTCCTTGGATATACCAAACTTCTGATTATTTCTGTTCCTCTGCCTAAGGCTGCAACTCCCCAGTCTCACTTCTACAGGAACAGTTCCTCGTTTGAAATTTGTTCTAGTGCTAGCTGCCAACTGGGGCTGATTTCCCAAGATGAGACATAGCATGCGATATTTGATGTAGCAAATGCAGCTTAACCACAAGAGACAAGTGAGGGCAGAATGCATTTTGTATGGGGCTGTGCTGCAGGTTAAACTGGGCTAAGGCCCATGATAGCTGAAAACCTAAGAGCAATGGTAGAATTACTAACAGACAAAGAAAGGCATGAAGATAAGGGAAGGAGAGAGAATTTAAAAAGAAGGGTGAAAAAAGAAAAAACCAAGAGATCTTAAAAAGGAGACCTATCAGCTGAGAATCTGATATGAGGAAGTGCAACTTCCTTTTCAGTTGTTAGGTTCTCATTTTTCTTTTCTCTCTCAGAAGTTTCCATAGTGCCAGGGCTGATTTCCTGGGCTAAGAAACTGAAGGTCTGTTCAGAGCATTTTTGAGCTCCCAGGAATTCTCAGGTTATCGCCAGTGCTTCCAGCATTCAGCACAGCCTTCTTTAACAGACAGAGGGTGAATGAGCAGATAGGAAAGGCTCAGTAACTTATTGGTGTTTCCCTCTGGAACCAGGGACCTAAAAGGCCCACCTTTTATGTGGCAAAACTAAGGACAGGGCCAGTGATCACACTGCGATTAAATGGCATCAGAAATCACCTACGCTGAGGTGAAGTTCAAGAATGCATCACCGGCTGCAGTGGTCAAAGGTAAGGAATGGATGGGTTATTCAGGGGAAGGGGACCTGGAGGGAGAGGGGCTGAAGAACAGGGAATGGAGACTTTTCCTTCTGTGACTCTGGTTCCTACCTGGTCTTGACAAATTGGTGAGAAAAAGGAGTTGTCTACCACTTCATGAGCAGGAGACTGCAGGATTTTTGCAGTAAGAGGGTCAAGGAATGTCTACAAGAGGAGAGGTGGGAATCTTTGGGTGGTTGGAGTTGCAACATGAACAAGGATGACTATTGGGAGCACAAACAGTAGGTTTCAAGTGAGCATTCAGTGAGGAATGCATTTGGGCTCCCTTAGTCCCCTGGTTGCAACACCAACAGTGGCGAATGGTAGAGGGTCCAGGATGGGTGCTGTACAGTAATAGTGCTTAGCCCTGGTACAATGCAGGTAGTAGCTGCCTTCTTACATGTTATGTAGTCTTGGATGAGAGAGTCATTTTTGGACAAATACTGAGTACCAACAATAAAGACTATGGTTATTGCAAACAATCTATCTGATCTGTCACAAAGGTGGAGGGGCCCCCAGGGCAGCAAATGGCAGCAAATAAGCCCAAGCCCTGGCTGCTCCTGCTCTTGCCTCTGAGAGAGTAACGCTACAGATTCCTGCTTATGGAGAGAGCAGGAGTAGAGAACCAACAAGCCTCCTTACAGTAGAGCAGTCAGTTGCCCTCTGCAGCTTCGGGAGAGGTGGCACTGGCTGCAGAAACTTATAGCCCCATTGTCCTTGGTTGATTGAGAAATGGTCCTTGGAGAAGAGAGACAGGCTTGAACAAACACCCTAAAATACACAGAGGAAGAATTATCTAAGTTCTGGAGGAAGATCCAATTCTGTGATTGATGTCTACCACTCCTGAAAAATAATTAACACAACAAAAAAACAAATTTTTATTGCTATTAAAAATCATGGTTGTAAAATGGTGCCTTTACTAGGCGTTGTACAAATTTAAGGCATGTTCTGATCAGTATGTATTCTGTAGTCATTATGCCACAAGTAGGAACACATAGAGATGTTCCATGTATGGCTCATTGCTTCCACCCTTAGATACAGGACCCTACACAACAGCAGGTTCCAGAGGGGTGAAAGTATGTGTGCATAAATGAATGAATGAATAAATAAATAAATAATTATTGCTGCTAAGGATATTAACTTGCCTATTTACAGCTTTACCTCAGTTTTACAATCCCAAACAGAGCAGGCATCAGCTCCAGGTTATTCCTTGCCTGCTCTGAGGCATGAGTCATGGAAATAAAGAATGTACATACTCCTGACTGACTTGAAAGCTCACTGTTTTCAGTGCACCAAGATTAGCTGGTTCTGGTTACAGCTAGCATTTCCATCATGGTGAGGTGGGGGTGGTGGAAGTTCCCCATTGTGTTCCCAATGACCTATTCCAAAGACACCTGATCCAGCCATGTTTGCTTGAGCTGCTGATGCCAGACTCATGCTATAGGTTTGGGTGTGTGCTCAGGGTCTGTCTTTGGGTGTGCCTGTCCAAGTGATCACACACTGGTTATAGTTTATACTTTGAATTCAGAGAAGTGCCCGGTAGTACCATTGCACACAGTGCTAATGTCTCTCACAGCCTCATAGTATGCTTATAGGACAAGAGTTATGAATGAACATTATTGAAAGATTGAGGGAGTCTTGCTGCTCTGTTGTCCTTCTGGGTGATTACTCTGGCCATGCAGACTCCATGTTGGTAATGGCCAAGCACACCTGGGTTTTCTCATTTTGTAGCCTCTTCCAGTTGGGCTCTAGAGATACCAAAATTGGCAGTCATTGGAAGATAGAGAAGGCAGCAGCTAATCAAACAACATATAATCTGTGGCAGGAGATGGCATAGACTATCGGGTGGGTTTCACACCACAGTGCAGTTAGGGTTCCTGCATTTCCGACCAGGATTTCCCAGGTAGAAACACAGGCATCTGTGCTGTGCCGCACTTGTTGCATGTGCCTAGGAGATGTTGGAATTACATGCTGAATAACCAGCATATGCTCATCAGGTTGTTGTGTTGTGATCATGCTGGACATGTTGCAAGCATGCAGACTAACTGTAGGAAGCATTTTGCAGGGAGATCAACCCACTGAGTATGCACAAGATCTACTGCACTTCAGTTGTGTTCGTGAAGTGCATGCATACTGGCAGTGCTCTCTGTGCCACCTGGATGTGAGTCTGGGATGCACAGGTCTGACTGGGCACAGGTTGAACAGTCAATCTGTGGACATGCAGCACATCAAAAAACCATTTGGACTGGTCAGATCTATTGTCTGAATTAGGTAGATGGACTCCAGATCATGATCTGGGTCCTTGTTTTCACTACAGACAAAAGCTCTCGCTAGAAAAACATGATTTGGCCAGGGAGATCTGGGTCTTGTCTGTCTATGAATGTTCTCTCTTCTGATAACGAAAGATGATGCTTTTTGACCTGCTGTAACAGCCTCCCCCAAGCCTTTCGGAAGTAGTCAGAGGGCTTCCCCAAACAGCAGGTTTCTGGAAATCTTGCTTACTAGGCATGGCTGGCAGGCACATGTGGCTGCTGGCAGACTTGGAAGTTTCATGCTGAACAATGAATGAGGTCTCTCTAAAGCTTATCATTAATATCAGTCTCTCCCAAAACTTCTTACTGCTGTCCTGCAATGAGTGCTGCTGTCTCCTTACCCTCCTGTTTGCCCTGGCTTGTGTACCTGCCACAACCTGGAACACTCTCCTAACAAGTGTTTGCTTCTCCTTCCCTGTGACCCATTCTCCTGCCTGCTCCCAAACCTCCTCAGTACTGGCAGTATTCCTCTAGACAAAAGTCAGGCCCTGGCAAGTCTGAATCTGAGTGGGATACTTTACTCAGGCTGCTGGACACAGCCCTCTGTTCTCCCCAGGCATCCAGCCTAGCACAACCTCGTTTTACTACAGCAAATCTCTGAACCCTGGCTTGGAAAGCAGAGATGGAAGGGAATTTTTTTTTTTTTTTGTCTTCCAATGATTCTGTGCCATCATAGGTTTGCACATTTTTTGTCTCCTGTCCTCATTCAGCTTACACCAACCTTCTTCTACACAGAAAGTCCAAAAAGCTAAGACGGAACTGAAGCAGGTGTAAAAAGTTTTCTGGGGAGAAGTCAACATGAAATCTTCATATGAATGTCTCAAGTGTCATGGATAGAGAAATGTTGTATTTGGCAGCTTTGGGCTCAGTCTAGAAAGACATGGTTTCACTCCAGATTTTGAGGCCATGTGAAGGCCTTACCCCCAAACACCAGCAATTAGCATTGCTAGCTCACTAGCTGGGCTGGGGCTGGAAATGCTGTCACTGAACCTGACCTTCTCCAGAAACCACAGAGGTCCCCTGCTCTGTCCCAATCTGCCCCTCTCCCAAAATGTGTAACTTCCACATCAGAACTGAAATTGCACTTTTTTAGAGCAGCTCTCCCTTGAGTTGTACATCCTTGGTATGTGGACTGACTGAAACATAGTTGACTATGGTGTTGTGTTTGGTGTGTTCCTTCACTTTTAGTACCTCCTGACACGAAGAAGCATGAGCACCATCCTCAGAAATACCCGCTATGGCTTCCGTGGCTGATGTCACTGGTGCTCCTCTTGGTGTGCATTGCCCTTGTTCTTGTCCTCCTTGGTGAGTATGTGCAGGCTGGTTACACGAGAGAGATCTGGGGGAAGTGCTGGGAGAAAAGCAGAGAAATCAGAGCCCAGACGGGAATATCTTCCAACCAGGAGGGTGCTTTTACTCAGGAACAGTTTTGTCATGAGAAAGGATGCAAGCACCAACATTTGGGCTCAGAAAACCCAAATGTTGAATATTTGAAAGGTATGTCTAGGAGCAAAATCTTTCCTGACTACTTAAGCATTGGGGATTTAAGGGTACAGTTGCGATGTGACACAAACTTCTCTGTTGCAGGCCAGCCAAACCAGATGTTTTGTCCAACTGGTATGCGGGAGCTAGGACTACCACAGCATTATGCCAGATGGTTCTGTTATACCCATCGTCTTTCTTAGAATGACGGAAAGAGTTAGGTGGGAAGGGGCTTCTGGACGTCTCTAGTCTAATGCCCTACTTGAAGCATGGCCATCTTCAGAATTTCAGGGTTGTTTGGTCTTTCTGTAAGGTCTTGGGCTTTTCTGCCTTGACTTTGTATATGTCTGCATACATCCCTCAAATCTTCCACTGTTTACCCTGAGGCCTTTTCAGTGTTTCCAGATTGCACATCCCCATCTTGCATGGCCTCTTTGGAACTGTGGAACAACTCTCTACCTTCATACCACATAAAAAGAACTTAATTACATTCAGCAGAGGGGGAAAAAAACTGGAGATGGAAGCACAAGTGTCTATACAGTTAGCTGGATCTGCACTTGAGGTCTCTAAGGTGCTTGGACACACTTTGTGTCCTAATGGAAAAAATGGCTTTTCACAGTCCTGGCATCTCCAAGATTAAATGCGCGGTGCAAACTCTCACACCTTTTTAGTGTTAATTACAGTATACTAGAATAATTCCTAAAAAGTTATTCTTGTACACGCAGTTTGTGGAGATTGTTATCAGTGTTTCATTCTCATTTTCTGCTAAAGATCATTCATGGCATGTTTGCACAAATTGTCAATAAAGATGATGGATTCTGGAAGAGGCATGTTGTCAGGATAAATTGCTGCCCTTCCTTTTGCTGTCATTAGTTCCCGAGTCTCAGAAGTTTGTATTGCTTTGTTCCCAAATGTATAACTTTTCACTGTACTCCATTAAATGTCTGGGGAGATTTAGGGTGGGCTGTTAGAGTCTGATACTGTCTGGCCAGTTTTTTTTATATATTCCACACATGGAAGGTTTAATCTTTAATAGCAAATTTGCTTATCCAAGTTAATTGATGTTACATAGGACTTTGATTTAGCAGAGTGATACAGCAATGTATTTAAATGAAAACACAAGTACAAATTGCACTTAGCAGAGGGTAGCAATTGCAATGCACAGTTGAATCACAATACAAATATGATTCTCATTACCAGTCTCTGCAATATGCTCAACGTCAAGACACTGGGTGTCCCCAGTGACCAAGAAGGAATATGTGGGTTAAAGCCAGCTCAGGCCCATTCCTTTCTTCAGAGATGTTTTTATTAATCATTCAGTTTTTTATGCTATTTTGGGCTAAACCACGTATACACTTGCCCCATACTAGTCTGGCTAACTTAGGAAGACATTGCCCTCTTTTTGATCTTTAGAGGGATGAACAGTTACCCAGCTGGTCAATTCACGCAGCTAATGCAACTGGTTGATTCACTCAGCTGAACTAGGACAAAGGCCATTGTCTGGTCCCCTTTGTGTTGAGATAAGGTCACCTTTCTTTGCAATAGGTGTGGTCAGTCATGCATCGCCCTTGCCCATCTCCTCTAAGCCTTCTTCCACTATAGGAATTCACTAACCAGGCACAGAGGCCACTATGATTACTCTGCCCTCCTCACTAGTAACGATATTTCTAAATGAAATTGTTGATAAAAGTAGACATCTGTATTACTTAGCACACTCTGATCAGCTTCCAATCAATATCCCGAGTGTCTGAATTAGTGATAAGCCCTTCGGGCTGTGGATGTGGCCTGCTGACACCTGTCACCAGCACTGTATTAGTTGCCATAAACTGGCTAGTAAGTCCTATGATTTTACTTTCCACCCTGGTTTCAGCAGCTCTAGCTGTATGTTAACCTTCACTTGGACTGTCTTTGTTGCTGATGAAATAGGCCCAGCTGATGTGTTACTCATCCAAACTACTGTTGATGTTTAGCTTAGGAAGAGATAAACTGTGCCACTGAAGTGCTGGTTTTTATTCACTGATTGTAAAGAGATTTAGACAGGCAGCTTGGCTGTAGGTATCTACATGGTAAATGCCTGTGGATGGGTGGAATCAATCCCACCCTGTCTGGCATGTCCTCAGTGTGATGTCCTTCCAGTGGTCTTTCTGCTCTCTGACATGGAAGATTGTCTCTTTATGACTGGGAAGGCAGCCATACCACTTGTTTGGGTCAGTTTTCTCAGAGCCGTGGGCCAGGGATCCACTAACTCCACACCTTCAGCTCCACAGCACCTGAGGGGGCCTGATGTCAGCTGCTCAATGCTGGGACAGACTCTGTTGACAAACCACAGGCCAGCTATGGCCACCAGGCACTGCTTGGGTGGGTTGCAGGCTTCTCTAGCTTTGTTGGCCAGGTCATCCTGGCTAGATCTTGTCAATCGGTGGGTGGAGGAGTCCTTGCGGGCAGCTGTGGGATTCTGGGAGCAGAAATGCCTGTTCCCTTCACTGAGACGATGGCAGTTACCACCTGTGAAATGGAAAGAGACAGCCCAAGGAGAGGCGAGGCTGGGACAGTGCTTGGTGGGGAAACTGGGAAACAAGAGTGAAGCCCAGAGATGGTGTGTGACGAGCTGGGAGGAAGGGGTAATCCTGCTGCCTTTACTCTCCCTTTCCAGTCGCTCCCTTCTCCCATAGAGGTGACCAGCCCACAGTCCTGCAGCAGAAATTCACGGAGTGGTGGTGCGTCTCGGCAGTGCCACAAGGCAAAGGTCAGTAGTGCTGGCAGGGGTGCAGGAGGTCTTTGGTACTGGGACAATGAATGCTGGGGTCTGCTTTGACAGCAAGCCGCAGCAGGAGCAGACGCCGGAGAGGCAGACTCCAGAGGAGAGAGGTGGGGAGAAAAAGGATTTCCTGCTAACAGCTTAGGGGGAGGAGAGGGCCATGTTAATGATGTCCTGGAGGGCAGGGTGGCTGTGAACGCTGACAAAACAAAAGGGACAGTATACAGTGGCACAGGGAAGGTTAACAATGGAGCAATAATTAAAATGCAGCTCTAGTCACGGAAAGAAGCAGTATCCCCTGTTCCCTGGGGCTAAAGGCCTAAAGGAGACTGTACAAGGAAAAGTCAAACAGATCACCACCATAACTTTGTCAAGACCTGAGATCATGTTACAAAGATTACCATGGATTTGTGTACACAAAGCTCACTGGTCATACCCCAAAGCAATGGGAAGAAATAGCTCTACTATCCTTGTTTTTTCAAGCACTTTCTGTCAGGAAAAGTCATCTAAGGAGAACATGAGCATCATCCCTGGAGAACAGGGATCCTTGCAATGACCATCTCGTTATTTGCATTCATCTCTGCTGTCTCTCCCTGCACAGAGCGAGGCTGGACGTGCTGCCCGAAGGGCTGGAAGCGCTTTCAAAAAAGCTGCTATTATATCTCGGATGATATGATGCCCAGCGCTGAGAGTGAGCAGAACTGCACTGGGATGGGCTCCCAGCTGGTGGTGATCAACAGCAAAGAAGAGCAGGTACGTGCAGGGCTGAGAGAGGGGCACAGCAGCCAGAGACACAGTGCCAGGCCCTGGAGGGGACTCAGAGCCCCTCCTTGTCCTGCAGGGGAGGGGGGATGTCCTTTCTGCATCCCTTCAGCACCGGCTCCCCTCTGCCACGAGCCCCACCCCATGGGGACTCCTGCTGCCTCCATCTGCTCAGTCCTGCACCTCATGGACATTGTGCTCTCCTTGATTTCCAGGTTTTCCTCTCTAAGCAGCTACAACAGCCTCCAAGAGGAGAGAATTACTACATTGGTCTGAGGGCACAGAAGGTGGGCCAGTGGCACTGGGTGGACCAGACTCCACTTAATGTGACGGCAGCGTGAGTATCCCCAGATGGAGAGTGTTTGGTGTGGCTCCTGGTAGTGCAAGAAAGTAGGGGAGATGTGAGGGTGTCTGTTGGTGCATGAGAGGGAGGCGAGACAACTTGTGAGAGGTCAATGATGGAGCAGGAGAGGGCTGTGTAGGACACCAGGTTCACACGGCCTTATCCATGCTGGTTATTGGTTATTAATTAACTACCTGTGATGTGGCCATCAATGCTGTAGACACAGAAGAAGCTGTATCTTGCCAGCAGGAAGAACCCTTCGGAGATGACCAGCCTTGCCTGACCTCCATAGTGCCCCCACCATGCCTATGTGCACATATATGCATGGGCATAGCCAGTGCTGTGATGCTGTGGAAGAGATGGGGCACAGTGAAAGATCACCAGGGCTGTCCTTGCTGGGTCTTCTTCTGTAGGACAAACTTGCTCTGGAGGCAGACATGTGCCTCTGCTGGGTGTGAAGCACATGGAGTGCACAGTGGTGAGCAGCTCCTCCCACCAGGACTGAGCAGGGCCCTCTTGTGTTGGCTGTAGAAAGAAGGCAGGTTTCCACATAAGACTGGTGCCAATGGGATATCAGAGTGGGAGGAAGGGTACTGCTTCTGTCCATGAATCAGCATCTGGAATTTTTCTCTCTCCCCTCCAAGCCTTGCATCCTGCTGTGGCCTTTTCCAGCAGTGCTCTACAGGGTACGCTGGGGAGTAACGTGTCTGTCTCTATCTCAGGTTCTGGCGGAAAGACGAACCAAGTAATAAGGATGATCAGAAGTGTGTTGTAATCCATAGCACTTCACAACTACACAACAACTGGAATGATGTCAAATGCGAGAGTCATTATCGAATTTGTGAAGCTGCAGCAGTAACTGTGTGATGGAGATAGATACCTTCTCATCCTGAGTAAAACTGAGAGATGAGCAGTGAGCTGGGAACAGCGCAGGGCTGTGTTGGGAGGTGGGGGGGGGGCCCTGGAGCCTGCATCTTCACTGTGCTGGGTGGGACAATGTGATATTACCCTGTGTCCAGTATCCCCAGCGCACGTAATGGCTCAGGGAACACACGAAGGCTCAGGGTCATCAAAGCAGGTACCTGGGCTCTTGTGTCCTCTTCTCTCTGAGTGGATCCAGCAGCCACTGGCTGAAAAGAGGTTGAGTACTCCAGGAAGAAGACACAGGAATGGAAGACAGAAGTTCAGAGCTGCAATTTCCTTTGTCTCCTTGAGCAGAGGTGTCTGCTTTTTGTTGAGTCACACAGAGAATGTCCTCTAGTTGCACTGGTTTTGCTGAACAAATACTGAATTCTTATACAAGAGAAAATACAATATTAGACCAATGAAAAAGGCTCTGTGCTGTGTGTGTTTCTCTCCTTCCCTCTCTAAGCTGCAGGTGTTTTATATAATCGTAGAATCATAGAATGGTTTGGGTTGGAAGGGACCTTTAAAGATCATCTAGTTCCACACCCCCTGCCAAGGGCAGGGACACCTTCCACTAGACCAGGTTGCTCAAAGCCCCACCCAACCTGGCCTTGAACACTTCCAGGGATGGGGCATCCACAACTTCTCTGGGCAACCTGTTCCTCAGGTGAATTCTTCACCTCACAGTGAAGAATTTCTTCCTTACATCTAATCTAAATCTACCCTCTTTCAATTTAAAGCCTCTACCCCTTGTCCTATCACTACCTGCCCTTGTAAAAAGTCCCTCTCCAGCTTTCTTGTAGGCCCCCTTTAGATACTGGAAGGCTGCTATAAGGTGTCCCTGCAGCCTTCTCTTCTCCAGGCTGAACAGTTCTAACTCTCTCAGCCTCTCCTCATATGACAGATGCTCCAAAAGATGCTCCATTTGCCTTTTCAAGGCATAGGGAACTTCTCTCAATTACTGCAGCCTGTCAAAGACACAGGCTTTGCAATGAGATTGGCTTTTTCCTGTAGCTTATTTGGACACATGGTTAGTGATATGGTCAGCTGCCCGGGTAACAACCTGCAGAGAACAATACGGCATTGTCCTCATGCCTTTGGTGACTCTCCAGAAAACAGGCCATATTCCCTCTCTGTCTTCTTGGTAGTATTCACTCTGTGGCCTGCTATCGCTCCTCAGTGCAAGGCTGGATGTGCTGCACAATGGGCTGGAGATGCTTTCAAAAATGCTGCTACTACATATGGGCTGAACAGATGTCCTGGAATGAAAGCAAGGACACCAGCACAGGGTTGGGCTCCCACATGGTGGTGATCGATACAGAAGCAAATCAGGTAAGCAGGAGTCTTCCCACGGGAGTCTTCCAAGCAGATCCTCAAATCGGCCAGTGTCTGGTCTCCTGAAGTCTCTGGTTGTGATCCTGGGCGTTGCCCTGCTCCCTCCTCACAAGATCCTGAACTCCAACATCTCATAGTCACTGCAGCCAAGCCTGCCCCCAACCTTTACATCCCAAACCAGTTCTTCCTCATTTGGATCCAGCAGAGCACGTCTCCTCATCACATCCTCCATAACCTGTGGAGCATGTCCTCCATAACTTGTGTCAGGATGTTATCATCAAGGCACTCCAGAAACCTCCTGGATTGCTTGTACTTTGCTGCTGAAAACAAAGCTCAGAAACTGCTGCACAAACTGCTAAGCCTGCCGGTTGCCTCTGTTAGCTGCACTCTCATACATACTGCTGGGGCTCAGGACTGTGGAGCTGGTCTTCAGTCCGTGAGAGTGCAAAGCAACCAGGCACACTGGGAACAACTTCCTGTGGGATTAATTATCTCCTCCTGTATTGTCGCAGCTGGTAGCACTTCCTCTGCGTTTTCTGCCTTTCACTTTGTTAGTATTTCCTTCTAGACTGCTTGCCTTTATTTGACTGTTGCAGATAAGTCTTTCCCTTCAAATCATTCTGAATTCAAGAAAACTGGAAAGCAGGACTTGAATCCCCAGGGGATCAACTGCCATCAACCCCTGAGAAAGAGATAACTAGATCCAACAAGTTCATTTCTGAACATGAGCACACTTGCTGTTCTTCGTTGGTGCTTGGAACCCTCTCATGCATTCTCCATCCTGCTTCAGGTGGCTGGTTCCTTCTAAAACCAGGTTCAGTGCTCCCAACATGCGGTTCACTGTGTTTCCACCTCTTAAATAGGAGCTGCAACTAATTTCTTGTGTGCTATAATTTTGCAGAAAAGCTGATGAAGTTTTATCTTCCAGCTTCTGGCTTTCTGTTTCTCAGATCCTGAGTACCTCTGAGGGAAGTTGCATTCTGTATCTTCTCCTGCAACCTTGAGGCGTGCAAGACACCCTGTAACTGCAATATTTTCCTTAGTTCATGTCCCATTGATCTTGTCTGTATCCATGCCATGCTTGTTGACCCTTGTCTATACTGCAAGGGTCTGTGAAAGTAGATTCAAGGTTCTCCAGTGCCTCTTCTAGGAGTGCACTTGTTATAACCAAGTACCACTGTGGGAAAATAACGGAAGAATGGCGAGGAGGATTGTAAACACACTCAAGTGAATTGCAGCTGGGGTGTAGAAAAACATATATATTGTACTAATCATTGTTTAGTCTTGGGTGCTTGACAAGTAGAACATCTGTGTTTAGATAACATAGGTCTGTGATTGACAGACTCAGAGGCACCCTATCGAACATGCTTGGGATTCCTGCCCTGCTGTGGGAAAGATCAAAGCACAGTGGTAAACTACGCCTGCATGAATCCCTGAAATACAGGCAAAAACAGTGGGTTCGGTGATGCTCTAGCATGGACCAAGCTCCATGGTGCCTGCATCCCCACTTGTGTGCCTCTGCCTGGCTGCTGCTTCGGGGATCCCCTGGTTGGCGAGGTAACAAGAATAAATTTACTCTTTGCATTTCATCTGTGGTTTTGTGGTTGTTCCTGCATCCTGCCTGTGCCGGCTCACACAACCACTGTCTTCAGTGGTTCAGGGGCAGGAGTCCCTGGCAATTCTGCACTGCCAGGTGCCACGCTGTTGTCCCAGCACACTGATCTGACACATACATTTGTGAAGTGAAATAACCAAGGGTCACTTGTGAAGCTCTTCATGACTGGAGCAGGTAGAAAACAGCTGAGAATCTTTACTTACAGAACTGGGGAAAGACATGCAGGAAGACTGAGGTCACTGACACATGCCCTCCCCAAGCATGCTGCTGGTGTTTATGGGGCAGGAAAGAGAAATAAGTTCCTGCCATTTTGGGAATATAAGATATTTGCAATGGTTCCAGAGCCTTCCACTGAGGAGGTAACCTCTCCCGTCACTGGTCCCAGCTGCTTGGCACCAGGACTATTAAGAAGTTTCTGTGCAGGCCAGTGCAGAGTTTGGCTACCGTCACCACTTTGAGACTCTTTATCCCAGAGCTGGACAGAGCTGTTAGTCACCTGAATGTTGTGAGGTCAGCTGTTGATTTGCTGGGAACAGTAGCTTGGTTTGTGAGGCTGAAAAGGAAGTCATTTACTGTCTTTCTGCTTTAGACCCTGTGCACACACTGAAGTGAATTCACATGAGGGTGCTTGCACAGACCTTCATCTTGGTCAAGTGGCCTGGATGGCAACAACTGATACAATAGGAATGAGAATGTAAACAGCTGTGTGAATTGAATACCTGAAACTATCTGAGAGGGAATTTGCCCCAAAGCCACTATTGTTAAAGAACATGACCACCAGCTTAACAGTAACCAGGGAACTAGCGAAAGGCTTTTGAGACAGAGAAGAGTCAGTCTGAAAACAAAATTTAGAAGAAGCAAGAACATTTTTAACAGAGAGAAGAGAAAGAAGTGGGAAGGAAGTGGCAGTCGACACCCTGTTTGACAGTTGGCCTGCAGTTGGCCTGCAACTTTGCAGCCTCTGTAACAGAGCATCCTCCCTGTTGGATGCCGTGGGTAGCCTGCATTCCTGGCAGTAAGGGGTGCAACATGTACAGACCCACAACTTCAGTGTGCATATGTGACCTTGTGCTTTCTCACTGGCCTGTGGGATAGCAGACTGTAGGAAGTGGTGTGGATACACATAAACCCTACATCTCCAGCAGGAAGTGCGTGAGAATAGGGGAACCCCTGCTCCCAGAAAAGGGGATGTGTTCTTGCAGCCTGCACTTCCTGTGGCGGGGGTAGGAAACAGGAGGTTGCACAAGTAATCATGTGAATCTGTGTGTATGAGGGGGTTACAGCTTTTGGAGATTAGTTATGTAAAGACGTTTAGAAATTTGTAGGTGTTTACTAATTTTTGTGTCTGGTATTGTGCTTTATCTGTTGGATTGCTGATACTGATCCTGAATATACAGGTCATGGTTTGTCAATTAATTACATGTTATTAATAAATCGGTAAACTGCTTAGATCCATCCTGCATAGATTTAAACCACGTGAACTGAGCACATTTTCCTTCTGACAGTTTTGCACCCTCTGCATTCTCCATACCGATGAGCCAAAGTCAGCTCCCTGCCCATATGCACAAAGGCAAGTATATTTTAGAGCAATAACAAATATAATGCATTCTCATTTTTGGGCATCTGTGGTGCAATTCAGTTCTGTTCTCCAGCATGACGGCTGGGAACTTTTTAAAATGTCACTTGAGAATCTCTCACTGCACTGTGAACCCAGTAGCTAGTGCCTTCTAGTAGCTCATACCTTCTACAACAATACCAGCAAGCACATGTATGGACCACCTTTCCAATGCACCAGAGCTGTTGTATGGTTTGACCCTGCCTGCAGCCTGTTGTGCACGAAAAAACATACTCAGAGGATATTTTCTACATACAATTTAGGCTTGTCCTCATTTGTAACCGGTTTTGTGCCCTGCTCTATTCAGACTTCAACTGATATGCTTGTGCTATTGCGTTAGCTATCCCATTCGTTCCTCAGTTCATCCATGCATGTCTCTTCACAAGGAGAAACTAGCTGATGGAACATGGAAGAGCAAAGGCTGCATACCCACTCCAGTCCTTTCAGAGTACCATGAGATCCAGTAGGGATTCTTTATCCTTAGGGGTATCCTTAGGGACACTTTATCCTGCAGGGTTTTGAATCAAGTCACCTTGAGCAGTGCTAGAACCACCATGTATGGCTGTGACTTTTGTAGTTGTGACCAAGTAAAACTTCATGATCCATAATGCACAGGGATTCTGGCACCATCTAGTGATCCCTTCTGACCTCCAGCTCCATAATGATAGGTCATATGCAATCCCTCCACTCAAAGCTCCATCCTCTTTTCCTGAGCAATTAGTTAAAAACAGTATTGGCAAGTTCTTTATTGTGCTCTGGGTTACTGGGCTCAGGCTTCACATGGGGTCTTGCCCAGACTGAGTCACAGATATGCTTTCCTACCATTTTTTGACTCCCTTTTGCAGGACATGGTGAGTGGGTTTAGCCCTTTGCTAGCAAAAACCAACAGTGTAGGCATTTTCACACACATACTCACCAGGAAAGAACAAACACAAAAGAGGTAAGGCCAGTAGTATGTCCTGTGAAACTGCTTGAATATGTGCAAAAGGAGGCTGTTTGAGATGGAATGATACTACTCTTCCTCTGTTTTCATTTGCCTCTGTGAGTTTCTGTGTTGCAATGAGCATCTTGTGAAATGTCCTGGCAGAGAAATGATGAAAATTCCCCCATCTCCATGTGCTGCGGGGAACACCCAGGATACGGCTTTTTCTGCACACTGGATTACAGACTATGAAGGTTCCTCACCAGTGTGGGAGCTGCCCTACTGCAGTCTCCTGTGCAGGAAGAAGGCTGTATTTGTGGCCATATTGGTAATGTGGACTCTTGGAGAAGAGTGATACTGTGGTGGAGATAATGAATCGCCGAGGGAGAGTCAGTTCTGGAACTGCAGGTAACCACAAAGCCTTCCTTTCTGTCCTCCTGTAGAAGAAGAAGGAGGTGGGGGAAAATACAGGGCTGGGATAGATAATGGGCATGGTACAGTGGCTGGCCTCATACCAGGAGAAGGGGCTTAGGACAAGAGCAAAGCAACAGATGAGGAAACTGGGGAGTGCCTGGGCTGGGAGAATGACCTTTTTCCCAGAGCCAGGGGGAATTAAAGTCCAGGCAGACTATGGTCTGCCATCCCCTTCAGTGGTTTTTCTGTAAACAATGGGACTGAGGAGTGCTATCCTACTATCATTATCCAAGTAAAACTATCTGCATCAAGCTAGGCACAAGTCACTGCTCCTATCTCTGATGTCTCTAAGGAGAACCAAGCGAAGGCTCTCCCAAGAGCATCAAAGTGCCTATTCTCCCTGTGGAAACAATCTCTTCTGTGTGTCTGCTTCTGCAAACACTGAGCTGGACAGTCACTCCTTTGAGTGATTATACACTATTGCATATAAGGGCTTGGGGGATAGAGCCAAAATAAAGGTAGCTGAAAGAAAGAAGCTCTAAAGAGAGATGAAGAGGAGGGAGGTACGGAAAGAGAGTACAGTGAAAGACAGGGGTAATGGAGGGCAACAAGGAAGATGTGTTGAGGAGAAAGGATATATGACAGCACAAAGAAAGGAGGAGTGCAGTTTGGGAAGAGTACAGGCCGGGCTTGTGATAAAAAGTGAAATCAAAGAGCAGCTTCAGGGCAGCCTCTGTTTTGCCCTACTTTGTGGGTCTGTCCCACTGCCAATGACGGGCAGCAGGACCTGGTTACAGCACCTGTGGGGCTCCCCAGTCCTTGGAACAAGGGTATCAGCAGGTTGTTGTGGTACGGAGCCACCTGGGTTATCCTGCCCCCAACTCTGGGCTGGGGGATTCCCACTCTTGCCTTGTGTTTTTCAGCCCCAGCAGAAGAGAGAAGCTGCTCCTGGCTGAACCCCTGGGTCTTCCTTGTTTCTGTCCTTGCCATCAAAACTGCCTTTGTAACCGTCTGCCTTGGTGGGTTCCTGGGTTTCTTTATTCCCCTGGGATGAAGGGAGCAGTTGACTGCCTTTTGTCAGATGGAAAAACAATATCCTAGTCTCTCTGCCAGCAGGCAAATGCCTTTCGCCAAAACAGCCTGTTCTACTGCCCCTCCCCTGCTTCTGCCCTCTTAGTCAGGGACCAGGGTCCCTTCCACGGTTAAGGTTCATTCCCTGGCAGGACCTTCCCACTGCTCCTCTCACTTTGCCACCTGCCTGAATAAAGCCAGTCCTGGATGAAACCAGTCAGTTTCTCTCCTGCTGCCAAGAGCTGAGAAGTCTCTTAGTGTCAGAGGGCATCTGAGTAGGTTTCCCAAAGGCTGGCTGCTGGATGTTGGTTCTCCTGACCTGGTCTCTCTCTGAGAGCTCCCTGTGACAATGTTGCAGCCAAGGAGCCAGTGTGATGTCCTTGGAAATACTGGTACCAGGCTGCCCATATTTTAGCAGTGTGGGGGTGAATCCATCAAAATGCTCCAGCCGCATCCCACCCACACTGCCTGGACCGACCAAAGGGGAAATCCTTTGCTTGTACTGCCCTGGAGTATCATATTGCTCTGTGATGACTCTTCTGTACTTCTTCTTAACTCCCTTGGGTGAAGCCTCAACACTCAACAGTTCTATCCCCTCTTGATAAGGGTAAAAGTGGTGCTCTAAAGCTGCAATGCCCGGGAAGATTAAGAGGGAATGTATATTAATATTCCATCTTTATTAAACTTATCCCATGACTTCTTTGACCCTTTCTTGACCCCATCCTCAAAGGATGTCTAAGCTGGTTTTGTCAGTGGGGAAAATGAGTCTCTCAGCCAGCAGAGGTGAGAGGAGCTCATCTGATTAATGCCTGTTCAAAGGAGGGAGTGACCAGTAGTGGGAGAAATGGCCTCCTGTTTCTCATCTGTTTCTCATCTCCTTGTTGAATACAGATTTCAGAGCTTGTTAACGTAACAGAGTCTCTGTGGGGGCTCTAAGTCAGAAGGTGGAGGATAAGACTGATTGCTCATGAATGAGGAGGACAGTGGCACTTTCCTTCTCTTTCTTCTCTTCCCAGTTGTTTTCCTTTACGGAAGTTATGGCCAATACAAGACTCTGCTCCAGAACGCTACAGAGTGGCACTGTGTCCCCAACGTATCTGCAGGCAAAAGTGAGTGATGCTAAGAGCCTCATAAGCAACACCAAGAACCTCACCAAAATTTACTCTGGTGTCAGTCAGCCTTTGAGATTGGGAATGTGATTGTCAGCCAGAGCTGCATTGTTTTAAGGAAGGAAATGGGAGAATTGAGGAAAGAAAATACTGTATTGCACAATTTTACTTAGGACGCTGTGAAAACATGTTCTGGGCCAGTGGAAGAAGGTGGGTTGTTCCAGACCTACCTTTGACCACCCTTCCTACTCTTCCCCTCTCACTGGCCCTCACACAACACCTCAACTGCTAGTCCAGTTCACTAATCTCGCTGAAAGTGCTTCATCCTTTTGTAAGGGCTTGTTCAATCCAGCTCAACTCCCTGTGCTGGCTCACTGCCGGTTCACACAAGCATCATGGTGAGTGTGAGGGACAGAGGTAAGAGTGGTAGGAGGATGTTGTTACGCAGTTTAGAGTAGCTGGAGAGCTGGGATGCAATCACACATGAAGTGATGGCAATGGCAAGTGCTAGTATTCCTGCAGTGCAAATTCCCAAACTCAGTTCAGAGATCTGTTCTCATGTAGCCTCATGCTTTGAGAGAATATATCTGTGGTTTTTTAATCTGTCATGTGACTTTCTGGCTATAAGGCAGATCTCTAGGAAAACCTGGCTAGCGTAAGGAACTGCCTGTGGTGGCAGCAAGGCTGTCAGAGCAGTTTACTGTACATGTCTGTCAGTCTGCATGAGTTGAGAGCTAAACACTTGGACAACACTTCTCTGATGGAAGTGTTCCCAGAGGAGTGCAAGCCAACTGTTTCCCATCTTGCTTCCTCAGGAAGGGTAAGGCAGAAACTGTCTCTCTCACCAAACAGAGGTTGCATGGACATGGCAGAACAGAGAGAGAAAGGGAAAGGCACTTCAGGCAGGGGCCTTGTGACAGGAGCCTGTCAGGCTGTTGACAGCTTTACTTGTGGAGCACTGAAGAGAGTGTTTACCTCTGTCCAGATTAAGGCTGTGGTTCAAACCCCTCCTCTAACTCCTGGGACCCTACATTGAGCTCATGGAGATGAAGGACAGCACATCTTGTTCAAAAGCAGTATTTTTTCCCCCATGCAGAGGAGGGCTGGATGGGCTGCCCGAAGGGCTGGAGATGCTTTCAAGAAAAGTGCTATTATCTGTCTACTGATAGGATGTCCTGGGTTGAGAGTGAACAGAACTGCACTGGGATGGGCTCCCAGCTGGTGGTGATCAACAGCAAAGAAGAGCAGGTACGTGCAGGGCTGAGAGAGGGGCACAGCAGCCAGAGACACAGTGCCAGGCCCTGGAGGGGACTCAGAGCCCCTCCTTGTCCTGCAGGGGAGGGGGGATGTCCTTTCTGCATCCCTTCAGCACCGGCTCCCCTCTGCCACGAGCCCCACCCCATGGGGACTCCTGCTGCCTCCATCTGCTCAGTCCTGCACCTCATGGACATTGTGCTTTTTCCAGGAGTTCCTCTTCAACTTGGCGAAAGGAGTATTTACTAACGCCTATGAAACAAAATACTACATAGGCTTAACTGCTTACAAAAATGGGCAATGGCAGTGGGTGGATCAGACTCCATATAAGAAGGCAGCCACGTGAGTATCCCGGGGGGGTGAGGAAGGTCCTGTAATTCACACCCCTCAGTCTGAGTGACCAATATACTGTGAAAGGCAGGTATGTGTCAGAGGGGGATTTCTGTCTCCAACTGCCCTATAAGTCAGAAAACTTGACTAGTTTTCTAGTCAAAACTATGACTCCTGATCTCTGCCACAGTAACCTTCCCCTTTCTCTTCCACAACTGTTTCAGGTGACTCCACTCCCATTGTCATGCATGTCAATGCATTCCCAATAGAGGAACTTTCTTTTACAGGTTCTGGAAACCTGGGGAACCCAATTTACTCTTTGCAGAAAAATGTGCGGCAATTCACGTCAAGGGAAACACAGATTCCAACACTTATAGTAACTGGAATAACATCCTTTGCTTCACAAGTTGCTACCGAATTTGTGAACTGGCAGTCGAATTTGTCTAAGGAAGGAAACTCCACTTTGGATGAAGGACCTGAAGGAGTATCCTTGAGAAAGGGCAGCTCATGAAAGAGCTGATGAAAAGCTGGTCTGAGCTCACACAAATGCTTTATCTTGCAATGTAGGATGAGCAAGCCTGCCACAGAATCCCAGCTCTGAAGGACCTTAGTTCCCAGCCTGTGCTCGTGCACCTCTTTCCAAGCTGGAGATCAGTCCTGGATGAAATTGCTCAGGCTGATGTCAAGGACCTACTGTGCCCCTTTTCACTCTCCTTGTTCACAGATGGGTGCCCTGATCCTCCAGTACTTTCCTTGACTCCTTGTTCAGTCAATATCTCAATGATGTGGAAAAGTGCCTCTCTGTTTCATGAAAGGATACTGGTCCTACAAATCACTGGAGCAGAATTTGAAAGAAGAGCATTCAGTGGAATGTGCTTGACCAGCCCCTGAAGGGAACAATTATTCATGGCTTATCTTTAATGTTTCCTGCTTCCTTCAGCATATTCTGTGTTGATAAGTTAAAAAAACCCATATCAATAAATGATAATTCTGCTCTTTGCATGAGGCTGTCTTCTGAGTGACAAGTCCCAGCCCCATGCCAACCCAGCCTCCCTGCATGGAGGTTTTAACTTTTCAGTGTATTTGGCACCTGCAGGTGAGAATATTACTGTGAGTGTGCTGAACTGGCCAGGAGCAGGAACAACCTAGTGTTCATCTGCAGAGCATGTGAGAAAGGCTCTGAACACTTTTGGAGAATCACGTGCGAGGGAAGCAACAGAGCAGGCTGTGTAGTAGTCAATGCCAACAACTGTTTGCCCAGGATGTAGCAGAAAGGAGATGTATTTTGGAGATCCTGCTGAGACATATGGCAGGATTAAGCATGGCAATGAAGGGGAGAGAAAGCAATCAAATATCACATGAAGGATAAAAGCCAGAGCCTCCCCAGGAGGGATTTCTAATGTGAGAAGAGGGTAGAAGACCCCTATCAGAGGCATCACTGCAAATCAGACACAGAAGTCTTGAGCAAGTGCTCTGCTTCCCTCAAATTCCCTAAACTGTTGTCTGTATATTCCTCTCCTTTCATCAATGATATCGATACTCCTTGAAGAGCTGGGAGTTTCCAGTAGGGGACTAAAAATACATCCTGAAAAATCCGTTCTGGGTGATTTTTTTTTATTATTCATCAAAAATCTGAGCACAAATTCGTATCATTTCCCCCTGAGACAATGTATTTGCCAGGTTTCTGTTTTAACCATTGGACGAAAAGCTTGGCTGTTGCAAGGTCTTGGCCTCCTGTTTTCTAAAGTTGCTAGGATCTTTTCACAGTGGAGAAAACTATGTTGTCCTGTCCAACATGACAGCAAACAAAAACATTGCAATGGACTTCTCTTTTTTATTTCCCCCAACTCAGTTCTGGAAACCACAGCAGCAGGGTTTTGAGGAAGAAAAAGGGGCAGATAAGACACACAGAGAGTGACCAATGTTTTACAGGAGATTTTGGAGGCAGCTGCAGTTCTGGCTCCGGGGAGGTGGTATGGGGCAGAGCAAAACTCACACCAGAAGACTGGTTTGCAAGAAAATGTAACTTGCTAGAAACAGTCTCCATGCCCCAAATTTGGAATGCAAAGGTTTTCCTGAGATGTCCTGACAAAAGCGGGATCTTGGGAAGATGATACTGGGTTTGCCTGCAGAATTGTTGAAGGGAAGTTCCTGATCCCATCTCCCCGCAAACACACACACACACACACACATGCATACACAAGTACAAACCCGTTCTTTTACATTAGTTGTACAATACAGCAAATGAAGGTAGGCAGAAGAATTGGTCCCTGTCCCTGCTTTGTGCAGCCACTGTTGAAGGATAAATGGTGAAACTCTGAGCAAGAGTTTCAGCCATGTCTCTGAGTAAAGCCAATGCCCTTGACTAGTCCATCCCAATAGCAGCACTCAGGGTTTAGGCAGGGATGGACTCTGTACACAGTAGGTGTTTGCACAGATGTAGAATAATCATAGAATCATAGAATCGTTTAGGTTGGAAAAGACCTTTAAGATCATCGAGTTCAACCATTAACCTAGCACTGCCAAGTACACCACTAAACCATGTCCCTTACTGCCACATCCACACGTCTTTTAAATACATCCAGGGATGGTGACTCAACCACTTCCTTGGGCAGCCTGTTCCAATGCTTGACAACCCTTTCAGTGAAGAAATTTTTCCTAATATCCAATCTAAACCTCCCCTGGTGCAACTTGAGGCCGTTTCCTCTTGTCCTATCACTTGTTACTTGGGAGAAGAGACTGACACTCACCTTGCTACGACCTCCTTTCAGGTAGTTGTAGAGAGCAGTAAGGTCTCCCCTGAGCCTCCTGTTCTCCAGACTAAACAACCCCAGTTCCCTCAGCTGCTCCTCATAAGACTTGTTCTCTAGACCCTTCACCAGCTTCATTGCCCTTCTTTGGACACGCTCCAGCACCTCAATGTCTTTCTTGTAGTGAGGGGCCCAAAACTGAATACAGTATTTGAGGTGTGGCCTCACCAGTGCCGAGTACAGGGGGACGATCACTTCCCTAGTCCTGCTGGCCACACTATTTCTGATACAAGCCAGGATACTGTTGGCCTTCTTGGCCACCTAGACACATTGCTGGCTCATATTCAGCCAGCTGTCAACCAACACCCCCAGGTCCTTTTCCGCTGGGCAGCTTTCCAGCCACTCTTCCCCAAGCCAGTAGCATTGCATGGGGTTGTTGTGACCCAAGTGCAGGACCCGGCACTTAGCCTTTTTGAACCTCATACAATTGGCCTCGGCCCATTGATCCAGCCTGTCCAGATCCCTCTGTAGAGCCTTCCAACCCTCAAGCAGATCAACACTCCCGCCGAACTTACTGAGGGTGCACTTGATCCCCTCGTCCAGATCATTGATAAAGATACTAAACAGAACTGTCCCCAATACTGAGCCCTGGGGAACACCACTTGTGACCGGCTGTCGACTGGGTTTAACTCCATTCTCCACAATTCTTTGGGCCCAGCCATCCAGCCAATTTTTTACCCAGCGAAGAGCACACTCATCCAAGCCATGAGCAGCCAGTTTTTCCAGGAGAATGCTGTGGGAAATGGAGTCAAAGGCTTTACTGAAGTCTAGGTAGACAACATCACAGCCTTTCCCTCATCCACTAAGCAGGTCACCTTGTCATAGAAGGAGATCAGGTGAGTCAAGCAGGACCTGCCTTTCATAAACCCAAGCTGACTGGGCCTGATCATCCAGTTGCCCTGTATGTGCCATGTGATGGCGCTCAAGATGATCTGCTCAGTAACCTTCCCTGGCATCAGGGTCAGACTGACAGGCCTGTAGTTCCCCGGATCCTCCTTCCAGCCCTTCTTGTAGATGGGCATCACATTTGCTAACCTCCAGTTGACTGGGACCTCCCTGGTTAGCCAGGACTGCTGATAAATGATTGAAAGTGGCTTGGTGAGCACTTCTGCCAGCTCCCTCAGTACCCTTGGGTGGATCCCATCCGGCCCTGTAGACTTGTGTGTGTCTAAGTGGTGTAGCAGGTTGTTAACCATTTCCCCTTGGATTATGGGGGCTTCATTCTGCTCTCCATCCCTGTCTTCCAGCTCAGGGGCCTGGGTACCCAGAGAATGACCGGTCTTACTATTAATGACTGAGGCAAAGAAGGCATTAAGTACCTCAGCCTTTTCCTCATCCTTTGTCACTATGTTTCCCCCTGCATCCAATAAAGGATGGAGATTCTCCTTAGCCCTCCTTTTGTTGCTAATGTATTTATAGAAACATTTTTTATTGTATTTTACAGCAGTAGACAGATTAATTTCTCGTTGGGCTTTGGCCCTTCTAATTTTCTCCCTGCATAACCTCACGACATCCTTGTAGTTCTCCTGAGTGGCCTGCCCCTTCTTTCAAAGGTCATAAGCTCTCTTTTTTTTCCTGAGTTCCAGCCAAAGCTCTCTGTTCAGCCAGGCCAGTCTTCTTCCCCACTGGCTTGTCTTTCGGCACATGGGGACAGCCTGCTCCTGCGCTTTTGAGATTTCCTTCTTGAAGAATGTCCAGCCTTCCTGGACTCCTTTGCTCTTCAGGACTGCCTCCCAAGGGACTCTGTCAACCAGGCCCCTGAACAGGCCAAAGTCTGCCCTCTGGAAGTCCAAGGTGGCAGTTCTGCTGACTCCCCTCCTTACTTCTCCAAGAACTGAAAACTATAATTTCGTGATTGCTATGCCCAAGACATCCTCCAACCATGACATCACCCACAAGTCCTTCTCTGTTTGCAAACAACAGGTCCGGCGGGGCGCTCTCCCTACTTGGCACGCTCACCAGCTGTGTCAGGAAGTTATCATCTTCCACACACTCCAGGAACCTCCTGGACTGTTTCCTCTCTGCTGTATTGTATTTCGAGCAGACATCTGGTAAATTGAAGTCCCCCACAAGAACAAGTGATAGCGATTGTGAGACTACTCCCAGCTGCTTACAGAATATTTCATCTGCCTCTTCATCCTGGTTGGGTGGTCTATAACAGACTCCCACCATGATATCTGCCTTGTTGGCCTTACCCCTAATTCTTACCCATAAACACTCAACGCTATCATCACCATCATTAAGCTTTAGACAGTCAAAACACTCCATAACATAGAGGGCTACCCCACCGCCTCTCCTTCCTTGCCTATCCCTTCTGAAGAGTTTATAGCCATCCATTGCAGCACTCCAGTTGTGCGAGTCATCCCACCATGTTTCCGTGACGGCAACTATATCATAGTTTTCCTGCTGCACAATGGCTTTCAGCTCCTTCTGTTTGTTACCCATGCTGCGGGCATTGGTGTAGATGCACTTCAGTTGGGCTATTGATTCTGTCACCTTTTTGGGGGGAGAAGCCCTAATTGCTACGTGACCATTCTCAAGCGCTTCCGTGGTTTCTAACACATCAATAACCTTTGCGTCTTTGCTGCTGCATGGATCTCCATCCCCTACCTTCACTGAGATGGCAGACCAAAGGACCTCGCTAGCACACCATCCCTCAAACATTGGCATGCTGCCCCCAGGCTTATCTCTAAAACCATGCCTGGTTTTATCCCTTTCCCCCTTCAAATCTAGTTTAAAGCTCTTTCAATGAACCCTGCTAACTCCTGTGCAAAGATCCTTTTCCCCCCTTGCGACAGGTGTACCCCGTCTGTTGCTAGCAGGCCTGGTGTTGTGTAAATTGACCCATGATCAAAAAACCCAAAATTCTGCCAGTGACACCAGGCTCGGAGCCAGGTATTGATCTGCTGGCTCTTCCTGTTTCTTCCCTTATCATTCCCTGCAACTGGAAGCATAGAGGAGGATACTATTTGTGCTCCTGATCCCTTTAACCAGTCATACCAAAGCCCTGAAGTCTTTTTTGATTGCCCTCAGACTTCTTGTTGCAACTTCATCACTGCCTACCTGAAAAATCAATAATGTATAATAATCTGAGGGCCGTACCAGAGTAGAAAGCTTTCTCTTCACATCTTTAACCCAGGCCCCAGGGAGGCAGCAGACTTCCCTAAGAACTGGGTCTGGTGTGCATATTGGGCCTTCTGTTCCCTTCAGAAGGGGGTCTCCTATGACAATTACTGGTCTTTTTTTCTTTATGGAAGCAGTTTTGACACAGGGCGTAGGCCAACTTAACCTTAGCGACACCTCCAAGCTAGATGAGCCATCGTCCTCATTATTGTTTGGTTCCACTTGCAGAGCCTCATACCTATTATGCAAGGGCGCCTGGGAAGGTGGGGTAGTCACAGAGGAGACGCGCTTGCTGCTCTGGGCAGGAACTTGTCACCATTGCCCCCTACCCCTTAAGTCACTGTGTTCAGCCAGGTGGAGAGAGGATAGGGAATCCTCCGTATCATGCGTCCTGTCTGCCTGTTGGGCCTGTCCCAGGGAAGGTAGGGTGCAATTCCAGTAGTCTCTCTCTCTCTCTCTCGTACTCCCTGACACTCCTCAACCTACTCATCTCCTCCCAGAGCTCTGTCACTAAGCGGAGGAGTTCCTCTACGTGGGCGCACCTCCCACAGGTGTGCTCACTACTGCCGTCCGACACTGGCATAAGAGTAGGGCACACTCTGTAGCCTGACACCTGGGTGGCAGCATGTTCCCAGCGGAGCCCTGTCTGGGCAGCTGCGTCAGTCGTGGTGGGTGCCGAGCTTAGAGAGGCCATGGCTTTCTGCCAGGTGGATACCACTACTCCCTGGGCGAGCTGGCAGAGCTTCAGCGCCCTTCCTGCACGCCCTTCCGTGCAAACTGGCGTGCAAACTGGCACGCAAACTAACTGCCGCGCCACGCCCTGGTCAGTGGCGCTCCCTAAGGGCTTCTTTTATACCTGGGGGGGGCCTGGCTGCTGTTGCTCCTGGCCCCGCCCAGGTCCTGCGGGCTCCTGGCGGCTCTCTCGGCTCCCCCTGAGTTCCCCCGGCTTGCGTGTCCACCACGCTAGAGTCTTCCTCTTAATGTATTCCTCTTCGATACAGGTTTATCTGAAAGAGGTACCTTTCTCCAACATATGAGAAACAGGCATTATGTCTCAAGTCTATCTTGGTTCAGGAGGCAGCAGATGTCATAGCAAGTGGCAGAGGTAAAGATATACAGTCAGGTATAGCACTTTCAGAAAGCTTCAGAAGGACAATCCCTACATATTGAACCAGGAAGTTGGGTGGAAAGGACAAAAAGTTTATCAGATTAGCATACTTCATGACGACATCTGCAATCCTTTTTTGCAGGCGGACATCCTGGCCACATCCCAACTGCCTGTCAGAACAAGACCTGGATGCTCACCATTCCTTGGCACATTAACTTTTCCTTTGGAAAAGAACTTGGATCTGAGGATAGGGAAGGAGCCACAGTGACATTCACTTCTGAGGATACACACATTGAAGACATGGTCTGACTGCAGCAAAAAAATTCTGTCATGGTTCAAACTTGAGCTAGCTTCTGGTTTTCCTCAAGAAACCCTGTGATGCCCAGTCTTTGAGATGCTGTCTTCAGCTGGAAAAACATCAGAAGAGCCATATTGGAAGGACAGCCTGGGAATACACCTCATTCCCCTGCATATTGCTTCTTTTTGCAGAGGAAAGCACAGCCAGTACCCCCCACTCTCTCAATCCTACTCTGCAAGTCTTAGAAATTTCCCAGTGGGAATCTTGTTGTGGGAGAGGTGGTGGTGTGCTCTGCTGGTTTTGTCCCACCTGCTCAGATGATAGCAGCCCAGGCAGAAAGGGAGGTTGGTTTCCTTTCTGCTGCTGGCAAGCACTATGTCCATTGATGGCATCATCACCAAGAGACGGAAAGAGAATGACAGGCATTACTGGGGAGAGAGAGAGAAGCAGGAGTGGGAAAGAAACAGTACTGCATTGTTTTCAGAAAATGTCTGATAAAAATGTGTATCCCATGTGAGCTGGAATATTTCTGCTGGTGCAGGTATTAAGGCAGACATTCATTGTGTCCATGGATGGCATTAGGCAGGAGAAAGCAAGACTGGTGCAGGTACCAACATCTAGCTCATAGGATCACGTGGAAGAGGAGTGCTGGTGCAGGGTTTATCGCAGTAACAGTGTATTCACCCTCTTAAAAAATTCCCTATTGCCTTGGAGAGCACTGGCATGTGCTGGCTTACCTTCCTTCTCCCTTGCTCAGGGGATTGACACCAAAACCTCTGGGAGATCACAGCAGTTAGTACTGACATCAGTTGGGCAGTGGACGTGTAAAGCAGTCAGTGTTCATCATTCTTCTGGTCAGACTTCTTAATTACATCTGTACACTGTGCATGCTGCTCTCTTTATGTTTAGTTCTGACAGCTGATTCTTCTTTATAGGATACACCTGACTGTCTCTAATAAATGGTGATCCTTGCCAAACCAAGTGAAGAAATAAAGTGAAATGTATGTGTTTTTGATGACAGCTGCTGTCTTTTTTTTAAGGACTTTTCTATAAAAATTTCCTCCAAGGGTCTCTGATCTTTTTTTAGACAAAGCAGAAATTTCCCCTCTACTCTTTCTCACTTTTTCTCTTTTATCCCACCTCAAATTCTTCCATATTCCCTTACAACATTTATCCCTCCCCTTCTTTATGTATGTTTCTTTGCAATCCTGCTGTGTCTCATACTGTTTCCCCCTTTATTCCTTTTTTTTTCCTTTTTAATTTGGTTTCCTTTTACCTTTTCTTGCTAGACCACAGATAAGGAACGTACAATATTGTTTGGGGAAATAAAAGCGAGAAATGGCATTTAAAGGAGTTCTGACACTAGAAACACATCTGCTCTGGCTTTTAAAAGTTTATAAGAAAAGAGGAAAGAGGAGATTTTTGAATATGTGAAACTTGCTATTGCTAGATACACTGATACTGAGAAGTAACACTCAACCAAAAACTTTATTTTGCAGTGATTTGCTTTGATGGTACATGGGATTTAACCATTTTTCCTTTCCTCCAAACCACTCCTATAGCTCTTAGAGGCCTAGGTAGGTCCCCACAGAATCAGTTACTTGATATACCCTTAGCAGAAGTCAGAAGGCAGTTCCTGCCCCGAAGAGCTTGCTAAACTGCATTTAAACTAATGCAACAGAAACAGTAAAGGAGATGAAAAATAACAGACAATTGAACTGAAACTATTTCTGAGCTGTAAGTTAGAGTGGCATAAGGGAACCACTCTCCTGTGAAAGGGCTTGCGTTAGGTAGGATGAGCTTCCTACCGAACTGGAGTTGCTACACCAGGAATAATGATTTGTACCATGCTGCAGTATGCTACTGAAAGTAACCATCACTCTGATAACTCACCCTCCTGAGCCACTGACACCTTCTGAGCAAGTCACAGATCAGGGAATAGAATCTCCACACAATGGTGGGCAGCAGTGCCCAGCAGGAGGTCTGTTTTGACCCCCTTTGCGTTAGTCTGTTTTTGCTGCGCAAAAGAGGTCTTACTGTGCATCCCTGAATAGAGCATCCCTGCTGTGTCCCTTTCTTGGTAGCATGAATTGAGTAGTGAGCTGATTTGGAACCTCCTGTTGGCTGTAAAATCCTCCTTGTACAGTAGGTGTGTGAGCTCACTTGTGGCAGGCTGACCACGTTTGCTGTGCAACTTCTTGATGCCAAATTGTTCTTCAGCTAAAGTCAGGATTGGATGAACTAATATGGATGTTATCATGACAGTGGCCTGGCCACACTGCCTGGGAATTACTGGGGTTTTCTGCTGCATGGGATGTTTGCATACGTTCCTTACCTTGAAAGGTTCATCATCTCGTATGAAGTAGAAGGACTAGACTAGTAAAAGCTTTAAGTTCCAATGTTTGCATTGCAACCAAAGAAGACAGTGGAGGAGAGAGCCAAGGGGCAGTATACTGCTGATGCACTTGCAACTTCTTGCAGGGGCATTATTATAACTTTGGTTGTGATATTGGTTTAAGAATTTCCCATTTCTACCCTGGCATCTCATTCCCACCTCTGTTCTGCAGTTAGCTGCCCCATCCCTGATGCTGATACAAGTGTCTACTGTGCTGTGTTGTGTCTTGGATAATTAAAAAAAAAAAAAAAATCTGGGTCTAAGACCACTGCTCTTTTCTCTTTCTTTCTTTTTTTTTTTTTTGTTTGTTATGGAGAAGAAAAATAATCCTCATTCTTCTCACAAATCACTGTTATGAGACACTAAAATCAGTACCACCACCACATAATGAACTGTGGTGGGAGAGCGGGCAACCAGCTGGTGAGAATGGTGGGAAGAAGTCTCCCCTCCTAAGCACTCTTTGCTCAGGCAGGAAATTTTCTTGTAGCATTGCCGCTGATCTGCTGAAAGGAGCACAGACAGGGCTAAAAAGACCTGGCCACAGTTTTACAGGAGAATAAAAGAAACCGGGAGAAAGGCACTCGTGAGATGCTCAGCCCAACATAAACAGGTCAATCAGCAGGTGAAGAGTTAACACTTCCATAGCTGCAAACATGTTTCCAGTTTCTGGCAGCGTTACCTCAGGATCCGACCTTCCTCTTTAGATTGCAAGCTTGAGACAAATTTGGTCCAAGAGACTATTGTCGTGGTTTAACCCCAGCCAGCAACTAAGCACCACGCAGCCGCTTCCCCCTTCCCCCTCCCAGTGGGGTGAGGAGGAGGAAAGAGGGAAAAAAAAAAAGTAAAACTCGTGGGTTGAGATAAGAACAGTTTAATAACTAAAGTAAAATATAATACTAACAGTAGTAATAATGAAATACAATAATAATAATAGTAATGAAAAGGAATATAACAAAAAGGAGGGGGAGGAAGGGAAAAAACCCAAACAAACAACAACAAAAGAAAAAAAAAAAAACCACCAGTGATGCACAATGCAATTGCTCACCACCCGCTGACCGATGCCCAGTTAGTTCCCAAGCCACGATCCGCGCCTCCCGGCCAACTCCCCCCTGTTTATATACTGGGCATGACGTTCCATGGTATGGAATACCCCTTTGGCTAGTTCAAGTCAGCTGCCCCGGCTCTGCTCCCTCCCAGCTTCTTGCACACTTGCTTACTGGCAGAGCACGGGAAACTGGAAAGTCCTTGGCCGAAGATAAGTGCTACTTAGCAACAACTAAAACATCAGAGTGTTATCAACATCATTCTCACTCTAAATCCAAAACACAGCACTGTAGCAGCTACTAAGAAGAAAATTAACTCTGTCCCAGCCGAAACCAGGACAATATCCACCCCTTATTCTATACCATTTACGTTATGGCCAGATCCCACACTTTCCAATAGATTTCCAATTAATCACCTTCATATATACATATAGATATCATTCCCACAGTCTATGGGCTGTCTCTATCAAATGTCTGTTGAGTTCATTCAGTCCATGACTTTGAGCTCCATCTGTTGTAACAGTCTGTCTGGGCAGGAGGGATGGTGCAAAGTCCGCTCAGTCGGCAGAACAGGATTGGGCTTCGGTGTGATGTGGCAGGCAGGTGACATTGGGCGCAGCAGGAGGATGGTGTGTGGTGTCGGATTATTGCATGCTGAAGTCAGTCCTGGTTCTATCACTATTGCACTTCACTCAGTTTTATCAAAGTTCATTCTTCATTAATCTAAGTAATTCTTACTGTAATACCATTAATATAGCACATAATAATTATAATAATGATGACATACAGTGGCAGGATTATATAGCATACAATTTAATCTATTGGCTGTTCTCACCTAAAATCAAATCCCCTTGAGGCACACATCGGACTTCCCCATCCTTCCGCATCACCCACCAAGTGCACCCAGGTCCTTGAGCAAAAGCAATCCCATGAACGGGTTTGCCTTTGCCTGAGGCAGGAGTAACTCAAACTGTTTTCCCTAGCATATTTTTTATGTGCACTACAGGGACCTTATCCCCTTCTACAGTACGTAAAAGTTCTGATTGGGCAGGGCCAGCTCGATTGGCAGATCCTCTAGTGTTGACTAACCAGGTGGCCTTTGCTAGATGTGTATCCCAATGTTTGAAAGTCCCACCACCCATTGCTCTCAATGTAGGCTTTAACAGTCCATTGTATCGGTCAATTTTCCCGGAGGCTGGTGCATGATAGGGGATGTGATACACCCACTCAATGCCATGCTCTTTGGCCCAGGTGTCTATGAGATTGTTCCGGAAATGAGTCCCGTTGTCTGACTCAATTCTTTCTGGGGTACCATGTCGCCGTAAGATTTGCTTTTCAAGACCCAGGATAGTGTTCCGGGCAGTGGCATGGGGCACGGGATATGTTTCCAGCCAGCCGGTGGTTGCTTCCACCATTGTAAGCACATAGCGCTTGCCTTGGTGGGTTTGTGGGAGTGTGATATAGTCCATCTGCCAGGCCTCCCCATATTTATATTTCAGCCATTGTCCTCCATACCAAAGAGGCTTTAACCGCTTGGCTTGCTTAATTGCAGGCATGTTTCACATTCATGGATGACCTGTGCGATAGTGTCCATGGTCAGGTCCACCCCTCGATCGCGAGCCCATCTATATGTTGCATCTCTTCCCTGATGGCCTGAGGTGTCATGGGCCCACTGAGCCATGAATAATTCACCCTTATGCTGCCAATCCAGATCTACCTCAGCTACTTCAATCCTAGCAGCCTTGTCTACCTGTTGATTGTTTTGATGTTCTTCAGTGGCCCGACTCTTAGGTACGTGGGCATCTGCGTGACGTACTTTCACAACCAGGTTCTCTAGCCGGGCAGCAATATCTTGCCACAATGCAGCAGCCCAAATGGGTTTACCTCTGCGTTGCCAATTACTCCTCTTCCATTGCTGCAACCACCCCCACAGAGCATTTGCCACCATCCATGAATCAGTATAGAGATAAAGTATTGGCCATTTTTCTCGTTCAGCAATGTCTAAAGCCAGCTGGATGGCTTTCACCTCTGCAGACTGACTCGATTCACCTTCTCCTTCTGCAGTTTCTGCAACTTGTCGTATAGGACTCCATACAGCCGCCTTCCACCTTCAATGCTTTCCTACAATGCGACAGGACCCATCAGTGAACAGGGCATATTGCCTCTCATTTTCTGGCAGTTTATTATACAGTGGGGCCTCTTCAGCACGCGTTACCTCCTCCTCTGGTGATATTCCAAAATCTTTGCCTTCTGGCCAGTCTGTGATCACTTCCAGAATTCCTGGGCGACTGGGGTTTCCTATTCGACTTCATTGTGTGATCAGTGCAATCCACTTACTCCATGTAGCATCAGTTGCATGATGTGTACAAGGGACCTTCCCTTTGAACATCCAGCCTAGCACTGGCAGTCGGGGTGCCAACAGGAGCTGTGTTTCAGTACCAACCACTTCTGAAGCAGCTCAAACTCCTTCATATGCTGCGAATATCTCCTTTTCAGTCAGAGTATAGCGGGCCTCAGATCCTCGATATCCCCGACTCCAAAACCCTAGGGGTCGACCTCGGGTCTCCCCAGGTGCTTTCTGCCAGAGACTCCAGGTAGGGCCATTCTCCCCGGCTGCGGTGTAGAGCACATTTTTAACATCTGGTCCTGCCCGGACCGGCCCAAGGGGTAGTGCATGAACTATCTCCCGTTTAATCTGTTCAAAGGCTTGTTGTTGTTCAGGGCCCCATCTAAAATCGTTCTTCTTCTGGGTCACTTGGTAGAGAGGGCTTACAATCATACTATAATTTGGAATATGCATTCTCCAAAAACCTACAACACCTAAGAAAGCTTGTGTTTCCTGTTTACTAGTTAGTGGAGACATAGCTGCTATTTTATTGATCACATCCATTGGGATGTGACGACGTCCATCTTGCCGTTTTATTCCTAAAAATTGAATCTCCTGTGCAGGTCCCTTCACCTTACTCCATTTTATGGCAAAACCGGCTTTCAGAAGAATTTGGATTATTTTCTCCCCTTTCTCAAAAACTTCTTCTGCTGTGCTGCCCCATACGATGATGTCATCAATGTACTGCAGGTGTTCTGGAGCTTCACCTCTTTCCAGTGCATTTTGGATTAGTCCATGGCAAATGGTGGGGCTGTGTTTCCACCCCTGGGGCAGTCGATTCCAGGTGTACTGGACGCCCCTCCAAGTGAAAGCAAACTGTGGCCGGCACTCTGCTGCCAAAGGGATTGAGAAAAATGCATTAGCAATATCAATTGTGGCATACCACTTGGCTGCCTTTGACTCCAGTTCATATTGAAGTTCTAGCATGTCTGGCACAGCAGCACTCAGCGGTGGCGTGACTTCATTAAGGCCACGATAGTCTACTGTTAGTCTCCATTCTCCATTAGACTTTCGCACTGGCCAAATGGGGCTGTTAAAGGGTGAGCGAGTCCTGCTGATCACTCCTTGGCTCTCCAGTTGACGAATCAGCGTATGGATGGGAATCAGGGAGTCTCGGTTGGTGCGATATTGCCGCCGGTGCACTGTTGTGGTAGCGATCGGCACCAGTTGTTCCTCAACCCTCAGCAACCCCACAACCAAAGGGTCCTCAGAGAGACCAGGCAAGGTGGACAACTGTTCAGTTCCCTCTGTCTCCAAGGCAGCTATGCCAAAAGCCCACCGATACCCCTTTGGGTCTTTAAAATACCCTCTCCTGAGATAGTCTATGCCAAGGATGCATGGGGCCTCTGGGCCAGTCACAATGGGGTGTTTTTGCCACTCATTCCCAGTTAGGCTTATTTCAGCCTCCAATAGAGTTAGCTGTTGAGATCCCCCTGTCACATGAGAGATACAGATGGGTTCTGCCCCTTCATAACTTGATGGCATTAGAGTACACTGTGCACCAGTATCCACTAGAGCCTTATACTCCTGTGGGTGTGATGTGCCAGGCCATCGAATCCACACAGTCCAGTAAAACCGGTTGTCCCTTTCCTCCACCTGGCTGGAGGCAGGGCCTCTCTAATCCTGGTCAGAGTATTTGTTACTCACTTCTTGTAAAAATGACTTAGAGGTCCCTTCAAGAGGGTCAGAAGACCTTCTACTTTGTCTGGAAACCGGAGTGGCATCTTTCCTGGAAGAATCCCCTTTTCTGGTTGTTTTTCCTTTCAATTCACGTACCCGTGCATCTAGGACCGAGGTGGGTTTTCTATCCCACTTCCTCATGTCCTCTCCGTGGTCACGCAGGTAAAACCACAGGGTACCCCGTGGTGTATACCTTCTATATTCTCTCTCTTGATCAGAGGAATGCTCACTCCTAATAGTTGAGATATTGGTCTGTACAGGTGGGGAGTAGGACTTTTCAATTAGTTCGATCAGTTTTTCGGACTTTTCGGACAGTTTTTCCACAGCCGAGACACAGGCTCGTAGGGATGAAGAGAGATTTTCTTCATATTGCCGGAGTTGGCGAGCCATTTCATCCACTGTCGGTGCCTCTTCGTCTTTCCAAGTTAGTACTGCCAATGGGTTGGCATACGATGATGGTGCGCTCCGTACAAACTTCCACCACATGGGTCGTGTGCATTGAACTTCATCTGGATCTTTGGGTAATTGTAAACTGTCCGGGTCATAATAAATCATCTCTAGCACAGCTAATTCCCCCAGGTACTGAATACCTCTTTCCATGGAGGTCCACTTGCCTGGTTGACATATAACATCTTCCTTGAAGGGATACCTTTCCTTCACACTTGACAGGAGTCGCCTCCAGAGGCTGAGGGCTTGTGTCCCTTTTCCAATCGCCTTATCAATGCCACCTTCCCTAGCAAGTGATCCCAGCTGCTTGGCTTCCTTACCCTCTAATTCCAGGCTACTAGCCCCATTGTCCCAGCATCGGAGCAGCCAGGTGATAATGTGCTCACCTGGACGACGGCTGAAATCTTTTCGCATATCCCGCAGCTCACTCAGGGATAGAGATCGGGTGATTACTTCTGGTTCTGCCTCTTCCTCCTGTTCTCGTGATGGCCCTGGTTCATCTTCATCCTTCGCTAAACGAGCTGATTTTTTTGTATATTTCTTCTTCTGTATAGGAGCAACTGATACTGGCACAGGTTGGTTCTCCGGTTCAGCTGCAGTGCCCGTCACAGGCATTGCAGTAACCGTAGTACCTGTTGCTGGGGCTGGAGAGGCTGCAGTGTCTGTCATGGGGGTCGAAGTGGCTGCAGTGTCTGTCACGGGGGCCGGAGAGGCTGCAGTGTCTGTCACGGGGGCTGGAGAGGCTGCAGTGTCTGTCACGGGGGTCGAAGTGGCTGCAGCGTCTGTTGCTGGGGTCGGAGTGGCTGCAGTGCCTGTCGCCGGGGCTGGAGGGGCTGCAGTGGCTGTCATCTTGTTGTCAGATCCAGAGACCTTCGCTTCTCCTTGAATAATGTTAAACAGAGCTCGGTAGGCATGAGCCAGGCCCCAGCACATTGCAGTGATTTGTGTCTCCCTGGAATTGTCGGGGTGACAGCATACTTTTTCCAAATGTTCTACTAGTTTTTCAGGATTCTGCACTTGTTCCAGGGTGAAGTTCCAAAACACTGGAGTTCCCCACCGTCCTCGCATTTACTCATGCTACCCCACACACCCTGCCACTCATAACTCTGCAGCTTTGGGGCAGATCTCTGGGTGATCCTCTTAAATAGTTGTTTAACCCTAAGCAAGACCTGAACCACATTCAGGAACAAGCTAGTTCCTAGCAATAGAACCATGTTAGTTTCAACATTCCAAGATATTCAAAATTTTCAAAATTCTCAAACACTGCTGTAATTAGCCTGGAGGAGGAGGGGAAGGTGAAGGAAGGTGTCTCCCCATAGATTGGCTCTCCGAGGAGAAAAGGTAAAGGGTGTAATTATTAACAGTTTCCGCTAGATAGCTCCTGAAGTATGGAGATAACGGCAATGCTGAGTACAAATACCGGATTAGTCCCAGAACTGATAATTTTATCGTACCATAAACCAGTGTTACATAGTAAAGCAAAGCGAAAACCTTAATCCACCTCACCTTATGGGTGATAAGCAGCAGCACAGGGACTATATACGGCAAGTACGGTGATTCATAACAAAACTCTAAGAACGAACACCACAACTCTAAGAGCCAATAAACCAACATTGTGACCGGCGACTACTAAACTAATACAATACAACAAATAACAAATTTGTTTTAACACGCTCTGGTCAGATCTGTTGTTATCTCAACCCTTTACGCCCCACGTTGGGCGCCAAAAAGCTGTCGTGGTTTAACCCCAGCCAGCAACTAAGCACCACGCAGCCGCTTCCCCCTTCCCCCTCCCAGTGGGGTGAGGAGGAGGAAAGAGGGAAAAAAAAAAAGTAAAACTCGTGGGTTGAGATAAGAACAGTTTAATAACTAAAGTAAAATATAATACTAACAGTAGTAATAATGAAATACAATAATAATAATAGTAATGAAAAGGAATATAACAAAAAGGAGGGGGAGGAAGGGAAAAAACCAACAAACAACAACAAAAGAAAAAAAAAAACCACCAGTGATGCACAATGCAATTGCTCACCACCCGCTGACCGATGCCCAGTTAGTTCCCGAGCCACGATCCGCGCCGCCTGGCCAACTCTCCCCTGTTTATATACTGGGCATGACGTTCCATGGTATGGAATACCCCTTTGGCTAGTTCAAGTCAGCTGCCCCGGCTCTGCTCCCTCCCAGCTTCTTGCACACCTGCTTACTGGCAGAGCACGGGAAACTGGAAAGTCCTTGGCTGAAGATAAGCGCTACTTAGCAACAACTAAAACATCGGAGTGTTATCAACATCATTCTCACACTAAATCCAAAACACAGCACTGTAGCAGCTACTAAGAAGAAAATTAACTCTGTCCCAGCCGAAACCAGGACAACTATATTCATGAGACTATCGATTAATCAACACACTACTAAGAAATGAATAAATCAATTAAATGACCAATAAATTAATTAACATCTGTTATCAATTTACAGCTCTATGATTTCTCACAGCTACTTGCAATTATGCAGCTACAGTTTATCTCTCATACATACAACTAGTATTGAATTGCACTTCTACTGCCCTTTTCTCTATCCTCCCACATCACTTAGTTTTAGGATGGAATCCTACCCCACCTTACTCCACCCTCCCACATCTAGTCTTTCAGACATAGACCTGATGGAGAGGCCAGTGGGTTGTCAAAGGGGGATCCCTCCAATGTTCTGCTGTATTTGGATCCTTGGGGCAGGTTCACTACAAGCCATATTCCTGCCTTTGGAAGACTTATCCTCCTTTGTTCTTTAACTGATTTTATATTCTCCTTTTTTTCCATTTTTGGAGCCAACTTTTTGCCACCTTAGTACCAATCTTCCTCTGCGCAGTCTCCTCCCAAGTAAAGAGCCTACACCTAATTACTCTTTCCCCATTGATCTCAGTTTTGCTACATCTATATCCAAATTTTGTGTTTCTAAAACCATTTCCTAAGCAATCTTGTGTAAGGTATTAGCTGTAACCCAGGTACTGTTGGCCTTGCAAGGTTCTTATTATCCAAGAGATCTCCAAAACCCCCCTTCAGTTGTCCAGTTCATGCTGGTTACCCATTGTTTACCTCACATGTTGTCTAAGACAAATCCTGTGACTTTAGCCTTTATATCTCTACCTGGTTACAAGTAAATACAAACACTTTCTTATTTTATATGCAGACAGTCCACACACCAGAGCAATGTTTTTCACATTCTGTTTTTGTGCTCACAGAACACCTTGCTCTCTCTTAGCTGCTTAATTAGAAATCGTTTCTTTGACATGCTTTTGGGTTGTCCTGCATTTCCTGCAAATGCCTTAGCTGATTATGAGGTCCAGTACTCCAGCACCATCTCTTGCTCACAGCAAGTCACCTGCCACTCTCTCTCAGTGTCACTGTGATTTACGTTCACCTGGGAGTAATGGACACCTGCTGGGGAGAATAAGTGGTGGGAAGGCTGTTGTGGTGAGAGTGATGGACTGTGTGATGTGAGACCCTAAAGTCTCACATTGTAAGGGTCTCCCACACAGTAGAGTCATTTCTACCATTCTGTCACCTCAGGGCTTGATCTCTGCCATACCTCTACACACCCTGGTCCTCCACACTGCCTACATTGTGGCCAGGGCTGCCTCCACAAGGCTGCAGGACACTTGTGCTTTTGTGCAGCTTGCCGAGAGACGGAGAGGAGATGGCAGGACCTGAGTGGGATGTACTTGACAGGAGCCATGGGGGGGGCTGCCAGGAGACAGGAGGAGGTGAAGGGAGCTGGGAGAGGGCTTGTGAGACCAGCAGCTGTGGCTGGGGAGAGACGGGGAAGACAGGCAAGGGTGGAGGCAGCTGACCAGGATCTGCAGGGTGGAAAGGCCCCGCTTCGTGGAGGAAAAACGTCCTCCTCCTGCCAGAGGAGAGAGACAAGGTTTTCTGTCTGTTCCCTCCACCCCTGCTCAGCTACCAGCAAAAGTACCAACCAGCCCTGGGCCATAAGCTTGTGCT
Source organism: Gymnogyps californianus (assembly GCF_018139145.2). Classification (NCBI taxonomy): domain Eukaryota; kingdom Metazoa; phylum Chordata; class Aves; order Accipitriformes; family Cathartidae; genus Gymnogyps; species Gymnogyps californianus. The sequence goes on along the minus strand of NC_059471.1, from coordinate 134,193,358 downwards.
ACAGGAGTGTAAAGGGATGGTAAATGCAGGCTGCTGGTGCAGCTCGGGTGGTCGCTGGGACTGCTGGGCAGTTGTGCTGCATGGGGAACAGCTGCAAGCTTGTGACATGAGAGCTGCGATGCAGAAAACTTCTCCCACAGCTCATGGCCCTGAGGAGACAGCTTTTCAAAGCTGCAGCAGCAAAACGCTGCTCCTTCACATCACGAGGTTACCCCAAAGCAGTCTCACCTGCTCAGCAGAAATTTTGATTATTCTTCTGCCCAGAAAGGTGCACCTATGCCACACAGAAATATGCACGTTGTGGTTGAAGCCCAGCCGGCAACAAAGCACAACACGGCCACTCGCTCACTCCTCCCCCACGGTGGGATGGGGAGGAGAAACTATAATGAAAGGCTCCTAAGACAAGGACAGGGAGGAATCACTCACCAGTTATGGTCACAGGCAAAACAGACTCGATTTTGGGGAAAAAAGAAATCAATTTAATTTGTTACCAATCAAATCAGAGTAGGGTAATGAGAACTAGAACCAAATCTTAAAACACCTTCCCCCCACCTCTCTCTTCTTCCTGAGCTCAGCTTTGCTCCCGATTTCTCTACCTCCCCCCCACCCCAGTGGCGCAGGGGGGTGGGAATGGGGATTGTGGTCAGTTCAAAACACGTTGTTTCTGCCCCTCTTTCCTCTTTCGGGGGGAGGACTCCTCACACTCTTTCCCTGCTCCAGTGTGGGGTCCCTTCCATGGGGGTCAGCCCTCCACAAACCTCCAACGCAAGTCCTTTGCACAGGCTGCAGTCCTCCATGAACTGCTCAGCATAGGCTTTCCCACGGAGTCACGGCCTTCTCTGGGCCCAGCCACCTGCTCCGGCGTGGGGCCCTCCACGGGCTGCAGGGGAATCTCTGCTCCGCCATTAACCTCCATGGGCTGCCAGGGGACAGCCTGCTGTCTCACCACAGGCTGCAGGGGAATCTCTGCTCCAGTGCTCCTTCTCCTTCTCCTTCATTGACCTCGGTGTCTGCATAGTTGTTTCTCTCACATCCCACTCCTGGTTTTGCTGCAGCTGTTCCTTTTTTTCAGCAGTCTTTCCCCTCCTTAAATATGCTATCACAGAGGCGCTACCACCGTTGCTGATGGGCTCGGCCTTGGCCAGAGGCGGGTCCGACTTGGAGCCGGGAAAGCTTCTAGCAGCTTCTCACAGGAGCCACCCCTGGAGCCCCTCCCCCACTATCAAAACCCCGCCACACAAACCCAACACAGCACAGCAATCACAAGGTCCTACATGACTCCACCTGTAGCAGACGCATTTGCCTTGGAGGGTTTCTACCCCAGTGTGTGCAATGCCCATGGATCAGCTGCCCGCAGGGTTAGGCTGGCTGAGAGACACTGTGAGACCTTTTGCATGTGACAAATTGAGACACAATTTGAGCTAGCTTAGAGGAAGGCAGGTTGGACAAAGTTCCTGAGTAGAGGCTATGAGGCAGGCCTTTGCTGCCCTGTTGACACTTTGAGATTCATTGTAACATGCTAGACACTACCGCTGTCCCCAGCTGGAAACATGTACATCTCCACTGGGGCCAAAGCAATTAACAGTTAGAAGTTTGGCCCTTCGTTGCCCAAAAGCTGAATCTTTGCTGTCATAGAAAGTTTGCAGACAAGAGGAGCCGCTTCCTCATTCCTGTTTGGACACACCTATTGGATCCACAGCATTCACACAGAAGCTACAAAGTTTAGTGGTATTGGTCTCATTTGCCCTGTATCACTTCTCAAGAAAATCTGTGTCCAAGCAACCTCTTCCAGAACATGTCTGGATACTCATAAGAAGTCTTCACATGGTAGGTTGGCCACCCTACACTGCCACATCTTAAATGTTTGAAATTTGCTTAAAGAATAATGCTTGTTTCTTGATTTCAAGATGGTGAACCAGGCCACCTCAGCCTCTCCTTTTTTGGCATAAAAGCCATGATTCAGGTTTCCCCAAGTCCTCTCTCATCAGATTCCCTCAAGAGAGCTAGGGTGGTCTCTCTTGCTCTGGGTCCACATCCAGGAGACCCAACGAATCATTCACAGATGTTTTCCTGGAGTGCCATAAATGTGACAGGCTCTCAAGGAAAAGCAGGCAATTCCTGTTTGCATTCTGGTATGTTATTCCTTTCACAAACACAAGAAATCCTCCCCATCTGTATGATTAAGTACCTCTAGGTACCAGCCTCTGCAAGAGGGAAATGTCCTTGCATCAGAAGGGAATTATTATCAACATGATATTGCAAAGCTGGAGCTGGAGCTGAAGGGGTGGGAAGAGTCTCGGAATCACACAGAAAGGTTTCTCTTTGTTGCCCTAAGAGGAGTTTCTCCCAACACAGTCTTTGGTGTTACAGCAGAAGGACTTCATTCCAAGTAAGGAGAATGATCTCTTTCACACATGCTTCAGCATCCAGCTGCACACATGGCTGACATCATCTTCAGCCCTGCTTATCTCTGGTGTGCTCTGAAAAATGGTTTCCATCATAGAGCATATACACATTGCAATGATGTGGCATGCCCAGTGGCTTTAGTCTTCTGCCTTCTCCACACCCAGACTGATGCAGAAGTTTACTTCTTTGCTGCCTGTGACAAGTACTTAGAGCCAAACAGAAAAGGAAATCCTGCTGAAACATAAAATTAATTCTTCAGTAGAGGCAGGGCTTGAGCAGACAAGAGTCTCTGTGGGTTGACCATAGGACTGAGGGCGGAGGCAGCCCAAACAGGGAGGGTCCAACTCGGGAGCAAGGTGAGAGGTGTAAGATCCCACCAGAATTGCTGAGCTCTGTAGTCACCTTCTCAGCACCTGTACAGATAGGGTGGGAGCCCATGCCATTGCAGTTCTTGTTCCCATTGCTGGAACATTATATCAGACAATACAGAGGACTAGCTGACTTGAAGACCTCTCCAGTCCATGGGACAGCAGATCCTGCCTCTCCCTGTGTGTGGAGGACAAGCACAGAGTAAGCACTAATGGTTTCCATGGGACATCCCACAGTCCCTGGGAACCATACAGGATAATTTCCTCCCTATGTCTAAGGATTTGCCATCTTGTGTTTAGGCCTTTGCTGAGACTAGGACAAAATATGGGTTATGAGAAGATCTTCCTAATACATTTAGCAGCTCTAGCTACATCAAGCTGATTATTGTGGATCTAACCATTCATGTGGAAATCTGTGCCTGGAGAAAACCAGTAGTATCTCAATGTAATCAGACTCACCCCTGTCTATTTCTCCACTCCCTGACTTGAAATGCAGTCTGTTGCTTTCCTTTGTCCCTATGTCCTACCTCATAGTTGATCCTCTGCTTTTAAGACCACCAATTTTGAGTGGGGACATGTGGGAGCAAGTTAGCTACCTGACTGACATAGGAGGTGTTAAGAAGAGGTGATCTACATCATTCCTGGTAAACAACTTTTGCCACCAGATATCTTACAGACACAGTCTTCCGTTCTAAGGTACTGCAGCAAAGCTTTGTGCTCTTTGCAGTTTGATGTCCATCCAGAAGATATGGAAGAGGACAAGGAGAAGAAAAATAAAAGGGAAAAAACTTTTTTTCGTTAACTTCTGTAGTTAACCCAATGTCCTCTGGTGATGTGTGCTGGTTTTGACTAGGATAGAGTTAATTTTCTTCATAGTAGATACTATGGGGCTATGTTTTGCATTTGTGCTGAAGACAGTGTTGACTGATAATACAGAGATGTTTTAGTTATTGGTGAGCAGTGCTTACACAGAGTCAAGGCCTTTTCTGCCCCTCACACCACCCCACCAGTGAGGAGGCTGGGGATGAACAAGAAGTTGGGAGGGGACACAGCTGGGACAGCTGACCCCAACGGACCAAAGGGATATTCCATACCATATGATGTCATGCTCAGCATATAAAGCTGAGGGAAGAAGAAGGAAGGCGGGGACTTTCGGAGTGATGGCATTTGTCTTCCCAAATGACTGTTACGTGTGATGGAGCCCTGCTTTCCTAGGGATGGCTGAACATCTGCCTGCCGATGGGAAGTAGTGAATGAATTCCTTGATTTGCTTTGCTTGCGTGCACGGCTTTTGCTTTACCTATTAAACTGTCTTTATCTCAACCCATGAGTTTTCTCACTTTTACTCTTCTGATTCTGTCCCCCATCCCACCGGGGGTGGGAGTGAGCGAGCAACTGTGTGGTGCTTAGTTGCCGGCTGGGGTTAAACCACGACATGATGTTACATGCAGAAGTGCCATGGGTCACTTCCCTCAGGAGGACCCTTGCCAGTTTTTCTTCCCTTCTTTCCGTGCTGGCTGTTGGGAAGCCATTCTACTGCGTGACACTGTTCACCTGGTCAAAGAAGGAAGGGAAACTGAGGATAGTATGGGCCAGGTTGGGATGAGCGTGCTATGGGACAGATTAATGTTGTCCTTTCCCCCTGCCTGAAGAGTGGCTGATGTGGAGGCCATATAGTGTGGCTGCACCCCAGAGCCACATGAGCCATTATGAGTCATTTCCGAAATTGTGAGGCTGATTCGCAGTTCTGAAAAGCAAGAAATGGTGGCTTCCTGTTTCCAGAGTGCTGCAGGTTTTGCTCCTGGAGTGCTGAGGTTTCCAGCCATTCGTCCACAGCTACTGAACTCACCAAAGAGTTATTAAAGCAAATGAAAGCAGTGGATGAAAACTGTCCAAGTAACAAACACTATCACGCTGTTAATAGGAGCGTATCTCCCCTATTCTGTGTAGTTCCAAACAACAGAGTTATTGATGACTTGTATCCATGTGAGAACAAGCATCTGTGCTTCCTGCACAAACATTCAAGTACCATACAACGAAACAAACATAACTTCATGAGGGAGGCTCTGTCTATGCCAAAACAGTGCCTGTACTGCAGTTGCAACCCCATTCTGTCTGAATGCCTACCCATATCTGTGAACTAGGCTAGCAGTTCAGGCAGTTCGGGCAGGAAGCAGGCAGAGGGGCACAGCATATATCACTTCAACAAGGCAGCCTGTGCAGTTCTAGCTCTCTTGCAACTGATACATAGCAAAGCAAACACAGAGATGTCTTTGCCATTTATTTTTTTTCTGGCACAGCCAGAAGTCCATATATGGACAGGAGAATATCCCATATTTCTGCTAGGCATTTGGGTTGAGTGATGGTAGAACACTGCTGGCTCCATGCAGTGCTGGCATGTTGTAGAGCACAGGGGAGCTAGGTCTTCAGCCATCCTGGTGGTGTCCCAGGACAGCTGCATTATTAATCCCCATCTACCAAAGTAATACAGAGCTGAGGTGCTAACCTGCTGCTGTGGTTCCCTTTTGGATCTCCTAGACAGACTCAAGGTAAGTGGGAAGTTTCTTAAAAGTGGTCTTTGGATCAGAAGGGATTGGATCCTCTCTCTTTTGGGCCACCTCTGCCCTGGTGGACAATTCTCTGCTCTAGGCAACTGAGGCTCCCATCTGCCAACCTGATACACCATCTAGGCAGGTTTGCTGTTTGCCAGGGGCTTGCATTCATGATGTTGTGGAAAGATTGCCAACACTTGTCCAGCCCTCAGACTATTACTTTTCCATGTGGGTAACAATGATACTGCCGGGGGAGACCTGGAGCATATCAAGCAGCACTACGTGGCTTGAGGGCAAGGGGTAAGGTTCAAGGGCATGAGAGCCCAAGTGATGTTCTCCTTGATCTCCTTGATCCAGTGAGGGGGAAAGGGCCTGAGGAGGAGTGGATGGATCTTGTGCGTCAACAACTAGTTGCACAGCTGGTGTCGGTGTTCTGCACCAAGAACTGCTGTTTCATTGTGATCCCAGTAAGAAAGGCACTTAAGACTCTGTAAAGGACCGGTTAAAATGCTATTTATCAGAGATAACACTATAAAGAAAGAGTGGACAGTACAGATAATCTTATGTCCCTTCGGATGCTGGGAACCCTGAGTTGTGCAGCACTGAATGGTCCTATAATCAGGTCACAAGACACTGAGCAGATCCCATCTCTGCAAGGATTACCTCATTTTGCTCCTCTGAACTCTTATAGGATTTTATTACAAGGAGAACAATTCTATTCATAATTTCTTCTGTCCAACAAAAGGATGTTCACATGGGTACTTCTTGCTGCAGCCTTAGATAAAGGCAAGTATACACGGTGTAATTGCTGGTACTGAGTGGGAGCTGCCTGCAGGCTCCTGTTAGAATCAACCAGCTAAGTTTATCCTGTGGACAATGGATATGGGCAGCACAACACAGCCTGAAGGCCACACTGTACACACATCACAGAGCAGCACAGCACAGACCTGCGCCTATTCAGGTTAACTGTTAATGTGGATCACTAACTCCTCAATGGTCTTCTGGTCAGGATCGCTACAGTTGGCAACAGGGGTTTGGTTTCTGTGACCATGGGACCCCCTTTGAGGATTGACAGCTGCTTGGAAGAGATGCTTGGAAGAGATGACGTCCACCTGACTAAGTGGGGCAAAAACATCTTCGCCAACAGGCTGGCCAAGCTGGTAAGAAGAGGGTAGTGATCAGTGGGCCCAGAGGGTGGTGATCAGTGGTGCATAGTCTAGTTGGAGGCCAGTAACTAGCGGTGCAGTCCAGGGGTCTAAACTGGATCCAGTCCCATTTAACAACTTCATTAATGACCTGGATCATGGAGCAGAGTGTACCCTCACCAAATTTGCTGGTGACACAAAACTGGGAGGAGTGGTTGATACTCCAGAGGGTCATGCTGCCATCCAGAGGGAACTCAATAGGCTGGAGAAATGGGCTGATAGGAACCTTGTGAAAGTCAACAAGGAGAAGACCAAAGCCCTGTACCTAGGCAGGAACAATCCCATGCACCAGTACATGCTGGGGGCCACCCAGCTGGAAAACAGCTTGGCAGAAAAGGACCTCGGGTCCTAGTGGACACCAACTTGAACATGAGCCAACAATGTGCTCTTGCTGCAAAGAATGCTAATGGTATCCTGGGATGCATTAGAGGAGTGTTGCCAGCAGGTCAAGGGAGGTGATCCTTCCCCTCTACTCAGCACTGGTGAGGCTACACCTGGAGTATTGAGTCCAGTTCTGGACTCCTCAGTACACGAGAGACATGGACATAGTGGAGAGTGTCCAACAAAGGGCCACTAAGATGATGAAGGGACTGGAGCATCTCTCCTACAAGAAAAAGCTGAGAGAGCTGGGACTGTTCAGCCTGGAGAAGAGAAGGCTTGGGGGGATCTTATCAATGTGTAAAAATACCTGAAGGGATGGTAGAAAGAAGACAGAGCAAAGCTCTTTCCAGTGGTGCCCAGTGACAGAACAAGAGGCAATGGGCACAAACTGAAACACAGGAGGTTCCCCCTGAACATCAGGAAACACCTTTTTACTGTGAGGGTGGCCAAGAACTTGTACACGTTGCCCAGAGAAGTTGTGGAGTCTCCATCCTTGGTGATACTCAAAAGCCATCTGGACCTGATCGTGGGCAACTGGCCCTGGTTGAGCAGGGAGTTGAACAAGATGATCTCCAGAGATCCTGTCTAACCTCAACCATTCTGTGATTCTGTGATTCTATGAAGAATCCTCGCAGCGAGGAGCAGAGGAGCTCCTGTGAGGCAGGGTCTCTGGGAGTTAGAGGCAAGAGAGAAGATAAAACTCAGGAAGGAGGAGAACCATCGGAAAGCACTGAAGTTGTGGAGCCAGTTGAAGTTTACTGGAAAGCAGAGTCCCACTGGAGAGCAGTGTGTGGACATAGGATATGAGTTGCTGAGAGTGAGGGTCCACTAGCAGTAATGGGGTAAGTACGCACATGCATGTGCTGTATTAGGTTGAATCCAAGAAGACAGGAGACCTTTCATGGCACCACTGTTTGTAGAGCATGAGCAGGGAGGCTGAAGTGAGATGCCCTCAGCCTTAAATAGCACCACTGCTCTTTCTCACCTCTTGCTGCTGTCACAGCTTTCCTGTTTATCCACTACCTTGCAGAAACTAGGGTTCACTGAGAAAATAATAACCTGTGATAAAGTGGCTGATTCATTTCAGGAGATTAGGTTCACCGATGGTTTCCTCACAAAAATGAGATCTTCTGTAACAGTAGCTGTTTGTAGTTGGTAGGCAGTTTCAGGCCTAAGCTGGCAAACTCCAACCCAGTTGTTCATGTCCCCCACACCACTCAGAGGCACTACAGCAGTGCAGTATACCCAGAGAAGAAGTCTGCAGCTCTTAGGAGACACCAGCAGAGGCAGAACACTGCAGCACATCTCAGCCTTGGCTACCGCAATCACTATGCTCCAGACCCTGCACTGGCTTTCATAAAAGAAGCAACTGACTTCAAGGCCTTGGTTCTTAAGGTACCCCATGCCTAGAGGATCTGAAAGATCAGATAAAGCTGTGGGCTCATGGCCATGATCAACAATGCATTCCTGAGATAGGCAACAGCTCTCTCAGGAGCCTGTCCCAGACTGTCAGACAGATTCTCTGAGTCATCATGAATCTTCTGCCCAGAGTGGAAGGCACAATTCCTTACCTTCCTTCCCCCTTTTAATGTAAAGAAGCAGTAACGAGTACCTACCCATGCCTGAACACATGAGTGTGTGTTAATATTTTAAAATAAAACACCATACTACTCAGACTCCTTCCCAGGGGAGAAGTCAGGGAAACAGGTACAGAGCAGATGTCTGTTATGTTGCTAATGCTAAGTTGGGGAAACCTGAAGATCTTCCCTAGCTCCAGGCCAGCATCTGAGAGCACAGGCAGATCCCTGAGTGTATCTTCTGGAGGAGGTTCCATGCAGTTACTGCAGTTGGAGACATCCGAGGTAGGTTTCTTCCTCATTTCTGGAGTTTAGCCCTCCAATGCATTCATACAGAATAATCACAGAACCTCTCCCAGGCTTTAATTTTTCAAGGCTTAAGCAAACTATGTTTAACAAAACCAGTCTTACAGCTGGTTCCTCACTCCTCCTCCCCATTATCTTCTGCATTTATTTCAGTTTCAGTATATCGTAAGTTATTCAGGGACCCACTAATATGCCCAGATTTTTTCCTCTCTGCCCTTTCCCATCGATAAGCTCTTAGCTTAGAAATGGAACTCTTGATGAGGAGTTCAAAATAGTTCTGCACTTTAAAATTTCATCCTATTTCCCATACTATAGTCTTCAGTGATATCTGATTATTTTCAGATAATATTCATACACTCTGTACCAACAATGGCCATGTATTTGTGGCATCAGCAAGACTTATTAGCATGAGATCATGATGAAAATGCTAAATGAAATTTGTGCCTAGTACAATTCTTCATGCTCTGCTGGTACATTATGAAGGAAATATTTCTAACACCTTGGATATAAACGCTGAATCCCAGATGTGTTAACAGTATGTTATCATATTGTGTACAAACAGATAGGAACAATCAAAAAGCCTTTATTAAAGACACCACAAACCACCAGCGGCAAAAAGAGGTTCTACAGAAACATTAAATATCAGTGTTAAAAGTACCCAATTTGGAAGAATATCCTCTACTGTAGAAAAGGGAGCAAGTTCTATTTTCTGGGATATTTAAAACTAGCTTTGTGGAAATTTTTCAAACGTCGGGGTTGAGGAGATAATCATGCACTGTTAGGTTTTAGTTCCTGAGAATCAAATCATAAAGTCTTCAGCTCTTTCCCAGCTTAGAATCCCCAAAACTTCAAAACAGCATAGTTGTAGGACTTTTTGCCAGAAGAAAAAATTGTAGCATTTGAACATTTGGCTTCAAAGTACAGAATAAAGATTTTGAAGGATTTGGGGGATCTTTCCGGATAACATGTGCTATTGGATGTACATGTAAACAATTTGTAGTATTATTAGTGCAAGTCACTTCATTGACTTCGGATTATTCATAGGTTTGACATACATATGTTTATCTGGACACAGTGAAAAGAAATGATTGATCCTTGTATCCCTTACTTCCCAGCTCTTTTGCTGAAGAAGCTGCTCAGCTATGGCCCATGAGATCTGGAGGAGTTGCAGAGAGGCTCTGACTCTGTCGCTGCTGTCCCTTGTGGTGCGTGTCAGTGGCCTTAACAGCAAGATCAAGAATTCTGTAACATTCACTAGAAAAAGAACCACAAGACAAGCAACTGCTTGGCTCAGGATCTCAAAATGCACTATAAAAATTGGCTTGTGCTATAGTCCATGTTTTAACATAGGGGAAATTGAGATGTAGCATTTAAGAATGGCCGTTGATCTGATTATTTAGATTGGAGATCAAAATAGACCATTTTAAACACACTTCAGTGCTGCTTTCCTGTCAACACATTCAATCCTGGGAGGTGAGGCACCTGCTGTCTTAGGTCCTTAGGCAGAGCAATTTGCCACAATTTTACATTCACTAGATGTCTGCAGATTTATTCTAGCTGAGGATCAAGGAGGTAACTTCACTGCCTGGACACTGTTTTGCATCTGACCTGAGCTAAACCAGCAGTTTCTCACTACACAGCTACCAACTCTGAAAGCAGAGCATGAAGGCAACCCCTTCAAAACATTAAACAAAGATCAAGGCCTTTCCTACACTGTCCATCAAGGTTTTCCTTTGAATGATCATTCTCATTTCTCATTGCTGTAGCCATAATTTCACCCGAGTTCTTCCATTTATTTGTAGCTTTATTATCTCCTAACATGTCTCTATTTTTAAAGTGACTTTTTTTCCCTGTTCTTACTCTTCTTCTAATGATCTTAATTAACAAACTTTGCATACCTGTAACAAGAGTAAGTCTGGAACAGAGAACCTTTTAGAGACAAGGAAACAGAGGAAGAAAAAAATGGGAAGTGGTTGCTTTGTTTCATAGGTATTAAGACAGCAAATATTTCCCATTCTGTGGTTAAAATGGCTCCTGTTGGGAAAGGAAGTAGCAGGGCCCTAACATACAAAGACAGACTTGGAAGGGAGCCAAGAACATACTCTTCTATCACATGTGCAATGTAGAGCTGCTTCTCAGATTCATTATAATACCATACCATTCAGACATCATTTAAAACTATTGCAGAGCACTGGTTTTATCACAGATGATCACATTTTCATTTTCATGAGCAAAAACCTGCTTAGGAGACATATTGCTTCATTGGATCATCTGACCAACTGGGGAAAGAAACAGCCAGCTGCTGGGAAAGGCTCTCCTTGATTGGCCATCCCCAGGCCTTAAAGAAAGGAGTCCAGTTCTTCTTCACCAGACAAGAAGAGGTTTCTGCCCACACATTCTTTTTTGAGTCTGGGAGCTGGGACATATTTTGGTATTCAGAAAAGATTTCAATGAAGGCTTCCCATCCAAAGGCCTCTTGCAGCTATGAATCATAAGGAAAGAAAACAGTACAAAATATATGTATGGAAGTTTAGAATTACTCTACCTGCATTCTTTACAAAATCTTTTACTAAATTCAGTTACTGATCTTTTTACAGGTATTTTTCTTTCTTTTTTATAAGCATAGCTACCTGACAAATTCTAAATGCTTACTGAAGAATCAGAGTAGACCTTTAACACCATCAGACTATTCAACGAGCCTATATTTCTAATATTCACACAAAACCAAAAATCAAGTATTTATAGAAGTGCTTTTCATCCTGAAGGGCATGGCTGTGCTTACAGGCTCGATGGCTACTTTTTTTTTTACTGTTGTTACAATTTTTCGAAACAAGATTGATACAAATATCAACCCACCTCTGCATGCTTATAACTATGCATATGTATAATATCTCTGCATACTTACAATACGTAACACTCTCTTCTCTCAGCACAAAATCCAGGCTCCCTGCTTGGTGACTCTGCACTTGATGTTCGTACCGTCAATTAATCCTGGGTGCTACTGAATGAAGTATTGCACTAACAAAACTGAAAGACCAGCTTAAATTAAAAAAAAAAGAAAAAAAGAAAAAGAAACAATTATCAATGATCAGAAGTCATCTTTGGTAATGCCCAAAGGCTGTGGTTTACCGTTACATCCCAAACCGGTACATTCCACAGACCAACGACCTTTACACTGTGCTGAGATCACAAATGACTCAAAACAAGTACATTTTTGAGGACTGCTTCAAAAACTTTTCCCTGCAGCCCTGGGTCTCCTGCTGAAGTGTGCTACTCAGAGACAGAGCAGGACTGACTCATGTTGATTTGTGGAATCCTATGAGTTGACACGCAAAGACACTGTTGGAGACTAATAGTCGACAGAGAGAGATAATCTGGGGTGGGGACCAAGTGGTTGCAGAAAGTGAGGAAAAGGAAAGAAGCAGCCCTGAATTAAAATTATCAGATTGTAAATCTGTTGCAAGCTTAATTTGCCTGCAGATTACCTGCAGGTATGTCTCCAGGGCAGTACATACTTCCCAGTCCTTCAGCTGTGCACCATTTTCAATGTAATCTTGAATCCTCTCTTTCTAAGTTCTAGTGCAAGTGCATTGTGGGCCTTATCTCTTGGGATGCCCAACATTCACATAAACGGACCAGAGATTGCAGGTGGCTTCGGTGGTGCGAGGGGGAAACTCCCATTCAGATTGCTGCTGATGTGGCCCAGCTCATGAATGGCACCCCAAAGGCCATTGGCTTGGAGTGACTGCACATCTATCATCTCTGTCACTGACTCCAAATGATGCACGACTGGGTAGCCACCATGCATCCAACCTGCAGGGAAGGTAAACCACAAACAATCTTGGCAATCTGTCTGGGAAAGCTCATGGGATGGAACACCACAGTGAGAAAAATACAATTAATTCTCTTTACATTAACTCATTCTTTGAGTTGTTTGTCATCAGTGGATGCTGCTTATGATGTGCTTCCACCCCCTGTGCTGGAGTATCAAATGTATCAACCACAAGCAAAAGTTTAACGTGTGTATTGTATGCTCTTCTGTTCCACTTCCACTTCTTGGCACTACCAAACGCAAAGAGCAAAAAAGGCCAAATTACTTTTGCCAGAACTACAGACATTGCAGATGACCGTACTCCCAGCTACAGGAGTGGAGAGGAGGTGTGGAAATCTAATTCTGTCTGTAGAAGAATTTTCTGTTGACACTGGTGTTTTCTTATTTTCAGATCTGGCGAGGAAGATACTATTGCCAGGACAGTTTGTATCCTTGTATAGCCAAATAACCGTATGGTTTGTGTTGATGAAAATGACCCCAGCACCCTCCCCAGCTCTCCCTAGAAATTCCGTAATGTAAGTTCTGGCTCTGGAGGAAATACATGGGGGAAAAACCTCATGATAAATAGCAGGCACAAATGAAGTAGAAAAATGGATTATTTTTCCTGAAATGCTCCCAAAGAAGAAGCAGGTTTTCATCTCGAAGGCAGGGGACTAAAATGTTTAATCGCAAAATTTTGTGTCAGGGCCCTGAGTGCACCAAAAGGCTTTAATGGCCTTGAGCAGCCTCACCTGGGGATTCCACCTATACCTCCTGTTGGTGGCCCCAGGGGCTGCATTTCAGCTGAGCCCTGGGCCGTCAGTCCCTGCCTGAGCTATGTTGTAGGTGTGCCTGTGTCTGGCCATGGATCCTGTTGATCCAGACCCTGATCCATGGTCAGACTTCCTTGCCTGATTTCAGACATGCCTCATCACGGTGGGCCTGCGTGGTAATCACTGGACTATGTCTGACCCTGGTTACCATCACTGGACCTGACCCTGACCTGCAGATTGATTTCCTTGCTTGACCTCAGACCTGCCTCATCCCTGAAGACTTGTCTAGCAATCTAGACTCTCAGCTGACCCTGGCTGTTGTGCCAGGTCTGCCCTGATTGCCTCACTCAGGTGTTGTGGGATGGCCCCCAGCTGGCGAGGCACCTGTCCTGCTGACTGTGTTACTGCAGTTGACTTCTGCCTCCCTGTCCCTTGGGGAGCAGCCGGCCTCCACTGTGCCCTGACAATGTCTATTGTACCAGAAAGCAAAACGTGAATTGGGTTTTGGGGTTTTTTTTGTGAAGGTAGATTCTTGTCAGTGTTTTTAGTAAAGCAGCTCTTTACTATTGAAAAATATTCCATAGTTCACTTCAGCTTTGGAAAGAACTTGCTGCTGATGGCCACAGTTACTACTTCACTATAATTGTCATCACTTCAGTTCCAGTTTTGCTCTTTCTCATGCTGTTTGTAAAAATCTTTTTTCAGAAAAGACAAACAGACTTAACATACTCCTTAATATTTCCCATGAGTTTCTCAGTATTGCTGACTACCATAACCAGCTTTAAAAATCATATTTCAGTAGCTTTTCACAGGAATTTACTATCTTTAGCTCTTTTTCCTTCAGTGCCAATTCAATAGGCTCAATGGATCCTTCACTGGTTTCTTACAGCTCCAGAACAGTGCAGGGAGGATACAGAGCCATTCACATCTCTGAAATGGTGCTACTCTCCACTTATTTCAGCAGGCATGGTAGAAGCTGGAAGAGTTTTATATGTTAGGTTCTACGAGTGTGGCCTCTGGTGAACATAGCTGTCTATCACATGGTGAGTATCTCTGCAGAGGGCTGGAATAAGAAGGAGCCACAGAAATCAATAATCCAGAAGTCTTTGTTCCTGAATGCAGCTTCACTCAGAGAACGGCAGCTACCTAAACAACAGGTGTTTCTCGGGGCAGCTTCTCAGTCGGTGCAAACTCATTCAAAAGATCTGATTCACAGCAGCTGTGAATCAACTCTGTGCGTGTTCAGGGTCATGCTGTTTTTAACACTTCTGTTTCTCTACAGCTCAAAGGAAGGGAGAGCTAGTGGCTTCAAGTTCACCCCCATCTGTAGACATCCAAGGATTTTAAACGCTGGCATTTGGAAGTCAGTTATTCCTGTGCATCACTAAAATTACTTCAGAACAGCCACTTGTGTCAGCACAAAACCTACTGATTGGCCTGGGTCATACACATGCCATGATTTGCTTAGTAGGCTTATGGAGTCACTACAGCTAAAACAAAGCAGGGAAAGGGATGGACTCTGCTGTCTGACATGCACTGCCAGATGAACTGCTTGCTCATCCTTTATACCTGTACAAAACTATTCATGACAATTATGTTACCTTTGTGTCACGAGTCTGAAGTTTCAAATAGAGCTGTCACTAACAGTAAGAACAAATGAGAAAAACATAATACTCCCATGTTCCCTGTTGAGCTTGAGGGGTTAGCAGTTATAAAAATTAGCAACTGACAGGTAATCTAAACACAATTGTTGCAGAGTCACTGACAAATTACAACTTCATTGTTAAATTCAGAGCCATATGTGGCCAGATGTAATGATTGATTACTCTGATAAAATCCTTCTTACGTAAGGATATGCTTGGAGGAGCATATGCAGCATGGAAACATAGCACCTATTTATCATGGAATCATAGAATGGTTTGGGTTGGAAGGGACCTTTGAACGTCATCTAGTCCAAACGCCTTGCAATGAGCAGGGACATCTTCAACTAGACCAGGTTGCCCAGAGCCCTGTCCAACCTGACCTTGAATGTTTCTAGGGATGAGGCATCCACCACCTTTCTGGGCAACCTGTTCCAGTGTTTCACCACCCTCATCATAAAAAATTTCTTCCTTATATCTAGTCTGAATCTACCCTCCTTTACTTTAAAACCATTACCCCTTGTCCTACCGCTACAGGCCCTACTAAAAAGTCTCTCCCCATCTTTCTTATAAGCCCCCTTTAAGTATTGAAAGGGGGCTTATTATTTATTTTGGTTATATTTCACTAGTGATTATAATTAACTGGTTATTAATAACTGAAGTGCAAGTTGTTTACACTTGAGCCAGCCTCTCTTGAATTAGTCCTACTTGACTGACAGCAGCTACACCACGTGAGTTAAGCTGCTAGAGCTGTGGATTATTGACAGAGTGGTGGCCTGGGCAGCTGATGAACTTATCAAGTGGTAGAAAACACCTCTAGTGCTGCAATCAAGTACAGCCAAAAGCACCCCCAATCCTTCTGAGAAAAGTGCAATACTTGAACAAAGATTAATTGCAAATAATGGTGAGATTTGGCCTTTAGGAGCCTCCTTACCACCCATAACAAGCTTCAGTTCCACTGGCCTAGTGAATTGTCTTTAAGCAGCATGTTTCTTAAATGAGATAGCAAAATGCTGCTTACAACAAACTTTTTCCCCTACCACTGCCCTCATTTCCCCACTGATGTAAGTGATCCTATGCCTGCTAACATCAGTCTTATTACATAGTAGGCTGCCTGTGTATCTGTCACATGCCTTCATTTAAGTTTCAAGATCTCATTTGTCCTGCCTAAAACAGCTATCTCTGTTTCCCTTCTTTCTGTTGCAATTAGCTTAAACTCACTCCCACAGTAATAAGAGTAACATGACACAGTACACACGTCATTTTGTGGCCAGCCTGTCTCCCTCCACTGTCTTTTACCGTGGATAGCCTCAGATTTAGCAGGAGAATGTGTTACTGTTGTGTACAAGCTCTTGACATTCACAGAAGATTCTTACTCTCACGAGCAGTCTCCTTGAATTTTGTGGGATTAATCTGCTGATTTGAGGATCTGCATGATCTTGTGATAATGTTACTGCCTTGTGTATTTCCCTTACAAATATCCATCACAGATAAAGACAAAATGTTCTAGCTATTATATTTGCCATGAGATATCTGGACATCTGCCACCATCCTCTCTGGCCTTGGAAAAGTTGCTGGGATGGCTGCCAGTCTGGCTATTGCATTCATAATCTTGTTCCAGATGGAAAGCAGACTCTCTGGGTTGTCCATGTGGCATACATCAGCAGCTGGTACTGTCAGGATGATGTTCTCTGTGGCCAGCTCAGCCCAGGGGGCCGGGTACTAACGGAAGGTTGACTGCCAGGCAGAGATGTCAGTTTCCCCTAATTCAGCATTCAGGTGAAAAAAGATAGCCAATTTAAAAAGGAGTTTTAAGTGTGAAGAGAGAGGAGAATCACCATAGCTAAAACCATCTGCATAGCCTCAGAAACAATAAATTAATCTAGATGTAACTGGGTTTTACAGAATCAGGGGGAGATCCTGAGATTCTGGCAAAGGGTCCAGTCATCTTTGGTGACCCCATGTCTACTGTTGCTTCAAGGAGTTGACGATACTCACTTTTTAATATCACACCATTTTAAAGGTGTCTCAGACATGCTCATACTGGGAACATGGACAGAGATTAATTCCTAAATGAAAGTCCTATCAATATAGTTTCTGCACTGAGAAATATGAAGCTATATGCAAAGGCTTTCCTGGGGCATTACTTATTCTGAGGTCTTCTCCATGCACAACCACAAAAAACTAGGAAAATATAGGCAAGCCATCAATACAGAAATACTTCTTTACTCCCCTGCCTATAGTTAGGTTTTGGGACCACTTACCAAGCCTGAAGAATGGAGCCTGCACAGCCTTTTTAATTGTGACTGATACTTGGCCTCATGTGCTCTCCTTTGGCCACCCCACAGACTAGAGACTTCCATGGTGTTTTTTTCAACTTTCAACTTCTTTACCACCAAGGGAGGCCACTTCACCTCTGCAGCATAGCTGAGGTCATCAGTGTGACAGCCGATCTGCACCTGGTGGGGAACATTGGTCACCAAAAGGCACTGCAACTCAGACAGGCTCAGGTAGCTCCACTCCAAACTCGGTGTGTTCTGTAGCTACCATAGGCAACAAGACGCTCTTGTCTCAGCAGGGAAAGGCAACAGCATGCTACCATATGGAACATTATTCTTCACCTTGGCACAGATCAATCAGATGAAAGTAGCATGAAAGAATTCAAGGGCGGACTTAAGCCACATGAAGAAGAAAATGGAAAAGCTGGATCCATTGCCAAAGAAAAGTAGAATTCTCTTTCTACAGCTCTGTTCAAAAGGAGTGATTTCACTGATTTTGAAGAAATTTCAAAGTTGATTGGCCCCAGTTTTAGCACCCTTACCTCCCATCACAGCTACCACAGCTGTGCTGCTAAATGGATAGTATCAAGGTGAAAAGCAGAGAGTGAGCAGAGCTTACCCTGATATGAAATGTGTGAGGAGAAAGGAAGCTGGGGAAGGGAATAATGTCCCCATTTATAATAATTGACCTGCTTTCCACGCACTCTCTGAAACACTGTAATGCCCACATGGGCCAGTCAACAGTGACTGAAGACATGGGAATCCCTGGTTCCCAGACTAGTCCTGCCCAATTCTGCCCAAAGCTTGTCCTATTGTCCCTTTAAACAGAAAAAAACCAACCCACCCTGCTATGGGATAACACTGTTTGGATAACTACCTCTACTGTAATGTTCATCCCTTTTCACTTACAATTACGCTGGTTTCAGAGTCAAGATACAAACCCCACAAAAATATTTTTTTATAGTGTGGGTGTTCGTTTATCCTGATGACAAAGATAAAAAAACTTGAAAGAAAACAACTTGGAGGCCTTGAAATGAGGCAGGATAATAGCAGAAGACAGCAAGGTGGTGAAAGTAAGATATTTTTATAGTGGGCAGAAATATCTAGTAGTCTCCTCTACATAGACAACATTCAACCTTATTATTTCTCATCCTATTCACTGTCAATATAGGGATTATTCCTTTAATCTTGAAAGCAACAATATAGGTATTTGTCTTGTTTGACCTCTGCCTTCTCTAGAGGAATGGAGAAGGGCACAGAGGAGGTATGAGACCAACATGACTGGCCACAGTATGGAGCAGATAAAAACCAGAGGTGTGTCCATTACAGCTGCATAGGGCAGTCATTTTTCAGGACAGAAGTGAGAGAGTATAACTTGAAAAATGTAGAAAGAGGTTTATGATAGGAGAAACTTGGGGAGAAATTGTTTGTGATTCATGTCTCAGTAAGGCCAAGACAAACTTCAAAGAAATGAGAATGGAAGCAAGGAAAGTTCTTCTAACTGTAATGAGAAACAAAGGCTCACCTCCAGGTTAGCTGCAATAGCAGAAGCAGAAAAATGCAGAGTGGCTGTTCTTCTGGGAGGAATATAAAGCCCAGTGCTTCTTGACCTTAGAAAGAACCACAGGCATTATCAAGATAGAAACACATAAGTCATATGATAGTCTTCAAGTTACAGATAAAATTCAACAGCAGCTTCAATTCTAATTCTAATAAATTAGTTTTCTGAAGCTTTCACCTTTTTGCTGAATTCTTCCCCATCCGACCACCAGCTAATGCTGAACCTGTTTTGAAAAGTTTGAATTCTTAATGATTTATGAGGGAATTGAGAAAATGCAAGGAAATTTCAAACTAAACTATCAAGATAATCCTGCCCCACCCTCAAGTCATAAAAGTTAGTTCAGTTGGATAAACTTGGTATCAAGGTGACCTTTCTGGTAAAATTTTATTTAAAAAAAACCCCAACAAACATCAGAAGTGATGCTTGTTTCTGAAAAGAATGCAGAACAATCTCCAAAAGTGACTTGTGATTTTATATGTCCAACAAGAAACACTCTATAACAGGGATTTTTTCTTTCCAGAGAAGCTCTCCTCAAGCAAGACAAAACACATAGCTCCATGCAATGACACCTTCAGGTGAAATGTCATTGCACCTGAATTTGCACCTGAATTTGACAAAGAGCAGTAGTGGTACTTCACACCGACAAGTTAAATCGCTTCCTCTGGAAGCATTTATGGGCCATGTGCCTGGACAGCTCCCCTATCGCATAACCAAAAATTCATTCATCATCTGACCAAAACTGTACCTAACAGAAGATCAAATGATCAATATGCCAGCATCCATCATAAGACCGAGGTATTTCTGATTACATGGTGAGTGTGCAATCCCAGCAGAAAGCTGGGGCAGGAAGGAAGCAGAGACATTTAGACTATTATATTTATATATTATTCTGGTCAGCCTGATTCCATTCCACAGTTTGGGTGCTGCTGAGGAAGGAAATAGAAAAATATCCCCTACCTTCATTTCTTCCATCAATCTGAACAGTTACAGTTAGGGATGTAGTAATTTCTGGAAGATTTTTGTTGGGAGCACTTACTTGTTTTCATACATCAGGGAAGTTGTCACAGAGCTCTGCAGCTATGATGTTGATTAAAACCATTTCCTCAGAGCTGCCTTTGACTGGGCTGTCAGCACTGACATCAGGAACCCCCTGGGAAAGCACTAGCTCAGCCATCTCCTCCTGAACAGAGCAGATAGCTAGGGAGGTCTGAGCTGGAATCCTCAGGAACACTGTTGAGTCCTGTGATAATTTCTTGAGCCAGGGGGAATATGGTGGCTTTAGAGCTTCTTTTTTCTTGAGGTTTTGCCGAAATTGGGAGAGTGCCTTGCAAAAGTGGTACTGTGAGAAAACCTCATCGGGATGTAAGACTGGCTGATGATGCTAGTATGTTATCTCCTAAGATATCAGCTCCAAACTTTTGCAGTATTTTGTTCCCAGGGAACCCAGCAATGGCATTCTCATCGGCATTCCCTGCAGCCCAGGACCATGCCTGTCCTCCAACCAGCAGACCACCGCCCCTTGAAACAAACTCATAAATCTCCACCTCCTCATCACTGTAGGCTTTGTAGCAGTAGACACTCAGGTTTTCCTTAAGATCTGTTAGCTTGCAAGGGATCTTCTCCTGGCTTAGGAGAGTGAAAAAGTCCTGCAGATCACCAGCAATACGAACTTGTCCTCCCTGCCCAGCATCAAGCCAACCAATGGCATTGAGGATAAAGGTTTTCATTGCTGATGCTTGGAAAAAGCTTTCATGAGCAAGTACCACAACACGGCCCCTGTCATAGTGTGCAGCTGCAAGGAATGCCTGGTGGGAGTCATTCATAGCAATGGGAAATGCTAATGTACCATGGATGAGTAGATGGGAGGGGACACTGCCATCTTCTATCTTGAATTTGGTCACTCCTTTCAAAAGAACTTCTAAATTTTTTTTCGCATCCGATCCTGTCTGGAAAACCAAAAGAAATCCTTGTCATCCAGGTTGATTTATAAATGCTGAAAGCTGTACTTATCTTTGCCCTATTAGTAGTGATACAGTCATGACTTCCTATTAACACTCCTTGTTTCAAGAAGTTATTAAGGCAAATATATTAATCACTATCAAAAGAGACCTGAAAGTTAACCCAACAGATATCACTGCAGTGGCAGCAATGTTAAAATTACAGGGATCACCAGCATTTATACCTTAAGCATGGTATAAATTGAATTCCAGGCAAGAATGGTGCTGTGTGCTTGTGACTCATGTTAGATTTTTCTGCAATGGGCTAAGATGTTACCACCCACAGAGGGTGGCTCTATCCTTCACAAGAAGAATTTATTATCCTCAGGGCACAGAATTGATAAGAGACCAGGCAAGCACTTCCTAATTCTTTTCAGTGCAAAGGCAGACATGTACCTCAAAACATTCTCAGCAATGGCTTCAACTACTCCAATTGATTTTGCTTTCAGGAAGTCTAGGAGCTCTGACACTCTTTCTTCTAACAGTTCAGCTTTAAGGTGGCAACCTCCAGTCATAGAGCAAATGGAAACCGGGGAGTAAAATGTCAAAACTGTGATAGTTGTTTGCAAAGTTGCACAGTTATCTGCTCTCTTGCTTGTCTCTTTACCACAGGCTTCAGTCTAAACTTTGGCCTCTGTTGCCTGCCTGCCTCTCCATCCTGGGATATAAGGATAATTTTTTCCATCATAATGGTGGTTAAACACTGAACAGGTGCCAAGACAGGTTGTGGAATCTCTGTCCTTGGAGATATTCAGTACTTGACTAGACAAAGCCCTGAGCAACGTGCTCTAGGTGGCCCTGCTTTCAGCAGACATTGGAGCAACTGACCTCCAGAGGTCCCCTCCAACCTCAACTATGCCATGATGCAGATTTCCATCAGCACTTTCCAAATGTATTGGCAGTGCAGCACACCTGAAAAATTATTGTGAAGACAATGGCTTATTGCCTCAGCAAAGTTGCCTCCTGAGCATGGCCAGAGCTGAGTCTTGTTATCATGACATGGTCTATTATCCTTGTCTGAACATAGCTCTGAGACAGCGATGAAGCTGTAATATATTCTTCCTTATGTAGCAGTATAAGGTCCAATTATAGAGCTTCAAATTCCCACCTTATTTGTGAGAAATTCCCTGAAGAATTATCATCACTTTCAGGGACTTGTGACAAGAAAAGAAAGTGCCTTAACTCTAATAGTCTAAGGTCACCCACCTAGGGGATGAAGGGAAGGCAGTGGATGTAAGTAAATTTTAGTAAGGCTTTTGATACTGTTCCTCACAGCATCCTTCTGGACAAGTTGTCCAACTGTGAGATGAGCAGGTACACGGCGCACTGGGTGAAGAACTGGCTGAATGGCAGAGCTCAAAGGGTTGTAGTGAATGGGGCTACATCTGGTTGGTGGCCAGTCACTAGCACTGTCCCTCAGGCCTCAATTCTAGGGTCAGTTCTGTTCAATATTTTTCTCAATGATCTGGATGCAGGAGTTGAATGCACCATTAGCAAGTTTGCAGTCGATACTAAACTGGGAGGTGCTGTTGACTCTCTAGAGGGACAAGAGGCCTTGCAGAGGGATCTGGGTAGATTGAAGCATTGGGCAATCATCCATGGCATGAAATTTAACAAGAACAAATGCCAGATTCTGCACCTGGGACAGAGTAATGTGAGACACAAGTATAAACTGGGAGAGGAGTGGCTGGGGAGCAGCCCTGCAGAAAGGGATCTGGGGGTGCTGGTCGACAGCAGGCTCGATAGGAGTCAGCAGTGTGCCCTGGCAGCCAAGAGGGCAAACCGCATCCTGGGGTGCATCAAACACAGTATAACCAGCTGGTCAAAAGACATGATTATCCCGCTGTATTCAGCGCTGGTGCAGCCTCACCTTGAATACTGTGTGCAGTTCTGGGCCCCACAATATAAGAAGGATGTGAAGGTCCTTGAATGCATCCAGAGGAGGGCAACAAAGCTGGGGAAGGGGCTGGAAGGCATGTCCTATGAGGAGCAGCCAAGGACTCTGGGTTTGTCTAGTTTGGAGAAAAGGAAGCTGAGGGGCGACCTCATTGCTCTCTACAGCTTCCTGAGGAGGGGAAGTGGAGAGGGAGGTGCTGATCTCTTCTCCCTGGGATCCAGTGAGAGGATGCATGGGAATGGTGCAAAGCTGCAGAAGGGGAGGTTCAGACTTGACGTTATAAAACATTTCTTTAACAAGAGGGTGGTCAAACACTGGAACAGGCTTCCTAGAGAGGTGGTTAATGCCCCATGCCTGTCAGTGTTTAAGAGGCATTTGGACAATGCCCTTAATAACATGCTTTAACTTTTGGTCAGCCCTGAAGTGGTCAGGCAGCTGGACTAGATGATCCCTTCCAACTGGAACTGTTCTGTTCTGTTCTGTTCTGTTCTATTCTATTCTATTCTATTCGCAGCACTGGGCAGGAAAGGATCACCTGTGCTACTCACTCTAGTTGCCTCCACTACCAGGCATCTACACAACATACAATCTAGTGCGGAATGCACGGCTAGATCGTGGACGCTGTGTGGACAATATCCAAACCTCATGGATCCACACAGTATCTACCCCATACTTCCCAGAGACTTTGAAGTGCACCCTGAAATGCAGTGACACCCTATAACAAAGCTAAGAACTCTGTTACAAATGCCTTAAAGTTTACACCATGCCACAGGAGATTAGCAGGAAAGACAAAGGTCATCTTTTGTGTCCCAGGTCCTGCATCAGGAAGGATTTAAATACCTCGGGAAGTGGCCCCATAGCTGTGCTATTGACACAGTGGAAAAAAAAGGCTAAATGTGCCATAGCACTGCAGATCAGACCCAACCAAAAGTTTCTTCCTAAACAGTCATCTGTTGAACATTTTAACATGGAGCACATGAGCCAAGCTTCTCGGTAGTTTCTCAATAACATGTAGAAGCACCTTCAATTCCTGCACATCCATCTCTATTCATGGTCATTTGGGGGACAGGGATAAGAGATCTTTTTCATTCCAGCAGGCCAATAGCAGAAAACCCAAGGCAGAATAAACACTATATACAATTTAAAGACAGTGCAAACAAATATTTAAATACTCACTGGGTGATCAGAGGAATCCTCAGCATTTCTTTGGATACTGAGAAAGTGCCAGTCTCTCCCTCGCTGCCTGTGAAATACACACCAGCCACGCTGGTCACCTGGTTCCCAGGGAATTCACACAGCACCTTCTCCTTGCCATGTTGACTAGCCCAGTGCCAGGCTTGGCCTCCAATGAGCAGTCCTCCACCCCCCTTTACAAAGCCAACCAGATCTTTTGCTTGCGTATTGTCATAGGCGTCCAGACAGTACACCCCCAGGGGGGGGCTGAGCTCTGCCCCAGCCTGTACTTTGGTGCCAGCCCTGAGCAGCAGCTGGGAGAGGGAATCCAAACGAGGATGGACCCCAACCAGGGCCTTGGGAGAAGGCTTGAGCCACTCCACAGCATTTCTGAGGAACCGGGAAAACTTGGAGTCCTTCAAGATTCCTTCATGGGAAACAACCACCATCTGGCCCTTCCCATAACAAGATGCTGCAATTAGCACTTGCCCATTGGTGCTCACCAGCACTGGGAAGGCTTCATCTCCAATGACCAACAGCTCACATGGATGATAGTTTGTTGTGAACTCAAACGAATTAACATCTTTCACCAGAGAGGCACAGGCTGCTGTGGAATCCATCTGATATACCTCTTGTTGAAGAGTATTCAAAGAGAAAGAAAGGGAAGCACTTTTTAGATTAGAAGCTACATTTGAAATGTTTAACAGATACAAGCTATTGAGATACATACCAGCTATGCTGTTCTACAGTCCTAGGAGGAACCTGTATCCACGAGTGATGCACAAATATATAGCCCAGCAGTAAGGTAAGCCAGGAAATCATGACAGGAATAAGGAAACTTTGCATAGCTACTAGTAACACAATAACCCCAACAGACATGTTAGGAAATGTACATTGAAGACACAATTCCAGTTAAGCCTTTCTATATTCTTCTGCCTATGAGTGTTTGAATTGGTATGAAACTGCTTTACAACACTAACATGCCTGGAGTTGCAGAAGAACAATCCAAATAATTTTTTAATTAGATAATACGCAGACTTCAGATTACTAGGTCTAGCCACAAGCTATTATGTTTCCACGGCTCAATTTTAAGAGGAAGTCTTGTGTCTCAGGGAGGCAAAGGCCTTCAGTTACCTCTAAGAGTGTAGAGGTAATCAGTGTTCATCCCACTGGCAGAGGTGGAATCAGTGGCTCTCATGCCATTGTACACCTGCTGTCAGAGTGTGTTGCACTCAATGAAAGTTGTATAGGCTTAAAGGAACATACCTTATACACAGAGTAAAGAATTTATCATTAGTTTCATTAGTGCCTTGACAGGGTAATTACAATACAGCAAAAATATGAATCCAGTTAAAATGATACTAACATATATAATACAAATTATTCAATTATTGCTAAATCCCAATAATGATACAGTTAAAATTGATATACATAGGCTCTCCCGTATCTAACCATTTCCCCAGTGTTGGGTCCTGATGTTCAGTCATGCTAGTCTTTTCTTAGAAGAGATGGTTTGCAGTGAGCCATCAATATCCTGAGTTCTTTGCTTGGAGGAATTCAATGGAGGAAAGGAGAGGGGAGTTCTTCCTCCTTGATCTTAGGTCCTTTTGGAGTTATTTTTATACTTCTTAAACAACCTGTTTCTTACTGGCCCATGGGTCAGTTACATGATGACTACTCAGTAATATTAGACCTCTACCATATCTGATAAATATGCAGAATCAGTGTTAAGCTATAGGAGATAGCCCTCCTGACTCCTTCCTGACACGTATAAATTTCTGAAGTTATATCTAAAGGAGACCTGTGGCCACTCAAGACAGTTACTGGTGAGTCTTGAGCTGTTAAATGAGTACAACGCCTGTGGCTTGCCTCTAGCAATAGCAACAATGCATTTACTGGGCAACAGAGAAGATCAAACCCCTTCCAGAACATTATGTATGGAGTGCTGAAGAATTAGACAGACCCATGCTTTCACAAGGCTGTGTGTTTAGGGGCACGTCTTCTGGCATAAGCAGTGCGGTCTCATTGCCTCCCCACCCATCTACCTGAACATTAGGATAGATAACTGGGTCCATTCATGACCAGCGTGTCTCCTCTGGGGCTACACTGGTCTAGCAGGTTCCACATATCTCCACCTGTCCAGACAGGGAAACTAACCAGCAAGGTAAACCTGTGTTAACAGAATTTTTTTTAATCCGATCCTACACTGGGTGCCACCTTCTTACATAAGCTGACCTAGCGATACACTGGGTGCCTTCCTGTATCAGCAAGGGGACAGGGCAGAGAGCTAGAGATATGGCCCACCGGGACAAGGAATAGGGTGCTACTTCACATCTACCCCAGGCTGGAGTGAATGGAAACTCTAGCCATTTAATATTTGCTTCCTATAAGCTCAGTGAAGTGACTAGCTGATCTAAACCCATTTCCCTGTGAGCCGAGAACACGTCAAAATAGCCACCATGTACGGTTTTCTGCTGGCAGTTTCAGCTGAATGTCAGGGTCCTGAGTGCACCAAAAGGCCTTAATGGCCCATTTCACCTGGGGCCTCCACGCACTCCCCCTGCCCATGGGCCTGGGGGCTCCATTTTGGCTCAGCCCTGGGCCTTCAGATGTTGGTGGTGTGCCTGTCTCTAGGCCTGTCTCTGGCCCTGCCTTCTGGATGGCTCTCAGAAATTTGTTGTAGGTAGCTTTTCTCCAGGATGGGCTCCACAGGCATACGTTGTAGCTTGTCTCCTGTCCTGCCTCTGACCCTCTCTCCTTTTGCTCCCGATTAGACTCCCTGGATGGACCCTGGACCCGGCTCATTGCTTTGCCTTGCCTGGGACCGTTGAAGGACTCTGTTAGCAGCACCCTGCTCTGCCTGCGGCATTCAGACCCCGTGGGGCTGTGCCTGGTCCACAAGGGCACTGCCTGTGCTGCCGTCACCCTCAGCTCCAAGGGTGCTTTCTCTTTGGAGCAGCTGTCCCTTGCCACTCCCTCACATTGAGAAGCCAAAGCCTGACAGTGCCACGGAGCCCCCCTGGCCTCGTCACTGTCCGCAGCACACAACTCTGGGGCACACCACAAAGGGCAGGTGGTAGACTGTAGTTCATTCAAGGGACAGAGTCTAGGCCTTACTCTCAGAAGACAGTGATTTTCATCCTGATCTAGCTGTGGCTAAATCATTTTATCTTTTAAACCTTTTTCAGTTTCTTAACTAGACTGTAGCCTGTGGGGAAAGGCACCATTTGTTTCTGTGTGCTTGCACAGTGCCTAGCACAACAAGGCTCTCAGCCTTGCAGGACCCTGATGGCCTAAAAAGAATAATTATAGTAAATGGCTGTCAAATCCTAGGCTGAACCTCTTTGATTAGGTAAATGCTTTTGCTTTCTTGACTATTCAGTCAGGTGGCTTCGGTGAACACTGAAATATCTATTACTATTTTTTTTTAAGGTCAAGGTAACCTTTTTTTTTACTTTCTGTGTACAACTGAGGCCCTGCATGAACTGTCAAACCAAAGATAATATGAATCATGTCAAACTAGATCTGTTAATTCCTCACTGAGATTACCCACTTAAGGTTTTTACCTTTCCTCTGTTTGCTCTGGTCAAACTACAGATGCTGCTGAGCCTTGCTGTTCTCAGAGCAGGAACAGGCAAAAACAGGCCACTGAGGGCAGAACAGCTTTACACCCACATGCATTTTAGTGCATGCTGGATGAGAAAGGCCCCACCTCAATAATTTAAACAGACTTGGAATAAGCAGTGTCTTTGGCACTGAAGTTGCACAAGCTATCCAGAATAGAAGGATTAAAGAAAAAGGGCATGGTAGAGACCATAAATATCAGAGGTGGCTTGCTGTGGAGACTCTTATCTCCCTCCCCACCCCCAGTGCTGCCTGTCAGAAAAGTGCACTCTTGATCACGTGCAACAAGGAAGCCTGTGAGGCTGCAAAACGGTACCCACACACCATGTGGCCATCTCTGGACTTGAATTTACAGACACAGCCACATGCTTCAGTTGGGAGGAACCACTAGGAGGATGCTTCAGTCGGAATTTGCTCTGACATGCAAAATCATCTGTTATGGTTTAAGCCACCTGTCACCAGGTCTTTTATACTATATAGAGGGCATTGTCCCCTGCTACAGGAGTCAAGCATTTCCTCTCAGACCATAGAGCTTTGGTACGTGCCTGACTTACCCATGTCCCCTTCCACAGCCCAATGACAGCCATGTCCCTCCCCTCTGAAGCTGCTGCTATTTGACACATCCTTGAACCTCTCCTCTATGCGAGCATTCTGGGACATCTCAAAGCACAGCTAAAAATATACATCTCCATTGACAGAGGTCTCTAAGTTTCTTCCTCTCTTCTACAATATTGACATAAATGAAATTGTTCTTCTGTACTTCCACACTGTTCCTCCACTGAGCAGTTTAATCCATTGTGGAGCTCATGACCCTGTTACTTGTTTTTGAGGTGTTGTGGGAATTTCAGGGAGCTCTGTTTCAAAAACAAATTTGTTGGGTGTGTGGAAAAATGCTTCTTTATGAGGTAGCTTAAGATTAATCCCTTGGCTACACTTGAGTTTTTGTGGGATAATTTCCTGTTTTGCAGTCACATATGTATGTTTATTTCAAACCATGGGACATTCAAATACACTATTTAATCCCACACTGGTCATAGGATTGCTTTTGGACTGGTCTAATCCTTGGAGTTAGGAGCTGGATCCCAGTTTAGATGTTGTACATCCCACACATACCTTTTACATTCTGCAGAAGCAGCAGCAGCTTCTGGCTGATTCTGTGCCTGGCCTTGTATTTTCCCATTTAAGAAATGGCAGTAGGCCATGCCCCCCAGCTCTATAGGTTTCAGGTACATTTTTCAACCCACTACCATGAGCTGGACCATATTCAGTTTTGCCTGGGTTTATTCACAGCCAATTTGGTGAGGCCATATCCCTAATCAATACCAAACACTGTGCACCTGCCGAGTCCTCTTGGTGATACCCAACGCTGCTCTGCTATACATCTTGGTCATCCTGTTTATCTTTGGGCCTTCCACTGCTTATGGGTCATCTCAACCACGTCAGCTTCCTATGTGAAGGCTGGAGCATAGCCATAGTGCATCAGTGCACACATCAGTTCTGCACCTAAGCTCACAGACTTGTGTTCTATGCTCCTGATTATGGATCACAGGGTCGCCAAACTTTGTATTTCAGTTTCATCTTGTGTACAGGTTCTTGACTTCACTGATTTAGGGGAGAAGAGTGATGTATCCAGTCCCATTGAATTCAACGCCCCAAGCAACTTCCAAAGAAATAATCAAGATGGTCAGTGTATTGAGCTTAAAGTCAGTGATACTGAACCTCCTTAGGACCCAGAGGAAGAAACAGGTCCAAAGACCCAAGTAGCTGACGTACATGTTAGCCACATGAAGGAACCACATAATGGGAGAGTCCCAACCTGATGTTCTATCAACTTTTTACCTCTTGGGGTCTTATTCCACCACCTTCTTTCACCCTCAATAGTGGCCATGCTGGACAAAGACAAGGCTTCTGGTTTGGAAGCACTTCTGCTCTCAGCCAGCCACCAATATTATTTTGCATTTTTCCCTTACCAAGGGCCTTTCAGTATAATTAATTACCAGCTGTTCTTCCTATTCCATCCAGGCACAGAGCCTATCTAAATTATTGGCAATGCAGGAGTTAATCTAGTGTCACATAGTGGGGACAATTTTTAGTCTAGAGGCAAATGCAGAAAGTAATGGCTATTGATTAATTTATGTAGTCCAGGGTTTCAGTAATGTCCCCTGGTTTTACCCCTTTTTCAGGTAGGTCCAAAAAGGGAAGGTAGGCAAACATTGCATACAAGAAAGATAATATCAAATACTTAAGAATGCAATTCATTTAATCCACTGCTGAAAAGAAGTCTCATCTAAGTAGTGGAATTTTGGATTACAGTTTCATGAAAGCCCACAGATTTTAAGCAATGTGAACTATCAAAAGGTATGTCATGTCACCCAAGCTGGACTGTACTGTTTCTTTTTCGAAAAAGAACAGAGGGCATTTACCAGAATTAAGTCTCTATACTCTGCAGAATTCTGTTTATTTTGGAGGGCACGGTACTGAGATGCTCACTGTTACAAAAGGCAACTTAAGCCTAAAAACAATGGTCTAGTTTGGTATGATGATTACAGGGTAAGGCAGCACCCTCAGAACAGCCCAAACATCTGCAGTCCCCTGTGGCCATTCTGTGATGAACTCTTGTCAGTGTGCATGTTTCTGTCTTGCCCTTAGCCAGGCTACTGCTTGCTCTTGTTAACTCCTACAGAGCTCTGTGCTATGGCAGCTACTCATGAGCAGACTCCAACTCATGACAGTTTAAAGGTGGCTCTGGTTTGCATAAGCTGCAGTTCTACCAGTAGATCTAGACATAACCTGTACCACAGAGCCAGCACCTTTGCCACAGCCTGCATAACCAATGCCTCTGAAACACTGTCACGAGGGACCTTTTCTTCAGTGCATCAGCGATCAGAACAGTTTCTTCTCAGTTGTATGATTTTTTTTCTGAAATCACAGTCATAATAAAGTTCCCACTTTGAAGGCCCGACACCTGCATGGTTGAATCTGGTTTATCACGGTGGAGAACAAGGACTAATTCATGAAAATAACCCAGATCTATACATTTCCCTACAGGGTGTTAAACACCAAATATGCCTGATCTGAAAACATCCATACATCTTGAATTAAGTCATGGTATACTTTATGGAAAGAAGCCACCAATATCTTAACAATGAAAGATCATAGTTTATACTTCAATGGCTATTTCCTAGCTAATAAAGTACATGTCTACACACATAGTAAAATCCCTGGCTCTTACACACATTATACTTCATGATGAAGTCACTTATTTTCACTTCTCTCTGCTATCAAGTTACTAAAACAATTTCATGTTTCAAACTAAGGCAGACAAATTTAAAGTAGAATAATGACTGCATTGTTTATAACTGAAAAATATCAAATTGGGAAAGTATATACATATATATGTAACAAATTCCATTTCTAATTATATTCCTACTTCATTGTCTTTATACATCTAGATACATACAAAAATGTATAAGAATGCTAAACCAATGTTATTTAAGCTGCAAAAAGTAAGACTGCCAGATTTAAGGGTACCATTTCACTTTAATACTGCCTGATTGCCCATTTCTGCTATATACTGAATGAGTTTTATCTTGGGAGGAAAAAAGCATCTTAGGTGACACAATTCAAAACTATGGCCATGCGTATGTAGAAAGTCTCATAATTCCTACATTAAGTAAAGTGGTTTTGATGGAAAAAATGGGGATCTAAGGTAATACACGCAATGGAAATAACTTATTACAAAAATAAACCTGTAATGCTTGCAATATATTTTACTTGCATTATGATGTTTTATATTCTCTAGTTCCCTTGTAGCAGTCCGCTTTTTATCCTAAATATATTTTTTAAAAAATAAAATAGAGAAGGCACACAGCCCCAGACAGCAGTGACTTTGACCATTTGATTGATAAAAAGAGACTGTGTTTAACAAAACAATTCAGGAGGAAATATAGAGCATGTTAAAAAGGTCAGAAGCAAATCATGGTGGACAGTGAGCAGAGCAAATCGACAAAGCAAAATTCCACATAACTGCAGTACAGAGACAGCAAAGGGCAAGATGAAAAAGGGGAATTGCATTTTAGAACTGGCTGACTGAATTGTTTCAGTTTCAGTTCTGACCCAAAGACTACTTAATGGTCTCAGTATAGCAGACCTCCATTGCTTTCAGAGGATTTAGAATCAGGCACTGTGTTATTGCTGTTGTTTAGTTCAAACACGTGAATAAACCAAACAAATGGTGTTAAAAATAATGCTCACATCTTCAACCGTGTCTCTTTGGGCTTAACTGAAGGCTGCTCACTCAAAGTAGAGTTGTAACTTGCAAATAGAAAATGCCTAACGACTTTATTAAAAGTTGTTGAGAAGGTTTTTTTAAAGGCAACCCTGTAAGTCTCTCACTGGCTCCTCCCTTCACTATCCTGTGTTTGTATCACAGGGCAGGTGGCACCAAAGGTGAGAACTTCTCTAAAGGGGAACCACTGTGTGATGCAGTGTTTACACCAAGCAGAACTATTTGTTTCATAAAATATTGTGCAAAAGGAACTGTATTTCCTCAAAGAAAAGAGCCATTCCTGTATTCCAGAAGAGTTTTATTTAGGGAATACCGTGGCCCATTCAAACTTCAGTTCACTCACATAGCTTGCACTCAGCACAGTTCCATCTGACTATCCAAAATCTCTGCACCTGCAACAGGCTTCTTTTCTTTCTTGTGTAGCCTTCAGCTATCAAGTATTAAATCACTCAGCAAGTTTTTTTATCCCCCTCCTTCTACTCCCACAGAACTCCCTGGACCCCTAGTACCCCACTGCTCTGCAATGGAAATCCAACTTCTGCTTAGCTCTGGCAGTAACCAACTCATATTGCATGTTTTCAAGTGTCGCTTTCAGTCATTCAACCTCTCCAGCCATTATTCCCCATTCTCATGTACCTTCAGCTTTCCTATTATTGGCATGGTTATACTATGCAAGATTGAGTGGGAAGAGTCTTCAAGTCCCAAAGACAGGTGCACATAGCACTGAACACCTGAAGAAAGTGGCCAAAAGATCGTGTATGTCACTGCCATACTGCAGAGTTCACTTTCTTTCATGCTAAGGTGATGATTCATCTAACCTACCTTAGAGAGAAACAGAGACCTCCAAAGGGCAAATCCTCTGCGCTGTCTTAGGGGATGAACTGCCCTCTGCAGGTGCCTGGCTCTCTGCATTGGCCCTAAAGGGAGCCTTGGGTGAGCAGCCTAGATTGAGATGGCTAACAACTTTTGGAGGCCAAATCAGGGCAGATAAATCCCATTTTAGCTATGCTTGATTTGTGGATTACTTCCTAAAGTTGCTGCCGGAGAATCAAAGGCTAAAGTAATCAATACAAATAGCAAAAATTTCTTTAGCTGTCTAACTAAATTTTGACAAATCAAAATGAGCAGAACCTGTTATTAAATCAGCAGCTCCTTCAGTACCACTGAGTTCTTTACTACCAACAAAAGGAAAAGCCATGTTTGAAAATAATTTCCTGCTAGCCAGAAAGCTTATACAAAAGTCGTTAATAAAATTGACAGTCATTGGTATTTTATTTCACATTTGCTCTTGAAGAGGTATTGTGCCTCTATGTGTTTCTCTGAGTGTCTTGGCAAATCTGCCAAGTATATAGCAATAGCAGGCAACTTTCCACTAAAAGCAAGCTGACTGTAAAAATGAAGCCACTAAGTCTATATGTAATTTGAAAACCTCACCAGCGAACCCATTCATTCTTAGTTTATCACAGCACAAAAATCCTCTATTTCTGGTTTTATTTTTGCTAAGGTCAATGTGGCCTCCTAGTCTATATTAGTTTTTTCCACTTCAGCTCCTGCTCAGGTCAGTCTCAGGCGTGTCCTAGGATTTTCCCAGACTGCATGCTGAATTGCTGTGTGACTGCTGCTTGAACTACATTTTCAGAGAAATTATTAAATGTTTCATGTGTTATTTTGCAGTCTGTTTCTGTGCTAACATTTTCATGTCTTAGTGCTATAATCTCAGTTTGGCCTTTCTGCTTTGACGGGCTACTCCAGCATGCACCATAACTAGTGGATAAGCAATTGCAGAATTCAGTCCTGCAATGTGCCAATCTTTTCTCTGATTTATGCTACATTGCTTTTTTTTTTTTATTTTATGGAGGAGAACAGACATCATTCTGAGGGTGACATTAATTTGAGTTAGTCCAATTTTGAATTTCTTTACTATCTATGCCTAAATATTTCAGGCTGCATTTAGAGCTGGTGTAAATTGTAGCTTCTCCATTGGAATCCCTACGGTTGGATGAATCCATCCTAGCTCAGAACCCAACCCATTACCTTTTCCTTTTGTCTTTTTCTCTCTTAAATATTTCAAGATCCTTTTTGTTGTGCCATTCATGAAAAAAAGAATAGATCCTGCCATACTTAGGTAACAGATCTGATAACATTTTGAGCATTTTTTTAATGGACACGAACTCAACTTTTATTCATAAACTCGTTAGGGGTGAAATCTGCTTCTGTAGGTAGGGTCAGGTCTAAATCTTTATACCATATAAATTTTCTTCTGAATCTCCAAACCAGGACCAAACCAGTACCGAAACAGTGTCTAAGCTATGATTAGCCTCTGCATTTATCTTATTGGAAGAACAACTCATACTAGTAGTGAATAAGAATGGAAAGAAAGTTTGAAAGACAAAGCAAAATATTAAGCCAATGAATCACAGGGAAATCAGAACCACATCTGAACCAGAACAAAAATGAAAAGCTGCTGTAACAAATCTTTGGGTCACTTCTATTCAGGCTTTTTTTACTGGGCATAGAGACATGAAAGTAGGACCACATACAAAACCTTCAAGTCCACAATGATTGTTTTATTTATTGCTGATACACAAGGAATGGGTTGGGACTGGTATGCTATTAGGCTAAACATTAACATGCTTGCCAGCCCCCATAATAGCCAAGCAATTATGAATGAGGTGGAGGAAACATTAACTTCTGTTGCTCCTTGGAAAAGGCTGGTCCCCTGTCTTGATGAACTGTTGTCTTCCTCCTCTCTGCTCCCTCAGGCTGTCATGTCAGCGCCTACTTTTTAACCTTTGATGAGTCCACAAGTTACACCATTACTGACTACAATCAAGTCACCTCTTTGTTTCCACTCTCCCATCTCGCATTGCATGTATCTTGCTGTCAGGCTATGGTAAGAGTGACAGCTACAACTTATAATTGACTTATTCACATAAAGCTGGATGTTGGGTGACACAGTCATACAATGTAGGAAGAAATCTACAGCATATCAGTATCAATCAGCTATGTATTATATAAGCTGTATATAAGCATTATAAGGTCACTTTCATGATAGTAGGTGTGAAAGTTCTGCATACTTAGAGCAATTAAAAATTAGGGATTTTAGGGTAACCAAAACCGTAGCGAAAATCTCATGTTACTGAGATTATAACTGAAGAATACAACATTGTGGAGGCTACTATTTGCTTTAAAGATCCATATTCTATTGGTATTGTCCTTGAGACAGCTCCAGTGACTGCTCCACCCTGAAAACTTCCATTTCATGAGAGAAAGGTTCTGCGGCAACTAAATCTACTCAGAATTATATTCCTCCTGAGGTGAAGAACCCAGAACAAATCTCATTCGTTATTTAACCCTTCAGAAGATGGCTTAGATGGTTGCTGATCTGCACACAAGTTTCTGTTGAATTTCTGTTGCCCTTGCTCCATTGACAGCAAGAAGCTAAAGAATTCAGTGTAAAGCTAAGCACCCAGTGAGCTACCATGCAGCACACAAGGAGAAAAAGATAGGCCATAGCTAGTACGAGAATCAAGGTTTACGTATTTTTCCTTCATGGTCTATAAGATCTCATTGGGTCCTGTTCCCAGCTGGGTAAAGAGGACAGTTCCACAGACAGCTCTTTCTTGATAGGCCATCCCCAGGCTGTAAAAAATGGAGCCAAGTTCTTATTCACCTGCTGAGAAAACTTCTGTGCCCACAAGTTCATCTTAGAAGGGTTGTCTTTTGGGATGGTGGACATTTTCTGGTAGTCAGAGAAGAGGTGGATGAAGGGGTCCCAACCAAATCCTTCCTGCAACTGATGGAGAAGAATATAGTGTAAAAACAATGAAGTTCTCATGTCACTGGCATTATTCCTATGTTACAAGCAATAGAAAATTCCATAGGTTTCTGCAGTGTCATTTAGAATGAATATAAAGTTAGACGAAGGCATCCAACTTTCAGGCTTCAGAGCATAACTTCCAGCACTAGAGTACAGAAAAATACACCTTCCCATTACACTGGCCTCCCAAAACAAACAGAGATGAAAGATGCATTGGGAGCAGCCAGAAATGTCAGCAACCTACTATACAAGCTACTGCTTTGGGCAGAGGAAAGTTTCTTGTGCAGTGAAAAAGCATCAAAGAGGACACTGACAGAAAACCTACAAAGAAGGAGCACAGGAGAACAAGGAGTAATCAGAAAACAGGAGGGAGAGATTGTGAGCAGGGCATGCTTTGTCTAGGAGTAAGAAGAAAAGGGATTCAGATAGAAAAACTGCTGTTGCGTGAGTAATGAGTTTAAAGAGGGATGGGAAACCTACGTTGTTGCTCAAGATGAGGTTACTATGAAGAGCTGACTTGGAACAACAGCATGACAGGATGCAGAAAGTCTACTCAATGTCCATAGTTCTTTACCAAGCCATGACCTACATCTCACTTTCTGATACTAAACAGATTGACACTAAATTACATTCCACAAATCCTCCATCATGCTGGAACAGCTAAGCAGGAGACAGCACTTCTACATTAGTCAGAACAAACAGGCAGGTTATCTACCTTTGATAATTCCCTATTGATATGGAAACTCTGGTGCTGACACTAGCTATGGACTAGGCAGTATTTTTTTGTGAGAAGGTTAGAGAGCCTTGAGGAGGCTGAGTGGAAGGTGGGAGACGAAGGGGTCTGGTCTTGTGCCAGGTCAAAAGCAGTAAGCCAACTTATACTGGAGGAGGCTCCACACCATGTTAAGTTATGTGTGCACTGCAGAATGCAGGAACATCTGCTGGACCCTGAGTTCAAGTATCCATCCCAGACACTTCCCAACTCCTTGTCACAACATGTCCACAGTGAAAACTGTCTGTTCCCTCCCCTGTCGCCAGTTTTCTATGGGAAGAAAACACAGGTACTTGTCGGGGTGAACTGTGGCACATCCTGGACAACTGGGGGAACCAGCATCCTGGAGCATGCTGCAAGTGCTTCTTTTTCCTAGTCTAGACAGAACCTTGGAGGTCTCTGACTTTACTCCAAAGCAAGCAGTGAGGAGGTGGAAACAGAACAGTACAGACAGGAGTTTTGTTGTTCCATTTAAATCTGTAAATCTCTTGAGCCAATTAACTGATTTTCTAATTATTTTATACTCTTTTTTGCAAGAACTGTGTTACAGGCTTTAGTGACCACTCTGGAGAGGTAAATGGGTATTCGGGCTGAGAGAGGGTATGCTCCATCAGGCAATGGCAAGACCACAGGACACCATGCTGCCATGCAAGTGTAAGAACCAGATAGGAGTTGGACCTAAACAGGCCTGAAAAAGACTGAAGACTTCCTGGATTGAAAGAATGTGAAAAGTGTCTAAATGGCAGCCAAATGTGGGGCTCAAAGGAATGTGGAGACCATTCCATAAAAAAAAAAAAACCACATGGCTGTAATAGGGACAGTATATAGACAGAATTGTAACTGTTCTTTCATGTTACATTTATCCCAGCAGTCCTGTCAGTAGCTAGACAGGAGATGGGAGATCCCAGCCTATAGGGTGTGCGTGAGGCAGTGGGGCAGTGGCCAAACTGGTAAGGTAGTGTGGAAAAATTTCCCCTTTTGAAACTGTTCCACTCTGTATAACTATTTTGATATTCGTTGCACCAGAGAAAACAGAGGTTGACTCTTCAGCTTGATGATTCAGGCACTTCTCTGGGATGTGGAAAAATCAGGATCAATACTCCTCCAGTAAATATTTTCTTGTTCATATAGGACGTGAGAGCTCCCAGACAAGGGGGCTGAGGGATACCTCACAACATTCAGTAGCTTAAGCCATCATAATGGACATTCACCTTACAGTCCCCAGTTAAAATCAGGTTGAGTGCTCTCTCCATTAGACTACTAGTTGCTACGAGGATTAAGGGAGGGGGAAGGGAAAAATCTCTCTCGCATGCTTCCCAAGAGAATGCACTTTAATCTAGGAAAGGGTTTATGATTTAGAGTCTTGACCACAGTGAGGGATCCAGTTACATGTGCAGGACGATAAGCTGAACCCGTCCCCTTGCCATTTGATGAACTACACTGGCTCCTCTCAGTGCATCGGCTGATATGAACACCCTGCTCTCTGCTGTTTTCGTAAAGACGAGCCTAGCCATGTAACTCACCAGGATACTGCTAGAAGCCTGGCTCTTCTAGACACTTTACAATGCCAAGGTTTTTTTTGCCAACTAGCCCAATGTCCCACAGGAAATCTGCAGCAGATTAAAGAGCTGTGCCCAAGTTTGATCATCCTTTTCCCATGCTGTATAACAAGAAGTAGTTCCTGTTTCTCTCCTAGGAAGAAAGATTAGTGTATCGCACTAAGCTCTCTCCGTAAGTGGCTAAGCCCAAGTCTGGCAAAGGAAGGTTTTCAGGAGACACCAGCATTAGATGCTCTATCTGTATACCTCTCAGGTGCTTTCTGGACCCAAGATGAACCCAGATTGTAACCAAACACTTAAAAGGCATGACAGCTACAGTCACCAGGCTGCAGACATCCTTCTGACACAGGCTTCACTGACTGCACTAAGAATACACCCGCTTTTCCCAGTTACCTGCAGGTAAGTCTCCAGAGCAGTCCACACCTCCCAGTCCTTTAGTTGAGTGCCTTTCTTCAGATACTCTCTTATCCTTTCCTCCCGACACTGTGACCTAAGTGCCTGATGGGCCTGATGCCTGGGAATCCCCAGCACCTTCTCATGAACATAGACAGACCAGAGGTTGCAGGTGGCTTCTGTGGTATGAGGGGGAAACTCCCACGCTTGCTGCTGTTGATTGTGTCCCAGCTCATGGACAGGACCCCAAAGACCAGTAGTTTGCATGTGCTTGATGTCTAACATCTCCTTCACCGAATCTAGGTGGCCCATGATGGGGTAGCCAGCATGCATCCAGCCTGCAGGAAAGACAGGTACCAACACACGTCATAAGTGCTCACCCCAATGCTTCTTATACATAAATGACTGGGTTTTTTTCATTTCTCTAGTGCCTTTCCTCCATCTCACAAACCAGACTGTATTACCATGAATGACAAATTTTTCC
This sequence comes from Gymnogyps californianus, assembly GCF_018139145.2. Classification (NCBI taxonomy): domain Eukaryota; kingdom Metazoa; phylum Chordata; class Aves; order Accipitriformes; family Cathartidae; genus Gymnogyps; species Gymnogyps californianus. Next base: position 134,154,492 of record NC_059471.1, on the reverse strand, counting down.
CTTTGGAAATACAAGTTTCACCCTAACAAATAGTCAAATAAGCAGTGTAAAGGTAGTACTGAACTATCAGTCAAGCACAGTTTCACCTGCTTTCCCTTTTTATACATAAGCATACACTCACAGTTGGACTGAGGTTGAGATTTTAGGATGAGGGAAAAAGCCTGACCATTGCCCAGAATACACCTCAACTCTCACAAACTGAGCACAGTTGACGCCAGCCCAACCATGCAATAATGTGATTCAGCACGCTGGCAGAGCTTGAGTCTTCCTATGTAGAGTGTGGATACTGCAGGTCTGCACTCCAGTAAGTCATCAGTGTGGATGACACATGGAAGTCACAGGTTGTCATGCTTAAGGGCTGCAAAGTTTGTCATGCTTAAGCCTGTTCTTAACCTCACAGAATAGCTATTCGATAAACAACTTCCCAGAATCGTGCTAGGCAAGAGTATTGCACTGCAAGGGATTTTACTTATGTCTCCTTGGTGTCTTCATCCCTAATTTGTCCTCCTTCTTGAAGATTCCCAAAACTTCATACAAGAGTCATGTCCCCGAACTCAGACACCTATTGTAGCAGGGGATAAGCAGCCCTTTGCACTCACTACATAGGGAGCCTACACAGCTGGCTTTGACTGAACACTAAGCTTGTAGACTATCCAAGTTGGAGAACATGAATGGCAACCCCCTTCCTGCAGGAACTTTTTAAGATCTTGAGCTCCCTCTTTTTTAATAAGAGGGATGCATGCATTTAGCAGCCACTGGCACCCAAAAAGTTCAGGTCCAGAAATGTGAGTGAAACCATTTAGTCCACCTAAAACAGACGGGAACTTTATGTCAGCGGACTATGATCTTTTTAACTGGCATTTGCTCAGGATAGCAGAACTTAACACTCCCAAGATGTGCAATAAATTCTTTCCATGTGGCTTAGCAAAGGGTTAGGACATCAGAGTTCATGCCAAGCCCTTGTCTCATTGTGGGATGATGAATTTAACCAGTCTATTTTGAAAAACAACTGAACAAAACTTGTATTGCAAAGTTCCACATGTACCATACAGTTTGACTCTAGATCAAATCCAGTTCACAACTGGAAAAGCTGGGGTGGGGGAGCATCAGCTGCAAAACTACACACTCATGACCTTTGACAGTGATACCAGTTCTACTTCTCCATTGCCATCATCTCAGGCACACATCTTTTCAGGCTAAGCTTTGCCCACAATAACCTTTGTGGAGCCCATCTCCAGCAGGTAGGCACACACAGGTTTAACAATTGTCACTGAATGTGTGAGAACAGTCCAGTGGCTGAGGCAGGGGAAAAACAGAAATCAGGTCGCTGTCTCCCAGCTGTACTGAATCTGCAGGACAGAGAATGAATAACTACATGTGAGTCAAAGCCACTGCAGTCAGTAGCTCTGCCTCTCAACACACCCAGGCAGAAGAACAGCTGAATGAGACAACACCATTTTTGAGAGCAGGGAGGCATCTGAAAGGGTCAATACATTTTTTTAAGCCCTGCCTTATCATATTTCCATCGTGATGGAGTACCTCGCAATTATGCAAGGGTCACAGCCATTTAACACCTTACATATGTTCCCAGTCTGGTTTTAGCAAAATAACCTTGAAAGAACAGACATTGCTGCTAGAGGCCACTTGTCTCTCAGCCCTTGAGAAGGCCATATGGCAATGTACCTACCAAATGAGATCTGGACATCTGTTACAATCCTCTCTGGCCTTGGGAATTTTGTTGGTATGGCTGCCAATTTGCTTATTGCCTCCATGATCTCATTCCACAGGGTCAGCAGCGGCTGTGGGTTCTCCATGTGGCGGATGCTGTCAGACGGCACTGTCAGGATGAGATTCTCAACAGCCAGTTCTGCCCAGGGAGCTGGGTAGTGCCGGATACAGGCCTTCCACTGGCTTTCACAGGTCTCCCCTACATCAACAACACAGAAAATTGGTTAAGCACAGCTCTGACTTCTGAGCGTGGTCCCAGAGGTCAAGCTGGAGTAAGAGACCACAGTCGTGAAATTCCCTTGGAAAACAGTATGTGGTAGTTGCATGACTGTGGGTGGTGGTTGTTAACTAGTTAATCCTCATCCTGTGCTTGGGAAGCCTCCTCAGGCTCTTTAATGGATGGGAAACACAGAAAAGGACTCGCATATACCAGAGTACTAGCATAGCAAGAACAGATCCCTGTTTTCCATCTGAGAACAAGAAGCATCAGGTTTCTCCAGCGTCTCTTGATGATCTCATTTCTTCTTCTCCAGCAGAGATTTGCTGTTTCATATAACAACCCTGGTTTTGTTTACTTTGACAGAAGCACAAGAAGAAATTGCATACAGGAAGAGAATAGAAACTGATGGAAACACAGGAAACTCAGCAGAGATTTACTGTAGGGACTGGAGATGGCCATATGGGGACACAGTAGAGCAGGCAGAGCACAAGGCAAGCTTTGTCGTGGCAGAGGTCAGCCTGTCTCCCTCCAACACAATGGTTTCCATCGGAAATGACAACACCAGCCTCCAAGAAATGTTGGTTTGGACAAACCCTGCCCATTTTGTGACAGCTCCTTCACCTACCTCCTGCCACATAGTAGGCACAGAGTGACTAAGTGACTTACTTACCCACAATCCCAGAGGACAACAAAGCAAGGAAACTAAATCTGGATATTCCTAAACCCAGGCATTTCTAAGACGTTCCTGAGCATGGGACCATCTTCCTTTTCAGTCACAGCGATAGCAGCATCTGTGAGCAGCACTAAGGTGAAAGGCACCAAGGTAAACAAACCTACCAAGCTTGAAGAAAGGAGCTCTGACTGCCCCTTCTACCGTGATGGGCACTTTCCCCAGGGTGCTCCTTGTTGGTACTACGATGTAAATGAGTCCACCCCAGAGGCAGGAAATAGAGTGTTTCTGGCAGGCAATATCACAGGTGCGTATTACCACTGGGGCCCGTTTCAGCTCTGTGGCGTGGGAGAGGTCATCCGTGTGACACCCAATCTGCACCTGGCAAACAGAAGGGTAGGAACAGCTGGTCAAAGGGCTCCAAGCGTGACCTGTCAGACCAACAGCAACACCCTGAGCCGTCTGCTGCAGCACTGTCCCTGCAGGGCACGCACGCAGAAGCTGCCTTCTAACTCCAGCCTAGTTCAAGTTTTCAGCCTGTGGTGACCAGAAGCAGTAAATACAGTGACAAAAGCCGGTGAAGTTCAGTGCTGTCCCTGTCTCAGACTGTCTTAGAGCTATACTCCCATTATTACTGGCTCAACTACATCCTTCACCAGCAGTTCAGGGTACTGCAGTGACTTCTTTCACTGCACTGTACTTGCACTGATCATTCCTTCACCCTTCATCAGCATCAAAGTCACATCCTGTAACATATAAGTTGGAGAGACATGATCACTGTTGGCTTCTTTTATTGTGCCTCTTCCTTGGTCCTCATACAGTAAAACAGACAGAATGTGGCTGCAGGATCAGACAGAAACACCTGAGTTAGTTAACTTGGCATTTCAGCTGCAGGGACCTCACTGCAAAAAATATCCAAGCAGGTAAGCATTTATCTGCTTCGTACTTTGCAGAGAACAGGATCCCAAGTAACTAGTTTATATCTGATCTGGATACATCTATATAAGCAATAGTGACAGCACTGTTAAAGTACCTTACGAGAGATCTGGAGAGACAGAACTAAGTTTGGTGCATAGAAGGGCCCAAGTACTTATCTTGGGCCTGAAAATCACCTTGATCAGTTCTCTTTGCACGATAACAAAACAAATACGGCTGCCTTCAGGCAGCAGCCACACTCAATTATCCCACCAGCACACAGAAATAAGAGGAATGCAACAGGAGAGGGGAAACAGTGAAAAATGATGCCAATGCATTGAAAGTGCCACAGGGTGGCAGCACTAGGAAAGGACTGAAAAGGTAGCAAAACCAGTAAGGAGAAAACCCTTCTCCGTGCTATTTTTGAGTGCTCACCTGACAGATATATCCACGTAAACAGAAGCCAAACTAGAGACAGCTTACCTTCAGACCAGCACCGACCGCCAGGCAAGGGAATGTTATAACTGCTGTGTGCCCTTCAGGAAGGTAGAGTCCCGTACTCCTCCAGGCTGTCTTACCTAAAAGGTAAGAGAACACAGTCCTAAACAGTCAAGCACTTCTTTGGCCTGATGTTATGGATTCTGGAGATTTCAAGCTGCAACAGAAGAATCTTCCATCCTTTTCTTTTCCCTTGCTCCACACTCACAGAACTGTCTCACGTTTTATTCAACCTGTCAGAAATACAGTTTTAAAGCAATAGGGTAGCAGCATGAACAAGATCAGTACACCATTAGCAAGCAAGCCCACCCAAATTTGAACTTCTGGAAATGCCAAGCTTAAATGCATTTACTAGTATCTTTTAAAAATAATAAGAAAAAAAAACCAAACCAAAACCCCAACACCTCCTCCACTCAGATCCTCCTACCCTAAAGTCCTCATAAGAGGGGCATACTGTGGTGGTATTAAACACAGTTGCAGTTGTAATGGTCATAAAACATTTCCTAAATAACAGACTGACAGTGACATTGCATTTTTCCTGGTCCAGCGCAAGCTGGGCCCACAGGAATTCCCATTTCTAGCTGACTGAAGTTATGAGAAAGCCTAAAAGGACTGTTCTATACTAGGTGTAACTGTAAGATGGGTACCCCACCATACCACTACAATTCAGCATGTTTCTAGACAGTCTTCCCATGGAAATGCAAGTCTCCTCTGTGTAGATCTCTGTAAACACTTGCAATACACAGTGCAAAACTGATCCATCTCTACTGTACTGATCAGGCAAAATCCACTCCCTAGTTCTGACATAAAATTTACTCAAGCGTATTTCAACACAAACAGCAAAAGTCCTAAAAAGAGCTGAACTGTCATAATGCACCCAACTTACAACCTTTCCTGTCCTCCAAAAAAGCAGGACCAGTTTTGTCAAGAAAAAGCTAATCCAAGGAAAAATGCAAATTAGACCATATCACAATGTTTCACCAATTCATCTCAGTTTTGCTGAATTTGCACCAAAGGCAGTTTTGAAATGGTGTTCAGGGTTTTCTAGCATTTCTTTCTTTTTTGTTTATGTGAAATGACACAAATTCTGAATATTTCTGGTCAAACAAAATACTGTGTCCGATCCAACGCATTCAGTTCAGGCAACCCTAACAATTTTCCCCTTTTGACCTGACTCATTAGTGTTAAAACCAGTGAGCAGTTATTCCACAACTTTTCTCTCTGCATATACTCTGCACTCAGACATCACTGCTCCAGAACAGTCTCCTTTATCTCATTACAACAGTTTGGAAACAACTCCTGTCAATCATATTCTAATACAAAAAAATCAAGATTAATCTGTCCAGGGGACAATACATTACTAGTGGAATTTAACCTAGAGTTTAAACGTATCAGCTGCGAGCACGAATCTCAGCAAGGTTGTATAGATACAAGGCCTAAGCTTAGACAAATCGTTCAGGGTGTAATTACCAAATACCTTGGCTTCAGTGGTGGTGTCAGCCCAAGAAGTTCCCACCATGCTTCCAGCCTCTTGTTTTCACCCCCAAAACCAGACCTTGACTCCATGAACTGTGCTGACACAAGAAGTTGTGAGACTGTGCTATAACTCAGGCTGAAATTATCTAGATAAAAAATAAACCTTTTGTTTGTAACTCCTACCTCTTTGTAAGATGGCCCCATAGATGGCTGTATCAGCACAACTATGGCAACAACAACCTGCAGTGTAGAGCCCAGAGTTTCTCAAGGAAGGTGTCTTGCCAAAGCCATTGTGCTGTGCAACTACCCTGAGGACCTCTGTCAGGTGGTTCTTCTACCCCAGGAGCCTGTGCACCAACAGCGAGGAAACAGGACTTTCACCGGGTGTTTCAGAGCGCTGAAATCAGGGCTGGCCACAACAGGAGCCTGTCTGCCACTACACAGAGGTCAGCCTCCTCACAACCCCACAGTGAAACTGCACATCTGCGCCCATGTTCAGACATACACAGACATATGCACACTGAGGACGGGCGCCCCACTGATCCCAGCAACAGGAGATACACTCCTCACCTGGGTTTGTGCCATCAATTTCCACAGTGACGGGGAGGGTACAGACACCAGCAGCAGATTTCTGCACTAGGGCTGTGCTGTCCGTCATAGTGAGGGACAGCTCGGTCGCCATGCAGAGAAGGACTGCCTCTTTGGAGTTGCTCTTGACAGGGCAGTGCCTGCTGACATGTGGGATCCCACTTCTCTGAAGCACTTTGGTCAGGATGCGGTGGAGCGAGGCATATGCAGGGCAGTCGTGGGCTGGAATGTGCAGAAAGGCAGTGCAGTCTTGTGCTAGCCTTTGCAGCCAGTCCTTCAAGGGGGCCTTGAGCTCCTCATGCTTGTCTACATGCCTGTTGAAAAGAGCGAGCGCCTTGCGGAAGTGGTAGTGCTCCCCAGACCCCACAACTGGGTGCTTAGCTGCCTGGACGCTCTGTCCCAGGATGCTCAGCCCAAAGCGGTTCAGGATTTTGTTGCCAGGATATTTTGCCACAGCAGCTTTGCCACGGTTCTGGGAAGCCCAGTACCAGGCCTGGCCTCCAACCAGGAGGCCACCTCCCTCTGCCACGAAAGCGTGAACCCTCTCCGCCTCTCTGTCGCTGTAAGAAGAGCAGCAGTACACGCTGATGTCACCTGTCAGCTGTGACACCTGCGACTTCACCTCTTCCTGAGAGAGGAGGCTACACAGTTTCTTCAGGCTGGCATTCACGCCCACCAGCCCCTTTCTCCCAGCATCCAGCCAGCGGACAGCATTGAGCAGGAATCTGGCCAGCTTTGGGGAGAACAGCTGGCTCTCGTGGGTTGCCACCACAACACGGCCTTGGCCATAGCGTGCCGCAGCTAAGAGGCAGCGATGCGAGCTGTCCAGGCAGAGTGGGAAGGAGAGTACACCATGCACCAGCAAGATGGAGGGTATGCCCCCTGTCACCAAATCCAGCTCCGACACACCACGCAGGAGAAAGTCAGCATCAAGGCTGAGGTTGGCCTGGTGCCTGCAGAACCAAGAGAGGTCCAGGTTAGCCCCCGTCCCAGAATCCTTTGCACAAAAAGCCACCTTGTCCATCCCTGCCTCTTCTTCCTCTCATCCTAGTACATCATGTTGTCAGTTCTTTCATTTAAAAACCAATCCATCAATACCTCATTTTTTTCCTTTTAAAGCCTCAGTTTTTGCAGCCAAGCAAATCTGTAAGAATCTCAGCACTCATTTAAAAAAAGGAGAGAAAGAAGAGGTCAAAAGGAAGTTTCTAGACCTCTGACTTTGAAGAGCAGCTTGAAAATCTAAATACATTGCAGAAACTCAAAAATCAGAAGACCTTCCATGTTTTTTAAGCTGCAGGTTTAAACTGTAAATGATGTGGGAATTAGCATATCTCCTACAATAGAAACTTTCTCCATTTACCCCCACCCTAGTCATTATCAACTAGGCAAGCCCAAAAGATTTCTCTGCATCTTCTCCCAGCCTCTGCCACTGTTGAGAGGTGAAGAAAGGATAGCTAGGTCAGATGGGCTAGACAGACAGGCAGACACACAGCTAAACAAATAATGAGTGACTCGAAGTTGAATCAGGGCCCTAACACATAGTCCTCACATTACCACTAGTTGGTCTCCACAATATAAAGAGATTATACTCTGTAAGGCTCTCTTATCTCTGCTATTTCCATGTAACTCCTATATGTCACTGTGGAGAAAGACATGTTGAATTACTCTCACTTGCCTTGTTTACCCTTTCTCCTGGTTCTGCCAAATACACTTTTCCCCCAACACCTGGAAAGAATATGTTGTTACGTGGCCATTGCAGCCAACTCAATAAGAATAAATGATGCTGCCCTTCTGCACGTTCATAGGACAGGAATTAAATCTGCAGCCCTCCTTTGGTTATTACTTTACTGAGACCCTTTGTCACACAGAGTATGTGCCCAGGCATACAGGATAGCACCTGCCTCAGACTGCAGTCTGATTCTCTGTGTGTTAAGCAAAGGCCAGCAGGAAGGCCCAGATGCACAGAGCTGTTGTGTTGCAAGGAAATTAGGTATCTAAATTTCTCTGTGGCTCTAGATCCAATCAAAACCACCACAAAAGCACCCTAAATAAGGTGTAATTCACCCTTAGTTACCATTTGAAGTCTTTTTAATTGCTATGTAATTTTTCTCTGCTGAATTCTCCGCCCCTTTCCCTCTTCCACGCACTATGCATGAGGCAGTTGGAACATGCCCATGCAATGCAGGCGGGAACAAGAATCAATCAGCAAATTTTAATTAAGTAACTTCATTTGTTAGCTGTGTCCTAAGCACTTCACTGAATTCAACAGCAGAGCTTTCTACTACCTTTATTGGGAAACAAACTGAGCATCCAGAAAGTATCAAATCCAATTATTTGTTTGAAAATATTAGAAATTTAGTATTATATATCCACAAGGAAAAGGCTGTGAGGGAAAGACTTGCAGGGAATTTTATTGTAATTGTTGCAGCTTTCACTGCAGTGAAATGAAGCTGCCACACAGAGGAAGCGCAGCAGCGTTCATGCTCCTCGGAGAACCCGCTGTGCCTTGTGTAACTCAGCAGAAAGTGGCAGGAGGCACAGCCTGGCACACCTGCTGGCAAGGGGAGGTGGAGGAAGACGACAGAGCAATGCCCAGGACTCCACTGTTGGCTCGGCTGTGAGATACGAGTCACAACAGCCCTCAGTTTTACACCTGCTGCTCCAGGACCCAAAGGGCCAGGCTGTAATCCCAAACAAATTGGGAGCATGGAGATTTCCTGCCCACAGCCTGTGTCAGAAGCTGAGAAGGGAGGTGGCATCTAGCCCATCTCCTCAGCTCTGCACCAGCCCAAGGTTTCACTTGCAGAAGGTGAATTTCTGCAAGTAACAGGCTAAACAGGTTTAGCAGCTGCCAGCCAGAGCGTGGCCCAGAGGGCTGGCCTGGGGCTCCATCTCCAACCTGGTTTTGAACTGTGGGAAAGTTGCTCTGACCCGTACACACGCGCGCGCGTGGGGAAGAGGGAGAGGATTTCCTCCTCCTGTCCTTGTGTTGCTGTGTGTTGCACTCAGGCACACTTGGTCAGGCAGACTGCTCTAAAAGATGGCTCCCCTCATTTCCTTCCCCTTGAATGAATTCCCTGGGCCTGGCCCAGCGGCCCTGAAAGCAGTCCAAGACACCATTCCTTCCAATTGCAAACAGCAGGAAGGTCCCCCTTAAATTGGAAGACAACAGTTGCATCCCATCCTGGCTATTAAAGAACCAGCATTCACCATCATCCTCATCTCTCACCTCAAGAATCTTCTATAAACACCTCACCTGCATAACCTGATCAATTGTTTAAATAGAGAGCAATTCAGATACTCATGGGACAATTAATGGGATCTTAGGAATTTTCTTGGAAACTTTGAAGATGCCTTTCTCCACGGCGTTTCCTGTGAAGTACACGCCAGCCACACTGGTCACCTGGTTCCCAGGGAATTCACACAGCACCTTCTCCTTGCCATGTCGACTAGCCCAGTGCCAGGCTTGGCCTCCAATGAGCAGTCCTCCACCCCCCTTTACAAAGCCAACCAGATCTTTTGCTTGCGTATTGTCATAGGCGTCCAGACAGTACACCCCCAGGGGGGGCTGAGCTCTGCCCCAGCCTGTACTTTGGTGCCAGCCCTGAGCAGCAGCTGGGAGAGGGAATCCAAACGAGGATGGACCCCAACCAGGGCCTCGGGGGAAGGCTTGAGCCACTCCACAGCATTTCTGAGGAACCGGGAAAACTTGGAGTCCTTCAAGATTCCTTCATGGGAAACAACCACCATCCGGCCCTTCCCATACTGTGAAATGGCAATCAGAACCTGCTTCTTAGAGCTCACAAGCACAGGGTAGGCATCCTCTCCAACAAGTAGCAGCTCACAAGGAACAAAACCGCCCGTGAAGTCCCATGGCCCAACACCGTCCACTAACAGCTCATACGTGGCAGAGGGTTTCATCTTCAGGTCAATCCTATCTGGTGGAGAGAAGAACAACATTCATTCCAGTATGGCTCAGCAATAAAGAACAGCTGTAACAACCCTGTGGAGTAATTTCTTTGTTGTCTAGTAGGAACTCCAAACAAACGGGAATAATTTACTGGAAGCAGCTTTGGGGACACAACTTTTTCAGGGATTTGGGGGTTTTTTTGTTTGCTTGTTTGACTTTGTTATCACACTATTTACCATTTAAACAGAAGTGACAAGTATATCAAGATGATGGAGGAAAAGAAAGTGACTGTTTCAACAAATTCTGCTATGCATCATGGAGGAGAATAGGGAAATAAAGGTATTCAATTTCCCCTTAACAATTTATTTGGAGAGGGAGAGTGCCAGAGGCTCCAGGAAGTCTACTAGGAACTTGCCTGGCAGAGGTGGTTTACATGGAAACAGCCAGAAAATGAAAAGACCTTATCAACACAACGCACAGCGTAATTCAAACATGCAGTTCACATTTTAGTTCCTAAGTGGATACGTACAGAGCTACACACAGTTGCTGCAAGACAGTATTCCAAACTTGTATTTTTCTACCTCTGTTTAGGCACTATAAGCCCTTGCTTAGTATTAGGAGGTGCTGTGAGGGGGAGGATAGTCAGTAGAAATGATGGAGACAACCAGCTCCCCTGGAATAACTGTCAAAGTCACACAGTACCTAGGAGAGCAGGTCTGGGCACAGGAGATTCATGCCCTAGTTCCCTGATCCAAACTGCTGCGTGATCTCAAGGAAATCATTTCCCTTTTCCGTAGCTTTGTTTCAGCTGTTTTCCCATCTAGGAAGTAAGGAGAGTGGTACTGACCTCGATTGCCAAGCCCTTTAAGGTCTATGGGTGACACGTGCTCTATTTAGGCTCCCTCAGTTTGAAAGTTTGGCTTAGCTCTTCACCAAAATTATCTTCTGCAGAGCTGGGGCGGCTGTGACTGTGCAAACAGGAAGGTTTTGAGGTAGAGCGTATGACCCAGTCCCACCCAGTTCCTGTCATTCAGGATTCACAAGGCTGACTTGGAGCACAACGCCTATGGCAAGGGAAGGAGCTGCTCCGGGGCGGGCCTAGCCCTTTCCCTGGCAGCATCCCGTGCCAACACTGGAGAGGCATTCTCTGGTCTTCACATGCATTTCATATTTGGCTATCCTGAAAGCAAATCCTTGGCACGCAAACACAGGAAAATGGAGAAATCCTGGAGAAGCAGCATCCTTGATTTGAATTTGTCACAAGCCCCACGGTGCTCAGAAACAGCAACCTGATCAAAAATGACAGTATCATTCCCATTGCTTATCCTCTGGACATGCCTGGAAGCTCCTGCTTTTCACCCAAACTCTCGTGAGACTCCACTGTTGTTTTACATATGATTTATGAGTCAAACCTGCTGATTAACATAGGGTAAAAACTACATTGCCCAGTAATTTAGTGCTTGTTTGCTGGCTTAGTCGGAATTCCAGCTTTGCTTCCCTGGGTTTGAATAAGCCCTATATTTAAAGGCAAATACGAGGTCTAAGTAGTTTAGGATGTTTTACCCAGAATCATGCAACAAAGTAGTAACACAGCTTGGAAAAATACTAAAGTTTTTTTTCTGGTGGCTTCTGTGGATTTGATACTAATGTACCTATACTGACAAACTGACCATGGTGTAGGTGAGAGGAAAATCAGGTGGATAGTTTCAGCAACTCATATTCTACCTGAGGACTACCCTACAGGACCAGGTTTGAAGTAAATTCAGTAAAACCCAACCCTTACTTCTTAGTCCCCACCCTTCTCCTTATCACAGGATTTGAAAGCTAACGTCCGAAACTCCAGACTCATAAAAGGATGGGTGCTCCCTGGCATTTATCTGGAAAAAGGTGTGGCTGTCTTGGGAAGGATTTTAACTCTCTTAACTGAATGCAATTATCACCATATAATAGAATTCCCAATTTCTATGTAATCACAATTTCTCTATTCCCATTGTATTAACCATTTCAGTGTGGAGAGAAGGAAGGAAGTGTACTCATTAGACCCAGAGCAGACACAACTACGGGCGACCTCCTCTTTCTAGAGAGAGAAGGGAGAAGACACAGCAGGGACAGAGAACACCCATGTCTAACAAGAATTGCAGGAAGCTGCAGAAGACTGAGCTGTATGCCTGTAACGTCAATCAGGAAGAAACAACTACTAGATCTGGGCACACACAGAGGGAAGGGGAAGATCTTGGCTCCTAGCTGCCTCCCTTCATAACATGGAAGTGCAAATTCTCCATGACAGTGTCTCGAATGAGTCAAAGACTCTTGATTCCTTGTCTTCCCTCCTGCCCCTTCCACCTCTCACCTCCAGACAGTTCCCACTCCCCGCAGAGCTGAGAATATTGAGAGTAGATATTGGAGCATCCATTTATAAATCCTGCCAGATGAATAATTCTCTCCTAGCCTTTCTTCTGTCTCTGGAAAAGGGACAAAAACACGATGGGAAGGTATTGGAGCTTCATTAAATGCTGACTTAAGATTCTATCATCTGCTGTGTAGAAGCCATCACACCCAGGCAAAAGGGATGTGGTACAAAGGAAGGAATACCCCTTGGTCCACTCAGGAAGAATATCTCTGGGAGACAGATGACCTGGGAGGGCTCTAAGGGTGAATAAGGGAACAGACTTTGTGTGTCAAGTGCTCAGTCACTTTGGGGTGAGTCTTTAAGGTCCCTGTAAAGCCTGTGAGGATCTCCATGAGTAAAAAGTATGGGATTGGGCAATATCTGAGAGGAACAGGACAAAAGGCACAGGACAGCTACTGAGGTGGATCAGTTCTTAAGAACACAGGCAGCCTAAGTGAGTGAGAGAGACACAATTCCTAGGGATTTGGCTGCTCTTCCTAAATAGGGGCGACTCTTGGGGTTTCCAGTCGTTCCTCTCTTTCAGATTTACAGTCTAGTTGACTGCACAGTAACCAAGCACTAAGTATGCTGCAAAGTCTGTAGGCAGTAAAGAATTGGTGGGCTCTTGCTTCTTAACATGTTTATCAACAAAGTGAGCAAGGAGAAGAATGCTGACACTCAGCATTTGCTGAACAGACAAAAGTACTTATATTCATTATGTCTGTTCATCCTCAACAAGATTTTAAACTGAAAGAGGGTAGATTTAGATTGGATATAACGAAGAAATTGTTTATGATGAGGGTGGTGAGACACTGGGATGGGTTACCCAGCTGTGGATGCCCCATCATTGGAAGTGTTCAAAGTCAGGTTGGACAGGGCTTTGAGTAATCTGACCTAGTGAAAGATGTCCCAGCAGGGCAGGAGGGTTGGACTAGATGATCATTGAAAGTCCCTTCCAACCAAAACCATTCTATGATTCTGTGATTCTATGACTCGTGTGCTGTGTAGCACAAATGCAAATTTAACATACATAAAAACTGCAAGTGTATTTCAAAGTTCTACGGCATATTCTAGGCAGTGTCTACACTGCAAAAGTAAGTGGGCTCTAGAGCTGGCTTAAGCTACAAGTGAGAGTCTGGGCTGATGTTAGGGCTGTAATATGCTCAGGCTCTGCCTCGCTGGAGGATCAGGAACTCGGTCTTAGCCAGTGTGTGCTCACACACATAGAGCATCCAGGGTAACTGTGAGGCTGGACCACTTGAGAATGGGCTCAAATTTGTGTTGTTAACCTGAAGATGGAGACAACGACTCTCAGGACTGAACATCTCACGTATGCTCTGCATGCTTCTCCACCCTTTTCAACACCTGTGAAAGCATAAGCACCATGAAGCCACCAGTGGGTAGGCTACAGCAGTAAGCCATAAAATGTAAAGATCAAGCAATGCGGAAGAAGGGTGGTGAGATGAAGCAATAAATTCAGGTGCAATGGATTGCATGCAAAAGAGAATACAACACTTAAACTTGGACAACAACCTTTCTTATAGAACTGCTCAAAACTATGGTAAAAGAAGGCACCTAGTGGAGATCATAGAATCACAGAATATCTCAAGTTGGAAGGGACCCATATGGATCATCAAGTCCAACTCCCTGCTCCTTGCAGGATGACCGAAAACTAAATCATATGACTAAGAGTGTTGTCCAGACGCTCCTTGAACTCTGACAGGCTTGGTGCCGTGACCACTTCCCTGGGGAGCCTGTTCCAGTGACCGACCACCCTCCCAGTGAAGAACCTCTTCCTAATATCCAATCTCAACTTCCCCTAACACAGCTGGAGAAGTGGGATGGAGAAGTGGCAGGCAGCCAAGCAAGAAAGCTTGCATGGGAAAGACAAAAGTTAGGAAAAAATACATCAAAAAAAGCCCTTCTAATGTTACATAACAAAAGTCAAAGAAACAAAGCTAAATACATCAAAGGGAAATAGAGCCAAAGAAGAAGTAGATTAGGTTGTAAATTAATGACAACTCTAAAATTAGGTCAAGAAAGCAATTACCAAAGGAAGTTACTGTATTTATATATAATTTTTTTACAACTACAGTGTTTAGAGTTATTAGAAAACAGATTGAAAACCGATAAAAACTAAAAAAAAAATTTTTTTTTAGTAAAAGTGCAGCAGAATCAATCAGGCAATTGCCATCTGTAATTACTGTTATTGGTGTTATTTTCATATGGCACTTTACAGCAGTAGATTACAAAACACTACAATTTCCAAACCTAGTAAAATGCTGCTGTGTTTTAAGGAAAAAACCAGGAATTGCCCATCCTTTCTGGTGGTGTTAACATGCACGCATTAGGGTACACTCACTGGCTAACAGGATGCAAAGAAATAGAAAACCTGAATGTCTAAACATACATCTGTCCAGCAATCTTAATTCCTTTTAAAGATAAGGCAAGGAAAGAACAAAATGAAAGCAACTGATGACATCTGTCTGGGTATTTTAAAATGATTTTGCATTTGGAAAGGTAATTAACATCTTAATTAAAATGAATTTTACTAACTTCCTATGAACTGAAAGCAGGCTGATGGGCTATGATCAGTAAAGACAAGGACACACTGAATCAGAAGAGATGTCTATACAAAAAAAGTGCTGTTTAGTCTTTTTAAAAATCTACATCTGTGATCTAAAAAGGACAGCACATATCACAAATGAAATCACAAAATAATAGAAAGTACTGTGCAGAAGCACAGGAAAAGAAATCATAACCTTACTAGAAAATAATTTTTAAAAAATGAGAACTTGCCTAAATGCAAGTCCTATGGCCTGTAGTTCTAGAAAAGTGTTGACATCTGTTGGTGAACAAGGAGCAGAGCAGCTCAGAAATCTCCAGCAACTGCAGATACAGTTTCCAAACGCCTGCTGGAGGGGTTGCGTCTCATTTGCATGCCTGCTATATAACAGCTCAGATCATTTCCCTTTAAATGTTGCTAGGTTTTAAAGCAGGGGATGAGTGTAACAAACACCACTGTTTTCATTTGAAAAGGAACAGAGAAGAGGTCTAATGCTCTTTGCATGGGGGCCATGCCAATCTGCTATAGTCTGCAATGATGTAGTAAAGGATGAGGAAAAACAACAACTTTATCCCTTCTAAACTAATAGGACAGCACAGGACTTGTTTTGCTATATACTGCCGGGGAGCAAGGGAAAGCAGGGATACTGGGACAGCTCACTGAAGCTGCGAATGAAGAACAGGCAGGGTGTAACTCAAGTGGTGGGCAGCGGCTGACATCCTTAATGGCCAATCACAGACATGTCACACAAACTAGACTGATGAAGGTTTGTGCCCTACTGCGGACTTCAGGGGTAGCACCGCTTATTACAACAAAAAAATGTGCAATTCACATAAACTGAACATTGCTTCCTCCTTATCATGCACCATTATATTTTGTAATGCAACAAGCAGAAGTATTACAAGCAATCTCTGATCTCTTAAACCGTATTCTTTTCCAACTCAGTATAAGTGTGACATACCAACAGAGGAGCATCTGGGGTTTCTTTTGGATTCTGAGACTAACCAAGCAATCACTCAGAAGAAATATATGCCAAGTAAAAAGAAGTAACAAGTTTACTTAGTTCTTTGTTACTGCAGCTAGATAGATATTTACAATCAATCGATGTTTTAAGGCCTTATTTCAAATAGCATGGATGCACAAATTATCGCTCTCGCCCATGTCCTACAAGCTATCCCTCCGGTATTAATTTCCCCAGGAATGTCCTCACCACACTCGAGCCATGCTGGGTGGAATCTTGTCTTCCCTGGCAGTTGGCATCAGGGGCGTCCCTGCCGATGGCTCGGCTGTCGGTCCGTCTGCCAGCTAGCGGTGAATCCAAGTCAACACAGAGTGTGTGGCTTCTGTCTTTATTCCTTTCTTACGCCCCATGCTCAGCCCTTTCAAGCCAATCCTGAACCCAGTGCTCATGATGAGCTTGGGTTCAGTTCGTGTTCCGTCACGTCAAATGAATATTCAGGGTCGTTCCCATTTTGGTTATTCTGTTTGCTGTTATCTCGTATTATCATCTTTGAGCTTGTGCAGACGTGCATTCCTCACTTCTTCTTATCCCTGTTCGTGTGAGTCTGTGGTGCCAGCTCGATCCACACAACTGGGCAAGTGAACCTCCAGCCCACAGCCTGTCATGGCGGGGCTTTGGTCAACCTACACAGTGCAGTGACTCAAGCCATGACATAACCGGGAAGTTGACCCTTTGACAGCACCCCAAAGGTCCTTCCTTCTTGATGGGCTAGGCCACCTCGAGTCCTGCCCTTGCCCGTGCAGGACCTGTCAATAAAACTACAGCTGAGCTGTGTTGCCCTACGCCATCTTTTATGTTTTATGTCCAAACCTTGTTATCTCTAGCAAGTCTTTATATAAACCTATTCATAAGTCTAGCATGTTGCAGACCAGTTTTAGATAGGCTTCATGTCCTGCGAGGCTGTTCCAGACTCTTGCTGCAATCAGATGTTTTTCAGGATATTTTACTGCCCACGTTATTCTCTGCTATTTTAGGCAATCATCTCACTTGTCTTCCGCTCTGCCTGAAAGCTATTGCCAAAATTTTCAGTTTCACCTCTCCTAAGTGTACCCATCAAGTTCTGAAATCTTTCCTTTGTATTCTCCCCACCTCACTTCATTACTGTCTTTAGTTTCAAAATCGTCTCTACTGTATATCTTCTGAACACAGGCCTGACATAACATTAAGGCTCCTTTCCAATGCTGTGGTACTATAAACATGCCTTAAAGGAGACTTAAAATGATTCTTAAAAGACAGGGGAGACTCTTTTGACCTGCCTTCCACCCATACATACCCTAGCGAAAGCATTATGGCATTGACATCACCTAAAACACTCACTGCCTTTTTTCTACTATCTCTGCCCACTTTTCCATAAAGCCCTCCACATACAGCCTGCTTTCAACTTTTGCCTGTTGCACCCTAAGGGAGGCCCTTAAACAGTATCTAAGCAGTCTCTGAAAAGTTACTAAGGGACATAGCCTGCAGTACTGGATTTAAATTACTTATGTAAGAGGTTGCACTGCTATGCTGAAAACAGGGAATGGCTGAAAATACATGAAATATATAACACCTGTAAGAGATGTCCACTAAAAGATCTCCTTTCCTTTTTACTATTTATCACTTTCGTAAACTTGGTTCTAGCATGTTTGGCAGTTGTAGTTAATTTGGCACCATTTCTACATACTGCAATTTTTAAATGCTGGATTATGAAGTATACAACATACATCTGAAAAAGTACTAGTCCCAAACAGAAACTTCATTGCCAAACATAACGCAGATGACCAGCAAAAACTTATTTTAAGCCAACATATAGTTGGTTTATTATTAGAAAGTCTAGGTGAAAAGAGAGGTCAGACCCAATGAATTGGGAGTGCAGAGAACTTGTGTGTTGTTAGTGCTGACTGGACAATGTAAATTCAGTACCATACACACTCATTAGTCAGGGGACAGATGAAGAAGTATATCATCTCCCACGTCTTTCCTGTGCCTCCCCTAACAAGACCTGCTAGACCTGCTGGACCAGCACCAGCTCAGATGCTTCTGTGTTCCTCAGTGTATCAGGGTCTAGGGTCTACGTACAGAACCAGCTTTGTACCTCCTACAGATTTAATCTGCCACCAAATAATGCATCCAAGTTAAACTGCAAATGGACAGCAGCTAGAAGCTTCTAGACCAAATGCACCCAGAAACCACAGTTCCTTCTTTCCCTGTCCACCTTCCCCCTACTTGCTCTGTTTGAATGTGCAGTAAAATGTATGTTTGCTTGGGGTTGAAAAGCATGCTCTTTTTCAGGGGAAACCTGTAGATTGCGCAGTTTACACCCACCTGCTGAAGTAACTACAGGTTCTTTATTTAGGGTCTTCTGCTACTACTTTCCTTTGTCATTGGCAGAGGCAACCTAAGGCTGCTGGAGTCATTGTACACTATGCACAGATGCGGCTTTATACTCCAGGTTGCATGCAGTGTCAGGACAGATGCAACATGCCAACTCACAAAGCAATCTCATGTACGGCTGCCAAACCTTCAGCAGCCTTTCCAGCGACCCCTTCTGAAATTAGAGGTCTGCATTGCATGGGCCCGTGCCCTGAGACGGCCAATGCGGTTTGGAAAAGCAACTCTGGAACACTGAACACCAGCCTGTGAGCCTTCTTCCTTTTACCTTCAGTGACACGTTTTGTTACCGAAGGATCAAACATCACGCTGAAGATGCAAAAGCAGAAGGCGCACAACAAGCACGCGTCTGTCCTTTTCTCAGCCGCTCGGGGGTGTGCGAGATATGGCTGCGGCTGTGCAGCCCCAGCTCTTCTTTGGAGCTGACGGCGCGGAGGATGGAGAACGGCAGGCAGGCGGGCAGGCAGGCAGGCAGGGCTGCTGTGCGGCAGCCTGCCCGCCCAGGGCCCATCAGGAAAGCGGGAGAAGAGAGGGGAAAGAAGGGCCGGGAATGCGCTGTGGGAAGACGCCGCCCAACGTGGGGAGCGCGCAAAGCTGCGCGGGGCGGCCCGGGCAGACAGTGTTAATGGGTTGCAGTGGAAGGTTGAACGCATTTAACACTTTTACTTTAGTTATTTATGCCCGAAATGATGGACAAAGTCCTGGTCTGATTTTACATCACTGGAAGTTGCAAATGATTTGGCCAAAAGTAGCATGCAGCCCATGAGGTTTGTACAGATGCTGAGTAAGCCCAGAACCTGGTCTAATAATTCCTCCACACTTGCACCAATGCTCTTGGTATTCAGAGGGGGCATCTCTTTTTATTGATGCATCCCCAAATATTCCAGCAGCTGGTCAAGGCACAGAATGGTGCTGCTTACCCCAATGGATACGGACGGGCAAGCCACAGAGCTTACACTCTGTGCCCTAAGCATGTCTTCACCTTTCCTGGGCCAGGGTAACCGTTTTCAAGCACATGGTTTCTAACGGGATCCCCCAGCCCGGCAAGCCAAGGGATGCCCGAGCTCCCCGGGCTGCATGCTTGCTGCCAACACTTTTCACGTGGCGGGCAAAAAGAAAACAAGCCCACGCATCTGCAAAGGACTGCTAACACTGAGGTGGCAGGAGGGTTAGTTTTACTCTAAGCTGCGCTTAGAGTAAAACTCTCCCAGGGCAGGGCAGGGCGCAGCGGCTCCTCCTCGCTGCCGGGCCGGGCCCCCCTGCACCACCTGCGAGAGGTGGGCGCACCTGCCCCGCGCGCCCAGCGCTGTAAAAGCGCGCGCTCCCTCCTCTCCTGAGTAAACTCTTCGCCCTCTTCCTCCTCCTTTTCGCCCCGGCCGTGTAACGCCGCCAGGCAGCTGCTCTCCCCCCGCCCCGCTGGCGATGGCCTCTCCGCCCCAGGGGTAACGCGCACTTTCACCCCGGCCCCTGGCACGGCCGGGCGCTTTGCGGCAGCCTGCCTGCCTCTCTAGAAACTTCTCGGTCCCTCCTCCTCCTCCTCCTCTCCCCTCCCCTTCCTCCTCCCCGCCGACCAGGGGCCGGCGCTGCGGCGAAGGCAAGAGGGAAGGAGGCGCGCGGCGCCCGCCCCCGCCCGCGCTGCTCGGAGCCGGAGGCGCAGCGAGGCGCTCGCCCCAGCCCGGCGGGAGGCTGGTGCTGAACCCGACCCCGCGAGGCGGCCCTCCCTGCGCAGCGGTGGCAGCGGCAGGCGGGATGACGGCGGAGGAGATGAAAGCGGACGGGGCTCCCTTGGAAGGGGCCGACATCACCCCCAAGCGGGATGAGGGCGTCCTTAAGGTACCTTGCGGCTGCGGGCGGCCGCTCCCCGTCCCCAACCTCCCCGCGCTGGCTCGGAGGCCGGTGGGGAGGGGTCCGCGCGCCGGCGGGGGGGGGGGGGCCGGTCCCTCCTCGCCTGCGAGCGGGCGCTACCCGGGCGCCCTGTCCCCGCCGGGGCCCGTTTTGTCCCCTGAGGGGAAGCGGACAAGGCCGTTACCGGGCTGCCCGCTAGGCTTGCGCAGCCCTGGCGATTAAACATTAGCAGCGGCGCGCGCGGAGGGCGGGAGGCCGTCTCGGCCGCGCACGCGCTGCCCGCCCGCAGGGGCTCCCACGCGGCGGCGGCGCGGGGCTGCCGGCGGCTCCCCGCCCCCCCCTCGCCCCGGCTGGGGCGAGCCGGAGTCCGCCGGAGCCCGGGCCGCCCGCTGGGAAACCCCCGGGTTACGGGGGGCTGTGGAGAGGAGAGGCGCTTCTCGCTGCATTCGGGCTTTTCCCCGAAGCTGGGGTGGGCTCTCCAGCCGGCTCGCAGGGTGCGGCTCTGCCCGCACGGCTTGTTCTGGGGGGTCCGGGTCCGCCCCCGAGCGTGTGTTCGGAGGCTGGGATTTAAAGGTGATGCCTCGGTAGGGCACGTGCATTTGGTATGCGCTCACAGCTGGTGCAAAGCAGTGCTGAAGCTGCCTACTTTTGCTTGTCTTTAAGGCTCTGAAAATGGGGCTCTCCATCTTGGTACGAGCAGCCTCTCAGACCTGAGATGGTGCATTGTACACGTGGGCCTGATGTAAATGCACCCCGGCGGCAGGAGCCGGAAGGGCTGCCGGTTGGTTCAGCTTCAGCGCGCAAACTAGCTATTGACAAACTGCAGGTGAGGTCGTTGGCAGAGCTGGCTGCGGGCCTGGCTGCGGTCGTGGTTTGTGCTGTGTAGTGAGAATGCCGGTAGACTGGCTTCTTCCTTTTGTACTGGGAAGTCAGTTGATAAGGGTAGCAGAATTTATACCATGAGGGGGAGTTGTACTAACTTCCTCTGTCAGATATTTCCTATTTCCATATCTCTAGAAACTTCTGTAGTCTCTCTTAAAAACTTCGATGATCACTGGAAGCATTTTTTAATCGCAGTGAAATTTCAGAGTTACGGTGTTAAGAAGAAGAAAAGCGGCACCACAGCAAAGACAAAATTCTGGTTTTAACCTTCGGAGCCGACTGGCTTTAAATTCTGGGTTTGTCATAGAGGCGCTGTCTCCAGTTCAGGAGGGGTATCAGGGACCAGATTGAAGATGTGTGGTTGGCTTCTATAGTCTGCTTTCCCGTGTTTCCTGCTAACATGCTTTGGTGAGAGTTTCTATTTTTTGGACATAGCACAGTATCAGGTTAGAGTTCTCATCTGCATGGCTGCCCAGGAAGCTGCCTGCGGGTCTCCCGTATCTCGGATCCCTGAGCATGGTAAAAGGCAGTGAGTGTCTGCTTACTCCACACAGTACCCACCTTATGATGATGGAGAAGCAGCAGGTGATTTTTTTTAAGAACAATTTTTTAAAAGGAGGGGAGGAGAAAATACTTGCAAAAGAACTGAGGTTGTGAAAACCTCAAAAAAGGTGAGATTGTGAATTGATGAGGCAAAAGACTGTAGAGGTCATGAAGTCCAGCCTTCATAGACTTTATTTTTCTAGTAATTGCCAGAGTGCGGAATACACCCATTGAAGTCGAGGGTCTAACTCTGAACTAATCTACACCAATTTTGTACTGGTATCATTGCACTGATTCCAGGAGAGTTTTTTTATTTGTTCATTAGCTTTGTATCAGAATAGTATCCAGGGGTTTTTACCTGGTATTGCTGAATGTGCTTGCACTATTTCTAGTGTAAGTGTTTAAGTTTAGAAATAGAAATATTTGCAATCACAATATGAACAGAAAAATCAGGTTTCTCCATCTGAAAGGGAAGTGTAAACCTTACGGAAAATAGGGTTACCATATTGAGTATATGAAAAAAGTGAAACGAGTCTCTTGAAAATGAAATAAATGCAAAAGAATAATATTATGTAAATACTGAAAATGAGATACTCATTACTTTCATGGTGGATAACTTGGTATGACACTACAAGAATATGGCATTTGGAAAAGCTTAGTAAATTTCCATTAAATGCAGTTATTATTTCAAAGTGACTTCAGATTGGCTGCTTTAAAATTACTAGTTTGGATCCATTTTTTTAAATCTATATCTAAGCATGGTGTAGTTTAGGTTGATTACCAGATTCACGTTATTTTCATGTCTCTGTTACCTCATCTCTGTGATAGTGGTTGCTTGAATTTTTGCCTTCCTTGGGGAGAAATCAATAGATTAGTTCTATAATGGTAATAACTGCTGTAGCACTGAGGTGGTGCAGGGTAAGGGGATGATGATGTGCTCTATGAGGTCAAGCATCCCTTTTCACACTGAGCATTCTCTCCCTAGCAAACTGAGCAGGTAGTATTTTTTCTGTTCCCCCCCCCCCCTTAATGCATCCAGTGAGGTGCTTTCAGTTTGTTAAGAGTCTGACAGAAGCTGTCCACATTGCCTTGGCTTTGGGCGGAGGGTGCTGGCATTTCTGTCGCATAGTCAGTTGCAGGGATGGTGGGAGGCAAAGTAGGAGATTGACAGTGGTTGGTTGCAAGAAGTTGAAATTTGAGAAGGAAACTCCCAAGGGTCTGCTTCCTTCAGTGAAACACGATTGGTATAGAAGCATGACACTTCTATAGCTTTTCTTTAAAGGAGGGACACAAATCCATACTGCTGTATAACTGCCCTTGAATAAATGTTTATCTTGTATGAACAGTATGTCTTCCAGATCTCTATAGATGCAAGCAAATAGGGTCCTCCATTGGTTCCCTTTTGTCTAGCTAAAGTAATGCAGAGCTTTGGCTCGGAGCTAGATGGTTTCAGTCAGTACTGGAGAAAACTTGAATTTGAGCTTAAGGAATCCTGTTATGGGCAAGGCTTCATATCCTTGCCCTATGAGATATGTCAGTATTATTCTCTATTTTTACATACATTTCAAATGAACGCCAAGAGAGATTGGCCGATCTTGCTTTTTGTATAGTGTAGATTTAGTTGATACTGGTCTTGCTAGCTAGGCTGGGGAATCTCCTGAGAAGAAAATCAGATCCTTGCAGCTGTATGAAATCAGGGTGCTGGCAATCCATGTCAGAGTTGTGGGGAGACAACATTAATACAATATAATAATTCCTAAGTGTTACTGTGTTGGCTGCTAGAACTAACCTGTGCTGGGGCAAGATTCTGTTAGCCTTTGTTAAACTGTCTGGTTTAACTCGAGTAATCTCAGATTACATGTTGGAATAGACTTTGCATGGAGGGAACCAGCTCGTTTTCTTGTTTAAATGCCTTACCTAGGACACTGAACTCAGGGGTAATGATAGACTGGTGGTGAGGAAAGTACTTGAATAAAGCAAAAAAACCCTGCCTAATGCTTTACCTGATTAAGTTTCAAGAATGTGTAAAATCTTGTTGAGGAAAGGTAAGTGACATTGCTAACTATAGATGCAGAGATCTGTAAGCTGGTGCCAACTGTTGCCAATTAAGTTCTCATATCACAGCAGAGCCATCTTGAGGTTCCTGCATTTGCAACACTGCTAATCTGTAGACAGAATAGTCAATCCATTTCCAGATAAATGAAGTAAACCTGCAAATCTTTTATCTACTGAAGGTAACGCGTGCATCTAAGTAAATGGAATTATGTCCAATAGGCAGACTTAGTTTTCATCATCATAATGTTTCTTACTGTTTTTCTCAGGTTATCAAGAGAGAAGGCAGTGGGACAGAGTCTCCGATGATAGGTGATAAAGTGACTGTCCATTACACAGGATGGCTTCTTGATGGCACGAAATTTGACTCCAGTCTGGACAGGAGAGACAAATTTTCATTTGACTTGGGGAAAGGTAATGTCTTGTGTTTGGTATTAATCAGTTTTGGTAATAATTGAGATGGGATTTCCTTGCATGTGTCACTCCTTTCCATGTTAAAGTTGCTATTTAAACTAGTTTTCAGAGCTTAAGGTTTACTCTCTTAGAATGGCCCAATCAGAATGGCTTTGAGATTTTTCTGAATGAGAAAACTCTGTAGCCCCTTCATGAGGCCGGCTGAACAATTCACGGGCCTCAGACAAAGCACTCCAGGGGAGCAAAGTTGCCCTGAAGCATAGTGATAAAGGGTAGTTAAATAGCCAGAATGTGCATTTTGTTGATTTTTTTTTTTTTTTTTTTTTTTTTTTGGCAAAGACTCAAATTCAGGAGTACTTAATTGTGACCAGATACTGGGACAGGGTGCACAGGGGCAGCTGTCAGCTGCAGCATGATGAAACGTACTCCCTTTTTCCCTAGGTTCCCAAATACGAATCTTGAAGCAGTGCATCTCTTCGTTATCAAGAGCCTTCATTTTTTGAATGCAAAAATCCAAACATCCTTGTACTTAATCTGAGCTTTCCCTGGCAGTTCCTTACCTGCTGCTTTTTTATTTGGGAGATAGATTCTGCAGTGTACTGAGATTTGAGATTATATGAAGTGTACCTATTAATACAAGACTAATAGAAAGGCTGCTTGATGGAGTTGAAAGGAGCAGCAAGTAGGAGAGCATGAGTAAGAGATAGGATTTTGTTACTTGAGGTTCCAAGTTCTATTCACTTTTGGCTTTAGAAGGAATACTACTTCTCCTACTTTCCTCCCCCTTTCTGTTACAAGTGCGTGTAACTTTTTAGTTACCACTCGTGCTGCTCTTTGCCAACTGATAAAGTACAGAGAGAAAAGGCTGTTGTTCTGGATTGTTTTCAAAATACGAGTAGGCAATCTCTCACCCTATGACCTTCCTCTTCGAAGAGTTTATTGTTATTTCCTCGCACTTGAGATTGTGCCAAATGCTTCAGCCCGTGTCTGTGTTCAGATGACTTGTATTCTCTACAGGCGAGGAATTAAGGGGAGGAAAAGAATCACTACACCTAGAATGAAGAAATTTAGCCAAATTTGGGTCCCCAGGTGACTTTATAATTTGATTAGGGTTAAAACTGATGTACATAAATCAGAGTGAGCACAAGTCTTTCAGTATTTCTGCTCTGTCTTAGCTTTTGTACTAAAAGTGATGATGCCCAGTTTCACAGCTGATCATGCCTTTCATGTATGCCTAGCAATGATTTGATTGAAATTTGACTTGTATAGGCGAGGTGATCAAAGCATGGGACATTGCTGTGGCAACTATGAAGGTTGGTGAAATCTGTCGGATTACATGTAAACCCGAATACGCCTATGGCTCAGCTGGGAGCCCCCCAAAGATACCTCCCAATGCTACACTGATTTTTGAGGTAAGTGAGAGATGGTCATTAAACCTGTAGGCTTGAAAAACAAACAAAAATCATATTTCACTGTAGAAAATGTGTGATGTAATAGCCTTTCAAAACAGGAATGTTAGGTTTCTAAAGAGAAAAATAAGGTCAATTAGGCTAGTGTGGGCAAAGTACAGAGTTCTAGTCTGGCTGCTACTCATCTGCAATGGCTCAGGTTCCCTTATTTTGGAGTTTTTAAAATACTTGAATGTTTTCCAGTGTTCATAGTTTTAATTTTACAGTTATGGAATGATTCGCTGTAGGAGAGTGCAGGTCGGGAGGGTGGGGGCAGACTGTCTCAGTGGCAGACTCTGAAGTAGTTGAAAAAATGAAATCTTTAATGCTCTTTCCACTTTGTAAGACTCAAAGTAATGATACTTATGTTAAACATTATAAAGTTTAAACTTTAAAAAGAGTAATTAATGTCCTCAGTAATATATTTTTCATACTTTCTTTTGTTTTCTTTGCAACATTAACAGAATCTTTTATAAGCTGTTTGAGGGAGAAGAGAGATAATTACCCCATATAAACTGCTAGAATATAAAGTGTATTTGAAGAGCCCTGCAACTATGAACTCTGTTTTCTGTAGAGCTAAGCATTTTAATACACATTAAAGCACCGTAAGAACAGTTTGGATTCAGGTTGCTTGTTGATTACCAAAGTCTGTCTGTGGATCCAGGCTACATTGATAAATCATTTGTACATGCTTGGTCCCTGTGACAGATTCGGCAGTCCTGAGTTTGGTGCCTGGGTAATGCTAGTTTTACAATTCACATGGACAGTTGGTCTCCTCGGAGGTGAACGCGTGTCTTGGTGAGCATGGAGCCAGTTATCATGGGTATTTCTCAACCTCATCAGCAGAGGACAGAATTTGTTTCCTAGTAATCTTTAAGGCATCTTCCCCCCACCCCTTCCCAAAAAGGAGTGGAAATAGCAGCTGTCTCTTGTGTATTATTTCAGTAGTGAGAGTAGTTGCTCAGAATGCTGAGACTTGTGTTTGATTTTTCCATAGAGGATGATATTAAAGCTGTTCCTGGAGCATGCTCTGACAAACAGTCTAAACAGTGTTTTGGGAGGATATATTTTTATTCTTGTTGAAACAGTTCAATTTTCCAAGAAATACTTTAAAATCGATTGCACCTGAGAGAAGGCAGATGGACTCTTTTTAAGTGTGATTTTTAAAATTACTTCATTCTAAAATACTTAATCAATGGAATGGACTCCTACGTTGGGGGCATAAGGAAAGTTTTTAAGCTCTGATGATTGCTCCAAGATGAATGTTTAATCATCATATCTGAGAGAGGCTTTTAGTCTCTACTCCATGAGCTGTTTTTACCTATTTAGATTTTAATGGAAACAATGAGCATCTGTTAAGAAGGGTAAACTAAACATAGTTGGATATTGTATTTGTATTACATTTGGATAGTGTGTTTACATTTCTTTTTTCCATGAGCTTGTGAGTAATAGCATTAAAGATGTATTTTGTGCAGAAGGATTCAAAAAATACTGCCAGCAGGTGGTATCCCAGGCCACTAAGTGATGAGAACTTACTCATTTCGAGTACATCAAAATTAATGCCATTATTTCTGCAGTTGACTGTTGAAAAATAATATCTTGTAAAGCTGTTCTTAAACAGTATTTTTTTAATATATAAATCTGAAGATACTCATGGCTTATTTATATTGGATCAAACTACACATGCTGGAATGTGGTGTGCTTTGCACAAATGCGAGTGTGATGCTAAGTGTAATGTAGGGCAGGATTGAAAGGGGAGATAAAAACACACATTTACTGTGCTCTGACCTCATGATTCAAATGCAAACTCTAATGTTTGGGGTTTTTTTTTTCCCCCTACCCTTCCGCCTTTTTCTGCTCACTTCATTTTGGTTGAGGAAGAAGAAAAACAAACAGAACTTCAGTGTAGCAATTACTGAAGATGTTCACCTTCTCTGCTTTTTACTGTCCATGCGCAGTGTCTCAAAGCTCAAGACCTTCTACCTTGGCAGCATAATAAAGCATTCTTAAGGGCTTAGCAGTAGTACACAGGATGCTACATCGTTGTCCTGCAACAAGAGATAATACCTAACCTTTTGATAAATAAAAGCAATAATTGCAAGATGGGATTTGTTTCATCACAGTACTGCTGAGTCTGTCTGATACAGTCATCCAGATTATTCACTTCCCACTAGATTTTTCTTAATGATGCCAGTCTGACCTCTCCATCTTCTAGGCACTGTTTAGATAAAAGTAGTGTTTCATTCATGACCCTTTATATCCCCTAATGCCTGCCTGAGTAGTAATGTTAGAAGAGAAAAGGGAGAAAGAAAGAAAAGCACTGAAGCTGCCTATGATGGTTTTGTGCTTCCCTAACAAAATGGCCTGCAGATGACTGGCTACAACAAATAAGCAGTGAATTGGAGGGGTGGGGTGGAACCTAGATCCAGAAAGTTTTCGTAAGTTTTATTAGGTAGGAGTGATTTCTGCCTAGTATGACTCTCAGGCACTTAAAATCTCTTAAGTTTCCACTTTCTTTAGTCTTGCTCCTTTGTTTCCTTTTTATTATTTAGAACAATGTCAGCATGGTTCCTTTGCAAGTGCCATCACCATACCAAAATTTGTACGAGTTGCCTTAAAAAGGGTCCTCTAAAACTTACGTTAAAAGATTTTGTAGCTCTGTCATCACCACGTCAGCATTTGGTTATGGCCTGAAATAATGGATATCTTATGGTTTGGATTTTTGGTTTTTGGTTTTGTTTTTGATTTTTTCCTTCCTCATTATTGCTTTTGCTGAGCAATATGAATAGATAGATTCTTCCATAGAATACTGTTGTTCAGGTTAAAAAAAAAAAAAAAAAAAAAAATGAGGAAACCTGTATGGTCATCAGTGGGATGTTCTGGAATAACTTAGCTTGTTTCAGACAGACTGAAGAGAAAGACCAGAATGTTATTTGTTACTAGGTATCTGTCAAAATACAAAGTGGAAGTATTCTTTGTGCTGGTGAATATTCAGTTGCTTTTGCATTCCAGCTGTCTTAAGTCCAGTGTCGTGAACCTCCACAGCATTAGCCCTGAACTCTTTTTTTAAAATGAGGTACTTAGTCTAAATGATGCTGATTATAATGGCTTGCTCTTTAGTGCTGTTTTTACTATTGTTTTACTCAAACATAGGATAGCAAAATATTTTTTTCTTAATTTCATAGCAGCAACAACAAATTTCTTTTGTGACTAGACTATTTTTCCATCTTGTCATGGTACTCCCACTTCAAACTATGATTTGCATTAGAGACTTGGGAGGGCATGTGAAGATTCAGGCTGGATAGTTATCTCCTACATTAACACCAGCTCTTAAAAATTCTAAACAATTTGTTGCAGCAACAAGTTTAAATTAAAGGTGGGTCAGGTCACGGTTTTATTGTCTTACCATTCTTTGGGACATAATTTTTTTCTGAAATGCTCCCACAATACACAATGATAAGGCAAGACTAGAGGGGAAAATGTAATGAGTAAGAAGAGAACCAGGCACGCGAGGGAGAATGACACAGAAGTTTTGAAACTATTGTCCTGTGGCACAAGAGTAGGAGGATGAAGAAATGGGGAATAGCTGAAGTCTGAAAAGATACTCTTGAATTTGTTTTAATATTGCAGGACAAGCTTTTGGAACCAGTTTGGGCTCCATTCCAAGCACTTTAAAGTTGATCTGAATTTGACCATAGATGGAATTAAGGGTATAATCAGGACTTAAGGATAAGGATTGCATCTTTATATTTAATTTTCCTGCTCCTTTTGTCCTTGCATTACTTAAAAACCTCCCTGGCCCTTGGATGTAGTGACACTACTGGTGATTCTACTCAACTGTAGAGTAAGAGGGTGTGACAGCTGTTGATCAGTGTGGTAGCACTGCAAAGTGGCAGCCGAGAGCAAATTATTCCTGGCTTAATGTGTTCAAAGGTATTTTTCCCTCATATTAAAAAAACCAAACAAAACCTCAAGCCCAAAACCCACTATCCATACTTCTGCCTGCAGACATTAGCAAAAATACTATTGAAGAAGCCAATAGAATCTTTTTTTGCAGTAGTCCCAAAGCATTGTGGCTCATGTAAACTATTCGGAAGCCAGGTTCACAGCCCTTCCAACTAAGGGATCTAATTTGTGGGATACCAAGATTGCTAGAGAAAAAAGCTGAAAAAGGCCTGAATATAATCTGAAACTCTTCAGCAGGTTTCTATCCAGTATCTACTGAATACAGCATCTTCATACCCTTGGCTATCTAGTATCTTACAGGACATTAACTAAGATAGTGGCTTCCTGAACAGCTGTAGTTTCAAAGATCTCTGGAGAACAAATTCTGTGAGTTACTGAATTGATGTGATGAGAATAAATACAAAGCTTTTCTTCCCTCCACAGATAGAACTTTTTGAGTTCAAGGGGGAGGACCTCACTGATGATGAAGATGGTGGCATCATCCGAAGAATCCGTAAAAAAGGGGAAGGCTACTCCAAGCCCAATGAGGGTGCACTTGTAGAGAGTAAGTATGTTACACAAATTGTAAATGGGTTTACCGTGTGGGAGGGCAGAACCTTTTTCCCAATCTACAGCTCCTTGCTCTGAGAGAGAGGAATATGTGGCTTCTCTTTCCTTTACCAAGTAACTTAACAACCTAGAGTAAGCTTTCATGCTCTTACTTCTAGCGAGGTTTAAATTTTCCAGCAGCAACTGTGTTCTCCAGACATGCTGAATCTGATAAAGTGCTTATCTGATGACAAAAGGTAGATGAGTCTAATGAAGTATTTCCATTTGCTGAGGAACAAGAGGGGAAGTAGTTCTGGCACTTGCTGGAGTGAAAAAAAAAAAAATACATGGAAGAACAAAAAAAAGGGGTTTATTTAGTTTAGCAGCAGAAATTGTATTTGCTGCCAGTAGCCACCATGCATAGGTAGCTGTTAAAAGAGAAGACTGTTTAGGAGGAGACTTTGGCACTCCCTGTATTACCTGTGCTACCTGCCCCTTACCATACATAGATATCTTCTGATTTTTCTCTGGGTTGTTCTGTTTTTTGTTACCAGTCCAGTTTGAAGGCCGATGTGGAGATCGTGTTTTTGACAGGCGGGAATTGCGGTTTGAGATTGGAGAAGGTGACAACTATGATCTTCCTCATGGTCTGGAGAAAGCAATTCAAAAAATGGAGAAATCGGAGGAATCTGTGTTCTATCTCAAACCCAAGTATGCTGTTTCTGATCTTTTGATACTTGAAGGGCTTATACTAAGCAGTTGGCAAGAATTGTTTTGTTATAATGCTTTTCAGCTTTTTTCAGTGCTGTAGTAAAAACTTGATCATCCCCAAAAGTTTGGTGTATGAGAAGTATGAAGCTAAGATTGCTTTGCCACTTGGTTATGAAGTAGTAGCACTCCAAAAGAAATTTACTTAAGTCTCTATAGTGTTGATCTCAGTGAATATTAAGTTTTTTAAACTGGCACTGAACCTGACAGGAGAAGAAAAGCAAAGCAATCTGATCTTCAGCGTTTTCCTGCTAATATGCAGCTTCTTACTGGAGTTACAGTGCAGAACCTTTCTATAGGCATTTACTATTTATCAGCTGATTGGCAGTATGTTAAGTATACAGCTGTTCACTTAATCTCTGTATTTATTGTTGTCTTTGCTCCTCTGAGAATAGTACTAAAATACAGGTGCTCTGAAAGAAACATTCAATCTCAGACCATGAATATAAAGCAAGCTGTGTATAACTTGAAAGTTTTTTTTTTTTTCCTTGATGGAGAGAGAACTTGCTTTTCCTTCATATAAGCTTAAAAAAAAAAAAATAGGAACTGGTAACCTAGAGATAAATGAAATTAACTCCAGGTTTCTCCAGCTTTCTTGTACCTCGTGCTTGCTAATTTTAGAATACTACCCAGAATTCTTCAAGCCTTTATGTCTTGTAATAATGCTGTATAGGCATCCCACATTTGTATGGAGTTTTTGCCTCCAGCTTCCTATGTAGCTAATATGGCTGGCTGGATAGTTTTGGAACTTGTTTGTTTGTTTTTGTTTCTTTTCCTCACCTCATCCCCCCCAATCTTACAGCTATGGTTTTGGAAGTGCTGGAAAGGAGAAGTTTCAGATCCCTCCAGATGCAGAGCTACAGTATGAAGTGAAACTCAAAAGTTTTGAAAAGGTAGGAACGAGAGATGAAGTCCCAAAGAGATTGGGAGGTGGGAAAAGAAGTGTGAGTGCAGCTTAAACAAGGACGATGGAATCCTTGAACATTGATCTGAAATAGGGAAGCCACTGTTGTCAGAGATGATGACATGCTGGGAGCTCTTGGCTGAAATTGTCCTTGTTCTTACTGTATCCCCGTCTGTTGCCATCAGTGTCTCTCCTGCTCTAGCCCAGTTTCCAGTAGCAGTGCAAAACTCTGCTTTGCCAAACCTATCTCTACCATACTGTTAGTGGGAAGCAGCATAGCCACTTGGTTTCCCCAGAAATTGTATCATTGACTTGAACTGTTCCTGTTTGTGTAGGCTAAGGAGTCTTGGGAAATGAACACAGATGAGAAGCTGGAACAAAGCTGCATTGTGAAGGAGAGAGGCACTCAGTACTTCAAGGTATGTTACAGTCCCCAAGTAATAATAGCATTTCTTAGCCCATGTCATGAGCTGATAATGATGATTACAGCTGCTGTCATTCCAGAGTGGTGTTCATGGTATTCTCTGTGGTGTTTTACAGGGAGGACTGGAGGGGAAGGTGTCTTAAAAAAACAAAAAGCGCCTCAGAGTTGGAATATCCAAAGAACTAACTCTGTAGGGAGTTCTCTCTGTCAGAGCTGTTTGCTGTACCTACAGATAACTTTGGGGCATACATTGAATAGTAGCAAGGTTACAGTATTTAAGTTCCTGCTGTGGGATAGTGCTGTGAATGAACAACATTCATTTGGGTAGAGATGTGTGGAGAAGCTGTTTCAAACCATTTGACCAGCTAAAGGCAGACTTTCCCATTATCTTCATGACACAGCAATAGTTGTGCTGTTTTGAAAATGCCCCATCTTCCTTCTTTTGTATCAAAAGTTGAATA
Organism: Gymnogyps californianus; assembly: GCF_018139145.2. NCBI lineage: Eukaryota > Metazoa > Chordata > Aves > Accipitriformes > Cathartidae > Gymnogyps > Gymnogyps californianus. The sequence goes on along the minus strand of NC_059471.1, from coordinate 134,121,906 downwards.
TAACGTGGGACTTGAGAGTGAAGTATCAATGCTGGCCTATACCCCTAGCTTTAGTGGGGGAACCAGTAGGTATTCATAAAGATTTTCTGATCCTATGCAGGAATGGCTTTCAGAAGTAGTATATTTTTGATGATAGAAGTTATTTTCTGATTGAATTATTTTTTCAGATCTATTGCTCAAGGTATGCAGAAGGGGCAAGAGGGAGATAAAAGTTACTATGATGAGCTGTGTGATAATTGAACTGCCTTGTTTACAGGAGGGGAAATACAAACGGGCAGCATTACAGTATAAGAAGATTGTGTCATGGCTGGAGCATGAATCAGGACTCTCTGATGAGGAGGATACGAAAGCCAAAAGCTTGAGGCTTGCTGCCCACCTTAATCTAGCTATGTGCCATCTCAAGCTGAAGGAATACTCCCAGGCTTTGGAGAACTGCAACAAGGTAGTAAGGGTTTATTTATTCTTAAGCTGCACAAGCAATCTGACAGCTCATCTCTTGCTTTAACAATTTGAGGGATACCAGGCCATGTGGTGTTTGGCCTTTCTTATCAGCTGGCAGTTGGGTACTACTGAATACACAATGTAAAAATATCCAACAGGTTATTTCCATAATTATTGTCCTTGCATATCTTTTACTAACTTGTGCTACATTGAGAATATTCAAGTATTTAGAAATTAGAAACACTGAGATGTGGTGAAGGTAGTCATGTTGGCAGAGGTCCTTCAAAGAGCTGGAATAGAGCCAGGACTAAATCTTAGACTTGCTGGTTCTCTGTCAAATAGCCTACTATATTCAGTCCTCTTTTTACTTACTTTTACTGTATTTAACTCACCTTATTAGTAAGCCCTGACAAGACTCATAATTCTACATCAGAAGGTACATTTCTAGCAGTCTCTGGTGTTCTGACTGCATATTATTTTAAAAAAAGAAAAATTATTCTTGAATGTGGTTTGGTTTTGTTTTGTTTTTTTTTTAACGCAGGCCCTTGAATTGGATAGCAACAACGAAAAAGGCCTCTTCCGGCGTGGAGAAGCACACTTGGCTGTCAATGACTTTGAATTGGCCCGGGGAGATTTCCAGAAAGTGATACAACTTTATCCAAGTAACAAAGCTGCTAAAGTGCAACTGGTAGCTTGTCAGCAAAAAATACGGGAGCAGCATGAGAAAGAGAAAAAGATGTATGCCAACATGTTCCAAAGGCTTGCAGACAAAGAGTTAAAGGTAAGTAACACTACTCCAGAAGACAAGAGGTGGTGTCATGTGTTAGACAAGGCATAGTGTTTTAGGTATTCAGCTTGCTTCTTAGTACAGATAAATATAGTGGGAGAACACTCAAGTAGCTTCCTCTGGGGGGAGAAAACTGGAAATAGCCAACAGTCAAAACAATTAGGCCATCTTGTTTGAACAAGACAACTAGCAGTACCAAGGATTGCACAGAATGCTTTTACTTATTTCAACTGATTTTGCAACAGACCAGTGTTAATCAGAAGTGATGAGATGCAAACATGGTAACATTTAAGAACTGAAGAAAGCACCTATTCTCCTTGAACTGATCATTCTAAAAGAACAGTCTGTTCTAGTGCCTGGGTGGCCCATCTACTGAGACCTTATGTTTATCATACAGCTAGTGCTCAGCACTATCTTGCTTCTCATGGAGACATTAAGATGTGGTTGATGCTCTCCATCTCAAATGTCATAGATTGATTATGACGTGTCAGAATTCGAAGTGTCAGAATTCAGACTGTCAGAAGATTCATTATTCTACTGTATGGATGGTTTTCCTACTAAGCTTTCACTAGAATTTTAGTAAATACTAGTTCAGTTAACAATGGCAATATTTGAATCCAGGTTATTACATGGTTGTATCAGCTAGCAAGAAACATTCAAAGTTACTGGTGAGAATCACGTATCCTAAGAAAATGTTCTGTTTGTTTTCCTTAAATCCGATGGTCCAGAAGGACTAGGTAAACCTGTAACTTCCAAGGCAAATCTGGGATTTGTGTCAGACTCAAATTTTCTCAGTAACATGGGGGAGTGCAGAAGCTTGCATCTTGTGAGGTTATTTTCACAGATCTTTGTGTCCACCTTCCCAGAATATGCATGGAGAATCTAAAAACTTGTCAGATACTGGTATGTCAATTTCCTGTGGTTAAGTGTGTCAGTGAGTCTGTCCAGGGGCCCACTGTCCTCAGATGAGTGTATCCTGACAATTCAGCCATCTCAGACTGTCAGCTGACAATTTCCTACATGAAACACTTCACAAACCTCTCTTTCTCCCCTTCCCCCAGCCTTTCAAAATGAGATAGATCTGAAATCAGTTTATCTCCCAGAGACAATGGGAGATGTATTCCATTCTTCATCTCTTACTCTGCTGAAGTAGTCATATAGTAAGCATAGAGTAATCACCCCTAATTGGATGGTTTGGTGGGTAAGCTATTCTGTTTGTGGGTTTTTGGTTGTGTGGGGTTTTTTTGGTGTTTTTTTTTCTCTTCAAAGAGTAGCAGTAGTACTGTGGATTTGGTTCAGCTTCTCATGGAGGAGTGTAAACAAACACATAAATGCAGACATTCCCCACTGATTCTGCAAGGAAAGTGTCATTGTCCATGTAGTTATGTATCTGGCTAAAGCATGTTGACTGTTGTCAACAGTCCTTGCTTATCGGAGCCTGGAAGAAAGTATTCTGTCCTTTTAGGCATTGTCACATATAGCCACGCAATACCTTAATTTTTGGTAGGCTTTAATGAAAAATCTCAGGAAGATAAAGATACAGCAGCTAAACTAGAACTACTTCACTGTTGGGCATCTTCACTTTTGAACTGGCAGGTTTTAATTGCAGCTGTCAGGCTCTGCTGTGTAGGTTCCTTTCAGCTAGCACAGCTGCTGGGAATCTGGCTTCCTCCACTAGGTGTGGGACACGGCAAGATCTGCTGGTCAGAGAGGAAGAGTGGATTGCTGAAACAAGCTATACTCAGTAATAGTACAAAAGGGCTGCCTTCATGCTTTTCAAAATGTACACCTCAGCCCCTAAGACAGACAGACGGTAGAGGCGTATTCTTGGCAAAAGGCAGACTCACAGTCTTTACGTTGCAGACTGGGATATTGCAAAGACCTGGCACTTAGTTCCAGTTTTCCCATCTACTTCGGGCAGAATCAGCTTAGAGAGTCATAGAATCATTTAGGTTGGAAAACACCCTTAAGATCATTGAGTCCAACCATAAACCTAACACTGCCAAGTCCACCACTAAACCATGTCCCTAAGCACCACATCTACATGTCTTTAAATACCTCCAGGGATGATGAGTCAACCACTTCCCTGGGCAGCCTCCTCCAGTGTTTGATAACCCTTCTGGTGAAGAAATTTTTCCTAATAATCAATCTAAACCTCCCCTGGTGCAACTTGAGGCCGTTTCCTCTTGTCCTATCACTTGTTACTTGGGAGAAGAGACTGACACTCACCTTGCTACAACCTCCTTTTAGGTAGTTGTAGAGAGCAGTAAGGTCTCCCCTGAGCCTCCTGTTCTCCAGACTAAACAACCCCAGTTCCCTCAGCTGCTCCTCATAAGACTTGTTCTCTAGACCCTTCACCAGCTTCATTGCCCTTCTTTGGACACACTCCAGCACCTCAATGTCTTTCTTGCAGTGAGGGGCCCAAAACTGAATACAGTATTTGAGGTGTGGCCTCACCAGTGCCGAGTACAGGGGGACGATCACTTCCCTAGTCCTCCTGGTCACACTATTTCTGATACAGGCCAGGATGCTGTTGGCCCGGTTCATTCTTCTCAATAGTTAGATGATCTTGGGAATGTGCATGTGTTTACATTGTTTTTTCTTGGAGCCATCTGGTCTACTTCAAATTGATGTGGTTTTATATGAAAAGGGATCGGTGGAACACAGAATGGTAAACAAAGGACACTTACTCCCCAGGTCAGGCTTGGGGATTTTTCTTGCAAGAAAACATGTTTTCCTGTTAATTCATTTATCATGTTGCTTTACTCTAGCTCCAATAGTTTCTCTGTTGGTGGTGGCGGGAGAAGTTCAAGAGTTCTGGAGAAGAGGGTTTGTTTACCAAATGTCTTCTGACTGCTAAGAAGGCAGCTTGGACTATAGTTCTGAAATTCCTGACATCTGCATATCTTACGGTCTGTTGAAGTTTGACAGCCACTCTTGCATCAGTAGTTCATGAATTCAAATAGTTCACATATGTAAAGTGTGAATTTTTAAAGGTCAGGATCTTTATCACTTTATCTTAGGCCCAGGATTGCTAGCTAACAGATTTCTGTGGAGAGAGGACTTCACTCTCATGTGCTTCACAGAATGCTTCTAAGGATGAAAGGTTGACCTTTGATGCCTGGATGTTCTTTAGCTGTGGTTTCTTGTTGCAGCTGAGTTGATGGAATATTTTAGTTTAAGGATTCTGCCCCTTTTCCCCCTCCTATTCCACTCCCCCAACAGTGCATGTCCTTGTTTGTTCTTACTTGGTTCTCATCTAACCTGATAATAAAACAGATGGTTCAGGGTGCTAGGCTGACAGGTGGAATAGCAATTTCATTGCACTATCTTTTGAGATGAGGAGGACAAGACATTTCTACCTCCCTTTATTGTGTGTGAAAATTATTGCAAGGTCAGGATGTGCTGGTTATGTCCTGTTGCAAAAACTGACCTCGGACCCTTACCACATGGCTCTCTGCCTTCCACACCTTTTTATGTGGACTGGAAGATACAGCAACGAGAGGGCTTTTAGGGCAGCCACCTTGTCAGATTAGATTTTCTTCCAGCTAAGGTCTTACAGAGTACATCCAAGTGACTGTTGTCGAGTTGAAGTTACTCTTCATGAAACGAGTTGTCCAACAAAGATATTTCTTCATATCTTGAGTTCAGGTGTGCCTCATACAAGTTGGGGGTGGGGGCAGGGTATAGGAATTGCTGAAATTGAATCACATTGAAATGGAAGCAGGACAAAAGCAGTTCTGTTTAGAAGCTTCTTAAATGAATTTCAGTTTGTGGAAGAACACTTTCTTCTATGTGGTAAGCATGTGCACGCCATGTTATGAATTATAACCATCTAACACCAGTGTTATTTCTCAGCTTCCTCTAAACTGCTTCTGGTTTCTTAGATGCAGAAAAAATGCAAAGAAATTTTTGGTTTCTCTTGGCTGAAGGTCCTAACATCTTAATTCGGTCTTGCAGGGAGACCAGGTATCCTAGTGATAAGAATCAAATAATGTTTGTGGTATTGTTTGCAAATGCTAGCAATTTTGTATAACAAAGCAATATATTTTCTTTGTGTCTCTATTTAGTCAGCTGCTACTCTTCAGACTAGCCACACTGAAGATGCAGAAATGAAAGATGAGCAGAATGGAGTTGAAGATAAATCGGAAGTTGACACAGAAGCATAAAAACAAACCCTATTCCATTAGTTTTGTAAATGAAAGAATTTCCAGTGAATTAAACCTTTATTTTTCTACCTGGTTGGACAGTGGCTTCAGGGGAGCAGAGGCTGAAGCCACCATGCCACAGTCACTTACAGCTCTATATGTCTGTTGAAGAAGCTGAGTGGCAGCATAAATCTCGTTTAATCCTAGAGACTTTATTTATTCATTCAGCCTCTGTTACTGTTTGGGTTCTGTCTGGATTTACTCTGCTTGGTTTATTTGCATTTTGCCATTGGTGTTTGTCTCTGGTTCCAGCTCACTTTAATCCCAGGTTCTGCTTCCTAAATTTATTTCCTTGATTTCTTTCAAGTAATCAGCCTTTTCCAGGAGTCCTCACATGAGACTTGAGAACAAATTGGCGCTCCCAGTTCTGCCTTGGCATTGCCCGCTTCCCCCTTGTTCAGTAGGGAGTCCCTTCCATTAAGTGTTGTAACCTTTCTTGTATGCCTCCTCTTTGCAAACTGCTGAAGGTGAAGACTGTGAAGTCACAGCTTAAGTAATAAAGCTCTAATTAAACTCAAGAAAACAGAACTTTTTGTGGGTTTTTATTGGAATTTTCACAGAATTAAGAGAATTTACGGTCTTTTGGTCATTCAGCGTTTTCTCATCCACATAGCTGTACAGTAGCCACAGTATCTGATTATTTTTGTGTTGTTTGTTCATTGCCATAGAAAATTCCCACAATAGTCGATAATGGTATTTACCCATATATTTGCAAAAGGAAAAAATATGTTGCTGAAAATTGTACAAAAAGCAAGCCTGTAACCTATGCATAGAGCTTATTTTCTGTTCATATTGCTACCTTCCTCTTCACCTTCCACATTGTAAAACTGGACCAGAAAAAAACCATTTATTTGTACCTGAAAGTGACTGGCTTTGAAGAGAAAATAGGTGATAATGGTTTAACACATTACAAATACTTCTAAATCCTAATGAACTACAGACTTCCGAGTGATTCTAACGTCTGCTTATCCCCATCTAACAAGAATCTATTACTTGATATTCTGCTTCATTCTGTAGTATGCTGTGTGTCTTGTTCGGGGGTGGCTGTGCTTTCAGGTTTTGTGTGGGCTTTTTGTTGGGGTGGGGTTTTTGCTTGTCTGCAGGCATGGCACATAGTACTCCAACTCATCTTCTCCATTTATCCTGTTATGCAGTGTTAAATTCAGCATCTCCACTGTCCTGTTCTGAGCCCCTCTAGCAGCAGGGACACTTTTTTGCCTGCTCTGCAGGAGGAAGGTAGATGATCTGTTCCTTTCAGATACAAAATGGATTTTTTGCAGTGAGAAAGATGTCTTGTCTTTGCATGGCATGGGATGGGCTGGAATTGTGTGTATATTGCAGAGAGTATCCCTGTTTTAACATGAATGATGTCTGAAATCTTAGTTTGAATTCCTGGTCTCCTCTGCTGAGACAGAAGTACTGTGTAAGCACTTATTCATGAGGTTCTTGAAGGCCAGGAAGTTGCCAGTGCCCCTGCAGGAGCGCCAGCTTGGGCCTGGCAGCTGTGTAACTGAACTGTCACCAAAGTGGTAAGGCCTGTTTGACATGCTGTCCTGTCCCCAGGCCCAAGACAAAAACTTCACCACCTGCTGCTGGGTTGGAGCTAGCTTAGGGAGCTGTGAACCGCACTGCTCTCTGTGTTGTGTGGCAATGCCCTGAGCTTCAGTGGGGTGGGGGAGGGATAGGAGAAGAGGCAGGATAAAGTGCTTAGTAGGTCATCATGTTTAAGGAAACGCTGATTTGATTTGCTTAGCAAAATCTTAGCGTTGCCAGGTAATGCGGGTGCTTTTCATGAGTTCTGACTCTCGATAGTATCAGCCCTGTGTATGTGAAAACTCTGACCTAGCACCAAAGCACGACTACCTCTAAGGGGAATGTTACAGACAGGTTACAGCAAGGTACGAAGAATGTCTGTCAACTGAAGTTACAACAGGGGATTTCCAGACACAGAAGAACAGTAAGGGGAGCAGGAATGCCAAGCAAGAGTTCTTTTTCTCCAGCAAGGAAATTCCTTGATTTGTTGGGAATTATTACTGGAAAAACGAGCCTCTGTGGCTGAAACTGTTGTTGCTGTGAAAGTAAGCATAGGGCCAAGTCCTAATGATAAATTTTTAATTCTTGAACAACAGTTTTCAAAAATCTGCCACAGGGATGACAGTTCTTCAACATGTTTTTGAAAGCAAAAAGTGAGATTATTTCTGTAGAGCATCTAAAAAATTCCTAGAGTCAATGGTGGATATGTTAAGTGTGAGCAATCTTGAAATTACCATTTTGCCTCATTGTAACTACATAACTACGAAATGTTGAAGAATGTAAATCTACTAAGGACACTAAACAGACCCTATTCAGGCAGCTGAAAGGAGGTTCCATGCTGTCTTTAAAAATGGGTCTAGTTGCCAGCAGAAGATGGCATACTAGTGTTTATAAGTGAGGTCATGCATGTAAACTTCAAATATAAACTATTATGTTCTTATAGAAAAATGCTTAAAATAAACAATTACAATACTGACTTTGTAAACTGCACACATCTGTCTCAATTTATAAATCCTTCATCCTGTGTGCTACTCTTCTAATAGTTGCATGGTATCTTTAAAGTAACAGAAGTGTCCCAGTTCGCTATCATCTGAAAGTGGGAACAGCCGATCTTTGCCCAACCCGTGACAGAAGCACGAGGGGAACCGCTCAGTGCTGTCCCATGTGTGACCGTGCCCTTGGATCTGACCAGGAATTAAACAGCTCGTTTGCGGAAGGCGGTAGGGAAGCGGTTTCGCTGTTAGGACGAGCTGGATCATGTAAAACGGCAGCCAGGCTCCCGGCCGCGGGCGCGGGAGTCGTCTCTCTGCCCGCTGTTGCCGCTTGGCAAGCGGCGCCGCCCGAGACCAGGTAACAGGGCGAGCGGTCGGGCGCTCGCTCTGCTGGACAGACGGGCGGCCCGCCGCGGCGGTCGGTCGGCAGAGCAGCCGCAGGCCCGGCTGCCCAGAGCGCAAAGGCGAAAGGCGCGTTTCCAAACTCGGAGCGTGAGGCTGGGCTGGCCCTTCCCCTCGCCCCGGCCTTCGCCGCTGCCCGACGGCTCCGGGACGCTTCCGCGCTGAACGCCCGCGTCTGCCGCTGAAAACCGGGGGCGGGGCGGGGCGCCCCGCGCGCGACGAACGGTCGCGCTGAGAGGCCTCGGCAGGAGCGCGGCGCCGCGAGCCCCGCCCCCGCGGCCGCCCCGGCCCCGCCCCACCCTCGCGGACGCCCCTGCCGGGAGCCTCCCGCCCCACCCCGCCCTCACGTGATCCCCTCCCTCTCCCTCTCCCTCTCCCTCGCTCTCGCGCGCGCGCGCGCTTTGCGCCTCCGCGCCCCGGCTGCATTTGTACCTGCGGAGCCGCCGTCGTCCCCCCCCGTCGCTTCAGCCTGGCGGCCGGCCCGGCAGCCAGCGGCGGGAGCTGCGCCTCGGCGGGTGGCGGCGGTGGCGGCGGCGGCGGGATGCGGTCTGTCAGCTACGTGCAGTGCGTGGCGCTCGACTTCGGTGGCAGCCTCTTCCCGCACGCTATCTGCCTGGGGGATGCCGACAACGACACGGTCCGGAGGCGGCGGGTGGCTGCTGTGGGCCTGCGCGGGCGGGCGCGCGGGGCGGGGCGGGCTCCGCCTTCGCGTGGCGGCGGCGACCCCGGGGCAGGCCCTGCCCCGCCGCGGGGCTCGGGCGGGCCTGTGGCAGCAGGCCGCGGGAGGTGGCGCTTCCGCAGGCGGAGTACTGGGCCCGGTTTGGGTGGCGAGCTGGAGCGAACCCGGCAGCGGGCCGCCGCGATGCCCGGCGGGCTGCCGCGCACGGCGCGTGTGGGGCGAGGGAGCCGGGCTTGGTCGACCTGGGGAGCACCCGCGGGCGCCCCGGGGCTGCCCGCAGCCGCCGCCTGGCCGCTCAGAGATGAGCACCGGCAGGGCAAGGGGCAGCAGTCGCAGGTGGTAGTGAAGGAAGCTAAAACCGGGCAGAGGGGAAGCACAGAGAGGATGGTGCGGCACCAGAGCAGGTGTCTGGAGGAGGTGGTGGGACTTCCACCCTTGGAGGGTCTCAGAGATTGATGGGCGCTTGAGCAATGTCAGAGACGCAGGGGTTGGATCAGATGGCCCCAGAGGTCCCTTGTAAACTGAATGTTTTGGTGATTCTGGTCTGCAGCTAGTCAGTGCTTCTGTCACCGTTAAACATGCTAGGTGCCGTTGGCATGGGCCCTGGATGATGTATAACTAGTAGGAAGGTTAACTTTTGGTCCCAAAGAGAGATACTCTCCTGTTGCAGTGGTGGGGATGTAGAGGTGTGGGGAAATGCTTTGCTGGGGCACAGTGGATTACAAACAGGGTGGAGCCAGGTTTCAATGTCTCTTGACCTGTATGATGGATGGATGTGCATCAGGAATGTTGCTATCGGTCCCACAGATGGTTGTTTCTGATGGGTCTGATTTGTCTGTAACTAGGAGGAGGTTAGCTTAACCACATATATGTGAACTGTCCCTTCTTGTCCTCAACAGTCAAATTTTATTACAGCCATATACTGAAAAGTGTCATGGCTAGCAATACAGTAGATGATAAAACAAATTTCCTCATAAGAAGTTGGGTTATGTGGGGTAATGTGCGCAGGGAGTTATGAAATGCACACAATTTAAATACATAGAGGCATGATGCAGAAGATGTGATAGTAGGAGTAGGCTCATCAGCAGGGCTGGTTGGTAATTTTTAGCAGTCTTCCTTAAAGAAATAATCACCATTCTGAAAGACCTTTATCCCTTCATCAGTGAGATTGAACATCCAGGGTAAATCTATTGTAAGTGTTCTTGCAGCCTCTTTCTGGATGATTACATTTTCCTCATTGCCATCGTCTTCCTCAAGTGATTCAAGAAAGATCAAGTCAATCTAGATTGAAGGATGGAAGATGGGGTGGTGATGATGATGATTAGCAGAGCAGGGTGTTAAAACAGTCAGTGACACAACTCTGAAACAATGGCTAGAGAAGCAGTGGATAATGGGATGTTGCTCTAAGGAGCCACTCTCCAGCTCTTTTATCTGTGAGAGTAAAATTAGAGGTTTTGTTTTCCCCAGGCTTTCTCTATTGATTCGAGGCTGTCTCTTTAACTCTTGTTTTGCTTTACTGCTTCTTCCCATGGAGTGATTTTTAGATATGAATTCTGTAATTATTACTGTGTGGGAATACTGTTGCTGTAATTGTGCATTTCTTCTTACTGACCTAATTCTCTTGTACAGCTGAATGAGTTAGTGGTGGGAGACACCAATGGGAAACTCTATGTTTACAAGAATGATGACAGCAAACCCTGGGCTGTGCGATCTTGCCAAGGAATGGTCAGTTCTTGACAAAATTTTTAAATGGTTGGGCCTTCTGGTGTATATGCAGCCAGCTATCCTTGACCACTGCCTAGGAATATGAAGGCCAGAGGGCAATGGCAGCCAGAACTGGTTCTGATGCCTTTCATGTAGTTATGCAAGACCCTGCTTTTGCCCACAGCTAGCCCCATGGGCTGGAAGTGATGAGCAAAGTACTGAACAACCATTGGAACTGGGCTTCTGTCCCATGTTGACCCTGCTCCTGTGCACTGTGGATTTTGCCCCAGGGCTCTGGGCAGTTGTGTGGCAGGTGTGTTTCTGTCCCTGACTCTGCTCTCTTTGTCCTCGAAAAGGCTGTTTAGAGTTCAAGAGATGGTTTATGAGAGGGGAGGGGGTAAGGCAGAGGCTTATCCCAAAGTGCTGTTTTGCGTTGCCTTCTCTAATGTATGGCCACCTTTTCTCTTGCAGCTCACATGTGTTGGTGTGGGAGATGTATGCAATAAAGGAAAGGTGAGAGCAGCCAAACTCTTCCCAGCTGTGTCTGTAGGGCATGTGGGAGGTGCTTGGGAGATTAGAGTCATGTCATATCCTGAGTGTGGAGGAGGACAGGTTGCAGGTGCTTTCTCTCCAGGATCTGTCCTTGCTCATAGAGTTTTAGCACTACTGTTTTAAAACTGTTCTTCTGTTTACATATAACTTGTATCTTTCTGTGAGCCATATGCAGGTTTTAGCGAGCAAGGAAATCCATCCTGTGTTCAGAAAGCACTATTGATTTCCATGTCCCCCTGTGTGAGTGCCACAAGGCTTTGGTGGTTTGAGGGTTGCTCCTTTTCCTCAGTGGCTTTTGCCCTGCTCTGTGCTGGTCCCTGCTGTGGGCCATGGCCCTTCTGCCACTTGGCTGTGTGCTTTTAAGGTCATCTAAACAAGACTAAGCCACAGGATAGTCTAGACTCCCAAGCAAATTCCACTGGGTCTAATATGACTCCTTTTGCTGGATTGCTATTTCTGGGGGTTAAGCCAGGACCACTGAGTCCAAAAGTCCCAGTTTAGGCACCCTGCCTAAAATACTGTAGCTATGTGTGCTCCAGTGGGGAGCAGAGCTGAAGTGAGCATTGAGAAAGCCATACATTTTTGGGGGATTGCATGTAGACATCAGCTTGATATCCTAGTCTGACAAGGATGAACAAGAAGTTTGGACCCTGCAGTACCTCAACAGTTTGTGTGCTGGCCAAAAACCTTCTCCTGTTCCCTCTGTAGCAGTCATTGATTTGATGGATCTGCCCTCGTGTCTTCTCTCGCCCTGCTGTGGGACAGCTTCTGCAGTTTCTAAAAGAGGAAAAATCAAAAGGTTTTTCTCTTCCCTCTTAGAATCTCGTGGTGGCGGTGAGTGCAGAAGGTTGGTTTCATCTTTTTGACCTGACTTCTCCAACTTTAAAACACCCAGATGCTTCAGGCCACCATGAGTTGGGAGCAGCAGAAGAGCAGAAGCCAGCGTTCAAGCAGCACATTCCTGCCAACACCAAGGTCATGCTGATCAATGACATTGGTGAGCTGGGAAGCTGGTGTGGGAGTGCAGGGTGAGGGAGTTTGTGGGTATGAGGTGGTGGGGGAGAGAGAGAGAAAGAGTGTGGGACTGACAGAAGGAAATTACTGTCTTACTGAAATAGGTGCTCTAACAAACCACAGCCAAGTTATGGAGGAGAGAAGCAAAAACTTCAGGAATTTTCCTGAAGCGCAAGTTCTCATTACAGGATTGGGATCCTCAGGGATGCTACCTGATGGAAACCAGCAGAGTGATTTCTGAATGTTGGGGCTCTTGGGGCTATGAAAGCCTGAGAGAGCCCATCTATCTCCTTATTCCCTGCAGATGGAGATGGGAAATGTGAGTTGGTGGTGGGTTACACTGACAGGGTGGTACGTGCCTTCCGCTGGGAGGACTTGTCGGAGAATTCAGACCATGTCTCTGGGCAGCTGCTCCTGTTGAAGAAATGGCTGCTAGAAGGTCAGGTAAGGAAGCAGGATGTTCAGAGCAGAACTTGTCATACAGTCTTCAAGAGGTGGCTGTCCCAAGGGAAGAAGCACAAAATCTCAGTCCTATGAACAAAGCAATTGTCATGTTGATGGCTTGAAAGGAGATTTGCCCAGTGGTTGTCCTGTACATGCAGAGCAGCTGATGGGTTGGTCTGGGAAACAGTTGCTCTCACCCAAATAGAGAGCATTAGTGGACAATACTAGTGTTGTTCTTAAGTGGCTTTTGGTAAGGAAACATAACTTTTTACTGTAACTTGGACATTTTGCTTCTAGCTGAATTTGTTCAGCTGCCACTCAGCTCTATCAGATCTGCCTTATTCAAGCTTAGGCACAAGGAGCACAGTGAACCCTTCTGAGGTGTTTAAAGTTCTCAGTTCGACTCTATCCATGTTTTTCCTCTGCCAGTATAGGTGGACAGCCTCTCTGTGAACCCAGGCCCTGATGGCTCACCGGAGATGATGGTGTCTCAGCCAGGCTGCGGTTATGCTATTCTGCTGTGCACCTGGGACTCTGAGCAGCAGGCCATGACAGAGGGAAGAGACAACTCTGCCCCAAGCAGGTGAAGAGCAATTACTGCATGGGGTAGATGAGGAGATTCTGCTGTAGATGCCTGTCACAAGTGGGTACCACCACACCACCTTTCGGGGTGGGGGTTGCTGTCATTTGTCCTTGCTTCAGTGACCTGCTGTACTGCTAGGAGTTCATGACTTAAGCCCACCTGCACCCAAGCTTCCATGAACGCTCTTCATGTCTCTGTCACAAAGATGAATAGTACTGCTTTCCTTGTATCACACTCTCTTCTCCTTGGGTTGGGCAAGGAGAGTGGCAAAACCTGTCACTGAGGGGGACAGTACTCAGGGCTAAGGCAGGGAAATGAGTGACCTAGATCTCCAGAGAAAGAGTAGTAGGCAATCTGGTGACCTATCTAATGGTGGGAAGGGTAGCAGCTGAAAGGCTGGGCCAAGCCCAGTTAGTGTGAAGCCCAGGATGACACTTTGGGTTCATTCACTTGTTTCTTCCAGGTGAGGTAACTGGAGGTTTTCCTAATGAGACCCCCGGCAGCCAGTGCTGTAAATCACAACCAGAGCAATCGGGACGAGCAGTGAGGTTACTATCCGTGGTGCTGGAGGGACCTTTGTGGGGAATTCAGGTGCTTCTGTGGTGTTCTGTGAGACGTTAAGGCAGACCCAGAAAACTGCAGCAAGGAGGGGAGCTAGGCAAGTCTCCTTGATGTCTTAGAGACCTTAGTGGAATGGTACGCTTCCTAGCCAGAAGCCAGGCGCAAGCACGATCTCTGACCAACCTGTTCAACCCTGGGCAGACACTTCCTGAGTGAAAAGCAGCCAGACTTACATGCCAGTAATGATAAAAATTGTCTTTTTTTTTCTCGATTGGAATACATTTTTTTATTGACTTTTTTCTTTTTTCTTTTTTTTTGAGGTCTTTCCAGTTTTCTGATGCATCACATCATTCTGTTCTTGTTTTTTAAACATTAGCGAGTTCCTTCCATACCTGGGGTAGCATGAGTTCTTTTCCTTTGTCTTTACCATTAAAGGGCTAACCTACGCACAAACTCTATCAGTCTCTGGATTTGTAGAGCTTTGGAGTACACTGCTCTTGAGATTGTTCTGGCAGAGTCCCAGGCATGGTTCCCTAACCTTTCCCTGATGTCTGTCTCTCTTTTCCCTAGCGAGGCCCCTATTCGAGATGTTATTCTACACCAAACATCTGGACGGATTCACAACAAGAATGTTTCCACTCATCTAATTGGTAGCATTGGCCGAGGTGAGAGATTAGGAGCTTGGTGTCTCTGGCCCAACAGTTGCCCCGATAGTTTTTCAATATGTCAGTCCAGCATGAAATCAGATTTCCTATGGCTGAACAATAACAGTGGAAGGCAGCTGCAAGAACAGAGGGAACTCTGCTTCTGTTAGCCAGCTCCCAAAGAAAGGCAGCTGGATATTTGCATTTGAGCTTTTTATAGCCTTTGTACCTCCCTAGGTAGCTCTTACTCTTCACCTAGCACAACAGTTTCTCTGCAGCCTCCACTGGCCTGCATTTAATCATCCTGAATGGCTGCCATGCCTTGCTCCTACGGATGCCCTTGATCTTTGCTTTTGCATGGCTGCAGCTTATGCCCTCTTCTTATTCCCTAGATGCATCTCTTCCTTTCCACAGCCTCATCTTTATTCTTGCTTTTGTGCTTTTCAGCATTTGATTCCTGATGCCTGGCAGCTCTATCCTGCTCTTCCTTTACCTATGCAGTCCCAACCGCTCCAGACCTGCTTCCATATTTTGTTTATATCACTGTCCTCTGTCTCCTTCCAATGTATTCTGTTCAGCTGTTGTATCTAGACTCTTCACAGCTGCTGGCTTCTCTCAGCCCTGACACACTGATGTTTTGTCCAGACTTTTCTTACACACTGCCACTGCTTCCCTTGTGTAACTGCTTTGTGCTCTGACCTGTGCCTGGTGCACCTGCTGAACCCTGTTTTGGTACCTATGGAGAATAAGCAGCTTTCACTCCCCCTAGGAGCGTGTGGGCATAATACAAGAAGACAGAAAATTCCCAGTGCAGATCGCTTTCTCTTGTCCACAGCTGGCTGGAATCCAGCTGCATTTTCTCTGTCCAAGTATTACCCCCTGCTGTGCTGTCCGAGAACAATAGACTGCCCAATGTAATTAGAGCTGGGGGAGAAGAGCAATCCACTGAAACCCCTCTTCCCCTTCCCCAGAGTACCCTTCCTCCCCAGTTCCTAAGCTTGTCATGTTTTCAGCCTCTCGGATGCTACTATGACCGACATGGTCAACAGAGCGTGAAATCAGTTATTTCACTGCATACAAAGCCTTGCATCTAATGAGACGTGTCTGTGAAAAATGAAGGCACACAGAATAAGGGATGAAGAGAAGGTTGTGAAAAGCCCACTGATGCTGGACCATCAGTAATGAAACAGCTGAAGAGTGCCATGCTGACCAGTTTGTAAGGGGGACACAGCAGATATTTTGGATCAGAGCCTGTCTGGATGAATGTCAGCTAGCGGCAACAGAGCACTCAACGAGCTGACTGTTTGCTTTAAGCTGATCTGTGGAAATAGGATAGTCTGTGTCCTGGGAGTGTGCAGGGTGTTGTACCTTGGAGCTGTCTGTGGGCAGTGGAGGTAGGCTTGCAGTACTACGTCATTCTGGGGAAACTGCCTATTTGCTTTCAGCTCTGCTGGCTTGTCCCTGACTGCCATGTTTCCTGGGTTCCTGTAGACCTCAGAGAGCTAGTGTGTCTCCTACATTGTCACTGAAAGGATTAAATGCAGCTGTAGTTGAATACAGCTCCAGTCCTCCCCCGCCAAGTGTGATATCACTTTCAAAACCTGACCTTGCATGTCTTTTCTGACTGGTAGCTCGGTAGAGAGTGTACTGAAGGGCTGAAGCAGCCTGGTGGTCAGGGGAGTCTCCTCTTCAGATTTAACTGTCACATTTGTCAGTGCTGTCCTGCACACAGCTGTGATATACAGGCTTTGGAGATGATACTGCTTGCAGGAAGTTCACAGCTGTATAAGCATAGCCCAGGAAAGCCAGGGCTGAGCGTGTAGATGAACATGAAGGCACATGTCAAATCTGCTTATAAAGCAAGGGCTCTCTAGCATCTGACCAGTGTTTACTGGGAGAGGATCACAGCTTCTGTGCAGTTTTGCTGTAGTGAAAACAATAGAGGTGGTAGCGTGATCTCTACAGGCTCATTCAGGAGTTGCCATGGAGGTGCTTTTGTGCTAATGTGACTGAAGCTTTGTCCTTCTGGTGGGACCTCTCTTTTAACCCTGCACCTTCCCAGAACAGCCGAAGGCCATGTTCCTGTCCTTGAAAGAAACAGTGAGGGTACAGTTGTAATACTCTTGTTTGGCTTCAGCTGTTCTTCACTTTGTCCCTTGTGATGGTCCTGCCTGTGCTTGTGCATTTCTGGACCCTGGAGAGGATGTGATGCAGTCCACTAAAATCGGAACTGCTGTGGGCCTGCAAGTGCATATGTGGGACAGACTCCTAGGAGCAGCCAGCAGAGCTGGACGTGCCTATGTCAGTGCAAACCGAAGGTCTTGGGTTTTGAGATGCCAGTGCCCTACAAATAAAAGCCAGCATGAAGCACAATTGGTTGCAAGAATCTGCAGATATCTGCTAAGCAAAGTGTCAAGGTTGGGCAAAAAAGGAGGCAGGATGGATCAGCTTGTTTTGGATCTTTTTTTTTTCAGGAGAGGGAGGGGACAATGCTTATAAACGGCATCAACTCTTGTAATTCTCTTCTGCACTTACAGGCTGCTCCAGTGAGAATAGTGGCTCAGGTCTCTTTGCCCTCTGTACTCTGGATGGTAAGTCCTACCACTGTCCTGGAAGAAAGGCCTGTGGGGCGGCCAAGGCCTGTCACTAATTCAAAGCAGGGAACCAGGGGCTCAGTGCTTTTGGTTTTGAAAGAAGGGGGAGCTGGGCTTCAGAAATGCTTCCTGGGTCAGGCAAGAGAATTTGACTCAAAGACTCCTTCTGCTGACATATTTTATATGAAGACATGAAAGGTAAGACAGGAGCCAAGGTAAGAGTTGTCACTGAGCAAGTCCCCCATCAACCAGGTGTGTGATAACATGCCTGTATCTGAGGATATGATGAAACATTAAAGCTGAGCCTGTCTTTCTGTTCCTTACTGAATTGAGTCTCGTGCTGCACAGGCTCGCTCTCTCCAGGAAACCTGTTGTGTTTTCTATCTATTACTAATATCTGCCTTTCTCTCTCCCCTGGTACAGTCTATTAATTTGTGGATTTCAAAGCATTTTACAGACATTAATTACTTGTATGGTCCCATGGCCTATGGGGGTAGAAGTATTAAAGCCATTCTGCAGTGAGCAGCTGGGAAAATGAAGAGGCTAGGTCATTGGCCCAAAGGCACACTGAAAGCTTGAGATGGAGAGTGAGACTAGAACTTTCATCTGCTGACTCCTAAGTTGCCTGCTTACCCACTGGTCAAACAACTGTTTGAGATGCCAGTTCAACAGTGCCATTCATGTAGACAGGAGCTTCTAAACCACAGTGGAGATGTGTCCTTGTTCTTGAAGGGACTTAAGTTGTTTCCAAAAGCAGTAAAGGAAATTGATGCTGGAACTTGAGTATTGGTAGAGAGGAGCTGGCCTCACAGGCCTGGAGCCAGGTTCTTCTGCTGTGCCTCTAACTGAGAAGTGATAGGACAGGCTGCAATAGGACTGAATGTGATGAGCTGAACGCAGGGTTTCTGTCCAAAGACCAACAGTGTGGAGACAAGATGCTGTGCTTCTCTCTTCTAGATAGGCAGCCTGGCCTGTTTGGGCCAGATGTCCACCTGCCCAATGATGTCTTGCTAGGGAATTTCTGATTATTCTTTGGGCCCGAACTCTGAAGCTTCTGCATCTGGCCAGGCTTCCTGCCTCACTATGGTTCACTCATGAGCCTTACCAAGGCTGGATGGCACTGTGAGGATAGATTCATGTTTATGTTCCACTCTCTCATGGCCACCACTTTTCCTGCCCCCCCAGTACTATTACAGTGTCTCTGGATGATAGAAAAATGGTATGTGAGGTAAGTGTCCCGTATGGTTTTAGCAGCCAAGAGGCCATGCCCATGTGTGCTGGTTTTGGCTGGGGTAATTTTCTTCATAGTAGCTAGTATGGGGCTATGTTTTGGATTTGTGCTGAAAACAGTGTTGATAATTCAGGGATGTTTTAGTTATTGCTGAGCAGTGCTTACACAGAGTCAAGGCCTTTTCTGCTTCTCACTCCACCCCGCCAGCGAGTAGGCTGGGGGTGCACAAGAAGTTGGGAGGGGACACAGCTGGGACAGCTGACCCCAACTGACCAAAGTGATATTCCGTACCATGTCATGCTTAGCAAATAAAAGCTCGGGGGACAAGAAGGAAGGGGGGACACGTTTGGAGTTATGGTGTTTGTCTTCCTAAGTAACTGTTATGCGTGATGGAGCCCTGCTTTCCTGGAGATGGCTGAACACCTGCCTGCTGACAGGATGTAGTGAATGAATTCCTTGTTTTGCTTTGCTTGTGTGCGCAGCTTTTGCTTTATCTATTAAACTGTCTTTATCTCAACCCACGAGTTTTCTCACTTTTACTATTCTGATTCTCTCCCCCATCCCACCAGGGGCCGAGTGAGTGAGTGGCTGTGTGGTGCTTAGTTGCCAGCTGGGGTTAAACCATGACACCATGCTATTAGCCAGCCAGCTCTCAGCTGATACCTGTCAACATGCTGTCCTGAGATCACATGATCTATGGGACATGGTGAGAAGCTTCTAGTTTACTCACTGTCTCATGTGAGATCTGTACTTTGGGAGCCTGTTTTGCGCAGTTTTCTTTTTGTCTTAGAGCACAATCCAATTACAGGGCTGCTGCCATTTTTCCTCTCTGTTTCCAGTTACTGATGACAAGATAATGGACTGCTGTCCTTCCCAGAACTGAGACTGTGTTATCTATTATCAACCACAGCCTGTACCATGGGCCCAACCCTCTGCCTGCAGACCCTAAGTGTAGGAGTGTGCAGGACCCAGTGTTAGCAAACATCTTGCTCTCTTTTAATATTTTCAAGACAATCTTTATTATTTTTTTTTCTTTTTTTTTCCCTTCAGGGACATTGAAACTCATGGAGGGAGCAGACAAGCTGCTCTGGTCTGTGCAGGTTGATCACCAGCTGTTTGCTCTGGAAAAGCTGGATGTTACTGTGAGTGTCTGTGAATAGGGCTGGGAGGGATGAAGACAAAAACTCAGCATGGCTTTGTGTATATGAATTCAGGAAGGTCAGAGGGAGTATGACTCAGCTGAAAAAGGCTGGGATTATCTCAGGATGACACACAGAGTGCTCTGACTGCCGGTGCGTTCTGCCCTCATGTCAGTCTGTCCACCTGCAAGAGGTGGAGCTGTGTCTGCCTGTTTGACCTAGTGAGCCCAGCATCGTGCAATGAACTTCCTTGTCTCCCATCTGCTCTTTTATCTTATTGCGAAGTTGAATGGTTTTGCACACTGCTAATACCACGATTGTCTACGAGCTCTTACGATACTTAAGGATTACAATAGAGAAGAGAGAGATGGTCTCCAAGTGCAAAAAGACTGTACAAATGCAAAATGTCTGGACAAGACATCCAAAAGTGACGTCTTGTTCAGACATGAGTGTTCTGTCTCTGAACAAGCAGGGAAGATTCTTGACTGCCTCTGGGAATAGTTGATGTGTGTGCTAATATGTGATCTTATGGTTCCTGCAGGGCAATGGGCATGAGGAGGTGATTGCCTGTGCATGGGATGGTCAGACGTACATCATCGACCACAATCGGACTGTTGCCAGATTTCAAGCAGATGAGAACGTCAGTGCGTTCTGTGCAGGTGGGGAGTCTGACTCCAAAGCCAGCCCTCACAGCATTTCTCCCTCAAAGCTACTGACCAGCCTGAGCCTTGGCTTTGCTCAGTCCCCTCTCTCAGACCTGCAAGAAGCAGCTTGCAAATCCCCAAGCTCCATGTATTAATAACAGTTTAGAGACACTTTCTTGGATTGTCTCAAAGGGACTTCATATACCCCAGTCCATGTCTGTGCCCCTCATCCCAGGCGCTTTCTGCTAACAGCTTTGGTACCTCATCATGAGAAGTCACCTATTTGTTCTCTCTGTCCTTTTGGAAGTAGTCAGATCTCCACACTTTTGCTTTCTGCAGGCCTCTATGCATGCAAAGGAGGAAGCAACAGCCCCTGCCTGGTTTATGTCAGCTTCAATCAGAAGATCTACATCTACTGGGATGTGCAGCTGGAGAGAATGGAGTCCACCAACCTGTTGAAAATCCTGGATTGTGACCCAGAGTTCGGAAATCTCCTGCAGCAGCTGGGTGTGGGTGAGTGCAGAAAGGGTGAAGGATGTACAGGAAAAAAGAGAGGAAGGGCTGCTGGCAGGTGACTTGCTGGGAACTAGAGTTTCAGGTACTTCTTGAGGAAGACAGGCTTTCATACTGCCTGTTGACAATCTGTAACAACTGTCTTTCTCTCTTTTCCATAGAAAGAGGTGATGTTTCTGCTGTGAAAGATCTGATTCACAAAACACTGTATTTTCCTGAGAAACAGCAGCAGAGCAGCCCCTCGCAGTGTCAGGACCCTGCTGGACCAGACTTGTCTACCCACTACACTGTCGTCCAGGATCCCGTATAACAAGTCACATGGAGGTTGACATCTTTAGTACCAGCACAAACTCTTCTCTGACTGGAATCGGGCATCTAGTGAAGATGAGACTGTTCTTTTCCCATCTATGTCAAAGGTTCCAGACAGCAAAGGGTGTACAGGCCGGGTTCTGTGGAGGGATGTGCTTGGCTGTAGGCTTGAGTGAAGGTGGTGGGTTGATTTGCTTTTAGCTGAGGAAGTTACCAGAAGAGCAAGAGTCCAGGGTCCTGCTCATTGGCTTTCCATTGCCAGTTTCCATGTTCTCCGCTAGCTAAAGCGCTTTATGGGTGACTGTGAAGGAGCACTGAGGACATAAATAGAATAGCTGAGCTCAGTCTCTGTTTTGACCTATTCTTACCACTGCTCTAGTGATTACTTCTGAGTTCTTAGCAGGATCACAGTGCAGGAACTGCAGATGAAGGAATGGAGTTAGGGAGCAGGCAAGGGCCTTGTCTCCCATTTAGGTGTGTTTTTAAAGTAGACCCAGGCATTGTTTGCCTTTGCTCTGCTGCTGCTCTTCTATCAAGCAGTTTCTCACAAATCACCTCCTGTTCTGAGGAGCTGGAGACATGTGTGAGAAGAACCACAACTTGCACTAATAAGGTGTCGAGAGGTAACAGCTCCAGCGAACCCCAGCTGTACTTGAGCGGCATTGCTTGTCTCCATCTTCTTGGGCAAGGTGATGCCAGAGATGGCTGTGACTTAGCAAAGCAGCTGTGAACTGGGCAATAAGAGGAATCTGTCTTAACCATGGATCTGTGGTTCTGTGAGAGCTTGTCCATTTTATAATAAGCAGTGGAAATGCCACACTTCCCTCTTATTGTGGAGAGCGCTGTGCTATTTTGAGTCCTGCGCAATTGAAAGAGGTGGACTGGACGTGACGTTCCGCTTGCTGGTATGTGGAGTATGGAAAAGGCCATTGCTCACCCAGGCTGCTCATATGCAAAGGCCCAGGCAGGAACCTTTCCACATGCTGCTTGTGTTCTGCTTTTCCCCATCACGGCTTGCCCCTTTCCTAACTCAGCTTATTAGGATAGGAGCAGCAGGCTCATCCGCTGTTTTGCATCTATGATCTTCTCTCACTTATGTGATGTTTTATTGGACATGCATAATGGATGGAGCTGTCCCTTCACCCTTTATGGCAGCCTGAGAGGGTTTCATCTGGGTCAGAGCAAATATAATTCAGTGATCTCTCTTTAGCAAATGGTAACATTTAAAGATCCTGCAGGCTGTTGAAAATCTGCTGTGCTATACTGCAAAACATCCAAGGGCAGCCCTAACTGGGAGAAAGAACTTTCTATAGAGGAAAGGAGTGTCTTGCCCTTGGGACACAAGGACTGCTGTTGAAGTAGCACCATGTGGTAGAAGGGCAGGATCTTTACGTAATAAGCCCTAGCTTTTCTTTGCAATTTCCATCCATAGATTTATATAACTTTATAGAGGACAGCGTCTGTCCTCTGTGTTTGATAGCTGTGAAAGTTGAACCATGGAGCAGTGAAATGGTATGACCTGCTCTGTATCAGCTAGCACTCTTCTTGCTTCTTGGACCACTCTATCTTCTGACTCTGTAACTACAGTGGAAGTTTCTCTCCATTTTAATGACCTCACTGAGAAGCATTTTTAAATGTTCCCCTGTCATACTAAGTGCTTGTGTACAACTGGACCCTTCAGGCAGGAGCTCTCAAGTCAGAATAGGGCTTTAGTAATGACGGTGTTCAGAGCAGCAGGGCTTGAGTTTGTCAGCTATGGAGAGCTGATAGTGTAGGGACCATCTACTAATGGGCTAAAGCAAGGAGTTGTCTTGAAGCCTGTCAGCTCTTGGCTGTAACCTCAAGGAATTGTCAGCTCTCATGATGCTGAGGTGTACAGCCACCCATCCCTGTGGGCAGTCACCATTGCTTCTGGCAAATTAGTCAGTGTGACCCCTGGTGCTCTCATCAGTCGTGTAGTCCTTTCCTAATGAGGATGGGTCTTGTTGGGGCTATTAACTATATCACAGTATATTGGGTTTTTGCTACTTCTGGGTTTTTGTTTCCCAAAACTTAAAGCTGCTCTTTCTGATGACCAGAACAAGTAAGGATTCTCCCCTCTCTCCCTTCAGGTGAGGTAGTAGCAGTTGCTACTCTTATCTCCTCCCCTTGGGGCCCAGCTGAGTTGGGGAGAAGCAGATGTCCCTCCAGGTGGAGCGAACAGTTTGGTTTCACTGTATTCTGGGATACTTTCTGCCTACCCTGTTGCTACCTGGTTTTAATTTTGCACTTCAAAATTAGTGGAACTGACACAAAGAGGGACCACAGTGGAGCAGGACTCTGCAGAGCAGTTTCCAGAAGCATACCACAGAAATAAAGTTGTAGCAATGTCCCTGAACAGGCCTGTGTCTTGGCATATGCTGTTCTTCCATCCTGAACACAGGCTGCCATTCTTCCTCTACTTAAGGCTGTGTATTTTCTTGTCCTGCTCCCCTCTTGGCCCCCCTAATTCTGTGGCTTCTGTCTCCCCCACTGGGGACAGAAGCAGGATGGTTACAAGCAACAGAAAATAGGAATGCCTGAGTTTTCAGTCATGGCTTGCACAGCCTGGCATGTGTACTCTTGCACAGATGATGGGCTCTTATGCTGTGTGTGCTTTGACAAAAACAGGTGGAGTCCTACCACAACGTGTGCCTGCCATGGCCCCACTCAACATTGGCTTTGGTGGGGCAGGTGTTCTCCACAGAAGTACTCTCTCTCTTGATCCACTGCTGGAACCACAGAGGTTCCTGCAGCAATTGGCTGGAGCATTTTATTTGCCTGAGAGTTCGGCCAGGCTGAGCTAACCTGGTAGCTGGGTCTTACAGGCTATTGCGGTGCTGCTATATTGTAATTCCGTCTGGAGGCCTAACAGGAAAACAGGATTGTCTACACTCATAACAGAGGACAACTCAATGCTGTCTGTCCATGCCAAATATAAACCTTTATTAGCAACGCAAGTGCAAGGGGGATACAAATGGTTGTATGACTGAAACTGTTTTATGCAAAACAAACTTTGCCGTACAGGTCAAATGATTTCCAAGGAAGGAAGGTCAAATTGATCCACTGTTGGACTGTTAATTATTGAGGAGAAACAGGAAAGGGTTAATGGGGGAGAGATGAAATTTTCCTAAGAACCATCTTTAAAAGAAAATGGGGCAAAACCAATGCAAATGTTGGACAGGGCAACCTGTGCAACCTAGCCCTCTTCTCTTGTTGGCCTGAGGATAACGTTGCTGTGTGCTGTGCAAGCCCAGGCATGCTGCATTGTGGAAAGCACAGGTGAGAAGATACGGATACTACAGATCATCCATTCCCCAAAACTCTTCAGCTCTTAAAACCATTTGAGAGGAAAAATACTAATGTTTGAGGGCTTCCCCTGACAGTTTTATATTGTTTACAGCACATAATAACTTGCAGATGCATTTTGTTCCTGTGCCCCTTGTGCACAAAGGAAAATGAAAACTGTATACAGAAGAATTAAGTACTGTTCCTTGGCCAAAAGATGACTTCCCTTCTTTTTTCATGCCCTGAACTCCAAAGTGACAATTAATAGACTGGATACAGTCAATGCTTCAGGCTACTTCTACTGGCAACAATTTTTTGTGAAGTATACATATACTGAGAGAAGGAGCCACATAGGCTCTGTGTCTGGACTGATGGAGTTACATTATACTTTCATTGTAACTCATTGCCTGTTTGTCCTTGCCAGCCAACACAAGCCAGAGTTGGAATTAGAAGTTGTTCCTTCCTATGCAGCAGAAAATGTTGTTTGCTGCATCCTACTCAGTAGCAGATTGGCATACCCACTGGTGCCAGGAAGTTTTTTGACAGGGCAGGATTTGCAAGACACATTTGTATGTCCCAGTGCCAGCACACAGCAAGTGAGGAGTCCAACAGCATTCTCAGACACTGGGGGCATTTGCAGATAAGTGATTCATGGCTTTGGTTGTGATGCTCAAATTACTAGCAAGAAAATAAAGGGAGGGGTTTGCTTTAATTTCCTGAGACATAATAAACCCGCTGGCCATCCCTGCCCTCATTTTTGTGATCTCTTTGCTGACTAGTTATTTCTATAACTCTTCAGGTATATCCTGGCATTTGCCAGTGGAGTCTCTTGAAAGGAGGACTTACTGCAAACATATGTAGGTGGCTCAGTGGTCTTCAGTTCCATAACTCACCCGCTTAGTAGTGAAAGAAGGAGCAGGCCTCTGGGAATATGGATGGCTGGAGCTCCCATTTCGTTCAAAACCAGGTAACCCCAAGCTCCTGGAAATGGTCCTGATTATGGCTTCAGCAGAGTGCATGTTCTCGGGATAGGTTTACCTCTTGCACATAAGCCTTGGAAGGGGCCTCAGAAGTCCGTCTCCCCATCCCTGGGCAGGTTCAGCCATATGTATCTCACACCTGCCATATACCACCTGTTCCAAAGACTTGCTGTGACAGACACTTCCCTGCAGACTGTTTCACAACTGTTGTGTCCACTCTACTGGAAGGTAGCCCTAGTAGGACCTGATCACCAAGGCGGTTCAGAGAGATTATCCCTAAAATACTAACATTCCATTGTCTGTATTGAAGGGATGGGCCTCATCATGAGGAAGCCAGTGTTGGACACATACAGAATGTGCCTATGTCCTGCTCTGAAGTGGCAGTTTGTACTAGGTTTCTACTTTCCATATGAAAGTATTAGCATTTTTTGATCTCCAGTGGAAAAGACCTTTAGATAGCTCCTTCTTTCCCCTTGTCCCCCAAAAGCAATAGAGATGACTAGAATTGGGGGTAGGGAAGTGTATCTGTATAACAGGCTTTTCCAAAAGAAACTACAATTGAGACAGTCTTCAGCCTTGCCAGCCCACTTAAAAATTACTTACTGGGCTCCCTAATGTAGGAAGACTATTAAAAATTACCATGTTTGTAGAGGGGGTTGAGTTTCCTTCTTTGAGATGATGTAAGTCCTGTTTTATAATCACATCTTTTAAAGCCAACATTTCTGTCATTCACAATGAAAGCTGGGATTCCCATGTAATGACACAAAAATGCTGGTCTTTGGAGAAAACACCAGTTTGGGCAAGAATTCAGAATACATGTGTTAAGGTCAGTAACAACATGTCATTTAATGCCAAGGAGCTTTGGGAGGTGGAAACCCACCAGGAGTTCTGTTTGATGATGAGGAAACCAGGTGCTGACACTGTAGGATTAGACTGTGATGTAGGGAATGAGTTGAAGTGAGGTGTCAGCCATGATGTTATGAGCTGCAGTTCTCATTTAGTCATATAAATGTTTTTTTCTGTAAGCTCTGCCTGCAGCCAAGCTTGATGGGGATGTTCCAGGATAACTGTTGGCAACAGATTCCTCAATGTCTGGGTGGAAGAGACCTTTACTGTGTGGACCTGCATGTTCGACTGACATGGACAGGAGGAAGATGAAAAGCATGTCTTCTGCTCTGGAGCTGATGTCACAGCTGAAAAGAAGAGTTCTCACACACTGATCTAGTGCTTGCTTGGAAACATCCTCTCTGTGACTGACAAGTGGCACAGTCTACATTTATACATGCAATTGTTAACAACAAAGAGGAAATGCTGGCAAGATAGTGGCACAACATGAGAGAGTATTAGCAACCAGGGTACAGGAAATTGTTAAAAGGGTTATTTCAAAAGGAAAGAATTCCTTTTGTAAGAAGGAAATTTGTCACTTACCAGTGTGGAAGAGTGAATGATTTGCTTGAGGGAAGGTAAGGAGGATGCAAAGAAGGATTCATTATGCAGAGAAGAGAGGGACAGATAGGGCTGGTGATTTTCACCTACTGTAGCACATAAATTCTCAGAGGAACCTAACTATTAGTGATTTGAGAAATGAGGCATGTGAATCACAGAAAGGTTTCAGAAGGACTGGAGGATGTTCTGAAGGTGAGCAAAAGCAGAGTTATGCCAAGACTGACATGTAGGAACAGCACCTGGAGAATTCCAACAGCAGCTAGTGTGCCAGTATCTGCAGGGCTGTAAGTGACAGGCACTAGTCAAAATAGAATTGTCAACTCAAAGTCGTGCCAATTTTCTGTAGGATCCCATCCAGCACCCTTTAAATCATTGGAAAGATTCCTGTTGGCTTCAGTCTGAGTTCGGGAAGACTCCTACTCACCTACACCCTCACCCTAGCCAGAGCCCAGCTCCAAAACATGCCCACCAGGCATGGCTCTCACACAGAAGTGGCCAGGACTGAAAGCTGTTGGTGGCCCTCCCCTTCCCTTGGCATACCCTTTACAGCCCCACCAACGCTGGAGCTCTGCGCTTGCTCTACCACCTAACCCTCCCCTACCCCCTCACCTTCACCAGATCCCAGCTCCAAAATACACACCTACCACCTAGGGCTCCCACACAGAAGTGGCCAGGACTGAAAACTGTTAGTGGCCCTCACCTTCCCTTGGCAGCCACTTGTGGGCACCAGCAAAGGCTGGCAAAAGCTGTCGGACACTCTGGAAGGCAGCAGAGACCTGCCTGGGTGTCAGCAAAGCCCGGCAAAAGCCCTGGGGTGCTCTGGAGGGAAGCAGGGCCCCTTACGGGCCTCACAAAGCCTGGCAAAAGCCCCGGGGCACTCTGGAAGGCAGCAGGGCCCCTTGCAGGCTTCTGCAAAGCCTGGCTAAAGCTTTGGGGTGCTCTGGAGAGAAGCAGGACCCTTTGCAGGCCAAAGCAAAACCCGGCAGAAGCCCCAGGGCACTCTGGAGGAAAGAAAGGCCCCTTGTGGGCACTGGCAAAAGCCGTCAGATAGGGTTAGGGTTTGGGTTAGGGATAGGGTTAGGTGGTTGGGGTTATGGTTAGGTTTAGGGTTAGTGTTAGGTGTAGTGTTAGGGATATGTTTAGAGTTAGGATTAGGGGTTAGGGTTAGGGATTAGGTTTAGGTTTAGGGTTAGAGTTAGGATTAGAGTTAGGGGTTATTAGGGATAGGGTTGGGATTAGGGAGAGGGTTAGGGTTAGGTGATTGGGGTTACAGGTAGGTTTAGGATTAGGGTTAGCTGTAGGGTTAGTGAGATCATTGGGTATTAGGGTTCAGAGTTATGGTCAGGGGTTAGAATTAGGATTAGGAGTTAGGGTTAGTGATAGGGTCAGGGTTAGGGATTAGAGTTAGCATTAGTTTTAGGATTAGGTTTAGGTTAGGGGGTTAGATTTAGCAGTTTAGGGTTAGGGTTAGGGTTTAGGTTTAGGGGTTAGGATTAGGTGTTACCATTAAGGTTAGGGTTAGGGCTTAGGGTTAGGGATAGGGTTAAGTTTATGGTTACTGTTTAGAGTTAGGGTTAGGGTTTAGTATTAGGAGTTAGAGTTAATGGGTTGAGGATTAGGGGTAGTGTTTGGAATTAGGTTTAGGGGGTTAGAATAAGTGGGTTAGAGTTAGGGAGTTTTGGTTATGGGCCAGGGGTTAGGATTAGTGGTTATGGTCAGGGTTAGGATTAGCATTAAGGTTTAGTGTTGGGATTAGGTTTTGTGGTTAGGTTTTATGTTAGGGGTTAGGGTTAGGTCTAAGGGTTTGAGATAGGGTTATGGTTAGGGGATTTGGGTTAGGATTAGGGGTTTTGGGTTAGAGTTAGAGTCAGGCGATTAGGTTTAAGGTTAGGGTTAGGGGTTAGAGTTAGGATCGGCATTAGGGTTTGGGTTTAGGGTTACAGTTTATGGGTTAGGCTTAGTGGTAGGGTTAGAGGTTTGTTTTCGGGTTAGGGTTAGTTATAGGGTTAGCATTTTGGGTTAGGGGTAGGGTTAGTTTTAGAGTTTAAATTTAGGAATTAGATTTATTGTTACGTTTAAGATTTGGGATTAGGGTTATGGTTACAAGGTTAGAGTTTGGGGTTTGGAGGGTTAGATTTAGGTGGTTAGGTTTATGGTTAACTTTCAGGGTTCAGGGTTAGGACTAGGGATTAGGGTCCGGGTTAGGGGTTAGGGTTTGCGTTAAGGTTTAGGATTAGGGTCAGGTTTAGTGGTTAGTGTCAGGGTTAGTGTTGAGTTTAGGGAAAGAGTTATGATTAGGGTTAGTGGTTAGAGTTTAGGGTTAGGGTTGGGGATTAGGGTTAGGTTTTGGGGTTAGGGTTTATAGTTAGCGTTATGTTTAGGATTAGGTTTACGTTTTGGGGTTAGGGTTAGGTGGTTAGAGTTAGGGGATCAGGGGCTTAGATTTAGGGTGCTATGTTTAGGGTTTGGGTTTATGGTTGGGGCTAGTGTTTAGGATTAGGGGTTAGGGTCAGGGTTAGGGTTAAGTTTAGTGGTTAGGGTTAGATTTAGGGGTTAAGTTTAGGGCTAGGATTTAGGGTTAGGGTTAGCTTTAGTGGTTAGATTTAGGGTTTAGTGTTTGGGTTAGGGCTAGAGTTAGATTTAATGTTTAGGGTTAGGGTTTAGGGTTTGTCTTTGTTTTTAAAATTGGTCGTAAAAGTTAATGAATAATAAGAGATGTAATGGACATGGTATCTGTCAGCTTTAGCAGAATATTTACCATTGTTCCACATGCCATTTTTAGAGGGCAACGAGAGTTAGAAACTAGGTGAGTTTCTGCACATAGGAACAAGTGTTTCTTCTATCGCAAACAAGAATTTTTCAGCAGAGTTGACCCAGGTACCATGTAGATTCCAGCTGACACACAGGACGGTTTAGTACAAGTCTGAACTGTCATTAAAGACCCCTGGGTTTGAGAAGCCAGTCAGACATGCAACTGATACAAATCCAGGAGGAATTACTGGTATTGTGGAAGACAGGCTCATGAAGTAGACATGGGTCCTGACATAAATGAGAGAACTGTTGGTGTCATTCAGGACATTCATGGAAAGCAGTTCATGCAGCCAGAAATAATCAGATGCACAAGTAGAAGAATGGCAAAGAAGCCAAGGAACAGATCAGAAGCTGCAAGATATGGTGACTAACAATAAAAGTCACTAGCCTGATGCTGCTTATAGGAGGAGCAGATGCCAGTCACACCAACTAACACTGGTAAGTGCATCCCAAATCATATCAGCCAGGCTGTACTCTGCTGTCCTTAGCATGTGTTAAACTACAGCATACAGCATCTGATTTAGGAAAGAACTAACAGAAAAAAGCAAAATACATACAGAAGTTCTTTGAGAAGCACAACAGAAACAATGAGCTGTTTGATAAGGAAGAGAGCCAGCGGTGTTTAATCCAGGAAGACAGGCAAAATGGGGATGTCATGACATTCTAAGGGTGGACAAAGGAACATTGTGCAGAGCTTGGATAGTGAATCAGTAGTCATGAGGCATGGAACGAGCCCTGATCTGGTGCATCTTTCCTAGAGCTAGTAAAGAATAGACTGTATTTATCATACAGCTATACTCTAGGATGTAAATAATTTTAAAAAAATTTAAAAAACCCAACAATTAAGTGACTTAGTAATCACCCTGGTCATCCCAGATGAGTTCACAGTTCTCTGACCTGAGCTGATACTGCAAGGAAGTCTAGTTCTTGTTTCATGCAGGAGTAGCAAAGTTGATGGGCTGTGAGATGCCAGGACTTGAGGCTGATGATGTATCTGTGTGCAATCACTAGATTTCAAGTTGAAAGAAAGGAGCTGACAGAGCAGAAGACTCGGGGGGCTGTAATTCATCGCAGCATTTAAACTGAGTGGTAGGATCTCTGATGAGGCAGCAGAGGTGATAGGAATGTAGCTCTAGCAGCTGGAGTGCAGAGAGGAGAGGCCTGGTCAGAAGAACAGGGTGTGCAAGTCTGGTTACTACGTATAACACCAAGAGATGATAAGCATTGCCATTCATATAATATAGCATAGTGGCCAAGGATGCAGGGGCAAGGCCCAAGCCCCTGTGAGTGTCCACCGTACTCTAGGCATCTATGCTCAGCATTTCTGCAAAGGTTTCTTAAAATTAAGAACTCTAAAAGTGTTCTTGCTGCAAGGTTTTTCCAAGAAAATGCTTCTGTTCTGCTCTGAGCCAGCAAAAAGTAATAAAATCCAGCTTCCCAGAGTACAGGTGAGGGGACTAGCCACAGAGCCCTTCCCACAAAGAAACGGGAGTGGAGTCCGCTCACATCAAGGCAAAGAGAAAGGAAACATTCATGGCAATCTCTGGAGGCTTTTGGAGAAAGCACTGTCCTCCTGTCCACAGAACAACTGGAGATTGTTCACAGAGACTCTCTTGTCTCATGAACAGAGGGTATTGTAAAAATAAGTCATTAAAAGGGTAGGGTGAATTTAGTACAGAAGCAGAAATTGGAGTGACTAGGGACAGATAGAAAAACAAGAACAAAATGCCCACTTGGCACATGGGGACAAGCAAGAGGGTCCACTGAAAGGAGGGGTATCTCTCAAGAGGAGGCACTCCCAGCAACAACAGCTTCCAGCACCCATTTGCCTTTTTCTCACTCGCCAGTGAATGCCTCAGCCTAGAACTCAGCAAGGTTAGGGGCATGTGAGCCTCACCCTCATCTCTCTCTCATGGCAGCAAGTCTCCTCAGCCCCAGACATGGGGAATGCAGCCAGTCACTGACCAGGCTCTTCAGAGGCATGTAGAAAAGGCAGCTCTTGACTCAGTGCTTTAAATCTCAGGACTCCTTCCTCCAAGTCGATGCAACACTAAAGAAGGAGAGAGCCAGTTACTTGCTGGACATTTCAGATAGCAAATCTCATGATGTCTATGACTGGGAAAAACCTGTATAACCATCAAACAACCCCACTTTGGGTTTGTAGAGACCTTATAGTTCCCCTCCCTGTCCCCTATGCTGCCTCCTTGCTCCTATTACCTTCAATGGATTCCTCTCCACACCCTTCACAGCGCCATTCCCCACCCTTCTTCCTATGAGTCCCTCTGAGGTGATGTCTTCACATCACTCAGCCATTCAGCCCAATGCTTTTCCTGCTTTATGAGTCTGACATGTGGCTACAAATATTTGACAGGCAGGAGCAAGCTTGCTGCAGCCATATTCTGAGCCACCCAGGAGCCAGGCTCAGCAGAGCACTAACCCTGAGCTGAGCTGACAAAAGGAGAGCGCTCTTTCCACTCGTGTCCAGCTAGTGTTGGACACTGAATGTGATCATACAACTTCACTTGGCTCAAAGCAAGGGCAGAGCTTGTTCACATCTGCCTTCGAAAGGCAACACAGATATAACTTGTCACACAGTGTGCCTTGCCTTGTCTCCTCTTCAGTTTCCTCTTCCTGTTTACAGCTTGTATGGTCAGGAATACAAAGAATGGGAGATGTGATAGTATACTATTGGGTGATTCCTTTCTTAAAACCTTTAAGAAGGACTGGAAAGGAATCAGTGACTCAGAGCATACTGCAGCCAGCCAGGCAGCTGTGCAACAAGCATTGCAAGTAGCACCCTGGAAGACCTGGACGTAAGTATTTCTGATGCTTACAGCAACCAAATCTTGGGGAACTTCTTGAGAGGAGCCCTGCAATAAGCAAGAAGCTGTTCCTTACCTTGAGAGACAACAGAGTCTGCAGACCAATGCAAAACTCCAGCATTTCATCATCTGAGAAGAGAGAAGAGTCTGATCAGGCTTAAGACTACATATACTGCCCCTCTAAAGAAAGTGTGTCTCTCCTGTAAGAGGATGTGGAATATGAGAGCATCTGGTTCATAAAGTTATATGGTTATGGTGTATTCAGTATAAAGTAAATAACAAATAACAAGGAAAGTGATGAATTAAACACACAAACATTAACAAGCAGGGGTAACAGTGACAATAACAAAGACCAGCACTCTTCTGCCACTGACTGATGAGCCATTAAAGCAGCTACTTAGGCACAGTCCTGAAGAGTGTCAAAATGAACTTTGTAGCTGATAAGAGGAGGGAACCATGATTATCATGAGTATTATGAGATATTTGAGGGGGCTTGTGGGATCATATAAAACTTACTATGGGCTGTGTAGGGATAGGGCCAAAGGCAGAAGGCAAGCAGCAGGGTGGATCAGGGAAGAATAAGCATGGAAAAATGGAGAGGAGAAGGGATAAGGAGGCCAGTCACATGCAAGCAGGTCTGACTGAACCCTGCGCCTGATGGCTAAAATCTATCCAATCTTCTTATTAAATAATTTTAAAAAGTAATTTTTTTCTGTGTAACCTCTCTATCCTACATGTGACTGCTGCAAGTCTTAAGTGTCAGCAAGTGTAGAAGATGCCACGGGTTAAAGGGCAAATAGCTCTAGATGTCAGCAACCGGAAGGACTGGCATGCAAGAGAGGTGCCAGTAAGTGAAGGGACCACAGGCCATAGAGCTCATAGGTCTGTGTCAGCAACTGGAGAAGGGGACGTAGCTCACAGGTGCCAGCAACTAGAGAGACCAGTGTGCAAGAGAACTCTGGGTGCCAGTAACAGGGGAAGGGTGCACAGGCCATAGGGCTTATACACCTGGGTGTCAGCAACTGGAGGGACTGCAATGTGTGCTGCAAGGTCTAAGTTCCAGTAACTGGAGAAGGACTGTGTGTCACAGAGCTTATAGGTCTAGGTGCTAGCAACTGGAGACATCAGCATGCAAGAGAGCTCTGGGTACCAGCTCTGACCAGGGTCACAGGGGCCTTACGTTTATAAGCCAGCAACTGAAGAGGACAGGGATATGTGTGAGAGGTCTAAATGCCACTAACTAGAAAGACTGAGTGTGTTTCTATTTCCCCAGTGAATTTAATCCTATATGCTTGTGGTTTTGTATACATAATTAGCTAGCAAACTTCAATCTGGTCTAGCCAGTGAGTAGGAGGAAACCTGCATCTGGAAAGACTCAAGGTCTGGGTCAGTGGCTAGGTAAGGGGCTCAGGGTCCAGACATGGATGTAAGACAGATCTAGAAGCTGTGCTGTTATCTGAAGACTCTGTGAATATGAGTGTGCTTGTGAATCTAGAGACAGGATGTATGAGCTTCTGCTAGTGAACGTCAATCCTGGTCAGCCAGAGAGGAGGACCAGGACTGGGCTATCTGTGCTCGTGTTTATGTGAGTGCTGGTAAAGGCACTGCTCTATGTGTGGTAATCTGTGTGGCTGGCCTTGTCTGTGTCCTCTCTATATGTGCCTCTCTGGAATATATGTTCAGCCTTGCTACTGTCTGAACCTGCCACTAAGAACATGCACTGGAGTGGGCAAGAGCGACCTCCTGGGTCTTAGAGTCATCCATCTGGACTTCAGTGGCAGGGAAGGAGGAATCCTGAGGTCCTGGAGTCTGCAGGATTCAGCAGCCACCAGTAACATCACTAACACTTCCCCTGTCTCCTGGATGCCTGCTTGCCCTGTAACCAGTGGCTGTTATTTTATAATTTATTTATAACCACATAAGCAAGAGCACTGTGTACACAGGGAGATGTGAGGCACAGATGTAGCAATTCTGCTCCTTCCAGGCCGCCGTTTCCACATCCCAGCAAAATGGATAGGTGCTACTGGGCTAAATTCACCTGTGCTGGTACTAATAGAGACTCCCTATGAAGGGCAAGAGCAAGTAGAGGGGAAACCAGGGAAGAAGAGGAAGCTGGAATGTGGAAGAGGAGGAAACTCTTTCTAGATGACTAGGAAAGTGGGAAGAATGGACATGAAAAGAGGGAGCAAGGGAGGCATTGGAAGATGAATAGTACTCATCAAAGATGAGGAGTCAGATACAGGCAAGAGGGTAAAGCTGGAAGACTAGTAGGGAGAAAGAACGGGGAAAAAAGACGACTAAGTTGTTTTCAGCACATGCATAGCTTGATGTAAATGCAGAACATGCAGCCTTTCTGCTGTTTTCTGGGTGTGCTCCAGTGCCTGCTGACTTGACCTTGTCTCCTATGGCTCCTTCCTTCAAAGGGTTCTGCCTCAGGACACCAAGGGAGACTCAGCACTCTGGGGCTACCAGGTTCTTCCAGGGTGCTCCCTGCAGCAGAGGCAGATGAGTACACAGAGAAACCCTCTGGGGAATAAGCTGCAGCCTCAGTCAGTTTCTCTTATGACTTCCATCCAGCCAAAGACACAAGTGCCCATTCAATAGAACATAGGGCACCAGGGGACTAATCAAGCAGTCTGGATAACTTTAAGAAAGGTCCATTTTAGAAGGAAATGAGAATTTTCCACATCCTGTGTTAAGACCAAAAAGCACCTCATTTCTCCCCACTTTCAATGTCTTCTGTCTTGTCTGTACTCTTCCTATGCCCTTTGCCTTTGGTTACATTGAGGGTATTCACAGCACATAATGATCTTGGCCAGCAGTGGAGGTGATCACATCACCAACCTCCCACCACGTTACGCTTTTCCCAGAGATCCTTTTCAATGCCATTGGCAGGGCAAGAGGCACACAGGAAAACTGGGGGAGGGGAGGGGCTGGCACTCTCACCTACAACCAGTGCTGAACACAGCACTGTCTCCTGGCCAAATTGCAACTCCATATGTTCTACTCGGCCAACAACGCTGGGAATGGGAAGAGAGAGGTCTCCACAGTCCATGGCAGATACTTCTTCCAGCCTGTGGGACACAAGAGGTGTTATTGCCTCAAGTGGAGGAAGAGGAGGAAAAACAGGACTTCTCACTGATGGTGGTACTTCTTGGTCTCATTGGGAACAGGCCCACGAGAGAAGGAATCTCATTCATACAGCATGTCTGGAGGCAGATTCCACAAGCAAAACCATAAGGCGATGTCCATTTGCGTTCCTCACTGCTGAGGCTAAACATCAGCTGCGCAGCTTTGTCCTGCAGTACACACAGACAGAATGACACAGCTCTGCCTCCTAGCCTAGGGTCTGCACACAACTTCGCCAGTGCTCCTGATGCCTTGCCCTGTAGCCCACCCTCTGTATCGTCTCCTAAACAGCCATGTGCACATGCAAAGCTGCTAGTAATTATCGTTGGGGCTGGGAATCAAGAGTACGTAGGTTCTTGCCATAGGTTTTCTTTTAGCTACCCCTCCTTTTCTACTGTGCAAAGACTTACCCCAGCTGGTTTAAACAGCTCTTGGAGATGAGATTTGGTAGACACCCAGTGTTAACAGTCGCTTTCAATACCTGACCATGGCACTAGAAAAAACAACAGATTATTACTGTGGACTCAAAATTGGCATACCCACTCATCCATCAGTGTGACAATCCCTTAGACCTTCCTTAGCAACATAGCCAAAGATGTGGTGTTTCAGGCAGTAGTCAGAAGGCAGGAGACTCATCCAAGACAATTGTGGTCTCCCCAGTGCTCTGCAAACCTCTGCCAAAGGCTTCTTTTTGAATTTGTCTTCTTTAATTTGCATTTGATTGCCCAGACACTTATCTGTTATTAGCGACTTTAACTTAGCAGTATTGCAGTCAAGAGATGCATAACTAGTGAATTTGTTCAGAAAACCCACATGGACTTTATTAGCAGAGGAATAATTGCTATGAC
Organism: Gymnogyps californianus; assembly: GCF_018139145.2. Lineage (NCBI taxonomy): Eukaryota > Metazoa > Chordata > Aves > Accipitriformes > Cathartidae > Gymnogyps > Gymnogyps californianus. The sequence goes on along the minus strand of NC_059471.1, from coordinate 134,085,590 downwards.
AAAAGCTTCTAAAGGAATATAAGCATGTGCTACAGCCTTTGTAGGTTTCCTCTCTCCATTTCTTCTGGTGTCACAGGGAACAGTGTTCCAGGGCTAGACATCTGTTCTCAGTTGAATAGCTTCCAGAGGGAGAAGTCTGTGGGAGAAGCAGGAGCACCCAGGACAAGCATCCCTGAGAAGAGCTTGAATTTAAGGCAGTTCCCAAGATAACTGACACATCCAAGTGACTGCTGAATCCAAGAAACAACCTAATCCAGAGGTGTCTGTTTTGTGGGGGGCTTACATTAAGTTCCTAGACAGCTCTTTAGGGAAATATGACATGAACACTACAACTACAATATTCACAGCTGGTATCATCTGGCAAAGGGAGAGACGGGATGCCCTGCACCCAAGTCACTTCTGCAAGATCTTACTGGAATAATCCTCAGTGCCTTGCCCACTTCATTTCTTCACCCCTTTGCACTTGAAAGGGAACGGGAGATGTGGTTGCCATCTGTTTTATGTCCCCTCTGCACAGAGGTCCTTAATGGCAGGCTAGAGGTGCTGACATAACAGCAGGTCTCATATATGGTAGAGGTCTGAAAAAATAGGGTTGTCAAGGACATCAATAAGAGTTATGTTCAGAAGGAAAAGGAGGAGCAGGACTTAGGAAAGGAACTGGAAAAGATGGAGTAACTGCCATCTACAAAACATGGCTTGCACCGACCTATAGTGCGTAACCATACCCATTCTTGACAGCCTAGTTCTTCAAGGCTCTGTGCTCACCAACACCCCCCCAAAAAAAACCAACCACAAAGTTTCCCTCTTGAGAGGCTCATTTTCCTCCTGCTATGATTTGTATTTTTCCTGTGATTCTTTCTCTTCAATCCACTATGGCACTCGGTGCCATGAGCCACTCAGAAGCAGCAACAGACCTCCCACAGCTCCTCTACCCTTATGCTCATTCCTGACAAGCTTAAATGCTTTGAACACCTTAAGCAGATGAGCATGACCATCAGGGACTCAGTGCAGCACCAGTAGGGTCACGGAAAATGGCTAAATTTCCCGATTTCTTTACTAAATCTGCCTATGATTGTTACATGGGTTAATCATCACAGAGAGCTACATCCAATATTTCCAAGATTTCATTTTCAAAAATGTGCTGTTTGTGAGTTATTATAAAGAGAAAGGAGAAAACACCTCCTGTGAGAAATACTGGAATGCTGCAAACAGACACACCACCAACAGACACAACCAGTGCTAATTGCACTCAAGGCAACCTCAGAGAGCGCATGCTGGAAATGTCAAGTCTGTTTTGTCTTGGAGCTCTTCCTCTGGTCTAAACTGCTTCTGCAGTACATCAGTGTAGAGAATTTCATCATTCTGAACATTTAGATACACCATGTTCCTAGAATGGCCACTTAGTTGAGAAATTTTCAAGAACTGCAAGACCACTGGAGCTAGAGATCTCAACCTATATTGTTTTACAGAGTTCACCGAGAATCATGTAAAACTCATATATGTATATATGATGTACATTTAAATAATATACAGGGCGTTTAGAAGGAAGAGCATTCACCATGTGTGGCCTTATCCAGGAACAAGAAGAGCAGTGCTCAAGCAGTATCTACACAGAAAATATGCACAGATGCATATTTTCAACAGCTCCTGATTTGTTTATTATACTTTTTCTTCTTTAATGTAAAAAAGCATGTCTTATTCATAAAGAATTTTGTCCAGTTAATTAACAGTCCTGTGTGACTGCAAACACTTGTGACTTCTTACAAGACCCAAGTGAGGCATGTAATGCTAAATACTTTAGGAAAGCCAAAGCCAAGACAGATCTCACAAATTTCTGGCTGCCAGCACTGTGCCTTCCCCATTATATCATGTACTTCTCACAGTCTCAGCCACACTGGCATCTACATTCAATCCAAGGCCGCTCTTTGGCACATGGTATGGAAATTGCCACAGAACTACAAAGTCACAGGTTGGGAGAACACAGAACTTAACTGATCTGATACCATCTGGAAGATTCATGAAACAGAGTCAGATCACAGAGAAACCAGCCCCCAGAAGCCCTCTCTGCAGTTCTTTGCACATTCATGCAGGAATATTCCCCCGGCTCCTTCACAAATGAGCAGTCCCATTTCACTGCAGAGTAGCTTGAACTGCCGTCCCATGGTAATACAGATCACACATGACAGAGCTGGTAGGAGACCCAGCTGAACTGCTGCCTGTTCCCAGAATGTGCACCCGTTCTCTTGCCCTTTGTTCATGCGTGCCTCCTGCCTCTAGGCACAAATCTGCTTTAAGCAAGCAGGGGAGCGTGCCAGAATCTCACAAAAGGGGAAGAGCTGCAAAGCACTCTATTTAGAAGCTCCTGACTTCGGCAATACTTCTGCTTGTTCAAGAAAAAACATTGCCTGCGTGGCTCCAGGCTGCCTGGCATGTCAAGTTTAAACATTCAGGACTAGGAGTAGTGCCTGCCCATAGATGTCACCAAGGCCAACTGGAGAGATCCCGCCTTACCTCATGACAACAGCTGTTTGTGGCAAAAGCTGGTATTACGAAGTCCAGACTTCTAGAGAGAAAACAGCCTGGAAATTGACTGGACCCAGAGGACAGTGCCTTATCCCTGCCCATGGCAGAGGGGTTGGAACTAGATGATCTTTAAGGTCCCTTCCAACCCAAACCATTCTATGATTCTATGACAAAATGCCTCCCCTTCTGCTTTTAGAGCTCTGTAATGTCTGTGCTGTCTGGTCCTCACTGACACATCAGCCCTGCCTGGAAGGATTGTGGCCAGACTAAGCAGAGAGGCAAGGTAAAGCACGAAGTGCAGATACATGCTAAGCATCTACCTCCTCATCCTCTGCACTGTGCTTCATAGAAGAGGCTTCCCTGTGCCTCCTCGTTACCTAAGTGGATATATTAGCCATGTGTGTCAGGTCAGGTATGCTACCACATCTGTACAGACTGCAACCTGCCAACAGTGTCCAGCTGAATCAGCTCTTCCTCATTAACAGACATGGATTCTACTGGGAAAGATTTAACCACCCCTGTGGCTCACAGAAGCCAACTGTTCATTGCCCAGCTACAGAAAAGGCATTGTATCAGCTCATCAGAAATAGAAGACTGGAGTATGGATAGTAATTGCTGAGGAATCACTTTGGGAGCAGGCAGACCTGAGATGCATGAGCTGTTAGCGTTGTTGTGATTGATAATAAACCTAAACTGTATCACTAGGCAGATTCTTGAGTTTCGTTTCAGAGCAGGCTGGGAAAGTTGCAAGTGAGAAACTTGCTGGGATATAACAGGACAGTGATTATTCTGTAGGAAACAACATTTCATCTCATTCAGTGGTAAACAGCCCTGCACAGTTATCAGCTCCAGCAGCCTCACAAAAGCTATCCACCTTCCAATTATACCACTAACCATTTGCCCAGAGAACTCACCAGGAGCCTGAGGAGAGTCCTTGGTCTAGCATACCACAAACACAATGCAGATTAGGTAAGGAGTACACAGGCAGCTGATGAGTACTGCAAGCCTTCTTGGACTAAAGAGATTTTTCATCACATTACCCACTCTCATCTCTGCCCCAGAATTTTCAGTCTATTACTACCAGTCACCATTAGTCTTTATCTAAAGGTCAATTATGGGGATTTCCAAGAAAGAGGAAGAGGGGAGGGGAATCAGAAAGGATCACCATTTATAAAGGAAGAGCTTTGTTTTCTGAAATAATGTCAGTTCCGAAGTCAAGAAGCTGCTTTAACCAACCAAGGTTGATTAATCCCAGGTTGCTCTGGCACAGAGGAAAAGCAGCCTTGGGCAGCAGTGGAATCTTTCAGCATCTATTTCCAAGTCAACGAGAGACAAGCCCCATCACAAAAAATAACAGCTTGATTTTACGACGCAGATGCCAGTCATGACAAGCTTTCCAAAGTGCTTTGCAAAAACTGCCAAAAAAAGGGGCAATTCTGCTAAAGGCCCATGTGAGCAACCCACCTAAGTAAACAGGAGGGTGAGTGACTCTGCAGTACAACTATTATAGACTGGGTCTGTCTGTGATCTCTGAAACTTAAAAAGGCCTTAGGCACAGGGCAACTATAACCTGTTAGAGTGAAAACACTTATTGCCTGAATCGCCCTGTAATACTGAGGTCTACATATGTTCAGCCTTATTTCCTAGTCAAGTTCTGTTACTAGTCAGGTGATGCAGTTGTTACCACTTTGAAATTTTCGGCATACTTGCCTGAGTGTAAATGGAAGCTTTGTGCTGGTAGATGATCTTTCTCAGGCGCTGCTGTCAGAGAGAAGAGACTTCACTGGGGTCACGTTCCATTTCTAATAAAAACTACACCACAGTCAAGAAGTTCTCCAGAAGGTACCAGCTCACCTCTCTGGTTAAAGTGAACTGGCAGCCTGAGTGCTATTTCCTGCCATAGATCTGTTACTTACAGGCGAGGCTTTTTGAAGTTCATAAATGTGAACATGAAAAGCAGCAAGACTAAAAAGAAGGGGAGGAGAGCTTCCCTTCCTTCAATGTAAGAAGATTAAGTGTGGCGAACAGTGACTGGCTCTTAAGAAGGGCAGAAAAAGAGAAACGCCTGTGCAGAAGGTACTGAGTTCAGGGAGAGTTAAGTACAGCGTTAGACCTATTTCCTTGACTGTGATGTTCATTAACCTTCCTCCATGAAGGAAAATATAATGTGTGTGGCAGCTGGGGTACAGTCCATTAGAAACACAAAAGGGGAACAAGTAGTGGACTCTAACGCTGAGTTAGCTACTGCCCCTGGGATATGATACATATGCATGCCTGTCCTTGTTTGATGTACATGCCTGACAAAAAAACACCTTTTCTCACTGAGTTTCCTCTTACAGAACAATACAGACTGGTGATTAAAGAAAAAGGAACACCTTCATTTGCTCAAAAAAAGGCTCCAGCTATTTGGAGAAATTACACTGAGAGCCATTCATCCTATTAGTCTGTTTTCCCAAGTATGGTTATGTTAACCTAGCTACATCAGACTCTAAAACCCAGGGTAAGCAATGCCTAACTGCAGCAGTAAAGGCTGGAAAACAAACCAGACAGTGGCTTTGCATGGTACTGACACACTTGATCTGAACATTTCAGAAACTTGCTCCCAGGCTGTGTTCATATGATAATTAATTGTGCCAACTGAATTTTCAAAGGTATATATGTTTTTCCTGGAAGTGTAGGCTTTACACTCTAACACGTGAGATGTTCTTTAGGACAGGTAACTGAAATAAACACAGCTTTAAAATGGATTTTGTATACCAGGTCTATATCTTGGTGAGTCTCATATTTGCATATTACTGAACAGCTCTAACCGTGCAGTCCTCTTTCATGGGGCACAGCTTTTGGATGTGCTTTCTTACCTACAGGGGCCAGGGAGGAGTGTGTTCTGCTGTATAGGAGGATATAAGAAGAAAAGGGAGCTAAAAATACTGCTTCCATCAAGAAATGCAACTGTGCTAATTCAGAGCACAGTTAGCCACTTTCTTAGGAGGTCCTTTGACACCAGAAAGAATCAGACCAGACTGGATCCAGTAAGTGTAAATCAACTAGGGGCACATGTCTTAAAGTGATAAGGAGACATTCCTTGCTTCTGTATACAGTTATGAAATACCTCATGTCATGGGAAAGCTGGCCTCCAAAGGAAGGAGATATGATTAAGGTAATTTATCTTCAAATATGGACAACTAGAATGCATGTGGCAGAAAGGCTTTCCTCTGTCCGTTGGAAGAACTGAATCCAAACTCTAGGAGAGGCCATGAAGGAAATCTGCTCTCTCTGGCTGCAGCTGGCTTTGCAATTAATAACTTAGCATGGCCCTCGGGAGTGGGGCAGCTGGAACTCATTGAGCATTTGCCATCACTGTGAAATCAGCAGCACCACGTAGTTGCCTTACCTGGCACTGTATTAGCAGGGGTGAAGTCTCTTTTCTCCTGTCCTCTCCCTTTTCCATCTTTTCATCCTGGTCTTTTGCCAGCGGAGATTGAACCCATGCAGACTGAACCCTGGTCTCGCCCCGCAGCTTGTTCAGATTGTCTTCCAAGAGGCGCCGCTGGACCACACTGTGCGGCTGCTGTCTCCGTCACAAAGAAAGAGAAATCCCAGCTAAGCATGGAGCTAAGGACAAGGACATTTGCTAGCCCAGGGAAGCAGGTTGCAAATGCTTGACCCGACTGATCATCCTGATGAAAGACAGGCTTATCCCAAAAAAACTTTCTTTAAATCCCAAGTTTTTTTCTGTAGCCACTAAGGTGATGTTAAAGATGTCTGTGACAGGCAGGTCTCTGGGATGCAATTATTGGAGAAGAACATGCCTGATGCATGCTCTCCCCACACATATCTGTTCCTTCAGCTAAACATGCACTCAGCAGTCTCATACCTGTTCAGGTACTGCAATACTCTACCTGGTGGGTGTGTGCTGACATCCAACCAGGCACACTCACACCTTCTAATGTGGGAGGGGACAGGGGACGCAGCATGTGCGTGATGTACATGTGCGTAAGAAGGCAAGACTCCAGAAATTTTAGGTGTACAAGCAATTGTTTGTAGTGAAGTGGGAAGCTTCCCCTGCATAGGAAACTAGAACTAGCTTCTTATGTTCTTTGGAGTCTGTGTCTGCTCCCCTCCATCAGAAGTGATACTATTTTGACTCCCTAGTTGGGGGAACATCTGTGAAGCCCTTGGTTTTCACCGCTGGAAGGGAGCGCCATCAGCCAGATCAACGGCTGAAGGAACTTTATTCCTATATCTCATGTATTTCATTCATATCTCATGTATCTTGTATTCCTATCTCATCCCTGTTTCCTTTCTTCTGGGCAGAAGAAGGGGAGGTGCACCAAAAGGGAAGAAAAATTGTGAAAAACTTCTTGTCCGGACATTCCATACACACACAGGAAAGTGTTGCTTTGGAAAGAAAGCTCCCTTTGTCATCAGCTTGATGCTCTAGTTTTTGCCCAATGTTGATCCAGTGCCTCCAGTCACTGCATAGCTACTGAATCAACAATGGGCAGCATCAATGAAGTAGGCCTGTTGGAGGTAGCTTTGTCCTTTCTCCATGCACTCGGCCCCATGGCCCTTCTCCAGGAGAGCAGCTGCTCGGAGCTGACAATAGCGTTCTCAGTAACAACTGCCTATGTGAAGAAAGGCAATGAATCTAAAGGGGATAATGTGCTACAGCATAAACCGTTCCTTTTATCTTTCTCAAAAAAAATTTAAAAAATTAACTCCAGATGGTGCAGCAGTTTGATGTAGGATCTTATCGATGTGCAAGCAAACATCTGAATTAGACCAGACCTGCCAATGAGCTGGGCTGTATTAACCCTACAGAGTGTGTGTGCTTCAGACCGGCTTTATGCTTGGTCAGAGGGCTGAGGCCGGGGAAGTGTGTAAGTTGCAACTCAAAGCATGCTGACTTGTCAGTTTTGCCCCATGGTTGGAGCAGGAGAGCCAGCAACACTGGTTGCACTCAGCATTGCTCTTTTGCCCTCATGCCTGTGTTTCCCTGTCACTCGAGGGGCAAGAGTCAGATCATTCACATGCTGCATGAGAGACACTGCAGTAGTTGAAAAAGTGAGGTAAAAATATCCCTCTGTTCCTGGTCTTTTCCCAGCCTACTGTGCAGGCCCACGGCACAGCTGGCCTTTGTACTTCACTCCCTAAATACTCTGAGCACAGTGCCAGTTTGGCTGCCAGCTAATATCTGGGCCATGGGAAAAGGGCAGGGAACCAACAGTAGGTCTCCAAATTCCCATCCTCCCTCTTGTCTCCTCTCACAATCTGGCATGCAAAGGACCTTTCCCTCTCCCCACAACCTTTCCCACAGAAAGAGCAGGCCCTTTGTAGCTGCCACCTCTGTCCCCTTCTTGTCACTCAGGCTGGGAAGAGGCCAAGCACTGATGGGGAGTAGCTGAGCTTTGGGACTGTGGAGGCATCTGATTCAAGAGCAGACGCCTGGGGCCCTCCCTGTCTTCTGTCTCACCACTGAGACGGAGAAGTGGAGACCGTTGTCTCTCTTGGGCTGGTAAGAAACAGTGAGATGAAGAGAATGGTGAGGGAGGACCTGAAGGGAGTTGTGGCCAGCAGCTGAAAGGGAGATCCTCTCAGGACTCTTAGAAGGGTCAGAGCAGGTTCCCAGTGCAACTCATCACATTCAGGCTCTCCAATGTGAAATCTCAAGGCCTTGCTGGGATTAGTGAAGTGGTATGAGCTGGGGATCTTGATTTTTGGGAGGGGAGAAGCCAGATCTTCAGACCTTCTCGGTACTTTCAGAGTATTTTAGCTCATGCAGCTACTTTTTTTTTTTTTTCCCATTTAAAAAAAAAAGTGTCATGCTTGTAGTTGTTATAAAGCGGGAAATGTGAGGTCTCCACTGAAATGTATAATTTCCCATTGTTGGAGATGTGATGGGCCTGTCAAATCCCAGACACTGCTGGATGCATTGCATAAGCTGACTGCACACCCAGAATACACAGAAAAGAGTGGCAAAAAGTAACAGCCTGACTTTGACTGTGTAAGAAAACGTGTAGGTTTTTTAAATGACATGGGGCCTTGCTCTAATTTTAGGACATGCGGGGCTGCCACAGCTGGAGTCTCTGGCACTGTCAATGGAGACATGTTTTGGAGAATTAATTAAACTCTTCTCCCAGTGTAAGTGCTATAAGACTCTGGGGTGTTTTGCACTGTCTCCAAAATCAACCTCTCTGGCACTTCTTGATGCTGCTTTGTTTTCAGCCCTGCATTCCTGTCCTCCAGGAGGGAGCCAGACCAATTTAGGAAACATAGATGGAGTTTTGCATGGGGCTGGAGGAGTGCCTGAAAGCATATTTTGGACTCTAATTTGCAGCCCCCAAAACATCACAGTGATATCATAGTGGCCCATCAAGTTGCAGGGGCTGCTGAATTTCTCTTGGAAACCTAAGGCCTGGTTCTTCTCTTGCTCCAAGGTAAACCAGAAACAGAGGTACCACAGCTACTGCATTGACCCCAGGTATGGCACTATGCGTGCGAACTTTGCACAGGTGCCACACTTTATTTTGTGCCTTCTAACACCAGTGCAAAATTTCCATGGCAGAAAAAATGTTGTGCTTTATTCACTGCTCCCTAGCTCCATGGTAAAAATGTTTCAGCCATTCTATTACGGACCAAACATGAACTGTGCAGTGGTTTTCAGTGACCAAACGCCGTCTGCATGCGAGGAAGTCTCCTGCCTAGAATGGTTAATTTGACCAGGAGAGCTGCTCGTGGCAAGCGATTCGGACAAGGCTTGTCTTGCTAGAGCAAGCATTTGGGGCTTCAGAGTGCCAGACTCTGGAGGCCAAGACTGCCACTCGTACTGTGCAGGACTCTCACAGAGGCCTCTGGCTGGCACCGCAGTTGTCATTTTGGGGCATAGTGTGACAGGAGTCAATTCCAAAGCAAAGCAAGTAGACGTGTTTCTCTCTGCCCTTGTGGATGGGCTCAGCAAACTAAAAGACTCAAAAGTGGCTCCTCTCTGTTCGCTGCTAAAAGCTGTACAAGGAAGAGCCCAGGGGTATGCCTGGCTATCACCTCCTGAGGAGATGTTTCAGCTGCAATGCTGCAGGGTTTGAAGGGCCAGTGCTAGCCTGCCCGTGCTGCTAGCCTGAATGGGGCCCTTCAGGCTCCGGTGTGGCCAGGCCTCCTTCCCCATGGGCAGGAGGCCCTGTTCCTTGCTAACATGACACTTCTGTATGTGACTCCCCTCTTGTACTTCAGACAGCGACTGTGTTCAGGGCCAGAGGGACGCTCAAGACCAGTCCCTGTTGACAGCCATGTGTGCGGCTGTGAAGGGCTGGCAGAGCATGAGACAACAGCTCAGGGTGACTTTGAGGAGGCACCCTCGACCCTGCTGAGCCAGGGACTCTCAGCAGCAGCCGAGGCGGCCGCGGGGAGGGTGGTGGGAGCAGGAGGGTGCACCAGCACAGGAACGTGGCACTGACCCCTCGTCTGCGCGTGGCAGAGCGGCTGCACCCAAAGGTTTCAGCAAGGAGGATAGCTTCCATTCAGGCCCAGTGCCTGGGACCCTGCTTGTCCCGCACATGTGTGCCCCTGTGCGCAGCAGCACCTTGCTGCCGGCAGCCATGGGGCCTGCCACGGGAGCCAGGAAACAACTGGAGGAGGTAACACGCACCTGAGCATCTGTGGTGTTGGTGCAATGGACTGAGGATACAGAAGGAAGCATGGCCTGCAGGGAGGGGCAACATCTTTTATGACACCCACTGGCACAGCTGGAATAAGTGGTTGTGCCCCCATCACTGGCCAGACCCAGGCCCTCTTTTGGGAAAATGGTTTAGACCTCTGCATCCTTGAGCAGTTAAACTTCACAGCAGAGAGGAGAAGTCAGACAGCAAAACTGCCAAAGCAAGGGGCAGATGCATGCAGTTAAGCCAGCAAGAGATCCCGTGGGAAACTGCTCCCGGCCTTGGGGAAGTCCCTCTAGACCACAGACTGCCCAGGCTCCTGGAACAGATCCCCTCCCTGATGCCCCCTGCTCCACGTCTCCACAAGGAGATGCCCACAGGCCTCACTCCTGTGCCTCCTCCCCAAAGGTGTCATCCACGGGTGCTGGCCACTGCAGCTGCCTGCGTGCCTGGCTAGCGGTCCTGCCCTGTGCTTGCCCCTCCAGAAATCCAAAGAGTGGGGGGAAAGAGAATAATGCAAAAAGGTGACAAGGTCAAACATAAGCCTCTCAGAGTTTCATGAACTGTGCTCCCCTCCTTGCTGGGTCTAGGAAGGAGTCTGCTTTTGAGCTGGATCATGCAGGTATATGTGGGGGCTTTCAGAGACGTCCCACATGGAAACATACATGTCAGATGAACATATATATGTACTGGGTGAGTGGACAGTTGGATCCCGGAGAGTCCTTGCAGTCCCTATCTGCCTGCCTCTGCAAGGAGTTTGGTCACTATGGGGATGCATGGGAAGATGGATGCAAAAAAATGGGTGATTCATTCTTTCCCCTCACCCTGACTTGCTCCTAGATGATGCTGAAGGGAAGTTTCATCTTTGCTGAACCCATGACCCTTTCACAAAGCCTGACAGCACTTCCCAACTGGGATGAAGGCTATTAGGAGGACCCCCTCCCAAATGGGGTCCCACTGGACTCACCAAATCCTTGGAGGTGCCAAGCCTTGTCAAGCCATCCAGGGGCAGCAGGTCAGCAGAGTCCTTGTGCACAAACTGGGTGGCCTGTTTAAGGCGCCTCTTCTGTTGCAGAATAGCTTTGTTCCTCAGCTCCACCTCACACTCCTGTCGCTCCAGGTCAGGAGTATCCTTACTCTGCTTTTCCTCCCAGTCTCCTTGCCCCAGTGGCAGGGGACAGCTCTTCCTTGTGCTCATGGTGAAGATTCAGACAGAACAGGTCCTTCTTGGTATGCTGGGGTGTTCCCTGAACCCGTCTCCTGGTGTTTGCCCTCCTGAGGCTGACTCAGTCTCTGAGCCCCTTTCCCTTTCCCTTTCCCTTCCTCACAGCTCTCCTCTCCCTTTCTCTGCCTTTCTTCCTGCTCTTAGTTATAACTCACCCATCTCTGAAGTGTCTCTGTGCCTTTTTCTCCCTCTGTCCTCTCCGCTCACCCGGTGTCCCTCTGCTCCCCACTTCTTCCTCTCCCTCTCTTCTCCTGCCCTGACTGCAGCTCTGCCTCCTCCAGTCGGTGGGTCCCTGTCGTAACAGAAAAAGCCCCACGTCAGAAACCAATTTCCATAAATTACAGCAGAGCCGGCAAGATGCTCCGGCTGGAAAAATCCAGCAGCAGAAGGATGGCCCTGCTGTTGGGGGCTGGACTTAACTCCCTCGGGCTGTGCGCGCGCACGCGCGTGTGTGTGTCTGAGCCTGTGTGTGTATGTGTGTGTGTACACTGCCTGTGCCCCCTGATACGCTGAAGAGACAGTAAATCTCTCGGTGGCAGGCTGTGCAGTTCAGTGTCTCTGCTTTGACGCATCTCAGTGAATCTGTAAATACTGGCAACAACATGGTTCAGCCTAGGAGATGGTGCAGTGCCTTGGTAAATAGGAGAGAGCATCCACCTCAAGGCTCCTGGCAGGCATGCCCAGTCTCATTTCTGCAGAGAGTGTCATGCATTTGGAATAGGCTGCACTGAAGGATTTTACTCTGTAGCTTGAACAAAATGCTGAAGGCCTGGTTTCTGCTTCCAGCCAGGGCAAATGTATTGGGCCTGAGTCTGCCCTCATTTTCACCCCTCTCCATCTAGAGCAATTCCCCTGAAGTCGCAGAAGCCTAAAATCACTAGCTTGTCGATACCAGTGGACTTGACTCCCTGTTTACACTAAGAGTTTGCTGATATTGCTGCAGTGTGGGAAGTCTGGACCAGGGCAGACATCCCTCCTCTCAGGGGAGAGAGGACATGGCAGAGCTCACTTTTTCAACTTTCTGCCTCCACATTGTCCTGCTTGAAACTATAAATTTCAACTTGAACTGAAACTGCTTTATTTTGATTCCCTTTCACGGGTGAATGCACTGCCCCAGTAAGCACCAGTTCTGACGTCAGGTACAGAGGAGGAAACTGAGTTTTACTCAGCTATGAAGCTGAAGACAGCATTACCTTTCCATGAATGTCAACTGGGGGTGAAACAGCTTTCATGTACAACATCATAGAAGGAATAGCAGCAACAGACTATGAAAGTTAGAGCAAAAGGAGGCTTTCTGTTGCTCCCTTTCTTTTGTTCCAGCTTAGTAGTTGTGCTGGTTTTGGCTGGGAGAGAGTTAATTTTCTTCATAGTAGCTAGTATGGGGCTATGTTTTGGATTTGTGCTGAAAACAGTGTTGATAATTCAGGGATGTTTTTGTAATTGCTGAGCAGTGCTTACACAGAGTCAAGGCCTTTTCTGCTTCTCAGACCACCCCACCAGCGAGTAGGCTGGGGGTGCACACGAAGTTGGGAGGGGACACAGCCAGGACAGCTGACCTCAAAGTGGTATTCCATATCATATGACGTCATGCTCAGCATATAAAGCTGAGGGAAGAAGAAGGAAGGGGAGGGACGTTCAGAGTGATGGCATTTTGTCTTCCCAAGTAACCATTACGCGTGATGGAGCCCTGCTTTCCTGGAGATGGCTGAACATCTGCCTGCTGATGGGAAGTGGTGAATGAATTCCTTGATTTGCTTTGCTTGCGTGCATGGCTTTTGCTTTGCCTATTAAACTGTCTTTATCTCAACCCATGAGTTTTCTCACTTTTACTCTTCCAATTTTCTCCCCCATCCCATCGGGGAGGAGTGAGTGAGTGGCTGTGTGGTGCTTAGTTGCTGGCTGGGGTTAAATCACAACAGTATTCTGTAACATTCCAACATTACTGATACCAAGTATTTCTATGTTCTAGATATTGTATATAAAAATATAACACTGAGTTTGCAATGTTAGGAAGTAAATCCAGTGGTCCATGTACAAAGACGAGTCCAGTCAATCACTGTGAGACCTCAGTGTGGTCGCAGAAACTACAAAAAAGTTGGCCTCAGTGCAAAGCAAACCATGGTGTTTACCTTTTACTCCCTGCTAATCATCACAGTGTTAGCATTTCTCTTGGGATCTTTGGTCCTCAAATATTAGAAGGGAGGCTGGTCATTTTTAGAGTCATTCTAAAATTTGAAGAGGTTAACCTTTTTGTTCCCAGTATGCTAACTGCTTTACACAAGGTATCATGGTTCCCACAGCACCAACTTGCAGAACCAGATTTGGCAGGAATGGGAGTAAAAATATATTCTAACAACTGCTTTACACTACAAGGCCAAACTCCAACATCATAATGCAGGCAGAGTCCCATCAAGAGCTCAGCAGAGCTGTTTTCAACTGTCCTTGTCTCTCTGCAAGCTGAATTAAGAGGAGAGTTTAAATAATGGATATTCCCAGGAACGCTGTGTTCCCACGGTCTTGTTTTCTTGCCTCTAGGTTGTCATGATTCCTGATTTACACACACTTTTGACCTCTAGTGGCCTCACTGAGCATCCTCTGAGTCTTGTTACCAAGTCCTTTAACTATCCCCATAAACCAGTACTGAATCATGCACCTCTACTCTCACACAGGGCCACGAGGTGTTTCCCCTCCTGCTGACTGTGAATACCTCAGCAGGCCAGGTTAGGGTTGACAAGGCAGCTCTGCTTCTGCTGGCAGCAATGGCAGTGCCAATTTTCTTAATGCCTCAGAACAGACTTTAAAAATATAAAGTAGAACAGAACATCTTGGGACCAGATCCCCTACAGTCCCTGCCCTGAAACCTATGGGCAGAGTTACACAATTTCTGATGAGATCGTCTCCCACCTTGGATATGCATGTGGGCACGAAGAGGAGAGAGCGCTCATAGTTCCCAGTCCCAGTTCCTCCTTGCAGCTAGCCACCCTTTATTATTTGTTCTTGCACTGCACTTTGGCAAAGTTGGTTTGCCTTGCAGCTGTGCTGGAGCCATTGCTTGAGCAGTCCTGCCTTAGGGTCTGACCAGCTAATCCTGGCCCCTAACTCACAAAATATTTCTCTCCTAGTGCCTCGAAGGGGAGAATTCTTCAAATCTTGTTTAAAGCTTTCATCCCTTCATCCCTTCTGCTCCAAAAAGCAGGTCACTTAACTCTCTATATCCTGTGATGTGTTAGTTCCCAGATCTAGCAAAAAACCCTAGCATTTTGATGGAGGTGGAGTCAGCTAAGATATTATCTTCTCACTTCAGAGGCATGCTGGGTTCTAGGTCACTGTTTTCTTCTGCTCAGCTATTACTTTTTCCATCCTGTTCTTCTTAGCAGAGCCCGTTTACTAAGCAGGTTAGGTGCTTTCAGTTTTTTTGCAGAATGGACACTTAAAGGTTTTCTAATGGAGAGCCAGACCACAGTGCAGCAAATTTAAGTTTATTCCCAATAGCTGTGCCTTTCCCAGTCATCTTTTGTAGGCCCTGGAAAATAGCGTATGACTCACCAACAGCCTGTGTTAGAAAAATAAAACTGATTTAGATAAAAACATCCATACACACTGAGAAATTATTTTCCTTCTTTGATCCAGTCACATACAATAATCATAACCTGTTATACCTCACTATTCACCACTCTTCATACAGAAATTCTTACAGGATGTGTAACAGTGCTATTCAGACAATGGAAGAACCACTCCACCTCCACAGAAGATAAAAGCCCTTCTCCCTCCTCCTGCTAGTAGCTTGGCCTTCTATCTCAAGCAGTTACAGGTCAGTGAGAGCTCTGGGGCAAAAGATTCCAGCTTCTAACCACAAAGCCACAGCACTGTATCTGTGTTCATGGCTGTTGGTCCCTGACCTTGACCCCCTCCATGTCTGGAGAATGCTGGAGAATTCAGAACTAGTGCCCATATTTCTGAGGAAAGGCACTGAAAAGCAGCATTTCCCAGTAGCCAGTTTGCCCAGCCAAGAAACAGGAGAGGGTCAATATTCCAGCCAGCTATTCCTTTGTTAAAGAAATTCATAAACAGTACCCAGAGTAGTGAAGGGGAGGAATGGACTCCTTTGCTGAAAGAAGTAACTCCCAGACTAAAGAACATGAGACAAAGTAAAGATTTTACCTCCTTCTGCCAGGAGCATTAGGGAGCATCCCAGCTGTTTGAGGAGCTGCTCTGTTGAAGGCTTTCACTGGTTTGACTTTAAATTTCACAAGCTGAGGTTCTTTCACCACAGATTTTCCTTGTATCTCACTTCTGGGAAGCTTTACCTAACCTAATCATTCCTCTTTAAAATATTCTCCTGCTACTTTTGCAACTTCTAACACTTGTTCCCTTCTTAGAGAATTCTCTTCAGCTTTGAATTTTTGTCTCTTTCAACAATTTAGAAACTATTATTTTGTCCTCTTGTAGGGCCAACACAGTGCAGGTGGGAGGGTAGATTGTAGATAAAGAGCTTTACATTTCTTTTGTGTCAAGCCGGGCTGTTACAGAGCTCAACAATAGCCCCCACATAATGTAACCAGCCCGAAGGTTGTTTCTACTTTACACCGGTTTCCAAGGCACTGTCTCAGTTTGGTAGAGCAAGCTTCAAGTGGCTGTAAAAGTGCCCCTGGGTGTAGCAACTATGTCAAGGCCAGGAGATTCCTTGGGGTGGCCCAGTGCAGGATCACTATGAGACAACTTTCTGCTCATCCTCTTGCATTCTCGCAGTCTGTGGATGCACAGATGGTGCAGAGGAGGGATGAGAGGACAAACCTTACTCAGGCAAACTATGCATGCTTCTCTCTCCCCTTCCATCTCTGAAAAAAAATATTTTAAAAAAAAGCTTCCTCTGCTTTGAATTCCCTCCAGTTTGTCTATTTGGATAATAAACTATCTTCCTATTCTTCAAATAATAAGTAACAGGTTACGGTATTTACATCTGTGAATATGTCTGGCAAGTTTCCTTGAGACAAATGTCATCTCAGATGTACATAACGTTTTAGCTCAGCTGCTGGACAGCAAAGTGTGTCCTGCCAGTGAGGTCAGTCAGAAAGTAGAATAGTTTGCTTAATTAGGTAATTTAGGGTCAAGTCTCTGTAGTCACCTGCCATAGGGACTAGATTTATGAAAACACGGTGGCAAACTTGGAACAATGTCCAATATGAATTCCCCCTGCTGTATAAATACTGCTGGTGATTATTTGTGTCCTGTATGTATTGATTTCACTGCTTGAGCTAAGCTGCATACAAAGGGGCCTTTTCTGTTTGGTTAGAATAGTTAGCATTGCCACAGAACAGTTGCTGATCACACAGCAGGCAATACAAAATTCCCCCTTCCATTACATGGCTGCATGAATTATACTAGATGACTTTGGCTTTGTTTTCACAAGGGGAAAGAATATCCACTTTTATTAGAGTGCTAATGCGTAGCAATGACAACTATCTTACTCATGCTAGAGCTTCTCTGTGCTCATGAAGAGATTTAAAGTAGAGAATAATTTCTGGTAGGAATATGCTTACCAATAAAAGTATGCAAGAGTCTGAGATGAAGGATAGTTGTGTATTTAAGGCCAATAGCATAGTACTTGGGAATGTGCAGTCTCAAAGATGTCTCCCATGTGTGTCTCTGGGTAGTTGCTTTCATTTCGCTGTCCCTCCACTTCCTATCCGTAGGGAGAACAGTATTTCCATTATCCACTTAGCTGGAGGCTAAGAATGCACTTGTCCTTAACACAGACATTTTTTTTTAAGTCTCTATATCCTGCCATAATAATAATGAAAATTTTTCACTGTTAAGGCTCCTTTCAGAGGATGTCCTCAAAGCTGAATGTTCAAACAGTAAAACCCAGCGCTGTTAGAGTTGCCTCAAAAAGCTTAACTTGGTATGCATATGTGTGGGCTTATTACTAAAAGCACTTATAGAGCCTTGGCAAGCTGCTTTTGAGTGGCTGTCTACGGGCTTTTGTCAAAACTTTTTATTTTTTCATATAAAACAACAACAGAAGCAAAGAAATAAGACAATCACCTATACACTTTTTGCCTGTGCCTAGCTAGCTGTAGAATCAGAGCAGATCTCATCTTGCTCAAAATGAAGCCCAGACGTAGTCCTCAGAAGGTAAAGAATCTCTCCGTTGGCTGTCCTTGCCTCCAATCTCCTTTCCTTTGGGGACAGGTTTTACGTTTAGAGTCCTCCAACAGACGCTGCGGGAAACTTTCCTATCAGCACTTGCTAGGTGCACTGCGATGTTTCCTGCCATGTTTGTTTGTAAATGGCTTGCTTTGTATCTTAAAGCAACAGAGATCAGTCAAATTCTTCATCAGTCAGCAGTATAACTTGCTGAAATTAACTATAATAACTTTAAGCAGCTATATTTGTCAGTATCCACAGTCTAAGCCATGTGTATTTGTGCCTGTAGCATGTTTCTGGTTGCTGCAATGTAATGCTCTGTGAGCACCTTGGCTGGAGCAGTTCTACTGTAGCAGGGCTACTCAAATGCTCACACTCAGTTCTGGGGGGAGTCAGCCACTCTAAAGGGTGTTGCAGCCCACCTATGCTCTCTTGTTCAGGCAGACTTTTATTTAGAAATACAGCAATTCAAGCTTCAGTGCTCGCTGCCTAAATCTTTAAAGACATGCTCCTGTTGTGGATGGTTCTTCAGGAGTGAAGCAGCACCTTTTCCACATTGTATTTTCTCCTTGTTGGTAGGTGCAAGGCACTGGGCTCATCCCTTGTAAAACAGTCAAACCCCAGCCCTGAAAACAGTGTTTCACATGTCTCATGCTTTTCTGCGGTACCTGATCATTTTGCCCCAGCCTTAAACCTGAGGACTGTTGAATCTGTAACTCTGATGGTCCTTATCCAGCCTTCTCCTGTTCTTTATTCTCTCAAACAGCAACAAGTTGTGCCAGGTGAGGTTTAAATTGGATATTAGGAAAAAATTCTTCACTGAAAGGGTTATCAAGCATTGGAACAGGCTGCCCAGGGAAGTGGTTGAGTCACCATCCCTGGAGGTATTTAAAAGATGTAGATGTGGCACTTAGGGACATGGTTTAGTGGTGGACGTGGCAGTGTTAGGTTTACGATTGGACTCGATGATCTTAAAGGTCTTTTCCAACCTAAACAATTCTATGATTCTATGTCTTCTGCCCTTGTCTCCATTTGGCTCTTTGAGTCACCTTCTTCTCATCAAGGTCTTCCACTCCCTGAAGCCCAGTAGAAGTCGCTAGGACACAAGAGAGCTCATGTTCCCATGCTCAGCTGCTGGCAGTTGTGAAGAGCAAGTTCAGAAAGAAATCTCCATACACTCCAGCAAGTCTGTGCTGGAGCACACTTTGTACTGAACAAATCTCTTCTCAGGTTTTAGTTGCCAACTATGTCTCTGCTAAGGATGTGAAATAGATTTTTTTTAAAGAATGTTTATAACAGCCAAAAATTGGAACATTTTTATTCAGCTCATAAAAAGGGATACATCAAAGCCAAGAAGGACACCCTGACAAACTTCCTCCACAGCAGGGAGGCCCTACGTCTTTTCAACAAAAGGTTTGCTATGTTTTTTTTAACCTGAGCAAAACATTCTTGTGCTGTCATTTATAGAAGTAATTGGGCTGTTGTTTGAACTGAATTCCCTGTGTTCCCTGCCCCTTCCCTCCCCAGTAGAACAAGAATAACTCTACCTGAGACTG
This sequence comes from Gymnogyps californianus, assembly GCF_018139145.2. Classification (NCBI taxonomy): domain Eukaryota; kingdom Metazoa; phylum Chordata; class Aves; order Accipitriformes; family Cathartidae; genus Gymnogyps; species Gymnogyps californianus. Next base: position 134,066,487 of record NC_059471.1, on the reverse strand, counting down.
ATATTCAGTAGGGATATTTTCTGCTAAAACAATTCAGGATTTTATGATGGAATCACCAGCACAGTAGTACTGCTAGTACAGAAGCAGCTTTGTGTACACAATGCACATACAGTGACAGGAAGACAGAGGGATGTGTTATCACCCCAAGGATTTGATGGATAACGATGATGGTTTAAAAATGAAATTTTATTTTAAATTGTAAATACTGGGTTCCTTTGGTTTCTTAGCCTTTAGGGTGCATTGGTACATCGTATCACCCAGCTGTTCTTTGCGTTCTTGATGGCTAGGCTTTGGCATGATTTGAATAACAACTGAGATTGTCTCATGATCTCCTGACTCCAGCAATCAAGATTTTAATGAAAACAGCAAACAAATCAAAACTGAAATTCAGCTATGGGAAACGGCAAAACAGCTCTTATCATTGTAGTAAGCCAGTCCCATGGGTATGCATAGCAGAGTGCAGACTGTCAAGCACTAATTAGCTACAGGGTGGAGCTCCTGAGATCAGACCATTCTGTGGCATTGATATCATTATTTGCAAATACTTGAAAAGCATATTGATGCTGAAAGCATCTTCAGTGATCCCACAAGTTGCAAATGATGCGCTTTATGGTATCAGTTCTGCTGCATTCCTGACCTTTCTCCCCCTCCTATCATTGGATGCTAAATACATCAAACACTGTTAATAATTGTCCAAAAACGTCAAGCTACATCATAATTTGAATTCATAAAGGAATGACAAAGGTCTCAAATGGCCTTTGAAGCAGAAAAAGAGAGTGATTAAGACATGTAGAAAATTAGAGGAGGGGCTGAGAGGGAATGAGTGAAGGTCTACAAAGAGTAAGCATATGTGCACCAAAATTATGGCAGGGTGGGAGTTTGGAAGCTGGGGATCATCCTGGTCTGCATGTAAAGACTTAGGGTTGTGGAGGGAAATGTAGAGACACCTACTCTCCTGGGAGACTATTTCCAACAGAAACTTTGCAAACATGAAAGCCCTATTCAGAGGCCTGGCAAGACTATTGATGGCCTTACACATAGAGCACCATGGTTTTTCCCAGCATCCGAGTCCTAACCTGTAACATGCCCCCTGTCAAGAGAGGGAGAAGTAAAGGAGAAGACAGACACTGCGTATGGAGCAAAGATTAAATAGGGTGTGGTCATGGGGAACCTGAGAAAGAGAGAGAACTGAGGGTGTCTAAATGGAGAGACAGCAATAGCACAGATTATGTATGGGCACTTCCAGCCTACAAGAAGTAGCCCTAAGAGGATGACGGAGTTCTTGACAACCAATATTCGTATTAAAGTTTCATGTACTGTTGACTTGACAATGCCCGAAGCAATTCCTCCTCTAGTTACCTCTCTGTGTGCAACAACAGCTAAGCAGGCAAAACTTTAACTGCCCCAAACAAAAGCTTTTCTAAAGTGAATCTTAAAGTGGAAAGTGCATGTTGATAATTCAGGACAAATTATACCACAGGAGTCATTTAACTACCCCTAAGTAAAAGTCGAGTGTTTCAGGGCTTAACAATACACATGCATTATCCAGAATAGAAATTGCAGTTGGAATTTCATATCATTCCACGATCCAAAATAACTTTGAGCGTAGACAAACATGTAATCTCAGAATTCAGAATAAAAAAAATGTAAGTAATCTAAACATGTTACTCCATGAGGAAAGCATAGAGTTGAGATGGGATGTTCTGGCCTATTGTGTGATGATATTCAAAGCTTTGCCTTTATTCAAATTTACACAAAGATACATAAAATGTGAAAGAATACAGTACACCAAGAAAAGATACCATATTGGTAGTGAAAAAAAAAGTATTCTATAGAAAATGTCAGCAATATTAAGAGATTCCTCTGAAGTCCAGTGAAGATGAGGGGGTTTTTATCCTGTTGGAAAATTGGTCTATCCATTTTTCAAACAGTCCTGGTTCTAATGAGCTGGTCTCTTGTTTGTAACCACAGATGAGTATAACAAAGCTTACCTTCTACAAGTTACATTACTAAATAAACAAAGGCCCTATAGGCAGCAACCTCCTATCCATCCATGAAAAGGTAATAGAGACCAACAGCAGGGAACATAAGCCATCCGTGTCTGACTGTAGTTTAATAATAATTTGTGCAGACTGTTCTGCTTGACTTTCTTAAATAATGTCATAACATGTTTCTGTTTTTAAATAGGGTACATCAAAAAAAAAGGAAGCAAACATGGGGGATAAATAATTCTGATGATATATCTTCTACACAAACAGTTTACCAATGTGCTCTATATAATGACTTCCCACAGATTTTGAGGTGTGGAATAGATTCTGCTTTGCATAATCTTTTGCCTGCATTGGTAAACTGTGTATCAGGATATTTATAATCTTTATTTTTCCAAGAAAAGTTGTAACTGAAACTCAAGGACAAATGTGTCATTTGAACTGCATCAGCAATTCAGATTCATGGACTTTACGTTCAAAAACTCTGCTTGTATCAAAGCAAGAAACCATTCTGAGATGACTAGTGAAGCAGGACACTTTCTTCTTGAATTTCAGGCAGCCAATACTTTGTTATACCCTGAATATCTTTTTATCCAGTTGTAGCTCATATCTGCTGGAAAAAGGGGAAGGGGGAGGGAGGCTATTTCTGTTCAGGAACAAGGTCACATTTTTCAAGCCTGTCTTGGTCTCTGAATCCGTAACACATTTTAAAAAGGAAGTCAGGTATTTTACTAAAAAAGAAATTTCCACCTTTGTTTAGAGCTAGACTGCCCTCTGGTAGAAATGAAGGCCTGACACCCTCACAAAAAGATTGCTGGATTGTAAAACAGGGTCTCTTTCTTCCATATGGGGAAGGGCTTGAGTTCTTCCTCCACCAGCCAAGTTGCAAAAGCAAAAAGGTGGTAATCATCTTTACTCACCTCGTGTCAGAGGGCATCCACTCCTTTTCAGCTGACAAAATGGAGTAGGAGGAACCCCACTCAATCGGTGAAGGGGAATTACCTTCCCCTTTGCATCTGTCGCACTTCTTGCCAGGTGTAGACCAAATTTTCGGAGGAGCGGAGCATCTGCAGCACTTGCTGGCTCCCTGTAGATTTGTGTGTCCCAGATCCTTTGAAAATTATATCTTAAATTAACGTTTTCTTTCACTGGCTAGAAGGTGTTAAACAGCCTGCTCTGTTATCAGAACTCAAGGACAGTCTTGGGATGTTCCTGCACATTACTCAGAGAAGTCCTGGGGAGTGCTGCACAAAGGGTATGAAGAACTGTGCCTACCTGCTCTTGAACTACAACAGGTTCATGAGAAGACAAGAAGTATAGCTCTGCTCTTACTGAAGGAGGATGGACAGAGGCATCCACCCTCTTAAAAAGATCACACCTCTACACTATAATCCAAATACTGAGCCTGCAGAGGGACAGGTGATACCTGCCTTCTGGCCTCTTTTCTCCCTCTGTATACATCTCCTCTGTTCTGAGCCTACTTCATTGCTCTGCTCTCAAACATACAACTCTTCAATTCTTTGCCTGGTTACAACTCCCTATGCTACACAGACCTCCTGTTTCCTGTGAATTGCCAACTTGACACTGCCCTGACACCCCTATCCCAAATGCCTGAAGTAAGAAAGATCTTTATTCACAAAGCCTTAACCATGTTCCCCGTTATTCCTTACAAAATACTCCTTTTTCCCTCCTGCTATTACCATCATGTGGCAGTCAAGCCTTTTAACTGGTTACAACCATAGATCTCTTTTGAGAGACACTCTTTTTGACAACACTGTCAAACTGCTTCAAACTGTCACTTGCTGAGCAAGTCTGACTTGATATGTCCCATCTTATTCCCAAGCCAGACTGTCATGGTTTAACCCCAGTCAGCAGCTAAGCACCATGCAGCCTTTCCCTCACTGCCCCCCTGCTCCCAGTGGGATGGGGAGGAGAATCGGGAAAGAAGGTGGAACTCCTGGGTTGAGATAAGAACGGTTTAATAACTATAGTAAAATATAATACTAACAATAGTAATAATGAAATATAATAATAATAATAGTAACGAAAAGGAATATAACAAAAAAAGAAGAGGGGGAAAAAAAGGAGAAAAAACAGTGATGCACAATGCAATTGCTCACCACCTGCTGACCGATGCCAGAGCCGCGATCCACCCCTCCTGGCCAACTCCCCCCTGTTTATATACTGGGCATGACGTTCCATGGCATGGAATATCCCTTTGGCTAGTTCAGGTCAGCTGCCCCGGCTAAGCTCCCTCCCAGATCCTTGCACACCTGCTTGCTGGCAGAGCATGGGAAACTGAAAAATCCTTGGCTTAAGTGCTACTTAGCAACAACTAAAACATCAGAGTGTTATCAACATTGTTCTCACACTAAATCCAAAACACAGCACTGTACCAGCTACTAGGAAGAAAATTAACTCTATCCCAGCTGAAACCAGGACACAGACAAAAGCTTCAAGTGAGCACCCCAGATCAGCATTAAGGATGGAGGTATGTGGTGGATCTACTGCAGGGAAGACATCAGAACTCTTTTGGTTGAGGCTGGTTGTAAGCCCTGCACCTCTGCCTGCTCACAAGCAGGAAAAGGAGGTAGATGGTCCTGTACAATTTCCAGAGAACCTCTGATTTCAAAATGTACAGTTACTTACTGAGAAGGGTTGCAGAGGGAGACACTGGCAAAATATGGAAATGCTGCAGCTGCTGTAGTGTTGCCCAAGAGCTGTGCTGTTTTAAAACAGAGGCATAACAGGAGCATGTCTTTTCTGGGGGAGGTTATCAATAATCTTTATTATTGGACGATGCTGCTGTGTTACCTGTTCTGTCTGTGCCAAGAGCTGGAGGGGGGACTTTCTATCCCATGATGCAATTACTTATATGCTTCCACCTGTCTGAGACCTCTGTATACAGTGCCCCAAACTCCCTAAACTTCAGTGTATGCTCTACTCCTATACAGGGTGCTGTTGCTGCACCTTATTGTGGTGCCCTATTGTCTTCTACTCTCTATCTAGCATGCACTTCCAGTATTTTTTCACCAGCTCCTGACAGAAGGCGACTGTTCTTCCTCAAGGAAAGTCTCAATGCTGTCTCCTGATAATGGGGATGAGGACTGGGGCAAGATCAGGCCCAGTCAGTTCACTGGGTTGAGCCGAACACAGGGTGATTGCAGGCTGGTTCTTGCTGTTTGGAGGCTGTATCTGTCCAAAGGGAAAGACAGTTCAGAGTGTTCTATTCTCGGACAGGTGTACTTCTCTGTCTTTCTTTGACTCGGCTAATTCCTGCAGAACAGAGGCTGACAGCGATATTAGTGCTCTGAGCACTGAATGTATGCTTTTGCGTAATGGAGAGCATGATGGGCTTGTGCTCAAGAAGTTCTCTACTACACATCCAACCTGACTGCAGAAGAATTTCTGTCCTGCTCAATCAACTCCCTGCTCTGCCCATGTACCTAAAGTTCAATAATTGGCTCCCCATGGTCCAAAATAATGCCTTTGGTTTTGTTTCTCACACAATATTTTACTTCTGCCTGGCAGCTCCATCATCTTGTTGTTCTAGCCTTGGGTTCATGACAAACATTTTCAAAACATACTACTGCTACCCTGCAGCCCCACTTCCACTGTTCCCACTATGACCTCACTGCATATGCTTCTAGCACTTGCCCGAAAGTACAAAGTGCTTGAGTTCCAACTGTCTTGCTTGTTTGTCACTTCACTCCTGAGGAATGGCACCCTTGAACAGTTCAGTTGCTCAAATATAGGATACCTAAGCAATGACCTCCAGCAACAAACTCTGCCAGTTTAATCCAACATCCTCCAAAGAGCTGCTTTGCTGAGTGATTAGAAGTGCATCTCCCCGCTTCTCTGGCTCATGCCATGCTTATCTGCCTTCCAACACCTGATCACATATAATCTTGCAGATCTGCTGTGGGCTAGGCCTGGGATATTAAGAGCAAGTGTCCTCCCTTTGTGACAGCAGAGATGTGAAACTTCTTACTGCTAAAGATGCAAATATCCATGACTTCCACAGTCAAACTTCTCTTCATAGTAGTTTACGTGCTGCAAAAACTCATTCCCATAAATAGTGACATGTAAATACCAGCAGGGAAAGAACAGAAGGAGAAGCAAAGACTTTCAATTTTCAACAAGCTGGCTGCAGTCACTCAGACACCGGTGTGATGGCTTTATAGCTTTTTGTACAGCTTTACAGTGGTGGATGTAACAGGATGAAACTAAGGAAAGGATCCAGGCAGAATATCAGGCAAACACAGATGGAGAGAAATAAAGTAGTCTTCCTGAGGGCTGTGACAAAATCCTCACCAAGTGGGGCTTTGAATTAGGTTGGGCAAAACACTGGGAAATCTGCTATGGGAGCAGTAGCTAGGACTGCTCAATGGGATTTTTTCTGTTGTTCCCCCCTCCTTTTTTGATATAACTGCCCTCTAGCAGGGCTCCCACTGGAATACTTAGCAGGAGGGGAAACTAGTCTTTGGCACTACTATGTTCAAAACATAATGATGTGAGGTGGCCATCAAAGCACCTCAGCTGACGGGGACAGCAAGGGATCACCCACCTGGAATTGACACCATCCCATCATCCCAAGGACAAGAACATTTCATAATTTGCTGGAGACATGATCCTTAGTAAGCTGGCTCTTGGATGTCAGTTGTGTGCACGCATCCTCTCAGGACCAAGAAGTGAGGTGAAAGGGTGATAGGATGTCTTGAGAAACCCGAGTGTTGACAGCTGTGTAACACGTACTAGCAGAAAGTGTGCCACAAACCACAAAGTGGGCCTCTTCTGCAGCCTCATGACCACAATCTTGCCTTCTGTCTGCACCTCTTCTTCCCCCTGGGCCTAGATCTAGGTTTATGGCTTTCCCCTCAGCTCTCCTCCCTGAAGACAGATGTACTGTGTAGCTTTGATCAGTTTTCACAGCAGTATGTTATGATTTCCTGAGCAGAGAATGATGATTTCAATCCAGGCTGGAGGACATGAACTCCTTACTAGAGGACATTTGCAAAGAGGAATCAAGACCTCCTACCCTCACAGGCAGTATTGGCAAATCAATCCTAAACAAAATACACTTAAGAGGCTACTGGCACCCAACAGTTCTTAGTCCTAAAGCTTTCTGAAGTCCTTTCTTATTTCCTGTTTAGAGGCAAAGAAACCCTGAGACTCCATCAATCAGAAGTGATGGAGCTTCAACTTCTAATCACTGACAAAAATCTTCTGGTCCGAAATTCACATGGCAGCCTAGTAAAACATTTTTCACTGTTGGCCTCAAGCTGAGCACTCATTTGTGCTAGGCAGACAGAAATGCAGATCAGGGAGTCCAATATTCCTCCCCAGAAAAACTGAAATAATAATCATCAACACAAAGTGCTTGAAACACCTTCTGAGGGCAAATAACCTCTAAACAAGCACATGAAAGAACTGCAATTCTGAAAACCACACACATCTAAATCTGGTTTTGTGTTTATAGGGGAAGGCAGAAATACAGATTTTTTGAGTGTCCTGGTTTCGGCTGGGACAGAGTTAAGTCTTCTTAGTAGCTGGTACAGTGCTGTGGTTTGGATTTAGTGTGAGAACAATGTTGATAACACTCTGATGTTTTAGTTGTTGCTAAGTAGCACTTAAGCCAAGGACTTTTCAGTTTCCCACGCTCCGCCAGCAAGCAGGTGTACAAGAAGCTGGGAGGGAGCATAGCTGGGGCAGCTGACCTGAACTAGCCAAAGGGGTATTCCATACCATGGAACGTCATGCCCAGTATATAAACAGGGGGGAGTTGGCCAGGAGGGGCGGATCGCGGCTCTGGCATCGGTCAGCGGGTGGTGAGCAATTCCATGGTGCATCACTGGGTTTTTTTCCCTCCCCCTCCCCCCTTTTTTTGTTATATTCCTTTTCATTACTATTATTATTATATTTCATTATTATTATTGTTAGTATTATATTTTACTTTAGTTATTAAACTGTTCTTATCTCAACCCACGAGTTTTACTTTTTTTTCCTTTCCTCCTCCTCACCCCACTGGGAGGGGGAAGGGGGAAGCGGCTGCGTGGTGCTTAGTTGCTGACTGGGGTTAAACCACGACATTGAGACTTGTTTTGCATTTACAAAATACAGAAACTAGTCTGCTGGTGATGTTCTGATGTTTTAGACTAAGTTAGTATGTTTGTGACTTGTAAAGTCAGGATTTACCTATGAACAGCAGGAAAAAGTATATTATAATGAAGCAAGGGGTTGAGTAACCAAATCTAATGTGGTATGGCAAACATGGCCTGAGGAATACTAAAAAAGGCCTAATGATCACTACTTACTCAGTGATCACAGAAAACACACACATTAGACAAGCAAAAATTGGTTGTCCATGCTATGGCCCAGTCTGAGCACTCTTAGCAAAGAGTGAAAGCAGTAGACAATACTCGGCTGTGTTCCCACAGAAGCTTTATTGAGTATGTAGATACATGAGCCGTCATTTGTCTGTAAGCAGAAGGATCAGGTCTTTTCCATGGCAATTTCCTCTTTTGACATGAGTTCTAGAGAATTGGGATGAGTTGTCCTATTGCACCAAGAGAAACATACCTTGTGTTTCCAGAGGTCACTTTGCAGTGGAAATATCAGTATTCGCTTTATAGGTTCTTTTTTACATTTTCAGCTGATGATTGTAATGAAGGCAGCTTTAACCATTCAATAGAAGTCCATCTTACTGCAATAGTGACTCTACCTAGTCCTCTAGGTAGCTAATAATAGGACTCTGGAACCAGAAGAGCTATACAGCTTGATCCAAGCTCTTCTCCATTCCAGCTTGTGAAAAGGAAGCCAAACCAAGATTTTGTGCTGTAATTCATATATAGGTGATTTTTCAGATCTTTACCCCAGCAACTTTCAGAACAGTCTAGACCACTGTGTTTCTGAAGTCAAAGAAGAAAAAAAAAAAAAAAAAAAAAAAGTATTTTGGGCTGTCTTCTAGGGTAGAAGAATACAGGAGGTGTGGAACATACGGACAACACTAAGTCAAACCCTTTACCAGCCCAAATACCTCCATGACCCTACAAGAATAAAATTATTATTATAATTAAGGGCTAATTTAAGGAATGTACAGTATTTACAGCCATTAATACTACACAGAAGATACTAAATAATAGGAGAACAAAGTAAAGGGAAGTAAGGACAGAGCTAGGAGGACGTTCCCAGGCTCTTTTCTATTGTACATAACTGAGGAGTGCATCCATTTCCTCTGATACCTTGAGTAGCAAATGCCATTCAGGGCCTACCTAGATGTTCTTTTGATAACCTCTCTCCAGGGACTCTCATCTCTAGCACAAGGTTAGAGAGGTTCTATCTTGTTCCACATAAAGTCTATTGCAGCTTATAAATGGAGCTCATAGCAGCCAATGGGCCTGCCTCCCAGCTTCGCAGGAGTCAATAATGCCCTCTGTTCCCATGGATGTAGGAATTAGTCAAAAGCAGACAGTCTCCTTAAACTATGTGAACAGATCTGAGAAGAGTAGAGTGCTTTCTGTAACATTAGAACAAGCCAAATTCAGTCCTCAGGCCAGTTTACTTCAGTTCAGGTATGAGCTGAGACCAGCTAATATCTGTTCCTAAGTTTTCATCCTCAAGACCAGGAAAGCTGATATCTAGAAGGATTTTGCTCAGACTGTCATTCATGGTGTCCAGGATAAGGCCCTCCATGAGTGATCGGTTTTCAGTAAAGCCAGAGGCTGGCAGTTCAACAGATGATTGCTTAGTAGACTCATGAATAAAAGCTGGAGAGCTTGTGAGGGGGGCATGCACCATGTCACTGGATTCTGTATTGAGCAGTTCCCGCGGGGACTCAAAGAGGGGATTTTTAAGGGGTGTGCTGTTAAAACCCAGCAAGTCCTGGTTCTCCTGGAGGGGTGTGAATGGCAACTGAAGGGTTCTCACTGGACTGAAGTCCAGCTCGTGACTTCCCTTGGCTAAGGATGCAGACTTCCAGGGGTCAAGGCCCCCTAGTGGGGGGGTAGTAGTTGCTGAGACTTTACTGGGAGTGGAGGAAACTGGCAATTTGCTGAACATCTCCTTGACTGGTGTTTTAAAGGGCCCCTCTTCCCCCTGCAAGCAGCTGAGCTGCAATACATTCTCAAGAGGCTGGCCTTCCTGCAGGAAGGGGCGGTCTGCCCCTAACCGGAAAGAGTCAAAGCCATTGCTTTCTGGCAAAACAAGGACAGGCTCTTCTGAGCAAGGCAGTGCTAGGCGTTGTTTCCTTCTGGATCTGCCCATTTCCCGCCTTTCCCGCCTCTTTATAACTAACATGTCAGAAACACCCTTAGATGGTGACTTCAGTATGGTAAATTGTTTCTTCTCCTTTGTGGATGAGACTGGGAGGAACAAGCCTGGCTCTTCCTTTACCATTAGGGTTGAGGCAAACGGGGACAGCCAGTCATCCAGTTGAGAGCCTTCTTCCTCCTTTATACAGACGCTCTCAGGGAAAGAAGCTGATTCCTCATCAGGCTGGGAGCTCTCCTTCAGGGAATGGGTTGGGGAAAATAAACCTTCATCACATTGACTCTCCTCCTTGACAGTAGCCATGGGTAAAGAGGATGACTCTTCTGTAGAGAGTGACATCTACAAAGAAACACAAGTGATATGCAGTCAGTAAGCAAGGATATAAGCCACCCAAAATCCAAATGATAGTGGAAGGAAGAAAAGAAAGATTGGCACTTAAGGACAGCAGAACAGGTAAGAGGAGGATCTTCAGAAAACAGTAACTATAATGAGAGAGAGAGATTGATCTCTGTGCAAAGTTGATACAAAGAAGCCTACAGATCACATGGGAAGGATTTTAGCTAAGTGACTGGAAGTCATGCCCTTCAGAGCACCTCTACTACGAGGAACTTCTAGTACAGGCAGAAGGAGAGCCAAATATCTCTGGAAAAGTGTAACCCCTTTGATTCCTCCTTACACTATCTACATGTGAAATAACAAAATGAATGAGGACAGCTTTCCCAGAAATCAAGGAAAAAGAAAAGAAAAAATTTGAGGTTATTGAAAGAAAAAGAGCACAGGGGAAAGATAAATCATAGCAAGAGAGAACATAAAGCAGCAGGCACACAAAGGAAAATAGGATTATGGTTAGACTGGATGGAAGAAGTTAAAGCTTTCCAATGTCTAAGCATCCAAGAGCAGTCAGTGAGATGCCATGAGAAAGACCTGTTTAATAGCTGTTTTGCTTGAGCCCAGAATAACTGGGAACTCCACAGAATTAGCAAACAGCAGGTAATGAAAGCCTCTGGGAAGAGACTACATGCAAATAAATGCTCTTTCAGAAGAAGTTCCCTATGTTATGTGTCTCTTCAGAGCTATCAAAAATCTGAATGTTTTAGGGGCAGAACAAAGCCATTTCTCCCATTCTTACTTCTTCACATCCAAGCAGTAGGGAAAAATTGTCTTGACCAATCCATAGAGCCGCCTCCTCTAGTGAATTATAGTAACATCCTTATAGCAAGTCAACTAGCAGGTAATAGTCACCCTAGAGACAGAAAAGGACAGCAAGGATTGTCACTGGCTAGCTCCTTAATATAAGCTTAGAGTTTCAGAGCACCTAGTAAAGATGCACAAAGGAACCATATGAAGAACAGGGTCCATAGAAGGCAAGAGCTATAGAAAAGAAAAAAGAAAAAACCCAACCAACCAATCAAAAAACCCCAAACAACAAAAAAACCCACCATCACCCTCAAAAGAACCAAACAAAAAAACCCTCAGAAAACAAGAAACAAGAAACCAACCTTTGGAGCAATGCGCACACGCTTATTGCTCCGGAAAGTCTCTGAGCTGTTGAGGGATGCTGCCTGTGCCATGGATAGAGGAACCTTCACAGAAGGCTGCAAGACAAGAGGCTGACTCAAAGGAAACTGGATTGGAACCAGGTAGGAGTTGATGCGAGGAAGCAAAGGCTTCATCTTTCGGCCTGGAAGGGAAAAGAATGGACTCACTAGTCTCTTGCCCTTCCTCTACTACCTCTTGAAACCCAGGCAATCTAACAGGAAGAACTTCTAAATACCCCAAAAATAAATGTCTGATCAGAGATAGGCTCCCCTGCCTTCTCTGCTAATTTTGAGGATACAAATCCCAAGCCAGAAGGCCTGATCAACAAGAAAAATAGTCCTTCATACAGATCCTAGCCCTCAAGTTGGGGCAAGCTCTGCTCTCACTCCATTTGAATACCCAATCCCCTCCATCTCCCCATCACATCCTCTCTCAGACACAGCAACACTGCCTTCAGCTCCAAACCTGACAGTATGAAGCCTAAAAGCTGGCAAATCTGGATAACAATTTCTACTTTTATTCCTAAAAGAATCTGGGAGAGTGCCCCAGATTTATGGGACTGATTCTCTTTGGCCTAGGCTGATGTAGACACTTACGTGCATTCTGGGGTTCAGTTTTGCTGCTGCTGTTGCTTCCCATGTTCTTCTGGGGATCTGGAAGATGTCTCTTTTGCTGCTGCAGTCATTATGAAACAAGAAAGAGGAGAAGGAGAAAAGAAAGAGATTTAAAGAGAAGAATCCATCTTTATTCTGCTGCCTCATTCAGAACTGCAAATTCAGAAGCCTGTGCTGCGCTAATACAGAGGGAGCAGCTGTGAGCACCCAGCACTCGTGCCAGCTCTATCTCTGTGCCACTTGCTGTTTTGCAGCCATGCCATCTCATAGCCAGCTGCCAACCAAAAGCTGTGTAGAAAAAGAGATGGCATGACAGAGCTGCTCCGGCTGCGGACTCTACTGCAGAAGTGACCTGGTTTCGGTGTCCTCAGTGCCTGAGGAAAGGTGAATAGGATAGCTTTATTGTATATTGGATCTCTATACAAACCATAGACCACATAGATGTTCAAGTGGAGTAGCAGAGGCAACAGAGGAATCAGAAGTCTAAGCAGATGGAAAGAAGGCCAGGGCTGTAGCCGTGACAGAAAAGTGTTTGACTGGCTGCTTGCAAATCTGTCGTTGTTAAAACTGCTGAATGCAAGAGAGACAGCAAACAGGTTCATCCTTCTGAGAGTCACAATGCAGCTGGGTTCCAAAATGAAAAAGGAGCACAGAGAGATCCTATTGTCTCTGGATCTGAGCCCCAGAACAGACTGGGACTGCTGCCATGTAGATGAGGATTTTACCAGAAATCTCTGTCTGGGCTTGTTCTCTGAAGCCTGTTGGTGCCCATTGCAGCCTGCTTCAGCAGTACACTTCTAGTTGCTCAAAGCCGTACAGCTCTACCAGCTGTAGAGAGCATATCATCTGAAGGCAATTAACCTTTGGCTCAACTCCCTTCTCCAAAAAGGGTGTGCATGGAGCTGTATGACTAGGTGCAGCAGTGACCCAGTCCCCCTCCCCGAGCTTCTTGTCATTTCCTTCAGTGACTGGCAAGAGGAGAATGGAAGCCCAAGCCCCGAGCCAGAGGGCAAGTCTTACTGATTCAGACTGCTCAGGCGATGTTGGTGACCCCAAGTCCGGCGGCTGGTGGCAGCAAGGCGTTGAGAGGGAGAAAAATAAGATGAAGTTATCAACCAAAGGGGGAACAAATGGGACATTTTAAACTTGTATAATCTGAGCAAACAAGAGTCAATCTGCCCACCCACTACAGAAAACACAGAATCTAAACACACCTATACCAGACTCACAAGCTCTGTTTCTCCCACAAAACGGTACTTCCGAAAATACCTAGCTGGGATAGGCAATTCCATCCTGACTGTCTAATCAAACAGCATAGGAACTCCTGGTTGACTTCAGTGGAAAGCTTCTCACTAGCAATTTCATTCAGGCCCATGGAAAGAAGTTGAACAAGCTCACTATTACATTTGGCACACCACCTGAAGAATAAACACATCCCACAGAAGCTCCAGTTCATATGCACAGCCACAGCACCTTTTCTTTCAAATACAGAGCTTGTCTATTTGTCAAGAGAAGTGACTGAATCCAGCTTCTACAAAAAGGCTGATGTCAAAGCAGCTTAACCTTCCTGTTAAAATAAAGTGTATCTGGCTAGTGTGGCATTTAGGAACTGGATAGCCTGTCCCATTTTCTTTGCATGAGGCACTCACCTTAAATACCTGGTCCAATGTTAGGCAACGGTTTGCATCAGGGTGAATAGTCCAGAATGAGATTTTACCATTAGCAGACGTCTCACGGACAAACATATCATGAAGGGACAGGTTGTGCCGAATGGAGTTCTGGGGAGAAAGGAGTAAGGGGGGAGATTGAAAAGCACAGCAAGGCCTGCCTCAGACATGACTGCCCTGGCAGAGGGATTACATTCCAAAGTGTAGACAACATAGACCTTCACATTCACTGCATACCCAGCCAACTCTCTCATCGGTCTCTTATTCTATCTACTCTTGAGATCCCTGTTCTTACTCCAGCAATCAAACATCCCATCATCTTGCCTAAGTGGAATGAGAAAAGGGATACAAGAAGTGGAACAGGGAACATCTGGAATGAGAGGGTATTTGGAGTGTGGTGTTTAAATTAATTTCCATCTTGCTCTGCAGGCTGGGGAACAACTTTTCATTTTCATCCAGGCGGCTTATAATATCACCCTGTGGCCCACAGCAACTTGAGGGCCTGCTTGTTACCTTCCAGCCTGGCTTAGCCACGTGTTTAAAATATGGGAAATGATCCTCAATCCAGGTATAGATGTCCTTCAGAGTCATACGCTTCTTCTCAGTGCTGTTGATGGCAAACTGGATCATGGCCATGTAGGAGTAAGGAGGTCGTTCTGATACTGAATCCTGCCATGAGGAGGAGGCGGCAGTGGTAGGAATAGCAGCAGCAGCAGCAGAATCTTCTTCAATCTGAGAGACAGAAAGAATGATACATGAGCGCTCACAAAGTTGACAAGAAGGGCCATGGAACATCCCTGGATCCTCCAGGTTCTGCTACTCAAATCAGTAAGGGCCAAACTCGGGTTACTTAGGGATGGTGAAGTCTAGTTCTTGCAAGTCTTCTGATCCACTGGATTACTTCCCTAACAAAAGTTTTGCTACATTTTCTGTTGTCTTCTCCTACTTACCTTGATTCTTTCCCGCAGAGGCGTCTGGTTCTCTTTCTCCATGTCTTGCTTCACAGAACAGGGACTTAGCCCATCAGATCTCATCTTCCCCAGCCACTGGATGTTTGTTAGACTGTTGTCCAACACAGAGCTCATTGTCTCGCCACTGCCTGTTGGGATAACAAGCCCATAGCTCTACTTGCTCACAAGTAACCCTCTTCCCCCTTCACCTCAAGTGCCAAAAGGAAGGCACTAGTCACACTTCTAAACGAGGTATCCCTGTCTCAAGGGGACAAGATATTGCAATGCTAACATTTCTTGTGGAAGGAATTCAACCTTGAATTCCTGATTTCATGTGAATCTGCCCAATTTCTGAAAAAAGTTGCAGCCTTAAAAACAAACATTCAAACCAGACTATTGCTCTCAACCAAAACAGGACAATGTTGATCCAGTACTTCAAGAATTCAAGTATTTTTAGCTAAAGGAGAGTAAGCAGAGGCCAAGAAAACTGGTGACAAACTCCAACTGAAAGATGTAGCACAATACCCAAGTCAGAAGCTC
The DNA here is from genome assembly GCF_018139145.2 of Gymnogyps californianus. Taxonomy (NCBI): domain Eukaryota; kingdom Metazoa; phylum Chordata; class Aves; order Accipitriformes; family Cathartidae; genus Gymnogyps; species Gymnogyps californianus. The sequence continues at coordinate 134,050,921 of NC_059471.1, read as the reverse complement.
AGATGTCTCCAGGTTTTTGAACTGCAGCAATAAAAACTAACAAAGTTTTGTTATTTCTGGTGAGGTTCGCTGTAGCAATGCAGCTATTGCAGCTGTCTATGGGTTCCTGTCAGACAATGCTATACTGTGGGATAAGATTTACTACAGCCCAAAAGCTACATAGCTATTTTAAGTTGCAAATACAAATTTGATCTGAGCAGTGTTTCAAAGTAAAATCCATCCCCCTTCTAACATTTATTCAGCAGCTTCATGAGACAGCCAAGGAGGAAACAGACTTGCCACTTAGTTATTAAAGGATGGGAATAATCTCTTTTTCAAAGCTCTAGGCCCATATGTTTTGTCACTGACTAGGGTATTCTACGTTAGTCTTGAATTCAGCCATAACCCTTTTGCTAAATGAAACTTAGTCTTTTGTTCTTCTAGACTTGATTTCCTCAAGCCAGCCCTTCTTTTTTTCCCCAGCACTAAAATTCTGTTTTGCTATACACCTTTATATGCCATCTCTTCCACCAAAAATATATCCACTAAGATCCTTCAGACTTCACTACATATGCATAGCTATGTAGATTATTAGAATCAAAGCCATAGCTATTTTGTAATTAACAAAATAGTTTTCATTACTGCATACTGAGATCCAAGCACTACAGTCATTGGCCCACTTCACATCTCTTTGTCTGTCAGGACAAAAAAAAGGGTAAAGGTTACATACCTTTGCTCTCTTGTTCCTGTCCAGCCACAGAGTCAATCCCTGAATGCCAGAGCATTGTCCCTCCTGCAAGACCAGGTGCCTGTGTAACATTCTTCTCTCTTTCTTGACCATCTGCAGCCTTGGTTGCTGCACTGGGTTTCTTCTCTGATGGGAGATGCTGTGATGGTGTTGGACCTGCTGAACGGGAGGTGCCCCCACTGCTAATGAGAATGAACTTGTTGGGCCCATTGTTGCCACATTCTTTTCCTTTTGCTGTCAGTGCCTCTATGATGCTCTGGATATCAGCATTTGCAGGGATGGCCACCACTTGCGTGTTGGGCATGGTAGGATGGTCAATTATCTTTATTCCTGCTGGGAATTTCTGCAGGCCACGGTCCATTTTGTCTCTGGGTTGGCTGTTGTGTTGGTCCTCCTGGCTGTGCTCTTGCTTAGGAGTCTTTTCATCCTGACCACTGTTCTCATCTCTTCTTGAGGTACTGGATGCATCCTTCTGTGGGAGGGTCAGTTTCCGTCTTTTGAGAATTAAGGGCCTGCGAGGGCTGGTCCTCATTATTGATCTATACAATCACTCTCCATTGAAAAGGACAAGAAAAAATCCTGCAAAACAAAAGATGCAACATAAGAGTGCAGAGGGCAGGAACAGCCAGGAAAAGTGCAGCAAATCACCACAGGCCTCCCACAGAGCACACATTCTCAGCAATTGCTACAAAGCTAAAAACAAGGAAGGAAAATAAAAAATGAAAGCATTTAATAAGGTTGACGACTCTATTGTAAAATAGTACTGTACCTCCTTTATCCACACCTTGTGTAAGCAGGACAGGAGAGATATTGGCAGAGTAGATAATTTGCATCACAAATTGGGAGCCACAGAGTACATAATAATGAGGAAAGTATCTGTATGTGCTTTACAGAAAGGGAGACTAAGACTTATCTGTAAAGTGACTTGACCAGCATCAGCCAGCAAGCTGGAGGGGAGAGAAGCTAGAACATAGAAATAGCAGTCCTGATTCTTATATCTCATTGCTGTAACCAGCAGATCATACAACCTGAGAGAAAAGGGAATTTAATAGATGGTTTAAGATCTGGGAAGCAGAGATTGTCCCAAACACTAAAAAGGCACACAATAAATGCAGCAGAAGTTAGGTGTTTTAAAATAAATGTAAAGTAAATGCTTTAGTCATTCCTTCTGTAGATTTGTCAAGAACCAGATAAATTCATCATTGGGCAGCATACAATTTAAACGTCAAACTTTTGGACAATAAACAATTTAGATTATAAAGCAGAAAGCAGAGGAGATAAAATTCAGAGATACTGCCTTCAGGGTAAGATGCAGTGTGTCCCTTCTGAGAACACCACTTAGAAATTCAAGAATTAGGCGGAGGCTGTCTCTTGCAGCAAACTATATCAGCACAAAAATAGACAAATTGTACTTCTTGTTTATCATTAGGGATGGCAGGCAGAATAGAAACAAATAACAAAAAAAAGAGGCCTTTTGCATCAGTAGATTTGACTGGGCCAGCTAGTAAACAAGAAAGTTCTCAGTAGGAATCACCTACACAGACGCAAACCGGAAAGAGTCTGGCAGATACAAAACTGAGTTGATGCCCTACGTGCAGGGAGCTGACAGCCCTGCGATCAGGGGCTGCACAGCAGCCAGAGGCCACCAATAGAAATGTTCAGCATTACACACGGGTTGTAGCACCCAGGCACACACATGGCCCTTTGCGATCTGCTCCACTCTCTTAAAGAGAGATCCCCGTAAGACAACGACAAAAGAGTAACCTTTATCCAGCCTCCAAAAGGTTGCATTCCCTACAGGAGCGGGCCACTTCCTAAGAAGGCCTCGAGCTCCTACCACCAGTATAGCCTCAGGAGCAACCCTGTATGCCCACGGCCCCGGGGGTGGTAAGGACAGGAGCGCTAAAGGGCTCCTAGCTCCTTCTTGACCCACCCCAGCCCCAGCCCTGCCGCGCTCGTCGGTAAGTCCGGCTGCTTCCCCAGGACCCCTCCGCCCCGGGCCTAGACGTTTCCCTCTCCCAGCCGCCCTACGCTCTTAGCGCGGCTCTCACGGGGTTGCCGGCCCCTGCCTCCAGCCGCCGCGGGGAGACACCGGGGTAGCGGGACGCGACAGCGGGGGCGGGTGCCGGGCGCAGGTCGCGACTCACCACCTCCCCGGCCAGGCAGGGGGTATGGAGGGAGGCGGCAACTCCGACGCTTCCGGGCTCCGCCACCGCTTGCAGCAGAGATCGTTTCCCGGTTTGAATTTGGCGCCCGGCGACTCGTTGGCATCACGTGCCAGCCTGGGCCAATGAGATGTAGCAGGGGCGGGCCGGATCGGGCCAATCGGCTGCAGCGGCGGGGATACGGATGTGCCGGTAGCCCGTGAAGGGTTGGGGCTGCTTGGGCGCGGATAGGGCTGCGCCGGTCCCGGTCCCGGTCCCGGTCCCGGTCCCGGTCCCGGTCCCGGTCCCGGTCCCGGTCCCGGTCGCTCAGCTGGCGCTTGAGGCGCCGGCTCTGTCCCAGGAGAGCCACCCCCACCCCGGCAGGGGCAGCCGTGGGAGTTTCCCTCAGCCGCGCCGCCTCGGGCTGGGAGCTCTGCCGTGTGCCCGGGCACCGGCCGCTGGGCAGGCACCCGTGGCGCGGATTGCTGGCCTCGGGTAATCCCTCGTGAAGAGCCTCGGAGTTTCACCGTTTAACGGGTGTTACAGCTGTATCTGGCTAGGGGGGCTCGCAGGACTCCCTGAGGAGGCTGCCCGTTTGGTAAGCAGTCAGGCTGTTGCAGTCTTACGCATTTGGTAAGCGAATGCATTTCTCAGAAAATATTCTCTTTAAAATTCCTTGTCTGTGCTAATCTGTATTTGAATGGAAAACTAAATCCAATGTCATTTCAATTACAACTTATTCACGACATTAAAAAAAAAAAAGCAAGATATGTAGAATACAGGAGGGAAATATCAAGTATGTTCTGTATTTAAAAACTTAAAAATTCCTGAAATGAAAAAGTATAGGTAGTTAGCAACTAGAAAGGGAAAGACTTCTGGCTATCTCGGCCCTACAATATATCTTGGCATTACAAATCAGTTTTATGGATTAAATTGGAACAAGAAACCAAGTTTTTCTGACTTTCAGTTCCTAAACCATTCTTTGTCTGTGACTAGACTAGATATTGAACTCGTGAAGAAATTATTTCTTTAAATTTTTTTGATAGCTGACTTAACATAGCTGGTTCAGTAGGTCAGCTACTCCCATTCCAATTTTTTTTTCTTCTCTCCCAGCAGTTTGAATTTCCTTAAAATTTCAGTGACCAAGCCTATTCTAAATATAGTTGGTTCTGTATTTCAGTAGTCAGGCCTTATCATAGATGGATGTCTTTCAAATTACTTCTAAAATATTTTTATGAAGAAAAATGCCTATGTGAGTTTGCCTGTCTTGTGTGTTTAAAATATGTATTTTCATAAGAAACTAATTTTTCCAGTAATCTTGAGTCTTGCCCAAAGGCCAACTCAGAATTCCTTTTGCAGCTGGGACACTTTTTTTGTTTGTGTCTCTGTCTCCCCCAATGTATTTGGCTGTCAGCTTTCATGAAGCTTTGGAGCATTTATCTATTCTGCTGTGCGTTTCTAAATCTACCTGAAATTCGACAGAAGGTTCAAAAACTACTGGTAGGAAAAAGCCTGCATAGAGATGTGTAGGCTGTACTGTTGCATAAATGTTTTACTTTTGTTAAAAACTAGATATGAGGTTTCCAAACAAGTTTGCCTTCAAGTCCATTTATTTGCCTTCTACAGATTTGAGAGCACTTTAGCATCCCCTTGGGGTGCTTTCCTCTTTCTTCAATTGGCTCTAGCAAGCATCATGAGGTTTCTAAGTGGTTTTACCGTATCTTTTGATGCCTCCGAAGAAGAAATGTACCCAGAAGGCCAGGAAGGCAGAGCTGGTATTCCTTGAGAGGCCGCGAGAGGGACCCGTCCATTGCTATGAAACTCCGCTACCTTCCGCTGAGAATCCAAGATGTGTTCCTACAAAACCTGTAGACCAGAACACCTCTGCTGCCTGGGTTGGTATAGATTATCCTTCCCACTGTGTCCCACAGAAAGGATTTGCAAGTTTCTCCCATATGTCTCAACAGAAAGCTATCTGTTGTGGATACTGAAAATTAGTAGCACAGACCTGAATTCATCATAGCTGCCTAGAGCATAAGTAAGTGCTTCTGAGTTGCTTCACATTCTAACTACAACCACTAAGGTCCTGGTTATTTGAAAGCATAAAACTGTGTGCAGTGTGTACTGATTAATATGACTATTTGTCTTCTGAAAAACTAATTCTTATCAGGAAAACGCTGCTTTCTATGGCAACTGAAAACCCTGCACATAATAAACATTAGGGGGAATTTTCTTATTGGCTTGCTGCTTGAAATAACTGCTGAACTCTAAATGTTACATGTTAAAGTACTAAGTGTTTTGTTTAAATCTGATACTGCTAAATTTAGAGAACATAGGCTTTCACTTCAGGATTATTTGTTCTAACCTGCCCTCTTTTTCATTCTGTGTGTTTTGAATAGTTTCTCTCTGTATCACTCTTCTGATGGGCTCCTTTTCTGGCCTGAAAAAATATTCTAGGGACTGCTTGCTGTTTCCTAAGATACTCCTTATATCATGTAATGTAAAGATTTTTTTTTAAGCAAACAGGTGCTGCAAAGACAGACTGTTCCTATACAACTACAGTCATCACCTAGAGGAGCTCTGTTTAAGCATTATTGCTGCTTGACACTCTGCTCTTCACAAAGCAGGCTCAGGAAGCATGGTTTCAAACCTGCATGAAACGTTCCTTTGTTCCTGGTGACCTGGAGTTATTTTTGTGATGCCTTAACGTTGAAGTAGAACATGCTCAGATTTTTCTTCTTCAGTTTTTTTTATATGCTTGAGGCAGTTAGCTCTATGGCTTCTGAAACACTCAGTAAAATAACTGCTGTGAATAAGTGTTCTTTTTGTTTGGAAGAGGTGGAAATATCCACACTGGTACTTAGTTCTTTGATTCTAAACATACAATTTGTTTGAAGCTATCAGCACTGAAACTGTTAGATATTTTTCCATTTGACAATCCTGGTAGGTTTGTAACTTCTTGAAGTGTCCTCTGCAGAGTTTCTGTCAACTTGTTTCAGTGGCAACTGATTTTTCTGCTCCTCTCTTCTTGATGTTATCTAAGTTTTTCATACCTTCTTGACTGCTAGGCTCCTGCATTGGTAAAGCTTATCCTAAATGTTCTCTGAAGCCAGGAAGTCATATCCTCCAAGTCAGTGGTTCACCTGTGTTCTTTTAAGTATGTGCCAGGATACAGTTATCAGGGAATCATTTCTCTCTTCTGCACAAAGGCTTTGCATTCTAACAGTTCAGTTGTACAGCTGACAATCCTTAATTAAATTGCACTTAGTTTTTTGAGGGGCTATGTAGTAACTTAGGAGTGCTGAAAGGGATCTGTAGTTGTTATAGCTAGAAGCCAGTTTGGTGTGCTCTAGGGAAAAGCAAATCGCAAGAAACAGAACCTGACTCTTTTTGTTGATACCCAGGAAGACAAAGAATACCGTAATAGAAGGATTTCCCGGTTTTGAGTAAGAGTCCAGAACCTTTCAAAATACAGATTGTTGAGCTTTGACCATCTTCTATAGAAAGCCCATTTTAGAAGTGGCTTTTGGGTGATCTGTTACTCCAGAACACAGAGATTAACTATGTTTTGAACTAAAGATGTTTTCGGGGAATACTGTGAAAGACATGTTAACATAATCTAAGGTGATGGAGCTAAGTGGATATCCTTTTGTCGTGGTTTAACCCCAGTCAGCAACTAAGCACCATGCAGCCGCTTCCCCCTTCCCCCTCCCAGTGGGGTGAGGAGGAAGAAAGGAAAAAAAAAGTAAAACTCGTGGGTTGAGATAAGAACAGTTTAACTAAAGTAAAATATAATACAATACTAACAATAGTAATAATGAAATATAATAATAGTAATGAAAAGGAATATAACAAAAAAGGGGGGGGGGGGAGGGAACCAAAAAAACCACCAGTGATGCACAATGCAATTGCTCACCACCCGCTGACCGATGCTCAGTTAGTTCCCGAGTCGCGATCCACACCGCCCGGCCAACTCCCCCCTGTTTATATACTGGGCATGACGTTCCATGGCATGGAATACCCCTTTGGCTAGATCAGGTCAGCTGCCCCGGCTATGCTGCCTCCCAGCTTCTTGCACACCTGCTTGCTGGCAGAGCATGGGAAACTGAAAAGTCCTTGGCTTAAGATAAGCACTACTTAGCAACAACTAAAACATCAGTGTGTTATCAACATTATTCTCACACCAAATCCAAAACACAGCACTGTACCAGCTACTAAAAAGAAAGTTAACTCTGTCCGAGCCGAAACCAGGACACCTTTAAATCATTTTGTATTGCCCTCAGATGGGATAGGTGGGGGAGTAGAATCAGGTTGGCATTCCTTTGTCTGGAGAAAATTGTTGTTTTTTCTTATTATTATGCTTTTCCCTTCAGGTGTGCCCACAATTTGAAACAACTAAGTCAGTGGTGTTGAAAGCATGCCAGAAGAAGCATCGTGGTCCTCACAAACCCCAGAATCAGGACGCCAACCACAGTTTGCCTCATGCAGGAGGAGCTTCTCAAAGAGCTATAGCCTGCAAATTTCCTCCTTTAACTTTTGAGAATCCAGAAGGATATGCAGTCCACCCCTCGGATCATCCAAATTGCTTGAGGAAGAACACACAGCGCTCTCACAGCCAGCCCAAGAAAAGGACAGCAGCAAAAGCCAACATCCAGGCGAATAGTCAGGAGAACTGTGAAGAAACACCTTTGTTACCTGCTCCCCAGCCTGTGGAGCCAGAAGTCTTTAGTTCACCAGATGTAGAGACTCCACAGGTGCCTTTCATAAGAAACTGGCGGTGCAGCAGCACTCTGCCACAAAGAAGGAGCCATGCCTGGCATCCAGAAAAAGAGCTGGCATTCGGTATTGACCCCTGTGGGACAGGGGAGTCAGCAGCAGTACTGGTTACAGATACTCCTGAGCATGAGTATGGAGTAAAGGTTACTTGGAGGCAGCGGCCTCATCTAATGAAATACCTGCGGGAGAGAGGGAAGCTGAGTGCTGCCGATGTACTGGTGAAGGCAAACCCCGAGCTCTCAAGGACACAGGCCAACATCTGACTTGGTCGGAGCAGTAATTTTGTTATGTGCAAAGACGTGTCCAAATAGAAATGCTACTTTCAAGGATGAAGAGGAGAGATGATTTAAGCCAAAGCCCTGTGCTATGGCTGGCTGATCCTCCTGAGAAACGCCGCAAAGGCGTAGGGGGTGTTTTCTTGGGGTTGGGGGTATGTTGGGCCGGGCTTCCTTGGGGAACGAGGTGGCTCTGAAAAGAGCTTTCTAATCTACGTGGCCTCTTGTAGGGGCCGTTACTCCAGCCCCCGAGGACGCGGAGGGCAGCAGCAGCCGGGCCTGTCCCCAGCCGCCCCAGGGCGCTCGGCAGCTCGCGCGCGGGAAGGGGGCGGGCCTGGGCTCCGGCCCGGCGCAAGCGGCCCTCGTCCTGCGCATGTGCGGGGTTCGTCCCTCCCCGCTGAGGGGCGCCGTGGCCAATGGGCGGGCCGCGTGCTGCGCCTTCGGCCAATGGCGCCGCGCTTCAGTACCGAGTTCTGTTGCCAAGGGTAGCGGCGAGGCCGGGGCTGGGCGCGGCGGCCTGGGCCCCATAGCAACGGCGAGGCTGGGGGATGGAGAGCGCGAGGGGCCGAGGTGGCCCCGCCGGCGGCAGGTGAGAGGGGCCCGGCGCGGTGGGCGGCGGGACCGCGCGAGTGCACGGCCCGGGCCCCGCGGTGCTACGGGGCTGTCTAAGGCCCGGCCCCGCACCTCGATGAGGGCGGCCCGGTGTGGCGTTTCTCGGTCCGGTTCCACCTTCCGACGGGCGGGCGCGGTTTCGGGGAGGCGACCTCTCCGGGAGCAAAACGACCTGGGCCGGGGCTGCTCGGCGCTGCGCGCAGCTCTGCCTCGCATCAGAAGCAGCGCCGCCGGCCGCGGAGCGCCTGGTGCCGGCTTGAGCGGCCGCAGCGGGGCCTGGGCGGGCAGAGCTGCAGGCGTCTGTGTGCCGTCACCGCAGCTGTTAACGGCGACGCGCGCGTGGGGCGGCACGCCGCGGGGCGAGTACCCGCATGGTAACGTCGCGCTGCTCGGCTGGGTGTTGTGGCGACGGCTGCCTTGATAACGTCCACTTCCAGCAGGCGCGCAACAGCTCTATAAAACCCAGCTGTATCTTACGATGTGCTTAACTCTTCAATGTTATAAACTCTTCAATGTTATATGTTATGCATCATGTAAATACTTGTAGATTAAACGGGTTTTGTGAGGTCTTGGTCCACTCTGCTTGTTTCTAGGTGTTGCTGTGAAGCATTTTTGCAGCGTTATTCTGTTCTTCCGTTCCCAGTGACGCTCTTGGGGTATATGGTAACATGCTCTGGATGCCATTGCAAGAAAAAGAGAGGAATAACTGAAAGGAACTTAACTGATGTGATAGGAAAAACAACTGTGAACTTCAGAGAAGAGATTTTGGAAAGAGATTATGCCTGTGGCACTTGAATAGCTTAAAACCGAAATTATTTGAAATTAAATGTGACGATACAGGCAGGCAGTGAAAATGGGTTTTGACAGAATTAGTGTGATTGTGAAAACACAGGAAAAAAATATCTTTTGTGCCTCTGATGTTTGGATTGGGGAAACGAAAAGCAAACAAAGAGAGAAACCTAAACTTCTAATAGTTGAATTAAAATGAACACAGTGTAGAAAAGAAACAGTATTTATTTATGACATACACACAGTAATTTTAGTTGAGGGTGAAAAGACGCAATAGAGTTAGAAGGCGTCCCATAATCGCTTGGGTCCACCAAATATGCTGTGAAACATTAGAAGATGACTATACAGACTTTAAAGGCTGAGGTTTGTATACCAGTTCTGGAAACAATTTTTGAAAAACTGATGACCAGATACACATAAATTTCCTTGCATGGATATTAGACATTTAAGTTTGACAGAGTTGAAGCTACAGGAAATGATGCTGCTTTTCTGATAACGATTGTACTAGTATAATTTCTTTCTGCTAAGAAACTTGTTCTGCATACTTTTATGGATGTTTCACAGAAATAGCCTAACAATAATGGCAGTTCATGTGATAGCTGCTTCCCTCCCACCTCCAGTTTATTAAACAAACAATCAGTTTCCTTAATTTTCTTAGTCTCCATGGTTAAAGTAAGAAAACTAGAATACATGAACCTAAATAAAAGTATGTGGTTTTTAAATAGATCCTTAAAGCCTATTATTTTGAGGGGTCTGACTCTGAACTTAGAATGTTCAGCAGCACTATAATAAATTGCAGAAAGACAAAAGACTGTATTCTTAAGAAGGATCTTCTTTTCCTGAGAAGAGAATAATAAAATTATCCATAAATCACTAATTTAGTCATTAGAACTCTTGTTTGGTAAACTAATTGTCAGTTGTCCAAACAGTGGTTTGTATAGAAAAAGTAAATGTGATACATAATAACTGGCAGTTCATAGTAATGAAGATACTACCTGTAAAGTTTAAAAAAGCTGTACCTGAGAACCAGTTGGCAGCTTTTTTTTTTGCCTTTTTTTTTTTCCTGAGGTGAAATACCTTTACTATTGAGCAATATGTAAAATACACATTAAAATATAAAAAGTATTTTATTTCTGGTGGACAGAGGTGAAAGGAACAAGTCAAAAATAAATGCGTATAGTTTTGTAAATGTGCTGTGGGATACTTGAGGATGGATAGACAGCTGAGATCTTGGCTTTAGGCCATCTCTGAAACAGGCTGTCCCTTGAAACTATGGTGTTATGTTGACCTATCTTCCATTTGAGGTGGCTGCAACTGAAATTGCTCAAGTTCATTTTAAACTCTGATTAACTTTCAGGTGGACATGGCACAACTGTCTTAATGCTTCAGAAAATGATAAGGGTGATAGTGCTATTTCATAGTTTTGATAAGTGCTATACCTTCTCTCTTCATTTGGGAAATTCCATTTTGAGACTTAACATGAAATTAATAATGTTGAATACAGTAGAAACATTCAGACAAAAGTAATTCTAAATCATTGTAAGCTTTTAAAATATTGAGAAAGGAATTTGGTTCTTACGGTAGTATGTATTTTAGAATCTTGGAGACTGACGAACTTCACCTTTTTGTGCACGAATTATACAGTACAGGAGTACTTAAAGCTTCCCACATGCTGCCTTCCAAATGCGCTTCAGCTTCTGACTTGCAGATGTCACGTATAAAGAACATAATTTTCAAGGTGCAAAAATCTTGACTGAGTCTACAGAGACTATGAAACTGGGTGTCAAATACAGCAGTCCTTCCCATAATTTGATGCTTCTTGGGTGACCAGACATGCATGAGTTAGTTCTCAGTTCACAAATTGAAAACCACTCTGGGATACTTCCTCAGTGTCTTCAAAAGTTAATGAAGAAAAAAGGCCTATTGTCAATAAGCTCAGTTTTCAAAAGATTATGAGCCCATGGACTGAAAAAGGTTCAAAAGTCATTTCATATATTGTTGTCCAGCCAAAAGCCCTTTCCATATTTGAAAAACCTTAGTGTAGTTGAGGTTGTCAGGAATCTTGGTGGCTGTTGGGCTTGACTGTTTTGTGTAGATGCACCTTAATTATAATTTTGGGGAAAAAAGACAAAATACTTTGTTAATGATTTTAGCTATATATGTCATCCAGAGAAGACAGGCTTTTAAAAGGAAATTTAAACTTCTCTATCAGCATCTCTGTTAGTCCTTGGGTATTTTTATTTGGCCACGGGTGACCTTCTTGAAATTAACAAGCACTGTTTTGTAAATTCCAGGATTTATAATTCTGCAAATCTTATCCTTAGATAAAAGAGAATTGGCTTAATATCCTGTTTGCTTCATCCCTTTCAAGTCTGAACATTATAACCAAGAAATCTGTCCAAAATGACATAAATCTGTAAATATTTTATAAATGTGGTTAAGATGTACTGCTAGGAGTACAGTTTTGAAAGAAAAGAAGACCTTTGCGATTGCAATTTGATGCTGCTGCTGTCAGTGGGAATGAAGGAGGAGTCACCTCACTTCCTGTGATGTAGACAGCAGTGGCAAGAGAGAAAACGTAGCAACACTGTTACACCTGTCACTAAAATTTCCAAATACAACTTGAAATGCACTTGATAACTGCAATTGTAGGAACAATGAAAGAGTTGTCTTAAAGTTGAACCTTGTTTGAATTGTCTTTTCAGTTTCTAATAAGTTCTTCTCCCATTTCTTACAATTTAGAACTTAGGTTACTGATGACCCATCTTTATAGAGACAACCATTATTTTTCTCTTCTCCTGCCTTTTTTTTTTTCCTTTTTAACCACTGTTGGTATGGCATCTGTAGGAGGGACAAGTGCCCTGATTTCAACATAATTATGACTTCGTATGTGTGAAAGCTTTCTACAACCAGACTTGCACTGGGATAGCTCCAGACTCTTGTTTTGTCACTGAGGCACAGTTGAGTGATTTCCAAAATAAAACTGTTGATTGTGTTGTAATTGGGTCATGGGATGAATTCTCTTCTAAGTGGATTTGCTGATATGCCTAGAGCTGTTGTCTTAGACTACTGCAAAAACATTTACCCTTACTCCTAGTGTTATTTAAAACATATATTCTGTGGGATGTTAGAACTTTAACTGCCTGTATTATTGTTATAGAAGTCTGTGGTCACTTCTGCACTCCTTTCCCATTTAGCATTCTTATGTGAAATCTGAGGCAAAAAAAGAACAAGAATCTAAGTCTGGCAGCGGTATCTTGCTGAGTCACCTAGTGTGGGATGGAAATTAAATTTTGCTGTTTCTCTTTAATGGCTTCCCCTTTAAATATTTTAAAAATAAAAAAACTGGACTGTGACTAAAAGTCCACAATCAGTTCTAGAGTGTCAGTTCAGAAAATTTCATTTATGTTTCTTCCTCCATTTTTAGTTTGAAAGACTACAAAACAAGTGCAATTTGTGGCATGAAGTGTGATACACTTATTTTCAGGGAACTTTGAGTTTTGTTATCTAGTCTGGGTTAAGCATACTGTGTGCTATTTAACTGCTGACTTTGTTGCTAGGAAAGAATAGCATCTGCTTTACATTTCACTGGTTTCATGTTGTAATGGGGTACGACGTCAACAAAAGTGACAGGCAAGGTTTAATAATTCACAAACAGAAGATCATAGGAGTCAGAATTCTAAGCCCCTGTGGATCTTGCTTTGCTCTTTCCTTGGGTAGAGCAATTTCTATAAATGAAATTACCTTGGGGATTTGGAGGGTGTAGCTGAGAGGACATTAAATAGAAAGCTGATGTTCTGCTTATGGAATAAATGTCTCTTTCTTTTCCTTAGCAGAAACCTAAGTTTCATTAAATTCACCTGAATAAACATGATTTTGGAAGCATAGCATTCTGCAGTTGTATTGGTGGTTAAGAGCTGAAAAGTCCTTACTCAAGGAGTCACCAGCTGTGAACTCGAAGGAATGTGCCTAGCAGGAGATTCCTTGTCTCCCTTTTCTTACAAATATTGTAATAAAACCCCAGTTTAACCCCCCCCCCCCCGTTTGCTACACACTTAAAGATAAGTTTATGTGCATGTCCTTATTCTTATGGTTGTCTTCCTCCATGCCACCCTCCCAGCATCTGTGATGGCTTTAATGGTTAATAGCCTATGTGGATTTCTGGCTTCTCTTGGCCTTCCTTCCAGGAAGAGAATACTCCTTTCACTTTAGGTATGCTGTAATGCATACCTAAACTTGAGACTTTTCTGGCTAAGGAAAACAAGAATTTACTTTCTGTTCTCCCAGTACAGTATAGTAGAGAATGACACAGGCTTTTGTTTGCATTCTTCTTTATAGTCCAGATAGAAGACCTACTGGCTTCTGTCCAGAGAGTGCTGCTTTATTTTCATTGCTCTGTTGCCTTATTCCAAGTAGGAGGAGCTAATCTTTGGTACTTGATGAGTCAGTTTTTGAGTGGTGTATGGAACATTAAGCAGTACAGTAGTCAAAATAGTTCTGAGCTCGGAATTTAACCTTTTCATGATGCTTGTGTTCCTGTTGCATTTTCTTGTAACAGCCTGTATTCTTTATTGTCATCCAGTTTGTTCTCTCAGACTGGGGCTCTAAACTATCTCCATTTATCTTGTGATCTCCAGAACCCAAACAGACAGAATCACAGAGTTATGGAGGTGGGAAGGGGCTTCTTGAGACTATCTGGTCCAACCCCACTGCTCAAGCAGGGTCAGCTGGAGCAGGTTGCACAGGATGATGTCCAGTCAGGTTTTTAGTATCTCCAAAGATGGAGACTCCACAACCTCCCTGGGCAACCTGTTCCAGTGTTTGACCACTCTCTCAGTAAAAGTTTTTTCTTGCGTTTGCATAGAATTTCATGTGGCTTAGTTTGTGTCCATTGCCTCTTGCCCTGTCAGTAGGCACTACTGGCTTCATCTCCTTTACACCCTCCCATCAGGTATTTATATACATGGATAAGATCCCCCTGAGCCTTCTCTTCTCCAGGCTGAACCATCCCAGTTCTCTCAGCCTCACCTCATGTGAAAGATACTCCAGTCCCTTAATCATCTTTGTGGCCCTTTGATGGACTTGCTCCAGTATGTCCGTATCTTTCTTGCGCCGAGGAGCCCAGAACTGGACACAGCACCTCATGTGTGGCTTCACCAGCTCTGAGCAGGGTGTCACCTCCCTCGACCTGCTGGCAATGCTTTTCCTAATGCAGCCCAGGATGCTGTTGGCCACCTTTGCCTTGAGGGTGCATTGCTGGCTCATGGTCAACTTGTTGTCCACCAAGACAGTATCAATCCATTTCTGAAAAAGGAATCTCATCAGACAGCATATGCTTTATTCTTTGTTTCACCGTAATTCAGCTTTTCTCCCACACACCCCCTTCATTTCTCAATGTTCTGTTACTTTACTAGCAAGTTCCTGTTTAATTTGCCTGACAATCTCCTGCCACATTAGTTCTTCCTGTTTCAAGGTGTGTTTGTGTAGGTATGTAATAGTGCAGAGCATATCCCATTGCATTTGTGAGATCATAAATTTATACTAGGGTTTTGTGCTTCCACAGATACCGTTTTGAAACTGAAGATAGGGGTGATTCTTCTGAGTCATTGTTTCACCTTGCCTACACCATTTCATTTTACCTTACAAAATCACTAGAGTGAGTACTGTAAAGAAAAGAGAAGTTTGTGTCTCCTGTACTGATAAATACTCTTTTCTGCATTAACTTAGCTGCAGTCAGTCAGTGCTAGACTGCATCATTATTTACCTAATTACATTTGGCATGTGAACAGTCACCCCAAAAAGGATGCATTTTCAAAGGAACTCCTTTAGGCTAAATGTAGTGTGTTCTTGCTGAGCTGTTTTAACCTGAACAGCCTGTTACTTTCAGGTACACTTCACTTACTGTTAGGGCATTGTGCATTTAATGGCATTATTGCATTATGCAAGTATGGAGAACATGGTGCTGCAAGGATAGGTTTGGATTAAATTCACTGCTTTCTTGGTTTTAGCCAACAAAAATAATTATTAACCTGTTCATGTTTTATAACAAAAGATTTTTGTGTAGCACGTGTATCTCATTGTTTTTTCTTGAATTCCTTTCTTCAGCACGGTATTCCTATTGCTCTGAGTTGTTGGGGCAGCTGTTTTGCCACAATAAAGGCAAAACATATCCATATATATATACACACAAAGAATACATATATATATATATGTTCTTCAGAGTGCCAGCCTTTTTGGTTTTGGGGGGGGGGTGTGTGTTTGGTTTGGGTGTTTTTGGCATGCTTCTAGTCCATGTGACTTTAAAGAAAAGTACCGGATAATTCCACAGTGAATTTCCATTTTTAAACTCAGAGGTAGGTAGAAGCCGAAGTTTTAAAGGACGAACTTGCCTTTGTGTTTCTTTAGGATCTTCTTTAGTAAGTTGTAAGTCGTTCAGTTAGTTGCTACGAGTTATTGGCAGGAACATGCAGTGCCTAGAGGATTCAGGTGTATTTTAAAGTGGAGTAGGACATACAGATCTAGATGCTTGTCTTTCTGCTCCCCTACCCCACCCTGGTCTGGCAGTTGACTTTATTGTTCTTATTAGTTCATTTTATACTGCTTTTCAAATATTCTAAGTCTTACTCAATCTATATCATGTGGGACATAATTTGTGTATTAAAGCATATCCAAGACAGACTTTATTCACAATAATATATTCACTCATTCAGAATTGTTTCCAAAATTAAGTGTTCACTGCTGCCATGTCATTGTTCCCATAATATGTTCAGTGGGTGAAAAACTTGCCAAACAAATTTTGTGAAACCTTTCTCAAAACTATGCTATTGGCATGAGAAATCTGTGCATGTTTCTTTGGGGGGGCGGAATCAAAGGTAAAACTGATTTCACTGGAGAAAGGATTCTTTTTGTAAAAAAGCCAGAGAGAGGCTAAAACTTGCCCTTGTTGAAATATCAGCTGCTTGAAAACAACTTATAACTGAAATGTTGATGCAACCTGAGCTTTGTCACTTAGAAATGAATGTGGCATTTTATGGCTGATTGGCAGCAGATCCAGTTTACCTTGGGAGACTTACTGGTAGTTAATTTAATTATGAAGGAAAGAATATCCCATCTTTGCCAGAAACCCCCACTCTTCTGCCTTGGGGAAGGCAGAAAAATTTGATAATCCTCACTCCTATGGATGCTATGTTACGCATTTTCCCAGAAATGAACAATTACATTTGTGTCAGTTGCAAGGAAAGCAGATGGGACTCCTCCCTTTTGTGGATTGGAAGGTACATTACGGATAAATTGTGTTCCTCAACCAGTTTCCAGAGACAGTATTACAATTTTTGTTTGGAATATATCTTTTAAAAGATAAGAATCCTTCTTCAAATGATCTCTTTTCTACAGCTTCTGTTTTCCTTCATAGCTGTAGTTCAAATGAGGAGAACAATTCCCAGGAAAGTTCTTTGGAGAGTTAAGAGTGAAAACCCTTTCATACCAGCTGACTCCACGTTTCTTACTGAAGTTGGTTTTACTTGCACTTCTGCAGCTAAAAATAAAATCTAGTGGACAAAGGTATGTGCCACAAGCCACATTCTTCTCATTCCCTGATTCTTAAGTTCTGGGAGTATTGCTCAGAGACATAAATGCTGCTACCACATTAATAAACTGTCCTGCAAAGGAAAAAGGAGCTTCATGAGCTTTGTTAGACTCCTGATGGAAGCAAGCCCTCTGTAGAGTGAGAAATGGAACATAAGATACTGGGAAGTTTGGGACATTTGTGGAAGAAAATGGCGTTAGTTTATTGTGCCCTGGAGTTCCTTTAAAGGAAATAGAGCAACGGAAACAGCTAAAAATTTAAGGATCTTGATTGCTGATGTATAGGTTCATATTCCCATCAATATTGAAAGATTGTGTTTGTTAAAAGAAGGTTTTATGTGTCAGACTGATATAAAATATCAAGCTTGTTCGTAACAAGGTGCAGTAAACTCAAAATCTAGTCCACTTTAAAATGAGTGAAAAGTTTCTGCTGGACACTTTCCCTGAATCTCTCCACCAAACTATGGAGTAACCGAATTTTTAGTACCTTCCCTAGAGCTGTGCACAAACAGGTGATACTTCCTGAATTTCTCTCACCAAGAGTTCAGTGCATATACAGTGCTAATATATGCTTTAAAGAAGCTTAGAACAATTAAAACAAGCTATCTTTCCTTCTCTTGGGTCAGATTTTCTTTTAAGGTTGGGGTGGGGTCTGTTTCTGTCAGCTAGTCTGACCTTCTGCTTAAAAGAGCCCAGAGAAGTTTGCTCTTTATTTATCAAACCTGTAATTACTTGAATTGCAGAATAGCTTTAGCTATCTGGGAAACTTTTAAATCTGCAAAAACTTTTAAATCTTTATTTATCAAACCTGTAACTACTTGAATTGCAGAATAGCTTTAGCTATCTGGGAAACTTTTAAATCTGCACGGCCTTGCTACATTGCTTGTTTAGGAGGAAAAAATGAGTATTTCTTTAGTGGACATATGAGAAATATAGCTATTTTGTTGAATGCAGGAAAAACTATCATGAGTTTTTTTCCTTTGTTTAACATATTTCAAATCTGTCTTTCCAGTGAATTTTGGATCATATAGAACACTTTCTCTCTACAGGCTGCTCTTCCTGTGGCTTTTCTTGCTTCCTCTGCTTGTTGGCTCTCACTCACAGCTGCAACCAGTCAATTCCTTGCAAAGCTAGTCCATAATAAAGGCAGCCTTTTATTTGCCTCTTTACAGCTGCAACAGTCACTATATAAAGGGGACTTAATTGGTCTCTTGATATAACTTGAAAGAAGAATGCTTAGCTCTCCCATCTGGGATAACCACACCTGAAATCTGAGGTGGACCATAGCCTTACTCCATAACAGCAGTTTTTAGCATAATAATATTCAACCTTGATTAAAACCTGTTGTTTTCTGTTGAAAATCCACAGCTCCATGACATATCCCAATGGTTAATTAATCACAGTGTTAAATAAAAATTTTATTTGCAGTCTGAATTTCTTTATCTTTAGTTATGTATGACTGGATTTTGTTGTCTTCTCTCTCATCAATAGTCATTTGTGGCCTCAAATCCATGGAATACAGTGGAGTGTATTGATTAATTTTCTCTTGAATGAATTGTAGGATGCATTCAAATCTTGCTAAGAGGTACATTTTCCAGTCCTTGGTCAATTAGTTCAGCTTTCTGCTGAACCCTCTTCAGTTCTTCAGAATCCTTTCTCTTGTGTGGACCTCAGACAGAATGGGAAGACCATTTTCAGATTGGTGAATTGCTTTCCTGCCCTATTTTCTATGTTCTCCTGCTTTAATATCAGGGTTTTTCATTATTCTCAGAGTTGCATTATACTGTGAGTTTATATTTGGCTGATTCAATGGTAATTATTGCCAAGTGCTTAGAACATAACTATTTTGGGTTTTTTGAGTGTAATATATTCAGGAACACAGAGAAGTTGCAATGAAAACAAGAGTGTTAACTCTGCCTATCCATATGTATGCTTTACAACGTAGTTTGTAATTCCAAAATTGCAGTGTGTTATTGAAAAATAATAGGTCCATTCTGAAAGAACTGTCAATAGATGTAGTATGCCTTTTTTGCAGATATGAAAATAAACTGCATAAAAATGAAGCCTTAATTGCATATATGAACATCTGTTAAATAATTTGTGGTTAGTTTGATATTCTGAAAATGGTTAGGAAAGACCAAATAAACACATCTATAATAAATTTGTCATTCATATTCCTATTGCAACACTTTAATTTCTGCTTATGATATGATAACAAGGCTAATTCTGATTTCAGCAGGAATTTGAGGTGGTATCAGTTAAAAATAAAACATTTTGTTTCATGTTGGGCTATGTTGAATCTGGAAATGGATCTGTGAACCCCTTTATGTCTCGCTGTCTTCTTCCACATTCAGACATGTTGTTGTATCTTCCCAGTTGAGTGCTTTTGTTAAATAGTTGCTTTTCCACTCTCATTTTTATCCTGGATAATCGTTAGTCTTCACTTGTATGTTACATTCTGGGTCATTTTTCCTTTCTCTGTGGCATGTGTCCGTTACCCATCATGCAGCTTTAGTAGGAGAGCTAGTAGATTCTGGTAAATGGTCTTGTATAGTCTGCTCTGCTGCAGCGGCTGGCGAGAGGAAGATTGTGACAGGCTACTTGAATATTTTCAGTTCTTATTTATCAAAGGTAAATGGGTGACTGGTTTGGTCGTTGTGGGTTTTGTCCCTGTTTTGAACTGTGTTGTTGTAGCTATGGAAATGCTGCTTATTTTTCCTGTTCCTACTGGATATTTAATTCCTCTTATTGCACGTAAACCCTTCAAATAGAAAAGCATAGCAAAGAGCATAGTGGTTTTGCATGGGCATGTCCGAAGAGCACTTAGATGTACTGGTCTGTGTAGTCAGTCCATGTGAAGGAGGATTCGTGTTTGAAGCCTGCAGCTGTATTAGCACACTACTTGCATTCCTTAGTGGTGAGCTGTGGGAGTGACTCTGGCACAGCCTTTTCCTGTAAGGTCTCTAATAACACCAGCCCCGCTGTGGTGGGTAGAAAAAAGTTTGAAGTGTGTGTATGTGTGGGAAGCTCTTTTTTCTCTGGTTATTATGTTACACTTTCATGATGACCAAGTGCTGGAAGGAAGGTTGCAGAAGGAGTAAATAAAAATAGTGTAAAGTTTGGGGTTTTTTTTAGCTACTATTTACAGTGCCACAGTGCTCATGGCTTTAATCATTTCTTTTTATTTTGCTCCTTGTGTGAATCCTTGCACTTTCTAATGGGAAGGATTGATGTCTGCTTTCATTTTGTGGCCTGCTACGAGATGATTTTGGTCTGTGTTTAACAGTAAATTGTAAAAGAGAATATTCTTATTATCTTTTTGCTTTATCAAGCTCTGTGACCTGTTAGAATCTTTATGTATTTCAATCATGTTTGAGTCTTAAGCAGTTGGAGGTGAGGCATTGTGTAGTCTGTGTTATGGTCCTGTTCCAACAGTCTTCAGACTTGTCTTTTGACGTTACGTAACTTTATTCCAGTGTGGACAGAAAATAATTTAAAAATACAAAGTAAATACTTTTTATTGAGGATTTCCGCAAGGTGCATATGTGAGTCCTAATATTTCAGCATTTTGCTATCTTTCAGGTAAAAAGGAAAACCTGGAAACTTATTTCCAAAAGTGGTAGTGTTTTTATTTCTTTTTATTTTCTGAAGAAGAGACTCAAATTGTTGGGGATGCATTTTCTATTAGGAAAAGCAACAAACCCACAGCCAGTAGCTTGTATCTACACAGGACACCTTTGTAGTTCTTTTAATTATATCAGAATGTGTCCATAAATCTAATATTGATCAGAACTACATAGATTCCTTTATAACAAACTCTTGACTGCAGTTAACAAACGTCATCTATTTCTTAAGTCAGCAGACATATGAAAAGAAAAGGAATATTTCCTGCCTTCCCCCCTCCCCCTTTTTTTTGGTCATGAATATTTTAACTGGAGCTTTCAAGCATTTTTCGGACTTTGCCAAAGATGGCCTTTTCCATCACCTATGCTTTAAATAAAAAGCATGTCACATTTTAACTTTATGTTGAAGTTTCATGTGGCAACTAATGTATATCTTGCTGCACTCAGTAGATATGTCTCTACATGTTTCTTTCTTAAATTGTGGATGTTTCCAGGTGGAGAAAACTGTATTACTGTAACTGTTGCTGTGGGGACAAGCAATAGCTCTCCATCCCTCTTCAAGAAAGACAATTTTTCCAGGCCCTCCATTGCCTTTGAATCCAAGGTGCTATGTATTACTGGTCCATGTGAGGAGCAACATCAGTTTTTAGCAGCAAGGTGTCTTCAAGGTCCTAGACCTGTTATGTGATGATACTTGAAATACATTAGAAAAAAATTACAGGAATAAGGAAAACTGCAAAGTAAAAAACAATGGCAGTGGTAACTTGCTTTAAAATACCATTAGTTGGGCAGTAAGCATCAATTTTAGAGTATATAAACTGTTATATATGATGTGCATATACAAAACTTTTTTCTGCACATTTCAGCCTTCCAGAACAGGGCCTGTGTTGGCTAGGGTAGTCTGTCTGTAAGGACCTCTGATCTGTCATCTGCTTGCCTGGAAGTTGAGTCAAATGTGGATTTACTAGGGTTAAGGGGACTCTGAGCCCTTTCTCCTCTTGTCAGCTCTATGTACTGTGATCCAATTTCCATGGCATGTGTTTTGCAGAAACCCCACCCCACCTCTCTCCCTGTCTCTCTCCATCTCTCCGATTTTCCTTGTTAGGGTTATATTCAGCACTGTCTGCCAGCTTGTGACTTCACATCATTGGACATTTCTGCATACCTAGACCAGACAGAATTTCCTGTTTAAATTGAAATTTTGGCTAGCCCTGCTTTTCTGTGTGCTATCAATAAAATATATAATGTTTGTCTGTTTCCCATATTAAGTATCTTCTTCCTGATGCTTTCTCACTTCCAGAGAGGTCTTTGTCAAATATGTGTAGGAGGAAAGTGCACAACTGTGGTAGGCAGAATATGTGCTTACTTGTCAATTAACCTTTCCCCTTTGTAGGGTTAACTGATCTAAATTGCACTTTATGTAATAATTCATTATCATACAAAAGGAAATGGGAAGTCTATATGGATCACAACTTAGAACAAAAAACATATGGAATTTATCTATAAAACACTTAAATAGTGAAATAACTATTTTTTTCATCTCTGGGAATTAATATCAGGTGTTGCAAATACAGATTCTCTCAGGTATTAACAGAAGTTCTGGGAAGTCTGGCAGGAGGAGAAAATGGTGTAGGTTTGACTCCAAGACAAAACCTAAAATTCTGAGTTAATTTGGAATTGGGTATTTTACGAAGGAGCAGGGACTTGACTGAATTGGTTTGAACTGTGTTAAGCCTTCAGATATAAATTGTCTCATAGCCCACCTCAATAGTGGCTCATAATCCATCCATCAGTAATGAAGCCTTTTTTGCTTACAAAATTTTTTCAGAGCAGTTTACTAAGGCGATTAAATTACAGTTTGGTCCTATTTATGACAGAATATGAAGTATGTTTTAGTTTTTAATGCCTTGTAACTTGGTCTTCTTGTGGGACAGAAGTTATGTCTTACAGTTGTTTTAAAGTCCTGACAGTGAAGTTGTAGTCTGTGAATATCCTGTGCTCTTATAATGCAAACTATTTACTAGCAATAATTAATTTGTTTCTTTCCCTTTCCCAGCATCTTTGAGGATGAAAGCATGAAGCTACGACAGCTGAAACTAGAGAATCAGGTAAATGATAGTTCTGAAGCTGGTAAAAATAAGTATAGGAAAAAAACCATCAGCCATCTAGAGACTTGAGAAATGGGGGTGAAGTGCTTAAAATGCTTCGTCTAAACAATACAAACAAGAACTCATTGCTAACATTTTTCTTTAAGGATTTTCATGGCTTTCGTTAGTTTAAGTCAACCTTGCTATGGCTTGTAGGCTTGATTTCTTTGATACATTTATTTTTCATACATCCTCTCATTTCATTGGGATGGAGTCACCACAATGCAGGAATGAATCAAAAGAGAGGAAGACCGCAGGGAATTATCCATTTTAAGCATCAGAGGAAAAGAAAAAGTTTCCCCAAGCTATAGAAACATCTCCTTAACACTGCTGTTGAGAAATATTTCCAGCATCTTTTGACTTTTTTTGTTTCCTACAAAAAGATTTACAGCCAAGCATTTGTCGAATATTAGGTTATAGGTCTTAGTTGTTAAAGAGCTCTTTGCTGGATGCTTACATTGCCATATTCTTCAAAGCTATAAAGTATCCATCCTTAATATTCTTCCTCTGTGAAATTTTAAATGCTTATAAATAGATTAGAAGATGTGAGAATATTATGATTCTCTAGCTGTCCATTTCACATGGAGCACAAATCACTGTCTTGCATTAAATTCATCTGTGTTCAAATTAAAGTATGTTTTTTAGAAAAGCGCGCTCTCAGCTGAGGATCTTTAAATCCAGACACAACAGTCTTCAGGGAACTGTTGCAGTGGATAATAACCCTCTTTACCAGAACTTGTTCATTATTTCTAGTCTGAGTTTGCTTAGCTTTGACTTCAGAGTGAATTTGTTACCAGCTTTATCTGTGTGTATGTAGGCACTTATCTAAAACACTTCAGAGTCAAGGAGTAAAATTTATCTTTGGTCATATTTGTGGAAGCTAGGATAATCCTTTTACCTGTAGGCTATCCAGTAACACTTGTTTTTAAAAAAAAAAAACAACCAAAAACATTAAAAGTATTACTTGAAGTAATCAGTAAAAGAGCATTTAGTGCCAAATGCCACTCAGTGAGAAGTTCCAAAACTAAGGACGATCTGACTGCTTGGTGATGAACCTCAGTGTCTGTTTTAGGACTGTGGTCTTGGGTCATAAGCTGGTAGTAATCACTGGCTACTAGTGCTACGCACTGTCGTCAATGTATGCCTAGTTTCACACCTTGCAATGGGGATGCATTGCTGTTGCACCAAAACAAAGCTGCTGGGATGGGTGGAATTCCCTCAGAGCAGCTGTCAGTTGAATCATGAAGAGGTGAGTTTAAAGAATTCATACCCTTTTGCAATTTTGTTTAAGGCTTTCTTGGATTTGGTTGAGATTGCAATCATTTGCAAAACCAACAGCTAGAAAATTTCACTAAAATGTATTTTAACACACACACCCCCCCTTGCAAATGAGATTTGTTGAGAAATACTAACAGTCTCTAATTTAGGATTGTATATTTAGGTTTGAATATTAACTTTTAAAGTCTACTTTTAACTTTCACATGACTAGTACCATGCCTTCTGAAGAAATAGAGGTCAATAGGAGATCACTATCAGACATGATGGACTTATTGCTAGTTGTAGCTGATGCCCCGCTTGATTAATTTGTCCTAAACATTTATAGGAAATGCAAAATGTTTTAAACCAGCAGGATCGTGTTTAGAACCTTTGGCCATGCAAAGAATCTGGAATAAGCATTTGCCACAGCAAAGACATGTGCCTGTCATCCATCTTTATGATGGGTTTGGAAACCCTGGAATTGCAGTAAAATATTATTTATAATAATGCATGACATCAAGTTCCATCTGTGGGCCAGCTCTGCCTGCCAGAATGCTTTTATCTAGACTACTGCCTTTTCCTTGAGGAGAGAGTGTGTGGCTGCTCAGGCAGTGCTTACTTCCCCAGCAGAAGGTGTTTCCATATCTTTTGAGGCACCTGCAGCTCAAAGTGCAATGCTCCCATCTCCCTGTGGGTGGAGAGCGTGAAGCTGAAGGCATATTTCTGAATGCACCTGGTATGGTACTTACTCTTGACACGAAGTTTCATTAATGCCATCGTCACTAGCATTGTCACTGCTGCCTCAGCATGAACTAAGGAGGAGCTGGAAGAGTGGAGAGGATGTTTCAGAGCTAGGATCCATCCCGCATGGCCTACTAAGGTAGGACTATGCCAAATAGTAAGTAGTATGGTATCGCACCTTCAAGGGTGGAGTGGTTGGAACCTTACTGTATACCATCTTCCTGTTCATCACAGTTGTAGAAAGAACACTAAACTAGTTGTCTTATTAGTCTGCTATGATGTATTCATCTGACTTCTTAGCTTGTTGGAAACTCATTAGAACCAGTTGGTGGTTTGTGATCCTTTAATCCTTCTGTATCCTGATGTTATGCTTTTCTGTGGTGCAAAGAAAATGTTTCTGAAAGTATTTAATAAATGGAGTTAAAAAAATCCTGAATAAATCATGATAATCTGTATCTGTTATTTATTTAATGGATTATGTGTTCTGGTGTCCTGTTTCATGAACTATCTAAATTTTTTGTTGTAATACTACATGAATTTTTACTGTAACACAGAGCTGGAGGAAAAGGCTAGTTAGTAGATGAAATGAAACAAAATACTGTTTCCTTTTTTCTACTTTGTCTTAGTGGAATAAGTCTGAGAATACATAGTACTGAAGGTAAGGCTGCTCTGCCACCTTATGTAGAGAAAATGAACTGCTACTATCTGTCCTGTCAGTGGGCTTGTAGTTTTTTTCCATCTTAATAAGCGAAGTAGTAGAGAGAAGCCTTTTTAAAACAAATTAAATTACTATCACGTTTTGTCACTTTGATTATCCTGAAGTTCTTGCAAGAAGAAGGTCAGTCACATCTACCAGCAGTAAAGTATATGTTTCAATATAAAATGATATGATCCCGTTGGAATGGTGAGTCCTAGAAACTCTTTGATGAAACAGAATGTACTATAATAAGAAAAAATAAATTTTTAGACTGGTGAGCAGTGAAATGTTTAAAAAAAGCTCATCTAATAGAATAATCAGTTAAGTAGCTCTGAAAGTTGTTATATACTATATTGATCCCAAATTCAATTTCCCATTCTAGCAGTAGCTGTGTACTTTCTTACTGCCTTTAGGATGTGTCTGTTTTATTTTTTTCTTGTTTGTCTATTTGTCAGGTAGAGAAGCCTTGGCAACAATTTTTCTCAAATCCTTATTCTGAGTATAATGTTTTGATTCTTGTTTTCCCTCTCTCCTTTTATTTAAACTAGTAGCAATTTATAATCTATCATGAAATTTTTTACTTTTCCTCAGCATTAATTTAACAAACAAACAACACAAACCAATGTAAATTCTTCTGGAGGGTCTGACTACCTTTCTAGAAAACAAATTTTATCTGTAATTAGCATTTTCTAAGAATTTGACTTCTACTGCTTATTTTTCTTTTCTTCTTCTAGACCAATGTGATAATCTCTTTGGAATTCTATGTAATTTTTGCCCTGCAGGACAATCCTTGCAAATAATTCTGCAGTAACAAACGCTACCTGTATTGCTGTCCAATCTTCAAAGTGTAATTATGAGTTTAAATAAAAAAGATCGTTTTGGTTTGGGTTTTTTGTTGGGTTTTTTGCTTTTGTTTTTTTGGTGGTGTTTTTTTTTTTTTTTTTTTTTTTTTAGATAAATGCTTGAAAATCAGAAATAATAGAGGACCAAGGGCTGAATTGTGTTGGAATTCCTCAGGGAGAGGTTGCCTGAGAAACTAACCTCACATTAAAAAAAAAAAGACTAATAGAAGAGGAAAGAACCAACAAGAGAGAGAAAAAGCGTAACAGGAGAGGAAAGGGTTCCAAAGATGGAATGAATTGTTGGTACTGTTTATCTGATGGATCCTTGGAGACTGAAAAGAATTTGATGGAGAAAGAATTTCTATCAAGAACAACTTTCAGGGGGTGTTCAGGTACCTAAGAAGCAGGCATAGATAAACTGCATCTATGGCAAGTGTCTTGCACATTGTTTGCATAGTGGTGCATTACAGAATATTAGAATATGATTTTTCCTTCTTCTTCATGCATCGCCTAAACTTTTAAGGATTAAGTGTGGCTGTCTTTGAAATGGTGTGATGTCCCCATTTGCCTTGATTTAAGTCTAGAAGTTGTTTCTGTTCTCATTTAGTAGGAAATCATAAACATCAAATGTATATGTATCTTGGAAAAGGAATGTTTTATTTTTTAATATTTGGATTTACCATTCTTTCCTTTCAGTCCTGAATTACATGGAAAAATTTTGCAAGGTAGATCAATTTTCCTTTTACTGGATCAGTCCTATTTTAATGACTGTATTTTTTTTTTTTTTTTAACCCTCCTCCCCAGTCTTATCTCTCAACATTGGTTTCTGGGAACTATTTGTTTTGAGTTCTCCCTGTAAGATGATAGCTTTTGAGACAAAAACCTTTTCCTTTGCAAGTCTTGACTGTTTCATATTGGATTATAAATGACTGCTGAATTTGTCTATTTATGTTAAGGATTGCTGCAGTTTAGACTGGATGAAAGGAGTTAAAATTATCTGCTGATGGTCTCAGGATAGATCAGAAGATAAGCAGGTGTCCACATCACCCATCAACCACTGGTGGGGAATCAAAGGCAATGTCTCACTCCAAAGACACAGTGATATCTGTGTCTAGGATTTTTGTGAGAGATTACAAGAGTATTTCAGGTTTATTGGAGATCCTGATCAGTGACGTGTCATTGCCAACGGCTGAGGCATGGTTTCTGCCTCTCTGGATGTGGTTACTTATCCTTATTTCATGCTTTTTCTTTATTTCACAGAGAGCTCTTCTGGAGAAGAAGCAGAGGAAGAAACGTCTTGATCCCTTGATGGTACAGCCAAATCCTGAGGCAAAGCCGCGTAGGTCAAAACCCAAAGGGTGCGAGGAGCAGACTCCTTTAGTAGAAACTCCTACCCCTTTCCACAGTGATGTTATTTTACATGGTAAGTAATCAACCTGATTGCAACAATTTTCCCCAAAATGCCAGTGCATGCATTTTATGTCACAGATGGGCACCCACATTGCTGTGACAGCGGTCAAGTGATAAACAAGACTGATTACATACCTTTCTATGTACAAAAGTAGAATTGTAGTACACTATGGTTGAACAATACTGAACTGCAAAACCAAACAAAAACCTTACCTTGAATTTTGTGACAGCTGAGAATCTTCATATGCCTTTAAGTAATCTCTCCCTTGTGTTAGGCTAAGAAGAACTGTAGAAATGGGTTAGGAATTTCTATGAAGGTAGGGAGGTGCAAATCCAAAGTAAGAGAGTCTTCTGAAGCTGTAGGATAAAGAAAAGGAAATAATCCAGTAGTGACTGCCTGTACTTTTCTTCATGGTATCATGGTATATTCCATCTCAAGATTGCATATGACTGAATGATAAAGTAGACAAGAGCAAAACAGAAGTCTTACGAATACTGCATTAGGTTCTTGCTGGTTTTTACCTCATCTGTGATTTTCTGTGGGCTTCAGGGAGACAACTGAAACATGACAAACAAGCTATAGTGGTCCAGAAAGTCACAAGCACAAAGTGATATCAGAGCCAAAGGCAATAACTCAGTGGTCTCAAAACATTATAGTAAAATAGTGACCATTCTGTTAGGAGTGAAAAGAAATACAGTAGTGAGAGCCTTAAGACTTCCTTGTCACAGGGAGGAAAAAAGAGCAGCAATGAAACCCCTGCATTCCAGTGGAAGTGTCAGGAAGTAGTTTATGAGAGCCAGGATCGCATCAGCCTATCGAGAAAGTAACAGGAAACATCCTAAGGCTTTGAGATGCACGCTATTGCAGGATGTTATAATACCACCATTATATTAATAGGGAAGTAATGTGTAGAGTAGAATTTTAAAAACCCAAACCAGCGTTACCTGGTTTGAAGATCACATTTGGAACTATGTTATCCCTTGTCTTTTGAATGTTTTTCTTGTTCTCCAGATGTCTTTCAGGATCATAGGATGGGGAGGAGAGTGGTGATGTGGATGGTAGCATTTATGTGTTTAAAATCAGTTGGGAGAAAGCTTCTGTTAAAAGACACTTTTAAGTCAAAAAGAGAGTGAGAGAAAAGTTTGATATAACTTCTAAGTTAAGAAATTTCAGTAGTACTGAAACTACAAGAGAGAAAAATGAAAACTAACTCCTCCCTCTCTAGCTTCCATAGTTCTGAAGCTTCCTCAGTACAGACAAATCCTGTTAAGAAGTCATAACAGCATAAACATGTCAGAAATCTGATGACTAGATAAAGCAGTGAAGTTTTAAGAAGGAAAACAGTGGGAGAGCAAGAAATCCAAAGCTGGAACTACACTTACATATTGTGTGCTACACAAACATGTATTAAGTATTATGCCAGACCCTGACATCAAGACGTCTCCACCAATTACGAAGTGCAGTGCACAGCTGTGTTGCATATTTAAACGTGGAAATTTCATTTCTACCAAAAAGATAGAGGGCATCCATTTATAGTTTTTTCTGCCTGTGGCTGTAGATATTTTTATCAAATTGATTTGTGATGTTCACTATAGAGCACTCACTTATTGGCACAGGAGTAAACAACCTGAAGGAAAAGAAAATAGAGTAGTTGCCCATAAATAAATTGAAAGATATCAATGTGCATGACAGATACAACTCATTTTAATTGCTTAAGCCCTTGTAAAAAAGTAGATACAATCACTGTATTTATAAATGGAGAAACTGATGCCTGATACTTTTAAAGTAATAGGTGGTCTGCACCAGAGTCAGGCCTGACTCCTCCCAAGTCTTCTGACAAAAGTTGAACAAGTATAAGTCAGTGCTTTGAAGGGATGCTTGAGCAAGGGAAGATGAAAAGAAGAACCATCCTGGGATGCGTCTTTAGCTGTAAAAAATAGACTTTAGCATTCTGTTTCATTTTGGCCTGCAGGCATTGATGGACCAGCTGCTTTCCTGAAATCGGAAGTGCAAGATTTGGGGACCAAGCTCCAAACTCTGTCTGCTGGATCTTCCAAAACAGAAGACAATGCAGATCAGGAAAATGATGGAGAGGCTCTAACAGACACAGCAGGCAAGCCAGATCTGCAAGAAATATTACAGAAACGAGGTAAGAGTTGATAATGGGCAAAGGTCTTTTTCAGGGCTCTTCTACTTCTTATAATTTTTTTTTCAGTAGCATTACAAAACCTAAAAAATATGAGGAATCGTGAAACAAGTGTCTGTAGGATATTACTTTTAAATGCAGAGCTAGTAGATTCTACAGCATGTAGTAATGCAGAACTGCAGTTCCTTCTTCTGATAGTAATTGGAACATAACAGTTATGGTTTAAAGGTTTGTCAATGTGCTGTATAATTTCTGGCCTTTCCAAGGAAGTTGGTGACAAAATGCTATACTTCACATTTTGCTAAAGTTCGGGGTATTTTTATTCCAGATATATTATATCTGGACATGATGCTTGAATATTTTCACAACAGCAGAACCCTCTATAGCCAGTAAATGCCGTAATTTAACTGTTTAGGAGACTAACAGGAAAGGTGTTCTTCCTGAGTCAGACGCTGTCACAGTCAACAGTTTTAGGGTGTTATATTCAGTAGTTATACCCCATTGAGTAGTTTCGCAGTGGAGTGTCCATCTCTGTCTGCCAAGTATCTTATGTTGCTGCCAGTACCACAGGAAACCTTTTTTTTGTTGCATGCAGCCTAAGCACTTTGCAGCAAAATAATGGCTAGTGTTTAATACGGTACACAGCTTGTTTTTATTTTGCTGAGCCTGCCTCCCAGAATGTTTCCAGTACACTTTATGTATTAAGGTACTACCATATGTAGAAATACTTCCATTCAGTTGTGAGGTGCAACAGCTGCTTACCTATGGATAGCAACATTACACAAGAGTTAGGAAAGGAAGCAGGAGAGAATATCCAGAAACTTCAGGGGAAATTAGTGGAGGTAGAATATAAACAGTGAGTTTTGAAATTGGCCGGAGTACTAGGCTTAACGCCTTTCCTCTTTCCAAATGTGCGTTGGGAAGTTTACTGACAGGTTGTTAAGACTACAGTTTTCTGTTTCATCTGAGACAAAGAACTTCCAGCAGTGCCCCTTCTATGCAGTGCCATGTTGGAGCACAGTTATAATATTGGCTTTCAGAAAATAATTCAGCTTAGCAGGCTGACTGTGTTCATTTTCTGTAATGCTTTATGTGCTTTTCCATTCTACAGCCAAATTAAAGAATGGAATCACAGAACAAAACAATGCAGTTCCAAGTGGAAGGAAACACCAACCAGTGATGTGTACGGAAGCTCTTTATAAATGTCTTTATCTGGAGTTGTTTTAGTTATATACCCACAGTCATCTCTACATAACTGTGCTTAGGTTAAGATTAAATATGTAAGTCCTGGAACTACTCAGTCTGTGCTTCCATTTTAAAAATCAAATCATTAGTAGTATTCATGAGACCCGAGTTATTGCTACTGATGTAAGAATAGGAGGGGCTTTTACTGAAAAATAATCATACTCCATTTCAGTGTGTATAAAACTAAAGGGAAATGGTAAAGGATGTAAACTGTACAGAGTCCAACTTACAGGATAGGTGTCAGCATATTGATCTGGATTTCCTTTTTTCTGTTCTCTTAAGAACAAAAAAGAACATGGAGGGCTTTTTTGCGTGAAAATAGGCAAAATTAATTCAATGACAGCATATACTAAGCAATATGTTACATCATGTAATATCATGTAAAATATGTATTAATAAAAGCCTGACAGCTGCTTAATCATCTGCACAGTGACAGTTGCAAAATGTCACTAGGGGTTTGAATTACAAGGCTTGGGAAGCAATATAGCACATGAAGAAAATCGGCAGTTGAAACAACAGAAATTAATTAAAAGAGTGAATAGCTATGCAAGAGTCATATATGAATTAGTGATGCCATGAACTCATGACACCTTCTTTCAGAGGTTACCTGCTTGATCCTGTATTCTGACAGGAATTTCAGGCAGTTTGAATTTTGATGAGGAGGACACAGAAGATGAAGAAGCTAGTAAGAGACCAGCATCTCATTCATCGTATCCTGAATCTGAGAGGCCTAGTTCTGCAACCAGTGAGAAATCTTTTGCAGTAAGTGTCTTG
The DNA here is from genome assembly GCF_018139145.2 of Gymnogyps californianus. Classification (NCBI taxonomy): domain Eukaryota; kingdom Metazoa; phylum Chordata; class Aves; order Accipitriformes; family Cathartidae; genus Gymnogyps; species Gymnogyps californianus. The sequence goes on along the minus strand of NC_059471.1, from coordinate 134,019,131 downwards.
AAATCCATTTCTGATACAGGCTGGGCACATGCTTGATTTTAGTACTAACCCCTTGAGCACTGGGTTAAAATATAGTAGTTGCAACTACAGTAGCTAGCATACTAATCCCTGAATGCAGATTTGAAGGTCATGATTGTCAGGTTATCTGACGGAAGGGCCATTGAGTTAAACACAAAGACTTAGTAATGATCAGAGGAACAATGGTGGGCGGAGGAACCCAAGTAGCCTAATCAGTGAAGATGGGAACACAATGAATCAGCTACTCCTATGACCCTCAAAGGAGGCAGATTAGGCCATTGTCTCTGGTGTAAAATCCACCAAGATGACTCAGAGAAACTCTGAAATGCCATACAAACTTAAGAGGGATCACTGCCTGAAGGTTTATAGCATTTATTGTAGGATGCAAGGGAGAACAGAATTTTGGGATGGAACAGAGAATTCTGGGATTGGACAAAACTTTTTATGGGGTGTTTAGGAGAAGGGACTCAAGAGGGAAAAGAGAGGGGTCAAGGTGGATCAGGGAGTAATAAGCATGGGAAGACAGGGAGTAAAGGGAGTAAAAGGCACCAGATGCATGGAAACAGCTGCAAGACAGTGTGCTTGTCTGTCCAGGCCTTGTACCTGATTACTGCAGTGTGTCCTACCATATTCTAAAACTCCGTTTCTATTTCCTCTGTGTGTGTGTTTGTGTGTGTGAGAGATACATACATACATATGCTGACAAACTATATGCTGGACTAGCCAGTGAGTTGGAAGAGCCAGGGTGTGAGCTAGTGACCAGATAAAGGGCATAGGTTTTGGGCATGGACGCTGGACAGCCTTAGAAGTCCATGCTACTATTCAGAAGACCCATGTGAGTGTATTTGTGAGGTGACTGTGTGTATGTTGTGCTACACTAGTGGGTGTACAAGAGGTCTGGGTGTAAGCTACTTGGGAGACTGGGCTATGGGTGCCAACTGCTGGAGATATGGGGTTGGGGGGGTGCTGGTGGGGGGGAGGGGTGAGAGCCATTAGTGAATTTCAAGTCTGTGTGTGAGTCTGTGTGTGTTCACTCAGACTTCCTACTTGCTGTACCTGGGAATGGCGATAAACCAGCAACCTCATCTCCAAGGCCCAGTAAGGGAGGAATCTCCTGGGTTCTACAACCCACAGGATTCAGCTACCTCTAAGAAAAAACAACTTTAATGACCTATACCAGATTTCCATTAGAATTCCAGTTCCTTTGGTGACCATAACTTGCATCCTGACTGTACACATTGTTCTAAGGTTCTTCAGCATTTTGTTGAGATTGTTCCACCATCAGCTTACTCCATTTCTGCTACTGTTCTGAACCAACATAATCTCAGTGCTCATTTCAGTCACAAAAATCCCAGCCTGTCTTACTGCAGCATCCACCAGTCCAGCTTATGCTGCCTTATTTCCCACAGAGTGTTTGAATTTCTAAAAGCAGAGAGGCTCTTTGCTTAGAATATTTACAGTGTCTCATCCTATTTTTCCCTTCCTAGCAATTCACTCATCTCTGGTTAACAGGTACTTTTTCTCCCCTCCCCTTGGAGGGCTAGTCTTTTCTCAGAGGAAAAGTCTTCAGCCACTTTCTTCAGAGAAACACAGGTGGTCTCTCTTAACTTCCCTTTCCCAAATATCTTCTTGAGACATGAGATCTTCTGTTTCAACAGACCTTTCTTTTCTTGGGGAATACCAGAGCCTCTGATCTGATATTAATTTGCTAATATGATGGTTCTTCCCACAGGAAACAGGTGCTTCCTGTAGTCCATCCCCTCAGGCAGATGCACAGCTGGGAGAAGTAGAGAACTTGGAGGATTTTGCATTATGCCCTGCACCCCGTGGTATTACAGTCAAGTGTCGAATCACTAGAGATAAGAAGGGCATGGACCGGGGCCTCTTCCCTACTTATTACATGCATCTGGAAAGGGATGACAACAGAAAGGTATTGGAAGCAGCACACAGTATTTTGGTGTTGTGTTTTAACCCCAGCCAGCAACTAAGCACCACACAGCCACTCACTCACTCTTCCCCTCTCCCAGTGGGACGGGGAGGAGAACTGGGAAAAAAAAGTAAAACTTGTGGGTTGAGATAAGAATGGTTTAATACCTAAAGTAAAATAAAATATGATACTAACAATAAAATGTAATCATAATTGTAATGAAAAGGAATATAACAAAAAAAAAAAGAGAAAAAAAAAACAAGAAAAGACAAGTGATGCACAATGCAATTGCTCACCACCCGCTGACCGATGCCTGAGCAGTGATCTGCCCCTCCCAGCCAGCTCCCCCCAGTTTATATACTGAGCATGATGTTCTGTGGTATGGAATACCCCTTCGGCTAGTTCAGGTCAGCTGCCCCAGCTATGCTCCCTCCCAGCTTCTTGCACACCTGCTTGCTGGCAGAGCACGGGAAACTGAAAAATCCTTGACTTAAGTGCTACTTAGCAACGACTAAAACATCACTGTGTTATCAACATTATTTGCGCACTAAATCCAAACCACGCTGTACCAGCTACTAGGAAGAAAATTAACTCTATCCCAGCCGAAACCAGGACACTTTGCTATTGTACTCTTACCACAGAATATTTTTGGTGTAAGGGAGAGCTGCTGGTAAGAAACCAGAAGCTGAGGAGAGCCAGCATGCAGATGAGGACAGCTTATATTTGGCCAAGGCACTAAGGAAGGAACTGGCAGGTTTAAAAGCCATAATACAATGAAAGAAGAAATTTAAAAAGTATAAAAATGTCAAGGATAAAGAAGAGCACGGAGACTGAGCTGCTCCAGAAGAAAAGGAGGCAAGACTAGAAAGGACAGTTGCATTAAATCTAGACTGCCGAGTGAGCTGATTGGAGGAATAGGATTTCAGGGTGTGCACTTGTGGAAGACATCAAAATTGTGGAGACAGTAATAACAGCACAGAACAAAAAGGGGAATGGATGTGGGAAATGGAGAGATAACAGTTTGGATAGCAATGCCTAGCAATGCCTCTGCATTCTTACAAAGCTCCAGTCTTGATCAAAGTTTTGTATTTCCAGACATTCCTTCTTGCAGGGAGAAAACGAAAGAAGAGCAAAACGTCCAATTACCTCATATCAATTGACCCAACTGATTTATCCCGGGAAGGGGAAAGTTTCATTGGAAAACTCAGGTGAGAACCACAGATGAAAACTACACACAGGAGAGACTGGATTTTCATTTTAGTTGAGTTGGCGTTATAAATAGCAATTTGGTATCAATACAGAGAGAATGAACTCGCATCGTCCTGCTTAATGTAATCTGTATTCACCTGGGTTGGCAACCTTTCTTTCAGCGTTACCATTCACCATGGTAATTCAGAGAAAGACTTCTGGCTTGATGCTTTTCCAGGATAGGTTACGGGCTCAGTTCACCATGGGCACTTCGTGGAAGCTTCTTACTGAGCTGGCAATAGGAAAATTCAGATGGCAGGAGATGTGTGTTTTCACTGTGCTGTACAAACACCTTCAGAAGATGACAAAACTTTCCACTGATGCCTCTCTCTTTCTCTGTCTTTCCATAACCTGACATTAGGTCAAACCTCATGGGAACTAAATTTACAGTCTATGACCACGGAGTTAGCCCAGTCAAGGCACAAGGTCTAGTGGAAAAGGCTCATACGAGACAGGAGCTTGCAGCTATTTGTTATGTAAGTAGTGCCTCTCCCCTTTTGCCCCTTTCTTTTTTGTCACCTGGTTACCAGTAAACAGGGCTTACAAAATCATGCTGCCTGGCAGCATCCCTCATTTAACTTTGGAACCAACTGAGCAATTTCAACCAGATACAACAAAGGGCAGGGGCCTCAAATATAAGTTCTTACAAATTTAATGGGGGGGGGGGGGGTGGGAATATCAATGCCAGGGGAGGGAGAGAGACCCAAACTAACATCCTGATGAGCTTCTTACCTGGCCTATCGTTCGGTGTGTGGCCAGTCAGCATATCCTTTACATGGAATCAGCCTCTTGCCCAGCTGGTATCTGGTGGACACTAAAAAGGAACTGGGAGTACCCTGTGAGGTAGAGTTATTTTTTGCAGAACCAAAGGCATTTGGGTGAATAGGAAGGAGCTGGTATTATTTCAGTAGCAGCTTGTTGTTGGTAAGGATATGGTTCCAGGGGAAATTGTGATTTGCTAGCTCTGTCATAGAGATGTTTTCTTCTCCTGGTCTTGTGGATCACTTCGGTCTAGGCTTCAGACTGAGGAGGCACTTGTAGACACTCTAGAATTATGTGAGGGTTCTCACGTCACATTGTTTCATATTCCAGTCCTAAAGTTTGAGTAAAATTTGAGGTGCTTTACAGAATGATGGATAGTCAAGTAGAAGGATTTTTACTTTTATCACAGGTACAGCAGCAGAAATTTAAAGGCGCATTAGCCTACTGCAGCATGATCTTGATTTTTTTTGCTGTTGATCTTAATGGCACTTGGGAAAAAAATTGATGTGATAATTCCAGTACTAGCCTGTTTACAGAAGTATCACTGGATATTTTCTTTGTATACAGTATTCTTCAGTTCCCTGCGTAATTGTACACAGCAAGGTGTTAAAATGAGTACAGCAGATAATATAAAGTCAGCTTTTCAGATTTCTGAACTTTTATCTACAAGAAGTTCATGAAGTTTATATATGAATAAAATCAGTACCCTCATTCTCATACGTGCCCCTAGATTTTCTGAAGTGAAATAATAGAGGTTGCAACTCCAAAGACCTTTGTTCTGTGTCTGCAAAATGCACTAGCGTGTTAGGAGAAGCTGTATCACTTCTATCAATCAATTCAGTACTTCTAAAAGATTCTGGCTTTTTAATTGGTCTTTGGGAATTTTGAAGGTTATCACTGACATTGTTACAGAACACTTTAAATGGACCCTTGGATTTTGGTTGACATTATTAAATGGATGGTTTGAGAATGCCAAGACTTTTTTCCTTTGCTTTTTATACTCAATCCACTTGGAGCAGTCTCCTGCAGTACTCTGGAAAAATCAGCTTAAGATTGAAGCTTGGACAGATGCTGAATACTTTGCCTTCTGGGTCTGTTCTTAATGATTTATAAAAGAGCATGATTTGAGAGAAAATTGTAGGTATGCTCTTAAACACAAATAACAGCACCTAAAGAAGAATGTCATTCATTCTTCAGGAACATTTTAGTCTAAATGGTGATATATAGAAAACATAGACTCAGGTCAAAGATAGTTGTCTTTTATCATACTTAAGGCTTGTTCACTAGCAAGATTTTAGCACGTTTTTGCCTCAGATGCAAAAACTTATGCCTGGAAATTGCACTTGTCTGATTCCATTATAAATGTTTCATTAGGATAACAGATGCATTCTAAATTAGGTAATACTATGTATGTCTTTTAATGTAGTTCTCAAAATGGAAGAGAAAGCTATTCTCAGTGACTAAACACAGTTGCAGTTAGATAACTGCTACTAATTTGTAGGTAGAAAATCTCTAAAAACCAATATAAATGTGGATTCAAGTTCAGTTTTGCTGTCTTTCCTTCTTTGAGATGGAGTATCTCATTTACTGAAAATAATGTCTTTCCTTGTTTTTCAGGAAACCAATGTGTTAGGATTCAAGGGTCCCAGAAAAATGTCTGTGATCATTCCAGGAATGAATATGAATCATAAGCGAATTCCAATCCGTCCACGAAATGTGAGTTATGGAGTTTGGTCATGTTTCAGATTGGAGGAAGAGGTTAAAACTTTGTTGTAGAGGTCTGGGTGTTACGGACAATCACGGTTTTTAGAGCAAGGTTGGTAATACCCAGGGCTTTAGCAAGTCTCATGGAGAGTAAATACAATGTAGCCTAAAGGTGTTGATTAATTTGTTCTTGCCTTTTACCTAATTTGTAGCCTTCTGAATAGTGTATCCTTACTTGGCCTTTGGTCAGCTTAAATATTATTTACTTAGCTATTGCAATGGCTAGCGTATGTTGTTGCTGTTGCACCTACAACCCCTCCTCATGGGTGGGACCCTGTTATGCTGAGAGTTGGATGAACGCAGAACAAATCTGCTTCTCCCAGGAGCTTACATTCTTAGCCAGTATATGAATTACAACAGATAGATAATAAATAGATAAGGTGGTATGCTGGTGTAGTAGCAAGAGAGTAAATACATTTTTGATGAGGATGTTGTCAGTCTCTTTGTGGGAATCACAGCAAAGGAGGATTCTTTAAGGAGAAAGTGGGATGAGGAGAAGGATGGAGTTTTGTGGATTTCTCATACACATGGGGGACGTTATAGCTAAAAGCTTACAGAACTGTATCTGAAGATATATTAAGGTGTATGATGAAAATCGTTCCATTCCCTTAATGTGGGTTTTATGTTTGGTGTGACAGAAGACCAAAAGGCAGAAAGGACAGGTGCCAACTGAAATACATGGTCAGTGTTTTAAGCTAGAAAATGGTATTTGCAGCCATGTTGTGAGTAGAAGATGACTAGGACAAGAGTGTATTTGTTGAGGTCGGAGAAGAAAAATCTTCAAGAGTGGAAATTCAGAGTCATGAGAGCCCAGAAAAGAGGTTTAATTTTGTGAGGGGGCAGGAAAATTGTATTTGGAGGTGGTCATTTATTCATCATCTTTCAATTGATATTGCCATCTCCCCCGTCAGTACAGTAATGATTCCATGGCCCTGCCTTTATTTTTCTCCCCTATTTTCCCAACTGTTTTGCTAGCAGGCAAGCATACTGACAGTGGACAAGGCTGAAACACAAAGCTGTTCTGAAAAGTTGGCAAAGCTTTCAGTGTGGGGATTTGACTCTGTTTTTGTCTTCCTTCTCTGTAGTGTGATGCCTCCAATTAAGCAATACTGCCCCCACTTTAAAGGAGGAAAAATTGCATCTAAATGCACTTTGTTGGTGCCAATTCTCAAAGTTTTTTTGCATCTTTAAAAAAGTAAATAAAGATAAAAATAAAAATATAGATTAACTAGTTTAAACTGAACAGTAAGTTTTATTTAGGTTATCCTCAAAAATCCACTGTCATATCTGTATACAATATTAAAACAGTTACTATAGCTGTGTCAGTCAGACCTCCACAACAGGTTGTTTTCTGATCATTTTTTCCCATTAAATAACTTCAGTTTGGATTCTTTTTCTTGGGAGTTTTAGCATATATTATTTCAGTTCGGATTTTATTTGTTGCAGAACTTTTAAAATTAAATCGTATATCCTGTGTTTCAGTCACTACTATTTGCAGCTCCTTGTAATTTATTCTATTTGTCAAATTTAATGTGCTGTTTTACCGCCTCTTTGTATCTTTTTGGTTCTATTTCTCTCTGTTTTTCATATTGTGCATCACTTACTAGACCCAATAGGATGACATTTAAGCTACTTAAGACATACTTACAGCCTGCTGCAGCTTTTGGACTTTTGACTGAAGCACCCCAGGGCCTAGCAGTTAATTGTAGATTATTGTCTTTTGTTTCAAAGTTTAGAATGTTAGAAATGGAAGTTGGATCCAACAGGATCAGAGAAAGCTTATGAGACTCAGAAAGGATTCCTGCCAGCAGGATGGCAGTCATCTGTGGCCTGCGAATTGCTTCATTTCCTGTACACACACTTCCTTCTCTCTCGCTCTTTTTTCTTGTTTGGGTGGAAATATGGTGATAGCTTATTGAGTGGAAAGGAATGCTTGGACTGGGAATCCATGAAAGTATCTTCTTGGTACTTGCAGGAAATTTTCAGTAGGACTGAGTTTAACTGCTGTCATTGTTTTTCATTAAACAGGGAATGACCTTCAAGTGACAGAGTGCACACACATGAGAAAGGCAGTACTCAAAAGCAGAGCCCTTCTAAATCTGATAAATATATTTCTTTCTTCTGAACAGGAGCATGAGAGTCTGCTGTCAAAATGGCAAAACAAAAATTTAGAGAACCTCATTGAGTTGCACAACAGGGCTCCAGTCTGGAACGATGATACTCAATCCTATGTTTTGAACTTCCATGGGAGAGTCACTCAGGCCTCAGTGAAGAACTTCCAGATTGTCCATGACAATGACCGTAAGAGTCTGGTGGGGAGTGTGTGGGGCTTATTCGAACAGGGAGAACCCAATTTATTTCATGAGGTTTGGGAGGAAGAGGACACTCTTCCTGGGGGCGGGAGACTGGGTGGAGGAATTCAGCTCAGGATTACTGGGGACTTCTCAGCTGTCAGGAAAATTATGTAAGGCCTCCCTTTTTCTGGAGTGGGTGCAGAGACTGCTGTCCATAGCTGCAGCAAAACAGGGGGAAAATGCAAGCTTCCTGAAGAGAAAGAAAAGGATTAATACAGCACCTTCAGCCCAGCAAGAGAGTGATTTGAGCTTTGGTTCTTAGAAGAAAGGTAATCTCTAGAATAACACAGTCACTCTAGAGAACAGATTTCAAGGCCACTCTGGTGAGAAAGGATGGATACACCAACCACATATATTTGGGACTGCCAGACGTGTGACTTTTTGTTTGTGGTTGGTTGGGGTTTTTTTCTTTGCTTCACTCTGAAATTGTTTGTCTCTGAATCTTTCTTTTCTCCTCAGCTGACTACATTGTGATGCAGTTTGGTCGCGTAGCAGAAGATGTGTTCACTCTGGACTATAATTATCCTCTCTGTGCTCTTCAGGCCTTTGCTATTGGACTCTCCAGCTTTGATAGTAAATTGGCCTGTGAATGAGAGACAACAGACTTGAAACATGGAACTCACTCCCATCCCTGCATCTTGTTGTAAGAGTTCCAGGTGGAGTAATGAAAAGCACATTGGGGATGGAAGGGAACTGGAGGACAGACTTCTGCAGGCTTATTAGAAAGCAAATACCAGGCCTCAGAGCATTATGGTAGTTGACGGTAGACCATATTAGGAGACTGTCCCAAGACTGAGCCGTCTCCGTATGCATTGTGGAAGAAATACGGGTGATGTTTTTGTCACCAGTGTTGATTCTGCTTTCAGAATCCTTGTAACAGATGCTGCATGAGAGCAGGCTAAGGAATTTAGCCCACTAATTGGAACCCCTTGCAGCTAGGATTAGAAAAGTAATGGTTTAGTGTTCATATACCTTGGAACTTCCACAGTGCCCCTGGAGATGATGCTACTGATCTGATCAGGAACTCTTGAGTTCCTGATCAGATCAATTCAGAAAAAAGGAGGACAGTTATTGGCATGTGTTCTCTTTTGCCCTGTGTAGCATTTTGCTGTCTGTTACAACAGTCAGACACAGAAGGATTCATGTTATGGCTCTGTGCAACCGTAGGTAATGTTCAACAAATACAGAGCTGGAATGAGACACTGGCTCTAATAAAACACTTTTCTCTTACTCTGTGGAATGATTCTCTGTTAAGGCTGATAGTCCAGTTCCCTTTCATTATTGATTTGCTCCATATCCCTTGATGGTCTTTTTACCAAATAAAGAACAATCAAATCTCAAACGTTCCCTTTTTAGTTGGTGATATTATATCCATTGCTGTTTCTGTTATTCTTAACCATGTGAAAAATGAGACTGAATAGATGATAGAATCTGACTGAATTTGGCAGAAGGTAGTATTGTAACAATATACAGTACTATTCCTGAAAAGCAGTGTTCTGATTGATTGAATCTAGGCTGTAAGCTGATCAGAAATATTTTTAATTTGTCCATTGTTTGTAAAATTTGCTACATTTTTAGGAATAAGTTAGTGACTGATTTCATTTTCTTAACATGAGATTATCTCACGTCATGACATATTAAAGTAGAATTTATATAAATAATTTTAACCTGACTGTAAGAAGGCGTTACCTCAAAAGGAGATTACAAGTGTTTTCAAAGGCATCAGTTAGTTTAAAAAAATCAATAAATGTATCACGGGGCTTTGCAATGTGTCCTTCCAGTGTTCCATTTTTAATGGTGGATGTACAATATGGAGACTGTAGGTCACAGCATGGAACGCTTCTTGATCCATATGGCCTTGATTCATCAGAGTGAATTGCGGCACACTGTGGCATGTCAGCCTTGTAGTGTACACGTCTGCTGTGTACTAAAGCAGAGAACAGTTACTATCTTGCCTGTTTCGTGGCCATTATGCATATGCATGATGATCCTGGAAAACTCTGCCCCTCTACTGAGACAAGAATAGGTGTTCTCCAGCTTTGAATATTGTCATTGTCGGTAAACTAACTCTGTTTCAAGCTCCAAAGAGCCTGATGTATTGCTTTTGGTCTCCGGAGTTTTTGCAGTGGTAGATATCACTTGCTCTTCCAAAATAATGAAACTTTGTGAAGACATTTTCTGATATTGCCAGGAAAAAAAAAAGATGGTAATCATGTGTAAACTCTGTATTTAGCTGTAAATTATGAATTGATGCTGAGAACTCCAGCTCGCTTATCTCTCAGATGCCCATTCTGCATTAGCTGGTGAGCCATTGTCTTGAGATGATCTCATCAGCAGAGCAGTCCTGAAGAGAACTTGAATCATGGATCTCTTTTGTGCCTTCACGTACCTCCTGCTTATCAGGCTGGGGACAAGACCTGGCAGTGTTTTCCAGTTGTGCTCTTCTGAGTTCTTGGCTGATGGCTCTGCATTGCCTCTACCCATCCAGAAAAACTAAGTCAGTCTGTTACCTGTCTGTCTATTTTTCTGACTAGGACTGTGAAAGAAACTGCCTTATGTTAGTTTGGGGTGACCTGAAGGTAGAATGCTAATTTCCAAGTCAAGATTTTTTTTCTCTGTGCTCAGAAGGCCACAGTAGCATCCCTTTACTCACCCTTTCAGTTAGGCTTGTGAGCAGTGGCTCTTCAAGCTATCTGTTGACATCAAATGATCCTAGCAGGGTCAGGGCCTCTGGGTCTCAGTCAAATTATGCAGACAGATGAACTGATTCAGTGCTCTTTTATCAGATACTGTTTTACATGAATTGTATTTATAACTTTTATATCTAAATGAAAATAAACTAATTTATATATTGAAAAAAATCCTTAATTCTAAATGAGTTTTTTTGTAGGATTTTGCTGTCACTTGTGGGTGTTCTTTGTTCCTCCTGTACTAGTTACTACCTCAGTTTCTTCCTGTCTTCTTGTATCTCATCTCTCTTCTTACTCCCCCTTTTCCTTTGTAATTCTCAGTTCTCTTCCTTTGTGGTGCTTTTTTCATACACTTAGAAGTCTGGGAATAAATGTAAGGTTAGTCTCTCTAATACTTCCCTCCGCCCCCCCATCAGCAGGTCTTCCTGTATAGTTCTTGATTTCCATTTGATTCTCTCTTTAAGCTAGTTGTACTTCTCTGCCCCATGTTTTTAATGTTTCTCCCAGTGTCCGGTTAGGGCTTTTGAGATGGTTCTGTATGCATTTTCCTACCCTCCATCTAAACTCGTTCTACTGTTGAAGTGCAATACCATATATTTCTGAACCAAGAACTGAAATAATACAAGGCTAGGAGGAACGCCAAGCTGAAGTGGTTATTTTTTCCTGTTTCTACTGGGAGATGTATGAACCTCAGTAACAGGAGATACGGTGGTTCTGATAATCAGAAACTGACACAGCTCTCAATGTGTAGGCCCTATTCTTCATGTACCTCTTTTGTCCCACTATTTCTATCTGAGCCAAATTAGGTTTAGTTGGGAGAGAAAACTGAGCTGGAAACACTACTGCACATTTGTTCTTAGTACAGTAATATTAGTTGCATACATGCAAATGTAACATTCTTGAAATCCCAGAGAGATCTTAAAACAAAGACGGAAGCATATTAAACTGTTAAATATTAATCCTAAAGGCAGGCCTAGCAGACTAAAACAGCTCCTACGCTACTGTAAGCTCCTTGGCTCACAAACATAAAAGACTGAATAATTTCTTGCTCTTTTAGGGGTCAGTCCCACTCTCTAAGTTTTGCTGCTGAATTTGGTAGCAGTAGGACAGGGGGTTTTGTTACTGTTGGCATAATAATTATATTATACTTAGTGTGCTCCTCTACTTGCTGGTATTAACAGCTCTGTAAATCTCTCAGCTGACATTGAATTAGGTTTCCTGTTCCTGGTACAGGAGACAAGCACAGCCTTCCCCGTGATTTACAGGTCAAGAGCTAAGAGTTTGTGTGAAGTCTTGTGAAACTGAACTATGGACAGATTCCTTCTTTGACAGAGTCAGAAATCTCATCTTCTCTGCCACAGTGTCAAACTGTTGTACATAACTGCAGTTTGGAACTACTACAGCTGAAACTCAGAAATAAGAAAGACGCTTAAGGTATCCTAGAGCCAAGAGATTTGGCCCAGCATATAGTTATGACGATGAGTAGAAAAGCAACACTGGTGTAAGGGCTTCCTTACTAACGAGAACAGCCTGCTACAACTGTGAAGTGGTAAGAATTGAAAGCCCTGCCATGAAAGAAGACAGAGACCCTGCACCCACTGTTACTCTTGTATCTCTTGAACTGTACAGTCTATAGAGTTTTTGTCTTCTCGTTCCATCCCTTAACATGTTCTATATGGAATTATTCTTTCCTTGCTGGAACCTGGAGGTCACTTCTTTGGTCCCAAAATGGGAGAAAAATCCAGAAGCAAACTAACTTCACCAAAATGCATTAAGGTAAAGGCTATTATAACTGTAAGCTGCTCTGGTAATTCAACATTGAATTTAGAGAATACATAAATGGGTGAATGTATTCTAGAGGATGGAATTTGTGATCATTTACTTTGATTAAGTTAACATTTCCAAACAGGGCAAACCATTGCACTGTCTGCAACAAAACAGCTTAAAATTATGAAGAAAACAAAGGATTGATTTTTTTTTAATGCTTAATTGAATTGAGCCCTTTATTAAAGAAAAACTAATACTATTTTACTGTGAAAAATAACTTTATTTTAAAAGCTGCATATCAAAATCATTCAGATAGAGTACAGATAGGCTTGGGGAGTTAAGTCTGATCAGCTTGCCCAACTCCCTCTGCTTTCTGTTCTAAGCAGAATAGTTTGCTTCCACACTACCACCAGTAAAGAAAAAAAAAAACAACCCACCACCAAAATACCTCTGTTCTCTTGAGTAGGTTTCCATCTGCAATTGACTGGAGTCCCGCAAGCAATTTGTGTGATGATTCACAGGAAGGAATAGGTTTCAATTCCTTCTCTTTGAGCTATGTTGATTCTGCAGGGAAACGGGAGCAAAACAATATGTTAGTCACATAATTATGAGACCTGGCCTAGAATTCACAGTGAACAGTTGTGATGAGAAGTGAGCTACCTTTAATATATATTCGTTTTTCATTAAATTATATGTTTTAAAATATGGCTTAGTAGAAACAGTGGCTAAATGAGATCATTACAGGGCTTTATATAACAAACAAAAACCCACAAAATAATTTCATTGGATTTTGTAACTTCATCTTATTTATATTGTATATACTCTCGATTCCTACAGTTGTATCAGAAAACTTTTTTTCTTAAGTATTCATAAAATAAAATTATTGCTGCATTGCCTTACAAAGAAAAGTAATTGTAAGTGTATTAAAAAGGATTACCAATATCAGTTATCTTCAGCACTGACAAACTTAAAAAAAAAAAATAAAAAAAAAATAAAGTGGAGTTGGCCGTCCAAATCCCAAGACTAAGTTTATGAAGTTGATGGGTTTTGCCATCTGGTTTCTGAAGCCTTAGGACACATTTAGGTCCTGTTTTCAGTCTTTTCTCTGCAACTTGAAAGAGTTACGAACTTTTTTAGCTTTGGCTTCTTACCAAAAGCTTGGATTTTTTCTTAATCCATTTCTTCAATATATTGACGTTTTAAACAAAGCCACTGTGTCATAACTACCACAGGTTATGTGCACACCAGGCATCTGTGACAAAGTCACCTGCTGGAGACATGAAAAAATTTATTTTGCTGACGTAGCTGCACTGCCCAGAGCTGCTAATAGGATGTAGTTACATTTACTAAACTTGCTGTTTTACTACTGCTTTTGTTTTGGGGATGTGGCTTTCCAACTCTAGTGCAGCTCTTGGTCTTGTATCAGCGTTTTCTAGTGCAGCATTTTGGCATTCCTGTATGGATGGATAGGAAAAGAGCAGCTCCGTCGCGAGACTGAGAAAAGCCACAGAGGACATCCCTTTGCTGTTAGGCGAGTAGTTTGCTTTCTGGGATGTCTGCTGCACAATTAAACTGTTATAACCGCTTCCGTGGCGTTGGGGTTGGTTTGTTTTGCAGTGGCTCAGCTACGCTGGATGGAAATCACATCCCATCCCTAAGAGGCTTCGAAGAAGCGGTGTCCGCGGGCCGCTCCTGGTTCGAAGGGGCTAGCCAGGGGAGCCGTGCCCCTGCGCCGGGCGCGGGCTGGGGGGGTTCCCCGGGAGCCGAGCTCCCTCACCCGGCGCTCAGCCCTGGCGGCGGAGCTGGGGCGCCGCCGAATCCCCGCAGCGCCGGAGTCCCGCCCCTGGGAAAGCACCAGGCAAGCGGCGGCGTTCCAGGGCTCTTCCCCCGGCTAAAGCCGGCCCGTCCCGGACGCGGACTCCAACTTCTTCCCCGCCCTCGCCGCCGCGCCGATTCCAGGAGGCGGCGGCGTCCCGGCCGCTCCCGGCGCTCCCGCCACCGCCCCCTTCCCCCGCTCCCCCTCTCCCGGCCGCCCCGGAGTTTCCTTCCTCCGCTCCCCCCCTGTGCTGGGCGGCCTTCTCCCGCCCCCGCGGGCCCCCTCTTCCGGCCATTGCCCGCGTTCCCTCCGCCCCGGTCATACACGGCCCCCGGCCGGGGAGTGCCCGGCCCCGCTGGGTTTTGTTCCCAACTCCGCCTCGGCCCTTCTCTCGCCTCCCCCCCTCCAGTCGCCTCCCCAGCCCCGTCCCAGCCCCTGCCTTAGCCGGCAGTCCCCTCCCTCGGCCGCGTTCATTTCATACCAACTCGCATTCCTCGCATTCCTCACTTCCTCCTTTCAAACTCCAGGGGAAATAAAAACCCTCCCTTTTCCTCCCAAACTCCTGCCCGGCCGCGGGCGCCGCCGCCCTCTCCCCGCCGCCGCCCGGGCTCGCCGTCCCGCCGGCCGCGCCGCGCTCCTCAGGTGAGTGTGCGCTTTGTGCCTCCGCTCCCGCCGGCCCTGGCTGCCCCCTCCCCGCCCCGCTCCGCTCCGCTCCCCTCCCCGGCCACCCGGCCGGCAGGAGCGCCCGGCCCGGCATTGTTCGCGCCGTCCCCGCCGCTGCGGGACCAGGGGAAGAGGGAGCCCCGAGGGCCGACCCTGGAGCCGCCCCGAGGGCAGCCGGGGCTCCCCGGCAACTTTTTCTTTCTCTCCGACTTGGCGGTGGCGATGCTGAGCGAGAAGCTGACCCGCCCGCTCCCTCTGTCCAAGCCCCCGCTCCCACCCCTGCGGGCTCGGGGGTGGGGATCGGGCGGCAGCGAGGGGCAGGCGCGCAGTAACAGCCCTCATCTGCTCTTTTGGCAGAAAGTCCTGGAGCAGGAGGATTTGAAGCCGGTCCCCGCTCCCCCTACGGAACAACAGCCGCTCTTGCCTCGCTCAGGTCAGGACACGCTATTTCACGATCGCTTTCGCGCGGGGTGAAGCGGCGCGGGTGTCTGCAGGAGAGAGGGTGAAAGGGAGGGCTTGGAGCCGGTCATGTGCGACAGAGGAGGCACAAGCGTACAAAGGAAGCGATGGGAACATCCTCAATGGAGGCTCTGGCGGCTTCCCCCGTCGGGAAGGGGCTGCTGGCTCTGGGCTTCGGGAACTCGGTCGCTTGTCGCATCGGCTGAAAACTGCTAGCACTTCTAGTGGAAAAAAACAGGTTTCTGTACTGTTCGTAGAGATGTTCTTGGGGAGGGCGGAGAGGACGATCAGTACTTTCTGTAATAAATTTTAATGTAAATTACGGAAGATGTTTTGGGGAAAAAACAAACAAAAAAATCATAAGCAAACCCCTCCTTGAGAAGGCATTTGGGTTGTTACAGGGCATTTACCAAAACATGAGGGAATACTGTTTTTCCAGATCAGTTATTCTGAAGTTAGAGTTGAGTTTTGGTGGCATGCCTCTGGAAAGGATTTAAATTTAAAAAAAAAACCAAACACCAAAAACCAAACAAAAAGCTTCCCCAAGTAATCTTTTATCTTGTGTAGTTAATTCGGTTTAAACAATTCCTTGCATGGGATGCTAAAGCTGGCGCTTTTTTTGTAGAAGGGGGAAGGTGTGTAACTCAACATACTTTAAGGATTTCTATAAAGTACTTTATGGTGAATGGTCATATATAAGTAAAAAAAAAAAAAAACAAACAAACCCCAAAACCAACCATAACTAATCTACCAGGGTTTTTTTGTTTAACCTGAAGTTACACTTGTTACTTTCTAACCTTGAGAGTTGAGTTCTGCGAATCCTCCACAAATAAACAACGCAAAATACTTTTCAAATGCGGGGGCTGGGTGGGAGGGAAAGAGATTTGGGGTTTGGGGTTTTTTTTTGTCATTTCTATTACTCAGAACAGATCGGCTTCCCCTAGACTTGATTGCACTGTCTGTGTGCAAAGTGAGTGGAGCATTCGTTCACCTGTCTGTCCATCTGTCTGTGTAGCTGTAAGAGGTTTTATTGTTCTTGTCCTACAGAAGGAAGTGAGCAGTAGGACAGGGCATAGAGTAATGGGGAGGAGCGAGAGGAACAGAACAAGGGGGAAAGCAGGCTGGGTATGTAACAAGTGCTAGGGCCGGGTTGAAGCTGCTGTACTGTCCCCTGTGCAGTTAAAGGCTTTTGGTCTTGATAGCTTTTTCTCACAACGGAGAAGAGCCTGGATCGTGCTGTAATGAATACAGAGGGGCTTCTTTATTAGGGCTGTTGGATGCTGAGGGACTCTGTGGTTTTCTTTGGAACTTGGGTTGGCAGAGCGAAAGGCAGCCAGCCAGTGGGTGCAGTCACCTTATGGGGTTTTCCTAAATCCCGGTCTGGATGGCTCCCTCAAACTCGAGCGTGCAACAAAGTCTATCATCTCTAAACGGGACTATCAGCTGATTGTTTGTATCCTCTTGGAGGTGATCTTGGGAGCAATTAGTGTGCACAAGAACGGGTGTTAGGAATTTCTCCGCTGTCTTGGTTCCTGCTACATCTTTTGGATTTTTTAATTAATTTTACCGATGGCTTTGAAAGTATTTTAGGTTATTACTGTGATAAGTATTTTAATGTTAGTGTGTTACAGAACATCTGTGGGAAAATGGTATGAAAATAGTACTGCCAAGCTCTGAAGAGAAAAAGGCCTCCATGACACAGAATCTTGCTTGTGGTTTAAAATAAAATCACAGTTGCTGTTGGTTTTCTTACTCGGGCATTTGTTTCACAGAACTTGAATATAGTAACTAGAGTTTTGAGAAGGTTGCTGAAAAGTACAGTTTCCACTAGATGCTGCTTGCATCTCTGTTTGGAGTGAAATTATACTCATTCACAGCTTTCCTTCCTGAGTATTACGTGTCTTTTTCTGATTGTATCTTTCAGCTCTTGGTTCTGTCACAACATAACTCAAGGGGTTGGTCCACAAAGACTTTAGGCTGTCACTGCTGTAGACAGAACCTGTCCACACAGCTTCAAACTGTCCATTTCCATACTTGTCACACCTCTTTCCTTTATCGCTGGCATGGGTATTGGCACTGCTGTTTACTGACCTGGGCTGATCCAGATGAAAAGTAACACTCTTTCAGCAAGTTAGTTTTCAGCCACATCTGTTCTCCAGTCCAGTTAATCATATGGTCACATAAATGCTGGTATGTCTGGAGAAGGGGGTGCAATGACTAGGGAGTGAGCAGTGGGGGAAGAATGGGGGTATTTTCTTAGCAACATTGCCATCTTTTCCCACCCTAAGTAGTTCTTTGGACCATGTCTACAGTTGCTCCTGTGATAGTGAAATGATTTTCTGTCTTATCTTGCCACAAGTGTATCTTAAGAAAGCAAAAATTCAGTGTTACCTTTTCTTAAAGATCTGTTATACTTTCCCTGTAGCTCAGATTTGTCCTTTGTTCATTTGCTGAGTTTTTTTTTCCATAAATGCTATGCAGTGGATCTTCCAGTAATTTTCTTGGGCAACTTTTCCATCGCCCAATGTACTTTTACGTCTGAAAAGTTTTCTTACTCTACTGCAACAGTTTTTGCCTTGGTGTGTATTTCTGTGACATGATTGCTTATTCTCTCTCTCTCTCTCTCTCTCTCTCTCTCTCTCTCTCTCTCTCTCTCTCTCTCTCTGCATTTGCACCTTCTCAGTTCTTACAAGCTACTAATGAGACTAAACTTTTAATATTTTTCAACGCCTATTATTCAAGGCCTAATGACTGGTTTTTATACTCTTCACTGTCTTCAATTTACCTGTGTTTCTTTTGCAGAATGAGATCTGATATTTCACGTGTTGGAGGTGATTCATCTCTCTGTTGCCTGAAGTGATATCTGAGCACAGGCAACCAAAAGTTACATTGGTCATTTTGTAGAAGCATTTGCTTTGCAGACAACTCTCTCATTTGTTCAGTATTCTCACTCTTGCATATCTTTAGCTCCTGCTTCTGGCAGGGCTTGTTCCTTGATTTATCTCTATTTTTTTCATTGTTGTTTCTTTGGTTTCTTTGCATTACTTTTTCCACATAGTCTTATTTGTCCCCCTTGCGTCTCTTGTTTGTTTTTGAGCTGTCTGAATGCCTTTGAGTTGTTTCTGTCCACTGGTGTTGGTAAACTTCACTCTGTATCACCTGCAAGTTTCATTAACACTCCCTTTATTCAGTCTTAGATCTCCAATTAAGATGTCAAAGAAAACTGGAGTGGCAAAGGTCCCTGCAGCAACCTAGTAGATGCCCCCTATACCTGTTGGTTC
Source organism: Gymnogyps californianus (assembly GCF_018139145.2). NCBI lineage: Eukaryota > Metazoa > Chordata > Aves > Accipitriformes > Cathartidae > Gymnogyps > Gymnogyps californianus. Next base: position 134,000,382 of record NC_059471.1, on the reverse strand, counting down.
CGTTGGTATATATCATTACACTTAGTTTTGAAGCTGTTAGTTGATTTTCTCATAATATGAGCAGTATTCTCCAAAGCCGATTTGAAGTAATTTTTCAACTATGATTTCCTTGGAGAGTAGCAAATGCTATTCTAAATCTAAACGTATTATATCATGAGCTGTATTCTTTTCATTCCCTAACTTCATGGCAATTCTATCCTCCTTTGAAGAGCAATCAAGTTCATTAAGATTTACGGTAGTGTATGCTCCTCTCTCTCTCCAGCTTCTGTTATGCCCACCACCATGCTAAATAAATGCCCAACATGTTCCTTTGTAGAGCCTTGTAAAAAGTCAGGAATTTGCATGCATGGAGCTCATTACAAGGTCTGAGACTAGATGATAAGAAAGAGTTCTTTGGGGTTTGGAGGTGGTGTTTTGGGTGCTTGGGGGTTTTTTGTTTGGTTTTTTTTGGGTGGGTTTTTGTTGTTGTTGTTCCGGCCCCTTGGGTCCTCCTTTTTCTGGAGATGATGCAGTCACTCCCCTTTGTTTTTAACACCATATGAATTAGACGTTTTCCTGCTAGGGAGGGGCAGGTTTTCCAGTTCCCGGTGCCACTGGCTGAGTCACTGGCTCTGTTTTTCTGTTCCGTTGTAGGCTTATAATTACCTTGTTCTTACCTTTGTTACAATATGATTGCCAAAGGGTAGGTGTTTTACTTCGCTGTACTTCTGAGACATAAGTGTCAGTGGCTTTCAGAGCCTGGATACAAGCCTTTGAAGCATCTGCTTCGCTATTGCCAAAGAGAAAATAAATTAGCATAGTCCTCAAAGTGCCTCCCTTCAAACGGTATGGTAACCATTAATGACAGATGTCCAGGCAAAGTCTAATCTCTCGTAACCAGGAGTGCTTTAACTTAAGGAGGGAAAGTCAAGAGAGCACTGAGCATGTGTATACTGAAATGGAAAGGGGGGGATTTGCTGATGTGTCTTAAGTTCATTTTACCTGATCATACTTCTCCATAGCGGGTCCTTGAAATAAAGCTCACTGATACCAGACTAGCAGGATTTAGAGAGGTTCTCCTGGTTTGAAAATCTTGTCAGCTTAGGGAAAAAAAGAGAGACGTGTAAAAGAGAGGTTTGCATAAGACTTTCGCCAGGTACACTCACTGCTTTTTGATTTATCTTTATAAAAATAAATAAATAAACCCCTATTTATTTCCCTGCCCCCGTTTGTTTGTGAAGGATCTACGTGAACAGAAGAAAATAACTGTGCAGGGGAAACAATATAAATTGCTGTTTCTATCCACCCAGTAAGCTAACCGAAAAATAGAAAAGCAGCATCTTTTTCCACTGTTTTTGGTCACAGGTTTTATTTGTAAGAACATGTTTTAAAAACTGGAGTCAAGTCTGTGGTTGGCTATGTCCCTTTAAGAATCTAGTTTTGCTTGGCTAGCTGCCCTTGTTCTCCTGTAGATTAATCCAGCAGAAGGTATATAACCTGTTGACCTTCCTGGCGAGAAGGGTCTGGAAGGGCAAAGAGATAAAACAGAAGGTTCGTGCTTTCCTGTAATATCTGGGGGCAAGTTTAACTTGTGTTTTTTAGTTTTTGGCATTTCTTTTTTCTCTTTTTTTGCTTAGTGATTCCCATTTGAGGGTTGGGTTGTACTGACAGATTCTAATGATTTTCATGTGCTTTCTGTGAAATCCCTATATGTTCAGCAGTTTGGAAATGATAGTGCATTTATGCCACAATTGAGAGGGAAGACTTCTGAGCTCAAAATTACACTAGTCCAAGTTGAGGATGGCTTTACTGTCTCTTGTATCAAACTGGTAGGACAACTGGAATCCAGCTAAAATGGCTGGTGTCTGTCTGCTAGGAAATTTCAGACTCTTTTACAGAAAAACAAATCTGGTGGACTTTCCTCAGTGTCAGCCCTCAAGAAGTGATCATCTTAGCTGTAAGCAGTGAATGTTCCCCTGTTGCATGTTCCAGGTGGAGTGTGTACTCCAAAACTGAGCTGGGGTGGTTTCTGAATACCCCAAGAGAGTGCAGCTTGGTTGGTAGCCATGAGTAGGGTTCATTCATATGATGCAGATGTTTCATGATTGTTCTTTACTTTACTTAGGCATTAGTTTATCAAAAGTATCAAACACCTTTAAGCTCGCGTTTAACTACTACTAAAATCAAGGCACATGCTTAATTGCTTGACTGAATTGAGGTCCCATTTTATGTACCTGTTCTGCCTGTTTGTTGTTTGCTTTTGTCTTGAGGCTTTAGGAAAGGGCTTAGCCCTGGCTGGACAGGTTGTACCCGCAACACAGACCACCAGCAAGCACTGCAGATGCGGAAATCTGACCGTGTTCGTGGGTTGTGTGGTCAGTGCTTCTGTCTATTCTGTTGTAAGTCTCTTAGCCCAGGTTCAGCTATTTCTTTTCTTGGAGACTGGCTATAGTTTTGGAGCTAAACGTTTTCACTGCTTTGGATGAGATTTGCAAACATCTGTGTCTTGTCTGAGTTCATGTGAAATTCTGCCATTAGTGTTATGGGAAGCTAAGTATGTCACAATTGTGAGGTTTTTTGGGACATCTATCCTTGAGTCCTAGACAAGAGGTTGAGAGCTGTCATGAACAGGAAGCAGGATTAGGAAATAAGCATTTGATTTGGGTACCATAAAATGGGCGTTATGAGTCTCTCAATTTCGTGTTACTTGTCAGGAAAGACTCAAAAGGCACCTGTTTTCCAGACAATGTTAAACACGAGGCCCTCTGAATTTACACCGCTTGCAACCACAAATCACTTATAAAGTTCACCTTTTCTTGTCTTGAAATTCTTGTCTGGATTTTGCCCCCAGTCTGATTTTGTCACTGGGTGGTTCACTTATGACTTTGTGCTATAGTTTTTTCCATAGGTAAAATGGGGGCTTTTGAGTCTAATGGTGAGATTTTCAGGACAACTGACTTTCAGCGGGTGTAGGAGCGAGGCTTTTTTAGGTTGCTATTAAAGGCTCCCCATCTTTTAATAATTAAGTGAATAATACTCTTTGGGAAAATGCTAAGCATGATGCATTTCTGTCTCTAGCTCGGTTTTGGTGAGACCCAAGTCATTTTAATCAGTCAATGTCTACACTTGTCTATACTTGAAGATACAGTTGTGATTTAAATGTGTTAGCTAACATTACTGGTGATTCTGCGATAGAAAAGGGACGTGATTACTGGACTTCCTCCTAGTTCATTGCTTTCTAACCAGCTCTGTGCTTGTCGGGAGAAAGACTCCTGGTGACCGCCGCTGCTAGGACGAGGGTGGCTAACCATTTGCACCCTGCCACAACCTTCATCCATTTGGGAAGCTGTGAAACACATGCCACATGTCTTGGAAAGTCTGGGAGAATGGGAGCTCTGGGAACAGTTCCCTCATGGGAGATAACGGTGACTCCCCAGGAATTGCACTGTTCGTTTGAGGGCTGGGGCCAGCCCAGTGTGTGGCTCAATCCCAGGGCAACCTGGCAGTGTCAATCTCTGCTGCCCTTGCTGGCTCATTTTTCTCTTCCAGCTGAGATGTAAATCATGCAGTAGTTATTTTGTCAGTCCAAGGATGGTGGCCTTGTGATGTAGCCTGTACGTGGGAGCTCTGCATGAGTTGCCTGTGGCTCAGGATCGATCCCCAAGTTGGCCACCCCTAGACTAGTGGGAGCAGAACCAGCCTTTGGGTTTTGTTGTTATTGGGTTGTGTATTTTTTTTTTTCTTCCCTCCTTAGGGCAGCAAGGCTCTGTGTTCTGTTTGCTTTATCACAAATGTAACTGATTGGGTGGTGTGCAAGGCCACACACAGCCTTATCTCATCACATCCTGTTTGACTGCATTATCCAGGGCTGCACTGATAGAAGTTCTCCTCTCTCCTTGTTTTGATTTATATCACTGTGCTGGACACTACATCCTCTCTCTGTTTCAGCCAGAGCTCAGCTACTGCAATAATTTAAGAGCGTTGTTTTGCTTTGCTCAGGAAGTTAGGTGCCTTCTGAACAGCAGCTGCTGCAGGCAGCTTCAGTGTAGCAAGCAAACCAAGCTTGATTTTGTGCTAGGCAGTGTGATAAGCATTCAGCTGGAGCCCAAGCTTGTGTTGGATATGAGCTGAGGCTACTAGTGCTTGTTCCTTTGTAAACCAGTCTTATTCAGTGGTGAGACGGAGACAAAAATCTCACAATGCAGCCTATAGATGTAATGATTATATTACCTTGCCCAATATGCAGAGGGAAATCTCAGTTCTCCTTTCTTCCTTGCCTGGTGCTGCTGCCTGTTAAGAGCTTTTGCTTCACCTACAGCAAGTAACACTTACCTTAACTGGTTTTATTCACAGGATTAGGCAGCATTACGCTGGTGTCCTGGGTGGATAGGGATATTCACGAGGAATAGCCAGCGCTGCTCAGGGATTGCAGGAGGCCCAGGGCAAAAGGTGAGATTGTAGCCAGGCTCACCACTTGGCTAAGTTGTTATGGAGTGCTTGAGTGGAGCCCCTTCAAAAGGCTCAGTGACCTGCACGCACCCATCTCCACTGTCGCTGGATCTTCTGCTGAAACTCAGAGTGGCCCTGGCTCCAGGTTGATTTAACAACTGGAGTGCAGCTCCTGAGGAGCCTGAGCAACTGGTTGCTGGCTGGTGCTGTAAAAGTGCTGTTACCTTCCTAGATATAGTTCAGTGCTAGTTGGTCTTGCTACAGTTGCATCTTTATTTTGCTCTGTAGAGATCCTGTAAACACGTTCATGATTTCTGTACTCTTTTGCTTGCAAGCTTTAACAGACCTTAGTTATTGCTGAACAGCTGCTTTCCCACCTTTTCCCTTTCCAGTACATTTTTTTCCTGTAGTCTTTGAGTTGCACCCCCTTGGAGCTACTCATCTACTGATTGCACTCATTCTTCTCTTTCAGAGGAACTGAGCTATTATTGTAGTGTCCCGTAGAATTTCCCAGCCTTCTTCCTCTGGTAAGTTTGAATGCTATCTTCCATCGTATCTTGTGCAATAAATTTTGTAGTATTCCAAACTGTTCCTTTCCTAAACCCAAATCTCCTTGTATGACTGCACTGTGTAAGCTCATTTGTTGGTGTGTTCTGGATGGAAGTAACTGACTGGTTGTTGCTGTTTCCAGGTTTCCTTATTGTTATAAACTATTATAGTTTGAGCAGCAGGACATCTTCTCTTGTGGCCGAACTTATTCTTTTTTGAAATTCTCTGTCTGACTGCTGATCAGATATGAAAACGTTGTGGTTCAGATCCTCTATAGTAGCAGTATTAGGCTCATGTTATCTAGGTAGTGAATACCGGAATTGTTTGGTTTTATTTGCATAACAATGACATCAAGGAATACCTGTAATGGGAAGCAGTCCCTGCCCCCACAGCTTGCGGTTCCATTAAATGAGACCACGGGTGAAGGGATGTCTTTGGTAAAATGAAGTGACTTGCTCAGAGTGCAGCCAGCTCAGAAGCAGGAGTGGAACCACGCAGTCAGACTCCACATGGCTGTGCTGGCAAGCGTTCCTGCCTGGGAGGGGTGAGTGAATAGGGACGTCTCTGGTTAGTGTGTCGTGCTCAATACCAATTCCAGCAGGGAAAGGGGGTGGCCATGGAGGGGGGGGAGTCTTTTGGACAGAGCAGCTCTAAGAAAACTGAACAACTGGAGACAGCTGGCTGCAATTTTTCAGATCCTCAGGAAGGTATGATTTTGTGTTGAGCAGCTGCCACAAACACTTAAGAGGGAGCTGTTACCAACAGTAATGACTGAGGGATTGATATTAGAAAGCAGATGTGTCAGAATATGGAGTCTGTTAAAGATGTGCTCCCTGTCAATAAGACCTCGCTGAAGGGCTCTTGGCAGCTGTCTAGCCCTGCAGGATCTCTGAATCTCAATGAGATACTAACTCTCTTTCCTTTCACACATGGTGTTGAAATTACCAGCATCAGAACAATTAAACGAAAGTTGCTGGAGCTGAAAGATTTTTATGCTTTCTCCATGGTTTTGCTTTCCTCTGACCAAAAAAGCCTGCCTTTGTGAGTGACTCATTAAGAGATGGGCCATGGCAGAAAGAAGAACAGGGACCAAGAGTGCATAAGAAACAGTATTTGGACAGAGGGAAATACAAGAAGGAAGTAGAGATACTGAGGTGAGGAGGTGGAGGTGCTCTGAGGGACTTGTGTCTTTGATCCTGAGACAGAATCCATGACTGGACCCCACAAAGAGAGGCAGTTAATCATCTCTCGGTAAAGTAAGAGTGGGATCAGAATAAGAACAACTATAAGGTACAATACCAGAAATACGAGAGCCAAGAAGCAGAGCGTAAGTTCAAACTGAGGGAATCTGAAGAGAGCAAAAACCAAGCCTGGGACCTCTGGCAAAACTTCCTGTTATGAGAATGGGACAACATCCTCTGACTCCTGATCCTAAGAACTGTGCCTGGCAAGGGGATTCAGATGGGGAAGGAATAGTCTGACCATGCCTGGGAACTGGGATGTCTCTCTAGTGATTTCAGAATCAAATTCCTTCCACGTCAGAAGAAAGCTTTGTGATTACAAGCTCTTCCACAGGCAGAACTTTAAAAAAAAAAGGGGGGGGGGGAAGTACAAGTACTAAAATATTTAGTGATATTAGAACACTCAGTAATACCAATCACTATTAAAGTTACCAAGCTGTATGTGTATAGTTACTATTGATTGAATGGGAAAACAGAAGCAAACTGAAAGCTAGGTGCTAACTGAAACATTTGTATTTTGTTGAAGTAGTTACTAATGAATATTATTCAAACCTTTCTTATAAATAATACATTCAACATTAGCACGTTTGTGAAAAATGCTCTGTTTTTGACCAGATTGCTTTTCAATGGGAAGTGATTCCACTGACAGTTTTTCAACTTCCCATACTATAAAGCCATTTACCGCAGAGTTTAGCCCCCAGCTTCTCTACAGTTTGCTTTGCTTAGTTTAATAAATGGCCACTTTTGCCACCAGTGAGTTCAGAGTTCAGATCAACAATGCAGGAAACGGAAGGCCTGAAGTGTTCAGCCAAAGAGACCCACAGACCAGATAGTGCCCGACCAGGACTCCCTGTGTTACTTTTTATTGCCTCTGAGCACAGAGTGTCGCCTGGGATTGCACATGGAGCTTACTATTTAAGTAACATTATATAAGAAAACTTTGCAGGTCCTTTAAGCCCTTGGCATCTTGCTGAACGAGAGACACAGAGTTATAATGATTTTCATGGTCATTTCAGTCTATGGAATTTCTTTGGAAGTTATCAAAAAGAAGGCCAATTTGTGTTAGTGTCTGGGTGACTACTGAGATTTCAGCTGGAGATGGCTAAACATCCTCGATTTTATAGTCTGTACAATTCCACTTTTCTCATCATCCATCAGGAATAGCTTTAGTGCCAAGAAGGGAAAGCAGAGTCAGGCCCCAAGGTGTAGAAAAGTTGGGATTGGCCACAATAGCACATTTCATTGCCTGCTGACCTAGCTATAGCTTAGGATAGGACTAACATTGCAGGTCAAGGCACAAAAAGTAAGACGCATTTAAAAAAAAAAAGTATCTAGTCACGTCAAGATTTATATCATTTCTTCTCTCATTGCTCTTATGTTCCACATCTCCCTTGATTTAGACCAATATGAGATAAGGCTCACATATTCCGTCTCTTGCTTTGTGGACTTCCCTGAATATTCAAGTGACATCTGCTCAAGTTGGTGCAACTTTTCTTTCGTGTTTGGAGAAGAGAGTCTTGGGAGTTGACACTGAACTGAATACAGAATGTTTTCTCCTCTACTTACTCTGGAGCTTGGATCAGAAAGGACCCAGCATTTCCTTTGTCACCAAAGGTGCTTGGTGTAGATGTGAAGCCTTGTAAAACATGAAATGATCAGGCAACAACTCCCAGGGTTTGGATGCGGGGAGTGGGGGGGTGGGGAAGTTATGCTTCAGATATATTTGGTTACTTTCCAACATAAGAGTGTGCCATGCTGAAATGATCTGCTAGGTATTCATCTGTGCCTGCATGATCATTAAGGAGATGGAAATAACTGGATTCAAAGTAGGTGATTTTTATGGTTATGATGGCCATACATTCCCTAGGAGATGACTTTGTCTACTTGTATGCATTGCTAGGGGATTTGACTTGATAGCAGAGGTTGTAGCTTCCAGTGACCATGGCTTTGGGAGTCATACAGTTGAGCAGTTAGAGTATGTTTTCACTTGGTGTGGAGCCTGCTGGCTGTTAGGAGACTTGCAGTTCCAGATGCAGGTGGTACTACAAATACACTTGCTGTCACACCTTAGGCTTCTTTCTGAACCCCTCCATTTCTCAGTCTGTCAGCCTAAGTTAAAACTAGTCTATGCCTTGTGTTTGTGGAGATTTTAATGTGCATTAAATACGGAGGGTCTTGACAGCCTCCAGGGACTAGGGATGCTTAGGGAAATACCAAAGGAAGAATAGCTGGAACAGATAGCTTCTGTTTGTCTGTCAGAGTTCCCCTGTGGAAAGCTTACTCCTCTACGCTGATGCTCCAGTAAGACAATCTCTTGAATACCCATGTAACTTTTTATTGAGCATCTGCCAGTGAAAGGGGATGAAGATGCTTGGTGAGGGAAGCAATTGTTACCATTCATTTCGGGGTCTCTGAAAGTCACATTGCCTGCTTTGGTGCCATTCACAGTGTGCTTGGGATGTCTGTCCCAGTGGTAAAGGCCAAGCGTGAGTCCCCTTTCTGCCCCCCCTCACTTCCCATTTTATTCTTTCTTCCCATGTTCATTAGAGCTCTGAAAATGTATAGCATGGGTCAAGAGAATTGAAATAATCTAATGTAGGGGCTGAAATGGATGGATGGACAGTGGTAGGCCATTCCAGTGGTTCATGTGTTCCAAACATTCTCACAGGAAATAATTCATATGCTGGGTTTTCTAAATGTCTGTGTGAACCACTTGTTAAAATGCTGCACCGTGGTGTAAGAAGTATACTGTGTCTAGAAATTATTCAAATGCCCAGTATTATCTTATTTGTTTCCTGAGCTTTTAGTGGGTTATGGAGCTGTAAAATAGATATCTGCTGCTGTCTAAAGTCATTAAGGAGCAGCAAAACCTTCTGAGAGCCAGTGTTGTCGACTATTTACAACTTCAGCTTTTGAAATGATAAAATTCTTCAGAATTTCAGCTCTTATTAAAAAAAAAGTAAATCTAGTCATTATGGTCTTGGAGAAGATTTTGTAAACATGAAATCCAAAGAGGTAAGAAACCAGAGAAACTTAAAAAGGAGTGTATGATGTAATGTTTTTTTAAATTGATGTCAGAAAAGTTTCTGGAGCCATGAGCCCTGAATTTTTGAACTCCTGAAATTGAATGAATGGACCTGCTTTTCCTGTTTACCAACTAGGGAATGGTATAACTACACAAATTTTGTTCGAGCTAGTTTTTGACATAGACCATGCCCAAATTTCTCCTCTGTCCTCCTTTACATTATCACTATGATACTTCTGAGCTAGTCTGACTTGGCATGTCAGAGCTCTCTCCTTACTGTCTTGTTCAGTACAGGTTTGATGATTCTGTTGCTCTTGCAAAAAAAGCCTTATTCTGATTTCCTTGCTACCCAGCTCAATGTGGTGATATGCAGGGAAGTTTTGAACTCTCTCATTTAACTGGATTCTCAAATGGTGGCCTGTGAACATTCTTTGTAGCTCAGACAAAAGGTACACAAACAGCTTTGGGATTAAGGCAGGGGAATGATCTGTGTCTTTAGAAGCCATTTGTCTTCTGTATGGTTGACTGGAAGTGTCTGTATGGTCTGAAGTTGCTTTCTGAATGAGTGTTTTAGCAGCTCCACTCAATGACTGCAGCCTCTGCTGTAGGCGTTTGTAAGTAGACTATAATTTATTGTAGTTTTCAGGAGCTAGCAGCTCCCTGCTTAGGTTCAATGAGAAACCAATTTCTTCTCCTGCCCAGTGGCAAATGTAATAGCCTGAGACTGGTAAAGGATGAGGGGGCAGAGAAGCACAGAGAACTGAAGGAATTTGCCCAAGGTCGTTCTGAAGATGAGCAGGAGAAACAGGCTAAGTGTCTAGGATTCTTGACCTGCAACCTAGTGCCTTTATCCTTTTACTCATGGTGCCTTCTGCTCCTGCCAGGATGTAGTGCTGAGATTTGGGAGACATTGCATTAAACTATCTGGCTCCAGGAATTGCTTTTTAGAAGTGCAGCTGATCCTTGAGAAGAAGAAATGTCAGTGTTAAAAATGACACCAACTACTAACTCTGATCCAGTGAAACAGTATCTAAGAAAATTTCAACCCCAGTGCTCAGTGATGACTACATAATTCATCACTGCTTTATTTTGTATAGTCTTTCATACAGACTGAATCCCTGTATGTGTGCTTCAGAAAGTTAAATACCAGTTACACAGATAATAACAGCAGAGGGAGAAAGAAATTAGGAAACAAAGACACAGGCAAGAAGACATAGCGTCTGAGGAGAATTGGGAAGTGATAGAGAGTTAATGAGCCAAAGAGATATGGGAGCAAGCTGTTTTATCAGAAGGATTTGTAGAAAAGGTTTTCATCTCAACATAAATAGAAATCAAGCACATGGTTGAGTTACCGTTTAAGGTAAACTTGAAGTAAAAACCCTCCTCACTGAAGTTTTTTAACTTTTTTTTTTTCTTTAGTATCTCCTCATTTTCCTAGAGAGAAGGATTTCTAACTGACAGATGGGATGTGTTTGTCATCACAGGTTCTGAGTCTGCTTCTCCACGTGGCACCTTGGAGTTTCTAGCTGGCACCATTACCTCCAACGAGTGGAGTTCTCCCACCTCCCCTGAGGGGAGCAACGACTCAGGGGGCAGTGAGGCCGTGGACAAACCTATTGACAATGACGCTGAGGGTGTGTGGAGTCCGGACATTGAGCAGAGCTTCCAGGAAGCGCTAGCCATCTACCCACCATGTGGACGGCGGAAGATTATCTTGTCAGACGAAGGCAAGATGTATGGTAAGGAGAAAGAAAGGGCACATCACAACACTCCGGGCAGCCTGCCTTGTGCAGGCCACTTGCCTTGTACCAAATGATGTTCTGAATGAACTCTTCTCTCAGGCGTTCCCAAGTCGATGCAGTTGGTTGCTTCAAGTTGTATTTAGGAAAATCAGTGAAGACTTTAACAGTCACAGATCAGAAAGAATTATAGATGTCTTTTTCAGGGGAGTATCAATAAGGTAGATCCCAGAGTTGGGCATGCTACTGAACGATCTTTGGATAGATACCATATAATGGCTTCATGGTGTGACTAAGTCTATCTTTTACGGGATCTCTCTCTCTGCTGTCTCTAACGTTCTTGTTATCATAGCAGGTAATGGTCTGCGTCTCTGGTGCTAAAGGGCAGAAGTTCAGCCCCTGAACCCCTGAATGGCTCTGCTGGTGGTGTGTAAACACCTGCAGTTTGTTAACTAGCTACACTTTTCAGATCTTAAGACAGGCAGAAAACAGAGCTCTATGGCTGCTCCATTTCATTGTAGTTTGCCTTCTTATAGCCCTGGCATGAGTGTCTTTCACCTGTGGGTTCTTCTCAGCTAGCTAGCTAGATACCCAGCCCTGAATGCAGAGAAGTGCTGGCTTGCAGCTGCAGCAGAAGTCAACTTTTTAGGTGGTAGGCATGATTTTGAATTGGATTTTTGACCTATTCCACAGTTAAAATTTCTCTCTTGATTTTGTCCACAAAAAGGCTGGTCTAGGCTGGATTCTCTAGCTCAGTATTGGAAGAAGCCACCTGGTACTTCTGTGACTAAAAAGCAAAGCAAAGGCTGAGAGTGCACAATATTTGCTTAAAAGTCCCAAGGTGTTAAAACATTCTCAAAGCACTAGCAAGGATCTTATGGAAGGCAGCCCTCTTCCTACCCAGTAGTGCTTGCTTTTTTTCCTTTACATTGGAATCTGTGTGTTTTTGCAGGCCCCATCGTGGGAGCACCATGCCCTGAAGCTTCATATGGAGCACTTCACAGGTCGTTCTGCAGGTTTCTGTCCACCCATCGAGCCATTGTTCCCTGAGCTAGGGAACAGATTGCTCTGATTATGGGGGCATGGGTGGGGTCTTGTTTACACAGCCTTATCTACAATGGATGGTTTTACTGGGTACATGCATCACTGTATCTGTACAGAGCAATATAAGTTGAGTAAGGCTGATCACCCTGAGACTCAGCAAGTGTCAATATTCTTATGTAGACAACAGTTCCTGCTCTATGTTGGCACAAACATTTTTGTGGTTGTGCTATGGAACCAACCAGGGAACTGATCCAGCTTAAAACTAACACAGCCAGAAAGGGGAAAAAAGTGAACTTCAGTTTAGATATGCCCCCTGATTTGTTTCACTGCCCAGCTGCACAGCTGCTTGTGCTGGTACTTAAAGAAAGGATGATGAGAGTGGGAATGAGCAGCCATGGTTGAGGTGAGGGTAGGACTGCTTCTTTCAGAAGCAATGCTTGCTTAAAATGTTATTCAAACTAAAATATTACTTGAAAATCCACCCCATGGTTATTAAGCATAGATTAGTGACATGCTCCTTGCCACTGTAAGCGTGCACTAGTTTTCATGACAGGTGACTTTTACTATTACTGGTGAAAAATTACAGTTGTGTTTTAAGACTGTCTTCATTTACTAATCATTCTGCACAGTCCCTGAAATACTTCAGCTTTGGACTGAATGTGTCAGAGCAGAGAGTGAAATGGACCAGAAAAGAAATAAGAGTGAGAGCAAAAGTAAAAGTGAGTTAGAATGGACTACAGAAACCAATGAGGCTTAGCTGGGGCCTGACCTAGCATGGACGGGTGTTTAGTGGAAAGTCTCTAGTTAACTGCACTGGTGAGCTGCAGAAGGTAAATAACCCACTTGCAGGGTGAAAAGTTTAGGTTAGGCTCTGGGAGAAGAGATGAACAGCTTTTCTGCAAGCCCTCCCCCACTACTCCAAATGGGACAGTGTCCCTGCTTGCCTTCAGTGCACCTGTTCCCGGCGTGGACGGTTGGTTCGATGTGCTCCTGACAGAACCCGAGGCATTGATTTATGCCCTCCTTTGCTTACTAGTCTCCAGGATCCACGCCAAGGAAGCAGGGCTGAGCCTGGGATCTATAGAAAGATATGACCAGGCAGGGAGAATAAATATAGTCCCTGATTTCATCTTCACTGCTTATGAGCCAGCTCACGGAACAGGACAAGCTCTATGTGGAGCTGGCCCTACCTCCAGGGGATGGTTGTTTAGCTGTCCCGTGACTGACTTGCACAGAGCTCACTGAACCAAGGGGCAAGGTGTTACAGAGAACTGTATATACCCCCTTCCCTTGACAAAAGTGGAACCATTTCACCGTTACCCAGTGAGGAGTGGCTCGTGTGGTACTATTCTTTTGGGCATAATGTTCCAGGTCCCAGGATCTCTTCTATGTGCAATTTATATACTTCTCACCTGTTGTGAGGCTACCTGTTATCAGTTTAAAGTTAGTAGCTTTTACCAGCAAACATGTTGAACAAGCTGAAGTGCAGCAAGCCAACATGAAGAACTTGCACTGTTTTGTTTGAATACATTTAAAATTGCACAGAAAGGTGTGTTTCAGCCTATACGCAGGCCTCATGCTCATGTTCCCTAGCCTCTTCAGAGTCGGCTTGCTGCTTACAGCTCTTTAGATGACACTCTGCTGCTTGCTGAGTGGACGTGATTCCTACTTCACCCAGAAGTCAGCCAAGCTCTTCTCCGTACGTTGACGATCTGTGTCTTGATGCCTTTGCTGCCTTCTTTTCTTTCATTATCTTTTTCCCTCCTAGACATGTTCCATTCCAGAGGCAGCATCCTGACTGAATAAACTCATACCACAGCACTGCTCTGGGTACAAGCCCTCACTGTCCTCTCCAGCAATCTCTGCTTACCACCTGCTTAAGGCACAAAAAGCTGTCTTGTCTGATATGGGATGCTATCTTTTCTCCTAATCATTGTGTTGACATTAGAAGCAGCGAGTCCCGGGCACCATTAACTTACTGATCTGGTGCCTTCTGGTACCACTAAGGTCCTGCAGGATAATTTTGTAAGTGTTGCCTGCTAGAGTACTATGGGGGTACAGTATTACAAATCTGGCTCTTACATTTTCCAACTATGTTTTTCCATAGGAGAAATAATATCTGTAGCTTTTGTACCAAATATGCAATCACAGAATTTGGTGTTAGAGTCAGTATCTCCTGGCATCTTCAGTACTGGTCCAGAGAAAGGACAGGGAAAAAGCTGAGTACCTTTGTGTGATTTGCATGGAGATGCTAAATAGAGCAGGTCTCCCAACACTACTGAGGACAGAGAAATAAAAAATAGTCACTAGCAAAGTGATATGTATTTTGACAAAACACTGCTGGGGCCTTGATTTACAAGTGAGGAAGTAAGAGCTTGGAAGAAATGAGCTACCGCCTTGGCTGTCCAGTGTTCCCTTCTGCTGCACAAACATCTGGCTTGGAGCACCTTTTTGTAAGAGGAGCTAGAATTGGCAGCTGTTTGTTAGATTGCTGTTCTGTAGGAGGCAGTAGTTTAGCAGCTGGTTTACAAACAGCTCAGTGTTGTGGTTTAACCCCAGTGGGCAACTAAGCACCATGCAGCTGCTCGCTCACTCCCCCCACCCAGGGGGATGGGGGAGAGAATCAGGGGAGGGGGAAAAAAAAAAAAATTAAAACTCGTGGGTTGAGATAAAGACAGTTTAACAGGACAAAAAAAGAAGAAAATAATGATAATACTACTAAAAGAATTAGACTATATGAAACAAGTGATGCACAATGCAATTGCTCACCGACTGATGCCCAGTTAGTTCCCGAGCAGCAGTCCCCGGCCAGCTTTCCCCCCAGTTTATATACTGGGCATGACATCATATGGTATGGAATAGCTCTTTGGCCAGTTTGGGTCAGCTGTCCTGGCTGTGTCCCCTCCCAACTTCTTGTGCCCCTCCAGCCTTCTTGCTGGCTGGGCATGAGAAGCTGAAAAATCCTTGCCTTAGTTGTTGCTAAGTAGTGTTTATACTAAAAACATCAGTGTGTTATCAACATTATTCTCATACTTAATCTGAAACACAGCACTATACCAGCTACTATGAAGAAAATTAACTCTATCCCAGCTGAAACCAGGACACTCAGCCATTTCTGTGCTGAGCAGGGTGGGGCAGACAGCTGGGGGCGGTCATCTTATCTCCCAGGCTGGTGCCATCTGTTTGTGAGTCAAAGCCCTGATACAGCTGATAGGAAATACTTAAAGATGTCCAAAGCTCAGAGGCTGAGCAATAGAAGGACAGTTAACCACATTACTAGCCAAAACCTGGAGCAGGCAGTGAACTGCAAAGACTTGAGCTTGCAACATGAATTAAACTGGCATAAAAAGTCAGTCTGATGCTGAAAACTACCATGTCACAGGTGGTCCCTCCACCCCTGTTCTGAAGTGACTAGGTAAATTTGCAGGATATTGCCTTCATCTCAAAGGATATGTTATCAGTTAATGTTTTCCTCAACCTCAAAAAGTCACTAAAAGTAAAACTGAAAAGCAAACAAACGCGAAGAAGCACAAAACATACACTACTTGTTCCAGTTCATGAACACTTCTTGAGGGGAGGGAGGAGCATCGCAGCTATTACAAATATGAAAACCTTCAAGGTGTCAGTCTTCATATGCTTTCTTCTATATCTAGTTTAGCATCTCACCTGATGATGTTTCAGTCAAAGCAATTGGAACATGCTGAGAATGTGCTCAGTTGACACTGAACTGGCTGGCCCAGGTAATTGCAAAATTTGGATTTCGGCTGTGATATCCCTCAGAGAGATACTTCTGCAGTTCCTATCCCTTCCATTATTGTGGCCTAGTGAACCGTAGAACAGCCCTTTATCCTGCAGTTTTGGTAACAGAATTGAATCTCCCATTTTAAACACTAGAAGACAGATGAAAGATTTGTGGACAGTCGGTCAGAATGCAGAATTTTCCCTCCTCTCCTCTTTTCCTGGTGGTAGGTGTGATGTTTTTGGAGTTGCTAAATAACAATGTTTTGTTTCACTGAATCAGCTTTCAACTTTGCTTTTGTGTGGTTCTAGTTCTTTGTTGTTGACTAGATGAAGCCAGATTTCTGGAGACATTTGCAGCAGGTTAAACTTCTGCTGGAGTTTGTCAAGTTTGTCCTTCTGTCTCCTTTGTAAGCCGAGTTTAGGGTTCTTCATGTTAAACTATACGTCAGTTTAACTGGTGTTTTCTCCATGCAAAAATAAAAAGAAATATTTTTCCATGAGTTCCAAGCATTTCCTGAATATTGAGGAATTTACCACTTTTCAAATGCCAACCAACCAGGAAACTGCTTGCTGTTGCAGTTAAGAGTTAATAGTACCAGCTGTGGCATCTTTCCTTAACATGCTTAGTGCTGAACATAAATATATTAGCAGTTTCATTGTGTATTACATGTTATGAAAATTATTGTGACTACTTTTTGGGGGGCTTTATTCTGTTATTTCAACAAAGGGCACATACTTTTTCCTGTCCCTTTTGATTTTTAGCAGCTTTGTAGTCCCATTTTTATCTGACAGGTTTTAAACCAAGCGTGTTGTGTAGGATTATGTTTTTCTCACTGTATATGTCTGCAGCCACAGAGCTTTCATCATGTTCAAGTAACTTCCTTCATGATCAACATTGCATTACCCTTTTGGCTCTTCCTCTGACTTTTTAATTTCTAAATTTCAGTCGTTTAGTAATTCTCCAAGATAGAGTTGATCTGTAGTGGTATATTGTCAGCAAGGCATTTGTTCTGATTTTTTTGCACTGTAAATAACACAGCCGGTTTAATTGATTTCTAGTTTAGTAAGCCAGCTTTATGCTTTGTAGCTGTATCCACCCATCTGCCTTGTACCTGACAGACTGTTTCAATTTCATTTGTCAGCCTTTTCCCTTGTTGCAAGTCATTGTTTTGCTTCTGCTTTGCTTCTGGATAACTTTACACATTTCCAGTTGTTTTCTGAAAAGTTTAGTAAAAAAGCCTTAGTGTTTTTTTACATTTTTAAAAATACTGCGTTCTTTCATGATTGGATCCAAATATTTCCAGTTGCTAATCTGCTCTTAAATATACAAAACGTGTATTTAAATTTAAAATTTCAGATTGAGTTCAAATCCTGGGAACAAAATCAGACATGGAAAATAAATAATAATGTCCACTAGCTTGCGTTTCTTTTTTCTTTAAAACAAGTGCATGTAAAGCTCTCTTCTGGACAGGTTTTTGAGAACACATTACCAGAAAGATCTCAAAAACATGGAGTGAGTTCTGAGAAGAGCAACAAGCATACCAGACTTAACATTGAGCTCTGGGAGTTGAAGGGACTGATTTAGGAGGAAAGATTAAAGTAGCTAAATATACATAGCTGGGCTAAGCGATGACTGAAAGGTGGAGGGTGGGGGGACACATAATAACAGTCTAAAAATATTTGAAGGGTGTTAACATTTAGGAGGGAGAGGGATTTTATGTGGAACATGTGAGCATGACTAGGATTAATGGGAGAGAAAGAAGGAATATAGGATGGGTATCAGCAGAAGCTTCATGACAGCATGGTGCTCAGTGCTGAGGGATGTCTCTTCTGTAAGGAGTTAGAATAGACATGCTGTTGTTGGGGACTTTTAAAATTTTATCAGACAAAACTATAAGAAATGTATTTGTCAAACTAGTCCCAAGGAATGGCACGTGTGTGTGTGTGTTTTGTATGAATGAGAGATGGATTCTAGATTAGATGTACTATGATTTTACACAGGAAACAGAGAACAGTGGGCATTAGGTGGTGACCAAATATGGCTTTCCACTGTAAATATCTGCAGTTTTTTTCAAAATTGTTAGTATTATGATTTATACCATCTGTGTTTTTGTGACATGAATAAGTTTATTAGACTGATGGACACAGAGGCCCTTTCTCAGGTCTGAAACAGGAAGAGCAAACTTCAAGACAAATACTAGGAGTACTTTCTCAGAATTTGTCTTCTGTTGATTAGTCAGACATTGGGTAGAGAAGGGTGATAGCATTTCTCAAGCAAGGGGGTGTACATACATAGAGGGAGCTGATAAGTGTCAATACGCAGATTGCATGGAGACCTGGCATAGGAAAAAAGGAGCTTTCTTATTTCTACAGTGCAAGTAAGCAAACCCTATCACATGAACTCTCTTTTAAAGTCTCTTTCAAAGGCATGCCTTTATTGCTGGAGGGCATGTATGAAATATAACTTAAGAAAACTTTATTAATGTATCCCTATACATCTGTTAAGCAAAACCAGTACAAGACAACATAACCCTTCCAGGTTCTAGTGCCTTAAGGGGTGCCCCAAAGTGAAGGAAAGCTGCTTGATCAGAAAAATACAACATTACATCTAAAAGAAGAGGCAGTATTCTCATTCATGTAGGATCCAGATAATAAGCACAGGAGAACTAGGACTGTCTGTTGGTTTAAACAGTTGCTCATTAGCTAATCCATAACAAGCCCTGTATTGTCTGTGTATGGTGAAGATCTGGGCAGCAAAACTGGGAAGGCTGTGTGCAGTTTGTGCCCAGACAGATGGTCTTGTAAGTCTGTTGGTCACTGGCAGAGCTGACTTAAACCTCTGGGGCCTGGGTACACCTGCTGCTGAAGGGTGCATGGCCAGCAGCTGTTCCTCATTGCTGTCACCTTGAACTTGTGACCCATCTTGTGGGTACTCCTTCAAATTCTGAGGCTCACTGCATGCACATATACAGGCATGGTCTTGCTCTGTCTCTAGCTTCTTGAGCAGGAAATGACACTGTTTTGATTGAAACTTTTTCATGTAAAATGTCTTTAGAATCACTCTTCTTTCATCTTGAGTGTGATTGGTACAGTAATTGCAAATCCCTTTTCAGGAGCTTAGATTGGAGTCTGTGGACTGGAGTGCCAGGAGTGCAACCAGTGCTTGATGAGATAACCCAACAGGAATGACTCAAGTTGTTGACTGCAAGTGCTGTAGACATAGGCGTATTTCTAAGCGTGACAGTATTACAGGGAAACACACGTGCATGTGTGGTATTTAGCACAATGTTGTGTTCAACCTTGTCTGGGGATTATGAGCATTCCTGCATATGAACACTGCATCATCATCTTTAGTTGTAGAATCATAGAAAATGGTGCTGGGAGGGACCTTCAAAGGTCATCTCATCTGTTCCTGTGCCCAGAGGCAAAGCTAGCTCTTCTTAAGCTGTTCATGTCTTGTCTGATCCTTTATGGCTAAGATTGGAGGAAAGTGATTCGACAATTCTAGATACAGCAGCTTTCATCTAGAAGGTAGTTGAAGCACCTAGATATTTGCAAATTTCCTTCTGGATCCATATGCATTTTTAAGTATCCCTGCAGCTTAAATAGTTTTGTCATCCTCTTGTTCCTGCTCTCCTGTCACTGCCTGAATCATGGTTGCCCAGCTATCTATCGGCTGTAAACTCAAGTCAGGGAACAGGTGTTTAAAGAATGTAGAACAGAATTGCTCCAGTGTTAGGAGCAGAAAGAGAGCAGGGGGGAAATATCGCAAACCGCTGTAAGGAAATTTTATGAGCTTGGCAGAATTCAGCCATTATCCAGACCAGTTCCTGGGTAGCTACCCAGTTATGAAGCTTGTGTTTCTGGTAGGCTTTTCCGTCCACATTCTCTTTTCACCTGTTACAGAATATGAGATCTTTAACAACTATTTTTGCTAGTGCTGGGATGGCATAAAACTGTTCTGTGTTGAGACCAAGAGTATATTTCCTTCAGAAACAGTGAGATGACCAAACAGTTCACTGCAGAAGAAAAGAGGGAGTTGCCACTCCCGTTTCTTTGCTTGCCTGCTCTGCTCCCATTTTTGTGCTCCCACTCTTTAGGCTAACTTCAGTTTCCAGCAGACTCCTTGCTGTTCCATTTTAGCTTGCTAAACTGATAGCAAACTACTGTGGCAAAATGAACTGGACAGATTTCTGCCAGATTAGAGAGTTGAACTGACCTGTGGAACAATCTGGTGAGAGGGCGTTAGGGGCAAAAGGCAACCACTTTTTCAGCAGTAGCCAGCCATTCATTTAAGCTGAAGCTATAACTTGATGGTTTAAAGTAATCATGGACAATGCCTGCACTCTAAATTATGATGGCAAAAACTGAAGATGGATGAAGTGGCAGCCATTCCACTTACAAAATCTGTATTCATTTATTCATATAATGCAAAAACAGCCTCTGGGTTTTTTTGCTCTCTGCTGCATAATTTTCAGTCAGTCGGCCGGGACTGGGTCCTGGTGTAGTCTTACATGTCAAGTGAAGCAGTCACAACTCCTCACAGGACTAAGCCAAACCAGGCCAGATGCCTTGAGAACTGCATGGTTCTGTGCTGGTCATGCAGGAAGAGGCTGCATGAATCTCACAGACCCCTTTTAGCTCTGATTTCTGTGATAGCTGAAGCTTTGAGTACTTGGTCAGCCTGTCATCTGGGCACGTGCACAAGATTAGCACTTGGGCAGAAATCTGCAAGAAACAGTGTGCTGTTGGTGTCAGCAGAGGCAGCTGACTGCAAAATGAGGAGGAGGAGAGGTGCTGAAGTTTTTGCTATCCTTTGAGGCAATATCACTGAAGCACTATTGAGAGTTGCTTTCAGATACCCTGCAGCATTGAAAGTTACTGAAACAAGCAGACAAGATGTTTATTGACCTAAGGAAGAATTTAGCAGATGTCTGGGTCTGTAATGTAGAACTTGGACTCATGGGAACTGGAGGATGTTGCAGTTAAGCATTAGTTTCAGTGCTACCCTCAATGGTCATGTTTTTCTGAACCTGGGCCTTAGTGAGTAAAGTATGTTTGTGCCTGTATAACTCTGTCATTCTCAGGTGTCCTAAGAGACTGAAAGCTGTTAGTTTGACATGCTTTTTCGTGTAGGATTGTTATTGGCTGTTTCTGGTGTTATCTGATAACACTCTCTGGCATATGAAGGACTCACATTACTATATGCAGCTGCTTTGGTGTGATGTGGGATTTCCCAGCCAAACTGAATCTAAACAATTTCTGTAAGATTTTCATCAGTCTTACTCTGGGAAGCACCAGAACAAGTCCCAGCTCTGTTCCTGTTGCAGCCCTTAATGTGTATATGGAGGAGTACTTATTGGGTAGATTATCTTACATTTCTATGGCCTGAGGTGATAATGTGGGAAAACACAGCTGATGAGGACATTCAATTTATGCACTGAAAAACTGTATTAAAGGCTGAGGGGTGGTGAAGAGCTGTGTAGCCTGGAGCTTCCCATTAGGCTGATGGGGAGGGATTGTTGCATGCATACATTGTTGTACCTTAGTAAAAGCTCATCTTTACAAGGAATAACTCCACATGCCTTTGGGGTAGTAATTAGGAGGCACTTTAACTCTGTCTAGCTTTTAGACAAATGATGCAAGCACAGGAAGAGCCTTGCGCATTTTCTTACCAGCCTGGATGAGTGTGAGGGTTAGGTGGAGTACAGTTCCAGGCCACAGTTTCTCTGGTGGCAAAACTGGTTTAAGAAGTTCTGCCCTGGTTCTTTCTCTGTTCTCTCTGCTGTGCCAATGCTGTGGTTAATGTGGCCACAAAATGAACTAGTTCACCAATCTAATTAAAAATAGGCTGATTGGGAAAAACAAAACAAAACCAACAACAAAATCCAAATGGAGGTTAGAGGGGCTTATTTTTGAATTTTTGGTAATTAGAGTAGCGTGTGTCAGTCCTTCCCTCCCACCCCGCCTCCCCTTCTTCCAGCAATTTAATTTGTACAGCTGCATGCAGGAGTTGATGGAATATTGCAGGAGGAGGAATGACCAGCTGAGGAGAGGGGAACCTCTTCAGGTTGTTTTGTTGATGAAGAATTTGTTGCTGTAACTACACCTGTGGTGACTGACTTGTCATTTATCTCCACTCCTTGTTTGGAACCCATAAGAAGCTTCCCAAAACCTGCAGGGTCTGTAATTATTATCCCTCAGTCATGCATCTTGCATGAAGTGTCTTAAACTGACCGTCAAGAAACAGCAGTTTCTAAATGTGGATAGCACTTTTGTGTTTCTAGCTGTGAATTTAGGTTATACAGTGGAAAAGGAGAGGAGTAAACACTAATCTTCCCAGCAAAAGGCCTTTTACGCAAGTCAGGGTTTCAGTGTTTAGACCAGTTAGTAAATGAGACAACTGAGTTTTATGACCTCAGACAGATTGATCACCTGACTGCCATTTCCCCACGTGGCGTCCTTGACTGGCACATTCTACCCAGCAAATAAAGCTTCAACTTCTTTGTCATTTCAGAAGAGGAAGCAGCTCAGCACTTGCACAGTCAAATGATGAAAACAGGTATGTTGGGGAAGAGCTGACGATGTGGTGGTGCTAATCATTTCAATATCATGTTCTCAGGGATCTGATCGTTTTGATATTTTTCAGAAGTACTGGCTCAGCTTTCTTTGAGCCTTCATCTCAAAATCCCCTTATTGTAGGGACTGCGTGAGCTCAGGGAATCTTCTTGTGGAAGGTTAATACTGAGCAAATTCAAGCATGGAATAAATGATCAGAGTGAGGAAACTTTCTTCTCACAGCTGAATATAAAATTCTCTGGTATGTGTAACTGTTCTATGGGAACTCGAACCTGACTATTAAGCACAGAAGTTCTGCACTGGTGGGGGAGAGACGTCTTCACAGGATAGGCCAGTGCAGTAAAAAGCAGTGTGGTTTTCTGTGGTCTCTTTCATAGGAAGTGATGCCAGTATGATGGTCATAGTGGCGTATGAAGTGCTTTTATTGCCTCCTGAATACAGTTCTCTGGATTCAGTGTAGAAGTTAGGAATAAAAATACAGGTTGTTAAAAAAAGCCTCAAAAGGAGCTCGATCAGAGTGAACTTCATCGTTATTAATATATCATTTAAAGAGTTGTCGTCAGCTCCTAACTAAAAATTAACATGCTGCTCTTGAGATTGTCCACTGCTGTTGGGGCTACCTCCCATGGGGATTTGCCACAGTTGCAGTCCAGATAAATGGGAAAAACAAGACACCATGCTGCATTACTTGCTCAGTATGTTTAGTTTATAGGTACAAACAAAGACTGAAGACCAGTGAAGAGCAAACAACATAATTTAGAGCTTAATGGTGGGGGAGTGAGGGTGGAGGTTCCCAAGGAGAGGTGGAAAGATAGGGATGAATAGGGAGATGGTTATTGCAGAATTTTTATTGATGCTGGGGACAGCCTCAGCTCTGGTAGTGGAATTAATAGTAAAAGTAGGAGCTGAAACAGAGAGGGAGGGAAGGATTGAGCCTTTGAAAGAGTTTGGGTGCTGAACATCATCACTGTATTATATAAGTTGTATACCAAGACAAAGCTCAGAAAGAGGGGGAGAAGGACCTATAGGAGAGATAGAGGCCAAAAAACTTCATAAACAAGTTTCCTGAAAAAGAGATTTTAAGGTTGAAAGCAAGCATGCTAAGTAATCAAGAAAGATGCAACGTTAATGATTGCCAAAAGTCAAGGAAGATAGGAAGGGGTGAAGGGAACCCAGGCCAGAGAAGGAAAGGTTCATGTACTGCATTTTCTCTTGCCTTGAAAAAGCTAGGCTGGGAAATTGGGAAGCTAGCAGAATCTTCTCACCGTGGCTTTGGTAAGAAAAGATGGTTTGCGATGAAGGGAAAGTCTAATAAAGATAGCATTAAAACTAATGTTAAAGATTATATCAGTAAGAGATGAGTGTCTGTGCATCTTGATGAGAAGATGGGATTAGCCATCAGAAAGACAAAAATGTGGTTTTTGACACATGCAGCCCTGTTTCTGGAAAAGGTGATGCCGAGCAAGGCATTTAGTGTAGCTGGGAGGAGGAAGCAGTGCAATGAGAGATGGAAA
Source organism: Gymnogyps californianus (assembly GCF_018139145.2). Classification (NCBI taxonomy): domain Eukaryota; kingdom Metazoa; phylum Chordata; class Aves; order Accipitriformes; family Cathartidae; genus Gymnogyps; species Gymnogyps californianus. The sequence goes on along the minus strand of NC_059471.1, from coordinate 133,976,522 downwards.
GTAAGGCTGTGCAGGGAGGTATGGATCAGGGCAGACCCCCGTGGCAGTTAGTCCCATATGCACACGCACTTGTGAACATAACACACTGCTTTTGCCTTAAGTGTGATTCTGGTAAGACTTGTTCGGCAGTTAGTTTTGCTTCGTATGCATAGAGAAACATTGACATTTGGTGGACAGCTGAGGTGTCCTTAAATTCCGTCTTGTGTCTAGATTTATTTGTCATGCTGTCTGATGCACACAGTTCATTATGTTTATGTTGATTGTAATCAACAGTTAACTAAATGCTTAGCAAGTTCAGTAGACAGCCAGATCCCAGGAGCTATCATTAAGTGACACAAAGAGATTGAAATGATAGTTGAGATGGCTTCCTTGACCTTGCTTTGATTAACCTTTTGCTGGATACAGCTGAATAGTTGCTTCTGTAGTTCTCTTATCTTTGCTGCACTTCACAGGTAGATGCATATATTTGCTTTGGGTACAGAAAAGATATCTCTACCAAGAAGCAGATACTTTCATGCAGTTTCCCACTGGAAGGATTTTGCAGAACTCATTGAGTTCTTTGCTCTCACCCATCACAGAAGAGAGGCTTTTGGTTCTTCTACTTTCTTTGGCAATAGGTGTGCGAGGAAGTATAAGGCTTAAAGATATGCTTTTTCTGCCTCTTGTACAAGCACTAATATACCATTACTAGCAGAAAGCCAGCACGAAGCTTTGAGGTAGGACTGGGAAATGCTTTCTATGGCTGTGGGAATTCCCTTGATTTTCCCCCTTCCTTACAGGCAGACACTTATCTCCTCTTATATTGAAAGGCACACAGGTGTAGAACGGAGAATCAAAAAGCCTCTTTATTAACTTCTCTTAGCAACACATTCCTGGATAACTACTGAATGCAAAATTTTGCAATTTAGTGTAAGACGGAGTGGGAGCTAAATTGATGCCCTTGGAAATTTCTCTGTTAGGAGAGAGGTAAAGAACATAAGAGTATCTCTTTACTCCTTTTTTCATGCTGTGCTCCCACGGGGAAGGCTGCAGGGAGGATAAAGAGCTTTTGGGTGCTGTGCTGCAGTTGGTATGTTGGCTAGAGCTTCATGAAACCTAATGCGCAGTTTCGACAGAGGAGGCACAACTGTTGGCAGGTTCTGGTGACCATGGCAGGCCTCAGCGGGAGTTATTCTAAGAACACAACATATGATCAGATTACTGAGGGACACTTTACATGGCTCTAAAAAATGAACCATCTGACGGTTTATGACAGCTCTGCCTGTTCCAGCCAAGTGAGGAGTGCTAGACTTTGCTGACCCTGCAGCCAGGGTTGTGAAACAAAGAAAGTGCTTTCCAGAGGCTGCGAACCTATGGGCTTCCAGCCACATAATACCTACTTACATCTGACTTCTGATAAGAAAAACAAAAGACATTTAGGACTTGCTTCTCTTGCAGTTTTGATTCATGGTAATTTAATACGTTCTTGCTATAGTTTACTGGGCTTGGCAATTTGCATAGTTCTATATTTAGTAATCCCTGTGATGCTAATGTCTTTGTAGAGTGATCTGGTTTTTTTGCTACCGGTATCTTTATTAGCTTAATATACCCTGCTACCTTTCTGTTTTTCCCTGGCTCTGTGGGGACACACTTCTGGAAGAGGAAGGCTGTATGAGAGGAAGGCTGTATGAGAGGTTGTGGCAAGTGGGAAGAGAATTCTAAAACTGGAAATTTTGAGGATCCACATTTGAATGCTTTCTCTAGAGAATTTCTGTACCAGCTTCTAATATGTGCAATTTGTACAACAGTTTCCCCTCCTTCTAGTCTTCTCCAGTGAAGTGCATGGCCTGAGAGAGCTTTGCAATTTTTGCTGATGTTGTCAAAGGCAAACAGTTAAACACACACTTAGGGAAACACCTCCCACTTTCCCAGGCTCGACTACAGTTTATTGCCTCTCCTCCCTGCTTCCTACTCTCCGCTTCCCTTGTTTTATTCTCTGTAACACTCAGTCCCTTCTAATTCCTTTGATGAGGTGCTGGGTGGCGCAGGAGGTTGGGGTCACTGTGTAAAGGTTTCCTTCTGCCAGTCCTTGCTTTTTAGTGTTTTTCCTCTGGTGCTCCTTGCTGCTCCTCTGCTCCTACATGGGTTCTCAATGGGCTGCAGTCCTTTCAGGGTTGTCCCTGCTCTGGCGTGGGTCCTCCGTGGGCTGCAGTTGCCTCAAAGTGTACTCCTTTTGCCATGGAGCACCTCTTTCCAACAGTACTTTTCCAGCCACATCCCCAACAATGTCCCCTACCACATCTCCTTTTCTCCTTTCTTTTCTCCAAATGTGTCTTTTTACTTATCTTGCATTTCTCCTTCTGTGCATCCTCACATGTCTCGTTTTTGTGGTTCCTTTTGTGTGTCTCCTCGTGTGTCTCCTGCCCCTAGTGGTTATTGCCCTTTCCAAAATATGTTTGAGCAAAGGTAGCTTGTGCTCATCTGACTGCTTGAAGTTTTGATTGATTGTTGTTTTCATCCATTTTGGAGATGGCTGGAATCGACCATGACTGGCATGGGGCTGTTCATAGCATCCACTCACACAGATTACCCCTGCAGCCCTCTACTGCTGAAGCAGAATAGTGCTCTGTCAGACTGCTCGGTCTGTATAATTTCTTGACTTTCATGGAAACACAACAAATCTAAATTTGCTCCGTAACATTTATCTGGTTGAGAATCTATTGAAATTAGTTTTGCAAGGATGATCCATATTTAAGCCAGTGTTTGGAGAGTTTCCATGTGTTCAAATTGTCAGTATAGCCCAATATGCACCCTTTAAAAGTTTGCCTGAAATTCTCCACATCCACTTTTTCTCAAGGCTAGTTTTTCCTCTCTCTTCCATTAACTCATTCCCTTTGCCCCTCAAAGGGTCCTCTTGGTGTATATAATCTTCCTTCTTGTTTCTTTATAGATAATGGGGTTTGAGCACCTTGTTTTGTTCTGCACATTTCCCACTTCTGAAGTGTGTCAAACTCTCCTTCTGAAATTTCGTATATGCCGGCATCTGTGTGAGAAGAATCACTTCAGTTGTTTCTTACCTTGCAACCTGGATCCATGTCAACAGATGGAAGCTTTGAAAAGCCATAAATATTATTCTTGGCACTAGAAAAAGGTGGTGTGGGTATGTGTCGCTAGTAATTGGTCTTGGCTTTGTAAAAAAGGTTACGTTGGTTGGAAAAGTAGCCAGGTGGAAGGTAGCATAACAGCATCTGCTCCCATCAAACTCTCCTGGGCATGTCACCATGCTAATGCTGAAACTGTGGGAACTGAAGAGGTCAGTGGTTACATGCTGGGTGTTGTGTTTCTGGCACAGAAATAGTTCCTAATTTGTGTATAGAGGAGCTGGAGCTGTTTTCTTTTGTCAGCTACAGACCTGATTCTTGTCGCAGGGGAATAAGGAGAGCTTCTGTAATGACACCATTAGGAAAAGATTAAGATCTGTAAATGTAAAATGCTTTCCCGTCCCTATGTGTGCTTTGGTTATGTTTCATGAGCAAGGCCTAAATGCAGTCATGGACATTTACATTCTTCTATTTCAGAAACAGATGGAATTAGGAGCTTTGCCAGCCTTCCCTAAAGGCTTGGGTGGTCAATATCTAGCATAGAGTCTTTCCTTGCATTCATTTTTTTCAGGGTTGAGTTAAACAAGGGTTTAAAATAAAAACAAGTGAACAACTTTTTCATGGAATATTAAACTACTGGAATAAATATTGCATCTATTTTCAGTGCTTGCTTTTTTGATGTCTGTGATGTCCTAATGTACAAGTTCTCCATTCAGCCCATAAACTTTCCATAGAAAATACTGGGGTTTTATAATTTTGTTATAAATAAACTTCACAAGAGCTGTGGCTTTGCTTCCCAGTTTATTCCTGCTTCACTCCTCAAACATTTGCAGCCATATAAGATGTCTCACAGCCTTGCACTTCCCACTCCCAACTTTTTCTTGAGGTACTGTATTGCTACTAGTGTGGTCACTACCAATGTATTATTTTGCAGAGCCTGCTCTTTCTGTCATGTTTTCTGCCTTGAATAAGCCTAGAGTTCAGATGTGTAGCTGCTGCTTTTCTGTTTCTGCTCTTTATTCCTCCATCTCCAGGAAGAGAATAAAATCTGTGTGTCTGCTTAGAGCTGATACATGGGAGCCAGTGTATGGAACCTGCGCAGTCTGCCTCATGTCTTGGTGTCCACTCTCAAACAGTTCTGTGGTGCTAGCTGTGAATTGGGTCTAAGCTTGCTGCTTCTGTTCACTGCTGAAGTTGTTTGTAGCTCAGCCTTCTCTGCTTCTCTTCCTGATTTTTAAATCTTGGACCTGAGTCTTCTGCAGTTTCCTACTCTCATTCTAAGCAATTTCAAATTCTGTACCAGTGACCCTGTAGCTTCACGTTTTGTTAGCCATCTCATTCATGTTGCTGCTAATACCATTTCTATCATCTGTCGCCATGACCATCTTTTCTTTGCATCTCTGCACTGGCCTCTCCTCTCACATTGAACATAAAGCAACTTGTCTTCATTTCCCTTGGCCCTGAAGGACATAATCTCACTGTGTCATCTCTTAAAATCAAGATGTAAAACCTAACTGTCTTCAGTGCCTGCAATGTATGCTTGTTCAATAATTGGACAAGGATTCCTTCACCTCTCCCAGCCAATGCCCTACCTTCCTGTTTATGGGAGCTCCCCATAGCCTTCCACAAAGCTAAGCTTCCTTCTCTGTATCTCTTTTGAAGAATGCTCCTTTTTTTTGGGATGCCTGCAAGAGCCTGAAAGCACTTTTAATTCTTAATGCTTTAATGAAAACAGTGTATCATGTCACACTGATAAATTCTGTGTAATTGTTTCTGTGTACTTCCCATTGTTGTTTATTTTCTTGTACTTAGATTCACAGAATGACAGACTCATTTAGGTTGGAAGGGATCTCTTCAGATTGTTTAGTCTGGCCCTACTGCTCAAGCAGTGTCAGCTACAGCAGGTTGCCCAGGATTGTGTCCAGTCAGGTTTTGAGTATCCTCCAAGGATGGAGACTCTGCAAGCTCTCTGGGCAGCCTGTGCCAGTGTTTGACCACCCTTACAGTAAAAAAAGTTGGGTTTTTTCCTTCCCCCCCCCTTGTTTTCAGATGGAATTTCATGTGTTTTAGTTTGTGCCCGTTGTTTCTTGTCCTATCACTGGGCAATATTGAGAGGAGGCTGGCTCCCTCTTCTTCATTGCCTCCCATCAGGTATTTATATGCATTGATAAAAACTCCCCCTGAGTCTTCTCCAGGCTGAACAGTCCCAGCTCTCTCAGCCTCTCCTCACATGAAAGATTCTCCAGTCCCTTAATAATTTTTGTGGACCTTTTGCTGGACTCACTCCAGTACGTCCACATCTTTCTCAGGCCGAGGAGCCCAGAACTGGACACAATACTCTAGATATTGCCTCAGCAGTGCTGAGTAGAGATGAAGGATCACCGCCCTCGACCTGTTGGCAACAATCCTCCTAATGCAGCCTGGGATGCTGTTGGCCGCCTTTGCCACGAGGGTGCATTGCTGGGTCATTGTCAGCTCGTTGTCAACCAGGACCCCATCCATTCAGCCAGTTTTCAATCCACCTCCTTGTCTGCTTATCTAACCCATACTTTGTCAGGTTGCCTATAAGGATGTTACGGAAGACAGAGTCAAAAGCCTTACTAGAGTCACTATATATACAGCTTTGTACTCATCCACCAAGCTAGTCACTTCACTGTAGAAACTATCAGGTTTGTTAATCATGATTTCCCATTTGTAAATCTATGTGGACTACTTCCAATCACCTTCTTGACCTTCATGTATCTGGAAATGGTTTCCAGGATTACATGCTCCATCACCTCCCAGGGATTGAGGTGAGGCTGACTGGCCTGTTATTTCTTGGATCTTCCTACTTGCCTTTCTGAATGCTTTAGGGTGAGTGGCTTTCCTTTTTCTTCTTTATACTGGCAATCTTTATCCATGTTTACAGCTTCTGCACACTACGGTAATGTAATTATTAAGCAAAGCATATGATTCTGCTTTTTATTGGTAATTTTAAACTATACAGATGCAAGCTGGGAAATAGAATTTGCAGCCCAAAGTTCTGCTCCTAAAACTCAGACCTCTAGCATGTGAACTAATGAGTACCTTTCTAAGATAGAAAATAGTGTGACAGAGTATCATCCCACTGCTGATCTCTATAGATAGATAATTCCATTGTGCATCTTTTCCCTGGGATCATAGCTTTCTAAACTTGTATTTGCATTATTTCTCTGTTCCAGGCCGAAATGAGCTGATTGCCCGCTATATTAAGCTGCGAACAGGGAAAACACGCACAAGGAAACAGGTAAGTGTAAAGTCTTCCCTGTAAACATTAGCTTCTTTGGACCACTAGACATGATGAGGGCTTATGAGAACAAATCCCTTGCTGTTCACTTGCTATTAGTTTCTGGCTTTGCTGGAAAGAGGTTGTTGTGCTGAGCTGGTTAATAAGAATGGCGGGAAGAGTCAGCTCAGGCATTTTACAGTAGGATTGTAATGCTCACGTCTCCCAACTGCATCACGACACACAAATTTTTCTACTGTTAAACGGTGTGTGATTTTATTTGTTTGGTTTACTAATGAACGTTTCAGTGAACATCAGTGGTCCTCTATATGAAGATTCTTTGTTCAGCCCAGACAGATGGACAGCAATGGTGATTTTGAAAATACCTGGCACACAGGATGAAAAAGGAATCTTTGTAAATTGGGAATGACAGTCCAGGCTATGCTGGACAAAGCACCTGAGCAACCTAGACATGCTTTGGGTAGGGGGTTGGTGGATGACATCCAGAAGTTCCTTGCAACCTAAATTATTCTATGATGCGTTTCAGCCCACGTTAGATATGGGGAAGTTCTGGGAGTCATTATATAGCGGCCAGGGATATGGAACATGGGTTTCCCTCCACCCAAGAGGAGGCCAAGATGGGGAGCAACGAGATCAGAACTCTCAATCCCTAGATTTAAGGATGGGTTCTTTAGTTTTAGAGGACGTCTCTGGCTTCATAAAGCCATTTGAATTGGAAAAAGCCTTAAATGACCCATCTTTGGTGGTCCCCCAGCTCATTTCATGACACTTAAGTTATGTTCAGAAAAGCATCTCATTGCTACCTCAACCTCCCCTCCCCCCAACCCTAAATAACTCCCTATTGCACAAGGTGCCTAAAGTATTTTCACTTCTGCAAGCAGCTACTAAGTACTCCTCTGGTATGAAGATGAATTTTGTCTTTCAATGCAGGTATCTAGTCACATCCAGGTCCTGGCAAGGCGGAAAGCTAGAGAGATCCAAGCCAAGCTCAAGGTATGATGGGTATCCTTCAACATATCACACAAGCCCCCTGAGTCAGCCATTCCCTCATCCATTTCCTCTTTGAATAGCCTAAAAAAAGGGTGAGATTAGCCACTGAACTGTAGTAAGCTGGAGAGGAAAAGGTACTTCCCAGGAAGTGTTGTGCAAACACTTGTATTGTTGTAGCTCTGTGACGTCTGGAGCAATTCTATTTAAAGAATAAAGAAACAATAACTTTAAATGAAAGACCCTTAGACTTGAGAGTATGCAAAGAGTGTTTCTCTGAGAAGGAAGGGTTTATGGTTACAAATGCTGACCAGTGATCAGTCCCTGGTGTTGTGGTGGCCTTGGGACCACCAGTGTTACAGTTACTGCAGTGCTAGTTCCACCTCTACTAGTGGTAGTGATGTGGAGTTGTCTGTAAGAAAGTGTTCTGGGTTGGCATAACCATTGAGAGGAAGCAATAAAGCCAGCTGGCATCGTCTCAGGTAAAATGGTGCCAGCTGAATAGACTTTGCCCCTTGATTAATTCAGACCTGATTTGAAGAGGCCTGGGCTAATGAGAAAGAAAATGGTTGACTACTTGCTTGAGCAAATCTGTGTTTTGCTTTCTATAGGAAGAGCTCTGAGATCATGCTAATGAACTGGTACCTCTTGACATTTATTTCCACTCAGATTTGAAGCAGGGAGATGGTTTATGTGCTCAGACTGAATTGCCAGAAACGTCAAGAAGGTCAAGTTTATGGGTGACAATTGCACAAGAGGGTGTCCCCTGTTAGAATGTGAGCCATCCAGAAAGGGCTTGCCGAGCAGGATGTGAGGTCTGGTCCTTGTTATGTATCACTGAGCCAGAGAAGGAAGGTGCATGCTGACCTTCCTGATATGGTATGGCAATAAGTGATCTGGAGGGAAGTGTGTTTGCTTCCCTGATCTTCTGTGCTTCGGGTTATGATGAGGATCTTGACAGTCCGGTCCAGCCCAGACTGTTGAGTGGACGGCTGTTAATAGGTGCTTCCTCTTGGCTGTCTGGGCAACTCCTCACTGGGCACCAGGAGAAGTGAACTGTCTGTGAGTGAACTGCTGGCACTCAGTCTTGACCAGTGCTGAAGTGCATGCATCTCTGTTGCAAGCAGTGATTACCTCTAAGTCATGACTGCACCCCCCACATCCCATCCCCAGCTCCATTTTAGAAAATGCTGTGTCATTAGCCTGTTGTGTTTCCAGCTGCTCTGATAAAGAGAAGGAGCCACAAATTACAACTATCTAATTCAGTGCTTCTAGGTAGGGCTGCCTAAGCTTGAAACCTGTGGTGCTGTTAAGTGGTCAATTCAGGTGGAGGCCTGCTTGAGAGGCAAGTTAGAGCGAGTTGGAAACAACAACTGCCCGGGGTGTTAAAAGATTTACTGCTGCTTATATCTGCAACCTTGATTCCGTTCCTTGCATGTCACAGCTCTGGGATTTGGCATGATTGAAAAGCCAGTCAGCCGAGCCTGTTTCCACTTAGCACACAGGAGCTGGCCGGTTTTGTTCTCAGGGAACTAAGGTGTCTCGGGGAGCTCCATGGAGCCATTGGTTGTTCTCCTTTTACACCACCCCAGGCCATGCTGTGAGCTCTGCCCAGCTGCCTGCAGTGAACCATTCCCCAGTAGCAGACTGTTCCTTTCTGCCTGCAGAGGCAAGTCTGTAGCACTGATTCAACTCATTTACTTCTTTGCTTTCGCTAGTCATTTTCATAGAGCAAGGAAATGAAATCACAAAAGCTGCTGCCCTTCTTCGAGGTTCCTGCTGATAGCTGTGTGTTCTTCTATCACTGTTCATTTTCCACAGCGAATATACGTTTTCATATTTATATCCTAGAGATCAGAGCAGCTACATGCTGACTTTTCAGAGCAATTACTATAATACTACTGTCTCCACACAAATCAGGGTGTCCTCTCTAAGCATGTACTGTGCCTATAACAGATAGAGATAGGAAAGTAGGGTGAAGCTTGGAGAAAACTGTTCCCAGAAGTCAGTAGTTTTCCATGTCCTGGGTGACTAATAGATCTCACCTGTACTAAGGAAAAAGAGGGAAATTTTGGTGGTATTATTATGCATTTTGAAAATAATAAAAGAAAATACAAACATTGCAAATGTTTGGTAAAAGTTTTTGTTGCTTCATTTTCTTTTTTTTTTTTTTTCTGTACTGGAAACATGATACAAATGAATACAGAACTGTTAGCTGAAAGAGAAAGAAGCCTTTTACAAAAACATGCTTTTTCCAGCAGTCTGTCAGGCGTTTAAACAAAACAGAAAAGCACAACAGGAGTTAATAGATAAAATCTTTTCCCTTCTTAATTGTTCATTTGTGTTTTTTTACTTTAATACTTCCACAAGTAAATGCTTCTTCCCCATAAACTCATGTATAAACTCAGGTAGGCAAATACGATTTTTCCAGTGAGAAAGTAAGGAGAGGAAAAAAATCCTTTTCTGCAATGGCACCTGGGAAATGGTCCTTATGTATGTCATGAAAAAACAGAAAAGAACCCTTACCCTTAAAAAATATTGTAGGTAATCCTTGAAGTATTCCCTAAAGCATCATTTAAACTGGATTCTGAAAAACTTTCCCATAGCTTTGGATAATCTTAGGAACTTTCTCAGCAATTAAAATGTTTCCCTTCCATTCATTTGAATGGTACTAACAGGAGTCACAGATACTGTAAAAAAAGAAGATATGTAAGTTTTGCCTATTCCTACTGATCATTCCACTTAAACATTATCATTTATTCTTGAGCTTTTGTTATGCCTTCTCCAAATGTTTTTGTTTTAGACACATCAGAATCCCTGGGCTTTGAACTTTAGAAAACCTTAGAGAAAGTGGAGGGGTTAGAGAGAATGGAGACCCAAGGGTGAGAATTTACTGCAGTTCAATGAATGCAAGTGGGAAGTGAGAATTCCTGAGGAAGACAGCAAGAGCTTACCTCTTTCAGCAGTTTCTCCAAGCCATGAATTCATCTGTGGCATTGCCATTATAATTACAATGTCACAGATAAATGTGGAGTGTTTGAAGGATGAAGATTAATTGTAGCAGATGTAGGAGGAAAGGCAGAATGTGGGGGAGTGGTTCTGTTTGTCTATTTATTCCTTGGAAGAAGAAATGAAGAATGCTATTTGTTTTAAACATACATCAGACCCCCTAGTTGTTGCACTGTCATTGCCTGTGAAAATGTGTGCAGTTCCACATCCCTGTTAAAATACAAAAGGGAATGTCCTTGTATATGTGCCCTGGGAGATTATTAAGATTTCCTGTTTCCCCAGGGATGGGAATAAAATGATCAACTCTACCTGAGACTAATGCAGTCCCAAATTGAGGTAGTCTTTTTGCAGTGATGATGACAAACTCCTTTTGTGAGCTTGTTTTTAGAGGGTTTTTTTGATAAGCAAGAGTCGTTCCCATTGAATATTCTTACCAATGATTAAAACACAAGAGTCAATTAGAGTTGTACTTTCGATAACAAAACATTTCAGCTGTGTGGCTGAAAGCCTTCAGGCAGAAAGGATAAATGCTTAGCAGTCTCTAAACCAGTGATCCCAGCATTTCAGAAAGGGTGATTAATCACATCTGAAGCTATAGTAATGGGTGAAAGACTTACATGCTTTCAAGAGTTCTTAGGACAGTTATTGGTGAGTCTGCTGCCCCGGGTTTCAGAGATGCTTGTTCCCTGCAAAGAAGCTGATGAGAATCCTGGTTATGCAGCATTAGACCAGGCAACTTGTTTATCATTATAATAATTCTGTTTTTTCTGTTTCTACTCTTGCCCATAGGATCAGGCAGCTAAAGATAAAGCCATGCAGAGTATGGCTACAATGTCATCTGCCCAGATTATCTCTGCAACTGCCTTCCATAGTAAAATGGCCTTGCCTGGTCTCCCACGACCAGCCTACCCTGCTGTTTCTGGGGTGAGTGAATCAATGTCTTGGCAGAGTTGGGCTGAAGACACTTGAGTATTTGAAAGGGTGTTGGGACCTGCTGAGGAAAATCCTGAGAACATCAGAAAGAATGGGCCAAAAGGCATTGTCTTCGTAGAACAGATCTGTCATATGGCTTCAACAGTTTGGGTCTGATTCTTTGTTCACACTGATGTAAAACAATAAAGTTTCACTATATGCTTTTTTTTAAAATGACACAAGTGAGAGAACAATCAGATCCTTTGGGTTTTCAGCTGCCTGAAATATTTTTAGGTGTCTGTATCACTTTCTTAGTCCAGGATCTTGTTGGATTAAAACCATTTGGGCCATCCTGACCCTTTCTCAAGCTTATCATTCCCAAGCTCATCCTGAGTGCTTAGATCACAAATTGATGGCCCTTATATAAAGTCCTTAATAGAGGAGGCCTGTCAGCATCCCCTAACCTTTGAGTTGGGCCTAGTGAGCTTTTGCTGAGCATTGATTTCTGCCAAAATGCTCCCATGGAGCTTTCCTGGGGAAAATGATCCCTCCAAGAGAGTAAGCATCATTAAAGCTTTGGAGACGGAGGCACAAGGTGCATACACAGTATTTAACATTAAAAACCACTATTGGGTCAGTTGCTTGCATGTCCCTGGTAGTAGTGTGTAGAAAGAAAATGAAGACCAGTCAGCACCTCCGCAAGGATGAAACCAGGAACGTAGAAAGAAGAGATATAACTCAGTCACATCTTTCAGTCTGTGAGCTTGCAGTTTCTTTCCTCAGAAAGGAGCAAGCCTTGCTTTTCATCTCTGTCCTAAAAGTGATGACTTTTGCCTATATGTTGTTCTCTTGCAGTTTTGGCAAGGAGCTTTGCCAGGCCAAGCTGGATCTTCCCAAGAGTGAGTATTCCTTCATGTGAGCATCCAAAGCAGGTGTTTCTGCTGCTTCCTCTATGCTGCCTGAGCAACACCATTAGCTATTACAAGATTTATAAAATGCTAAGATAATGTAGTCTTTGCTCTCAGACAGATTCCCTGACCATGGATCTGAGACCTAAGGCCCATGGTTGAAGACAAACTGAGAGTCATGAGAGAATTTTAAATAGATAAAAACCCCTATGTCTTCATACGGTACCTTCAACATGGATTACACCCCTTTAATGTGTCCCATGACTCAGGCAGCCTAGTATGGGTTATTTTAGGGAGCTGCTGAATCTAGCAGCCTGATAGAGGTGAGGCTGCTGCAGCTCCATGCTCCCAAGTTCAACCAGTAGTGAGGCTGAGCATGTATTCCCAGTAGGTGTACACACAAATATGCATATGCATTGCACATACACACATATACACATGGCTGGCCACACAGAACAGCACAGACAACGCTCAGCACTCACACAAATACAAACAGCACCAACAGCCTCATCCTGTACCCCTCTCTGGCTGATGAGGGTGAAGGTGTGTTAGTGGGAAATAAACATGCACTGTGGATCCATCCAGTAGCTGCCCCAGGATCCCTTGTCTCCCTGTGTGCTGGCACCCAGGCAGGTCAGCCCCTGAGGCCACAGCCCAGCTCCACTTGCTGGTGCAGGCCTCTCACTCACACACACAAACACACATGCATGTGCACAAACACATACACACTGTGAATCTCTCAAGTAACTGGGCTTAGATACACGGTCCATGCAGTAGCTGGATCTTCGCTTTCCCTGGTTTGCCTCCCACAGAGATAAACGCACACACACACAAACTCATCTTTCAGTCGACTTCCAGACTCCACAGTCTCTCTGCCATTTGGCCTGAACCTCTTGGTCCCTCTGAAAGCATCCTTACCCCTGGAGACATACACAGCTGGCTCCCAAACCGTCTACTTTCTGGCTGGTCTGGCTTGATAATCGCTAGTGATCACACCCCATTTGCTGCCGGCACTCCGGAAACAAACACACACAGAGAACTAAGAGCTCTTCATGCAGAAAAACAATTAGAAATAGAATTTAGTGAGAAGATAGGATAGACTGCACTGACAAGGTGCAGGGCATGGACAGACAACTGTACTGACCTTCTTACATGTGACTGGCACCTTTTACTGCCATATTCTGCCTAAACTCCCTATAGTAAATCTTGTGCAATCCTAGAATGCTCTTCCCTTGCATTCCATAATGTGTCCCATACCATCTAGGCAGTATCCCCCTCAGTTTGTAAGCCTCCCCAGCTTGCTCACCGGGTTGGTTTCACACCTGGACAATGGGGCTGATGGCTCTCCTGTGACAGCCTGGGAGGGGCCAGGGCAGGGGCTCTGTTTCTCTGATGGCCTTATTGGGGCTCCCCTGCCCCAGTGTGGAGATGAGCCTTTGATGGGCTGATTGTTCACCAGTGATGGCCCTGGGTGTAGTTGTGTCAGAGTATTATTCAGGTGGCTCCACCTGCCATTGTTCCTCTGTGCTCCTTTGTTTGTACAGAGACACACTTTTTATCACATAACCTAACTGGAGCAATTTAAGCCAATTTAAAGACAAGCAGCTGGAAGGGTGTAGGTTCTTCACCCAAGCCATGTGTTCCTGCTCTCTTGTGGTGCTATTGCTAACATGTTTGTGGAGCAGGTCAGGGAACAGATACTATTAAAATATCTTGTGGGGGAAAATGGCTAGTAAAAGAAGGGAAGCCATCCTAGGAGAAATAAAAAGTAGATTTTATACCTTTAGCTTGAAAGTGAACGAGGAAGCATCAATGTGAGACGTTCTTTTAGAAGCTTGAAGTATCTGCCACCCCTGATGTCAGATGATGTCTCCAGATCCTTTTTTTTTTTACAGTGGTGTTAAAGGGGAGCTGAGCTATCTTGAAAGCTAGGTATAGTTGTGGGTGTTGAACATCTCTGAATCTGGGCCTACAAGTTTGAGAGGCATCCAGACCAGACGTATATCCACTTGCATAAATTTAAATCTGTCTGTGGTTAAAAGGAAAGGATAAACGAATGGGCACCAGTGTATTAACAGGCTGATAAGGTTCTCTGAATAACAAGTCTGCAGGGAGAGCCTGCTGAACACCTGCAGGGAAATCTTATTCAGTCCAGTCCTGGCCCCTTACTGGTTTTTGAGTCTTTCTCCATGACCCTCTCTTGCCCACACAGAAAGATAATTTTCCAAAGACACTTATGCCACTTTCTCCCTCAGGAGAAATACTTGATCTAATCTGCACAAACAGTTGGTCAAGAATCTTGTTTTGCTTTGTTTTGTTTTTTTGTTAACCATCTTTCTTTATGTACTTCTGTAGCGTGAAACCTTTTTCTCAACAACCTTATGCTGTACAGCCTCCCTTGCCATTACCAGGTAGGTAAGGAAATGTAGTTCCTTGCTTTGAAATTATATTCCAACTTCAAAAATAGCCAACACTTTAAAAAGTTTAAGAAAATTTTTTAAAAAATATTTTTACCTATTGAAACATTTCAGTGAGCCCGAAACTAATTTTTATATGATTTCCCCTTATCACCTGTTCCCATCCTCTTACTGAGAGAGCTGAAGCTTTTAAATTCTGTTTTATTTTAAAAAACATTTTTTCCTGTTTTAGGTTGATTGTTTTGGGGTTTCTTTTCCTCCTGGCTCAGCAGAAAATAAAAGTTTACATATCTCTACTGTTCTTCCACCATGCTGCATGTAGTAGAACACTGTTTTCCATCATAACATGATTGCCTTTCCAATTTCTCAATAAGTGGAACAACAAATATCTTTTCCTTCCCAGTTTCCCCGTTTTGAGAGGTTAATGGTGCTGCTTCATTCTGATACTAAAGCAGTTTGTTTCACTGCTCATTTAGGGCTCAATCTAGGTCCTCTTAAAGTTGCTGAACATGTTTTCTCTGGTGTCAAAACCAGGTAGATTGTCTTTTACATCATTACCAACCCTGACAGTGCTGTCTTAGCAGAGGGTAACTGACAAGCCATTTAGAGCACAGGTAGAGTGAGGACCTTGTGAATGATATTTTTGCATGATGACTGAAGTCCTAAGAAAATGTAATTAGCCAACTTTGACAACAGGTGCTCTGCTGGAAAGCTATTACCAACTTTTCTCTTTCTAAATTTTGTTATATAAATCCTGTGTGCTTAGGGTTTGAGTCTCCTACTGGCCTCTCGCCTTCCCCATCAGCACCAGCTTGGCAAGGACGAAGGGTTGCTAGCTCCAAACTTTGGATGTTAGAATTCTCTGCATTCTTGGAACAACAACAAGACCAAGATACAGTAAGATACACACCTGACTTCCACCCCTCATTAATTTTTGGTCTTCAGGTAGCTCCTGTTCATCATGGGTATGTTATACTACTATATGTGTATGGAAATACTTGCTTCATTGCTCTGCTGAGAATAGAAAGCCATCTTTGGGAAACACAAGATATCCTTCTCTTAGAGGATAGCATTGCCTATAGCGATATAGCCAGCTCTGTGCCATGTGCTTCTGGCCTCCCTTTCCAGGGTCATGGATTAGAGCTCAAGGCACTGAGGTCAATAAGACAGTGGTACAGCCCCTGCTGGGCTATTCTAGCTGTCCCATTCAGCCTTGGAGGACAGACCCAGAATCAGATGATGGTAAGATCACATGAAGCCACGTATTTCTCTGGTGTGCTGGGAACTTAAATTTGGGGGCAACTGGGATGAATTTGCATCAATGTGTTTCCATGGTGCCACCTATAAAACGGAAGTAGTAAGATTTGCCTGTCTCACTAAACCTTGTGATACTTGGTTAAGTAGTAACCTTGAGATGTACATGGGTGATGGGCTAGTTACATTTCCTCTGTCTGAGATAGGAAAGTTCAGAAAAGATGATAGTATTTGGCTGGTACGTTGCTGTGGGTTTTCGGGCAGCTCTTCATAGGACAGGAGCATTGATGTTTGACTGAGTGACCTGTGACGGGTAACGCTGTATCTCAGGTTATTTCAGACTATATAGAAGCAGCATGAGGCGATGGTTTAGGAGTGAATACAGGAAAAAAACCCAACAATAATGTTTCAGAAGAAGCAAGAAGCATGGATGTATTGATAGGAAAGAAAGAACAGCATGAGCTGGTATTAGCAGAGATATTTCTGCTAATACTTCTGCTTTTTTAGAAAGTGCTATCAAATCTTGAGTGACTTCCAGTAGTCTTCTGTGAAAAACTGTGAATGTTCAGTATGTACTGAATGATACTGAATGATTTCCTAATTCCATGTTTTTCCTCTTCTTGCAGTATAACAAACACCTGTTTGTGCACATTGGGCAGTCAAGCCCCAGCTACAATGACCCCTACCTCGAGGCAGTGGATATCCGGCAGATCTATGACAAGTTTCCTGAGAAAAAAGGGGGCCTGAAGGAGCTCTTTGAAAGGGGGCCGGCTAATGCCTTCTTCCTTGTCAAATTCTGGGTAAGGGAAGGACCCTTTGTAGGGTACCCATTTGCTATGAAGTTCTCACTTTAAAAGCGGTGGCCTTGCTAGCTGTTAGAAGACTGCTGCTTCCCAAGAAATTTTCCCTGTGCAAGCATCTTAATACAGCCACAGCTGTCACTGGAGATCTTTCCTTGACTGCACAGGGCACTCATTCTGGCCTGGAGCAAGATGTCTCTTTCACAGTGTCATCTGTACAGTTGTTCTTGACTAGTGTCTGGAGATTTTATTTGCTAATGGTGACTTGGACCCTTTAAAATTTTTATTTATGTATAAGAGAAGAATTCAGAGGAAATTATTCTCTGCATACTCTTATGTGTTCATTTTTCTCAGTGTTGAGTAACTTCTCAGTCAGAGGCAACATTTTTCCATCTCTTCTCCTATCTCATTAGCTGCATTTTATGTTATCCATGTACTAATAATTTACAGATGCATATTTACTGCAGGCACAAGGACAGACAAAATGTAAGAGAATATAATGAAATTGGAATATGCTGATAATATATTACTGAAATGACTTCTGGTAAGTTGGCAGAAATCAGCCTGGCAAAAGCCTACTCACTCAATTTGGATTTTTGTGAGTTAGCTGAAATTTGCAAAAACTGTGCCATTGTGCTTCAGGGTACAAACAAAATAGTTTTGGTGATCGATATTATCATAGGTATTACAAGATTAAAAATAATAGCAGCTTGGGGCAGTTGCACGCTAGATGGCTGGGGGAATGTGTAATGGGATTTGGAGCCTTTCACCTTGAGTTTACCACTTATAATTCAACCCAGGTCAGGAGTGAGATGAAGAGAAATGAGCTTTCGTATCTCATACTCTTCATACAAACTGGCACTAGAAAGCCTCTTAACTGATGCTTTCAGGAGAAGAAAGAGTTAACTTAAGTGCATTGAGATGCAACTTCCCAGCTGTCCCAAGCCTAGCCTTTCCAAAACTGAGTTGGAGAATGTTGGCTGGGAGTCTGCTGTTCAAGTGTCTGGTGCTTAGAGCATTAGTTGCTGGTGATTCTTGGAGACACGTAATTTTACTACCCGCGGACTGCGCTACTGAGCTGGGCCCCTCATGGGACTAGCCTCTGTCAGAATACAACAAAGCCTGCTTGGGAAGGTCGAAACAAAAAGTAAAAGACCAGCCCTGTTCTGGGTGGAAGAGAAATACTTGAGAGACAGCAGCACCTTGCTGACAAGGGTATCCTTTGACAAAATCTGGGTAGTGATTGCCCTACTAAGTACTGTCTGGAAAAGGAAACAGTCTGATGTGACAAAAGAAAGGAAAAAGAGTAAAAGGGGATAGCTTCTAAGAAATGGTCCTTGGAAAAGTAGGAGCTGCGAGAGCTGCTTCCTGCTGTGGGGTAGGGATCCCAGGAAACTTTTCATGTCAAGGTGAAGAGCACTGGCACTCTGAAGTGCTTTGGAAGTTTCAGGAACCAAAAGGAAGAGCGTAGAGGGAGATGTTAAGTAGAGAGAATAAAACACTTTGAATTCCTTGACTTAAGGAGAGAGAAATCATAATGAAATTGTGATCTAGTGCAACTGTGATTTTATTTATCAAAACTGTTAGTGTGCTTTTGTGCTTGTGGGATTGGGTTTGGTGATTGTGTGTGTTTGTTTTTTAATATCAGAAGGATAAATGTGGCCTATGCATCATGTCAGACCAACCTAAGTTAGGCTTTTGAAGGATTTACGTGGTGGGATGTCATTAAGTTGGATTCTTTCTGGGCCCATGTGAGGTGTCTGGTGTTCAAAGGGTATCAACTCACTGAAATTTGGCTTGCATAAAGAGATGTGACATAGGATTTGAAACACCTTTACTCCAACATATACATGATGTCCTGGGGCTCTGCATCTGTACACTTATAACGACAGCAATATTTCTGGGCTTGGTTTAATATTTTGACATCCTGATTCTTTTTTTTTGTACCCTTGCATTGTTGAATCCCATCTGGAGTTGACATCAGGTTTTATTGGTGGAAACACTACAGGCTGTCACTTACAAATAAGCTAAGTTTACAAGTGCAGTCATTGATTGAATGGAAGCTTCTAAGGCTTTTAAGAAGTAAATCATTCGGTCTTGTATTTGTTTCTCAGTGTAGACAGTAGCAGGGGATGAAAACACCATTCTTGATGCCATATTCTGGATGAGAAAGGTTTGGGGCACTTTTATGATTTGCACTGTGTTTCACAGGAGTACTTACATTAATCCTGTTGTAAGATTTCAGCTAGGATCTCTAAGGCAATATAACTAATGCAGTTCAAAAAAAACTTTTGCTCCAGAAAATTTGGACTTTTTTGAGGAAAACTCCAAACCTTTTCATTGCAAAACTTTGTATTTAACATGCTGAATATTTGTATGCATCTTATACTTAAACAAAGCATGTGCATGCCTGTATGCACTGGCTAACACTTCATGGGTCCATGATGATGTAGTGTAGTGCAACGCCCCCCCCCCCCCCCCCCCCCCGCTTTTCACAGATAAGGCAATGTGATTTAAAAAACCAGTTTAACAGAAGAAAACTAGATTTCAGCTGAGATTTTTATACCCCTCTGCATTTTTATACCTCTGTAACAGTATATACTAGGGTGTTTTTTAATTTTGCTGCCTGATTGCTCTGGACAGCCATACAAATATACTGTTGATGTCCAAAGATGTGTTGGATAAAGCAATTACTACACTGTTGAATTTATAGCATCATTTTAGGATAAAAGTATTATCCAAAAGCAAATTACCGATAACCTTAAACTTGGTGAGCAGAGTTAAATACTTGAAGGGGTGTTTTGAGACAGGAAGATACGACTGATTTTTAAAAAGGTTCCGAATTGAAGTGGTGGCTGCAGGTGACAAAGACTTAAAAGATCAAGGCATTGAATAAGTTGATTTTGTACATATGTAGTTTTAGGCTTGAAGAACCTGAGGCAGGAACCTGCCATTACTGCACTAAGCATTGAATATACCAGATGATCTGTTGTGCACCGGAAGCCTAACTCTAAACACCAGGGTTGGGGTTTCTTGACATCACTGATAGCATTAGGATCTAGTGTAACTGAGAAAGACATGTTCGTGTTTGTTCAATGGTGCTTTAAATTATGTATGTGATAGCTAAAAGTTGGTAAGTTTGAAATACAAGCAGTGTTTGCAATTCTTCCTTGATTTTGGCATTGGGGGTTTGGTACAATGAACTAACTCTTAGACTTGGATTGGCAGGTTGTGTATGACATCTGTGTGACATTTCTCTGTGCTCCAAGTGCATTCTAGCACACGACAATGAATGTGAGACGTTAGCCTCCCAACGCATGGGCAGCGGCAGCTCTGCTCTTTTCCAGTGTAATATTATCTCTACCACCTGTTACTTGGTTCTCCCCGTGAACTCCTCCTATATGCATCGTTATTAATAGGTTGGGGAAGAGGCGTTTTCAGGGCTTTGCACATTAGTAGGATGGTCCACTTGCATCTCAAAGCTTTCAGAAGTTGTGAGACTCTGGGTGGAAGATAGAAGGAAAATGACAAACCAGGAATTCAGGACAGGCAGTACTTCGTCCAGAGCAGCCATCTGCAGAGGGGTGGATCAGGGGAATTGCTTGAGAGACCTTTCCTGCCAATGATGAATATATGTAGTGATTTCTTCTCCTCGGTGATAGGCAGGCTGAACCAGTCAAATCACTGAGTGTTTTCTTTCCAGTAAATGAATTATAGTTTTGTGGAAGGGGCTGAAGGGGTGGGCTGGAGACTGCTGTCCTGCACTTGGCTTCTCTCCTGTCCCAAGCAAATCCAGTCAAAACAGCAGCAGTGCAAATTCCCCTCGGCACCCTGTCCTGCCCATTGTATGCCTTCAATCCTGACCTGGCAGAAACTGCTTGGAGAGCAAGGAGACAGTAGTTTGGTTTCCATGTCCATACTGTCCTTGGCACTCCTTCTGAGGCAGCAAACAAGACAGCAGCTAGCAACAGAGATTTTCATGATCTTTGCACATTTTTTCTGAGAATGGATCTGACAGCCCATTAATTTCACCTGCAGTCACCAGCACCACCTCCTACCAGTTGCTACGTTATGTAAGGGGACTCCGTCAATGACACTTCTTTCACCAAAGTTACTCCCCACAGTGTTCAACAGTATAGAGACTGTTGGCAGCAAAAAGCAGATTGAAAGACTGAGTTGCTGAGGGAATCTGTCTGCTGGGTGTCAAAATAACACAATCCTGGGGGGCTAGTGAAGTCGCAGCTCCCTGTACTGTTGGCAAGGCCTTCTGCTATCTTTGACTAGCTCGGAAACTCTCCCCTTCCCCCTTTCTTGGAGGCTGAAGCTGCAGCGGCACAAGTTTTGTACTTAAAGAATTATTCAGCATATGCCTTTCCCTTAACCACGTGGGACCTGTGTGCAAGATATCAGCAAGCTATGGTTTCTCATGGCATTTAATGCTATTTGGACTCTTGTCCAATCATTGCTTTTCAAAGCCTCAGATAAGCTGAAGACTGATTCTCAAAGTTCACATTTCCCTCTGTGAAGGGTTTCAGAGAAATTTTGATTCACAGCCTCATCCTAGTGGGAATGAGGCCTTTCTTGGTAATCAGTTGTGAAACTCACTCCCACCAAAGATCAGGCAAAAATCTTGGCGTGGTATATGGTTAGGACAGTGCACAATGCCAACTTTTCTCTAAGTGTTTCTTTCTTGGAGTTGCAGAAATTGAGTGATACACTCAAGCTCATCAGAGCTGTTTTCAGCAGAGCTGCTAAGAGACTCGGACAACCAATATGATTTAAAAAAAAAAAGAAGTAATACTAGCTTGTTGAGGGTTACTACGCCCTTCCCTGAACAAATCCCTTCTCTTCCGTCTAGAAATCTTGTCTTGTAGGTATTTAAAAATTCTCCTTACTCCTCGGGAAAGGAGGAAATCTCAGATGTTTTCCCCAAAACAGGCAGATCAGCTCTCTTGCATGCAATATGTAGATCTCTGAGATGTGCTAGATCACAGATACCTCAGTGATTGTAGTTTCAGCATGTTTGGAAGTCATCAGGCAAGCTATGGACAAGTATGTCATCTGTGCTGAGCTTGCACAGTAAGTTGAATGCATCCCAGACACATCAGATTGCTGTTATGCTAGAGTGTGCACAGCTTTTTGCATCTAGAACTTCTTGGACAGAAAGCAAGAACCCTGACTTTGTCAGATAAAGTACTATGGTTCAGTTGGTGGCTCATAGCTCAGATTTAGCTTGTAATATTCCTCATCTATTTGATCTTCTACTGTTGCCCTTGAAGAGACGGAGAACAGCTGTTTCAGTGCTGGACACCACCCAACCAGCTGAATGCTGCTGCTGCCTTTGCTGCATTCCCACCCTGTTGCTAGCAGTGGCTAGCAGGAGCCTAGGGGGCAAGGCAACTCAGCCCATTGGCTATACACTTTCCTAAATCCTGACTATGTCTCCTTTGGCTGCCCAGGCTGGGGTAAGGAATGTATTCAAGAGTTATCTCACTTGCTGTTGGACATACTCTTGCATTTGCCAGGGAGGAGCTGAGGCACCTAGGTTCTAGTCTCCAGGTCAGAATCACATTCAGTTACGTATTCAACAAGTCCATGCATTCCCAGACTATAAAGTGAAGATTAGCTTGATGAAGTGCTGGGAAGATGAATTTCCTTTAAGCCACACTCACTATTCTTCCCTTGTATCTTTGAGGGATGGAATTTACTGGACAGAGTAAAGCAGACCTTTCTCTGCTCACCTTGGGTGCTCACCCCAGGATTGGGTGTGCTTTGACACAAGGTTTTCTTTAGAGAAAGAAACTCTGAAAGTAAAGAGAAAGGAAGAGGCCTCTCCTCAAAGCAGCAATGTGGTTTCTGGCCCTGATGTCCTAGGTGTTGTGAGGAGCTCAGAGGAATCTAGGCATGGAGGCCATAGCGTTTTTAGATGTTATGTTAAAAGCAGTAGCTCTTTTGGCCATTAGACACCCCATGATGTGCAGTATGATTTTGTCCTGGTGCAATCCTGGGAAGTTTAACTGCATCCATTAGTGATTTACCTCAGTGTCCAGTTGACATTTAGAAGTTAAGTTGGCTATGGCAGATAACAGTGTTCTTCGTCAATTTTTGGCCTTGTCTCCCTTCAGGAGGTAATCATCTCCATAGCAGGGAAAGCTAACAGACTGGAGTTCCCCTCCTGTGTGGTTCTTTGGTCTTGTATTCATGTACATCATTGTCATTCTCAGTTTACATGAATAAACCAGGTTGCAAATAATTCAAGAGCAGATATGTGTGTGCTAAATAATCTCTGGTACGGCGGCAGTAACTTCCACGAGAGGGTGGGTACCAGCAGCTGTAACTAGGTAAAAAAGCTGTAACTGTCAGGCCAGCAGTATCTGTCTGAGGTGCTGCAGCTCCATTCTCTGCAAACATGAACTGGAGCCCTCAGCTAGCTGCTACTGTCATTCCCTGGAGTTGCTGAAATTCCATGGATGTATGTTTATGGGCTGAGATTTTCAGAGGTGACAGAAGGAGGTGGGTGCACAGCTTTTGTTGACTGACCACCCTAAGACATGTCTGACAGTCCTAGCCCATAATATGGGATGTGCTTTAGAATAAAAGGTGCAGTGTAAACGTCAGGGAGTTCCAACATGATCCTATTGCTTCACTGCAACAGGACTTCCAGGAACCTGATTGTACATAATGTTAGTGAATGGCAATGACTGCTTAATTCAAACAGTATTACCATAATTTTGCCTACTGCCAAATAGTTTAATGTTGATTAATTAGATGTTAACTAGCTGTGAAATTCTAGTCTGGTCTTTGATGGGAGACTTGCCAAATTGTGGAGGCATGTAGAGTAGCTTCTTAGGGCTAGTGAAGCTTTTCTCATGAATCGGAACTAGCACCTTTCTGCTTTGCCTCATATTGACTGCACTTATTTTTTAATTTGCCATTAAGAGTTTAGGGGAATATAACTTTAACTTTACTAGTGAGACCCTGAGAATGTTTGTCTGGTTCTGCAGTGAGAGCCTCCGCTATGTTTATGTAGCAGTGGTCCGACCAAGCTTCTGTAGCCTTGACCCTTTGTCCTTTTGACTCAGTGAGACAATTTCTTTGGAAAAGCGGAATTGGGTCCATACGTTGTGTTTATCACCCCCAAGGGAAACAGCTGAACAATATTGTGAAGGACTCCTAGTCTAGTTCCTCTTTGGAGAAGGGAAGGAATTAATCTTTATTCAGACAGCTGGAGTATGGGTCAAATAAACAATACAGTTAGTTGCATTGACATGTAAATGAGTATTACAGTAACTCCATAAACCAGAATAGAGTAGCATTGCTACTCTCTAATACATGTACATTTGTGGCACACACAAAGTAGCTGCATAACTATAGTGGGGAAAATTTGATAGCAAGGACTTCAGCATGACCATAATAATTCACTTGGCAACGTGAATTATGATTAAGTCTGTAATGCCTGTGCCTTGTTTCTATTAATACCTGTGCTACCAGGTTAAAGCTAGCCTGGATTTGCCCACATACGCTACTCCAGTGTAGACAAACCGTCAGAGCGTAACACTGTATTACAGTCGTTTAGATAGCCATGACAATGTAAAAGCTTCCAATCTTCCTCCAGGTGTTGTTTCCAAGTCTTGTGCAAAAGTTGCCACTACCTCAGTGGTGCAAATGTGAATGATGTAAAATGATTTTTAAAAAAGTTTTAAATCCAGATTGTTTTACAGATATATTTTAACACGTGTGCCCAAATCTGTTTTCAGCTCAGTGAGGAGGTGGAAAACTATGGGGGCAAAAAGGGATAAGTTGTTAAGAGAAGTCAGGAACCTATTCAGCTGGATAAATTGTTTTGTGAAGCTATCTTCTGAGGAGAAGCAAACATGAGAATAAAATAATTGCCAGCTTTGTATGAGTATCTCCTGATAAATCAGAGGATGCTCTTGAAGATATAGTATGCAGGAGATGACAAATTTAGGAAAACATAAAGGGATGAGTGCACAGCTGGTGTAAACTGGTATGAATGTATTACACATGTAGGACCAAGCATATTCACAAGGGTTGAAGATCTGTCACTACTTCCGAGGGAGGGATTCTACTTAAAAGGGGGAGTCATAGAGAAGAAGGCAAGCCATTCTGACAAATGGACCTTCTTTCATCCGTAATCTGTGGTGAAGATGGTACAACTGTTAAGGATTTTTGTAGAAACTGTGCGAAACAACACAGTCATTTTGAAGAGTGATTTGTGATCATGTATTTAAATACTGTGCTGTTATGCTCTCCATTAAGAGCAGAGTGAGCAGAGTGAAAGCTGTATGTCCATCCCTAATGCTGCCAGTGTTGATGCGAACATTGGAGCATTCTGTCATCTTGCCTGGACTGAATCTTTGTCCCATTAGAATTATCTGAATGCTACAACTGCTAGTCTAGGAGATACCCCAGGAGATGCATTGCCCACTGTACTTCATGAAAAACCTATCCTAAATCTGTCTTTCACTTGCTTCTGAGTTTGTACCTTAAAAAAAAAAAAAAATCATGGTAATTGGATTTTATTGGTTTGTTTGCTTGGATCTTCTGTGGCATCATTTAGTGCAGATAGTATTTTTTCTCTAGGTGGAAATATGTGTGCACAATGGCACAGTGGCAGCAATGCCCCAGTGTTGTGCTAAGTGGAAAATGGAACTGAATTTTCTGAAATAAATGGGGGGATGGTTTATTTTATTTCCTTTACCACCTCCTCCTTCACATACCTGAAGTGGCAAGTTAACAGCCATGGGAATTGGGTCGAATGGAAATACTGCACATTATTACATGGCTGCTTTTCCTGCTAGTGCTTTTGGAATCACTATTGGCAAAATGATGAATTCTTCTGTGACGATAACTGTGCAATGGGAGCTGCTGGTGAGTGTTGTGGTACAGAGATGGCCCAGCCCGACTGTCGAGGGGCAAAACTTTTAACTTGAAAGGAATGACAACAAGGCGTGGCTTCTAGCAGGTTGCTAGTTACTGCTGTAGTTACTCAAACCCAGCATTCACTAGAAGAAGCAGTCCTGCCTTCTGCTTTCCCTATTGCTGCCCATCCTCCCAACGCATGTTCTTTGTCTGAACGCACACAAGTGCTTCTGAATCAGGTCAGGGAACTGATCCCACTGAGAACTAGCAGAGCAATTCCTCAGTGAGTCTTGTAATACAGCTACAGAAACATTTGTGTCAGTACAGGAGGAATGGGGAGGCACAAACTGCTCTGGGACAGTGAGACTGCTCTCTCTTGGTGTCAGGACCAGCCTGCTGTTATCAAACTACAACTCTGAGGTGCAGTTTCCCATGAGGCTCAAGCCAACCTGAGTCCGTGTTGCTATCAAAATAGGCAGTCTTTGTGCCCTCAACTTTTGTGTGTGTTCTCACCTCTTCCAGCCCCTGCAGCTTTGTGGAGATCCAAGTGAGCTTTCATGTCTGACTGAAAACTAACTCACCAAAACCACAATAAAATTTGTTTTGGCTGGGATCAGCTATCTCATCTGGCTAACCACAGAATTGTACAATTGTGAATGGTGGCACAGAGGCAGCAGCAAGCTTGTGTGGCTACAGATGGGGAGAAGACTGGACTGGCACTTTCTAGATTGACTTAAACCTCTTGTGAAATTGCTACTTAAGAGAAATAAGCTAACAGTGTTATTTCATGGCAGAGAAGAGACAGGTATTTTGTATGGCAAAGAAAAGGGGGATTCATTATTGAGGTGGTCCAGTTCCAAGGCTAGCATTGCTTGTCCTAAGCGCTGCTCTAGATCTCGAATAAAAAGCCTTCACTGACATCGGCTAAGAAAACCATGCTAGAATGGCATCTGAAGCAGTCCTATTCACACTATATCCACTATAGCAGGAATACACTTTCTTCAGTTTCCTGTTCCCCTCAGTTCAGCAGGAAGAATAGAGTAGTCTGAAGGAGCCTATGGGGACTGATCATTGCTTTTCTGCTGACGTAAGCTAGCACTTAGGCTTGTGGAGTACAGACAAGCTCAACCCTTTTAGTTTTGAAAGGGAGGAAGCCGAGCTGGGCAGAGCTGGGCATACCCACACACCCATTGTGTTTTCAGAGCTGAAGGGAGCCGCCTCTTCTTTTCCTAAGTGTGGTTTGAATGACCCCTGGTGGAAGCTTCAGACAACAAGGATTTTTAGGAGTTGGGTCCCAACATGAGGCTGCAGTTGGACAACCTTAGGCACCCACATTTGAAAACTGTGGCTGCTAATGGAGATGGGTTTGCATTCAGGTGGAACTGGGCTGGATCCATCAGCAACCTACATTCCTTATGTTGCATCCTGTCTATTTACATTCTTCATATCATAGTACCTGAACCTAATGTGTGTGTGTACTCACACATTCTCCTTCTCTTTGTTCTGTCTCTTTCCCCTTACCTACATATCCAGGGTGGAAAAGCTTTATTACAGTTGCTGTACCCTTATTTTTCCTCCTTAGTGAGGCAGCCCAGTCTAGCCTGTCTGTTGCATTGCTCTGTCTCTGCAGTGCCCTCCTGTCTGCTCTCCACATGGTTTGTGAGTACCTCCATGCTGTCCTGGCACTGTTCAGTTATGGTAAATATCAGCTAAGGCAAGGGGCTGTGTCCTATGGTTTTAATGTTTAGAGGATATTCCACCAGATTTCCCCAATGTGTATGCAAATCCCCACCACAATTTTCTGAAGCGGGAACTGGATTTTAGTGCATACATTTCAGATTTCCCCTGCTTGCTTGATGCACTTTGATCTGCTTAAGGAGCTTTGGACACTCCAATACCTTACAATCTTGGCTGAACAAGGTAATGGTGAAAAAACATCACAACCATCTATTGATAACCATCTATTTTTTGCGCCTTTTTTTTTGGCAGGCTGATTTGAACACGAATATTGAAGATGAATCCAGATCTTTCTATGGCGTTTCCAGCCAATATGAGAGCCCAGAAAACATGGTCATTACCTGTTCCACCAAAGTGTGTTCCTTTGGAAAGCAGGTGGTGGAGAAAGTGGAGGTAGGGAGCAGACACCTGGGTGCAAGGTTCTCTCTGGCTGCTGTTTTGTCACTTCAAGAATTTTCATCCTGTGTATATCTCAAGGAAAAATATATCCCATGCTTGTTGTCAGGGAGATGGATGCCATAGATTATTATTTCTGAGACACGCAGGTGTAAGATTGCTCCAGCCTGCAACATGGCCTTGTCTCAGGACTTCATTGAAGGTCTGGTAGTGTTTGCTATTTTTTCCTTAAATCTCAGTTTCTGAAGACATGTGAATATGTAAGACTCTCAGCTCTGGTGATTCTCTGGGTTTTTTGAGGGAGCAAAGAAAGGCTAGGAAACCTGGACCCTTGTTTTGTAGTCCAGAATGGTGAAAACAAGTAGGCATCACCTCACTCTCATCAGTGTTTTTAAACAGATCATTTATAGACTACAGCCATTAATTAACAGACTGTAATAATTTACAGACTATAGTCTTATGGTTTTATGAGGCTTATCTTAGTGCTTGTACACTGACAGCTTGAGCAACAGTGGAGCTACATAATTATGCATATATCTGGCATTGAAGAAATTCTTTCTGATGCCACATTCAGCTGCTAAGAGAGCTGCTCTGACCTGCTTCCTGCTGCTCTCTTTCTCAAGAAGCCTTTAGATGCAGGAGGAGCAGCTATGTGCAGAACACCAGGTGTTCTCGTGTCAGCAGTCAGTTCAAGCTACATCCTTCCCCAAGACCCGTCTCCAGTCATATGATAGACATGCCTGAAGTCTGGTTATGTATTTGCATGATGGGATAGATAGGCCAAAGAAAGGTGTCATGGTGCACAGGAAAGGAGACCAAGCTCTTGGGGTGAAAGGAGGTAATGGGCATTTAAGGGTCTGCTGGGAAATGATAGAATCCAGCCTCAGCTTCTGTTCAAAGGAAGATGAAATATACAGGAGCTAAGATGTGAGTGTGAACAAAAAAATCCCTCTGTGTAACATTGGCCAGACCCTCTCCTAAGGGGGAGCAAAGATACTATGTTCTCTCTCACAGGTACCAGAAGGCTTTAGTCCTTTCCAGCTGTGAAGCATCCTGAGCATATGATTACCATCATTACTAGGAGCTTCCTGGTCTTGCTAAAGCAGTAGTTTTTAACTTTTTCAGTTTATTCACACCTGATATTTTTCCAGTAGAGATGCAGACCATAGTATAGCTGACAGTTGGTCTGCTCCTTTTAGTTATCTTTCACAGCTCCTTGGCAGTTTGCTGCTCGTAAGCTGGAACCCACTGTTCTAAAGAACAAAGAAATCAAGCTGAAGAAGTTAGAGCGCTCAAGGAGACTGACCTTGGTGTGAAGTAGTGTAGAGGAATGATTAATCAGCTCATTACTGTTAGTAAAGTGACTTGAAAATGCCATTGTAATTTTTCTGTTATGAATCCCTTTATGTGATCAATGCTACTAATGTGATAACATTAGCCCCATGTGCCCCTTTTGTGTTTTGCATTGCAGACAGAGTATGCACGCTATGAAAATGGACACTATTCCTATCGCATTCACCGTTCCCCTCTCTGCGAATACATGATAAACTTCATTCATAAACTCAAGCACCTTCCTGAGAAGTATATGATGAACAGTGTGCTGGAGAACTTTACTATCTTACAGGTGGGACTTTCAACTGTTTTCATTGGAGCTTGGAAACATGTAAACCCCATGCAGGAGTTCACTGTTGTGAGTCAAAGCAGATTTCCTTTTACAGCTCAGCATCTAATTGAACTTAGTATCTCTCACGTGTATTTCACCTCAAGACCATTTATGGAGCTCTAGAGATAGTAACTCATGCAGAGAAGCAGCAGAAGAAATTGAGAGACCTGAGTGAGAGAGAGAAAAAAAGAAAGATAAAGGGAGAACTCACGAGGCAGAGAGATAAAGGAAGGAGAAGGATGCAAAAGTCAGTGAAGGAAATGCTCATTCCACTATTGGACAAACATTGAGGTCCTTTCTGTGTCCTGGCCTTTTTTGCAAGGTAAAAAAACCACAAGAGCGCTGTTAAGTGGCTATATAATTTTGTCATGGGAAGAGTTCTTCACTGAGCAGGTGGCGGGGGGCGGGGGAGAGTTGTTTCCTCAGGACCATCTTGAACCTGGAAAGACTATGGAGGCACGTAAAGGAAGGGGCATGGTGGGGGAAGCTCTGTGACACCTTCATGAATCACTGCAACGTCTAGGTAGGGCAGTACTACAAGGCTACAGCAACTAGATTTGCATTAGTGTCTATGTTATACCAGGAGCCTTTCCAGGCTCAGACGCAGCCTAAATTTGGGAAGAGGGCAAAGACAGCTTAAAAGGTGGATTTTCCTAATGGACTGAGTTCTGTGCTCGCCTCTACAAGATGCGTCACAGATCTTCGCCCAGAGAACCTGAGGTTGGGTAAGTAGAAGAGATGCTAGCAGCTGTATGAAAGAATGGAAATCAAGTGGTCTTCATTCTATTCTCTGGAGATCTTGTGGGACTTCAGGCAACTCATTTTACTGCTCTGTGGCTCAGGTACCTCAGCTATAAAACACAAGGTTAATAATATACCTCATAAGGCTTTAGGAGGCTTCACTCTTTCGTGTTTGTACTAAGATCTTTAGCATCTGGAAGAAAAGAGTATAAATGCTAAGAGGTTTTTTAGATGAGCAAAAGCATGAAGGGGGCAGGGACAGAGAGATGGAAGGCCTGTGTGCTGTAATCCGTAGTGAGGAACACTGTAACTGCTTTCTGCATGTTTTACTCCTCAGTCAGGCCAGCGCTTGCTATAAATTTTATGAACAAAGTTGTCATATAGTTATACTCCTCTGGGGCTTTTATGTTTTGAGTAATCTCATGTCCTTCCCTTACCTCCTGTCACAGAGAGACATGTCTCATGTGGGTGCTGGCACAGCCTTTTATATATTGCCTTGCAGTCCAGCTCTCCCTGAGCAGCAGGATGAGCATTTTCCACCCTCTCACTCCCCACTGGGGAGCTGCAAAATGGTCATGCTTAATGCAAGGCGTGCTGCTAGTCCTCAGTCCCCACTACCAACTTCTGAGGCGAGTCTAATTATATTTTTTCTAGACCTTTTCATGAGCTTAGATACCCCTAATCTCACAAGCATGATTTATCTTGCTTTGCATATTGCTCTGGATTGAGCCCACCAAGATTTCAGAGCCCATTTTTCAGAAAAGGCTCTGGTGCCTTACCACACCTGGATGTGTATGACTCACAATGGCCTGCAGAAGAAAGGAGAAGGGTTAGTTCAGCTGCAAACTCAATCAAGAAGTAAGAAAAGAAAAGAGAATAGACCAAAATCAGGCTGCTAAAATTAATAAGCAAGTTTGAAAACAGATATTTTCTTTCTGTTTTCACAAGAACGGTTGGGCTTTGGTACAGTTCAAGCCTCCAGCTGGTATGTTTTTCTTCTGCAGTTGAGCTGGTGCTACTGCTGATAAAAATGTATCTCCTTCAGCAGGAGAAAACTGCTTGAAGCTTTAGCTATGGCACAAACTCAGATGACAAGAATGTGCAAAGTTGTGCAGTGACAGGGGGAGGGAAGCTGAGCTAGGAGCTCTGGGTGCAACATTTCGCTTGTCCCTGCCATGTAGTGTAGGCAGTGCATGCTTCTGAAACTAGGACAACACTGTTCCATCACCATGCTGCTGACACTGAGTCACATTGCAGAGAAGCGAAGGTTCCTGAGGGACCATAGAAAAAGAAACGGAAAAAAAGGAGCTTCTGTAAGAATGCATGAGTGTAGCAGCCATCCTTCTCCTGACATCTACAGTGTACGGAATGGGGGGTGCAATGGAGTCAAACCTATAAGTCTCCTGTAAAATGAGTTATACTCTATAATCCTCATGGTCTGTGTCTACCACTGACAAGCAGGAGCAGATGGAGGGAAAGAACTGTTCATGGCTGTGATATATCAACACATACGTGAGCAGGAGTGGATATGCCACAGGAGGTGGCCTCTCTATACCCAACAAACAGAGCAAAAAGAGATTTTCTGTGAAACACCTTCTCTCTGCTGAAATCTGCAACACCAGGAGGTGGGGAGTAAAGGACCTAGTGGACCTGCTTCCACTTATGTGGTCACTGCTTGGTCACAGCTTTCTTTTCTCCAGAGTGGACTCTGCTCACCTCCCTGTCTCTTCACGGCGTTGTAGTCCTGATGCTGCGAAAGTGCTTTGCTTGGGTGTGTGGGCACATAGACTGGGGGTTGTGGTGGCCGAGCTGTGTATCATTCCTGTGCTTCTCTGTTCTTTGCCTATTACTGACTTTTTGCTCTACGTTAAATGTGTTGGACTATGTAAGCAGAGAAACAGCAGTTGCCATCTCAGCTTCTTCTCCTTTTCTGTCTAGGTTGTGACAAACAGGGACACACAGGAGACCTTGCTGTGCATAGCATATGTTTTTGAGGTGTCAACTAGTGACCACGGTGCCCAGCATCACATCTACCGGCTGGTGAAGGACTAGAGACTCTCTGCCCTGAGTCGTCCATGGGATGCATGTCTAAGAAAAAAGCCTGTGCTTGAACAACCCCTGCCCCCTCATACCAAACTGAAAAATAAACTGCAGATATTGTGTATTTTCAGAAAAGCACCTCTGAGCTGTTTTGTGATTGACGGGGTCAAATAAGTTTGTATCTCCAAGTTTGTGCAAATGGGAAAAAGACTTGGAGTCAAAGAAACAGGCAAATAACTGCTTAAGGGTTTCACCACAAACAGCATCCTCTGGAATGTATTTCCCACAGAGCACACACAGGATGTGATCATACACATGAAAGGAGTGGTATGCAACTGAGCATACAGGTGGCAGCAGCTTCCACAAGTTTGACCACATGTGAACAGGTTGAAAATGGTCATGCTACATCTGGTCTGAGTGTGTGCACTCATATACATTCATTTGTAGGTCAACACATGCACAGACATGCTTACCATACATTTATATAGATGTCAGTTAGACATGTGTGGGCACATGCATGTGTATAGAGATTGCACATATAACCAACATATCTGCCTGTCTAGCTGTCCACCTTAGCAGGTGTGCAGTCACAGGCTCCTTCAACCTTCCTCCTGTTAGAGGCTGGATACTGTTTCACTCTCCTCTGTGCATGACAGTGAGAGACCAACCTTTCTTTTGCTTTTTAAATGAAGTTATGCTTAGAAAATTGGGTATGTTAAATCATGTTCTCTTGCCCAGCAGATTTCCTCCATGTATCAAGTCTGCTGACTTGACTGACTAAAATAATTCTTGCTGCTTTTGCTTCTGTTCTCCCTGCACAGTTAGCACTGCTCAGGGGGCTAGACTTTGCTCTTTTCTTGCGCACCAGCAAAATAATTGTTTACCAAGATCAAATTGTTCCACTTGTTAGTTGCAGACAGTGGGGCGCACAAGTATTGCAAAGAATGACATTTGGCCAGCAAATCACAGGAAAAGGATGAGAGAAAATAGTGAAAAGAGGTTAGCCTTCCATGTTTCCAAGGCAATCAAACACAGTCTCTCTGCTTTACTTGTAAACTGGGGTTGTTTACTCAAGAGTCACTGAGAGGCAATAATCTTGGTCCCCACAATGCTGCTGATGTAGGGGAAGATCCAGCCATTCATGTTACTCTGAGGGAAGAGGTGGGTTGCATGATGTTCTCTGGCAGCCACTGAAGAGGCAATTTATTGGGTGGCCAGACACAGTCCCATGGCACAGATTTGGATATATGATGTTACATCTCCTCTTTACACAATGCATCACAACACCTTAGGAAACACCTCTCACTTATTTCAGACCTTTCCATCCTTGCGTTTTTGGCACAGAGACAAGTACTCATGGGTACCTGAGGAATCTGAGATACCATTAGAAATCAAGGGTTTATTAGAATGCCACAAGGTAAGGGCTTCAGCCACACACAGATGAAATCTGACTTCTTTCAAGAACTCATGAGCTTGTTGGTACTCCCTTCTGCAGCTTTCAGTCTGCTGGTTAAAGGGCTTTGTGGATTCCACGAAGATACTGTACAACTCTTCCCACAGCATATGTAGAGGCCTGCAGACTTACATATCTCCTCCAGCTTCCTAACCATCTTCCTGTCCTTTAAAATGTTTCATTTCTGTATTTGAAGTTGTAAGTTGTACTCATTTACAAGGTACTCCAGGAGTCTTCTCACAGATTGATGGTTTTGTTTCCTGCTCTTTTAAATCTCAACTCCCTTCAAAGTTTAAATCTTCCACTCTTAGAGAATGTTATTCCAATGTTTTATGGACTCAGATTAATCCTTTGAGTACTTGAAGGTCTAAGTCTCCACTGGGCTTTTTCACAAGTATTGTTAATATTCCCCATCCTCTCATTGTAATTCATGAAAAATGCTCAGCCAGTCACCTTCCAGTGTACCATAAGCATCACTTCTACTTGGTATATTAGATTGGGGGTGGGAGGAGAGGGGGGAGAGAGGGAGGAGAGAAAGGAAGATTCCCTTACTGGAACACATTCTTTTTAAAATATAATCTGGTATCGTACTCAGTTATCTCCTCTAAACTCTTCATTATGCTCAGAAAAAGCACTGGCATCTTTCACGTCAACTCTCAGCTCTTTCACTTCGCAGGGATTCTCAGGCTTCTTAGCTTTTCCCCACAAGATGCTTTGGTCAATCTGCTGCTTTGGATGCTTGTTTCAACAATCTAATTTTTCACTAGTTCTTCTTCTTGACTGTGTTCACGAGCTTCCTTGTGTGTTTCACTAGCTGTGCTTTCTCTTACCCAGCCTTAAACAAGTTCTGGTAAACACTGAAGTTTTAGATAGATAATGGTAGCTTCAACCACTCCGTGCAATACTTCTGAGGAGGAATCTGCTGATGCCTTGGAATCATCATGGTTTTATTTTGAAGCTGGTATTGAGAGCAATTGTTCTTTGCTAGCTCATAAGTGTAGAGAAACATGCAGTTTTTTCCTCAGTGACTTAAATCTTTAGTATTCCTCTGGCTTGTTGCTGGCTGATAGTATGGAGTTTCTTTCTCTGAACCGTTTTCCAAAGCCTGTGTAAAACCTATTCAAGCCTATAATGCTGCCTCTAGGTTTGTAATACTTAGTTTATGACCTTAGGATTCAATACAATCTTTTCTCACTGTGTTGCAGCTGCGTGAGTTGATTCCTCACACGGAATTAATATTCAAGAAACAGTAAAGAACGAACTATTATAATTTAACTTATAAATCAAGTGAGTTAGACAAGTTTATTATAGTAAAATTTTGATATGAGACCCCCTAAAAATTTTTGTCTGAAGCATGAGTTCACATTGGTGTGGCTGTCAGCAGCTAGATGAAAAGCAAATGACTAAAAAGACCTTTAACAAAGATGACAGATGACTGTGTTAACTGAGGGGAAAGTGTGTACTGAAAAAAATCAGTATAGACCCATTCTCTTTTAACATCATCAGTGGTCTGGAGGAGGGAGAAAGCAGCAGGGTAAATTAATCTGCAGATAGCACTGAAGGAGATTTTTGCAAGCTGAGTATGTATAGAGAACTTGAGTGACTTGAACACCATTGAAACACTAGGCTTGAACTGGGAGAATAAATACTAAGAATGATTTGAAATATAATTTAAAATGTCCTTAAAAGAACAAAAGAAAGATGGCAAATGAAAGGTAAATTATCAGAAAGGTAATCAGTGCCTGAGAGGTACACAGTCAGAACATGATCCAAAATTGGACAGCATGTTCGAACTAATTGTCAAAGGACAGATGCAAAAATACAAAACTTCAGTGACAAACGTGAGAGTCAGATGAAAGTCTCATGGTACTACCCACTCAATGAAATGGAGACATACACTGGAGGATGAAGATTTCACTATCTGTGGAAGAGGTGATGCCAGGCCCTACAAAGGGTGTTTTATTTGGCCTAGCACATGAGGAATCCTGAGGATTTCCATTTCAACAGAGATTTCAAACAGAAGACCAGAATATAGGCTACTTACAAAGCCCTACTGAATGTGCTTCATATACAGGTACAATTTTAGAACAGAATAGAATAGTTCCAGTTGGAAGGAACCTACAATGATCGTCTAGTCCAACTGCCTGACCACTTCAGGGCTGACCAAAAGTTAAAGCATGTTATTAAGGGCATTGTCCAAATGCCTCTTAAACACTGACAGGCATGGGGCATCAACCACCTCTCTAGGAAGCCCGTTCCAGTGTTTGAACACCCTCTCGGTAAAGACATGCTTCCTAACGTCAAGTCTGAATCTCCCCTGACGCAGCTTTGAACCATTCCCTTGCATCCTCTCACTGGATCCCAGGGAGAAGAGATCAGCACTTCCCTCTCTACTTCCCCTCCTCTGGAAGCTGTAGAGAGCAATGAGGTCGCCCCTCAGCTTCCTTTTCTCCAAACTAGACAAACCCAGAGTCCTTGGCCGCTGGTCATAGGACATGCCTTCCAGTCCCTTCACCGCCTTTGTTGCCCTCCTCTGGATGCATTCAAGGACCTTCAGATCCTTCTTAAAGTGTGGGGCCCAGAACTGCACACAGTATTCAAGGTGAGGCTGCACCAGCGCTGAATACAGCGGGATAATCACGTCTTTTGACCAGCTGGTTATACTGTGTTTGATGCACCCCAGGATGCGGTTTGCCCTCTTGGCTGCCAGGGCACACTGCTGACTCGTATCGAGCCTGCTGTCGACCAGCACCCCCAGATCCCTTTCTGCAGGGCGGCTCCCCAGCCACTCCTCTCCCAACTTAGACTTGTGTCCAGTGTTACTCCATCCCAGGTGCAGAATCCAGCATTTGTTCTTGTTAAATTTCATGTTATGAATCATTGCCCAATGCTCCAATCTATGCAGATCCTTCTGCAAGGCCTCTTGTCCCTCCAGAGAGTCAACAGCACCTCCCAGTTTAGTATCGACAGCAAACTCGCTCATACTGCATTCAACTCCTGCGTCCAGATCATTGATAAAAATATTGAACACAACTGGCCCTAGAATTGAGGACTGAGGAACACCACTGGTGACCAGTCGCCAGCCAGATGTAGCCCCATTCACTGCAACCCTTTGAGCTCTGCCCTTCAGCCAGTTCTTCACCCGCACACTGTGAACCTGCTCATCTCACAGTATCAAAAGCCTTACTAAAATCCAGAAAAACTACATGGACCACCTTCCCTTCACCCACTAGGTGGGTGACTTTGTCGTAGAAGAATATCAAATTAGACAGGACTTTCCCTTTGTGAACCCACGTTGACTATGCCTGATGATGCATTGCTCTTTAAATGCCTTTCAATAGCACCCAGTACAATCTTCTCCATAATTTTTCCAGGTTCTGAGGTTAGACTAACAGCTCTGTAGTTTCCTGAGTCTTCCCTCACGCCCTTCTTGTAGATTGGAATAAAATTGGCTAGCTTCCAGTTAGTGGGGACCTCCAATTTTTGTGCTTAGGTAAGCACAAGCTGCACCAGGACTAGCCTTACAACACATAGCCCTGCACCACTGGCGTCCCAGTGGGCCTGGACAATCAATCTGATGTGGAAGGGGGACTAATTGACTTACTTCCTCATTAAGCTATTGCATGCTGGTTGATCTGTTGTAACTGTCCAAGTGCAGGTTTCTATTTGCATGTAGGAAGTCCCTCACAGGGATGAGTCTTCACGAGACATTACTGTGGAGCAGCTGACATGATACTGCCTCTGCCATACACACTGCACTTTGCTGCTCATGGCCTGCGTCTGGGTCATAACCTGTGCTTTGAAGCATGGGAAGGAAAGGATGTGGGTAAGGAGGATAGCAAAGATGATGCCATGAAGTCAGAGCTGGAGAAAGATGCTTTGGTTCTTGTTGTGGCAAAAGGGCTCCATTTATTTTTTATAGATAATCAAGTATTTTTCCCCCCAATCTTGCAGACCTGCACTCTCACAGGCTGCTTTTAAGGACTGTGCAGGGATAGTGCTGTTAACCTTCTCTGTGCAGGAGCCAAAAGTGGCTAGTAAAGGACAAAAGCACTTTTTGCACCTATTAAACAAAATCTACACCACCTTCCTGTGCACAAAGTTCCTGCTGTGGCTACTCTCTCCAGGACAAACAAATGCCTTCAAGAACTGACTTCCAAACAGCAACACAGAACACAGATGCCAACAGCTTGCCATAAGATCTGTATGGCTGGTAACCAGAATCAGTCAAGCTTGGAGAAAGACAAGCCAAGTACTTTAAACACCTAGAAAAAAGAGCATCTCGAAACGCCTGCTGGCCTGTGCTATACATGAAAAATCCATGCAAGCGCAGTCCCGCTCTTGCCCGTCGGGTGTCATTGCTAGCCACAGCAAGGTGACCAAACCGCCCGGGACGGAATTAACTACTTCTCTGCAAACCAGCCAGCCCCCACAGTCGGCCACGTAGGTATGAATGGCACCAACTGGCTACAGTCCGTTACCGATGCATGCACCTGCCTATTTCAGCCCTATGCAATTTCCTTCTTGATCTCTGAACCATGTGTGGAGCAGACAACAAATCAAATAAAACCTCACTAATGAGAAAAAAGACTGACTCTTTGGAAAAGTATTTTTGGCCAACACAGACAACAAATATGTTTTGAAATGGAATCCTGTACAGAGAAAGGGCAGTGTTTAGTCCCCAGCGATGGAAAATTGCTTGTGATGAGTACTCTTCTGCAAACATGAGCCTGGTGCTTTGCATGCATCCACTGCAGGTTTACACTGGTACAGCAGACCCCATGGAGTAGTCCCTAAAGGAGATGAGCCCTAGAAGTCTACTTATTCTATCAACTGATCATGAATAAAACCACATTAGCACAGTTTTAAGATGTTATCAAAGCAATGAATACAAGCCAACAGGCTGAAGAACAGATAAAATCTTAGGACAGTTGATTTAGGAACACTCATGCAGGTCTTTTATTCACTTAGTAGCAATGAAAGCCTCTTCTCTGGCACTGTTCCTTTCTACTCTTGCTCTTGGAGTACACAGCCCCTTGTTGTCAATAACCAGGGTCAGCAAGAGGCATCTACCTACCTTTCAAATTCAGCGGAGAAACCAACAGAAAATTCATGTGTCTAGGAGAGATCACTTTTATGGAGGCTACCAGATGAAGAAGATTTAATAAAGCTGTGAGTCAAAAGGAGTACTGGAAATTTTGATCTGGACTAAAAGGCTTCTGTCCCCTTGCAGACTGGGTGAGATCCATGCAAAAATACTTCAAAGACTGAAAGGACTGTAGATCTCTGTCCCCAAGGCTTCCTTTCTTGGAATTTCACGAGAAGAAACCAGACAGTACATCAGAGCCAGCTGCAATTTTGCTGAAAATAAAGGGAAGCAAATACCAAAAAGCAGCATATGTTAAGAAAGAGGTAGCCTAGTTTCAAGAGGAAAGGCTAAACTGAACTCTAAACAACCAACAATAAATGAGGATATCAGAGTGTCTTACAAGTGTAATTTCTGTCGGGGCAGAAATACTAGAAATATTAACCTTAGCCTATAAGAACTTGCTGTAAAATCAAAGGACAAAACAGCAAAAGCTGATTCCCCTGATCACTTTACAGCCACAACACTGAGGTGTTAGAAGATAAAGTGACAAAACAGGGATCTAAATATCCTTGCTTTCTTTATAAGAAAGCAGCTCAAAAGTTTCTATTCAACTGTGGCGCCTTTCTTTTCTAACCCGCACACTTCAGTTTATCAGCCCTCAATTGTGCAGCTACATCTGCTTGTGGAATCACGTCAGACTTGATTATTGAAATGATTCCACTTAAAGATAGTATTCTGAGATAAGACACAACAGACCATGGGTCTGAGCAACACAGAACTAGGTAAGAGAGGAGTCCTCCCTTCATCTTCACTTCAAAGCCAAAAGAAACACTTCAGGTAAGACAAGTTCATTTGAATTCATTCATTTATCTGTGATGAGGGGGTGAGAACTTCTTAAGCTGACATTGCCAACAAAGAAAACATGTAGGTAGGCCTAGAGGCAGAGGTAGAGATTGAATTTAAATCTCTTTCTACTTCAATATCTAGACCCAAGCATCATTATTTCCTTGAGTATTACATACATGCTTTAGCCTTTGGTGCAATGGTTTCCTAGTGACTTTTTCTTCCCCATTATCCAGCTCATTTTTCCTTGGTTCTTTGACATCTTGGACCAGATGAAGGAGTTGGAGAACTTGAGTAGTGACAGCAAAGAATAAGAACTGATTCAGACAGGTGAGAACACCCTTAAACTTGCTCTAAAGCTGTAGCAGAGGCAGAGAGAACACATGCCAAGCCTCCAAGAAGCTTCCAGGAAGTCATGCTGCTTCATCAATCCTGCAAGCACAGTCTGCATCAAAACCAGGCAGCAGACAACTGGCAAGCTTGTAATGGAACAGCAAGACCAGGGCTACTCTACCAGGGAAGGCTAGCCAGACGCTTAGGTTGACCACAGCTCTGTCAGTAACCTCACAGACTGGGGTATAGTCCCGTAGCATCTAAGCAGGTGAGCAGAGCAAGGGTTGCAAAAGGTTCCACGGACAGTCCAGTCACTGTTAGACAAAGGCCATGCAATGAGTCAGGGCTGAAGTCAATCCAGGACTAGACACAGACAGACCTACAGCATAGTTCAGGCAACGACTTGAGTGCCCAGACCTGAGCACAGATAAAGCTCCTGGGCTAATAAGCAGTGGGTGCACAGATGGAAACCCCAGGAAAAGCTAGTCAGGGCACCTGAGGCTTATTAGTGCATTCCAGGCCCCAAAAGCAGCTTCCCCTTCCATCATGGTGTGTCCCACACTTTGCAAAAGTCTGCTTTTTTGGGCAATCCTCCTCTTGGACACCAGATCCAGATCTACTACACCAGTAGCCATGTTTTGCCTGCATTTGGGTAATTTAACATGCTGATTCAGCAACTAGTCAAGACTCCAGATCTGTGATCCATACCATTTTTGGCCTCTTAAATGAGCCACAAAGTACTGGTGCTTATTCTGAGGAAAATAAGCAGTCTACCATTGAAGAAAAGCACCCCCCTCACCTCCTTCAAATGGGCAATATAGCAATAATGATGGGAAGAACCTGAATATAGCAAAGCTAGAGAGTCTAGATGGATGATCTCCTTCTGCCAAAAAGAGAAGCACTGACTTTCATTTTCAACCTCCCTAATTTCCCCACAGTACTCAGTACTGTTGCCATGCTATTATTTCATCTGAAATTGGTGGCTGGGACCCAAAGCAGTCTGTCTGTTCCCGTAGAGGGGATATAACCAGTGAATCACACTGGAAAGCCGTGTGTCCAGTTTTAGATGCCTCAAATGCAGCTACTTAAAGCTGTTTTCAAAAGCTGTATGTAGCGTTTAGGTTTGCTGGTCAGATGCTGTAGATTCAAGTATACTGCTGATGAGGTGCAACTCTTTCTGTTCCTCACTGTATGGACAACATCAGAGCGCCCCCATGTTAGATTTGGTCACATGTGGAAGACAGCTAGTTGAAGCTGAAACAAAAGTCTAATGAGATTATTTCCTAAGCTTACTAGTATATTGAGAAGAGATCTGTAGCCTAGTGCAGTCTCCTTGGTAGAAAGTACATCTGCAGTTATCAGCCACTCCAGTCCCCAGTTTCAGAGTGATCCTCAAGTTCTTCCCTAAGTGATAGTCAAGTTCATACAAAGCTCCCATATATTTTTTTATCTGCTTTCCAAGCATTCTTTACCTTCTTTCCAAGGTAGACTCCAAATGAGGACTTGGTTTCACCTATTCATCTTTCACTTTGACTTGAACTACAGAAATCCCATATACCTGGGTATAAAGATGCTTGTCTTAGGCTGACAGGTAAAGAACACAACATCATGCGATCTCTGTTAAAACAAACAAACAAACAAACAAACAAACAAACAACAATAACACTACCACCAAAACTGTTAAACTTGTCCTCATTGTCTACTGGCTTCCTGCACAGCTCATCTTTGAGGAAGTGGTTCTTTATCTCCAAAGTTTGAGCCTGAGTTATTTAAAGATTGACAACAATTCTGGAATGAAGATCCTTCAGTCCTCATGTACAATGGGATGTTTGTAATGTTATTGCATTAGAGCTACAGCATCCAGGAGATGGACTTTTTTCGGAGCCTAGAACAAAAGAACCAAATGAAATTCTCTCCACAGATCTCTATCTCCTGCTGCATTGCAAGACAGATTTCCTTCATTGCTTGCTTTAAGGTAAACACATAGCAACATTTGTGTACTTTTGCACATAAATAAATGAAGAACAGAAAGCTGCTGCACATGCTTCTCTTCTGGGGGAGAGAGGAACAAACATGCGGCAGGTGACAGCTGTGTTGTTGGCAGCACTACCACTAGGATGCTTAGAGTCTGTTGAACCAAGCAGTTTATAAAAATCCATATAGGACAGAATGGAAGGTATGAGAGAATATATTTGATGTGAACATGCCCCTGAATTGAGAAGCGTGACAACAACAGCAGCACCAGAGAAGGAAATGAGAATACACAGAGGACCTAGGAATGTGAAACAGATCTTCCTTCTGCAGAAATATTTACGGAAGAGCCTTGAGTTGCTCTTCATACACTGTAAAATACAGTTCCCCCCAGGAGGCCCATGCCCATAACTGCACTGTAGGTGCAGTTATTTCTGTAGGTATCTCTGCCCCAATTCTAGGCCACTTTCCCCCGCACAACACTTCGCTCAGTGGTCCATGCCAGAACCTTCGCCTAGGCTGGAGACAGTGTTTGAAGTTGGCTCCATAAACTTTTTGTTGCACTTCCACTGACACCCAGGGGAAGGCAGGTGGGGACTTTCTGTAGGATCTCAGAGGATCTCCCTCATGGCCTTCTCTCATGTAGCATCACAGATAACATGCTGTGCAGACTGCAGTCTCCTCCTGCCAGAGCAGAGAGCTCAGACGAGCACTCAGACAAGCTTACCCTCTGTGCTAGAAGCCACAGCAATATATTGGCAGTCATGGGCTTGGGACCACCAAGCAGCTTAGCCATGGGTTTGCCATTTGCAGCAGCGGTCTAGGCGCCAGTGGGTTGCATTCATGCCAGCCTGCCTGCTCACAGCTTAGCGTGGCTACTGCCCCCGCCTACGTGAACCCAGAGGAGACGTTCACCTGCAAGCCTCTCAGGGCAGGGGAGGCAGCTGAGGGGGGGAGGCGGTAGATGCCCCCAGCCCCGGCACAGCCCGCCAACTCTGGGAGGGTGCAGGCGGGGGATGCCCCTGGCTTCCACCCGAGGGGGTTCCGGGGGGGTCCCGTGGGGTGCGTGGGCGGCACAGGGAGTGGGGCGGGCCCCGGGCGAGCAGGCTACAGTCAGAACTCTCAGAAAGGGGGTCCGGCGCGGGGCGGCGGCAGCCTTTTACTCCGGAGTCAGCCGGGCCGGCTCCGG
The DNA here is from genome assembly GCF_018139145.2 of Gymnogyps californianus. Lineage (NCBI taxonomy): Eukaryota > Metazoa > Chordata > Aves > Accipitriformes > Cathartidae > Gymnogyps > Gymnogyps californianus. The sequence continues at coordinate 133,933,552 of NC_059471.1, read as the reverse complement.
GCGGCGTGAAGTGCGCTGGAGGCCCGGGCCGGCGGCGGCCCTCCCTCCGCTCCTTCGCGGGGCTGGAGCCTCCCTTGGGCAGCGCCCCCAGCTCCTCCCCGCTCGGTAGCGCCGGTCCGAGCCCCTCCTCCCGTTTCCGCTGGCAGGAGCTGGAGCCGTGTCCTGCCGTGCCTCCGCAGCTCTCCCACCACTCGGCCCCATCCGGCCCGGCCCGGCCCAGCCCAGGGACGCGCGGGTGAGACTCGGCGCCGCGGGGGGCGGGGGGCGGCGGAGAGTTGCGGGCGCTTCCCGGCCTTGGGAGGTGGCAGGAGCGGGGCGGCGGGGGGAGAGGCGGTGGCGGGGGTGCTGGTCGGAGGGGCTGGGGCGCGCCGGCCTGGCGATTGGAGGCTCTGGGGAGCCGCGGAGTCCCCGCGGGCGGGGCGGCGTGGGGGTGCCGTAGGAGTGCGGGTGGCTCGTAGGGGTAAGGAGTGTGTGGTGAAAACAATACACCCTCCCCCCCCCGCAGTGTCTGTATAATTTTTGCGGAAACAGGAAAGTTAGTTCAGGGGGACAAGATGAGCCCAGCGGCGTCTGCGTCCGCGGTCCTGCTCTGCGCCGAAGAGCCCGCGTTGCCCATCTCTGACGGAAGCAGTTGGCTTTGGCTGGGGATTTCTCCCAGCCACCGAGGAAAATACGCCTGCAACAGCGCTGCTGGCAGGCGGGGGGCTTCTTTTCTTCTCCCCTTTCACACCCCCCGAGGCTGCAGCGGGGTGTGAGGGCGCAGAGTCGAGTTGAGCCTTGGATGGGTGGGAACGCGGACAAGCCCCCGCGGGGCGCAGAGCCCGGGTGGCAGGAGGGAGGCTGCGGTCCAGGGGGCGATGTGGGAGCAAGCCCACGGCTGGCCGGTGGGCTGACAGCTCTCCTCGGCAGCTGCCCGCAGACGTGGTGCCAACAGTTCCTGCCTTACCCCTTCTTGTGTAAAACTTGACTCCAGCTTTGCCTTTTCCTGTTCAAGCTTTTGGAAACTTTTCTTGCTGAATCTTGGATATCTGCCTGTCACCGTGCTCCTGATGGGAGGTGGGAGCTCTGTGAGCTCTGCCTCCTCGAAGAGGCCTTCAGCTCCAGAGATTTCTGATGGGCAGAGAGGAGGACCTGTGGTAGGGGATGCTGTGCTGGGGGAAAAACTAGACTACAAGGGTGAATAAGGCTGCATTTCTTTACTTAGTCCTTTTATCAACTCTTCTGTTCTATGCTTTTACTCTGTATAGTTTTGTGGTTTGAACCACAGGGCTGGGAATGGGGGCACCTGATTTTCCTACCTGACTGCATGGAACTGATTTTAGGACTTCGGGGTAAATCACCTGGGATTTGACAGGGAAACAGCTGGATATTCTCCAGAACAGCCATGAGAGTCAAATCATGCAGTTTGTTTGTGCTATTACTCCTAGATGGGCCTAAACTTTACCTGTGGATGCCAAAACTTAACATATTACTTTAGCAAAGATCTTAGTAACAAGTGCCACAGGTAGTTTCAATCGTTTATTCGTTGATAGGTGAAGTTCTTTATAGCCAGGGCAAAGGATAATAGCCACTGAAGAAATGCGTTCATATGAGTTATATCAGCATAGAATATGGGGCCAAAGTTAGCACTCAATAATTTTAAAAATTTCAAAAGATAAATTATCAGTGTGATGTGCACGTGGTTGATAACACCAAGGAAAAAAATGAGTCCTCATAGTTCTATGCCCTTTGATTCCATTTTGCATTTTTTCTGAGCTCCAAGAATGAAAACTGATGGAGCTAATGTAGCTTCTGCCTCCAGATCTTTCCCTTTCGTGTTTGTTAGACCTGTGATGTTCAAATTGCAAATCCTACAGACAAGGTCTTTTCTATAATGGGGCTGTAGAACTTATGGCAAATTTGGTTTTGGGCATCTGCACTTTCTTTAAAACTAATTCTCATGAATAAAGCTGCATGAGAAGACCTTGGGGTCAGAATATAACTAATGCAGCATCATTTGCATTATTCAGACAAAGCTCTGAGGTTAGAATGATCCTGTTCATCTGTCTTGAAGAGGGTAGAGGGTTAACTGGGAATGTCAGTGTTATCTTAGTTGTTGTGGTTATTTTAACAGAAAATAGCCATCAGAGATGTATATCCCACAGTCTTTGCTTTCCTTGCTATTTTAAGTTATTTTCTTCCAAAGCATGCCAAACCTCAGCCTGTCCATGAGGATATTTCCAACACAACTGTGTATTTTTAGTGTTTAACCCCTCCCTCCCCAAATACACATACTAAAAAATCACAATAAAAAAGTGAAACATGGGAACGGCACAGAATAAAATAGTAAAACAACATTGAGGCTGCAGCACTGGTTGGAGGAGTTAGTTTCACATTTGTGGCACATGTAGAACTAGCAAGTTTGCACTAGAGAATCCAAGACTTTGTCTCATTATTACTCTCTGAGAGCTGATATGGAGTTGGTTGAGCCTTGATCAGAAGAGACTGCTTGTTTTAGAAGCAGTACGTTAACATTCCTGTTGCACTTGGGTTTTACAATTGAAAACCCATCTCAGTTTTTCACTTTTGTCATGTTTCAGAATTGCGCTGTTTGCAAGTGACTGATGCCCCATTAGTTTTCTACATTGCAGGAATGTCACTACATTTATAACATGTATACATACATGCATAAAAAGAGATGAGAATGCTTTAAAGAAGCTGGGCATGAGCCAGCAGTGTGCCCTGGAAGCAAAGGCAGCTGACAATATGCAGGGCTATATTGATAAGACTGCGGCCAGTATACCAAGGGAAGTGATTATCTCCCTGTACTTACCATTTGTTAGACAGAGTCTAGAATACTGCATCCAGTTTTCTGCCCTCAGAGACAAGAAAGGTATGGATAAACTGGAGCTAGTCTAGTGGAGGGCCACTAGGACCGTCAGGAGCCGGAGCATGTGTTGTGAGACAGCTGGCCCTTGGTAAGGGATGGAGAGCTGGGAGCCAAGTGTGGTAACCCAGCTGGCAAGGCAGGTGCCCCACCAGCCAGGGCCCTGTCCCATGGTTAGGTAGCCAGTGCCAAGCAAGAGTCTAGACTGCCAGGCAGGTTTGTGGTGATAAGGCAGGTCCAAGATCAGGTTGAGATGTGAATCAGCAGGTCAGGATCAGGCCCAGCGATGGTAATCAGGGTCAGACACAGTCCAGTTATCACTGAGCAGGTCTACAGTGATGTGGCAGGTCTGAGCTCAAGTGAGGAAGTCAGACCCACAGGTCAGGGTCTGGATCAACAGGGTCCGTGACCATACACAGGATGGCTGGAGACAGGCACACCTACAACATAGCTTGGGCAGGGACTGAAGGCCAAAGGCAGAGCTTGAATGGAGCCCCTGGGGCCATGGGCAGAGAGTGGGGGTGGAGGGGAGGCTGCTCAGGGCCTTTAAAGGCCTTTCAGTGCACTCAGGGCCCTGGTACAGTATGAGAATCACATGCTGAGGGAACGGGGCTTGTTCAGCCTGGAGAAGAGAAGGCTTTGATGAGACCTTATTAACCTTCTGGTAACCTGAAGTAACCTTCCAGTACTTAAGAGGAGGTTATCAAGAAGACAGAGCTAGGCTCTTCACATTGGTGGTGGTTGCATGAGGGATAACAAATACAAGTTGAAACAAGAGGTTCAAGCCACACGTAATGAAAACCTTTTCTGCTATGAGGACTGTCAAGTGTTGGAACAGGTTGCCCAGAAGGGTTGTGCAATGTCTATCCTCACAGGTTTTCAAGACCAAAGTGGATAAAGTCCTGTTGTGACTTCATAGCTGACCTTATGTAGAGTAGAGTAGGAGTGGAACCTCCTGAGGCCTGCTCCAACACGAATTCTCTGATCCTAAGATCAAGCAGCTATTTGGTCTGAGAAGGAGGGAGGTGTGTGAACCTATGGCAGTATTGGTAAGCACCACAGATGAAGAAATGGAGAAAGGTTTTAGGATGCTGATGTGTTGCTAAGATACTTAATAGAGGAATTTTAAAAAATTAAATTAAAAATTTTCCTCACTGTGCTAAGGGCTTATGCTGGAAAGGTGTGTGTGTGGGCAGGGGGGCTGAAGATACTTTCTATTTGAAAACTTGCTTTCCTTTAGTGATTCTCAATGTACAAAGTGCCTTTTTAGCATAACATCACTTAAAGATGCTTTCTGGAATAGGTCAAGCTGTGTTCTTTCAAAATTCATGTAGGAAGTGTAATGACAATAAAGCATGGTGCTGAGCTTGAGGAAAGACTGTATGATCAGGGAAGAGTTCTTACCTGAGGGTTACCTTCTTTGACTCTGTAGAAAATCGAATAAACATGTCAGGATCAGCAGAGCATTTCACCATTTGTGGCATGGTTGTTAACAGACCTCAGGGTTGAGTCAATCCTGGTAGGGCCAGCTTAGCAATACCCAGAGAACGTGAGTGGATCAGAAATAGGTCTTTGTCTTTTCCTCTCTACGTGGCAGTGAAATTGTGGTAAAGTAGGGATGTGCTGAGGAGCTGCCTTCTCTTCACTCAGTACAATGCATGCTAGAATTTAATTTTGAGGAGAAGTGCTCATTGGGAAGATGCAAACTTTTGTATATTTTGCTCACGTGTAACAAGATCCTCTATTGGAGACAAAAGAGCTATCACTAGTGCACTCTGTCCTTCGTCTTCATCTCCCCTGGTCTCCTACAGCTCACTTCCGGAGACTGTTTCTGCTGCTCCTTGTAGCCTCTCTCAGGTGAAGCTTGCATTGCTGCATGTCAGTGCTATGTTTCTTGGGAAAAAAAACCATCAAATCAGTCTTGTGGGTCACTTTCTCTGGTTCAGTGACATACTTTCTGTGGTGTGTTTGTAATGAGGCAGGACGTTGTTATCCAGTGAAAGATGTTGGATGCTTTCCTCATTGCACAGGTGTTTCTGGGAAAGTCATGCGTCTCTGCGAGTTGTCTATTGCCACAGTTAGACAGCACTGTACTTAAACTGTCTTTCAACCCCTACCTCACCTTTCCTTCTTGGCCTGCTTTTGAAAGCACTTCCTCTTCAGGCTCTATTAAACTGTTTCTTGTGATATTCCAAGCACTTGCATTCATTGCTGTCAAAAATAACCTTGAGAGCTAGAGTTTGTAGAATAAGGCACAATTCTTGGGCAGAGCCCTGCTGCTTTTGCCTTGTCTGCATGCACAGTAAAACAGGAGGCATCTGACCTCCATGCTTCATACAGAAGAAAGAACAGATAGGAAATGTGGGATCCCCAGTAGGTAATGAACTGCATTTTGATGGCAGTGAGATGTATTAGGCTGTTAAACTGCCTACTGAGGAGGGGTGAAAAAATCCTACTATTGAAAAGCTTTTAAAATCAAGAGTATAAAACAGATAGGCATGTTCTGGGGATAGCTCCGGGGAGATGAGGCAGACTAAATCGTAAACATATGCTCCAATAAGCGTTTAAGTGGACAAAGGTATTAATTAAGCTTAGCATTTTTTTGCAGTGATGTGAATATGATGTTGTAATGTTATGATAACACTGAAATAGTAACATCAGTTTGAAAGATTTGAAGTTTGCATTAATCTTTGTTTCAAATGGTGTAACAGGAAAATTTTTCTTATTTAAGTTCTTTTGACAGCACTTTTTCCTTTTGTTGTCAGAGTTCTCCTTTCTAATGCAAAATCTGTCATGCTGTTCTAACGCCTGATATTTCTGAAGGTGGAAGTGACTAATAGCTAGGGTGTTTATTTCCATGATCCCTGTTACAAATGCAAAAGAGGAAACGAACTGCATTAACTAGTGAAAAGCTGATTATATTTCTGAGGCCGAGTCACTGCATGTCTCTAGAATCAGCTGAACCGTGTGTCGTGGTTTAACCCCAGTCAGCAGCCAAGCACCACACAGCCGCTCCCTCACCACCCCTACCCCCACCCCCTGCTCCCAGTGGGATGGGGAGGAGAATCGGGAAAGAAGGTGGAACTCCTGGGTTGAGATAAAAAAAGTTTCATAACTAAAGTAAAATATAATACTAACAATAATAATAATGAAATATAATAATAACAGTAATGAAAAGGAATACAACCAAAAAAAGGGGGGGGGATAAAACCCAGTGATGCACAATGCAGTTGCTCACCACCTGCTGACCGATGCCAGAGCCACGATCCACCCCTCCCAGCCAACTCCCCCCTGTTTATATACTGGGCATGACGTTCCATGGTATGGAATACCCCTGTGGCTAGTTCAGGTCAGCTGCCCCGGCTCTGCTCCCTCCCAGCTTCTTGCACACCTGCTTGCTGGCAGAGCATGGGAAACTGAAGAGTCCTTGGCTTAAGATAAGCGCTACTTAGCATCAACTAAAACATCAGCATGTTATCAACATTATTCTCACACTAAATCCAAAATACAGCACTGTACTGGCTACTAAGAAGAGAGTTAACTCTGTCCCAGCCGAAACCAGGACACTGTGTTAACTGAGCTTTAGTTTCTACACTGATGTTTGTTAAAGTAGAGCTGCCTTTGCTGTGGACAGTCACTGATTTACAGTTGGTTGGACTGGTCTGTGTATACTCGTAATAAGGATATGATGGAGTATATCAACCTCATGCAGGCATAGGACCACAAGAGTTGTATTATCCTTATGTAGCATGTCTGGGGAGGACGCAGGGCTAGACTAGAGAAGGAGCTCGGGGGGAGTAAGTGAAAATGCAGGAGTCTTGAGAAGTCAGTAGGCTAAGGGAGAGGAAGTCTGCGGCCCTCCCCTGGGAGGAAGGACTGAAAAGGAAGGATGAGGTGGTACACTGAACAGAGAGCTGAAATGTCACACCCAGCAGGTTTGAAGGAGACTTAGCTCAAAATCTTGTGACTCTGTCCTAGGGAACAGGGATCAACTCAAATCCTCGCGAGTAGAGGGCTCTGTGAGCTCTCCTGTATTTGGTGTGCTTCAAGTTCCCTCCTAATTAAAGTCATTTGACCTGAAGGAGTGAGGGAGGCAGGGCTTGAAGTTGAACGAATCCTGCGTTTAGGACACAGGTGGGAAGAACTCGTAGGAAAGAAAATGTTGTGACAAAGCTGGACGAGTAGTACTTTCTGATTGGTAGTTTTATCTGTTTTCAGGGGTTGCATTGTTCTCTGTAACCTCTATGTAATCATTACTAATTACCAAATGAATATGGCTATAGAGGGGCAAAACCTGAGAGACAGCATTGCCTACTCTAATCTTACTAACCCAAGTTCCTAGTCTTTTGCAATTTGGTAGTGAATGCTGTCTCAAGTCCCTTATGGCAGTATGTTGACAAACACTGTTTTTATGGTGATGACAGCCATACTTGAAACTCATGTTGAGCACAGGCAAGGAGACTTTCTATTTGGATTTGCTCATTTCTAAAGGTTAAATAATTCAAGAATGCTTTTGAAAGCATATTTTCCTTTCTCTGTGTCTATTGCTGTTTTTTACCCATAACTCTGCATACAGTTCAGTGTAAGGTGGTTCTGCCCGGGATGTTCAACTAGCTTTATTTTGAACAGTTCTTTGATTTCTCAAATATGTCCTTATCCCAAAATCAGCTTTGCATTGCATTTTATGTTAAGACTGTAACCTTATGTGAATGAAGGTTGTTACTTTGCTTCGTTTGAAGAAAGTGCAGCTGAAGTTGCAAAGGATCAAAAGCAATGTCTAAGAATGTCTAGCATGTTGTTTCCACTGGAGGACAGTGTGCAGAGTATTGTTTGTATGTATTTATATACACATGGACAAAATACCATCAGGGGAATGGGATAATGGCTCTGGCAATAGAAGAGCCCTGTACTAACAAGCAGACAGGAGTGTGTCTCCTTGTAAAATAAAAAACTAAATGGCTGGCTTAAAAGCCTGTGGAGGAAACCTTCCAAATATAAATAAAGTGATTCTTTTTCATACAGCAGAGCATGTGGATCTCTCCATTGCTGCTGTGCTGTCTCACAAAGTTTTGCCAAGTAACAGTGGCTCTCAGCGTTAAAAAGGCTCTTACCGATCCGTTTCCCAGCAATGGAGAAAGTGGCAGGACAGGCAAGACTTTAGCATTTCATAGCACCTGGGACACTATTGATAGCAGCAGAGGCAGCTATGGGGAGGATATAAATTGTGTAGACACCTATTGCTGAGTTATTTGGTGCCATAAAAAATGAAGAGCAAGGGGGAAGAACAGCAACTCTGGAAAAATTTCCCCTCACAACCACTTGGGATGGAAGATGGGCTGGATCCTACACTGTGAAGCTTCTCCTGTTTCAGGTGGGTAACAGGGAAGACCCAGGACAGTATTTCAGGTGAATGTGGTCGTAGATTAGGATAAGAAAGCCATGGTAAAAGTAATTGGTGGGACCAGTGATCCGTGGAGGGATATGAAAGAGAGGAAGAGACTTCATTGTGAACAGGAGCTTTTTGGAAGTGTTCTCTATTTCACATATAGAAGGCAAAGTGAAAAGGACTGTGAAGCAGAGAAGAGATCTTCTAGGGAGAACCAGGAGGAGGAAATCAGAACAGACAGTCTTAAGTTCCCACACCAACGTAAATTCATCTGCATGGCTTTCAGTTTTTCAAGTTTCATGTTGTCCCACCCTTTCCTGGTGGATGGTCACCACAAAATAGCCCCAAGAGTTATACAAGAAACTCTCCCCTTTTCATTCTATTTTTCTTAAAATAATTTCTCAAGACATCTTTTCTAAAACAGTTTTCCCTGAAAAATTCACCTTCATTAGGTTATTTTTCTTTTTGCCTCTTATGCTTTCCTTTTCTTACTCTACCAGTTGAAGTTTCCTACTCTCCAGGGACCCCCAAGGAATCTCTATTACATCTTGCTTTCTTTTATGAAAGCAAAAAGTCCTGCTTGTGTCTGATCATAGCTTGGTTTTCCCAGCTATGTAGTCTCCATCTTCAACTCTTCCTTCTCATTCTGTTCTCCGTCAATTCCTCTTTGAAGAGCTGAGGAAGTTCATTCTATGGTAAGAGAACCACACATTCTGTTTTGCTGTCTGTAGTCCATTTCTTCCTCACTGTTTTTTACATTAAACCACAGCAAGGGAAACAAAACTAGTTCAAGTCATTTAGATATGCAGTTCTTTTTTTCTGAACTGCTTTTTAAAGAGCTTTAAAGAGAAATGTTGCTTCTTGCAGGAATCTCCATCTTTCTTCCTGCTTTAGCAAATAGTATTTCATTCCTCTGTTTTTTAAACTTGAAAGTCACTTCTCAAAATCTTCTTAAGGCACTCGTCTTTTTTGAAGGTGCTAAGGCATCCCTCTCCTTTACTCTTAAGAGACACTGAGAGGTTATGTTCTTTGCTCCATGTTCTTCTTAAGTCAGTAGAAGAAGATAGCTATCAGGCTGTTTCTGCTTGGATCACTAGACAGCCCTGTTACTATTTCAAAGATCTGAAAGTGCTTAGAGATGTAAGTTTTAATTTTGTTAATAAAATGCACTCATCCCATGCTTCAGGTACAAAATATCCCCACAGCAAACTCGAAATTGTCAGTGACAGCCAAAGTAGGTATTTACCGGGTGCTGACGGCATTAGTCCAAGGCATCCATTTACAAAAGCATACAGACTTTGCTTGCCCTTGGGACATGATTTGAGGAACTGAAAGACAAGTATGCTTTATTTTAGAGGACCAAGTGTGGTGATGTACCTAACGGTTATCAGGAGATAAGTGCCTACCAATCACTGAGCTTTCTAAAAGAGAAAAGATCTACATTTTCTTCTAGGTTTTGCTAGTCCTCATGTTATAGGACTCCTGGTTTGAAAGGCAGCCCTGTCTCCTGACCTCCTTCTGCTGTGAACAGTGGATTGGACAGATTGCCTGGCTGTTGAGTACAGTTCCCCACTCATGTAGACAACATGGTGAAGGATCCAAGTTTCTGAAGGGTTCACAGAACCCTTGCTTCATCATTTGTTGCAACAACCTTGTACCTACCTGAGTGCTGTAGTGAATCTTGGAGGGCATGAACTGAGCTCTTCAGTTGCATCTGCCTGTGAATTTTTGTTTCACCAGTTCTGGTTTGTCAGAACATTCTTGTTTCTTTGAGTTTGTTATCAACATTTGCCTCGGTCAACAGCAAGACCTCTTTCCTCTAACAGTTTTCTTGCAAGCATTTGATTTTTCCTTTCTTAATTTTACTGTATAGACCTGGCTTACGTCAAGCCAAGCAGTGTACGTCTGATGTGGCTAGGACCACTACCTGGCACTGGATTACATGACTCGAAGGACTCCACTCAGACCATTTCTGCCTTTGCTACAGATCATGCCATGTTCATAACAGGCTTACGTCAGTGGTGAATGAAGTTCATCTTTAAATGTAGTTGACAGCATGCTGTGTGTGGCATCAGTTTGACTAACTAGCCAACATCTATGCTGTGGAACTGTGGGAAACTTGGATTATTTAATTCTTGAATTTTTTTTATATTTTTATTTTTCGCTAAGCCACATTTGACTTCAATATGATTAATTCAGTTGCTGAAATTGTTCTCTCTTGTGTCTCTAGGGAGCTAGTTTGGTTGGTTGGTTGCCTGCATATGCTTGACAGAGAGCCTGACATCAGCGATGAGCATGGTGTTCGTATAGTATTAGTTCACTTTATGGAAGATGTATAGAACTGATGTGTATGATATGTTAAGGTGTCCATGTGCTCCAGCGGGTGTAGTAAATAGACTGTGTGAACTGTGAAATCAACAAGACCTTCTGTTGGCAACAAAGGCAATGGTTAATTTGAGGTAAATTAATTCTTAAAACTGGATGTGAAAAGATTGAAGGTTGAAGGCAACTAATTAGCTCCGTGTTTACTGTTCTGAAAGGGGCAGTAGTTAGTTTTGAAAACAGCATTCTTGAAATTGGGTTTTTTATCCACCTCTAAAAAATGCCTTATATTGGAAATCTGAAAACATTTAGAAATTAATTATTTTCTCATAGATATGCCTGAGTACATTTTGTGACTTCTAGACTCTGAAAACAGTGTTTCAGAATCTTACTTGATACAGTGAGGCAGTCTGAGGGAAAGCATTCATTTAAAAACCAACAACAACAATGGAATAATGGAAACATTTCAGTTGACCAGGTTTGGTGAATAATCACATTTTTTTTAATAATCAGCCTGTACTTTTTGTATGCAGCTGCAATAATTTTGATGGGCTTTTAAACACTGGAGATGGTACTGTTCTGTGTCTCTCCTCCACATGGTTGGAGGAAGTCCTGGTCTCATTCTTGTCAGGTTGCTATTTTTGTAGCACCCTTCTGACATTGGGGTGGTGCTGTGACAGCCCTGAAAGTACCAGTATGAACTGGAAAAGCGGGGTGCTTTATGTTGTTTGGTTTTGTGTGATTTTCACTCCAGCAGTGGTTTGTTGTACTAGAAGCAAAGATGAGACCAGTCACAAAGTGGGACTAGTGCAGGAGAGTTCAGCAGGAAAGGTCTTGCTTGATTTCTGTTCTTGCTGCTGTAAACAGGTCATCAGGTGTCTTGGTGATGACAGGGGACCTAAATGCAAAGGGGAAGAAGCACTGGATTTTTCTGACTAGTATTTCTGATTTGACACACAAGTTTTGCTTTTCCCCTTAATCTCTGTTTTCGCTTTAGTTTCTGTGAGTCTGTTAATATTTTGCCTATTGCCATTATTTAAATTTGAGTCCAGATGAAATCAGTATATTATGCCCTAGAGACCAGTGTTTAGACTTACTCGTTTTGTTCAGAAGCAGGTGGGATTTGACATAACTTTTCCTGTTGTTTTTTTTTCCCCTCAATCCCTCCTTTCTGTCCTCTTGAGGTAATTATGTTTGTGATGGGAGGTGGGTCCAAAAGGCAACAAAGTTCACTTTGGTTTTCTTCACCTCTCCAGGTTTGTTCTGTGACTTTTCCATTGACGTACATCCAATTACCTCAAGTAAGTTACATGTCTGTGAAGGATACTCTAAATCAGTCAATCTGATCTTTAATGCGGCTGGCATTGACATTAAGGGGAGATGAGTTTGGCCAACACTGAGCCCTTATGAAACCTTCATGTGATCTGTTATTTTCTTGCCGCAAATGCTGAGAGTCCAGGGTAATGTGGTTGTTGGTGGGGTTTTCTCCAAGTGCTGCTGTAGGTACCCAAGGAAATGTAACAGAGGAGAACAGTAATTCTTATTATATGCAAATATTCTTCTTCCCCTGTTTTCTTACCTGTCTCTGACATTTAAAGGGAAAGGAAGCAGGGAAGAACCAAACAGGGTTCCTACTGATAGCACTTTCATTAGTCCATATAAGTTTTGCCCTTTCGTGCAAGTGTAATTTTATAAACAGGCTGGGAAAAATAGACTCATCTTGGAGGGACCCGCATTTGGTGTCCTAGTGCAGCTGTGGGCCTATTGTTTTGTGTTTTTACATTCCCTATGTTCTTCAGAGATTTAGCCTTGGCTAAGAAATGAGTGGAAAATGTGGCACTGCCTACCTTTCATTGTGTTTCTGATATAGTAGAGGAAGCAACTTCTGGTCCTTCAGGGAAAGGAAAGGTGAGAGCCACCTTTCTGCTGAATGCCACATGTTCTGCCAAAGGCTGCAAGGAGTGCAAGTTGGTAGGTCCTAGCAGTGGGAGCAGCAGAGAGATAGTAGTCCACTCTTGCACTTGCCTTGCCAAGGACTGTTGCATACTTCTGTGCTGCTTGTGCAAAACTTGTAAAGACAACTGCAGGCAAAGAACATCTACTGTTGTACATTTTGGGATGAGTGACGAGACCAAGCACCGCTTACTCAGAAAAAGAGGATTTAAACCTCTATCCCCAACTCCCAAAGCTGGTATTTTACATTAAACTATTCTCTGACCCTCCCTCCCTAAACCGCCCGAATCGCCCCATGAGATAAGCTCCAGCATAATGGTCTGTGAAGGAAAAAAAACCTCCCTGCAATTGGAAAAGGCAAAGAACAAGTTAGGTGAGGCTAAGAAAAAGAAATGCTGAAGCTTTCCTTTACTCTTGCGTAAATAATCATTACAGGAGATGCCACACCATGACTTAGTCTTGGGGATATAACAAAGATGCATTGACCTTGGGATACTGTTTACATAAGGGAGAACTGAAAAATGTACTGAGAGGGATTTTTCAATGTCAAGGCAGTAGTTTTGTTGTCTAACTGCTGTGGAAAATTTCACTTGTAGGACCTGTATGTTTCGGAGAGAAAAAATTAGAAATAAGATATATTGATAAGAGATGTACAAATAGCTTAAAATCTGTACATTTGCTATTGGACATGAATAGCTTCTGTTGGGGGGTGTTAGGCATTGATATAGGTAACATCTGCGTTTGTAGCAGATGAGACAATGTTACAATATGTAACATAAAGAACCTATGAAATTTCATGCTGTAGAATTTAAGGCAGTTATAAAAAGCCTTGGCTTAGGCATAAACCATGTCTCCTGTAAGGCTGCTGTGTGTTTACATCTTTCAGTGATTTTTTTTTTATTATTCCCTTTTGCATGTGTGCCATGCTCTGAATCATACCAAATGGTGCTCTGTTGATTCCTGCGTCCTAGGAAAGCTGAGCTCTGCTCTTATGTGATGGAGTACACTAGGGAACAGATAGTTGGGGAAGCTTGAAATGGTTGTTATTTGTTCCGGGAGTTTTCTTTCTGTTCATCTTTGTGCCACTTGAAATGATTGCTGTCTTGTGAGCTCTTTCATCTTGTTTTCACCCCTTTAAAATTTGATACTGCAGAAATTAATGTAACATTATCTATAATGTTTAACTGCCTTATGTTATGAAAGTGAGAATTCCCACAGCAGCCTTAACTCTGCCCCCAGAAGAGAAAGCACATCAAGTGAGTGTCTTAAGTTACACCATTATGTAGCACTGGGCACTAGGATGAACTGTTTGGCAAATATTTACATTTCAGATCTGGTCCAAGTCCATGGCAGTGTCGAAATATCATATGCTAATTATGCTAAATGATCATATTACACTGGTAAATGGGCATAGGCTTGATTCCCAGAATGCTGATCTGTGAATCACATCATCAAGGAGTACAAAAGAATCCACATCCCTCAGAGAGAGAAGATAAATAGGATATTTCAAACATTTTTCTTGCATGCATGATAATATGCAATTTTCTCCCCTTTCCATTATGTTACTGAAATCAGTTTCACAGCAGATTGAAAAATTAGTATCCCATCTCTAACGGAGGTCTAGAAATTACCTCACTTTAATTACCTGGCTTTTTACCTCTTTACCTTGCTGATCAGCGTTAGCTATGGGATTTCAGATACCCTGTAATTCAAGGATTTTCTTTTCAAAGGTGTCCATTTCTGCTAAGAAGATAGGACTTTGTCCTGCTGAGCAGAATGGGAAACATGCTTTTTACTTTCTGTGAAACATACTCATACTTATGCATATTAAAAAGCTTGCCAGACTTGAATTTCTAGTATCTGAACAATAAATTTATTGTTAAAATAAAATGATTGAATGCCTTGCTAGTGTGTGGTGTTGAAGTTGAGCGAAATACTCCTACTCATCACTCAAAATTAAATGCAGTGTATTGCAAAAGCTATTGTAGGAAACTGCTCAGTAGAGAAGTCAGACCTAGATTGATTAGTGGAGATGGTCTTCAGTTATATCTTAAAACCACCACTTACTGTGATTTTTTTTTTTTTAAACGTCCGTAAAGCACTGTGAGCCCTAATTGTTTTCACTGTTGTGTAATGGAATCAAAAAGGGAGTGTGAGATGCTTTGTGATGGTATGTTTTTGGCAGGCAGCCATTTTAAATAAGATGGACATTTTAACTTATAGGATGTATTGAGTAATGGGTTTTAAATGTTTGAGGTGCTTTTGTATGGGGGCAAGTTGGCACTATGCCTTACCCATGTGGTGTGGCGGACTGTGGGATCTTCTAGGGTGACCCTGGATACCTCATTGGGGCAGGTCTGTTTTTCATTTGTCTAGTTTGTTTTGGACTGTGAGCAGGGTTATTGCTCCCAAATTCTTTGTACTGCGCCCAGCAGAGTGAGACACACAGAGGAGGGCCTGGGAAGTACTGTACAAATATAGGCTGTAAAGTTTAATCAAAAATGAGATCAGACAAGCAAAGTGAGAAGTATAGAACAGATTTAGTTAACTTATTTGGCTGTCTTACAGTTACAGAAATTACTTGATGACCCAGTTGTGTCAAAGGTGCATATTTATAAAATGTGTGTAACATGCTGGGGTGTTCCACAGTCGGGCCAACACCTCGTTCGTGTCTGATTTGAGTGACTTCTTGGCATCAGTGTCTGTTCTTTTTCATACGAAGAGCTTGTCCAGTTAAATGGATAATGTTAGATCAGGTCTTCAGGAACATTATTAGAATTCCTGCTAAGGTAGCATGAGGAAAAGAAAGGTCCTCTGTGCAGCGGCCTTGGGGTTGGCCTTTGGCCAGGTCAGGGTAATTTGGTTTACAGGGGTCTCTCTTTTAAACTAGATTCTGAGGCCTCGAGGCAGAATTGTAAATGATCCTGTCCTGTAAGCTACTAAGTAATATGATACAGCTAAGCTTTAATGTGCCATAAACTTAAAGCTCCATGTATGAGAGCACCCCACTGGCAAAAGATAAATTAGTTATGGGTAAAGGAAAGTGATTTGTCCCAGAGATATTGTTAAGAGTTAATCACTGGCTCTTCTCAGGTTGCTTGAAGCTGGAATATTTGCCCCCACCATTAATTAACTTAAGAGGTTCTCTTTGGTGCTACCACTGTCACCAAGAAAACATGTTTTCTTGGTACTTCTCTTCCCTTGAAATATCAGATTTGTGGCCCTCTCCCACAGGCAGATTTTTATTTAAGTTTTTTAATACGGAGAAAATTTTTCACTTGAGTCTTTAGTGACATGTATAACCAAATCTCCTTATGAATGATAAGGTGAGGCTGTCTCTTACTCGTTTGTCATGTGAAAGAAGGCATGGAGGAATGTGATCACTGATAGAGCACCATTTTCTGCTCTTCCTTAGCTTGTTGTCCCTGTTGCTTGTCATCAAGCTCCCGCAGAGCTGTGGTCCCCAGCTGCCTTCCATACAGCAGATCTTGAGCATGGCTGCCTCTGAAAGCAACTGGGGGGTGCTTCTCTCTGGTCTGAGCTGGTCCATGGTACCTGTTTTGTTGCATGCAGCATGTTGTCTGCATCTCTGTGATGGAATGGAAAGGCCTTATTTTTAATAGTGATGTGTATATGTTCATATGCTAGCCTATTGGACAGCTGTGAACTAAATTCAGGTTCTTAAAGCAGTAGTTTTCAGTCTTTCTATTATCAGACCTTCAGCATTTTCTACTGGAGGCTCTCTGTACAGTCAATTCAAACCCACTTTGAACTCTGATTTTTCGACTGCTGTATTTAAATTCTTGACCCAGCTGTTCATGTGTGCTCTGTACATCACGCTCATGCTACTCAGCTCCAGAGAGGCTATGTATGGTTAGGTGTATTTGTCTTAAGGAACCAAGAAAATGAACTTCTTAGAGTACCAAAATTTTCATTATCAGTGGATTCTTTCTTTTTATTCTCTTGCATAAAATTATTGCCCTTATAATCCCTGAACAATTTCCTTCAGTGTAGGAGAGAAATTAGGTCGCGTATCTGTAGCTCCATGTGGACATAGGTGGGAATTTCAGGAGCTGCACTATTTTCCTTGCTATTAGCCCTGATCTCCTCCCCATCATTTTCAAAGGGATACCTCTGTCATGCAGCAGAAGCGTTTATAGTACCACAGAGGTTAGAGATGGTGGTGAGGGGAAAACATTAAACTTTCCAGCCCTCTGTAGACACAGTATCAAATTGCTTCCTATTAATGTGTTTCCTGGCACTTTGGTTCAGTTGCTGCAGATTTTCAGGCAGCTGAGTGCCCCTCAGGCAGCTAGGTTTCCCCCAAGCAGAGGCACAAGTCTTTTCCTGATATACTCTATACTTTTTGTACAGTGTATCATTATGGATTGTAGAAGTCATTGCCAAGGTTTTTGCCAAGCCCATTGCTTGGGCTGACAGTTCAGTGCCTTTGAAAAAAAGTTGGGGATATATGTAGGTAACAAGAATAGCCATTAATCCTAGTTCTTTCACTTCTATCGAGCTAATTAATCACTGTTCCCCTTTGTGTTCCTACCATTACAGTACTAGGAGGCTGTTAGCTTGTTCTCAGCCCTGTGCTGTTCTTGACTAAACTATGCTACTCACCTGTTTTGTCTTTTCCATCCTGCCAGTTCCTTCACTGCCTGCCTCTATATTGCCCTCAGGCTGACATGGAGAGTAATTGACCTAATATCATAGAATTTTTCCTGTTTTAAAGTCCTCACTCCAGGAATGTTTAAGAAGGAAAATGGGGGAATTACGAAACAAATGGTCAGTTAGCTAGGATTTGGTGTGCAACATCTGAGGACAGATAACACAAAGCAGTATTATTAATGGGAAAAGTATGGCATAAATGCACTATTGCTATATAGCGCTCAGGATGTGAGAGATGGAAAGCCTATTGTATTTCCTCTAATTCGCCCTCAGTAGTGGGTTTCAGAGGCTCATGGAGAGATTCCCCAAAGTAACTCACCAGGAAACTACTTCTTCTAAGGCTGCATCAAGCAAATCCCAGACCCTTATCTGATTCAATTATTTGACTGAATTGAGAGTTGATAAAACCTATTTGGATTTTGATAAGGAATTCAGTTACAAAGCTAGGCAATAAAGTGAGATGGAAACTGAAAGACATACCAACTGACAAAAGCCTGTCACATGGACCAGGTGGAGGTTAAGCAGAAAACATTTTGAGCTGGCCTATTTGATGCTATGCAAGATGGATAAAATTTGAACCCAAGGTTGCTAGCATTTGGTTTGCCTTTGTGTGTTTATTTTTACCTTCTGTTCCAGGAATGAGCATTGTCAGGCTTGACTGTATATTGCTAGCAGTGGTAAGAATGATGGGAGACACTGTGGGCACGGAGAGTGAACCATGCGTGGCCAAGAACAGAAACGGAATTTGGTGCCTGTGACTCTGAGCGGGACAGATGACACAGATTTGTGGGGAGCAGTTGCAAAAGCACGAACTCATCCTTACAGAAAACTTAGTTTGAATTTGAGTAGAAAGTAAGCTTACAGCACAATCAGACTTTGCAGGGGCTCTGTGTCTGACGTGAGCGTTCACACACAGAGTGCTGACATTGTAGTTATTTTGGATTGTTCTCAACCTAAACAAGCTGAAGGGTGATGGACTTGTCACACAACGCTGCTGAAAATAAGTATGTTAATACCAGTTACTGGGCAGAACTCATATCATGACATATATATTTTTGTCATACTAATTTTTGTAATCTTTTAAAAGTGTTTGTGCAATTTAAGGTGAAAACAGAAAACTAGGTAGTTTCAGATGTCATTTTTTTAAAGTGGTTTTGATTTTAAAATGTATTTGCTTTTTTGTAAGCAAACTTTTAAAAAGGTAATGTCTAACAATGAGTTTATATTGTCTCCAGGGATTTATTTTTAGCCTAAATAGTGTTTATGTATCTAATTTATGTTTAAGTGTTATATGCTTCTCTGACAGCATTTCCTCCTTTTTTCTTACTTGCCTTGCACATATTAAAAAGAACATAGAAACAGTTCGGAAGAAGTTAGTGAAGGCTGCATGTTGTGATGTGTACGTTTTGTTCACTATTTTGATGTTAATTTTTTAATGGTTGCTATACAATTTAAACTTAAAGCATTGTGAGCAGCGTTGCTTAAAATATGCATTATTAAACCTGTTTTTTTTCTTGTGGCTTGTGATTCTAAGTTCTGTTCACCTACTAGAAGGTAAAGATGTGCTAAGAGCTGATTTTTGTATGGGAGACCTCACACAGAAAAACTGCCAAGTGTGCTCTTTGTCCAGCCACACCAATGATACTTGGTGCTGTTTGGGTCATTCCAGAGACATGCAAGATGGGAAGAGGACTCCAGGAGTGAACTGAATATTGATATTTTGCAGTTTTGAATAAGAAAATTAGTACACTAGCAAAACTGGCATCCTTCCTTGTAATTTATTATTATAACCTTGTGACTTAATTAAAAAAAAGAGAGAATTTGTGGAAAGCCAGCGAGTATGGCTGTATAAGAGTACTACGTTTTACCTTTGGCATTTACTGACATTTGTATATGTCTGGCTTTCAAAGCTAATGGCTGAAATAAAAATGTCGGGGCAACATTGACCTTTGTTAAGATTTTTGCAAGTCACAAGTGTTTGCTGCTTTAATCTTCAGTCTGCTTGTTGTTTGGTTTGGGTTTTTTTTGGGGGGGGGGTTGTTTGATTGATTTGGGGTTTGGTTTGGTTTGGTTTTGCTTTAAAGCTGCCCACAGTACATCTTTTATTTATTGGTATGATGCACTATGCAATGAAGACTTAAGCTGGCAAAGAGCGGGTGCCAAGGAATGTACTTCTTTAATGTTTCCTGCTTTTGTATTTTCATGCGAGTGCTTCCTTTGATAGCAGCACAGAACAATACATAGACTAAACTCTACGTTGTTTGGGTTTTTTAACAATTGTTACTTGTTCAGGAACAGTGGTTTACAGTTGGCTAGTACCAGTCATCTACAACTGGTGGATGAGGGTGCAGTTGAGGGAATCCAGCCAAGCTCAGACAAATTCCTGTTTGTTAAAGCATCCAGAGCTACCCAATTTGAAATATATTAAATGAGGCTGATGAACCTTAGATGAATGAGAAAATAGTAGCAGTATGTGGAAAGAAATAAAGTAGTATGGGCATGGAAATTTTCTCTTTTAAGGGAGGGTGTGTAAAGAGAGAGAAAAAGACTAATCTTCAATATTTTTATAGGCTAAAATACTGACACTGTTTAGTGACTTTGTCCACTCTTTGTTCTCTGTACTCAATTTACAGAAAGCTGTAGATATATTTGTGTACCCTTGTTTCAAAATAACATCTGTTAATTCACCTTATGCACTTTTATTTGTATTATCATAATTCCATGGATACCCAATCAGAACAAACATATGAAGTAAGTACTTAAAATTGAAAATATATTAGTATTATTATACATGCTGTCCTATCTTTTAATTTGCTAGTCTTCCAAGTTTCAGCTTTCTGTCATGTACAAGAAGGGGAGATTCACTGGAACTCAAAGATGGGAAAAACAATGAAAGAAAATTGTGTACTTCTTTTCATACAGCATATCATCATTATAGATCGTAGAAGTCGTCATCAAGGTTGATGGTGGGACTGTGAGTTTAGTGCATTTAAAACAGTTTGGGGGTACAGTTAGGTAATGAATACCTAAACATAATACTCAAGAAATCCTACTTGGAGAGGGATATTAAATGTTTGGTTTCAGCTCTTAAGTCTATTCTCTACCTATTAAGTTCAATTAGGGATTTTCAAGTGGGAACAGTTTCTCTCTTTATTGACTGCTGTGAGATTCTTGTCTCTTCCTGTGAGAATATAGCACTCGGCATTTCAAGACTGCACGTGATCTAATATTTTCTTAAGTGAAGCTCTGGCAGGCTGTGCATCATGGTGTGTCTGTTCTGAGCTGACCACGGTGCCCGCAAACTTCCTGTCGAGGGAATGGTGAACTTCTGGTACTGTAAGAACATGGCACATGAGTGTGTCACCATGTGATGGGAAGGTTGTTGCATGCGTTTAGATGCATGTTTATTATTCAGCAAAAATGGAGGCATTTTCCTTCTGTTTCAGGAACTTCTGTCATGCAATGGGAGTGTATTATGGGAGTGTCAGGAAAAAGAGAGAAAGGAAACAGGCTGCAGGCCCCTGGGGAATTAGTCTGCCCACAGCTGTGGGATGGTCAACACAGATGATGGGGAATGGCCTTTGGGTTAGATGAGTTGTTTTTTAAAAGTGGATGGATGCCAGACTAGATGCCGTACTAACTCAGAGATTCCCAAAGGATGGTGCATGTGCTGGTTGTGGTATCTGAGCATGCCCATGCAGCAGAATTATATTATCATGCTGAGAATGTGCATAAAGCAGTAGCACTGCCATGAAAGCATGTAGCTGAGCAAAGTGATTTTGAAGCTTCTGTACTTGATGAAGTCTGGTCTCCTCTACTTTAGAGACTTCAACATTCCTATGAAATATTTATAAACACCATTCTCTGTTTTAAAACTGTATTTATCTTCTGTCCTCCTAAATATTTAACTGTGCTTCAGAGATCCAGGGTGCTTACTGTGATGTAATGCCTACTGCTGATACTGGTGTGAACAGCATTGAATTTTTTGACAGATTTCACAAAACTGCTGAACAAAAGTAGCTGTGTAATGTGGGTGACTGTTTCTGTATGTGTAACTGAGAGTCATGGGAGCAACTTGAAGCCAAGTATTACATCAGACTGTGCATTCCAGGCAGCGATTTGGTTTGGCCATGCTGGGTTAGTGCTGCTCTCAGAGTTTGTGTCAGCAAGTCTACTCATGATTGACATGAAGTTTTAATCTAGATTAATGACATTAAATGTGAGTCCCATCATTAACTATTGTGGTCAGATACCTGACACTATTTCACAACTGGCAGCCTTCATGCTAGTGATGGCTCTTATGGAGCGGATACGGTAAGGATAATGGCACTACAGAGGTAATACATAGGCCAAGGGCAACCATCTGTGCCATGGAAACTTTCCAAAGACTTGCTTCCAGCCAGATTAAAAGCTTGTGTCTATACGACCTTATGCATCTTGGTACCCATAGCAGTATGTTTGCACCGAAGGAAGCATATGGAGGGAGTGGGGACACTGATTTAAATTTTCTTGAAACAAATGCTGCTAACTAAGCACATAAGCTGTGGGTGAGCAGCCGAAATGTTCTTCAATGCTACAAATGTATGCCAGCGCTCCTTGTGAATGCAGAACAGGAAACCCTGGGATAGGCATATGCCAGATGTTAATGCCATTTCAAATACCATTTTAAAAGCATTTATAAATACAGTTGCTTCAGAGTGGTGAGCACCCTAAAATAAATAAACATTGATGTTTGTGATGTTACTATCAGAAAGGGCATTGAATCTATGATACACCTGACTCCCTTGTGGTTAGGATTATAAGGTGATGTCACTTGCAGAATCATTCAGGTTGGAGGGGACCTCCAGGGATCATCTCACCCAGCTCCTACTCAAAGCAGGATCAATGCTGACTTCAGACTAGGTTGCTCAGACTTTGTCCAGGTGGGTCTTGAAAATCTACATGGATGTAGATTCCACAACCTCTCGGACACCTGTTCCAGTACTTCAGAGCAGTGATTTTTTTATGTCCTCTGGCAACTTCAATTTATTGTCTCTTGTTCTCCTGCCATATACCTTGATAAAGAGCCTGGCTCTGTGTTCTCAGTAACCTTCTCTTAGGAATTGAATGTCTGCTATTATGTTCCCCCAAAGCCTTCACTGGCTGAGGAGGCCCAGTTTCCTCAGCCTTTCCTCACAGGTCCAGTGCTCTAGCTCCCTGAGCATCTTGGTGGCCTTTGGTGGGACTTGCTCAAGTTTATCAACACCGTTCTTGTACTGGAGGCCCAAAACTGGATTTAGTACAGTGTTGAGTAAAGGAGAATAATCACTTCCATTATCTACTGTGTATGCTCCTGTGGATACAGTTCAGTAAGCTTTTAGCCTTCATTGCTGTCACAGAGTAATTCTGACTCCTGTTTAGCCTAGTGTCCCCTAGGACCCACAAATCCTTTTCAGAAGTCCTTTCCTGATTGCCTGTTCCTCTGGCCTGTCTAGGTCCCTCAAAATGGTAGCCCTGCCCTGGAGCATGTTGACTGCATCCCCTTGTTTGCTGTCATCTGCAAACTTGATGACAGGGTACTGCGTCACCTTCTCCAGGTCATTGATAAAGATGTTGAACAGGACAAGCCTCAAGATAGACCCATGCGGTACTCTACTCGTTGCTGGCCTCTAGCACAGAGTATGACATTTTGACCACTGTTTTTTGAGCCCAGCCTTCCAGCCAGTTTTTTACCTATCTAGCTGTCTACCCATCCAGACTGTAATGTCATAACTTGGATAACAAGAGCACTCTGAGAGACTGTTAAAAGACTTGCTGAGGTAAATGACATCCAGCACTCTCCCATTGTCCACAAATCCAGTTGTTTTATCATACAAGGCAATCAAGCTGGTCAGGCATGATTTATCACTGGTGAATCTGTGTTGACTGTTCCCACTCACCAACAGCATCTGCATATGCACAGAAATGTTTTCCAAGAATACCTGTTTCATGCACCAGTACACGCTGTGGGCTGACCATCTGGAAAGCAGCTCTGCAGAGAAGGACCTTGAGGTCCTGGTTGACGACAAGCTGACCATAAGCCAGCAATGCACCCTCATGGCAAAGGCAGGCAGCAGCATTCAGGACTGCATTAGTAAGAGCATTTCCAGCAGGTTGAGGAAGGTGGTCCTTCCTCTCTGCTCAGCACTGGTAAGCCACATCTGGAGTACTGTGTCCAGTTGTGGGCTCCTCAGCAAAAGAAAGGTATGGACATATTGGAGCTAGTCCAGCAAAAGTCCACAAAAATTATTAAGGGACTGGAGCATCTTTCATATGAGGAGAGGCTGTGAGAGCTGGGACTGTTCAGCCTGGAGAAGAGAAGGGTGAGGGGAAAAAATCTTATCAATGTATATAATACCTGATGGGGGGGGAAATGAAGACGAGGGAGCCAGACTCTTCTCAGTACTACCCACTGACAGGACAAGAGGAAATGGACACAAAACATGAAATTCCATCTGAACACAATAAATTTTTTTTTTTTTACTGTGAGCATGGTCAAACACTGGAATGCGTTGCCCAGAGAGGTTGCAGAGTCTCCATCTTGGGAGATCTCAAAACCCAACTGGACACAATCCTGGGCAACCTGCTGTAGCTGACCCTGTGTGAGCAGGGGGCTGGACTAGATGATCTCAAGAGCCCCCTTCCAACCTCCATGATTCTGTGATTTTCCCAGGTACCAAAGTGAGGTTGACCAGCCTGTAGTTGCCTGGATTGTCCTTTTTTTCCTTTCTCTTCTGCTACTGATAGTCCTTATCCTCCTTGAACCCTCTCTCTAGACGTGTGAAGGCTGAGGCAAGGAAGACATTAAGAACTTCAGCCTTATCCGCATCTGCTGACACTATATCATCTGCCCCCCAGCAGGCCTATGTTTTCCTCATTTACTCTTTTGCTGCTAATGTAGCTTTTCTTGTTGCCCTTGATGTCCCTTGCCAGTTTCAAATTTAGGTGAGCTTTGGCTTTCCTAGCAGCACTCTACATGCCAGGCAGGGTTTCTGTATTCCTCCTCTGTAACCTGCCCTTGTTTCTATCTTTTGTGAATGTCCTGTTTGCATTAGAGCTCAGTCCTACGTTCCTTGTTTAGCCAAACCAGTCTCCTATATGTATACTTATTTTCCTGAGTAGTAGAACAGACTGTTCTTGTGCTTCGAGGAGGTTGCCATCAAAGACCTGCCAGCCTCTCCTTCCCTGGTTTAAGAGAGAGAAGGTCACTCATTCCAAACCAGTCTACTGACTTTCCTGAGACTGCAGGTCTAGACTAGATGTAATACAGGTTTTAATGATGTGACAGGCCTGCTGGTATGCTATAGTAAATACAATCCCCGATCTTGCAAAGACAGTACACATGTAATATCAGACACCTGATACCTGTATCAGAAAATCCTTGGTTATTGCTGACTGAAGTAGTACACCTATGGTATCGTGGAGATCTAAGTCCTGAAAGAGGAGTGTTACCACTGAGCTAGTCACCCTTGTCTCTCAGCAGGATTAATTACATCAGGAACAGCACTGTCCCTATGGGATTACACTGTCACTGGTTCTGCAGCAAACTTGGTCAGTACTAGCTCAGAATAAAAGCTCTGTTGCGTGCAACAAACCCACCCATGAATAAAGGATCTGCTGATTTCCATTGACCTATGTGCATTATATCCAGCTTTAGACTGGGCCCTGATTCCTTCAGGAGTAACCCTAGCTCAATTTAATGTAGCAATCCAAATGTGGTGGTGATTTTTCTTCCCAGTCATTAAATCCTTGATCTGTATTTTCCTGTTTTAGCCCATTATACAGCTTATCTGTTAGAACATTTCTTTCTTCTGTCAGTACCTAACATTCCTAGGAGTCTCACTTTTTGGCATGTTAACTTTATTCTTTATTTTGTTATTGGTGCTCAGGGTTTCATTTAATTTGCTGGTAAAGGACTTTATGCTCAGAAGGTTTCCCTCTGAGCTTTCCTTGTTCTGCATGCTAGTTAAACTCAGGCTAAAATTCATATGTGGGCCTGAGGAGGAAAAGGAGAATTTTTCAGCTATGCTTATGTATAAACAGCTTATTTTAAATAAAGTGAATTATAAAAGCCAGTAGTTCTCCTTCAGTTTTAATGTTTGCTTGTCTTACAGCTTGGGCTATGGAAATAGATGATTGATTCTTTTCTCTTATAAAATTCTAATCATTTCCTTCTTTAGCATCAAGCAGAACTTTTCCTTGGGCACTGTTTTCAGTTTTCATAGAAATATAGGGCTGAAGTTGAGTAAAAAAACTCCCATAATTTCATGTAGTCAGCTGCTGAGGGGCAGAATTGCACCTTACAAAGAAGGTTTGAAAAGCTTCATTTTAAAGACAAAATTGGCCCACTGCTCTTTTAAAAATCTACTTTTTAATTTTTAGCTTTATAGTGGTTAACAAGACACCATAATAATTAGATTTCTTAAGTATCTTTTCAGTCTTCCTCTCAGCTAGCCTTTGCATTAATTTTAACACTAGAGGGCAGTTGAAACACTTCAGTTCTTTCAGAAAACCAACTGTAGGAGAACAGCTTTCATTTTTCATTACCAGAAGAAAAGAGTTTTCTTAGCCGCCTATTATACAATGTTTATTTTTAGCCATTAATTTGCTTTATTTCTTTCAGTCCTTTTAAAAACTAAAAATCAAGCTTTTAACTTTCTAGCTGCGCTTTTATAGCTCTATCATGCAGTTAGACTGATCAGCAGTCAAGGAGGGAGAATAGTTTCACATTTTAGTAGCTATGAAGGCATACTGCTTGTACTTCCTGTATGATTAGATGGGTGTTTTGAACCACCTTGTTTCAGAAAGAAGGAGAGAGATGCTAGAGATGGGAATGTAATCTCTTCTGTTAATTTTTCTCAAGAAAGTAAACGTTTATTTTATAGCACTTCCAATTAATTTTGTAGTTTTTGTTGGTATGTAATTTTAAATTAAATTCCAAAACACATGTAATTTTAAACTAAATTCCAAAACACTTGAGTCAATCTTTCCTTATTTATGCTTTGCCTTAAAGTAATCTTTTTTTCCCTAGCAAAGCTTTAAAATGGCAACTCCTGTCCTTCCAGATGTTGTTCTACCCTCTCAGCAATCAGAAAACATAATCGAATATGAAGACTTTAGAGAGGAAAGGTCAAAACAGTTAAAATTTATTATTTTCAGAGCTTATGTGAAAATTGCCACAGGAGTTCTTCTTGGCTTAAACCTAAAATTGGAAATAATACATTTTTTATTAAGAAAGCGTGGTGAAATACATAGTGAAACGTGGTACTCTGTAAGTTGCTTCAGGGGTGTATTGTCAGAGATGTGATATTCATTTGTTCTGGCTGTAAAGTAAGAATCTATTCTGTGATTCTTGTGAGTTGGTTGCTTTGTATCTTTTTGGGTTTTGTTTCCCCTCTTCCTGTTTTGAATCCATTACGCTTACTGCAAGGGTTGAACAGTATTTTTCAGCAGCTGAGTAATTAAATGTTTATTTGCACTTGAACTTTGAATGGTGTTTGGAACAGTAACAAAATAGTATCAGTAAGCCTTTAAGAAAGGAACTCTTTGTCTCTTATGATTAGTGTAAGAGATTAATCTGATTTTTCCTTGACTTGGTGTCAGATGATTTGTTTCCCTCTCTACAAATTATGTGATCTGAAAAGTAACCGGTACCTCTCTTATGGACATATTGCACCCTAGCAATTTTGTAGTGACAGTAAAGAGATAGTGTTTTCTCTTTAAAGCTGAGCTTCTGGAATTGTGTAGTTATAAGAAAATCTTGTCTATTTTTATCCAAAGCTTTTCTTTAGCTTTCAGAGGCGAGAGAAGAATTGAAATACCTAAGCTATAGGCACAAGCAATAAAAGAAAAAAATGTATAATTTATTATTTTGGAGAAAAATTTTTTAAAAAAGACTGGTTTCAGACAGTGGACTGCATGGTTTGGCTTGTGATGCTGACACCGATGCAAAACTATGGATTGCAGTTTTCCCAGGTTTGAGGAGAGAAAGGCCTGAGCTGGAGTCACTGAGAATGGAATGACTTTATCTCTTTTTGTTGTGGTATCCTGAAAGTGCTGCAGTTTTTATGCCTTTGCTTGGTTTCTCCCATCATTTCCTTTTTATGTTGCAGGGAATATCTATTATCTCTGACACTTCCTTGGCAGTTTTGGACATAACATAAGCATTCTCACCAGCCTGTGCTGATTGATAAGACAGGGGTTCTGCAGAGTGCAGGGCTGCTTGGCTTTTGGACAGTGCCATAGTTCTACTTCAGTAAGAGCTGGATTTCCGTAGAAGTGATTCCAAAAAAATGCAGTAGTAGAGCACTTTTCCTTCTCTTTTTGGTTCTGGATCACAAGAAGGAACCAATTAAAATGAGCAAAATCATAGCATTTTTATTTTGTTCCTAGCTGCCAGCCTTGCAAATTGAGAGATTATAGTAGGCTTTATTTATAAACAGTAGAAGAGAAGTTGCCGAGGGCCAAATTTTCTTCCTGTGAGGCTTAATTGTTGGGTTGTGATTATGCCCTGAACTGTCACTATGCAATGTCATTGTAGTTGTGCAGAAATTAAACCAGCTGTAAATTATTTTGGTGACTTACAGTCAAGGGTGAACTTCTGCTCCCTCTCTCTGAACTGCATTGCCCTCATAGGACAAAAAGGAGCAATAAACCTTCATTGGCTATTTTTATCAATATATTTAATAGATGAAACTGTGGCTGTATGTAGGGAATAGACCTGGTGGAAAGACACTGCTATTCTGATAACATCTGAGAGCAGATTGCATTTGAGCTTGACTGCTTAATAGGCCATGCTTCTTTGGATATGGCTCTTGTAAAAGAAATCACTTTGTAGTAGGCACTTTCTATACTTTAATATTAAGGTTTCATATTTAAAGGTCCTGGTAGATAAATAAGCTTTGCTTTGGTATTTTTCCCTTGCTCCTTTCCTATTTAAAATATGAGCAATTGGAAGACTAGCCTCTTTAGTAGCTTGCTTCATTTTTTGCCTGGTTATGCAATGTCCTGGCAGCAGTTACTTTGTGCTCTTGGCAGAAAAGTTCTTACAGAAGTTTAGATTTTGATAGTCCCTTACAGCTTCCTCTAGTGTGTGAGAATTTAAAGGAAATTGTCCCTTTCCAAAAATATAAAGCTTTGATGGTTTTGACATAGAAAATTGTGCTACTATTCATTACCATTTACCTTTCCTACACCATCGGCTTTTATTTTGATCTTGTTTGAGCTTTGCTTATGTCATGGTTTAACCCCAGCTGGCAACTAAGCACCACACAGCCACTTGCTCACTCCGCCCTGGTGGGATGGGGGAGAGAATTGGAAGAGTAGAAGTGAGAAAATTCATGGGTTGAGATAAAGACAGTTTAATAGATAAAGCAAAAGCTGCGCACGCAAGCAGAGCAAATCAAGGAATTCATTCACTACTTCCCATTGGCAGGCAGGTGTTCAGCCATCTCCAGGAAAGCAGGGCTCCATCACATGTAATGGTTAGTTGGGAAGACGAACGCCATCGCTCCGAACGTCCCCCCCCTTCCTTCTTCTTCCCTCAGCTTTATATGGTGAGCATGACGTCATATGGTATGGAATATCCCTTTGGTCAGTTGGGGTCAGCTGTCCCAGCTGTGTCCCCTCCCAACTTCTTGTTCATCCCCAGCCTAATCGCTGGTGGGGTGGTGTGAGAAGCAGAAAAGGCCTTGACTCTGTGTAAGCACTGCTCAGCAATAACGAAAACATCCCTGTATTATCAAGCTGCTTTCAGCACAAATCCAAAACATAGCCCCATAGTAGCTACTATGAAGAAAATTAACTCTACCGCAGCCAAAACCAGCACAGCTTACCAGCACACTACTGTGCCACATGGCATAAAGCAGGCTAGACCAGGGCAGTCAGAAGGAGTGAAACAAATCAAGCTGGTGAAAAAGTCCTGTGGTAGGCCATGAATTTTGTTCTCTTACACCTCGAATCTCTTCTCTGTGCAGTGTGAGGAAGATGTTGGATATCTTCCTGTACTCCACTGCAGTCTGTCTGGGTGGGATGGGGACAGTGGAGCAATAGCCGTTTTTCCTCTGTTGTACACTGTGGCATGGTTGTGTACAAGGAAGTCATAGTAGTGAAATATGTGAACTTCCCTCCATAATCCCACTATCTCTGGAAGATCAGTTGAGAAACACTCTCCCAGTGGAAGAGTTTTGCAGCAGCAACTAGGTACTGCTTGTTTGCCCCTGTGCTTCTTTCAGTATGAAATGGGCTGCTGTCTGTAACAGCACCACTGCATTGGTTTGGCTGGTGATCCTAGTAGCTTAAATTCTCCTTGTAAGTTAGTTAAGTCTGTGAGGAACTAATGTAATGGTCTCTTCCTCCCTAAGGGTATCAAGCTCCTGAGAACAAACATGGAAGCATTAGCAATAACAAAAGCCTCCTCTGTCTTGCTCCAGTTTCTCTTAGTTTTCTGATAAAGAAGCATCTGGTACAGCCTTTAGCTGTCCTTTTACAGGCAATAAATCCTGATACGTTGCCAACTGGCATAATATTACATTTCATTTTTATAGAGGATTTTTGGAGGAAAAGGGAGCAGTGCACAATAGGTTTATTTGTTGCATGATAAGGTCATTCTCTAAGAATGAGGCAAAACTACAAGCATTTTATTTTCGATCTGCTTTGACTTGTGATTAGTTACAGCTTTCCACAACCAAGCTTGTCATAGTAATTTTTGTTCTGTGTCATATACAATGATTGTAAACCATATTAAAACAAAACCCCAAAAAATCAGAAAGAAACATGTTTGCAAGAAGACTTCTTTTTGACATGAGTCATACAGTGCCTGAACTTCTCATAGATGAACTCTGTATGGTTGCTTAGTGTATTTCCCATATGTAACAATATGGGAAATCATTAGTAGTAATGCTGGTATCTAAATCACTCGGATATTACGTGCTTCTTGGTGACATAAGATGCTGTGGATCAGCACATCTGCACTATGTGACTCTGTTCCTAAAGTAATCCTGTAGCTACTTCCTTCTGTACGAAGCTAAATCTGCTTGTAATGTATCTATTCAGTTGCTTAAAATCTGACCTGCATGTCATCTTAGTTGTAGGAAAGACCTTAGACTTTAAGAAATATCTGGGATACTTTTTTAACTGCAGGTTATAAAAATGAAGGGAAATGGTGGGAAATGTTTTGCATGAGGAGAAAATAATAATGAAAATTGTTTTCAGTGGTTTCTAAAAAGATGGTATTAGAAGCTTTGAGTGTAGAAACTTTTAAAGTTATTTCAAGAGGTAGGTTATTGCGTTTTGATAATGCACTTAAATTACATGTTTTTAGAGGAACGGAACAGGATTGGCAGTGGCATCTCTCTGTTTTAACTGAATATGTAAACTATATTTTATGTTGAAAGGGGCCATCATGTTCTTACGTATAAACCAAGAGATACATGGACAGTTATGTGCTTATAGGAATGGGTAGTGTGTGATTTATGTGTTAGTGATTCCTTTAGTGATTTCATGAATTTCTGGTGATTGTGTTGGTTCAAAATGGATTTGAACATCCTTAACTGGAGGTAACTAAAGCAAAATTGGCAAGTCTTTCCAGAACGCTTTTCCAAAAAACTGAACTAGAAGTGATTATTGTCAGAGAGGAACTACTAAGTGAAATCCTGTACTCTCAGTTGCTTCAGTGGATGGGTAAAGGGTTCTTGTTAAAAAGGTTTTGTTTGAGGTTTTTTGGTTTTCTTTGTTTGTTTTTTTTTAACAGCAAGGTTGTGTTTACTGAAAGTCTGTAAGAGCTTATTTTGTGGTATAGGTCCTTTATTGACAAATGAAATGCAGATAAAAGGACTGTTTATAAGTTAGTCACCCCTAATCTCCAACCCATCCTTTTGCTAGAGTTCAGGAAAGGTTGGGAGGAGTGAGAAAGAATGTCCTTGTGTGTCCAAATGAATTTAAACTGTGCTGAACTCTCAGTGGACATGAACGAACCAAATCAAGAACCTGTCTTTGAGAACCCCCTTTGGTAGTTTCTTTTCGTTTATCTCCAAGGCCAAGTTGTTACATCAGCAGTTGTCAGCAGGGCTCAGTCTCTTGGATAATTCTCTCTCAAGCAATTTGGCTGTAATGATTAAAATCAGAACCTTGAATTTTTAAACTTACAAGGACAGATCCTTGAAACATGAGCCCAGTGTGCTCAAGTGGCACCAGGCCATCTCACAAATGAGCCTCAGCATTCCTTGCCAGCTGCAGAGCCTGGACAGCATCACACCATGTAGGTCACAGCAGTCTAATTTTGAGGTGTCAGGTTCATGTATCACTGTGGCAAGATGTGATTGGGGCCAGCAATGATGAGCAATGCAGTACAATGTGTTCACTATAGCCTCTAGTTGGTACCTGTTCCTGGCGAATTCGTACTTTGGTTTTGCTTAAGTACTCAATATATTGTTCTAATAGCATTCTTACAGGACTGGTTGATCTGAAAATGACTCTGGAGCTAACAGCTTATAAGGAGTTCTAGCTAATGGTGTGGTAAGGATCTAAAAAGGGGGATAGTACAGCTTTATGCTATATTAATTATAACTGGCCAGGGACTTAGGATTTTGGAAGTTTTGGAAGAAACTTAACAAACAAAAGTTAAAAAAGAAACAGAGAATAGAATAGTTCCAGTTGGAAGGGACCTACAACGATCATCTAGTCCAACTGCCTGACCACTTCAGGGCTGACCAAAAGTTAAAGCATGTTATTAAGGGCATTGTCCAAATGCCTCTTAAACACTGACAGGCATGGGGCATCAACCACCTCTCTAGGAAGCCAGTGTCTGACCACCCTCTCAGTAAAGAAATGTTTCCTAATGTCCAGTCTGAACCTCCCCTGATGCAGCTTTGAACCATTCCCATGCGTCCTCTCACTGGATCCCAGGGAGAAGAGATCAGCACCTCCCTCTCCACTTCCCCTCCTCAGGAAGCTGTAGAGAGCAATGAGGTCGCCCCTCAGCCTCCTTTTCTCCAAACTAGACAAACCCAGAGTCCTTGGCCGCTGGTCATAGGACATGCCTTCCAGTCCCTTCACCGCCTTTGTTGCCCTCCTCTGGATGCGTTCAAGGACCTTCAGATCCTTCTTAAAGTGTGAGGCTCAGAACTGCAGGCAGTATTCAAGGTGAGGCTGCACCAGCACTGAATACAGCGGGATAATCACGTCTTTTGACCAGCTGGTTATACTGTGTTTGATGCACCCCAGGGTGCGGTTTGCCCTCTTGGCTGCCAGGGCACACTGCTGACTCGTATCGAGCCTGCTGTCGACCAGCACCCCCAGAACCCTTTCTGCAGGGCTGCTCCCCAGCCACTCCTCTCCCAACTTAGACTTGTGTCCAGTGTTACTCCATCCCAGGTGCAGAATCCAGCATTTGTTCTTGTTAAATTTCATGTTATGAATCATTGCCCAATGCTCCAATCTATGCAGATCCTTCTGCAAGGCCTCTTGTCCCTCCAGAGAGTCAACAGCACCTCCCAGTTTAGTATCGACAGCAAACTCGCTCATACTGCATTCAACTCCTGCGTCCAGATCATTGATAAAAATATTGAACACAACTGGCCCTAGAATTGAGGACTGAGGAACACCACTGGTGACCAGTCGCCAGCCAGATGTAGCCCCATTCACTACAACCCTTTGAGCTCTGCCCTTCAGCCAGTTCTTCACCCAGCGCACCATGTACCTGCTCATCTCACAGTTGGACAACTTGTCCAGAAGGATGCTGTGAGGGACAGTATCAAAAGCCTTACTAAAATACAGAAAAACTTAACATACGAAAGAGTAGATTAACACCCTACAGTGTTCCTGTAGAAACTATTGAAACTGAACTGTGCTCAGATCTAGGCAGAATCTCTCACAAGCTGTACATACTTTTTTTTCTTTCTGTCTTTGCATACAGATGCATGTTCTGAGCCTCTCAGCAAAGTGACCACTGGAGAGGAAGGGGAAAAAAGAAATTAGAAAGTGGGAAAAAAAGAAAGAGAACAAAAAGGAAAATGTCAATTAACTTTTACAAGTACAACAGATGGTGTTTTGTGTGGGTTTTTCTCCCCTTTTTTTCCCCCCTTTCTGTAGAACTGACCACCTACTTTAGAATTAAGATGTGGAACATGTAAGATTGATGGACATTTTAGCAAATCTATGTAAGCTGTTATTAGTCGATATGTCTGAGGCTATTAAAAAGAAATCAAAACTGCTTCATTTCCACAATTTTAAAATTTCTGATTTATTTGTTCATTTTAACGAAGAATTAGGCTGAATGAATGATTGACTCAGGAATCAATAAATACTTAAGAGTTCAAGCTATATTCAGGGTCATAGATAACTCAGCCATAGCTAGGAAAACTCACAGTATTTGTAAAATTTAAAGTCCAGTGCTGGCTTTTTCTTCTCTTGTTTAAATTGTTTAGTCCCATTAATTTGACCCTGCAGCACTCCATAATCGGTGTCTTTCTGTAAAAATCCATAGGTCAGAAGTATTCAAGTTGGCTTAAGCAACATTCTCATGGGCAGTTTGCCAGGAACTCAAAGACCACCTAAATTGCATGTTGCTGGGAATAATCTCACTCTCAGCTGTTCTCTTATCTTTTCTTTGCTTTTTGCTTAGTCCTCCATCTGGCTTTTTACTGGGAAAAGACGAGTAGCAGTAAGTGGTGGTATCTATAATTTGTATAGGTTGCAGCATCACAGCGTATTTGGAGGGAGGTACAGATCAGAGATACCGAAGCTAATAGAAAAAATTTCCACCAAGTTTCAACATTTTTTAAATAGTCCCTACAGAGAGAATACTGACTGTCAGAGCATAATAGAGCATCCGTGGCTTCAGGTATAATTCTTTAACAGTCTGATTGCAGCTCATTAAGAAATCCAATGCAGCTTCTAGCCATGGTAATTCTAATGCCCTGGGACATACAGTCTCATCAGTCTGTCCCCTGACCACAGTATGAGGCTGCATGTATTTGAGATATAGGTTGGAAGGGTTGGTCAGGAAATAGGTTTTGTCTGGACAATAGTTTAGACACACTTTATATTACTTTTCAGTGTATCTTCTAGAGGATAGATTTTCTCATGTAAAACATGTCTTTGCTTTGAAGATGGAAAAGTTTTTTTAATAGTCTGTGCTACTTGTTTTTTAAAGTATAATGCAACCCTCCCTGATGTGATGGAAC
This sequence comes from Gymnogyps californianus, assembly GCF_018139145.2. Taxonomy (NCBI): domain Eukaryota; kingdom Metazoa; phylum Chordata; class Aves; order Accipitriformes; family Cathartidae; genus Gymnogyps; species Gymnogyps californianus. The sequence goes on along the minus strand of NC_059471.1, from coordinate 133,899,150 downwards.
AGCTTAAAATTAGAGATTCTTTTTGTTTCCATGGTGAGATCAATGGGGGGGTATTTTCTGTTGGTGTTTAAGCTCACAGAGAGGGCTTTGGAACAATGATTTCTGGAATCCGAAACACTTGAAAAAACATATCTGAACCTATGCCATTGCAGGACTGCATGAGCTGAGCCTTTAGGAGAAATTGTGAGATTTCAATGCAGTCATGAAGACTGACAATATAGAAATTCCTCAAATCCCAAATAGTTACTCTCTATTGATGGACAGATTTATAGAAAACAAAACTTCCATCTTAACAAAAAGGCATGTTCTTGGCAGCATGATGATTTGGACTTTTCATGAGGAAGAAACTTGTTATCTAACTTGTAAGTGGGATTTTTTGAATTTTGGTTATCAAGAGTAAAGAGCATGTAGAGGAATAGCTGATTCAGTGTAGATACTTTTTCCTCTGCTTTCCAGTGATCTGTACATGATTCACCTGGAGTGGATGTAAATTGAACACAAAGCATACCTTGCATTGTCCCTTTTCTTTCCTCTCCCCTGCCTGCTGGGCGTTTCTTTCTTTAATTGTAGTGTCTTGACATTTCCTGGAGTGAGCCCATTAATTAATTCTCGTCCTTTTATTTCCTATCTGTTAATCTATCGGGACCTTTTCTAATTGCATCATAATGCAGTATGCAAGAAAAGGGTTTTGTTGCCTATAGTTAGGGCTGTAGTAGCTTGTCTGAGTAAGATAGGAAGGCTGTGAAAGCTTGCAGGCTTTTCCACTTTAGGTGTAACAGAAGAATGAAGGAAGTGCTAAGCAGATAAAAGCACCTCTGAGTCACAGAATACAAGCTCAGTTGGATTAGAGAGCAAATACAAGCACCAGGACCAGTTTGTGGGAAGAAGAGGCCTCAGGACAAGTTAATTAAATCAGCCTTTTATAACATTAATTAAATTATTTTACTTACTCTATATGTCCAGTATCTTGAAACTTTCCTTGAAATTTGTTTCAAAAAATCAAATCAAATCTTGATAATGGCTACAAAATCATCAGCAATATTTAATCAGGCATTGTGCACAGTCAGTTCTTCTAAAAAATATTTAGAATGTTTACTTTCTGTAGTACATTTAGGTAACAGGAGTATCTTCAGTACATTTTTGTAAAAACTCACGTGTCTGTGAGTTTTGTTTCTAGTGAACTGCATAGAAATTCCCCCATAATGGGAGTGTTTGCCCCACCTTACATATATTGTATCAAACCTCCTAGATACTGTATCAAACCTCCTAGATACTTGTTGAGAATACGTCTTCGTTTGGGAGACAAGTTTTTCTTGCTTGATAATGCTTTTTCCATTGTGAAGAACATTTATCAATTTGATCTGATTGATAATTTAGGATGGATTTAGAGTTCTGTCTATCAGAACACAGTTATCATGCAGTTTATATGATTAATTCCATTTTCAAGTTGCTCTTCATTTTTTTTTAATCATGCACATCCATTACAGCATACCCTTCTGGTAGGTAATAGCAAAACAATACTTTCCTTAATAGATGATCCAGATGAGCAACTTTATTGTAGCTGTTTCTGGTGTTGCATGGAAAGATGCACAGACCTTCAAAAGAATAGATTGACAAGGGAAGGTTAGAAATTAGCAGGAGTGCTGGTTTTGGTTAAAATGTCAGGTATTGCCTTCTTTCATTCAGTATTCTGTGCAGCTGGAGGGAAGGAGAACAGGACCATGAAGGAGTGGCAAAGGAGAAGACACAAATAGTTTTCTGTTAAGTTAGTTGTGGGTTTTTTTTAAGCTGTCAGACTTTTTAAAACTCAATTATTTATCAAGTTTTGAATTTGGATGATTTGCTGCAATAATTCATGAACAAGAAACCTCTGCAGAATATGATAGTGTGGTAGTTGCTACCTTACTTCTGCCTATACAGTATTAATGGCAATTACCTTTAGTAATAAAAACAAATAGTAACTAAAGTTACCCCATGAAGAACCAGGTGGATTTGAAGATGGACCAGTGAGCTGCAGCTGATACTTCTAAGCTCCATCAGATATACAGGGAAAGCAGAATGTCTGGGGATGTGTTTAACCCTTTTAACAGTGGCATGAAATGCCTCACTTTTGCTGGAAAGGTGCATTTTTCGCTCACTGCATCTGCTGATGGTCAGCTGTTGTGCCCAGTGGTGGGGTTTTTTGCCAATGGTTTTATTTAGAGTGGTTCTGCACTGACTGGGCACCAGCTTTCTTAGTAACAAACTGAAAATCATTAAATAAGCTTCTTCCCAATACTGTCATGTCTGGGTCAGGGAAAAGAGGTGACTGAGTGTTAGCAAGATTTTCTGTGGATGGCCCAGATCATATTACAGATGTTACATGTCACTCATAGTACTTTCTTTGGATTTTCTTCACAATTAGATTGCAGTCTTGCCATTCTTCATCATTTGCTTTCTTGAATGTTTAAAGTTCACATGGTAGATAAAGTAACTCTAAAACAGATAAGTAACACTCAAGGTTGTGTGGATGTTAGAAGAAGGTGGGGGGTGCTAATTATTCAACTGTATAAGGCAGCCTGAGAGAAAATTCAAAATCAACTTTTCAGAAGATATGAGACTGGAAAGAAAGGAATCTCTTTGTGGTAGGAGAACTTGAGGTTTCTACAGGTAAACAGGAAAAACAGGAGGTTTGTGCAGACTGGAAAATACGTAATTTGGTGGAATGTCTGTAAGTTACTTCAGTGTAACTGTGCCAACGAAGTGAATTATGTTTCAGGAACTGGTGTGCAAGAAGTGGGAGCTTTCAAATTCGGGAATAGTAGCCATTCAGTAACATGGAAAACAAATTGGAATGCTAAGAGTTGGAAAAAAAAAAGCATAATGCTGTAAATGCACTGCAGATATGCAGTAATAGCCATATGGGAGCTCAGTATTGCAGCTTATTTATTATACTGTAAGTCTTTTTCTTTGTAGAGCTGTATCAGTAAGCTTCCTGTTGGAGCTGCAGTTTAAATCAGTTCTTTAAGTGGAAAGATATACAGTGGCAAGTCGAATTTTGCTGATGTGATGACACAGTATAAATTTCCAATCTATGTCAATTTAAGGGTGGGATTGAGGCAGACAGCATGTCTATACTGGCAAAACTGAAGTGTAGGCAGATGACCCCAAGCCTTCATTGGCCTATTGGTGGCAGTACTTGCTAAAGTAGTGCTTTGTGGTCAGTGTTGTACGCTGCGCATTCAGTCAGTAGCGCTCATTAGAGCTCCAGCCTTGCTTTCAGCTTCTTGCATTTCCTTGTTTCTGTAAGCATTGTTAAAGGGTATTGTGGGCAAAGGCTGTGGCTTGAAGACTGTTGGTATGTGGGAGGCTGGATCTGCTCTGCAGAATACAGCTCTAAGTGGAGATCCTTGAGGTAATAATAGAGACTGTAGCTGTTCAGACTATGTGACGTAATGTGGCTTGGTGCAGTCATAGTTGCTTTGATGTGTGTCAGGTACAGTCCACATCTCAGTCCTGTGTGTCAGCTACAGTCCAGCATCTCAATCCTGTGTTAAAAAGCTTCAGGAGATACCCTCGCACAAACAGTGTGAGACTTTCCTCATTTAAAAAAAAAAAAAAAAAAGAATTAAATTGTTGACACCAAGAGGTCCAAGATATGCTTCATAAATGAATTTTCTATTGAACTGAAATCAGAACTTAGCTCGGGCCCAGTGGAGATGGAATAACTTAAGGGGTAGCTGCAGAAGTGGAGAAAGCCTGCAGTGAAAATAGTTTCCAGCAATCGACTGGAGATACCGTTGAGCTCTTGATTTAAACTGTAGTGTTTCTCTTCTTTATGTAAATCCTGCCCTCTGGCCAAAGGGCTCATTCCCATAATCGCGATGTGGCTGGTTCTCCAACATACTGTGTACATAATAAATTGCTGTTTTCATTGGCTCAAAACTTCCAACTGTTTGTCAGCAACAAAGATACTGCATCAGCTTCCTGCTCACTACAGCTGGACAGGGAACTGCCAAAACATTCTTGAAAGAAAAAAAAAAAAGGCAATGCAAATGTGGTGGTCAAACAGCTGAGAGGGAAAAAGCGCTTAAACCTTTCATTTTTTCCTCCCTTTTCTCCTCCCTTTTTCCTCACTCTTCCCTGTAGACTAACTGAGCTTTAATTCGTAGATAGTCGAAGGACAGAAGCTTTGCTGGTGTGTAGAACTGAAGATCCCAAAGTGTCTTATAGAGAATGGTGTTTATTACCATTCCCCTTCTGCATGTGGGATCCCAAAGCATTGGTAGCATTAAGTGACCTGATGTAGCTACCTGTGAAGTCCCTGTTGCAACTGAGAAGAGAAGCTGAAAATCTCCTGCAGCCAATATGCTGTGGTTTCTTACCTGAACTGTTAAACCACGTGCCTTCCTTTGAAGGTAAAACTTCTAATTAACAGCTTATTCATTATTCACCCAGCTACTGATTATCTTCCTGTTTTTTTATAGTCTTGTTTTTAGTAATAAAATATGTGCAAGACCTAGGCTATTGCAGCTTCTACCAAGAATTTTGCTAACACATAAGTGCTAAGCAGCACCTCCTTGATTTGAAAGATGAGGCAGCATGGAATTATTGTTTAGGGATATTTCTTTTTAGTGACCATGCTGCACTATGTTTATTTGTCTGCTGTGGAGTGTAATCACATATTCCGTAACTCAGAGTCACTAGAATCAGAGGGATGCAGCACAGGCTGGGATGTGTTTTATCTGTTGGCTACATCTCTGTAAGACTACAGACTAATGCTCCATCTCCATTTCAGGTAGGAGGGCAGTGGGACCGAGATGAAGTGTTGCAGCAGTCCTTGTACTTAATCCAGTTCCCAGAAATGACAAAAGGCAATATGCCATCTGATACGTTTTATGCACAGTGGTCCCAACCACCAAGGGCCTGGCTGATTGCCAGTGAGGACCTGAGTAAGGCAAAGTTTCAGAATGTGCTTGTGTTGGTCATGAATGTCAAGTTTCTGATGTCTCTCTGAAATGAGATGTAGTAACAGCTGTGCATTCCTATGCCACTGCAGAATAGGAGTGGGATTCATATTCTGATTCATATTCATTTGCTAGAGTGAGCTTCTGATTGCCTTGCAGGTGGTGGTCAACTGACTCTCACTTGGGTGTCTTGAAAGCGCCTGTTACATCAGAAAACTCCAGGAACTGGGAGTGAAGGAAGAGGGAGGAGAGTGGTCAGCAGTCTTCAAAGAGCATTTTACTAGCAGCCTGGGCTGATGAGGAGTGCATCGGCTGTATAAGGCAGCCGTGACCCAGTGCAAAAGGATATAATCAGGGGGAGTGGGGAAATTCTGTTCCTGGTTCTTTAAACCACTCAATGATGTTGGTACAGTAGTTTTATCAGCCTCTGCTTCAGTATTCCCATTTGCTAGATGGGATACTGCTTGTAAGATGTATTGAACTTGATAAAATGAAATTTACTCTCATGCAGCCAGTTACTAGGGATAGTATTTTTCTATTATAACTTTGTGTAGACAGTATGCAGAAAAAGGGTGTCCACATGAAACAAAGGCGTAAAAGATAGTAACTTCAACATTTTCTGCTTTTGTTTCATATAATGCATCATCGCCACTACTTCTTTAACAGCTTTTGAACAAGCTTTTGTCTCTACAAATAAGATGCTGACATTCTTGCAAGAATTACTCTGCTTCATTTCCCCCACCTCTAAAACTTGTAATAACCTGCTGATTCAGAAAGGACTTTGTCTCCGTTTGCCTTGTGTTCTTTCACTGCTCTATCGTTTCCCTTCCTCAGGTCCTCAGCCCAGTCTAATTACTGTCAGTGCAACAGCTGCTGCCTCTGCGCTGCTGAAATATCTGTGTCTGTCCATTTCAGTGAATTCCCCTCTCATATCCAGGCTCAGCTGAGATGTACTCTGCCTGTGCCTCTTGCTTTTGTCTCCTGTTATCTAATGACATAAAGCAGTTTGGTGTACAGTTTGCATTAATAAGACGAATACAAAAATTGCCCCACAAAAAACCAAACAAGCACTGAACAAAACTGTATTGTGTGAGACAGTGGCTCACTGGAGCCTTATTTTGACGACCTTAGATTGGAAAAAAATCCTACTGTGCATCTTCATGTCTCACTGAACTCTTTCTTCAGTAAGTTAAGATCAGCTCCCTTTCCCGCCAGCTCATTGTTTGATCAGCAGCATGCAAGTGTCCAAGATGCAGAGCAACACAAAGGGATGTTGTGTCTGTTCATGTAGCATAAGTATATATATAGGACAGGACAGCATAGTCTGAAAACGTAATTAAATGTAGTAAAAAAAAAAAAAGGAGTGGTGGTGAAAAACATGCATGCATTACTCTAATCCTGGTCCTTTCAGAACAAAGAACAAATGTGGCTGCTGCTACTCCAGTTGCAGCCTGGTTTTCTTAGTCTATAAGCATGCATGAGAAGAATCAATTCATTAGAAAGTAAATGTAAAATCACAAAATAATTCCCAGTAATGTGTTTAAGGATGGCCTCCTGTAAGCTTGCTTTCTTTGCTCTTTCTTTGTCCACTCTAAAGCTCATATAATAAGTATAATGTAAAAATAAAGGATAGAGGAAAAAACCCAAACCAGTCTCTTTTTTGCTTTTGTACCATGTGAAGAATGCCTTTAAAGGGGTTAGTTTCTTTTATATATTTTGTTTACTTAGGTTATTTGTCCCTCTACACTAGAAATTCAGATGTACCAGCAGTATGGTGGAAGCACGATTGGTGTTAATATGAAGTGAGGGAAACAGAGATGGGAAATAAGGGGGTAGGGGGCACATTAAAGCTTTGTCCCTTCTCTCTGCCACTCATCCTTTTTTATTTTAAAGCTATTTTGCATTTGTTTTATTTGCCATTAAAGTTCAGTCTTTCAAACTTATTTTTCACAGCCCTGGAGATCAGAACCAGAATCTCCACTCCCTTCCCACCCCCCTACCTTTGCTAGTATAAACTAGAATTTTAAAAAATATCTGCAATTTCAGAACATACAGTACAACTGCAAAGTTGCCAACAGGGGGTAACACTGGATACATGTGCTGGTGCATCTAATGAACTGTGGTCATTCACTGATGCTACCTAGTATTGCACACTTGATCTTATGGAAGTAGCCATGGAGCTGATTCTTCCATCTTCTACCCATTCCTACCCTCCCACCAGTAGATGATGGTTTCCTCTGTTCCTGCTTAAATATGTTGTCAAATTGGCATACTAGAAACACATTGGAATTTGTAGGTGACACGAGCATTTGAATTGTCTCCTTCTCAAGGTAAGAGCTGGTTTTTGGCTTTTGTTTTCACAAGGCAGAAAAAGAGAAACTTGCCATTTGCCTGTGATTTCTTGATGACCCTGTCAGAACTGCAGGAAGTGTGTGAACCATAATGGTCACTGCTTGCTGTGCAGTATATGTATTTGGACTTCTTTCTGCTGCTTTCTGTATGGAAATCTACGAAGCCTGGTCGTTATTAGGGGACTGACAGATCTGGCAACCTGATAGAGATGTGGCAGCTGCAGCTCTGTGTCTCCAGGTGCAACCGCTAGCGAGGCTGGACATGTATTCCCAGTAGGGGCACACACAACCAGGCATGTATGACACACAGATACATATACACGGTTGGTCACAGAGATCAGCATAGAAACACTTAGCACTCGCACAAATGCAAACAGCACCAATGGCCTCATTCTGTTCCCCTCTCTCTGGCTAAGCAGGATGGGTTTGTTAGTGGAAAATACATACATACATGCAGTGTCAATCCCTCCAGTACTTGGGTTTGGACACTGTCTACTCAGTAGCTGGCCCCCTGATCCCAGTCTCCCCAGTTGCCGGCACCTGAACATATGAGTCGCCAAGGCTGCAGCCCCACTCCTGTTTTTGGTATAGACCCCCTTGCTCACAGACACACACAGCCAGCCACCCACTTGTGCACCCCCTGCGTTGTGTATCCCCCTGTAGTTAGCCTTGGACATAAAGTCCATCCAGTAGCAGGTCTTCCAGTTGACCTCCAGACCTGAGTCTCTCTAAAAGTTGGCCAGGACCACCCTGATCTCTCCAGAAGCCAATTCCACCAGTTGCCTCGCTCCCAGAGACACACATATACCTGTCTGCCAAGCCACTTAGCTTAATTACTTGCTTAGCCAGCAAGTAGTTGCTGGCTAGTGTGGCTTGATAGTTACTAGCAATTACACACTCACTGCAGTTGCTGGCACCACAGACACACAGGCTCTAAGACCTGTAGTCCCACTCCAAGCAGCAAACCTATTTACACGACTGGCCCATTTTATCCTCTTGTCCCTCTATTTTCCATGCTTGTTCCCCACTAAATCACGTTGATCCCTCCCTTCCCCTGCCTTTGTTTCCTACCCTAAACATCCTATAATAATTCTTGTGCAATCCCAAAATGGTCTTCCTCTGCATCCTGTAATGTGTCCCATACTCCTGGGCAGTAAACCCCCTTAGTCTGTAAGGTGACCCTGAGAGCATCTCCAGTTGACTCATCTGGTGGGCGTCACACCTGGGCGATGGGGCTGATGGCTCTCCTGGGACAGCCCTAGTGGGGGGCTGGGGCTCTGTTGTCCTGACTGAGTTTTTGGGAGTCCCGTGCCTTTGTGCTCATATGTGTGTGTATGTGTACATAAAAGCCTTTGAGGGGATGATCATTCTCCTGTGATGGCCCTGGGAGTAGCTGCACAAGGTGTTACTGGGGTTCCCTCACCTGCCATCACCTCTCTGTGCTCCTGTGTGTGTGTTCGGTTATCGCATAACCAAACTGTCACCATCTACAGGAAGGTGAATAAGTAGGCACCAGCCTTTGGGTACCGATCATTCCCACACAGAGCAAAGTAGTTGGTTTTTTTTTCCTAATTTCTCTTTTTGTATGACTCTTATTCAAGAATTCTTAACTATTGGGTAGCTGCAAAACCTCTTTGTATAGGACGTGACAGTGATTGATGCTTGGCTTTCTGGTCATCTTTGCATGCATTTTTCTGTTAAGGGGTTTTCTGTAGTGCTCATCATCAGTGTGTTTACGTGTTTATATAAAGAAGATTCATGATGACATGATAGGGTTGATGAGAACAATTCTAGGTACTTTATTTATGCGCTACTACTTTTTTCACTGTAATTGGTAAAATATAAGAGGGATGAAAAGGGTGTGGGAACTCCAAAGATACCTCTCATCTTAAGCTGTTTTGATCCAGCTGTTAGTTTGGCTCCAGTCCTCCAGTATCCCCCTTCCATCCCCTTTCTCTCTCTCTTCTTTTTTTTTCTCTCCACCCTCCAATCTGCTGCAGCTGTTAGAATTTCATCATTGTCTCCAAATACCACATTTCCCATTAGCACCACAGCCCCTTCTGTGCTAAGGGGAATGTCATTTGTGTGCTTTTCATGTGTATTATTGTTAGGTGATTTGCAGCCAAAGCAGTACTTAGAAGGCTGAATTCCTTGGTAAGAGGCACACATAAGATGCAGAAATATCTAAGGGTGAGATTTGCAGACTTGCTGGCAGAAAATGATTAAGCCTTTTTGTTCCCATGCTCTGCTTTTCAAATGCCTTTGCACTAGTTAGCCTTATCAGTATTTGATTTAACACTGGATGCCAGCATATTTATTCCTTTTGACAGTTTTAGTGCCATGTCACTCATTGACTGTCACAGTTGTATCACGTATTAGATGGCTTATCCTAAAAAACAATTTGCAGGTATGAAACCACTGCCCATTTTAATATTCCTTATCTATCTATCCATCTGTTGTTTTTTTCCCCAGCTGATTTTTAGGTTGTGTAAATATGTGTGATTTGAATCAACTGCTTTTGTGAAGTTCTTTGTCCCCACTGTCTTCATTTCTGCGTGGTATCCATTTTGCACTTATCTTGGCTTCCCAGCAAAACTCTGGCAATGCCCTTGCTCTTTCCTTACAGTCTCCTGTGATTACAGAGTCTCTGCTGGACTCCTTCTGCAAGCCTGGCAGTGCATCTTAATTTGGACCCAAGGGTCAGCTTGGAGTTCTAATTTATTTGTACCTTGGTTCTGTCTTGCTGTCTTGTTCTTCGTATCTACACAATTCGTAGTGAATAATTTGTGGGTAGAAGAGGCCTTGAGCAAGCCGTTAGGTTTTTCACATGTGCAGTAGGAATAGCAGGTCCCATAAAATGGCCTAAAATAAATGTTAATTATAGTGTTCCTTTGCCACATTTGTGATCCACATGACTAGTTCCCTCTGGTTCTCTTTAACACAGGTCTTATTTCCTCAGGCATGGTGTTTAGTTTTTTTTAAAGTGTGTAATACCTGGGTGGAGAGAATATCTGGAACATAAATTGGAAGTCCTAGGACAATGCCTGTAGATTTAACTTAATAGACCACTGGGGAGGAGAACCTCATTCCGGGGGACAGAATAGGCCATTCAGTCATAATTGGTAGGAGGCACATTGGTATACATCTGCATGTGTAGCCTACATGTGTGTATGTATGTGCCAAAAGAAACTATGTGACCTTGGATGTATAAAATGAAGTCATGGGACATCTGTGATCACTGATGCAGAGCTTCTACACTCTTTGCACACCTGAGCATTGAAAGCATCTGTGTTCAGAGTTACATGCTATTGTATATTGGCTCATTTCTACACCGGAAGCATATTGTGAATTCTATTGTGCAAATACGACCTTAGTTTGTGCAGTCTAAGACAGTTTAAAGCAAAATACTTCTGACTGGACTTGCCATCTTCTATTCTTCCCTCTCAAAAAGTGGTAAGGGTATTTGCACAACACTTTGACAATTCCAGATATTTTTCTCTCTTCTGACCTGTTTGTTTCATTAAATCCTTTGCAAAGAGATAGAGGATGCAGCTCCTTTTGCAGTGTTAGTTCTCTGTATAATTCATGGGCTTAGGACACTTTCCTGAGGGCAGGAGTTGCAAAGCTGAAGGTTTGCCAGAGTGCAATGTTGGACATTGGTATTGGTCTGGGGTTCATCACAGAATCAGTGAGGTTGGAAAGGACCTCTGGAGATCCTTTAGTCCAATCCCCTTGCTTAAAGCAGAGTCAGCTAGAGCAGGTTGCCCATGTCTGTGTCCAGTCAGGTTTTTAATATCTCCAAGGATGGACATTCCACAAGCTTTCTGGGCAATCTGTGCCAGTGTTTGATCATCCTTAGAATGAAAAAGGTTTTTTCTTACTGTCCTGGTTTCAGCTGGGATAGAGTTAATTTTCTTCATAGTAGCTGGTATAGTGCAGTGTTTTGGATTTGGTAGGAAGATAATGTTGATAACACACTGATGGTTTTAGTTGTTGCTAAAGTAGTGTTTATACTAAGGCAAAGATTTTTCAGCTTCTCATGCCCAGCCAGCAAGAAGGCTGGAGGGGCACAAGAATCTGGGAGGGGACACAGCCAGGACAGCTGACCCAAACTGGCCAAAGGGATATTCCATACCATATGATGTCATGCCCAGTATATAAACTGGGGGGAGTTGGCCAGGAGGGGCAGATCGCTGCTCGGGAACTGACTAGGCATCGGTCAGTGAGTGGTGAGCAATTGCATTATGCATTGCTTGTTTTGTATATTCTAATTCTTTTAGTATTATTATTGTAATTTTATTATTATAATTATTATTTTTCCTTCCTTTCTGTCCTATTAAACTGTCTTTATCTCAACCCACGAGGTTTGTTTTTTTTCCGATTCTCTCCCCCATCCCACTGGGTGGGGGGAGTGAGCGAGCAACTGCGTGGTGCTTAGTTGCCGGCTGGAGTTAAACCACAACACTACATTAATCAGAATCTCTCAGCATCTCCTCATATGGAAGATGTTCCAGTCCCTTCATCACCTTTGTGGCTCTTCACTGGAGTTGCTTCAGTACGTCCACGTCTTTCTGTTACTGGGGAACCCAGCACATGACACAGTACTCCAGGTGCAGCCTCACCAGTGCTGAGTGAGCTGAGAGAGGGGAATGGTCACCTTCCTTGTCCTGCTGGTGATGTTGCTCTTAATGTAGCCCTGGATGCTGTTGGCCTTCTTTGTCAAGGGCAGGTCGCTTGGTCATGTTCAACCCATTGTCCACTGAGACCCCCAGGTCTGTTTCTGCAAAACTGCCTTCCCGTTGGTCTGCCCCCAGCATATACTGGTGCATGGGGTTATTCCTCTTCAGGTGCAAGACTTCGCATTTCCCGTTGTTAATTTTCATGAGGTTCCTGTCAGCCCATTTCTCCAGCCTGTCAAGGTCCCTGTGAATGGTGGCACAACCATTTGATGTATCAGCCACTCTTCTTGATTTTGTATCGTGCAAACTTGTCAAGAGGAGAAAGTGGTAGTGGCAAATATAGCTTCATGAAATTCTCATTTACTTCGGTAGCTCAGAGTGAGCTCAGAGTGAAAGCAGGATCTTGCCAGGTAACCTAGGGAGAAAGAGTGTTTGTTGGATGCAGTATGGCTCCATTGTGTAAAGCTTAAGAGAGTGTTTCTCCACTTCAGGGCTCTTGGAATTCCCCACTGATGAGGACTGTATGTGTCCTTTCTGTGTTTTAATTATTCAGGAAGGATGTCCTACACTACAGAGTGTTTGCTGATATAAAGGCTGAAATGAACACTTCAAATGACTACTTTTGATGCTTACCTTTGATCCTTTAAGTCAAAGAGATCCTAGATGGAAATCCTTATGAGACTCTAGGAAGCCCTGAGGGCTGCAGGTGGTGTCTCCCAGTACATGAGTAATGCTCAGCACATTTTGAGTTAAGGGAAATGTGATTTTTTGTAAATAAATATGGCTTTGTGACTATCTTGGATGGACCTTTCTGTTTCTTACTTTCACTAGTCAGGAGGGACCTGCTTTCTTCAGCAGTCTGCGACTTGTTGGCCACATGATTTTGATATGCTCCATTCAGGACAGAATGCTCAGCCCTCCTCTACCTGGTGTTGAATGCTGTCGGTTGAAAATTGCATCTGCTATGGCTAATGTTCACAGTAAGCAATCCTGAAAGTGCATTTTTAGCTTGTGTTTCTTGACCTAGAGGTTGTGGGGAGATCACTTTAAACAATGCATTTAAACTCTGTGAGCAGTGGTCTGAAAACAAGTGTTGAAAACTGATTGCCAGCTTGCTTTGGGGATGTGGACTTAACTGGTTCATTCTGTTAACAATGTTTTTTTATGGACTTATCTCTTACAAGTGTCATCAAGTCCTGTCTGCTTTCTGCTGCCAAATAAATATTCCTTAATAACCCCCAAATCTGTTCCTTCATTTTCATTATTTATTTGCTTGTTTAATAAATAAACAATCTTTTTTCCCTCCAAGAAGCCTAAACTGACTTACACGTGAGCTGCTCCTTGGCTGAACCACATAGCAGCTTCTATATAGTGTGGTGTATTTGTCGGTGTACTTTGAAGAACCACTGGTACTCTGGAAAATCAGCACTATGTAGTGATGCTCCTGAGGGGTGTGGAGGTGTCTTGGGAGAATAATATGAAACAGGTCTTGCATGTCCCTGCTATACTAAAGCAACAGGGAAGTAGTTAATTCTGGGCTTCCTGCATTGTACTGAACTTCTAATTTCTAAAGCTGACAATGACATTCTTGGCTATTTGCAGGATATGAACTGGATCTCCCATAGAACCCCACTGCATGTGCCTTCCTACTTAACAGTAAAACATTAGTAACTAGTAACCAGTTCATTTGAACTATTGCCTAAACATTCTGAATAATTGTTTCATAAACAATCTGCATAAACATTTTTAATAATCGTCTTTTAAATTCAGTTGTTCTAATTTATTTTCCATGAGTGTATCTTTAGAATAGAATAGAATAGTCTATTTCAGTTGGAAATTAATTTCAGTTTAACTTCCACTCTGTCAACATCCTAATGGAGGAATTGCACACATGATCTGCAGTACCATTCCCAAGGAAAGAAAAGGAAGGAAATGCAGATTTTGTCCATGTCACTCACTTATGAATAGGTCCCTGCAGAATAATAAAGAGCTTCAGTGTCATTGGCTTTTTTTTTTTTTTTTTTAAAGCTAAATAGTCATAGACTTCATATACACAGTATAAGAGCCCTCTAGCTGGGTACCTTTTTAGGAGAGTTCTATATTATATTACATGTTTCTAGCTGCTGGTTTAAATTTCTAAAGTAGGATTTTTCTGATTACAAGCTAAAGTTTGAATTTCCAGCCCCACTGAATCCCCCTCCAAACCTGCTGACTATACCAGGCAGACCGATATTCTAGTGGATTTGTTAATGTTCAAGCTACATTCTTACCATTCTTTTCTCACAGGAAAATATCTGTAAATAGCTCTGTCTAAAATTTCTTACTCTACTGGGTTTCCTGTCACCCTCAGGAACTTTAGTGCCTTCTTTATTTTGAGTATTAGTACACCTCTAAGAATAACCAACTGAGGGTATGACGATGGGTCAGTGCCATTTGGGTAAAGGAGCATATGTTGAAATATGCCTTTCCTACCTTGTTTTAAAGGTACATATTGTCACTTTATTCTTGCAGGTGTTAAGGGAAATTTTTATTTCTAGGTTTTAATCTTAAAATAGGATTATTGCAGCACTAGTTTCTTTCTTTGTTTCCTGCAAGTGATTGGTTCTATTAAGGTTCAGTGCTTGAATCTCACCTGAAAGCTTTTTTTTTCCCAATTCTAAAGTTTTCATCCGTGAAAGTCAGTGTCAAAAATTCTGTTACATTTAGTGTATCAAGAACAAAGAGTCCAGTTTAACTAAAAAAAAAAATGCAAAACTGTTACTGAGTATATAAGCTAGCTGTAATCTTAAGATTGAATTTAAAACTTTCTTCCCCTTCAAGACAATTGGACAAATCTATTTAGTCTCACTTCTACTTTTTTGTCTCATTCCCAAAGTGACTCCTCATAGTTTCTTTTGATTCAAAATAGATGAGATAATGAACTCTGTCAATAGAGCTACATTTAGGCCAACATTTTCAAACTTTTGCAGTTAAAAAATACAGACTTGAATATATTTCCATTTTTTAATATTAGAAGATTTTTTAACAAGATTGTGGATAATTGACAGTTTTACAAATTGACCTTAAACATGAATTTCAGAACTTCAAGCAAACAAGTTTCAAAAGTTAGTCAGTATTCTTAGTTTGGACCACTACCAAGCCTCATTATGCTTGCGATGTGAGGTTTCTATGTTTATCTGAAGAGTTCCTGTTTGACATTTTTACTGGTTAATTTCTCTCAAAAACCCCAAATCATCTATTTGTTATCTAGTTTCAAAAACTTGATAGAACATCTGAGAAGTGCTAGGTAGTTTACATGCATCATGGATATTATCTTGAATCTCTGATGTCTTTTTGTGATGTTTCAATCCTCTTAAGGATTGCTGTGTGAGTCAGTCAGCAAGCTAGTCAGGACGTTCTACAGCGCTGTGCTGGGGCAAGAATAAAATGGATTATGGCTTGGTTTGAGAGAGTTCTGTTTATGCACCAGCTTTTAGCTGTGGTGTAGCAGCATGCTGGCTTATCTCAGGAGTGTAGTTGGAGCAGGAGTGTAGAAAGTTGTGCATTATCTGTACTCTGAGAATATGAGGATTCTTCTCTTTCTGCATATTGGGTGCCTCAGTTGGATGAAAGCCTTATCGCATGCCTCAGCTGTTGAGAGTGGAACTTTCTTCATTGAAAGGGTGGGATACCTGTAGCTGATAGAATTCCTGAGCATGGAAAGTCATGGTCTTCTTACAAACACCACCTTGGGAATTTCAGGATTTTTAGGTTTTCTAGTCTCAATATTCAACCTTGAAGGTTAGACACCTATATGTAGAGAGGAATGTGTTGTAATTGTATACTTTTTGGAAGTGAGACTACAATAGGTAGGCAAGTATATGCAAGAAATATGACACAATAATAAGAACTACAAGTGCTAGCTGTTTTAAGGTAAGATCTTTTTGATCTGGTTGGCTGGCAGTTTGGACTTAATTGGATCTTATTTTTTTATTGTGATAATTTATACTGAATTAAATTGCATAGTACTGGCTGATAGGAATATTATAAATGTAACAAATCTGCTGGGTAGTCTATCATACAAGGCATTTTCAAGAGCTGGCAGGTTTTGTACAGGCTAAATTATCATGAAAAATATCTAGGAGCATATGATTTATGCCAAAGGTGCTGTAAGATTGCGTACATTTAAGACTTTTATTCTGAACTACCGCGTTCATACGCTAAAATAATTATAGGGTGCTGACGATGCAGCACCATTTAAGAAAATGAATGACTGAATTTTACTTAAGTCTATTGTTTGAGATAAAACTATGCTACTGTATTAAAAAAAAGAAAAGAAAAACCCCGCACAAGAAGATGAAATGCTGTCAAGTCATAGATCATAACACTGGAATTGGGAGTTGCTCTCTGTGGAGAAATTGGTTTTTACCTCCTTTTTTTAAAGCGTCCTTACATGATGAAACAGTTCACACAAATGTTGAAATTTGGTGAGATCTCTGTTGCTGTTAACTTTTCATATTGACTATCTAAGAATATGGGCAGTAGCCTGATATGAATGACTCACTGCTAAACCTGCTATAATTATTTATAATCATTGTCAGCAATTGGGGGGGGAATCATTATTTCTGATACAGTGGTGCTCAGAAGTAGAAAATTACTAGGTCTTGTGTATACACATAGTACCAGAGTGGTATACCTGATAGTTAGCACTTGGGTGTGAGTACCTACACCTTGAAGTTGAACCCAAGACTCTCTGCTTGACTGTGTCCTTTCTGGAAACCAGCTTCTTGTATGGGTGTCTATGGGACCTCTGTGAGGGGATGTTTGTGCTGTAGGAATCCAGACTGTCTTCTGGTTGACTGTAGGAGAGCTTGTCTGTCCACTTAGGTGTGGGGTTTGTGAGGCCTGCAGGGGAAAGAAGAATTTAGGGAACTGTTAACAGGCTATTGGCACAGAAGCAGTCACTTCTGTTGTCCTCACCCTTGCAAACAGGTTGGATTTACCAGCAAAGTACTTGGCTTTATCTGACAGTCCAGATGAAAAATATTAGTAAACTATGAAAAAGACTTAAGGAAAAAAAAAAACTCTAGCCAAAAAAATCCCCCACCAAGTTACATCTGCTGTGAAGAACCGCCTGAAGAGGTAACCTTGAACCCAAGAGCTTGGACAGTCAGTTGACAGGGCAAAGCAATGATGCTGAGAGATGGCCCGTTTCAAGCCATGTGTCAAGCCTGTGTCAAATTGAGAAGTAGCACCCATGACTCAGGAGTCCTTCCTTGTGCAGTGCTGTGTCTCATTAGGTCATAATCCACATTGGTAGCCTACAGCTGTGTGGCACTTGTATAAGGCTGAGTTTGGTGCTGTCCCAAGCAGAAGCAATGGAGCTGGAGAGGAGAGGGGGAAGTGGATGGATGGATGGATGCATGCATGCATGCATGCTTGTTTGGTGTTACAGACATTTTGTTCTACTACTCGTTGACTCCCTGTGCAACGCCTTACATAAGGACCCTGAGTGCAAATACAGTGTTAACAAGAGAAGTCTACAATGCATCACAAGTAGTTGCCCCTTCAGCTGTTTCTCACTCACCATCAACATCGAAAGAGAAATGGAAAAAAGTGCAATGGGGGAGGAGTAATAGATAGTAATAGTAGACTATTAATAATAGATAGTAGACTATTAATAATAGATAGTAATAGCTGACGCTATTTACTAGCAGCTCTTTGCAGGTCAGCATGACAGTGGCAAACCAAGTCCCAATCATTCTAGAAATTTTTGGTAAGCGCTCAGACACTTAATATTTGAGGTGACCTTTCTAGTTTAAGTTGTGATAGGTGTATCTTAACAATTTTTTTTTTTTTTTGCTTCACATCAGATCTCCAGTTTTATTTCTCCTATTTCTAATTCTGAGCATTCTAAGCTTCTTTTTAAAAATAAACCTAAACTATTTATCTCTAGCAGTTGCCAGAACAGAGGGGTGTAGATATAAACAGATATACTGGTGCTCTGTTATCCCAGCCTTCCAGAAAACTTCTAGTCAGCAATAGCTACAGTGACAGATATGAATTTACTTGTCTTCAGGTGATTTAAGTGAGGTGTGTGAACTTAAAGGCTTTTGTGGAACTGTGCTGGATTCTTCTAATATAAATTTTATTCCAACTTCGTTAAAACAAGTGAAAGAACTGTAAAAAGCTTGACAATTGCAATAGAGTGACCTATAGTAGGGCAACGTAAAAAGAAGGAAAAATGAGCTTCCTCAGGTTTTTTCCTCTCATCTGTGCTGCTTAAAGAAACCTTGGAAGATTATTTCCATGTGTTCCCCACTCATAACAATAGAAATTCAGATCTGGCTAAACATCAAAAGACTTTTTCAGTAATTGGAGAGTAGTGGCATCACATCTTTCAAATTACTTTAATTTGGAAATAAATTATTACTTAAAGATCCCTATCATTTTTTAAAAATGTAATTCCAACACTTTCTGAATTCTGTGACAAATTTAAGGATGGAAGAACCACAAGTCCACAGCAGAATTGTCCATTTTCAGAAAACAATGAAAAACAAACTTTATCATTCTGCTATATTAAAGAGGTCCAAAAGTCCAAAACATGTTAAGCAAAATCCTTTTTTTTTGTAGTGCAGTTTTAAATTGCCAATTTTACGATAATCTAAATAAAATGGAAATGATCTGGTTTAATCTTGTTTTGCATTATTGATTTAGTTGTTATCCTCTGGGGAAAAACAGATTTGGTGTTAGCTTTGGTGTTAGTTTTTGCTGGGAGAGGGGGAAATTGGAAAATGGATTTTACTACTTCTCATCATATAATGAATGGTCCATTGATTGCGAATTTTAATTTCTATGTGGTTTGCATTATGTTAAAAACTCAAAAATTACTTATTTGCTGGTGTAATATTTAATTTAGGATTATGTAAAATCAGATGTGGCTTGAAATCTGGAAATGAGTTAAAACTAAAAATTTTTTATATGGTTACATAAGGTTACATTAATTGTGCTGGAGGCTTAAAGAAAAATGTTTTTAAAAACATGCTTTGCATTTAAGATTAGTATTAGGGCAAAGCATCTGTAGTATGTTGAACTGTATTTGTTAGTCACTGTGGTAAAGTATAAACATGGAACTTATGCCTGTGTATCAAGGGAGTTTTTTAGATAGGAAGAAACCAAGCTTCCCCTGCCCCCTGCCCCCCTTTTGTTTTTCTTTTTTTGTTAGCTTGCAACTTCATGTGAGGTGGTGATGAAACAGAACTAGTTGATTAGGCTGGAATGAGAACAGTAGCTTCTCAGAAAATATTGCTGCTGTCAAAGGTGATGTCCCCCAGTTCTATTCTACACTTTATGTAGCAGCAAACCTGGAATACTTGAATATGTTTATCTAATTAAAAATATTTTAATAGCTTGGCAATTTTTAGATCTTAGAAGTTGTCATAACTTGGAATTTTTAGTAATTTCATTTTAGATGAAAATATGCCTTATACTTGCAGGTATATCTGATTTACTTAAAGCATTGAGAGACAACGTAGTCATTGGTCATAGTCAGCACAGGTTCACAAGGGGGAAGTCCTGCTTAACCAACTTAATTTCCTTTTATGACAAGGTCACCCATCTAGTTGACCACGGGAAGCCAGTTGACCAAGGGCAGCCAGTTTTTTTTTTATTTTAGCAAAGCTTTCGATATTGTCTCTCACAGTATCCTTCTGGACAAAATGTCCAGCACACAGCTAGACAAGTCCATAATACGTTGGGTGAACAATTGGCTGATGGGTTGGGCTCAAAGGGTTATAGTAAATGGGGTTACATCACGCTGGCGGCCAGTCACCAGTGGGGTTCCCCAGGGCTCAATTTTAGGGACAGTGCTCTTTAATGTTTTTATAAATGATCTGGACACAGGAATCGAATGTACATTAAGTAAGTTTGCTGATGATACTAAACTAGGAGGAGCTGTGGACGCCCTCAAGGATAGAGAGGCCTTACAGAGAGGTCTGGATAGACTCGAGAGCTGGGCCATCACCAACGATATGAAATTTAACAAGAGCAAGTGCCAGATTCTCCACCTGGGACAGGGTAATCCTGGTGCTGATCTCCTCTCTCTGGTGACCAGCGACAGAACACGAGGAAATGGAATGAAGCTACATCAAGGGAAGTTCAGCTTGGACATTAGGAAGATGTTCTTCACTGAGAGGGTGGTTGGTCACTGGAACGGGCTCCCCAGGGAAGTGGTCACGGCACCAAGCCTGTCAGAGTTCAAGGAGCGTCTGCGCAATGCTCTTAGTCATATGGTTTAGATTTAGGTCGTCCTGCAAGGAGCAGGGAGTTGATGATCCTTATGGGTCCCTTCCAACGCGAGATATTCTATGGTTCTATGATTCATTCTTTTACCTACTGTGTTTACTATGTGGAAAATGACATGGCTCTCACTTAAAATGCAGCAACCACCCTCCAAGTTGTTCACAGTATTTTAAAGAATTCATTTTCTTTCAGTTACTCTGCACACCTTAGCTTTTTCGGTTGTTTTTTTTTTTAAATAACTGTCTAAAGTCAATTATGATATTGATGTAGCTTTTTGCATTTGAAAGATGAACAAAGATCTGGGATACTGTTAATTCCTGCAAGGTCTGGTGTAAAAGTGCTGAAATATATTTTTTAGCTGCTGTGCGAGACTGTTGGAGAGGCTAGTTTCCCATCAGGGTTTCAATTTCAGAATGAAAAAGACACATGTAGCAAGCAGTCTCTGCATTGCCATGTTGCAGCAGAATCCCATAAAGTGAGGTATCTGTCTGTAATTCAAAACTTGAGGAGGGATCCAGCTGAAGCAACAAAGGTCCCACTTCTGGCATTCTCGCAGCAGCTGCCTGGGCATTATGCCATTCATCAGAGGCAATACGCATTCCTTCTCAATCCTTCTGTGATTCCCTTCCTCCCTCCTGTTTCAAATGCTTTCGTAGAGCTGAGCAGTGTGAACTTTCATCAGAGATGGTGAAAGTGGTGTTGCTCATTCTGGACATGCCAGGATTATTTTCCCAAGTTCAAGTCCCACTGAAGGTTTGTTCCTGTTTTTCTCCTCATGGTTGCTCCCTTGTAGCCCTAGAGTTGGCTTGCACTTTGGTGTAATTACAAGAAAAAAGCTAAGAGCCTTTTCCAGGCAAAGAAAATTAATGTCCTTTTATTCTGAGCTGTACTGTATTACTGGTAATCCAGTTATATTCTGTCCTTTGCAAATGAAGACCATAAAAGACAAGCAGCTTTGATCAATCTCAGTTACAATAGCCATGATATCCCATCCTTTGAGAAAATGTGGAGTTTTTTCAGCAACAGTTGGTACAGTTTCTGAATGTGGAACTTAATTTTCATTGTTATATGTTATAAATGATGATTGGGGAGATTTTTATTACCTCATTTTGTGAAAAGCTGTAGCTAAAAACATAAATATCATCTATCTGTCTTCTGGAAAAATTGAAATAAAAACAAAGACTTTGTCATCACGAAAGAAACCTTAGGGACCTCTGCGCAAGAGCAGCTGTGAGAAGGAATACCTGATGGGTGGTCCCGCCATCAAGAATCTCCCTCTCTAGTAAAAGCCTTGCTGATGTGAGGAGGCTGGTGAGCATTTAGATGAGGTCCTAAGGGATAAGACAACTTTCCATTTTAATACATATTGTGGTAAGATTGTTGTGTTTAAAGCTTGCTTCAGCTGTTTTCTATGTAATCTTGGTGGCCATGTACTGAAGTAAGAAACTGCTGTGGTAAAATAGATGTGGAAGTAATGCTGATTATGAGTAATCATAAATCTTGATGGTTGAAGGAGCTTCTCTCGGTCACCGCTGGCCAAGATGAGATTCTACACACAGAAACTTGGAAGATAGTTCTCTGAATTGCTCTTAAACCCTTCAAATTTTGGAGTATTGCAGCTTGCTTCTTCTTGCTAACCATCTTCCTTTTGACCTTCCCCTTAAACCCATCCTTCCACTGTGTTTAAGGGAAAAAAATCCAGGAGGACAGATGACATGTATACAAATGATCTATAATAGTTTCTCCATATCCTATCACTGGTTTGCATCCAGCCCAGGTGGTAAGGTCTGAAAGCTGTTGCCAACTGATGGCTTTCTGGTGGACTGTGAGAAATGAGCTACCATCCAGGCCTTAGTGAGTAGAGGTTTCTGGTAGAGAAATGCAGTTTTGCTGCTTAGTCCCTATTTGCAGTGTCAGCAGAGGTGCTGAGGCGGAAAGAGACCCAGGAGACTGAATTCCTTTGGACTTATGTGGCCAAAAAATAACTGCGTGTGTTTCAGAACAGACTGTAAGGGACAGCTAGGCTACAAATAGACTTTGTACAAACACAACAATATTGTTTTCACATAACAAGGTGTTAAAAGCAAATATAGTAAAACCAGTAATAGGAATAAACTATACTGGTTTTACATACTAAGGAGGAAACGGAAAGAACATTACTGAGGCTGCAGAAGTTAAGCACTGACAAGAAGTTAAAAGCAAAGGGAACTCGCGGTGGCCATTCTAGCACTGGGGAAAACACAGCCTTGGCACAGATGGACTGAAGAAGGTACAGAGCCTCCAGCCTTGGAGGCTTTTAGGAACATGGGTTGCTCAAGCTACTCAGATGGAGAGTACAGCCCTGGATAGCGAGTAGATATTTCTGCAATTTTTGTGAGGTCTGGCAAACATGAAATATTTCCCACAGAGCTGTGAGAGGTAGTGTTTTTCTTCCTCTGCTAGTCTCTTGAGGAGCAGTTACAGGACATCTCTACTGTTTCCCAGCTGTGAGTGTGGTATGCAGCATCTGGCAGAGCTGGAACTGGGACACAGCTTCCTGCTGAGCAGATGTCTGTATCTGTTGATACTGCTTTTGGAGAGAAGGGTATTCTAAATGAATTGTTGAGCCCTACTTGGCTGTGAGTCTGATTCTGTGAAAGTTAGGGGAACAGTGGGATTAAGGTACATGACTTCTGTTCAGTTGCCTTATGTGGATTCAGTGTGATGCCACTTTTCAGTTCCCTAAGATGCCATCTCATTGTCTTCAAGGGGAGTGTGCTGCACCATACAGCCAAGGAGCACCTGTTTTGCTTTTTACTCATTGTTCAGTTGTAATTAGTGTGTGCTGTTTAAACTCTGCGCTGAAGACAGCCTGCAATGACCTTATTGTGGTGATATTGGAGTGCTTCGTGAAATTTTGGGACTTAATTTTTCAGAGCACTCGTTTGAGGGAAAGTGGAGGGTTGCCTTTTCTCCATTGTAATGCATGGGAGTTGGACACAACGAGATTCAGAAAGTTTTTCTTTTCTGGCTGCCCAGTTTTAGACCCTGTATTTTTTCAGGACACTTGGTATTAAATAACAGCCTGTGTTCACAGTGCAGGTCCCACTGCAATTGTAAGTGCTTGGTCGTTCTGCCTGCAGAGCAACCTTGGTCTCAAGTAACACAACTAAGAAACAAGGAACGTGATTAGCAGAAACATGACTATGTGAGGAATTTTGCTATGCATTGCAAAAAACTCTGTGGTAAATGCAAGGATCATTTTGGATTTCCAGGACAGGAGTTGACTGCCTTGACTGTCAGAGCATTGTTCCTGTTTGTGCAGTCCTGGCCTTCTCCATCGCAGGACCTGTATCCTCATGTGTTACATGATTAGGTTGTACACGATACTGCTTTCTCCTTAAGAGCAAGCTGGTCATGCTCA
Source organism: Gymnogyps californianus (assembly GCF_018139145.2). Lineage (NCBI taxonomy): Eukaryota > Metazoa > Chordata > Aves > Accipitriformes > Cathartidae > Gymnogyps > Gymnogyps californianus. The sequence continues at coordinate 133,875,491 of NC_059471.1, read as the reverse complement.
TGGAGTGTGGAAGCCACTTTATTTTCATAGAGAAAATAAACCTGTGATTGCATGAATGGACCCGCAGGGGGCTGATAATGATGGTTCCCACTGTTTAGTGGGTGAATTTGCAATCATTATGTCCTTTTAATGTGGATCTTGGCATATTATTTCCTGGGTTTTAAAAAAGCAAACATTAATCCCCCTCAACTCTTCCATACGTGTTGTGCTGCTATCATTGATTGTAGGCAGGCAGTTCTAGATTCACAGCACTCACCTCTGCCCCTTTTGCTGATGGTGTCTGTTCCATCAGTGTTTGCTGAGCGGTTGTCCTCTGTGTTGGTCGCTTTGCCTTTGGGCTTTGCAGCTATTAGCTGTGCAGTGGGATATTTAAAAAGGCAGCTAGGTCTCACCCTGCACTCTGGTAAGGAGCGAGTTCTTTCTTGGAGGAGGTTCCGCTTCCCTCAAAGATAAGTTTGTCTCTACTATCAAGTTTCAGTGGTGACTTGTGTATCTGTGGTTTTATTTTAGTCACCTTCTTCTCCTCTGGCCTTTTCATGTCTCTGTGCTCCACAGATTTTTCATATTTGTGTTCTTGTTTGTTGCTGATCTGTGCCACTGGTATTTCTGAGGGCTTTCAGTGTAAGCAGCTGGGTTTTCCTTGCCATACTGTTGAGCTTTAGAACTCCTCCTGCACAGTTTTTGACAAACCACTATCTTATGTGGAAAGTAGACATGCAGGAACATGTCCCTGGTATTCAGCTCCCTTTGAAGACAAGACACATTTTATAAATATATTTATAAATAAATGTATTGCTATTTTCATCACTGCAAATACAGCCTGCTGTTGGGATTGATTCTGGTAATTATGAAATGGTTGGCTTTTCTTCACTTACTATGTTTTCTCATTACATCTGACCGTAAATACCTCTTGTTTTTTTCTGGAGCACATCTTGCCCAAAATGTCATTGTGCATGATGATAAAGTGATGTTGTTTTGAGTGTCCCTTCCTTGTTCATGAGGTTGATTCATTTAATTCCCTAATAATGTTACATGTTCCTCCCTACTTTCTTTTAGAATCTAAGACCAACCTATTGAGTCCTTCTGCTGTCTCAGTAATTTCATGATACTCACTTGCTCCTTCTATAAAGGAAGCAACCTATAATTGTGAATTATTTCCTTAAATACTTACCATTTTTCATGGTGGTGTTCACCTGGACTTGTATTCTAGCACACACATGAGCAAGAGTATATGGAGAAAGTGAGAATTATTCATTAATGATCTAACTAACACCCTGTTCTGATCAGAGCTGAGCTCTATAGGTTTCAAATGTGAAAGATCATTTCAACTGATGAGAACAACAGGTCCTGAACTGTCTGTGGGCAGCATGATTCCCATTTTCTGTATGTAAATGGAAGGCTGCAATTCTGTTGTCGGTAGGGTGGGAGAGCTGGAATGAAGATATATCAGTATTCCTAAAATGTATACATAGCCTAAACGTTCATAACTCATTCAAGATGTGACCTTCCAAACGGTTATGCAATACTTGAGTTCAGCACTGAGTGTGCAAGGTTTGTTTTGCTTCATTTTAGTTTTGGGAGAAGGCTACACGTAGGAATAGATTTTTAAAAATGTGTTAGTTCTCACGTGGTCACCTCAAAATCCATAATTCCTGTCAATGTCTATTGAGACACTAAGTCCTCCATGTGAAAAAGCTGTAGAGTGCTGAGTGTCTTTGGATACTGAAAGGAAGGCTGTTGGGTTCTGAGCTCTCTTAAGAATCTGAGGCTAAAAGAGGAGCTTTAATGCTAATGCCACTTCCATCTTGAAGAATTAATGAACTTCTCCACTATAGCTTTTTTTGTTGTTGTTGTTTGTTGGGGGGTTTTGTGCTTTTTTTTTGTTTCCTCTGTGACTGACTTTTTTCCTGGTATTTTATATGCTGAGTCTTTCAGGCTGTGAGGCGCTTTCCAGCCTCTCTTATCGAACTTCAGGATCTGCCTGTTTCCTTTCCTCTTTTAGACTTAAGTGCTTGCTCATTCCCCCCCACCCCCCAATTTCCCACTGGTATCTCAGGATGCAGTGCTCCTGGTGCTTTGATATGCTTGGGCTTACACTTTCTATTTGAGCTGAGCTCCCTGTCATGGGATAGTTACAGGCTGCATTCCTGTGCTGGAAATAGATGCTTTCTGCATAACCTGCTTCCTTATACCCTTCAGCATCTAAAGCCTCTGGTAAAGCACTGTCTCCACTACCATAGATGGAACAACATGGGAATCATCAAAAGCTGAGAAAGGTGACACAGGGAATGTAAAAGCTTGCTAGGTTTCTAAGAGATGGAAGTTCAGAGCATCTGTTGGTTGTGAGATACCTTCAGTGTATATTATTTTTATTTAAGCTAAAGGAGAGAACCTGTCTTTTTCTTATTAGATTAGACACAGGAAAAAACCCAAATACCTTATGAGGCATAGAATGACTTGATACACAAGCATTTGTAGTCTCTTCATTCTCCTCTGTGCCCTTAATAGGAGATTATTCAGCACGTGCTGCTTTTGATTTTGACAAAAGATGTCTTCTCAAGAACCAAGCAGCAAAACTGAAACATTGCTCAGAATGTATTCTGATGATCATCAGCTGTCTGTTTAACTGTTGTTTCTTTCGTCATCAGAAAAAAGGAACTTAAGGGGTTAATTTAAAAAAAAATCAGTGGAAGGTGTCACTGCCCATGGCAGGGGGGTTGGAACTAAATGATCTTTAAGGTGCCTTCCAACCCAAACCATTCTATGTTTCTATGACTCTATGATTCTCTTCATTTCAGGATCGTATAATATTAGGCAAGGACTGTCTTGTAAACACAAATTTCTGTAGTTCAGAATTAATTTTTGCCTGTGGTTCTGTCAACTGTGGTTTTTGCCTGTGGTTCAGAATGACTGCAACTGACTTTGGGAAAGTCACTTTTCTCATACAGGTATCTGCTTCCCATCTTTAAAATAGCACTTCCTTTGTCTATTAGGATTCCAGCTTTTTACTGCAGAGACAGCTTCAAGTGACAGGGCCTAGTTGTTGGAGGAGGCACTTCTTGAATCACGACAAGCCTAAATTCAGCTTCCCACTCCTGCCAGAGGTTTCCTGTGTGAGCTTTGGCAGTTTAGTTGGCATCTCTTTGCTATCCATGAAATGGGATAATAGGCATGTACTGCTGCACAAGAATATCCTTAGGGTACATTGGACACATTTAGGCTGTGGTTGCACAGCTTTTGAAGCTGACCTTAAATTGGAATTGCTGTGATCCAGCCCTGTCCTCCTTTTCCCCTGAGCATGCTTTCCTCTGTGTGCTGGTACCTTGTGGAGCTGCCCTGGCCAGACTGATGGTGCTTTTTTCATAGGGATAGTTTGTGGTCAGCTCAGCTTCTTGAAATGTCTCACTGAATAGATGTGAATGCCAGCACCTGGGAAGGGTGGGGTGCTGCAGGGGAAGTGAGGAGACCAGAGGAACTCGGGAGTTTGGATTTGCAATGGCCTTAAGTTGCCGAAACCCTGCAACCTAGAAAGAGACTGCATTGTTAGTGATGAGATAATGATGTTGAATAAACAGCTATGTGCAGACCAGTACAAAGACACCTTGTTCTCCACAGATTTGGTGTGCGGGTCCTCCTTGCTTGAAAGCTGGTACAAAATAGTATCTTAAAGTAAAATTCTTAGAGTTTTCTCCAGCCCACCGTAAATATGTTGAGAAATTTTCATCCTTCACCCACAGTCTATATTCCACTCAGTCTCAGTGTTTCTTGTTCTTGAATGTACCTCCCTGTGCTAGTCTCCTCCTATTACTCTGCTATGCAGTTCATAGCATTTGTCTCTGAACTCCAAAGCGGTTCTTCTTCCTTTGCCTTAGTCCTTTTCTCTTGCAGAACAAACCCAACTCTCTTTCATGTTGTTCTTAATATGTAGGAGGTTACTTTCCCTCTCTTTCTTTTCCAAGGTGCTACAAGTGCAACCTCCCCCCCCCCCCCAAACCCCCGAAAGGCAGAGAGGAATTGAAAATAACATATTTGATTTGACTTGGTCTCCAGCATGTAGGGCATGAGACTTTGTAGCAAGTCCTTCTAACGGCATGGGGAAGTGTGTTGATAATGCAGCGTTTCACTGAAGAGTAAATAGTTCTGAAAGACATCTCATAAGGAACAAATCACTGGGAAAAGTAACTCTGGGGCTGTACATTTCTTTCTTTAGTTTTCCTGCTGGCAGCAGACATCAAAATACTTTAATTCATATCTACAGTCATTCATATATACTGTAATATATGTATATATACACACACCATAACTTCAGTGTAGGGGGGATATGAATTTTTAAGAGCAAGTTCTAAATTTTAAAGTCGGTGTTTAACAAAGGACTTGGATTGTTTTTAGAAACTTGCAGCATGTTCATGATAACCTGTACCCCCTGCCCCTGATTGCCTTGATTAATTCTGTGGGAAGAATAAGTGCAATAGTTAAGCACAATGCACTCATGATGTCATTCACACCAAATTTCAGAGGATTCTGTTAGGTTATGTGATAAAAGGCTCATAAACACAAAGGAGCAGAAGGTGAGGGAACCCCACTAACCTAAAGTAGTGCAAAGGGAACACCCTAATCTGGCTCCTCCCTAGGCTATCACAGGAGAGGGATCAGCCTATGGTCTGGGAGTGAAACCCGTGAAGATGAGTCAACATGAGAGGCTGGTCAGTACATTTGCAATCATCAATGGGATGAAATTGTTAACAAGAACAAATGCTGCATTCTGCACCTGGGATGGAGTAACACTGGACACAAGTCTAAGTTGGGAGAGGAGTGGCTGGGTGCTGGTCGACAGCAGGCTCGATACAAGTCAGCAGTGTGCCCTGGCAGCCAAGAGGGCAAACCGCACCCTGGGGTGCATCAAACACAGTATAACCAGCTGGTCAAAAGACATGATTATCCCGCTGTATTCAGCGCTGGTGCAGCCTCACCTTGAATACTGTCTGCAGTTCTGGGCCCCACACTTTAAGAAGGATCTGAAGGTCCTTGAATGCATCCAGAGGAGGGCAACAAAGGCGGTGAAGGGACTGGAAGGCATGTCCTATGACCAGCGGCCAAGGACTCTGGGTTTGTCTAGTTTGGAGAAAAGGAGGCTGAGGGGCGACCTCATTGCTCTCTACAGCTTCCTGAGGAGGGGAAGTGGAGAGGGAGGTGCTGATCTCTTCTCCCTGGGATCCAGTGAGAGGATGCAAGGGAATGGTGCAAAGCTGCGTCAGGGGAGGTTCAGACTTGACATTAGGAAGCATTTCTTTACCAAGAGGGCGGTCAGACACTGGAACAGGCTTCCTAGAGAGGTGGTTAATGCCCCATGCCTGTCAGTGTTTAAGAGGCATTTGGACAATGCCCTTAATAACATGCTTTAACTTTTGGTCAGCCCTGAAGTGGTCAGGCAGCTGGACTAGATGATCCCTTCCAACTGGAACTATTCTATTCCATTCTACTTGTCTGGCCATGCCCTGTGCCTAATCACTGCAGTTCATCTTATCTTCTTACTGAATTCTGACTGTTTCCATGGGTGAGGGGCTCTTTTTTCTCTGTGGATGCATGAAGTCTAAGTGCCAGCAAGTAGAGAAGGGGCCAGGGATCATAGTCCAATGCATCCATGGTGTGTCAAGGGAGAAGCCGCTGCCCGAGCATTCACACACCAATCAAGAAGTCGCGCACACACCACCCGAGACTTTAACTGCTAGGACTGGAGTCCCTTCGCAGCGGGAGACTCCAGTGAGCTGATGGGTGCCCCTTTTGACTCCTCACACACACTCACCCTCGGGCGCTGCTTCTTCCCTCAGGCTCAACCCTAGGTTCCCCGAAGCAGAATCTCTAATCAAGGCCTTCAAAATAAAAAGCATAATTTACTCTATCTGTGGTGCACAAACAGACAGCTCGAGCGGGGTGCCTTTGGAAAGGGACCCCAAACATTAAAATAGCTGGGCAATTATACCCTTACAATCTAAATTCCCGTCCCTCACACCATAGCCTGGTCCAATAGTAATATTCGGGTCTGGGGTCTTCTTCTCTCTCATTGGGTCCTTTTTCTTGTCTGTAGGCGGGTTCTCTTCTCTTTCCTGTTTTTTCGGCTAGTTGTTACTATGTCTCCTTTTCCTGGCTCAAACTGGCTCTGGGACTTTCCGAATCTTATTCCTCCAATCAGAGAATAGGTCAACGTTAAACAAAAGCATTAAGCAAGCTATGAGTTCTGCTTTATCATGAACGACTACTTTTAAGCAGGTAAACAAAGTCCTTAAAGCCCTCCAAAACATATTAACAGTCTCTATAATTTATATACATTCCTGTGCTATTATAGCCTCACAATCTTATCCCATTATTGCCATGCGCTGTTTACATCTCGTTCGGGTGTGGTCCACATGCTCATGTAGCTCAGCTTTGCCATCTTCCACAACAGGTGCCAGCATCTAGAGAGACTGCAGTGTGTGCATATTGTGTGTGGGTGGGTGTCAGTTTGTGTAACTGCTAGTGAACATCAAGCCAAAGTAGCTGGGGAGCAAGAGAAAAGATTTGGGATATTGGGGAGGCCGTAAGTCTAGACTGGATGCTGGAGAAACCGGAGGGTTTAGCGTCAGCTGCTGGGGGAAGTGGGAGGTCCAAGACAGCTACTGTAGAGACCAGAGGGAATCAGCTACTGGGGAAGCTATAGGTCTGAACCAGTTACTGGAGAGACGTGTGTGTGTGTGTGTGTGCATAAGGTAACTGGGAGACCAGGAGATCCAGGCGTCAGCTACTGGGCAGGGTGAGTAAGGCCGGCTAATGGAGGGATCCATAGTATGTGCATATGTGTGTGTGTGTCTGTGATGAAGGGGTCTGAGTACCAACCACTGGAGAGGTGTTGCAGGCCTCGGGGGTGAGCAACAGTGTCAGCAACAGTGGAGACCAGGGACCAGATACTACATAGACTAAGCATCTAAGGCCAGCAATTGGAGGGATCCACATTGTGTATGTGTGTTTTAACTCTAATGAGCTTTCTTCCTGATCAGCCAGTGAGGGGCACAGGATCAGGCCATTCCTACTGTCTGTATCTATGTGACTGGCCATGTGTGTGTGTATATATAAATATATATATTCTATGTATGTGTGCATGTGCATTGGGAATATATGCTCAGTCTTGCCAATGGCTGGATGTGGGGACATGAACCTGCAGCAGCCTTGCCTCTATGAGGCTATCAGATTTGGCAGCTCTTAACAGGTTCTAGTTGGCCTTTCTAACTGGATAGCTGCAAATCTGACATTTAAATATTAGGGATGGGAATGGGGGTGAAAAGGGGGTTGGTTTGGTGTGTATGGGGTTTTATTGTGTTGGACATTTAAGAAAAAAGTGGTTCGCAAAGAGTTCGGTATCTTCTATGCGAATGAGTTGTAACACAGTATTCTTAGAGGTTTGCCAGCGTTAGCAACTGGGACTAGACTTGCACTCATATGTCTTAGACTCTGTACCTTCTTCTGGCACTTCCAATTGGCCTTTCTCCATCTCTCACATCTTGCTGTTGAATTAACAACATGCTTGGCTAATCTAATTATGAAGGAAGGCTGCACAGAAGTGCACAGCTGGTTCTGTTGACAAGTGCAGAATGCTGTTACAAATGCTGAAAAGTGATAAAAGTGTATTTATTTAAAAATAACTTCTACTGGATTTTGTGTCGTCCACCTACATGTATGACTCATCTGGTGATCCTGGACTGTGAAGCTGGAATGTAAAACAATGTACGAAGCACCACGTGAAGTTTGGTTCAGAAATGTTTCTTGCACAGGTTTTTACAAGATAAAAACTCTGTATGTCACCAAACATGGAAGTGCACTTCCTGTATTCTGTAACAATGCTGGAAATGTTTTTGAAGCATTTGCAGGTGTCACTTCATGCCTGAGCCCTTTTCCTTTTGCAAGAACTTTGAAAATACTAGAAGTGAAGAAAATCAAAATGACATTAGGTTCTACTTTTTTTGTGAGATAGTTACAGGGCTAGATACCACTTTGTTTACTTCTTGGTCTCAAAGAGCTCCTCTCTGAGTTGTCAGACCCTGTATTTCTGTTTCTCCTGGAGCTAGAACCCACCATTCTGCCTGGCTCCCCAAACAGCTGGCCTCTTGTGAGAGAGGGAACTTCTTTAACTTGTGGTTTGTGTAGCATATAGGCCTTTGTCTCATAATAGCCCTCTGATGTTTGCAAAGAAACTTTTTTTTTGAAGCCATTCTATTTTCTTACTGTTTGTTTTGGTATTTCAGCTTCTCTGTTAAGCCGCTATATGAATGCAATAAATATTCTGAGAGTAAAATCAGTCCGTGTTACTCCTAAACTATAACAGAACTATTCTGTGTTCATCAGGTTATTGCTATTAATGCAGAATGGAAAGCAGTGGCTGATGTATACATCCTAACGCAGATTCATGAACTGAAATTCAAAACCAAAGAAATTGTACAATGCATATATCCCTTTACAAACTCCTGGCCAGCATCGCCCCTTTATTTATTATTTTCTGTTGCCACTGGTGCCATTGGTCTGTGCCATGTACCAGAAGAGCATTAACCTTGTTTTTTCTTGGTTTGTGACAGTGTGTGCATGTGAAAAAACACACCATCTTCACTCATTTCTCTTCTCCACCTTCCATGTTCCCTGCAATATGTCCAGTACTGAGAAATCTCTTTCCCAATGTAGTATAAACAGCAGCACAGAAAGTGTTTAAAAGCTCAGCCAAGGTAGAGCTTTATCTTGCTGTGCTTTAAGCATACGTATGAGAGGGTCGTCTTTTTTTGCATGTATTTACCCCTTCCTGGCTTACTAAAATCTGAACCTTCTGAACTGACTGAACTGCTACCGCTGCATGCTCCTGTCTACCCTGCTCTTTCCTCCCTTTTGTGCTGCTTTCGCTCAGGCACAACAACAGTGTTCGTACCCTACACCTTTGCTTTTTCTTCTGTTGTATGTATTTGCATTTCTAGGAAATTCTAGGTCTGAATTCCCATCTATCTTCGTTTACCTGGCCTGTTTGTTGCATCTCTTCTCTCTGTCACTCTGCTTGGCATCTGTTTCCACCTTCGAGACTTGCACATCAGCTTTTGCTCAGTGCATGCTGGTGATCCTGTCTGCAACTTCGCCGTCTTCCGTTTCTCTAACACTACGGTACAAATAGGAGACTTTGGTCAAATGTTTCCGGCTCCATGTGTTAGCCACTTCAATAAACTGCTTTTTACTCTGCTCAGTTGTTGCTTGATTGACCAAGGAAAACTGCTTAAAAGCATACAGAGGCTTATATAAATCAAGTGCAAATTTTGTAATTTGGTTTATTAAACACTAGTTTTGCTGAATGTATCAGTTCAAAGATTGAATTTTCAGTGTGATTAGAAGTCCTCTGCATAGGGTGCAAAGACAGTCAATATTAAAATTTACCACTATGAGAAAACCTGGAAAAGTGAGATTGAGAAACTACAGTCAGATGCCTTATAATAGCAATGGGGATGTGATTATTTCTGTTTCCTGCTGCTCAGTACTCGTGAGGCCACGTTGGGAATGCTGTGCCCAGTGCTGGGCCTCCCAGTACAAGGGAGATGCTGACAAGCAAATCCAGTGAAGGGCCACAAGGAGATTTTTAAGGGTCTGGAGCACATGCTGTTTACAAGGCCTCGGTAGCTGGATTCATTTAGCCTGAAGAACAGGCTGATTTACGTAGTCTTACTTTACCTAGAGGGGGTGGTAGAGAAGGTGTAGTCAGGTTCTTCTCAGAGATGCACAGGAAGGACAAGAGGCAGTGGTCATGGTTGGTGCCTGAGTAAGTCGCAAATGGAGGTGAGGAAAAAATTCTTCCCTGGGAGTGCTGCTGTGGGAAGAGGTTACTCTAAGAAGCTGTGGAATCACCAACCTTGGAAGTTTTCCAAATTCAGCTGGACAAGGTCTTAAGTAATATGATATAGCTTTGAAGTTAGTCCTGCTTTGACCATGGGGTTGGACTAGGTGATCTCAAGAGGTCCCTTCCAACCTGAATTATTCTGTGAGTCCTAACAGTATTACTGAGTGCTTTCTTGTAGCAGAAGGCTGTTAAAATTTCTTCTGATGTTAAAGAGTGATTAAGGGAGTGTGTGAAAAAGAGGTTGATTTTTTTTCTCTTCCTCACCCCTGAGTTTAAATAGTTTGTGTTTAGCGAGCCTTTTTGCAGTGCCACTATTGTGTGATTATTGTTTTTGCGAGATGGTAGCTAAAATGAAGTGTCAGTGTGAATGAAGAGTGGCAACTATAGTGTTGGCCTTCAAAAGAAAGGCAAGGTTTTCTTAGCAGTTACTGTCCTGAAAGTGTAACAGTTGGTAGAATAATGGGCCTGATATTAAAAGAGGATGCGAAACTAAGAGTCTGCAGGGTGACAGAGCTGTAAGCAATAACAACATGAGTTCATAAAAAAATAAATCTTGTCAGACAATGTAATTGTTTTTTTTTATAGAATTGCAAAATTAATGATTTTAGGGGATGAAGAGGGAAGTAGGTATATGTTTACTTTCTAACATGAAGATTAATTGAAATTGGTTTGGGTAGGAACAGTATCAGGTGGATTGAAAGTTGGGTGAAAGATAGTAAACAAAAGCTGATTATCAACAGCAGTGCAATGGTTATATAGGTTGGGAGTTAGACTGGTGTTGTGTAACATTTCTGTTAATGATGTGACAGAAGGAGAGAGAAAATACTCATAATGAGCTTTGAAAGTAAACTGGGAACTGTGAGCCTCAGAGCAGAAAAATAAGGGGGCAGTGGGGTTAGATATATAAAGAGAAAATAAAATGAGATTAAACTTGGAGAACTATTAAATCAGGAGCATGTGTGCTATCTGGAGCATATATCCTAAACAGAAGTGGGGAGAGAGGAGTTCAAAAGAGAAACGCCAGTTTGCGGTGCTGAAAATGGCAGCTAGGATCCTAGAACCCCTTCTGAGCAGGGAACTTGGTCTTGCCCCTGCCACTGGGCAGGGTCATCGTAAACCCCTTGCCCATGCCGTCGGCTTGAACAACAGAATACAGTGTTTGCAGAAATCGCTTAGAGTAAACTTTGTCCTATCTGCATGAGTCAGTACGCCCTCTAAGAGCATTTTGGAGGTACTGGGATGACCTGTTGGTAAAATTTGTTGTCTGGAAGTGCCTCTCTTGATAGAATGAGATTGGCTTGAAAATGACTGATGGGAGATCATTGTACCCAGAACTATCCAGATAATGAACTGAATGAACTTTTCCACCCAGTTATGGGAATATGGGGCTTAATGTCACAGCTTATGATGGAAGGTGTGTGAGGAAGAGCATACACAGCTGGAAGTGTGTTTTGGTGGTAGGTCTTCTGAACTCCACTTATTAAGTAGTGTTCTTGGCACGTGTCTTTTGTGTGATGCATTCTGTGTACCATTTTCAGAAAGCACTGTGCAACCTGTTCAACCCTGTGACTCCACCACACTAGCAAGGGCTCACTTTTTTCAATATGAATTGTGTACACCTGCTAAAAACAGGTCTGTACAATGCCAAAGCTTAACTGATTATTTTTTGTATTGCAGCTTTGTCTTTGAAACTGCAGTGAGGGGCTAGACTTAAGAGCTGTAAAACAAAAAGCAGAAAATGATCCATGGCTCAGAGTTTATTATAACTGTTGTGGTACCCCTCAAATTCTTTATGACTGTTCGCAACTTCCCTTGGCCCTCTAGCATGCTGAGTGGTTCAGTTCTACCATGCTAGGTACAAGTTGAGACCTGATATTGAGCTACATGAATTATTCTCATTTACATGAAAGGAAGTAGTACGTATATTTGATCTCATTGCATAAAAGATCACGGTTTGGAGAGAAAAAAAGATACGTGATAGTGAGTGAACCTCACCTTCCTAATCTGAAAAGAATTTTTAACCTCAAATTGGCTTAATTACTTATTTAGAGGTAGTTAAGGATCAGGACAATCCATAGCCAGGTTTGTTGGTTTTTTTTTTTTACTTCTCTGCCTACTGAGAGGGGTGTTAGCACAGCTAAGATTTAGGTAAGGGTGGTTTTTACACTTAGAGGAGGAATTTTGGGGCTAATGTGCTGGTTAAATTAGGGGTCACAGGGCTTTTGGGGAGGTAAGTTTCAATCAGAACATAAGCCCATGGAGAGATGCTTATATGAGGAGTGTATTGAAGGAGGACTGGATCCCAGTTACAAGTCTGTGCTAGACTCTTGAAGACTTGTTAGCTGGTTGAAATAGAGAAATAAGCATACACGGCTGGATATTAGTATGACTTTATTTTTGTCAACTTAATAGCTTGAACTATCACTAGTACTTTCTGTCTTCAGTTTCATCTTAGTATTTATCTTGTGTTCTGGATGACTCCACGCTGTTAGGGTGGAGTGTATTGTTTTGTTTTCTTACCTGGTTTTGTGCATATTGTAGCAAATAACAGTTGTGGGGAAAAAAAATTACATGTTGTTGGGAGTGGTCTATTTGAGTATTGCCTAAGAACTGCAAGAGCTGTGTGTGGAATGACTAAAATATTTGAGTATTTTGGGATCCTTTTTTCAATGATTACATGAGGGCAGCCTTTAAAGTGAGCTTCTGCCTCATCTCCTCCTAGCCATGCTGCTTTGATTATTGCATTCGCTTTGACTGCTGCTCAGCTGACAACTTCAATCAAACTCCCTCTAATGTGTTTAGTGAAACACTGTCTCAGCTTCAGAAGTCTGGCTCTCATATAAGGAATGTAATTTCTTTTAGCTCCTGCTTGCTGTTATGATTCCAGGGACACCTGTGCCTGGTCATAAGAATCAGGTTCAGTTGTTTGCAAAAAAGAAAAAAGTATTTACTTAATCCTGATTGGCATAGAAATAAAAATTATGTTCATTAATACATGAAGGTTCTGCTGTCCAGTCAAGTCATGGCCCCTTTATGGTGTGAGTCCGTAAATTTCCTTGCAGAATGCCCTGCACTGGAAGAGAAAGCCTGGGACATTTTGCACATACCTAGGGTTCATGAGTACAGCTGTCAGACTACCATGACCTGACTTGTGAATATTCACTTTCTGCTACTGTTGTGATGTGTACTTGAGGCTACTCAGCACACTGTTAGAGGTGAAGGTGTGACCGTCCAGCTCCAATTCTGTCTTGTACCATTTAAAATTCTGCCAAAAGCAGAATGAATGAGTTCTGATTTTCTTTTGGACTTTTATGGTTGACCTCATTACAGACTTCTCCCTTCCTTCTCCACCTTCCACCCACCCCCCAGACTCCAAGATCTCCCCTATGTCCCTCTGATAGGGCTGTGCATGTAGGAGCATGGCGTGCAGCAGAGTGCGAGCACAGAGTCATGTGCGTGCTCGTTCTTCACGCAGGCCCTGGGTGAGCCTGGCAGACTGTTCTGCCTTGCTGCTATTGATACCCCAAACACATGCTGCTGTGTGTTGGATTGGGTTTCCAGGACTCGTATGGCACCGTGCCTGCTCCCTTCCCTCAGGTTTCACCGAAGCTGGTAGACAGTCCGGTTGCATAAATCTTATTTCTTTAGAAATCCAGAGTGAAAATAAGTAATGTGATTTGGGAAAGGAAGAGTGGCTAGAATCTGTTGCTGTTGCCATGTTGCAACTTCGTTTATAGCAAAGAGGTAGATTTTTTTTTTGTTTTTTGTTTAGGAAGTGTGGAGGCAAAGAGGCCACCAGGATAAACTAGAATTGACCACTGAATGACTTAGGTTTATCACTGGCTGTATTTCTTTTAGAGCTTAAAAAGGAAGTTCAGCTAATTTTCTGCATGTTCATCCCCTTCTTTGACTCTTGTAACGGCTTTAAGTGTGCACTTAGCTGTACTGACATGCTGAAATGAGACTTTTAAAAATCTCAGGGAGACCTGATCCTATTAGGAACAGAATTGCCTATTATTTTTTAAATCCACAGGAACTATGCCATGGGTTTTTATTTTGGACTGAAACGAGTGGTTTTTCCTCTGAGTTACAGCAGACAATGCTAGTTTAACATAGAATATGGTCACTTGCTATGGGAAGAAACTGTTGTCAACCTCTGTGGCTACCCAGATTAGCCTTGAAAAGATAAATCGTGTCAGGGTATGAAAATCTGTTTGGTTCTGTAAGAATGAAAGGAATGTGCAGCACTTTGAAGGTATGTGCATAGGATTATTTAACTTGATCATAAAAATTATTTGTGTTTTATAGTCACATGAGTACTGGAAGTTGGTAAGTTAAAAAGATTTCAATTCTTTCAGCAGTTCCCTCAAAATAGCTCTTTAGCATTATTAGCACCCAAGGAACAAACCCATCTTTGTTTGTTTTCTTCATATTTTGTGCTCCTTGTAATATAGCACAGTAAAGACACAGCAAAACACTGCAGAGGAGGTGTTTCCATATGCTAATACTTGCCATTAGAAGAGCTCATGACAAAGAGGTTAGAGACAACATGACTAATAATCCTTCAAAATCCCAAAGAAAATAACACACCATGTATGTCTGCTGCAGAATGAAACATGTAGGTGGGCTCAGCCCAATGACAAGACTATCCGTAACTGTTAAAGGCTCTAACAATAATGCAATTATTTGGGGATATGGCCAGATGTAGCACCATTTTGCTTGGTAAATTGCCTTTTTCCTTTGAAAGACTAGTCCTTTCCTCAGTATCTTGATGAAAAGCTTTAGTAATCAGACCAATATACATTATTCATATACTCCATCTGATATCTGTTTTAGCACTTAAAGGAACAACAGCTGCTAAAGTCAGACTCCTGTCCAAAAAGTTTTATTCACTCTTATTACAGTAGCATCTGAGATGCCCTGAACTAAGGTGTTTGAGTGAGCAAAAGGATTTTTCTCCCTTCTTCTCCCACCCCTTTCCTTATTCTCCCTCCCCTGTTCTCCACTGATTGGTTTTGTGCAGTTTCACGGACTCTCCTTTCTTCCTCACTGGGGCTATAAGAAGAGAACAGTATGATAGGAAAGCTGTAGGCAGAGACTTGCAACACAAGATGTATCTGAAACAACTTTCTAGACTGTTTGTAAAAACTGACAGTATTTTATGTTGATAATGCCCAGTTAAGGAGATGGGTGCATCTAAAACTGTATCAGCTTGTCAGATCAAAGTCCTTAAATAACTTTCCCCTGTCATGACATAGTGGCAACACCAGAAGAAATTCCAGCATCCCTGCTCAAGGATCAAGGTTTCTTCTCCCATATAAATAACTTTAATTTGGGATCTTTCAGAAATTTACTCTTGAGGAGATTAAAACAGCCCTTCATCTGTGCAGCTGGTACATCTCTAGGGGCAGATGGATTGCCTTTAAATAATTACTAATCCCTGTTTTTGCAAATAAATTACATTCCTTTCCTTGGGGAAGGTCCTGCATTCTGACAAATACACCCTTGTATGGGATTCACACTCCAGTAGGGCAAAAAAAATGCAGAACATGGTGACGGGAAAGACTGGAATTTGTTGTGTCATTTCTTCTGTTAAACATGTTTTTCAACTAGGCAGTAGTTAACAGGTTAGAAAGGATAACTACCAAATTAATTCACACAGATCAGACAGGCATGATCTGTAGCTAATTTGTAGGGTGAGGATGTTGCTAATTTGTCAAATCTAGCTACCGATAAGAAACACAACTTTTTTTTCCCTCCTCATCAGAGTGATACCAATTTCAATTTGCCAGTTTTTCAGTGCCTGCAATTGTACTTCTATTGTAAGCAAGTCACTACTACTCTGTCCTTAGAGAGCTCTGCATCATGGAGTTCAGTGTCAGTCTTTTGCACTCCGGGGAGGAGTTATGCTGTGACAGGGAATCGCACGGCCCATCTTTGGGGTCACTGACTGACTCAAGTTTTGGATATTAGGACAAAATGTTAGAATCACAGCAAACTTTAGGTTGGAAGGAGATGCTGGAGACCATGAGGTCCAACCTTCTGTTGAAAGCAGGGCCCCAGTTTAGGTTATCCAGACCTCTGTCAAGCTGAGTCTTGAATATTTCCAGTGAGGGAGATTCTACCATCTCTCCAAGCAATCTATTCCAATGTTTAATTGTTCTCCCACTGAAGGTTTTTCTTCCCCTTATATCCAGACCAAATTTTCCCCTGAGCAACTTATTTCTATTGCTTGTCCTGCCAACATGCATCCTTGTGAACAAAGTACCACCATCTTCTGTAACTGCTTTGTAGTTATTGGAAGACATTGATTAGCCTTCTAGAAAGTGAGAGTCTTTTAGGTGTTAGGCAGCACATCTGTCTTGACCTTAGTGTCTGCCTAGAGCCCTAATATTAACATTTTATGAGCTGAAAGTTTTATTTCAAAATAGCATGTAGCGTCTCTTGGGGGTGTCTTCATTTGGAATTCTGTCCCTAAGCATGTATCTTTTCTCTAATATAATAGAAGTCAATGCTTTAAGATGTCCCACTTTGAGAAATGTGCGTCAATAATGTGTATCTGGCTTTTCATTTCGATGGTTCTCTGGTTGCTTTTAAAATGTGGTTTACAGATTGTGCATAAGAGCTACTGGTGACCAGCCTGTGAAGTCTGAGAGGGAATCTGGTTGACAGAACTTTGCAGCAATAGTGTGGCAGTGTACCATGCCAGCCCTTAAGTGGTCTGGGTTTTTTTTTTTTCACTGCTTGAGTATGCAGGACACTGTAGAAATCTGTTTTGGATTCTTTGCCTTTAAAGTATTTGTTCTTTATATTAAAATAAAAATAACCGGATCTTAAATATGAAGGATGTTTAAAATGTATGAAGATGGTTCTGTGATAGACATTTTGAAGGCTCTGGTGCCTGGGAACAATTCATTAGGGAACAATTCATAGGGAAGAATTCATTACTCCCTCCTCCCCCCTCCCCACCTACAGCTTGGTATTGATGTAGTCTTTTAGACTCAGAGATCATCGATATTTGAGAGAGACAATATAAACATAGCAGATGTATTAGGTAGGGACAAAATTGAGACATCTGTATAAATGGAGCTAAAAGTGCTACAGAACAGCGATAGGCACTCTTTGGGAGGCACTGAACTGGAATAAGGTTTCTTTGAAATGATCAAGACACTTTCTTAGTGTTTTTTGCAGTGTAATACATAAACCTGGCATCGAATTACAGGACAGGTGCAAAGCATCATTCTGTTTGGAAAAATATTCTGTGTAGAAAGAGAAACTGCACCTTCCAGTTCATCAGCTCTGTTCCCTTTGTATGTTCAGAGATCC
The DNA here is from genome assembly GCF_018139145.2 of Gymnogyps californianus. Lineage (NCBI taxonomy): Eukaryota > Metazoa > Chordata > Aves > Accipitriformes > Cathartidae > Gymnogyps > Gymnogyps californianus. The sequence continues at coordinate 133,858,273 of NC_059471.1, read as the reverse complement.
ATAACTCCTGATTCTATTGATTAAGCTTTTATTGTTTTTTTGTTTCCTTTAAACCTACAGAGTTCCAGTGGTACAGCTGTCAGGGAGTGAGAAGAGTTTTTTTCTTCTTCCTTATTTTCAGTCTTCCCATAGTTACAATTTCTGAACCTTTGTTTTCAGTGTACAGGGCAGAAAGCATTCAAGTTGATTTAAAAGAAAAAAACACAGGGAACTGAGATGACTTGATTTAGCAGTCCTTAGAATACAAGAAACATGGGATTTCAGAGTGCAGTTTATGCAGTCAGGCTTTGGTTGGAATCATGTTTAAAGCTGTGTATTTGAGTATAGTATTTCTTCAAAAAGACAAACATACAGAATCTTTTCATGACTGTATCTGCCAAATTATCTTGCTTCAGCTTCCAGTAGAAGGGAGTAACCCCATTACTGATAAATATTTAATATGATAGTTTCCATGCTATTGGAATAGAAACACTATTACATACAAGAGTATATACAAGTACTATACAAGAGTGTCCTGTAATAAAACCAGCGGCACAGAAGGAGGTGGGGGAGGAGAAGACTGAGATGTGGTCAATTTAGGAAAGTTGGGTTTCAGATATGGGATAGGATGATGCGTTCATAAAACTCTTCTGAAAAGTGTCTGGGTGGCCTGGGAGAATTTTATGTTTCTTCTGCCCAGATGCTTGGCAGGAAAGGGACTAGTGTGACATAAGAAATGAGCATATGAGAAGAATAACACAGAAGGAGAACCCATAGGCTGGATAAAATGCAGGGAGAAAAGTATCTTTCATGTTAGGGGCATTGATGTCCAAACCTGTATAGATCTGTTTTATAGACACTGAGATTATAGGGTTAAAACAACAACAAAAGCAAACAAAACATTACCACATGGATTATATTATTGCAGATTTACTATTAACTTGTTCTTCTGAAGGGAAGAAGTCTGGAAAGCCTTTTCAGTAAAGTAGGTTAGGTTTGAACTTAGTCTAGGCTTGGACATTTAGGAGAGAAGAGAGAAAGATCATATACGTATCATTGTTATGGGCATCAAATTTGCCTCCTATAAGGCATATTTGGACCAAAACTAGCACTGTCTACCCTTATGTAGTATTGCATTTTAGAAGCCTTTAGTTTAGTTCGTGTTGTTTAAAAACCCATCTGGATACACACCATTTACTAAGCATTTATGGCCATATATTTGATAGATTCCTCTGAACCAGTCTGCAGAGCATAGCATGAAGCATCGTGTTGGTTGCTTCTGAAACAAAATGCCAGCGTCCCAATTAATTTGTAAATGGAAAATATCTGCCTGTGATGAATTAACAAAGTGCTGCTTCTAAAGGCCAATTGATATTTCATACTGTAACTACCGCATACTTGTTACATGCTTAAGTAGATCAGAGCAGATTGAATGACACAGTAGTTTTCCCCTCCAAAAACCACTTTTTTGTCTTTCAGATGCCATTATGAGGAATTTTTGCAAGGTTCTTGGTTTCTGGCTGCTGATCAAGGGTATTTTGGTTTTCTTATCTCTGAGAGACACTGATGGTACGAATAAACTTTTTCAAAACTCAAGTGAATGTGGGCTTGGTTTTTGGGAAGGAGTCAAACATGCTTGCATCCATTCTTTACACCCCATATTAGGCTCTGAATGCCTGGTATTGCAGCTAGCACACAGCATTCTCACCAAGTGTAAATGAGTCCTCCTTAATGCAGATAAGGTCATAAAACTATGTTTTTGCCGTTATACTTCTGCCTTTACAAAAGCTCATTAATTAATACACTGTAAAAAGTTAAATAGCTCCTACTGTAAATCAGGTAATTGAACTGCTACATGGTTTTTTGTGGCTTGACAGACAGGGTCACATCAAACTGTACTCTGGATTTTTTTCCCTTTCCTTGCCTCCTTTGTCATTTTAGATCTCTCACACCCTTGTAATAAGAGCTGACACCAGTCACAAAGCTCATGAATAGCAGCACAGTTACATAAACCTGCTGGATTATAGTAAGAGGTTTACCTTGGTTTCATTTTTACACCCTTTCTTCTATCTCATGCAGAATAGATGAGAACCATTTAGCCTCATTCTTGTGAGATGAGTAAGGTGGCTAAAGTATCTGCCTCCTCTTGGGATTTAAATCTGACTGTTGTTGGCAAAGCAAAAAGCATTAATTGCATGACTGTCATGTTACAGGCATATCCTATTTTTAATGTTGAAGTTGACCGTATGCAAGGGCAGATGCAGATGCTCAGATAGGATTGTTTTTATAAATCTAAAGAGCTTCAAGACAGGAAGGAGTCCCTGGACTTTGCTCTGTCTGGATGCTGTGGTAGTTTGTTGGAAGCCATAGAAAGGAGTCCAGCTGAGACCAGCAGGATGAAATGTGGCTGTTACGCAGTGGTTTGACGAGAACTTGAGAAGTGCTGTTAATGGCACTTCAGGTATGTGCGTGCTATCTTGAATTACTCAAAAACTGTTTCTCATGAATTCAGGAGTGTCTCCCTTGAAAGACAAAAGGAGGTATGTGCGGGGCATTATTAGGCAACATAGCTTGTTAGCACAGTTGGTAGCTCTCAGGGAGGGCTGGGAGTAGGCTGGGGACTGAATGGCTGCAGAGGCTAGATCCCACCCTTGTTTCCAGACATTTCTGCCCTGGGTCATGTTCGGGGCCCAGCAAAGGGGAACCTTGTACTGTGGCTTGAACTCAGCCTACTCTGGTGACAGCTTTCAGCTGTGAGGCTGCTGGCTCTGGGCAGGTACTTAATTCATTTGGCAGCTTGACTCCTTAGTGAAAGCTGTGTCTCTGACTTGAAGGTGGAACCTGGGATCAGGTTTTGCTTGGAAATGCTGCTGGTGAACAGCCTTTTGATAACTCACACATCTCTGAGGTGATGGCTCTCCAGTAAGGCAATCAGTCTGTCACATTCAGCGATGTTTTAAATTGGAGACTGGGGCTGGTGATGAATTAATGGGGAAGGGAGCCTAAAATAATGGTGTTTGCTGCCCATTGTAGACATCTGGGTCTCTGCCAGCCCTGATGCAGTGGTTTTAAATGTCCCCATTTATGGCATCACACCTGTTTATGCTTAAGTGCCAAAAAAGGAATATTTTAGCAATGAAGGAATTCACTCAATTGTGAAAGGAATGTGTCTAGAAACGTTCCTTCATGGCATAACTGAGCAGGTTTCAGAGATGTGTGCTGCCTTTTAAAAATGAATGCTCACATCATTCTCTTGGTTCTTTCTTCATGTGGAGCCATTTGTATGAGGGTTTTTTTAAAAATTGTTTGGTTTTAAGTTTAATAGTTCTGCTAATGCATAGATACCAGCTGTCAATTAATTCAGAACAGCAGACTTCTGGTGAAAGACAGCCTCTTTAGAACAGAGGTTACAGAATATCCACCTGATGTTGTGGATATCCACCACTGGTACACATTGGACATGGTTAGAAGAGTTCTTGTATTAATGAAGTCGTCCTACACCATCCAAGAGGAAGAAGGGATGCTATCTCTCGTGATAGGCAAAAGCCTTCTGCTATTTGCTAGCTTTCTTTAATCTGTAGTCAATATGGAAGATGTAAAAATCTAAACTGTCATTTAAAGTGGGAGTGGAAGAGAAGCACTCGGGTCATGTACCTTACCTCTCCAAAAAATAGGTGGTAAATAGGAAGAACCCTTCTGACTTCCTTGCCCCTGCTTTCTTTTTTTGGTCTTTAATTTTTAAAGCATGGTTTTGGAGATCTGATTTGTGATGTTTATCCCATGGGGATATCAGGGATATGATGTTGCTGCCTTCCTGCCCATGGTTGACAACTTTCTACTCCCTTGATCTTGTTTTCTCGGTGTGTGCAGTAAAAAGCACTTCTTTGCATATGCTTTTTTGTGTACTGGGAGAGGACAGCAGTTGGTACCGCACATTGATTTGCATCATTGATGGCCAAGGCTTGGTTTGGCTTATGTTAGCTTCTTTACAGGGAGTCCTTGACTTGAACATGGGCTTATTGATGATTTTACAAGTAACCAGTATTAAACTAATGCTGTTGTAGTGAGAAAACCCCCTTTCCTCCTACAGGTAAGATACAAATTTAAACTACAAGGGTTCTCCTGTTAGGCTCTGAAATGTTGAACTTTTCAGAGACCAAATTTTGAATCTGAAATAGACAAGCAGAATAGGAATGATGAAGAAAGGTCTGTTGAATCTCAATGACTTCACTTTCATAAAGATAAGATGTTGATAGAACAGAATTGATTAAATTAATTTTGAATTTGAGTATGAACTCTTGTCCTTTAAAAAGAAGATATTTTCATCAGCAGATTGGAAAAGATTATGGTATAAACATAGCTCAATTAGAAAGAAGCCGTAAGATGGTTAACTGAAAATATTAGGGAGTCGGAGAGTTTTCAATAACAGGAGACACTGAAAAGATAAGTGCTTAGATTAATGAAGGACAAATTACATGGGATGTAAAAGAGGATTACAAAATAATGAGTTATGGGATGAAGATGAATGCCGGAACAGAGGACAGAGCGGGAAGGGTTAATAATGATACCGAATAAGAGGAAGATGCTGTTTTTTTAATGTATTGTGTACCTACAGAACTCACTGCTGTAAGCTATTGAGACTAAGTTCTCAGCAGAACTTAAGAAGGATTGGCTGTTGATGGAGAACTAACAATGTATTCATTGCTATAGAAGATGAGATAAATGCCCTGTAATTAAAAGGGATACGGATTCTTATGCTAAAAGGCATAAACAGACTGTTCCAAAGCATCTGGTATTCTCTGCTGCCCGGCAGGATAGGCCTGTCTGCTTGGGCAAATGTTGTTCTCTTGCCCTCATATTTTCTATTTTCTTCCACCTGCCTTGGGAGAATTGGTAAGGTAGTTTTGGAACTTAAAAAAAAAAATGTCCAATATAGTTATTGTATTCAGAGCCAGCTATTAATGTCTTGTTTTCTGTCTGGATTGTAGACTGTCTGTTGTATGGGTTGACTTGATCTCCGTATGTACGCTGCCAAGCCCAAGAAGACTCTGACTTCCAGGGCTTCTCAGAAACAAACAATAAATAGACTTTCTAGATTTTAGTTCTTAAAGCTGAAAATATCAATGGTGAATTGCATTCTAACATAATCTTTAGAGGACTTCTTTCAGATTTAGCATATTTCGTGATGTTGTTTGTAAAGTGAAAACAAAACCCCAAAAGGCCCTTGTGCTAATGCAAATGTTTTGATTTAAAAGCTTAAATGTAAGTAGCAGGATTTCTGTTTTTTATAAAATTATGTTTTTCTGTTGCTTTGGAAACTCAGGCATTCTTTCTGCTCAGTCTGAGGGCCCCTGAGGGATAACTGGTATGAAGACGTGACATAATCACAATTTTTTAGCTTCAGGACCCCATATTGCACTTTGACCCTCATCTCCCATGTCTCCTGTGTATTAGCATATCAAGTCATCATCTGCATCTGATCACAGTGGGTTAAGGTCCCTGACATGGTTTACAACTAATTCCTTTGTACAATTTTAAGACACAATCTCATTCTGTCACTGGTGTGAAATCCTAAATGAGAAGTCTCAACCAGATATGCACTGTTGGCAGTAAATTATTTTTAATGGAAATCCCAGGGACCAAATGACACAGAATGTTTGGCACAGTGGAAAGTCTTATAACGGGGTCTTATTTTCTTGATCATCCATCCAGTGAGGACCCCATGTTGGAAGGATAAACTGTTCTTATTGGTATATGTAAGTATAAACTAGTAATTATTAATTTAGGCCATTCAAGGAGATTTTACCTCTTTTTTTACCTCTTTGCCTTGGGGAGGCAAGGAGCATTGCTCATCAGAGGCAACTGCGAGCTGTTGTGCTGGTGCCATTGTGTCAGAGGAAACAGATTAATTCATTTCCTTTCCAGTAACAATTTCAAGAAAGATAATTTCTCTGGGTGAAGTCAGGACTGATGAAGGTGGGTGTTGGATTGAGGCGGCTAGACACTCAATCCCTATGTCTGTAAGAACAGATCGTTTCCGCATAGATGTCAAACTCAGTGTCTTCTCAGGGGTACTCCTTCATATGGTTCCTGCATCCTGGAGTGCTGTCCCACTCCTGTCTCTCTGCCAGGCCTCCTTTTCTTCAGCCATGCCAATGCTAGGTGGAGTCCCAGAACGTGGAGCCCAGCCTCTAAGAACCCAACTGACTGTCTTGTGTTTTCCTTCCATCTTACGCTGTGTGCACATTTACCTGTCCCAGGTCCTTTTACCTGGCCTCTGGAGGTGGCTTTCTTCTGCAGGTGCAACTGAGGGTCAGATGATGCCTGTTGGACACTCTTGGTCCTGCTACAGGGTGAAGAGAGAAAGGCATGAGCTTGTCTCTGTCCTCTCTCACAAAACATTAGAAGAGAATCATTTACTGGTCAGATTGCAGGCACTAGCTGTGAGTAAGTCTGTTTCTTAATGAATCCAGTCTCCCCCTCCATCATCTGCCTGTCCGTCAAGTGCCCAAGGAAATGGTGGTTTGCTGAAGGTATTAGAAATGGCTGCTGTTCACGCTAGTAGGGAAACGAAGTATGCATTTCACTCTTCTCTAATCACTTGGTAGTGATTCTTTCTAGCATTTATAACAAACAAGCTGTTCATATATGCTCTAAATAATGTGGGAACCTATGATCAGTGACTGGAGACTCCAAAACTGAAGTTACAATAGTTATGTCTGTTTCTAATGGAAGACTTCTCCTGTTGGAAAATGAAACTGTGTCAAAGATAAAATATGGCTTGGGATATTCGGTTCTGAAAAACACAGGCAGGTTTCAAAACTTGTCTACCATACAAAGTTGTCCTTGAAACCTACCTTGTTTCTGTCCAATCCCATGATGGGCAGAATGCTTTGGATTTATAGCACGCAAGCTGCGAGCTTGGAAGGCCCCAGGATGTGGGATACAACCCTCAGAGCGTCCAGGTTTTTGGTTATAAATCCTGGAGCCTTGGGAGCCCCGGGAACTCCAGGTATTTTGACTTACTGGAGTCTGTAAGCTCTTTGTTGTGTAACCAGGAGCATGGAAGTCCTGAGAACTCCATGGTTTTGTCTCTCATGTGATACTAATTTCAGTTTGATTTTTTGGACATTCTTTTCCCTTTAAGCTTATTCAAAAATGAATTGTGTAGTTTTTTTAATCTGAGCTTTCATCTGTATACAACTGTATGCCAGAGTCATAAGCTATTCTTTCCAACTCCTGTTCCATATCTCCTTCTCATGGCCTTCCAGGATTCGGAGCAGTGACTGGAAAGACGTAGTCACTGAGTTTATACTCAGCAATCTCGGTTCTTTGTCTACCTAGTGTACCCTGAGGGAAGGCTTGTATAATTGAGTTCTTGGTCAGGATCATTCAAAAGAAAAGAATGAATTTAAGAACCATATCCCTCTAACACTTGATAGTGTATGCATTTGTTGGTCTTTCTGCAGGGCTCAGTATTGTTCTGAAGTCATGTGGCAGGGTTACTAAAACTCATGATTTCTAAAAATAATTAATTTGAGAATAGTGCAATGGTTAGTGTACTAGCTGAGGCCATGTGAGGCACAGATTCAGTTTGCTTCTCTGCCAGCAATTTCCTATTCATTCTCAGCAAATGCCTTGGTCCTCGATTTCCCCATATTTAAAGTAGTGACAATAGCACTATCCTACATAATAGAAATTGCAAGGTAAAATACATAATAAGTTGTAAAATGGCTCGTATATTGTGATGACTGGAGTTTTTATTTTCCCTTTTTAAAAACTTCTAGAGTTTCGTATTTCATATTTGGGAATCATAGGGGACCGTAACAAAAGCTTAAGATATTTTTGCTCAGCCTTCAGCGTTTGTTCCTGTTCTTGCCTATTGTAGTCCCTCTGCTTCTCACTGGATCAGCAAGATCATTTAAGGGGAATGTCTTGTGAAATGGATTTAGAACTTTTACAAGGGGAAAAATAAGTATAATTTTTATATATTGGTGAAATACATTTTATATCTGTATTATGTCTTTATAAATACATGGTTATAAATATGTGTATAAACTTGATCAGCTTTTGCTCTGTTTTGCAGCATGATTCCACAAGCCAGTTGTGCAAAAACAGCTGAAGAGGGCAGAAACAGAGGGGTTCAGGAGCACTGTAGCTGGGCATAATTGGCACGGAAGTTCTGGTGAGATAAAACTAAGGGCTGAGAAAAACTATTAAATATTTTGTGACTTCCAATAAAAACTGAAGTTGTTGGGATCTGTATTTTGAGGACTATGGTGGACTGTTCCAGGAGGGAACCAAGTAAATCAGTTTCAGTAGGAGAACCAGCCTATGTTGTTTGGGCCTTATTACTAATACCCTTCCTTTCAATTTTTCTGCTACACCCATTGTGACATCCAGTTTCATACCTGGTATCTGAAAGTGGCCTAAATTCTTACCCTTAATACCTGGCTAAGCCATTTAGATGCAGTGGACTGATGTTTGTTGCCTTGTCCCAGGCATTTGTGTGTAGGACTGAAATGATTTTCTTGATGTGGAGACATGTCTCAGTAACAAAATTCAGTGATTCAGTAATCAAAGATTAATGAACTACAGAGTGAGCTTTTGAATGTTTTTCATGCCCTAATTACTTAACAGAGGTGGGATCTGTAGTGAAGCAAAATGTGTTTGTTCCCGTACTGAGGTACACTGTCAAGTGGGACCACCGTAAGGCGCTGTTGAATGGCTTGCAGCAACACCTACCACTGAAGTCTCAATCAGTAGCAGAGTTAAGTGCAATGGCCAGTCAAAACACAGCTGGATGAACTGGTTACAACTTTTTCACTGCTTATTTTTTCAGCAAATAAGCAGTTCTATGTGATTTATTAACTGAGCTACATAAATGCTGAGTAGGAGTTCCAGCAGGAGGAAGTGGCATCTAATCCGTAAAGCTGCTCTGTGGCCGCAAATTCAAGTGGCAGAAGGTTACTGAAGCTTGTAAAGTCTCCCTGGTGGCAACAGCATAACCGTAAGAGATGTTTCCTTTGTACACAGTGGGAGGGGAGGCTGATCTGGAACCATGTTTGCCCTAGTGCTCGTTACTCAGGCTTGGATTTTGAAGCTGACTATTGGCTATATGTGTGTCTTTGGTTGTTCGTTCTGAAGTGTACACTGTGATGTAGACCAGTCACGGAGAACTCTTAACAGAAGATGCATTACAGATAATGGTAAAGAAAACTAATCTTTTGTAGTATTTGAAGGCAAGAATAGAAAACTGGAAAACTTCAATAAGGTCTAATAATGAAAACTTGAAAAAAATAAGCTTGGAGGGACAGTATTGTTGCCTTTCATTTTTTTAACCACCAATAAAAATGTTTCCACTATTTACAAACTCTGACTGGATTTGTGGAGATTTTTTGTTTATTACAAAATATTCTTTCAGTTTTTTAAGCTTGAGGAGGGCAGATTAATTATTATTGTCATGTAACTTCATATGGGAAGCTAAGGCAAATATTTATATTGCATTAGTTTTCACAAGTGCACAGCATTTTCTTTTTTTTTGGAAGCTAGTCTACATCAGTGTAAATTTTATGGCAAGCCAATGGGTGCAACAGGAAAAAATGTTTTAAAATACTTGTGCATTGTCATCATTTTTTGGCTGAAAGCTCAATTTTATGTGACAAGTAAAAACCACTGAATGTATCTAGCTACAGCATAGGATTGCAATGGCACAACTTTACACTGCCAGTAGGTGAATTGGAAACAGAAGAGTTTTTTCAGACTTCTAAAACCATACTCAGACATTTGCCTTGTGTTTGAATGCGACTTATCCTGCAGGCTCCTGTGTCCGAGGCAGGTACCTGGCCGTGGCCTACAAGTCTCTTCCATGTTTTTTTCTGCTAAAGTTGGTTCTTGATGACTGCTCATGTTGAAGTTTGTATGTGCGCCATAGACCCCACTCTACTTTGGTCACTGCTGATTTATCTTGTTTTTTACTTGGGTGTTTTGTGCGTAGCCTTTTCTGCTATCATATGCACTGCTGAGTGGTCATCTTGCAGTCACCTTTCTGATGGACACATTTGGTGCAGGTAGTTCTGAAATGACTTTTGAAAAGCAAAGTGAATAAACACTGTTGATATAGGCTTGGGCCTGCCTGTTGTTAAAATGTTATTCTAGAGCAGAAGAGGTGAGAGAAAGATACTACACGTACAAATATGCGGTATTTCATGGCCTGAAGTATTTTATGGTGGAAGGATCTTTTCTCAGAAAAAGCCTATCAATCAAGAAAGGGACAGCACTGCTTTAGGGTGTTGATTCTGATGTTGTTACATAAAAATTACAGAATTTTAAGGGGCTTTTGGGCATAGATATCTAAGACTGAATGAATGTTATATTATCTTTTCTCACAGATACCTGGTAAAATAATTAACAGTGCATTATAATGTGCATGTGAAAGGGTCAGTTGAAAATTGTACATAATTTTTGCTTTTCATGATAGCTGTATTTCTTTCATAGTGGCCTCCTAATAACGTTTCTTTCTTCACAAAAAGAGAAGAATAACCTGCATCTTAAATCTGCTGTATCACTTTGCACCATCAGTGCACTGCTTTTACACTTATGACAAATTACGAATTTGGAAGCACCAGGCATGACCTGAAGTATTTCTCTTCCTCCTCTCCAGGCACTTGCACACATATGCACAGACACACGTGCATGGTCATGCCCTTTCTGTTTCAGAGTCCTAGCAGGCATGTTGCGCTACTACCTGGAAAAGAAATGTGGCATTTGGGTCAGTGTTTCTAGTTCACAGACTACCTGTGATGTAAGATGGCTTATTGCCATACACAAGAACAATCTCTGACATACTAGTTAAATAGAGTGTAAATAGCTGCAGGTTCAGATATCCTTGCATTTCAAGAGTTTTAAGAATTGATTGATGACCCCATAAGAGACAGCAGCTCTGCTTTTCTGGTTATGGTTAATTATATCACAGGTGATGGCGTCACATCATGTGCATGTATAACTGAGGCATGTGCCTGTTCAGTGTATGCTGGCTGCTAGTCTATTCCAGTTCCTTGTCCCATGACATTTGTTTAAGCCAGAAAAAAATGTAAGTCACTGTTAATTTAATGAGCAGGGAGAGGTTAGCACCTGTCTATCTAATCCATACTTTTCCAGTATTTTATTGCATTAAAGGAGTGTCACTACCTCACAGTTCTAGCTCATAAACAGCTAAACAGTACTTGACATTTAAAGAGATTTTCTGTTGTGCACTTGTATAGTCAAGAGTAATTCTAATCCTATTAAAGATATTATGTCATGGAGGCGTGCCCTGGGGGAGAAGGCTTCTGCTAACTGGCCTGATGGAAAGCAGAGGGGAGGGGCAAGCAGGAGGGTGGATTTATTACTCGATAGTTAGGTCAGGGATTTCTGTGGGAAATGCCCAGTGGTTGCAGTTGCTGATGATTTCACGGCAACAGCAGCGAAACACAGAGTGCGCTCCGATAGCTGGTTACTGAATGAGATACTGCAAATGGGTGGAAAGAAAAAAGACAGCTTGTGAGAGAGAGTCAGAGAGACACAGAGAGGGAAGCTGAGAGCAAGGAAAGTGCTCCAGCTTGAGGAGAGTCTCCCAGGTGTACTGCAGAAGCTTTTTGGAAATGGATGCAAGGACCATCTGCTGCCTATAGATTAGAGGGCTGTAGATTAGGAGTGGAGAGAAAGAGCTTATGGCTTTTTTGAATAAAAATCGAAGTTCTGCATAACTGATTTATCAAGATAAATCATGAGTATGCTCTTGCATGGGATATTAATGTATAAATCCATGCTACAGATAGAGTACAGCCTACATTGCTATAAAAAATAAAACCAGCAACAATGCAGTGAATAAATTCTGCAGTGATTATCTGATTTATGTACGAAGAAAAAGAGAAGCAAAACACAGACAGCTCTTACCGCACTGTGGCATTTGCAAGGCACTGCATTTAATGCTGAGAGATGCTATACATTAAATCTGACAACTGTGAAAAGAGAGATCATGGAGAAGTCAAGTAGTGAGGATTCTTCAATTCACCGGAGTCCATCTTTGGATAGCAAAGACTCAGATTTTGCTAAACCTTCTACCTCAGGGAGGCAATTTGGTCGAGGTTTTACTGCTGGAGCTTTCTATGGTACAACTGGATCACGCACACAGAGCCACACTGGGGTCGGAACCGGGACCGGCATTGGGACTGGGACTGGCGTAAAAAGTGACAAATACAGTGCACCCAAAGGCAGCAAATACGTGGTCTTTTACCTGGATCTATCCTTTGTTTTCCTTTTAGAATTTAAGAAGTGCAACATGGCAAGAGGCTGCCTGTGTTGTTTGAAATACATGATGTTCCTTTTCAATTTAATATTTTGGGTGAGTACTGCCTTTTCAGTTGCCTTCATTTGATAGTGTATCCTGTACTGCTGCATTATGTGTATAGTGCATCTTTGAAGCAGTACAGTAAGTTCCCCCCTCCCCTCCCTCTCTCTCATACCTGCTTGGAATATTTTCAGTGTTAAACTTGTGTCTACTGGGAAAATGTACATGCTTTCTATATCTTTATTACTGCCTGGTTACTGTAGTTTGGCTACTAATTCCTCAAACTTGCTGTTCTAATACGTGTTTTGAACTGGCTTATCAAAGAAAGGGCAGAATTGTTGCCCTTTAAGGAAGAGCAGAATTATTGCAGCATTAAAATCCTGCAGTGACAGGATTTTTGCATTCTGTTGTAATACCTTGCGTTGCATTAAGCTGCAGGTTAATTTAAATTTGAAGTACATTCTCATTGTCACTATAAATCTCATTTGCTTTTTGTAAACTTCATTTGAGAAACTGCTTTTTCATTTGAAGGAAGTTCTGTCCCATTTCTCCCATTAAAAACAATAAATCATGTATGTTCTAACCTCTTAAGGTATCAGCATAAACGTGAAATGACTGGAATGGTGAATTAATCTGGATTCAGTTTCAGCTGCAGTTGTCCACGTTGGTGTGTGAAGTTGGAGACTTCCACTTGTTTCTGAGGGATCAAAATTGATTTTCCTCCATCAGCCAAGAGGCATGAGGAGTTGTAACAATGCCTCAGCAAGCACGTTAAAAGCGTAATGGCTACTTTGAGCAAAGTATTGTCACGTACAAGGGAGGGAGGAAGGAAAAGTTAAGTCATGTGGCAGCTAGGCATTCTTGAGTGAACAGTATTGTTAAGGAAATCACAAGCTAATTGAAATACTGAGTATGCATGAATATAGCCCAATATGAAATGGTTTGCTTAGTTTGAAATTAAAGGTCACTGCTTTCCTAATGGTTGCAAAGCTTGGGTACGTGAACAAAATAATTCGTGGTTGTGATCCAGAAATATACAGTATGCTTCATAAATAAATGGAAACACCATCCCTGGATTTATTTTGGAAAAAGGGGCATTAACAGTCTAGTTCAGATAAGCTGCCTCTGGTGTAGAGATACCATTGTTTAAATTAGGAGTCTTACTAGTAGCTTCTCTGTTTATCTTGACCCACTTACCGAAATAACCTTTAAGAGCAAGAGTTAATGGGAGATTTGGTACAGTGTTGAACCACTCACACAACGGTGAGCTTTTATCAGTAATAGACTGAAATGCTACAATCACTAAACTTGTGGGTGTCTTAAATAGAAAGGTAGAACTGGTCACTGAAGAACATATGATCAAAGTTCACTTGTGATTTTTTAAATTTTTTTTCTTTTCTATACACAAACCCTACCAGAAAGTTGCCTTAACTATTTCTGGAATAAATCACTTTGAACACACCAGATTTATATCAAACTGGCTATTTGACCCAATGCTGCATTATTTTGACACCTTGGAAGTATTTTTTTCATATGCTATATGCTGTGATTAATTTTGGAACAGCTTTTTTCTGATACCGTTACTCATGTCCTCTGTGATCAGTCATTAGGTATGTCTTACCCCTTACCTCCTTAGATGCAATATCTTTCTTTGCTTTTATCTCCTTCCCAAGTAGCAATTTTCCTGACTTTGCATCAGACCTTCAGAGTCCATTTTTCCATTCCTTGAACTTGCAAAAATATTTCAGACCTCATCTGTGTACTCATCTCTGTCTGCTCAGCTCCCACTGGACTTTTATACAAACACATTCCTTCTTAGGTTAAAACTAGCCTGCCATCTGGAACAGTTCTCTAGTGCCCTGTGCTTCTTCAACTCTTACTCTTACCTCTTAATCCCCTTTATGCCCTCCCCACCATGTCTTTTGTTGTGAGGCTTATACCACTTTTCTTTCTGTTATTAAACTTTTGTCACCACATCTCTGTCTAATAGTCTAAAAATGCTTTTTGTATGAATCAGGCTATACAGAATGAAAATTATACTCTGGAATGGTGAGTCTGAGAGATTATAGAAAAATGCTAAATGCAAGATGTCACGTACTTTTCAAAGCAGTTTACAACAGAAATTTGATCCACCAGCCTGGTTTAAATTGTTCAGAAGTCCCCCTTTCTTCACTTTAGCTGGCTTATACTCAATTTTGCAAACCAGTCTTGATGTTCCCATGCATCCTTCCAGAGGACTGCAGTCTTGCTAGATTCTTATTTTTTTTTTAATATAATCTCTTTTTACTCATGGGAACACAAGCTAGAATGAGGCATGCTACAGGCAGGCGTTCTGTAGTTTGCTGCCTCTGGCTTCGTACCTGGACTCTACATTAGTTCTACTACGGCTATCTGACAGGTTTTGGATGTTTGGCTCTGTTATGTGCTCTTTGCTGACACTGTGCACTTGCAGTATCTCTCACTCCTGCCCTGAACTCTCCTGCTAGCCCAGCCCTGGGCTCCCCACACAGCTCTGCCAGTGCCCTCTGCTCCTACCCTGTCCTGAAGCACTCCCTTCTATTTCAGTACTGTCTGTCGTCTTAACCCGTTTTTTCCGTTCCCAGGTTTGCCTGTTCTCATTACTTCCTTCTGAATTTCTGTTAAGAAACCCAAGTCCAAAACCATGAAGTTGTGGCCTGCTCTTGAGCAGTGACTGTCATCTTTTGTAATGCAAGGTGATTTATTTTTAAAAAGAGAAGACTAATTTTTAAGCATGAAATTTTCTGAACGTGTAATTCAAAGCAGAATGAGACTCCTTGGTTTTCAGAGGCGAGGAGACCACTTCCACACTGTTACCTTCTGACAAAGCCAAGAAGCGTTTGTTTGGGTTTGTTTTTTTCTTTTATACAGGAACCGATTTAGGCAACTGGAAACAGAGGTGGAAAAACTGTGTTTCAGGGAGTCTTTAAACAGGTGCCACTCTAGCAGCTGTACAGCTGCAGTAGGCAATCTGGCTGACCAGCTTGCTTGCCACAAAGCTACATTGTTCTGAGCCTGCGGTAGCAGAAAGCCCGTCTCATGGGAAGTGTTGTTCTGCCATAGTAAAATGGTGTTTCTGAGATGCTTCCTCTGAAAATGAAGACTGGTGGTACCCTTTGGCCTCCCAGAATGCTGGGCACTGTTGTCTTGAACGATTGTCAGTGTTGGCCCAAAGAACGATGTTCTTCTATAGAAGAAGAGGACTCTTTTTCCATTATTTGCTTCTTGACACAGGGTCCCCCCACAGGCTGGGACCTGATCTGTCCCTCATGGAACAGTGAGCTGTACTACTCCTTCAGCCTGGCAGCCAGCTCATATATATTTGAAGACCAATTATATATGTATATTATATATCATACACATTATTTTTATATAGTATATATATTATATATTTTAATATATATACATATATATGTATACGCAGGTATATGTTTGAAAGTGATGGAGAAGTGCAGTGGTTAGTGGATTCTCTCTGTCGTTATATAGCAAACATACTGTCGCTGTGATAACTACGATAAAGAGGTGGTGCATTGTTTCTGCCCAGCAAGAATTCAGTGTTTGTGAATTAGATTCATGACAACAAAATACAGTTTTTGAAAATTAGTAGCATGTGTATTAGTTAATGTGGAAGGATCGCATATGAATTCTGCAAAGCAAATTGATCTGAGTGGGGCCCAGCAGTAAGCTGAAACAGAAGGTGTTTCTCCACCATATCACTGAGAGCTTCAGGTATTTCTCTGTGGCCCTCTGATTCTTTGCAGTTGTTCTTGACCATCTGGCATTGCTTTCTTTTAGAGATTAGGAAAGTCTGAGCTGAGGGTTAAGGAAGCTTATAGTATTTAATTGTGTGGCTAGGATGATAATTTACACTGAATTCATCCTAAGTGCATAATATGTTTTGCAAAGGGACTGGGCAGCTACAAATGTTAGTTGATTTAGTTTGCCTTCAAGAATATTTATGTGCAAACATATGGAGATTGCAAAGTAGACAATATAGCTCTGCAGAAGAAATAAAATACTGATTTTTTCTTCTACAGATAGCAACTTAATTGTCAAGAATGGTAATTAGGGTATATGACTTCCTAGGGTAGATTTCACTTCATTGTTTTATTAGAGAAAAGGATTACAATAATTATTTTCTCAAAATGTATCAGAAAATCTTACTGGCTATAAAATGGAAATTCTATAAAACATAAATTTTTAAAAGAAATTTCACTTGTGAAATGAGAATTTCATAGGATCCTAAAAGGGAAATTTTGAAGTGACAGGAATAAGTGCTCTACTGAAGTTTCGATAACTTTGCAAGTAGACAGTGGTCATGGTTAGATTTTGGGTTGTTCTATTGATTTAACTAGGGTTAATGAGTCCGCATACAGTGAAGCATTCATAATACACATCTTGTTAGATTTTAGCAATGCTTAATTTTAATATAAAATGCATTTTATTAGGGGGGATATATGGCAAGATTATTAAATCTCTGATCTTCTGTGTTTCAGGAAGAGCTAAGGAAAAGCTAAGTATAGTCAAGAAGATCCTTAATGTGATTTATTTGTTAAATTGTTTATATTTAAACTACTACAAAAAAAATCTGATAGGAATAATACCTATTTATTAATGGTATAATTATAAGCAGAAGTTATCATTTATCTAAGTTAAATGGAGTCAAATTTACAAATTCAGATATTTAATATTTGGTTTCAAAGTAAATTTTATAATAGGTTGGGAGCATTTTCCTTTCACTAAAACATAAGACTGGAAGAGAAAAAGATGAGCTGGAAACTTTCTGGTCCAGAAGTAGCAGCAAAAAGTCAAATACAGCAAATTTTTCACTGATACTCTGTTATTAAAATAATGGATAAAGACTATTGCTCCTGAAGAGTATTTTTCTGCGTTAATTATTTGTCTGATTTCATCTTATAGCGGGAGTAACTAATATTTTTTCCTGTAGATTAAAAACAATGTCGTGTGTTTGTCAGTGAGCATAAAGACCGTAGTACAGCAGCCATGCAGGTCACTTTTACTAAAGTCTCAGATCAGACTAAAAGAAAGGGAGCATGTCCATTCTCTGGGTCTGGCTGCTGTCAGAGCTATTGGTACTGTAAAGCAGCTAAGAATTTTAGAATGGTTTGTATAAGGTAGTTCATACTTATTTATACCAAAGTGGAATGTATACTATAGTGCACTGTTTAGTTTGAAGTACAAAGCTTTAATGCTTAACTGAACCTGTTGGACAGACAGTTAAATCTTGTGAAGAGACTTTGTCCCTATGCATAACTGAAAGTTAATCTCTGAGGTTTAAGGGGTGGACAGTTTGTCCCTGAAATGAGAACAAAATTGCTAACTACAGACAGCTTAGAACAGGAAACACATTCAAATTCTCTCTTTTTTGTTGTCTTCCCCCTGGCTGCATTATCTGATATTCCCCATTTTCTAACACAGGGAGTAATGACAGGGAGAGACAGTGAGTGACCCTGGGATGCTTGTCTCTTGACATAATAGTGATATTTACTTCTGTTGTATTTTGACTCTACTGACATAAGTCAGCAGTGCGGTGACAGTTGTGGTACAATCCTGTGAAAGTAAGACTACTCAAAAACAAACACACACAAAACAAAACAAAACACCCTCAAACAAACAAAGCAAAAAACCCAAAACAAACAAAAAATCCCAAACAAAATAAGCAAGACAGTGAAATCTGGGAAAAGCTAATGTTTTCAGTCACATTAGCAGGAAGAATTCAGTTTTTAGTAGGGATTCGATAAGCTGTGAAAAAGATTGCAGCTCTTAGTTTCTCCTCCAAATGGTATAGCACTGTTGGTGTGCCTGTGCAAACATGCACCTCAGTGGGGGAGAACAATTGGATAAACTTTTTAGGATGTCAAGATTTTGGCTGGGACGAGAAGGAAAGGTAATATTTAGTTCAAACGGTGTGGTGTCCTAATGAATACGACATAAATAAAGTCCATTTAAAAACCTGTACAATGACATTACAGAATAATATTCAAACATTATTTGAGGCCTGAGACTAGCTTTAATTTAAAATAACGAGGTTTGCTTCAGAACTGAGTTAGACTGGTTAATCCAGATGGCAAGGGCCCCATAACTGGTTTTAGGGTCTAAGCTGTTTCAACTTGATAGGGAAGACATCCGATATGGCATTTTTCACAGTATTCTTCTCACTAACTGCTCTTTCCTAACACCATATTCTATTCAGGTTGTTTTATTTTTTTGGTGTGGTTTTTTTTTTTTTTAATTATTTTTGTTTTCCTTCAGTGTGGAAGTGTTTTTATTCTAGCTGTAGGTAGGTGTGAGAGCCATTTGTGTCTGTTATTTTGGACAAACAATGAGTTGATTCATGACTGAAAAAACATATTTGTTGTATACATCTGTTATCATATAGCCTTCTGGACATAGTTTAATCATTTCTGTATGAGGAGGTTTATAGTCATTGAAAGTGAGAAGCAGAATAAGAATTTCAAACTGAAAACCAAATTACTCCCCTCCAGCCCTCCCTGCCCCCCCGTACTCCCAGAGTTAAATCTTTCTTTAAATACATGACTCAGGTTCTATTCCTCATATCCTCTGGCTGCATGACCTTAAGCAAATTTCTTCAGCCTTCTGTGTCTCAATTCCCCTACCTTTTAAAAACGATGATGATATCAACTTTTATAAAGCGATGGTTATAATCATGGGGTACAATTATTTTTAACTTTGAATAAGCTTAGTAACTGTAATGGTTCTTACTTACCTCTGGACTCCTAGACCCATGCAGAACATATCAGTAAGCTGCTTGATTGGGCCTTGGTTAGCATGCTCCCTTTTTGTCTGTTCCTGCTACCTTCCAGGTAAGTAAGTCTGCAAGAGGCTGATCCAAAGGGGTATAATCTTCCTCATGTGAGTAGAGGATGAGCTTGTAACTCCATTATCTGGCTGTCTGAGGAGGCATCTAATTTGCTTATTTAAATGCTGCTGACACAGAACGAGACCTGGGTAGAAAAGATGGGAGGATGCAGTCCAATTTGTGGAAAGTAAAGTTTGGTTAATTGGGCGTTTGCTATACATAAAGTTAGGATGTTCCTAATGGGCAGCCAAGTTGCCACAGATAATATGGTATACTCTACTTAGTAGCTCCTCTGTGTTTATCCCATATAATTTGTAATGTTACCCAGTCTTTCAGCAACTCATGGAAACTGTGAATCAAAGGAGGAACTCTGCTGGATATCTTGGGCTTTGCTTTAAATATCTTGCAGAAATAAATAAACCACACCTTCCAAAGTAAAGGCACCTAATATGGCTGAAGGTGTGTTATTAAACAATGAATGTTTGCTGAACTTGTTGGGGACTTGTTACATCAAACTTAATCATTTTAATATCACTTTACAGAAATGACTGCAGGCACTGAACTCAAAGCAATTTCACAACTTTCTGAAACAAATTAGCTTTAAATCAACTCAGACCTCCATTCAGCTCAGTCTCTTGCTGCTTAGGAACAACTTAAATTGCTGAATTTATTCAGCAGAGATAACTGAACTTCCAGGTGTTTGGAAATTTGACTGGGACGATCGTTCTTCTTTCTTCCCGCTTTTCTTGAGCTGGGCCAAAGTTCACATGGCTGGCCAAACCTTTTTCATTTAACTACTCCATCCATTGTAGCAGGGATTGTGAAAATTCTTGGGACCTGCTGCCAGTTTGAATTTTAAAAGTCATCTGCAGCTCATCTTCAATAATGTCTCTCAAAACTTGGCACCATGGACAATAGATTTATCACGGCTCAGGTAATGCAGATAGGGTTAGGTTTTCCACAGGGTTACAATACATCCAGGCAATGTTTGTCGTTGTCCTTAATCAAGGCATAGCCAAGTCCCTACAATCTTAGTAACCATTCCGAACCCATCTTTAAGTGTTTAGTATCACAGTTAACATGCTGGCTCTCTTGTCTCGTTTCTCACCCAGAGCCTCTGTGCTGTCTGACAACACAGAGCTGCTGGTTACCCCTTGCATCCCCTTGGAAGGGGATGCACGCTGAAGCACAGAATGACTAGCTTACCATTTCTTTCATTTCTTTCTTTGCCTCCTTGTGTTTGCTGTGTTTTTGTTGTTAAATGCAGTAAATGAGAATTAACTTTTCACAGTCAAAAGAATTAATAATGTTTGCAAATACTGCTTCTTTTTTAGTGGGGAAGGAATTCTGTACCCATGGTTTCTTGTTGAATCTACTTGATCCTCATTGCAAGCTGCATTTGGTACTCCTGTCTTTTTGCCTGTCTTCTGACTCTCCTGAATGAAAACCCCTTGTCCTGTTTCTAATCAATGCACCAGGGATACATAGTTTTGAAAATACATTAAACTAGTGTCTGTATGTCTGTCTTCCCATGTAGCACTGGCAAGTCATGAGGCATCAGAGATTGAATTTGTATCTTTTTTTATTTTTTTTGTGGATTTCTCCATACTTCTGTTTTGTGTGCATTCTGGTACAATTTCTACTGCTGTAGGTACAAATTGTAGGTCTGCAGTAGAAAATGATCACATTACTGTTGATTCTTAGAAGTGTATGTCATGTATTGAGAGTTGCTGCAAGAAATTAAAACCAGCAGAAACTGGTATGCTAATCATTTGTTACTTACAGAATTATTAATTTCTAACACTGTAAGGAGTTGTGACTGATAAGTATTTCTTTTTACTAAAATAAGTGGGGTTTAATGGTTTTTAATTTTTTTATGGTGAAGAAGACTAAAGCAAGACAATCATGAGCTATGGATGAAGGTAAGATTATGAACAGATGACTATAAGCTGTAGGGGTTCATCAGCTTAACGAATTACTAGTCATTAGCAGAGATGCATTAGTTGCTTGTGTGCACGTTTCTACCATGCTGCACATGTGATGCAAAGCATGTTAACTTAAACCAAGCAGTTTACTTGGCAAATAATGTGTGTAATGCTTAAGAGTGGAAGCAGTTAACTTGGAGTAATTCTGTCATGTATAATCATCTCTGTATATCGCAATGTACAATCACTGAGTCTGAAATGATGCAAAAATGAAACAGAGGGAAAAGAATTGGCACTGTACCATTCAATCAAATTTTCTCGCTTAATTTGCTATCTTAGAGAACTGAAAGTTACTAGAAGGGCTACTTCTGAATCAGAGGTTTGTTCTTTTAGGCTTCTTGACTGATGTATTAAGCACACTTTTCTTTAAATGATACTGCTGAATACTTACATTTTGTTAGTAGCTGTGTCACTGCTGAGTAACGTGGGTTCTTCACAAGACTCATTGCTTCCTCTGTATTGTCTTGGAGAGTTTCCAACCAGTTATGAACTTAAGCAGGTAAGAGAGCTGTCTGTCAATGGATTGTAATTCAGAAATGTAAACATCTCATTTTGTCTCATTTCATAGTAGTTTTAAACTAAATTGATGGTTAAGAATCTTACTGTTCTGTACTTATGTGGCCCCCCCGTCCCCCTTTTTCCACTTCATTTAGCCATTGCTGTGTCCCAGAGTGCCTTTTCTTCTGCAGTGTCCTCTGGATTCCAAGATGCAGTTAAATTAGAAAAAAATAAACTTTATGTTCTCAATTGCTCTTTCCTTAGAGTTTTGATTGCCCTGTCATCTCCATTTTCTCTGCTTTAAGGAATTGACATTACATCTGTTGCCGTAATCCCAGAGTGCCTTAGGACCACTTAATATATTTATCCTCTTGACACCTTGTAGGTATGGGCTGTGCTTTTATCCTCCTGATACAGATGGAAAGCTGAGCCACCAAAACAAAGAGAATGTCTGCAGTGGAGCAGAGAGTAGAGGGCTGAGAGCTGTTGGAGACCAGAACTAGCAAGTCCACATGCAGCGCAGTTCAGCACGCGTAGGCTTGTGTTGAGCTCTGCATGGCATTGCCCATGAGCTCAGAAATCCTGCCTGTCACCTGTCTCGAGCTTGGGTGTCTTTGCAGCGGTCTTCCCTGCACTTTCATTTCCAGATTAGCTTGGGCAGAGACAGCTTAAATCTGTCTATATCCATGGTGTAGATGTGTCCTACTAAGAGACTTGTACAAAGTTAAACTGAAATTGAATCTGGATCTCTAAAGTCCTTGGTAAGTGTCTTAAGCAACAGGCCATCTGTTATGCACCATGCCTTGTGAGAGACTTGATGCAGGCAAGCCACCTCTGAACTCCACGTGCTTGTGCAGCATGGTCCACAGGCACAAAACTCCTTTCAGATTTAGGACCTGTAAACCATCCTTTTATTTGGCTGTGTACTCCAGAGATCTGGCATGTCACTGACTTCCAGAAGTACCTAGAAGAGTGGAAGTTTTCTCATGACACATAACATAAATCCAAATCTCCCCACCACCTGCAAAGTGTCACTAAGAAAACTGAAGTTCTCTTCTTCAGATTGTCATCGAATAGATATCAGTCAAGGTGAAGACTTTGCTATGGGATGTCTCTCTTTATGGTGTCCACTGTAATATTTTTTTTATGACTCGAAACCAGCTGATAAAATAATTCCATAAATGATAAATAAATAAACCAACATTGTATTTAACACTTACAGAAGGTAAAGATAAGAAGATGAAAAAGTTTCCTGTTGCATGTCTAGCAGTAACAATTCTTCCTACTTTCCATAGCCCCTCAAGCCATATGTTTGTCTTCTACTGTCAGAGCAATGTTTGCTCTAATGGCTTTTTCAGCATGTGGAATGTAAAAAGAGCTCTCTGGGTGGGATCTTTTTTCCCCACTGTCAGCATCTGGGAGGATGTTAGGTTTATGTCTTTCAGTGCAACATTGGTTTTGTGTCTTATGGGATGTACCTTAAAATGCAGATAGCTAGTGTTATCTTTGATCCTGTTTTATTATTTTTGTGTTTATTTAGGCTTTTTTTAGGTGTTATCTACTCTGCTCATAGAAGTGACCTGTGGAGGTGGTTATGATGTATGACGTTCATGTGATAGAGCTGTCTGTTACTTTGGCAGGTTGGAATCCCATTTTCTTGGGAATTTTAACTCTTTCTGCCTTTAGGTAGAAATGGAAGCTGGCACTATTGTTGGATTTTCTCCTTGTTTTGATTCTTAGCCTGTTCTTCCATTTACAACTTAGTTGGAATAAATCATTCTTGTGCTTTATGATTTATTAGATGTTAGTGGTAAGGTTTCTGTCATTCTGCTGTGAGCATTTAAATTGATGATCCAAATAAACTGTAGTGGGGTTACAAGTTAAGACAGTTAAAGACTACTATGTTTGACTTCTAGTGGTTTGATTTATCTCCCATTCATGAGGCTCAAATGTAAAACTGGATATGTTGGATCAGACCAAAAGTTTGTATATCCTGTCTTTGAAAGTAGATTGTAAAGAATGCTTAATACACACTAAAGGAATTGAACAAATTCATGGAACTCCTTTCAGTCATTTATCCTATGGCCTTCCTAAATTCTCCAGACAGTAAGTTGACTTGTTTAATTATGTATTCTGCGAAAGGACACTTCCTTTTAAGCCTAGTGCTTGATAATTTCAATAGATGCTGACAGATATTCTGAAAAACAGTGCACTCTCCTCCTTTCTGCTTATCATTGTTGGTTTTATTTATTTTATTTTATTTTATTACTGGAATGGGAAGAAAAATCAGAGAAATTCTAATTTAAAATGAGGTTACTGCGAAAGTAGTGTTTAGCAGTGCTTAGCATAGCATATGTTTAGATCATAGAATCATAGAAAAATTCTAGGTTGGTAGGAACCTCTAGAAAACATCTGGTCCAACCTTCTGTTGAAAGCAAGGCCTTAGATTATGTTACACAAGGCCCTGTCAAGCTCAGCCTTGAGTATTTATAGCAAGAGAGATTCCACCATTTCTCTTGGTAATCTATTCCAATGTTTAATTGTTCTCAATTCATTCAATTTGTTCTCAGTTTTTCTTATAGCCACACCAAAATTTTCCCTGAAGCAACCTGTGTCCATTGTTTGTCTTGGTGGCACTCTGCTGGATGCTCTCCAATTTCTTGAGCTGGGACGACCAAACCTGGACACAGTAGTCCCAAGCGTGGTCTAACAAGTGCTGAGTGGTATAATCACATCCCTTGATCTGCTGGATATAGTCTTGCCAATGCAGCCTGGGGCTGGATTTAAATGGTTATACTAATATTTATCCTGTCCCGGTGTACTGTGGTGTAGCTTTTAACATCAAATTTAGAGCAGCAGCATGCACAGCACTCCATGTAGAGTTCAGTGAGATGAAGAAGCTTTATTGTGAGGACAGAAATCTTTTCTTCCTCACTTCTGAGCATTTACACTCATATTACATTGCTGCAATTAAACACTTCCATCCTTTTATTGTTTTTCGCTCTGAGAGCGGATCTGACTGCCTTCCCTTGTAGCCTCTCCTGAAGTACACTTCAGCTAAAACACTTGTGCTTCTTTGAGCCATTGAGCGGTTTTTGTAGCCCATCCTGCAGCTGTGTCACTGTAAGTCATAGTTAGTTTTAAATTCCATCCAGCTTGAATGTACAGTTGGTGCAAGTGCTGACAAGAACAAAAACATTGATCTTATCACTCCCCCATCCAAGCAGCCGCAGTGTATGATTGTGTTCTCTAGTACAGTATATTGATTTTATGCATTGCTATATGTGTTACACTGCTTCACAGTATTTATTGGAACTGCTGACTGCTTTTTTTCTTCCACAGTACTTTTATTTCTGGTCTGGTCAGGGCTCCTGCAGTTCAGCTAGTGCTTGTTTGCTCTGTTATGTTTAGTCTCATTAAGGGTGTATATCTCAGAATCATGAGATTTTAGGAGTTCATGATTTTTACCGGGGCTGGGGGTGGGGTGGGTTAATGGTTGTGGGGTTTTGGTTTGGTTTTTTTTTAATAAAAAGCTAAATTTTTTGTGTATTCTCATGCGTGGCATTTTTTAAAATGATAATTTATGTTTTAGACTTACATTGAGGGAGGTCATGGAACAGCTAAACCTTGAAAACAATGTGTCTGTATGAAAAATAATCTGTAGAAATTAGAGGTGGTGGTTTTTTTAAACGTTTTATTGAAGTGCAGACTGCATGACAACTCTGTGTGTTTCCCAACAGTGTATCTGTTCTGACATGTGTCCTAGTTTTAGTCCTTTTTCAAGTTCCTGAATGTGTTTTCTTCAGAGGGCTATATTAGAGCCAAACAGTGTTTCTTTCAGGATACTTCATCTTGCTTGTCCTCACAGAAGTAGCTGGGATCAAGCATGTTTCCACAACACACGTAGTTCTGGAACGTCCAAGAATGCAGGTTTCTCGCTTAAAAGCTTCTGCAGCTGTGTGTGAGCAGTAATAAATGGTTGACATAAGCCTCTGGGGACAACTTTAAATGGGTGAACTGTTCCCTATTTCAGCAGTCTCGGGGATTTTTTTCCCCACTAGTTGGATGCTATGTTATGAGCCTGACCCAATCCTTAGTGACAGCTTGTCGGGCTGATTAATGAAGACTCCAGAGAATAGCTCTTTGCTGTCTGATTGATTCATTTTGCCAATAGAATTCACATTCCTGTAGTGTGAATAATAAACAAGTGATTTAATGAGTTCCCTCCAACCTATTCCAAATGGCATATCCTGGTTGGAGCAGCGCATGCTTTTGGAAAGCATAAATACTTGCTGTATGTTACATGCTGAAGATCCACTGAATTATATACTTCCCCCATAAATCCAAATTAGAAAGTTAAGGATGAATTTTCTTCTGTGCCATACAATTAGACACATTATCAGAAATTTCACTGATATTTAAATTGTTACTTCTAATTTTTCTGGTTCTTAACCACTGATTGTTTTTTCTTTTTGTGCTTCCCACCCTGTTTCTCATGAAACTTATTTCTTTGCAGCATTCCCTATTATTTATCTCAAAAGGTGACATGCAAAAGGTGGGAAAAGACTTTTTCTTCCTCGAGGTTGTCCTTATCTCCTGTATCCCTGATGTTGGTATTTTTTGGTGGTGTCCCACCTTGTTTTGTGGTTCTGTGTATAGCTCTTCCGTAGGTATTGGCTGTCACAGTTCCTGCATCTTGTGAGACTCTCAGGAGTGCGAAAGAACAGATAGCATTACAGCACAGCAGGAAGATAGGGGAGTGGAGCCAGAGCAATGGAAAGGAGGAAGAACTTCTTGTTTGGATCTGAATGGTTTCTGTTTCTTTATTATTCAAGAACTCTTACAACCGCAATTAGGAGATTCTGATTCTGGATATACCAAGAGTTCTCCAACAAACAAATTCAAGAAGGATGTGCATAAAATTAATATAAAAGGAGGGAAACAACACTATTGTAATTCTATATGGTCTCTTACTTGTGGGAACATATACAGAGAAGTATTTTTGTCTTTTAAAGCTTTACTATGTGCATCATAAAGAAATGCGGAGGATAAAAGCATCCTTCATTTCTTCCCTTCTGTCCCCCCTAGTCTCTTCCTCCTCTTTTCTTTTGTCAGAATCCACAACACACAATTTGTTACTGCCCACTGCTGTACACCAACCTATCTGTTCTCCATGCCCAGCCTTGCTGGTACTAATGTTGTACCTGCCCTTTTGTGATTCAAAATTTGAGTAACTGAGTGGGAGAAGCAAAGATCCTTATGAGGTTGTGATCAGGTTTCTGAGAAATAACGGCTGCTGGCTTATTTGCTTTCTTTCCCAGCCTCCATCAGAGAAAGCTGAGAGGGTTCATCTGCACTTGTGTGAGGCACCACTTTTATAAATCTGATAGCAGTGTGCCTGCATGCACACAGTTCTCTGATGTGACTTCAGATTTTTGAGTGGATAATTGGTAGATTTTTTTCTGTTTTCTGTTGAAAGAAGCTCAGCACCTTCTAAAGAACCTTCTTTCTGTCCTCAACTTATTGGTAAAAGTTTCTAGAAGCTGTAATTACAATACCACTTTAATGACAGTCTCTGGCATAATTTTTTGCTTCATTGCAGCTTGGGGGAGAGAGGGAGGCGTCTTCCTTCATTGTTTCTGCCCTGTAGTGTCTCCTACTTCTGTCTGTTCTTCCAAGACTGCAACCTGATGTGACATTCATTTCAGCAGTGGCTCTTTTTACTGCAGTATCAGTGCAGATTTATGTCTGGTCATTGATGCAATGTATTTTCTGGGTAGTCAGCTCAAGGTTATCTGTGTTATAGGATGTGTTGTGGGCAGGTTTAGCAGAGAAAATGTTCAGACCCAATAGCATGAAGAGGAAAAACAGGCTTATTGAATTATGGCTGCTTAGGATTATGTAGACTATATAGACTTAAGATATGTCTTAGGGCTGGAATGAGCACAGCAGTGCTGAAACAAAAGGCAGTGTACAGAATCAGGAACGTATGCTTGAAAGAAAAAACCTTGGGAGCACAGAGCTTGCCACAGAGACATGACAATGTCATCACTGTGCTCATGGACCCTGAATTATTTTTCCTCTAAAGGATCAGGTAGTGTTTGTAGTGCTTGTTTTGCTTAAGTTAGCTGTCCCATTATTTTAATCTAAAAATGGTTAAGAAACACAGATAGAGAGCCTGACATTGCACATGATCGATTTTGAGATTGTTTTAATGATAAGGCACAGCTCATCTCTTTGAGACTGAGCAGAGGCAGCCTTTTGCCTAGCGCTCCAGGAAGAAGGAGCAAGAAGAGGATGCAAATATTTTTGGTTCTCGAGGGTGAAACAGTGGGCATTGGAGAAAGACTCAGTACTCTTGGTCATGAATATGCCTAACTTAAATTGTTTTTGAGTACTTGACAATAGTTGAGTCCATTAAAATATGCCTTTTTCATAGACTGTATTGTTTTCAGTAAAGTTGTTATTTTTTAACACTTGTGCAAATACTTCGAAAATCAAGCCTTGTACTCTAGTCCTATCTGAGATCCATTTTTAGAAAATGATACCTGAGCCATCAATTGCAAAAAACCCCAATGAAACGGACAACCAAAAAAACCACCAAACCAACAACTTCAAGGGAAGTCCTGAACTCGAACATCCATAATCAAAAGTAGGATTTTTGAAAGCTTTCATCACTGGCTGGGCTTTGCTGCTACTGAAGTCAGCTCTTTGAAAGAAGAATGGGTTGATGGCCAGTTTTCAAACTCCTGAATGCCTGGTACCCTATTCAGTGACTGGCCAGATGCTAGTGCCTGAGGATTTGTTAAGCTTGCTCTGAACAGCTTGTGACAATTCTTTGTGTCTTGAAAACTCAGTTGTCTTTCCAGCTCCATGGACAGGAGTCATCTTGCCTTAATTATCTATCTGTGCTAAGAGATATCTGCTATGGAGATCTGTGCTATGGATGCTGTATCTGAGAGATTCCCCAAAAGCTCCCTTCGTAGTTGACAGAGTTGGTTAAACTTGTTCTAATGTGGATACTTCAGATCAGACAGGTAAACATGATTACAAGAGCTTCTAAATTGTTGCTTTGTAGATGGCTAAAGCAAAGTGAGATGGATCTTAGCTTGAGTATTCAGTTTAGTATGGCTGTGTCTGAGTGATTAATGACAAGGATGTTTCCATTTGCAGACTCCCAGGGCACATGGACTTGTTCTAGATTTTTTTATTGTTTTGTTGTTGTTGTTGTTGTTTTCTTTTTTTATGAATAGAGTTGTCTGTCATTTAGTGGGAGACTTAATTTAAAATGTCTTTGGCATTAAGCAAAAACTCTTAAGTCACATGACTCCATGTGATCTCTGTTTAAGGTATTAATTAGGAAGAGACTTAAAAGTTGTTTTCAGAGCCTAGTCATTCAAATATAGGAATAAGGGTAGAAAATACATTTCAGCTGACAAATGACATGAGCTTTTATTTAACAGTTCTTATTCAAAGGTACTGAATTGAGAAGACCTGCTTAAATGAATCCATTCTTCTATCTTCAGAATAGCGTGGTTTTGTAAAAGAGATTCCTACTCATTCTGGACTGATACGCCCATGTGATCCTGTGGCAAAAGCATAAAGAGCTCCATTTATTCATGACTTCATGGGGACTTTCCAGAGTGAGTGCAAGCCAACAGCACAGGAACACTGCCACAGCTACCACTGAACTGTAGCCTTGAGGCAATTTCTTTACAGAGGTTTCCTTTAACAGATTTGCTCACAAAAAGATGCCTGGTAATGATGCCTTCCAAATAAGTTTGAGATATACTGGCAGAGGGAAGCATGAGAGTGTCTTACATTGTGCTTATCTGTGCTGTAGATGAAAGATCTTGTAGTTTTTTCATTTCCTAAGCAAAAATGAGGGGTCAAAAGTGAGAAGAGCCGAAGGACCTGGGAGATACTGGGTTTGCTTTGTGGTTGTGTGCAAATTGCTTTCTACTGCTGCCTTTAATGAGCATAAGTCAAATAAATAAATAAATAAATAAAGTCAAGACTCAGGAGAAGCCTAATACTTTTCCTGTGCTAACCCTCCTGAAAGGAAAACTAACAAAAAATCCAAGATGAAGATCGGGACAAGGAGTGTTAAGACACCTTTCTTCTTCAAATTTCAAAGCCCTTTATTAAGGAATACAAGGTAGGCACCTGAGATACGGAGGGTTTGACTGTCCTAACCAGGGTTATGTGGGAAGACATGGCAGACCTGAGTAGCACTGTGTACTTCTCTTCCCTTCTAGTCAAGTCCCCTGTCTCTATAGATCATCTCTCTGCTTTTTTCGCCCCCTTTTATTTTTTGCTGTAGTTGTAATGACCTCTGGAGTAGCAAGCAGATGAGATGACATTTTATTAGCTATGTTGCTTGTGGTCTGAGAACTGTATAAAAGTGACACTTAATGCAGCCATTTGTGTCTTATAGGTGTCCAGCTCTTCCAAACCTATGAGACTTGAATTAAACTTCTCAGCAGTGGAATGCCACAGGGTACATACCTCATACTTAGGAGAGCTCTGGGGAAGGGGATTTCTATAAGTAATTCAGGAGTGTGAGGTGACCACAACTTCTTATAGGTCCCTTTGCTGTGTTGCTGCATGAGGCTAACCTGGGTATGTAGTCGGATAGGGCTAACCCATGAGTGTCATCTGCACGCAGTATTCAAGCCATACATGGCTCAAATGCTAGAAGTTGGCCACCTGTGATGTATATAGTCATGTCTATTGACTTTGGTGACTGAGGTAACTTGGAGAGCTTTTCACTTCTCGTCCTTTTAGTGCTTACCCAGCCCAGGAGCAGATCTGCATGTTTCACAGAAATAGTGGCTTTGTTGAGTAAATGAGACCCTGCACAGTAGAACTACACCAACTTCTCGAAGAACAGAACTTGCCTGCAAAAGTGTTGCTATTAGTGAAAGTGTGACAGAAGAAAATAGCTCAGCTTGTCTTTAAAACCCAAGGCTGATATATCAGGGTTCAGAGTCAGCAGAAAAAAAAATCATACAAAACTGTATGATAACTGCAAACCAAACACGACTGATGCAAAAATATTGAGATGTAATGTAACACTGGACCTCCCTACTGCTTTTTGACGTTGCCCTTTGGAAGAGAGGCATGCTCAATGCAAAACACTGGGGAATATGAGTGGTTTAAATTTGTGATGCTCAGGACAGAAAATCTATTTGCTTGAAATGGAAAATAGAGCTCCCTGTGAGAGGGATTGTGTGTCATCACTGCCACATAAAATAATCTTGTCTTGATAATTATAATTTTCTGCCCAGGAGTCAGACCTGGCAGTAGAAAATAGCTGCTTTTTACTGACTTGCTTATGGGTCACAAATACTCAGTTGCAGAACGATCTGAGACAGGTTGTTGCCGTCAGGTTTTTGCTAGGCTCATGGGAAGTTTGAAGTAAGTGAAAAATTGATAGGTGAGCTGCGAAGAGAAGCCTAAAACTAACTTAAGCCCTGGTACATAGTATGTACCTGCCAGCCAAGAAATTTGTCCTGGGAGGAAGCTTTAACTTATATTATTCTGTCTATGTGAGTCTACTACTCCTTTTGGGACCCTGCAGGTAACCTAGAGTGGAGCACAGTGGGGCTCTGCCTATGTTGCCATGTGCAGAAAGTACCATCTCAGGATACCACTCAGCAACTGAGGCTTTGCTTGATGAGATTCTGAATGAAAAGACAGTAAAAAGTGCTCCCAGCAGCTGAGAGTTTGTGATCTGAAGTGGGAAATACTTCTCCATATATATTTACAGAAGGTGAGCTGGAATATAAAGTTAGAGAGTGATTTATGAAAGAGCTGAGAATTGAACCTCCAGAGGTGTCTCCAGAGGCCTGATTAAAGGTCTTGACAGCAATACTGTTCTTCCTCCCCTTAGGACCTCTAGATGATGATGGTCTTTCTAGGGTGTTAGAGATTTTTGAAGTCACTAATTCTGCAGACACTTCCAGTAGTCCACAATGTCTCCATTCTGAAGTGATGCTGAATCCAGAATGGTCTGCGGAAGGTAAATGACTCTTGAAAAAGGTGATTCATCTCTGTGTTGTCCCTCTGGCTTTTCCAGCTGGAGAGGAGAGGAATTGCAGGAAGGGGGAAGCAGTAAATCTGTGCCTTTATAAAGCCAGAGTCCTGCTAATGTCTCTCTAGTTTGTGATTGTTGTGTTCCAAAAATAATTGTAGAGCAGTTGATTGTAAATGTGGTCAGAGCTCTTGAAATGAGAAAAGTAATCGAAAGGTGAAGGGAATATGAATCACACTCTGTGAATCCTTCCAGAAGACAGATGAACTTCACATGCTGATTACTAGGGTCTGTCTTGATCCCCACGCCAGGGTTCCCAGCATTGGTGAATGGTCTCTCTGGCTGTCTCCTGGAGATCTGCAATCCAGCCCCTCCACACAACCCCAGTGTAGAAATTGACTGTGTTTTTTGTTTTCCTGGCTGCTTTTTACCATGAAATGAGGCATATACTCATCAGAAAAAGTGAGCCAGAGCTGTCGTATTCTTGGCGGATGGCTAATGAGAATGGAGTTTTTAAGTACAGTGAATCTTTACCACATGTAAACTGACCATCTGTTAGAGGAGAGTACTTGCGAAGGAGAGAAAAAGGATATAGTGTGTACCTTTCAGTGGGGGTGCTGCTCACTGATACAACAGTAATAGGTATTAGCTAGGAGGATTTTGGAAGTTTCATCCTATTGCTCTTAGTAGCTGAGTTGTCCTTATGAAAGGAAGTTTCTATTTGCTTGCTTCCCAATAATGGGAGTTGTCCAAGCAGACCAAAGTCTTCATGGTGAAGCCTGGCATTTTGTTTAGCACATGCAGTCTTGCCACTTTGAAAAACATTTTGTTTGAGGTTCTTAGGCCAGGGTGGAGGACTTACCTTGCTACTTTTACACTCCATAGGAGTGTATGCCATTGCTGTGATTGGAAAGGAGTCTTGGGAAGTCATGAATAGTACTTTTCAAAGAAAGTGCACTGAGTTTTGTGCAATTAAATTCACAGATAATGTAACAGGAGGCTATCATGCACACGTGGCCTTCTAAAGGGATGAAGATTGCAGAAGTGAAGAGTGAATGCTGAGCAAGCATTCTGGCTAGAAAGCAATCCAAAAAGGTAGATAGCCATCATTTTAATACAGTATTTGTTAGCATTATTGTTAGGGTTTTTATGAAATAAAATGAAATAATCCAATTATTTTAATGATGGCTGCAAATAGCTATATGGTTGTGTGTGTGCGTGAAGATTCTGTGTACAGTTGTGTAATAGTTGTAAGATGTTGCTCTAAGAGAAGTTAGCCCTTTTTTACTTGCATTCATAGTAATGCAGGAGTAATGGAAGGTAAAACTTACCTTCATCTGTTGCACTTCCTTACTGAAGTAACAGCATTCCTCTGAGAATGCTGATACTTCATGCCCAGCATCATGCTGCATAGAAGCTCTTCTCCACTTCACGACCTGTGGTTAACGAGCCCATACAGTTAGCCTGTTCTCTGAAAAGTCCATGGCCATTCCCTATCTTACCCTCCTCTACTTTTTCAAGCCATGTATAAGGGTAAGTCATGCTCAGCTGATCTGTATCCTGGTTGATTTGTCTATTTATTGCTTTTCAATGCAGTTTTCTGTTGAAATTGTTACTTGGTGGCCAAGATTTTTTTACTTAATTATGTAAACCCTTTTTGATCAGATTAATGATATGGTAGGAATCTATCATATTCTTATTTGCCAAATGCCTTTGGCTATACTCATTTGCTAGCTCTAATTGGAACTGTTGTACCAAGACCTTTCTTGACCCTATTTAGGGCAACCTGTTGTTGCTGAAGAAAATTAAAGACTTCTATGCATCTAAGCAATTAAGCAGTGTTGTATTGTGGGGGGAAAACAAGTTTCCTTCATGACCCCTGATCTCAGTACTTACTGAAGCAAGAGATTTGATTGCCCGTATCTTAGGATGCAGAGCTGCACATTAATATATTTCATACTCTTTTTCTGTGTTTGTGCATGTCATCCTAATAGATGTCAAGGAAAAGCAAGGCTTTTTGATTTCCAGTTTGCATATTCTGTTCAGTCCTCTTATTGCCAAAAATAATATTAAATACTCTAGAGAGAAGGTCATTTACCAGGAAGAGGGGTTTTGGGACTAGTGAAGAATCAGGTTATCTTTACATTATGAAACCACTGTGTCAGAATTAGGTCACTGTTTCCTTTAATGTCTCTGTGGCTGAGACTGGCTGAGAAATCTACGGAAAAATTGAGATAGCAAAGAGTGTGTTTTTGATGAACCAGGGAAGAGCACTTGGTTTTCTGGGTTGATACTGGTCCAGTGCACTGCTAAGGGATGCAGTGGTACTGCAAGTCACTCAGGTGGATCAGTAAAGGCACTTTTCTCAAATCTATGTAAAAATGATGCCTCAGTGTTTGGGGGCCACCTAGCAGATGATGTGTTTATTTCCTTTGAATGAGAGGCAAAACAGCCTTCCTGGCCTTCCTGGCCACTTTTCAGAAGTGTTGGAGTGCTAATCCTGGCGTCCTAGCCAAGACCAGCTCAGGTAATTATGTGCTGCCTTCTTAAATTCCACATCGTGTCCGAGTGGGCAGACTATTCTTCAATTCATGTCTCAAACGTAGTATCACAGTTAGGTATTTTCTCTGCTGTGCCTTGTGCTGATTATGTGGATCTTACACAGTGCTACTGCTATTGCTTTTACCACCATTATTATTGTCCTCTTATTACTGTGTTGAGGTTTGTAGGAAGAGATGATATCTTTATTTCACCAAATAACATAGCTGGAGAAAAAAGCCTTAATATAAGTGTCAGAACAATGTCTAGAGACTGGTAGAGACCTGGGCCTGGTTGTGCAAGGTGTTGTGTAAATGCAGAGTTATAGGCAGGGTCTAGTTTGGGAGCTTACACACTCGGAAGATGAGGCAGGTAAAGGGATAAAGGTATGCAAGCAGAGTGAATGATGTGGTGACAGGTAGAACTTTTGCTGGTGAAACAGGAGTGGAATTCATTCTGGAAGTGGTGAGTTAATTCACAAGATATAGGAAGGGAGAAGAACTGTAGAAGAGATGGGACTTCATAAGCCTCTAGGCCAAAGAAGGTGGGGAAACTGGGTAGAGCAGAGCTGAGATTAGCAGGTTGTGAAAGCTGGTGTTCAAGCAAGCAGCTGATTTGAACAATGGAAGAAACTCTCCAGGCGAAACTGTGTGATCATCATTACCCATTTTACCTACCGTGGAACAAGCTGGGACTCATTCTTTTTGCTTGGCCTCTGGGTCTAGGTTCCTGGTACCCAGTTCTGCATGGCTTGGGGTGAGCGTGGAAGACCGTTGCGTAAGTGTCTATGGACACCAAAGGGGGAATAGTACTTTGTTCCAGAGCTTACATTTAAGATGCTTTGGGGATTACAGACAATCCCACCTTGGCCTCTTCATTCATTTTCCACTGAATGTTGCATGAGCGCGTGGGGTGGAATGGTGCTGGGATGGAGCATCTCACATAACTGTCGATTGCTATGGTCAGTGCAGCTGCTCTGCTACTAATGAAAATGGTACAAAGCTTTTTAAGCAGCTTAGGTGGGCCAGCTTTCTGTGCTTTGTCCTCTGTCTTTGAAAGCAAAGAGAAAAGGGCTCTTAGCTTCAGATTACTGTTGCTACTTTGAGAGGAATATCCTCTGATTGGAAAAGTCCTGAGAAGAGAACCCTGCACTTTTCTCCAAACCACCTGCTTGCAAAATGGCTCTCTTCCAGCTACTGTGGAGATCTCGCTATTTGTGATATTGGGGAACACTTGCCATAAACACGTCTGCTGTTTATGTTAGTGTCCTAGAGTATAGTTACTTTTTATGATGCTAGTTTATGTAAAAATTAGCTCTGAAAAAATGGATTTTTCATTAAGTCATTCCCTGCAGAACTTGCTGATTGCTTGTCTTTTAGCAACCAAATATAAAAAGCAAAATGGTTTGGCAGGTCATCTTGTGCAAACCACAGTAACTGGCCTGCACGTGGCCCAGCAGTGAGGAAGGTGTAAGATCTCTCCCCCACTGGCTTCTCATGGCCCCCAAACCTACGTGAGCACAAGTGACATTTGAAATAGCCTAGCCTGAGGAACAGAATAATTCTTTACTCATTGCAGTACTTGTGCTGAATTAGGAGAGCTCAGCACAATTTTCTTAGTGCTCTTTTTATTGTTGAAAACTAAACCCCTGACAAAATGCACAGGTCTACATTTATTTTTTGACTGCTGAGTGGAAGTAAGTTTTATATTTTTTCTAACTATGTTCTCCTTATGGAGAGGAGCCATCCTAGCAGATGATGGGTTTATTTCCCTTGGATGAGAGGCAAACCAGTGTATTTTCACTGCTTCAGCTACTCAGACTCTGGTTTTGGTTTTTTATGATTCTTGTCCTCAGTTCTGATTCCTTAGTTACCCCATTACTGAACAGCTGAACATGACCACCAAAGAGAACAACTTTCCACTTGTTTGTGTTGTGCAAATGTTAAGTTTTAAACTTTTAGAAGGATATATTGTGTTGTAATGCTTATAGTGTATCTTGGCTCAGTGAGCAGAGATGCAGAGAATGGAAAAAGACGAGGAGAGATGCGTTCTTATAAATAGAGGGGTTTGGTTGGTTAGTGTTTGAGCCTGCTCATAGTGTTCTGACTAAATAAAGCAGTGAAGAGTCTCTCAAAGTTATGAATAAAAAATCAAGTTCTATTAAACCCTTGCAGTAATGCATGCTTGTTTTGAGCTGTTTGTTTCATCAGCATTAGCCTGATTTGGTTTTGCTGTTCTGCCGCCTTGATCCAAAATAAATTCCTTCTCTTTGTGTAGTAGCTCATTTTTATTATCAAGTAAGTGTGCTAGCACTGTATGGGTAGATACAAGACATCTAATGATGTTACCTTCCTTGACTGAATTAAAGCTGCATTTGAAACCAGTAAGATGGATGGGAAGATAAGATAGCATGATGATAAGATAGCAATGTAGCAGTTAGAATTGGAAAGATTTCAATATTGCCAACTATCGTGACTTTGAATCTCCAGTCATTCAGGAGTTATCTTAAGGCCTCGATCCCACAGTCATGTGATTATTCAAAATACTAGCTGAAAAGAAACCAAACCAAAAAACTAGACAAAGCACTAGCCCTGGCAGTTTTGGAGAACAGCTTGAAAACATGAGTCAAAAGGTATAGGGGGAAAAATAAAGACAGAAGAAGAACCAGAATATATTACTTAATAAAAAATCACTGTGTTGGTTTTTTTTTTTTTTAAAAGAGCTCTTAAACATGAATTTTAGAGGGACTTGACTGTTAACTTTTACTGTAAACAAAGGGAGTAAAGAGTAAAAGGGAAAGTGTGCATTTGGAAAGCAAGTAGTTGGGCCGCTGTAATAACAGGAATTGGCATGAAGTTGGAAGTCAAAGAGGCTTCTCTTATAGTAACCTACAACTAGGAGACTTATAGGAGTAAGTCCTTCCATTGACTGATTATGCTCAGCTCCTTGTATTTTCAGTGGGAGTTGAATGATGGCTCAGCACTTTGCTGTCTTATGTTCAAATCGATCCATTTATCAAGAGAGCTGAAAGGGGCGTTCAGAGTGAGGGAGTTAATACGAAAAAGCAAATTAAGAACTCTGGAGGATAGTAAAATTGTTCCTGCTTGTAATGGTGAGGAGCGAGTTCTAGCTGTGGAGGAGACAGCAAAGCAATATGCTCCAAAGCAGATTTTATCAAGTAACCACAGCACTCTCTTGAAATACTTCCTAATTCTCATTAGTTCTTCTGTGATTTGAAATTGTGGTGCTGGTTTCACGTGGAGGTTTTGGGGGCAACAGTTCTGCCTCCTTGTGCATTAGAACAGTGCTTTGCCTATCATGGGTGCTACTGCACACAAACAAACAGTAATGCCAGTAAAGTAGAACTTGTTTTCTCCTTCTCCCCACACAACCAAATTTCTTACAGAAACCTAGCATAGACTGCTCTTGATTTTTAAACAAACCATCACCTGTGCTGTGTTACTTTTGAAATCTGTTTCACAAAAAGAGCAAACGCCTAGTCAGCACCTTCCGCGCTAAGAGAACACCAGAGTAGAGATACATAGAATAGAGAATACCAGAGGTGTATAGAATAGATAATGTATAGAGATAGATGTATAGATGTATAGAGAATAGAGATGTATAGAATAGAGAATACCAGAGAATACCAGATGTAGTGCTCATCTGTCATACACTTTAGCAGCATCTTGAAATGAAAGTCTCTAAACAGAGATTAAATTTTAAATACGTTTCTGAATATTTTCATGGGGTTTTATGTTCAGCAATATCATAAGCTGCTTTAACTGCTGTCTCTGATTCTATGCACCTTTGAATGTACCTGAATTAACAGGGAGATAAAATTTGTTGCAAGCCACAGTTGCTCACTGTATACTTTACTAAATAAGATGTGTCTGTTACTGCTCTCTCTGGAAGACTTTCTATTATTAGGAAAGAACTCAGTTGCCCAGTATCTAAAGCATATACTTCAGGGTAGCTACTTTGTAGCTTTGAGATACTTCAAGATCAGCCACTGCCTGGGATTTAATCATGAGGCCAGAAGCAGGCTGCTGGGTAATCCAGTCCCCAGCTGCAGAAGAGAGCAAGCTAGCATATTTGGGGAGCTGCTGAATCTGACATCTGGAAGTTATGGGGTACATCTACATGCAAAGCCAAGCACCTTGTGTGTTAGAGTAGTGGGCTCTGGAAAGCTGCTGTTGTTCTGGTTTTTTTCTGCTCTCCCACCTGTGAACTGGGTCCCAGCCTCTGTTTCCCCTCCTCCCCTGCTCCCCCCTGCCCCCAACTCTGTGCTGTATGTCTGTAGTGCTCCGATAAAGTGAGAAGCTGCAATTTTGCTGCTTGTAGGGTTGTGAAACTTGGTCACTGGCTATTCTGCGGCAAGGGCTGTTTCAAAACTGGTAGTGAAGCAGAGAAGGAATGAACTTTTCCCCAGGTGTTGTAGGAATGGATTCTTATGGAATTTGCTCTCATTCATACTCATTTATGACTGCTGTGATATATGCCCAGAGAAGGGGTTTCTAATCAGATGGCTTTGTAAGAACCATGGTGTAACCCCTCCTGTATCCGATGTATGTGCAGAGAGGAGTCCAAGCCATGTATGTGCCAGAATTCAGATGTGTGATGGTCCTTCAGCCAACATTTCACAGGGCTAAAGTAATGTTTCCTGGTGTTGAAACAACTTTAGAGGAGGATGAGCTTTTAGACAATTTCAGAAAGAGTTGAAATAAGAACTGACTTGAATCAGCCTTTCATCTGTCTTGGGTGCTGTGTGCTAGAGTTTGGAAAACATTTGAGTAAGACGGTGTTGCCAGGGGACCTCCTTGAAATGGCAATTCCCTTCTGTTCTTCTGTGTTGAAGCCTTCAGTATCGGTGAAAAGTTGACTGTCTGCTAACCTTAGTGTAAGCAGGTTTTTGGCTGCAGAACAGAGGAGTTTGGGTTCTGTCAAGCAAGCCTCCTACACCTGTATACTTCCGAACTGAAGTATTGTACAGGACATTGACACTGCCATGTAATAGCTGCATGGCTGAAGTGAAGGGTTGGTGAATATTTTTGTTTGTAATGCCTCAGTTGCCAGTGATTTTGCAATTTTCCAGCAAGCATTTTAGAAGTAGACTAGTCAAAGTTTCCTACTCGGAGCTAGTAATTTAGGTAGATTAAAAAAAAATGAAGCTAGCATTACAAAAAGGCTTACAACAATTCTTGGTAGTGCTTGCTAACTCTGTGTATGTGTGTGCACATGTGCGTGTGTGTGTTTACAGAATGAAAAAAACCAGGAAAGAATTGCTCTGATGTTATGTAAGCTTCCCAACTAACACCTGCATTGGCTTTCCTGTAACCTTCTCTGCCAGGTTTATTACTTCAGTAAGGTTTGGTAGAACCCAGTAAATCTCCCATTGTAGTGGTCACTACAAATGAAGGCAAAGGAGACAGCCCTTGCCCCTTAAAGACTGTAGTTAAGAAATTTGATTGAGTGCAATGGTTGATGCCCAGCCAAAAAGTGAAATTAAGGGCAAGTAGCAAGTTCACTGGTGTGTGTTAGGTTCTTAGTGCTTTAAGTCTTGGTTGGTCTTAAAGGAAGACCAGGCATCTATCTTTACAATTTTAAGTGTTGAATTGATGCCATGCAGTGTGTTTGGCAAAGAAGAAAGCAAATAGTGTTTGGAAGATAAAGGTGTCAGTGAATGCTTAGGTGAACCATGGATGTTCAAAACATGATAAAGGAGTTTTTACAGCCGAAGTAGAGAGGTGGTGGGTTTTGTAGGGATGTGTTCCCAGTAAAAGTGTGGAATGATGTGAAGGTACCTTATATAATAAATATGCCAGTGCATGGCTGCTGAGCTGCAGTGGCATTGCTTCTCACAGAATCAATTCTTTACAAAAAAATAGAATCCATCATCCAGTACTGAGTGGTAGAAGCAACTCTCTTGCTTTTATGTTGAGAGTTGTTTCATTTGCCTGTGTTGACACATGAATTACTTCTACATTTAGAGTTAGGTTCTAATTAATTGGAAAATTAAGTGCCTAGCAGTCATTGCCTGGTTAGAGTGCAGCAACAGCAGCTTCTTATTCTGGTACTAAAATGATGGTCAGTGGAAATGTGCCCTTTTTTTTTTTTTTTTTTTTTTTTGGTGGGATCTTGGCTCCTGCATTTCTGGAGGATAGCTTTCTCCGTCCGTCTGCTAGGACCATTGAAGAAGATATTCCCTCCCTCTCCAGTATACCTGATACACTTCAAGACTCCCCTTTTGGGAATTAGAAACTAGCTCTCTGTGTTCTTCCCTCCGAGCAGGAGTTTGGCTGAGTGGATGCATCTGCCTCCAGCCATGGCTGTGCATTAGCCACAGCCCTTGGTGTCCAGAGGACCTCTGCAACCTTTCAGTTCCTGTGGAGTATCCAGGCAGATCCAGTGCGGTGCTGGAGTTATGTTCAGCTGTGTATCTCACAGACAAGGGAATTGTGGACACCTCTGTGATGGATAAGGCAAAAATCAGGAAGCCTAGCATATCGCTTAGAACCATGGTGTCATTTTGGAAGCTGGCAGGATTAAAAATAAGCCTTTCATTTGTGTGCTGGGCACATTTGCTCAGGTATGGATGACAAGGTGTCAGAGCCTAATTTTAATGGGAGTCTTTTTTTGACTTTGTTGCCTGTTTCTCAGATGTATGCTATTGTAAGCATCACAAGTTTAACCATAAAATCTCTCTAGTCTTCTGAGCCAGAAACTACTAAATAGAATGTATTTCTCTAGTTTCGTTGGCCTGACAGTGGACTGGAAACTTGATCTGTGCTGTTATAAAGTGCTTTGTTACATTACACAGAGAGATTAATCTAATCAAATCTTATATCAAGTAATTATCACTTGCTTGTTCAACATCCTGCTCTTCTGTCATACTTTCATGGCACAGTGGTTGGAGATTTTAATACCATTTCCACTCTAAGGCCATATGTGAAAGGCTTGTAATGTCAAGCAAATAGCTTTCCTGTGTCTGCACTTCTTAACCTTGCAGAAGGAAGAACCTGCAAGTCATCTTCAGTTCTGTGTATATTGACTAACAGTGAGGGACACGGCAATAAAGCTACTGTCATTCAGCGATTCTCTTCCTGTGCTGTGTGAGTGACATAAAGCACAATGTAATGGGTGCTAAAGTCCACAATTTTAATATATAGAAATCTAAAGACAGATCTCCATACTTGTTCTCTATTAATTTGCTCATGTTTGGCTCAAATAGTGACTTTAACAGTTTGATTTATAGTGCTGCTGTTTTGCTTACAAATTGGAGACGTTATTGTACTAAGTCTGCGTTTAAAATCAATGCAGAGTAATTGCAGTGTGCTCATAGTTTAAAGACATTAACAAGAGAAATGTGCTATAGCAGCAATACTTGGCACAAACACAGGCAATTACAGCTGAATTCCATGTCCATTTCCAAGCTAATTTGAAAAAATTTTTACAGTATAGGTTCTTAGACTTTTAAAGTTTGTTACTGTGGAAAGAGTGATGAAAAACATCAGGCTGAGCTATCTTGATTAACCATCTTGCAACAGCATTCTGTTTAGAACAGGTATGCTGCTTATCTGTCCTCTAGATGCAGTTTTTCACATGCCTGTCTCCAAGTATCTGCTGCATCATTTGTTTTAAAATATAAATTCTTTGGTCATGTTGAGACTTCGTAGGATGTTATGTTTTGTATTCTGTGGTAACTTTACAGTTTGGCCCTGTCTTCTTCCTATTCGCCATTTTTTACAACTCTATTGTGGACAAATATGATCAGTTGTATTTGATATACCTACATTAACATATTCCTAAGCTCTGACAGTTGGCACATTGGTTACTAACAAAGCAAGTTGCTCAGTCTAATGGAGAGTGTCTGCTCCTGCTGTAATAAAAAAAGAAAGTAAGTGCAGTTGTTCGATTTCTGTGACTGTCAGCAGTGATTTGGTAAATTAATTTGATATATGTACTTGAAGTATTTTCCACTAAAGGGTTTTTTTTTCAGTTGCTTAGTTTGCGTATTGGAGAAAGTTTAGGTTACAAGCAATGAGAACGTGCTGTTATGTCTCACTTTCTCTGAAGGTGCTTGTGGATCTTCTGTGGGTAGAGGAGAGTAATAAACAAAGGTAATTGCAAATCCACAGAGGCAGTGGAAGGCCTCTAGAGTAGGTGCTGAATGATTGGAGATTGCTTCTGAATTGTACTGTTGCATTTTACCTGGCAAGGCTTAGAGTTGACTGAGTCCCTGTGAGTATTTATACTCCTGATAGGAAAGAAGCAAGGGAGTGGTGCAAGTGGAATTTCACTTGTAATCTCCTGCCAGGTATCAATTAAAGGTATAAGAAATGTGCACAAGGCTTGTCATGAAAGCACTGAACTAGGCAGTAGCTTAGACAAAAGGATGTGTGTTCTTCAGCTGATGTCATAGTATGGCCTGACGTTCTCTGATGCGTGACACAAATAGTGACAGCTGTCACAAAGCATTTAATTTTAGGTTTGGCCTGATTCCAAAATCAATTTGCCCAGTTATGTATCTACACACCTCCACATTGTGAAAATGTTAAAAATTGAAGTTACTTTACTGCTCTATGAGTTAATTGCTCAGTCTGGCTGTACAGAAGTGTGTGGATGTATGTGTATTATGACTTTAATATTAGATTGAAGTTATGCTGCACAGCAACTCAAATTATTTTGTTATAAAGATAAAGGAATTTTCTGTGTAGATGAATAGGAAGTTAAGAATATGAGTGTCAAATGTATAAACTTAGAGCTAAGTCAGGATGTCAGCATTCTGCTACTTTTTTTCACTGCTAGAATTTCTTTCTCTCTTTGGTCTCATTCAGTTGGAGGAAAAACACCTTGCCTGTTATTCCTAGTATTGATTGATGCCAGGAACTGTAAAAATGTCATTAATGTTGTATGTTAACACTTGAGGAAAAAATAAAAGAGTTCCTTCTTGATCTGAGAAAAAATTTCCATTATTGGTATTGTACCCTTCATGTAATTGCTAGTCTTCTTGCAGCACTGTTTCTTGGTTCTGATGCCCTCTCCAGGGGTGAAAAGCTGCTTGGAAGTTCAGGTGACAGTATCTTCAAACACACATTAATAACAACATTTTACTATCACTTTATACTTCTATACAGCCTTTCATCATGGGACTTTGACATGCTTACTATAAGAATATTTGGCATTTGGAATGAGTGGGTTGTCCTGTCTGAGAATTACAAGCTCTTTACAAGTAAGAAAGATGGGAAGCGTAATTGAA
This sequence comes from Gymnogyps californianus, assembly GCF_018139145.2. Lineage (NCBI taxonomy): Eukaryota > Metazoa > Chordata > Aves > Accipitriformes > Cathartidae > Gymnogyps > Gymnogyps californianus. The sequence goes on along the minus strand of NC_059471.1, from coordinate 133,814,791 downwards.
ATGATGTGGCCAGGGTCACACAGCAAGTTGCTGGCTGTTGAATGTCAACACCAGAGCTGGGTGCAAGTGTTAACACTTAGTGGTAGACTTAAGAACTAAAGCCAGAAGCTGAGAATGGAAGTACTGAGTTGAAGCTAACTTGCTGTAAGTCTTATATTATCCTGCTAAAGTTATCATACATTTAATATATTTTACACTTGAGAAAGTCGAAGGGCTTTAATAAAGAAACACAATGAGCCTGTCATTGTGGAAGGGAAAGATGAAGGATATAAACAAGTTCTTGTGAGTATGCAGTGCGTGCAGGCAGCCACCTTTGTGAAGGAAGGAACTGTAACACTCTAGCTACATCAAAATTATGGCATCATTCTGTTTTGCAGCCTTTTAAGGTTTGCTGGGGAGTGTTAGTAAAATGGTAGTAGTGATCCACTAGTGCATCAAAAGGATGTGTGGAGTATCATAAATTAAAGGATGATGCACGTTCTTTAATTAAAGAAGAAGGAAAGCACTTTTATCTTTTACGTGAGTTCATGTATGAGAAAGGAGGCAAAAAAGGGATGCAAAGACAGGGTCTCTCTCTGGTGCCATCACTCTTGTTGTGCCCAAATGTCATGAATTCATGAACATTTAAAAAACTTGAAATGTCTACTGCTCGTGAACATTTCTCCACAGCTGATGATGGGAAGAAAGGAATGGGTCCAGGATGCTCAGTTGTCCTGAGGAATGCAGTGATTTGTCTGTTGCAGGGGCAGAGGCTGAAGGTGACATTGAATTGATAAATACTGATGAAAACTCTCATCTTATCTTAACTGTGTAGAAAAGTGTCAGAGGAAGATAAAAGAAGATCCTTTATGGCTGGCATCCATTCTAGATGCTTAACAAAGGGGAATATGAAGGTGAAGAGTTGCTAAGGGAAGTAGATGGTTGGAATGAATGATTTGGGGACCCTTGGGGTGCTTAAACAATCCAGAGACCTTTTGTGGGAAAATATGTAATGAAGCAAATGCACTCAATAGATTTCTAAAATTTTAATGAAAAACAATTTCCTGTCACACCAGATGGTGGAATCTGACAGTCTTATATCACACCATGGTGGGCTCAGCTGATCTTGCAATCTATGCTGGAGTTGGGCATGGTGAAGACTTGACTGGGTGATCCTAAAGGGAAGCTGTTTGCTGCAGGATTTGATGTTGGGAATCAGCAGATGGTGCTCTGTGTTCCCATTCAGAAATAGTTAAATACGCTGTACTGCAGTAAGACACAAGCTTCTGATGAGAAGTTTGCTGGGATGATATGTTAGTTTTGCTTAGAGCTGCCATATTTCAAGCTAAAGTTTTATTGTCATCTCTGTAAGATGAAGTCCTTTTTTGACCTGTATAGTTTTCATTCAGGGGTTTTTTGTATGTTCCTGGCCTTTAAGCCTTCTCTGGCATAGGAAAGACCCAGAGAATAGTAGCAGGTTCTAATCTCAGCACTACCATTTGTTACATGTGCTGTCTCAACAATAGATGTTTGAATTATGATGCTGATTTGTGATGTATTAGGAAGGGTTGGCTGGTCAACTTGATGACTGGTTACATTACTGTCAAGAGTGTGAAGGGATCACACACGGACTGTACTATGATGTAGCTCCTGCATAAGCTGATTTCTGTTTGGTGTGAAATGGGTATCCTGATGGTTTTCTGCCATTTTGAATTAGCATTTTTTGCAAGATGGTGTGTCTGATGGGGAAAGGGGGAGACATTCAGCTAGTGGTTAAATCTGTGTCTTCCTTGGGATAGCCTGAGCTACATCATGCCCAACCTGTGCTGCTTCAAACTCATTGTGTGCCTCTGATCATTAATAAGCTACTTCAAGAGAAGCAGTGCACCTGAGAAGGACTGTTTGCAGCTAGCTTTTGTGTATGATGCTGAAAGCTCACAGATTTTTAAATCGCATACTGATTTCTTCATCCTCCAAGTTATATTAGACATTTGTTTGGTGCTGTTTCTGCAGTCCTTCTGATGACAGAGTTGGTATGGACAGGGTGAGCCCACTTCAGGCACTTTCTCAGGCTTGCTGATAAGATAAGAACTCAGGACAGAAAAAGTCCATCAAACTTGTTCAGGCAGGCAACATGTGATATGTGCATGGTGCAGAAAGGCTTGTTGAACACCAATCCAGAGACCTGCCCTCCACATGTGTGAGTCATAAAACACTCCGGTAGATTGAAACAAACTAAATGTCTTTTGTACAAAAGATGAAAAATATAAAAAAGCTATCACAAGCTGCAGGAATATACTAGACTTCTAGGCCTGTACAGTAGTATGGACACTGTTAGTCAGAAATGACCATGTGATCCTTGCGAGTGGACAGTATTACAGAGTAAGCAAATTACCCCCATGGATCCGAGAATTCCTGCTTCAGGGAGACTCCTTTCTGAGCCTAAATCTGTGCTTCTGTTTACTTTGCTTTCATAGTCAAGTTGCACTAGTAAGCTTCCTGGTAGTTTCTCAGTCCTAGGAGAAGCATGAAGTTTGTGTTTTATATTCCCAAAGAAACAGAATGCCCATCAAAACCAAACTATAAATACTCTTGCTTACCAGCGTCATTCCTAGTGTTATCAGGCTGTTTGTGGTGGGCAATTTCTAATATGAACATTGAGTTTTTTCCTAGTGGTCTAGGATGAAAATCAAGAAAGATTAGCATTATGGTACTGTGAAGGTCAAACGCTATAAGCAAGCAATACTTTGTAGGGAAACATATTTCTTTTATGATACCAATTGATACCCCCCCAAAAAAGGGATGATTTCAGGCATACAACTTCTTTGTTAGATTTGAATCCCTCTCATCCCTACGTTTCTTCAAATCACCTCCATAGATTTTACTAGGAAGCAGACAGGTTTGACATACACCCATCCTGGATTTAAAGTTAATGAAAATTGATCATTCAGGACAAGGACTCTAAAAAACTCCGGAATGGTAGACTGATGTGAGGTGCTGCAGAATTATTTCTGCATGATGAAAATAGCCACTGTTACTCAGCTCTGACACAGCTACCACTAGCAGCAGTAGTGATTGGTGGGACAATTATGATATAAGCATTTTGTTAAGAATATTAGAGATAAACGCATACTAAGGTATTTCCAGTGGCATGATACAGAAAATCTTAACATTCTTAACATTTTAAGATTATTTCAGTCAGAGGTAATAATTTTGTCTCAAACTTGAGAAGCAAAAGGTCATGTTACTGCTTCTTTTTGACTTTCTGTTCAGCCAAGACAGCATGGGAGGAATGACAGCATGGGAGGAGTCACAGCCAGCCTGTGATTTTGGGAGACTTCTGGTCTGATTATGGTTGTTTCATAGACTTTCAATGTGACCTTCAGCAGTGCACTCTGTTCCTGTGTATATTTGTTCTTCACCTCTCAACTGGAGATAATCATACTTATTTTGCAAGGGTGTTTCTTGGAGAAATTCATTACTGCCTGTGAAATGCCTTAGTAATGCAATGAGGGAGCCATATAAGTATCTAGATAGATAAATAAATGCAAATTATACTACCTACAGATGAGGTTACCTGGGTGCTCACAACAGATCTCTCGTTGTAACATCTTTTTAAAGTCTCAGCATACACAGTTGTTGGTGCTAAGTGGGCTATAAGGAACAGAGTGTGTTCTGTGCATTTCTAACATTATTCTAAGGATCCAGTGTTTTACTTTTGGTGATGTTAGGGATTTATGCCGTAGAATGTGAAAGTAAAGGGTTTGGACACAGGCATAATTTTCATTTAGGGATTATTACTGTAGACTCAAACTGCATATTTACCCCTGGGGGCAGGGGTAGGAAGTGAAAGAAGGAGGCGAGACTTCCTCTGTGTTATTGGCTCTTGAACAATAAATACAGTTGCATAATGGAGAATTCAATTCACTTGATTTCCAACTGCTTTGAATATGTATAGGGTCAAAATGGCCCACACTTGTCTGACATTAATAGACCACTCCTAACATTATTTAACAATGAGCAAAATAGAGCCTGTCCAAAAATTGTCCTGAAAGCCTCTGAAAGTAAGTGAAGCCTTTGCACAACTTTAATGCTCCATAAAGCAGAACTGTTGAACTGAGTTCTGTTCCAGTAGCTGTAGAAGTTTGTTAGAAGACCCAGTGCTTATTTTCAGGGTATTTTGGGTGCTTATTGCCAACTTCTTAGAAATAACAGAAGAACAAATAATGCTGAAAGGAAATTCAAAAGAATCTTGGGTAATGGTAAAGCTGTGGCATACCTCAGATCCTGCAACTGCTATTTCAAAGAAAATAGATGTCTTTGGTGAATTACTTGACCACCAAATAAGTGGCCTATTTCTCCTGCAAAGGTGCTGAGATTCTACTGCTTGTAAAAGACATACTGAGTGTTTAACACCTAACTTATTTTCATTGTCCTGTACCAAGCAAGAAAAAAATTGGACTGTTCTAAAGTTACTGTTATAAATTGATTTAGTCTGTTTAGCTTCCATGGTTTGAAACAGCTTTCTGTTTGTTCTGTGGATTAGTACCCAAGTGCATAACTGATGCACACAAACTAGAGTTCCTTTGGTGGAGAAAGCCCTCTGAATTATAAGCAAAAGATGCAGTCATAAGTAGTCCTGTGGACTGTTTCAAAATGTCATACCTCCTATATTTGTCATCTCAAATTTTGTTCTGTGACTGTCTTGCTTACTGCCTGGGAAGGGAAAGTCTTGTGTCACGTTTAGATGTGTTTGGTTTCCTTTGGAAGTAACAGTACCACAACTCCGCACAAAATCTACTTTTTACTGGCACCTTTCCAGGTATTCCTGCTTTTGACAGCTTCTTTTTGTGCTATGTATAAAGTGAGATGGACTCCTTGATGAGTCTCAGGAAAAGGAGTCTCCAGTTGTTTCACAATCCAGTGTGTAATAAATAATATACAGACTTTTCATTGTTTAACACTCATATGAAATTCTGTTTCTGTTCTATATGAAGAAAAAGTCTGCGGTTTAATATTAAAAGTTCAAAGGAATTGCACCAGGTTTTAAAATCAGAGCCCTTTTTAACATTGAAGATTATTGTAAATACAACATCAAAACATTTGAGGCATTTTTGGAGAAGAAAAATTACTGTTGTGAGGAAAGCTTGGGTTCCATATGTAATGAAAGCTCACTGTAAAGAGCCGTTAGTTACATAGCTGAGACTTCTAAATGCAACCTTAATTATGCAAGCTCTTATCAGTTATTTATAGAAGACCATCCATGGATAGAGCAATCCAGTATGTCTTGTGACAGCTATGACTGTATTAAATTGCATACTCTGTTGGCATTCTGCCAGCCAAATGGGACTGTAAAATTGAAAGAATAGGATTATTTAAAAATGCTAAATCTGTCCTAAACCCATTGCTACTTTATCTCTCTAGGTATGGAGCTGGATAAGTTGTTATTGAAGGTTATAGAAAGCAGACTTTGCATCCCACATCAGCAGTAGCAATATTGCTCTTATGCTCTAAGTTATGACATTCTCTTGATATTATACATGCTTGTTAATAACATTGTTGCAGTGATAGCCTGCTCAGTGACCCTAAATAGCTGAGGATACCTGTTTCCTAGGAAAATTTTGGAAAGCATCCTGTTTAGAGAAAATGCTTTTCATTAGTTGGTTATATATTCTCAGTATCTATGCAGTTTGTTCCCCTCTGACTGTGTGAACCGTATCCATGAAATACATTTATTGCTTTGCTATTCCATCTGCTTTTGCTTCTAGGACATCATCTGATATCCCAGTCCTTTCCCTGGGATGTCACAATTTCTAGAAGCAGTGAAGTTTGCGAAGTCTTGAATAGCATCCCAAATGTAGAGATAAAAAATAGTAACAACTTGTTTGTTAAGTATGCAACTTCTGCCATGGAATGAGTTGCCTCTCGTTCCCCAAATAAACTGAAATTTCAACATGATCTTCACAGCTGATGTGTGATCTCTTTCTCTAGTACTGAACTTTATTTCAGGGTTGAATTGTGTTGGAAGAGGTCAAGAATAATTCGGGTGGGGCTTGGAAATACCTTTACTGAGTTCTTGATTCCGCTGCAGACCTTTTGGGGTAATGTTATTGGAGACATTTTAGTCTCATTTTTTCTGGCTTCCCTTTCTGCAAAATGGAGAAAACTTTTTTTTCCTTTGTTTTCTTTGTCTTGCCTGTCCAGTTGTGGAGTGTCTAGCATACAGCCCATGGGTTGGATCTCACCTAGAGAACCATTCTGCCTGGCCTTCCAGCTTCCCACCCCTAATACCATGCAGGGAAACACAGAGCAGAATCCAAAGTGTGCCAGTCAATAATGATTGCTTTTCCTTTCAAAGATGTAATCCCCATTTTGTGCTCCTGTGTTAGTTCAAAGGAGAGAAAGTAAAGTAAGGAGGGAGAGCTTATTGATAATTCTAGTAGAGTTAACATGTCTAGAAATAAGTCATTGACACTTTTGGTAGGTATGGGAGGAAGGGGAGGTTGATTTGCAATGTAAAATTAGTAATCTTTTTGAGGGGAATGTGCATCTTTCTGTGTAAATAGTGGCATGCTGTTGACCCAGAGATTTTTTACTGTTAAATCATCAACTGAAACATTGCCTCAGCAAAACTTCTAAACTGAGAATAAGAAGTGACAAATAGTAAACACACTTAAAAATGGCAAGTTGTGCAGGGACATTAAAAAAACCCTGAAAGTGAGATAAGAATAGTCTGAAAACATGGTGTGTGAATGCAGGTGTTCTGAATGGAATGTGGTGTCATTTATTCCTGCTGTACTTCAGGCAGCTGTGCGGGAATGATTGAAAGACCAGTGAATCAGCAAAAGGATTCCTGCTTTTTAATTATAATTTTTATTATTAAAAAAAAAAGTTAAAGAAGTCTAAATAGGAAACTCATCAGGAACTTTTTGGTTTACTGCGTTTGAAAGATGCCATCAGGCTTCTTTGATGTTCTTGGGTACTTCCGTCTGTCACCAGTGAGCGAGGGCTTGAAAGACCCATCTGTTGCTCAGGTGTGTCTTTTGCCAGTGCTGACACCATCTCTATGCTTAAAAGTCCATCATTTACTCTTCATTTCTTCTGTCTTCCTGCCCTCCTTTTTTTTGTTCAACTAGCCTGAGACCTTAAGCACTGCAGAGGATGAGAAAGGAATTACTGAGTTAGTGTAACATCTAATTTAATGAGGAATGGAGGATCAGCTAACTGAGTGCACCAGACTTGCAACGTGCAGATTAAGTTAGTTAACATTAGTGTAGTTAATCAGAGTAATTTTATTGTGTGGAATTGCATGCGATAAAATTGAAAAAACAGACTTAGGTTGTGCACCTTCTTGGGAGAGCAGACTGCCCAGAAATCTGCACAGTGCTATGTCTTCCCTCTTCCTCATTACTTTTTTAAAAAGCTAGTTTTATGTCTATGTTCTTACTGTTGTCTCTTTTTGAAAAATGGTAATTACTTAACAAGTTATATGTTGGAAGAGTTCATTGTGACCTGCCAGTTTAACCACTGAGTTTTAGTAAAACTTACTGCCTCAGGTCCTATGAGATGAGCACGATTGTCCTGTGTAACTCAGCAGCTTGCTCCCCTGCAGTCCCTCTGTGCAGACACGCACACATCTTGCTACTCCTGTGCCAGCTACCTGCCCACTTTGATGGGTTCAGTGCAGAACCCTGCTTGAAATGGCCTGCTGGCTCCCACCTCACCTGGAATGAGCATCCCACCATTGCTGTATTTGATAAAATTAATTAATTGGTTAGTTTATATGGTATCTGTTATTCATTAAGGTTTTCACTGAGCTCCCAACAATTTGCAGCTTAATTTCACTTCCTTACAAAATTTCTCTCAGCTTTAAGTGGTTTGTGCCTGAGCTTTTGTCAAGTGTTGTTTTGACTGAGGTACTTTAAGGTGCTTGGGGGAGGGATTTTAAAAGACCTAAGTGAGACCTGGCTTCCCTCTCCTCTCCTGCCCATACCAATTTTAGCTGCCTTTCAGTGGAAGTCGGGTGCCTTGCTAATTTTTGTGCCTTTGAAAATAAATTTTAAAATACATTGCATTATATTCATTCTTTACTGGCTAGGACAGAGAACTGAGAAGTGAATCACAAGACCTGTGTTCCAGGGGCTGCTGTTGACTTGCTGTTACATTTTAGCTGGACTGTATACTCTGTTCTGATTTCCTTTTCTTTGTGGGAAGGTGCAGTGGTACCCATGTCATGGAGGTACTGAGACTTAATTGTTTAAACACACTATTGCTGCAGGACTGTCAAAGTTGCAATACTGAAATGATTTCTGTTTGAATTCCTGGTGCGGAAATTTGAAATTAAAAACCTTAGCAATGTTAAATGATTAATAGTTGAGAAGATGAAGTAAGGAAACTATATCCAGAGTCATTGTTGGCTTCTCCCCAAGCTGGGATCACGCCTATGGTTTTTATTATCATTGTATCTGTTAGTCATTTAATTTTACAACATGCGACCTTATTAAAAAGGAAATATTTTTTTGTGATGGGGGAATAGAAAGGATCTTGGGCAAAAGCGGGTGAAGTTTACAGGTGTATTTATTTCTGGAGTTCAGAAATATTGACTCTGTTTTGGTTTATGATTAAATTAGGTACCATCTGAAATTGATTATTGGTGTCAGTCTGTTCCTTTCTTTTCAGAGTCTGTTTCGTCTCCAACATTTTGCTGGTTTCTGTTTGTCAGACCTGTAAATGCCATGTCTAAATAATCAACTTTCTCAGCTCAGACCCACAAAATGAAGTAATCTAAATTGCTTTCTTCTGCAACAATATTATTCCTAAAATACAGTGATTGTAATGACATACAAATATTCCTTGGGTAGTTTACTAATGCCTTTTAGAGTGCCATAATAAAGAGTGCTAACTTTTACTTGGTATGTGCATTTCAAGACCTACTTAATTGTTACTTCTGCACATAAAATCAATTTCAGTATTTCTGTTCATCAGATCTGATTGTGATTAGTATTTTTGTGTGTCACATACATTGAGGTATAGATACATCTTTACCTAAATGTAGTCCTTTTATCTGTGTATCAATCTCCTCTGAGTTTCTGGCTTTTCCTTAGGTGTATAGACTGTAGATTCTGGGGGGTTTTTTATTAATCTGAATCACAAGAAAACTTTCATTGATTGCATAATCAATGTAAAATAATCACTTGTAAAATGATGAGCATACCCATATTAAAGGCAAGCTAATGGGCTGACAATAAATGGCTTAAATGGTCGTGCTTCTGATTTGGATAAGAACAGTGTGGTATAATTTATGCTCAGTCAGACTTGTGTTATTCAGCATGCAGGATATCTTGCATGTTGTATCTGAAGGGATCTATTCGGAATGGCAATTTTATTTGACACCTTTCATACCATACATTACTTCTACCTTACATATTTAGTTGATAGCCTAGCTTTACTATTCTGAAGCATCATCTGGGAAAAGGAGGTTTTAATCCTATGCCTAACAGACTTGTAAAATGTGAAGTTAAACTCCATGTTACGAAACAGAAAGTAACACTGTAAAGGCATAGGAGACTTAGGCCTGAGCTAACCTGCTTTGAAGTTATGAGTCCTTTAAGTGCTTTTCTGTATTTGGAGACTTCCCATGTTTCAGGTTATTGCGCACCTCAGGTGCACTCAGGAAACATGGAGCTGTCTGGACCTGAGGCATAGTAGCCTGGGAGCAGGGACAGAAGACCTATTAGTAGCCCTTTGGAGGTGCAGTGCATCTTCCATTACACCTCTTTCAGATGTATTATTGTTTCTGCTTGTCAGGGGTAACTTCAAAATGAGAAATGGGGCACAACCGATTGGTACAAATGGGAAAAGAAGCAGGCTTAGGACTCCAGTCAGTGCATCAACTACAATGCTACTTGTCCTGATTTGGGAACAGATGGTTTCTGTCATGTGAGGACATACCTGTATAAGGAGTAGGGGCTAAGGCAGCTGTTAATGTTGGTGCAGAATTCAGTGATCCCAAGGTAAAAGTAATGGTAGAAATATAGACTGATATTACCATTCCTATCTATGAAATTCTGCAAAGGTGTGATTACTGTGCGTAGAGTGCCTCCGTTAGCACCTCCCTGTGCCTTGCATATTCTCCTGGATGCATGAAAGCACAGATCTTCCCTTCCTGTTTCTTACCAGGCAGTCACATCATGGCTAGTTCCACCCTTGATGCTATGGATCAAAATGATCTTCACGTGTGTGGGTGCTGGGCAGGAGGATCATACATTTCACTTAATATGGTATTCCTTTGTTTTCAAAGGACAGTTACTTCATTGGTTTGATTTGGAATAGAACAGAACAGAATAGAATAGTTCCAGTTGGAAGGAACCTACAACGATCATCTAGTCCAACTGCCTGACCACTTCAGGGCTGACCAAAAGTTAAAGCATGTTATTAAGGGCATTGTCCAAATGCCTCTTAAACACTGACAGGCATGGGGCATCGACCACCTCTCTAGGAAGCCCATTCCAGTGTTTGAACACCCTCTTGGTAAAGACATGCTTCCTAACGTCAAGTCTGAACCTCCCCTGACGCAGCTTTGAACCATTCCCTTGCATCCTCTCACTGGATCCCAGGGAGAAGAGATCAGCACCTCCCTCTCCACTTCCCCTCCTCAGGAAGCTGTAGAGAGCAATGAGGTCGCCCCTCAGCTTCCTTTTCTCCAAACTAGACAAACCCAGAGTCCTTGGCTGCTGGTCATAGGACATGCCTTCCAGTCCCTTCACCGCCTTTGTTGCCCTCCTCTGGATGCATTCAAGGACCTTCAGATCCTTCTTAAATTGTGGGACCCAGAACTGCACACAATATTCAAGGTGAGGCTGCACCAGCGCTGAATACAGCGGGATAATCACGTCTTTTGACCAGCTGGTTATACTGTGTTTGATGCACCCCAGGGTGCGGTTTGCCCTCTTGGCTGCCAGGGCACACTGCTGACTCGTATCGAGCCTGCTGTCGACCAGCACCCCCAGATCCCTTTCTGCAGGGCTGCTCCCCAGCCACTCCTCTCCCAACTTAGACTTGTGTCCAGTGTTACTCCATCCCAGGTGCAGAATCCAGCATTTGTTCTTGTTAAATTTCATGTTATGAATCATTGCCCAATGCTCCAATCTATGCAGATCCTTCTGCAAGGCCTCTTGTCCCTCCAGAGAGTCAACAACACCTCCCAGTTTAGTATCGACAGCAAACTCGCTAATACTGCATTCAACTCCTGCATCCAGATCATTGATAAAAATATTGAACAGAACTGACCCTAGAATTGAGGCCTGAGGGACAGTGCTAGTGACTGGCCACCAACCAGATGTAGCCCCATTCACTACAACCCTTTGAGCTCTGCCCTTCAGCCAGTCCTTCACCCAGCGCACCATGTACCTGCTCATCTCACAGTTGGACAACTTGTCCAGAAGGATGCTGTGAGGGACAGTATCAAAAGCCTCACTAAAATACAGAAAAACTACAACCACTGCCTTCCCTTCACCCGCTAGGTGGGTGACCTTATCATAGAAGGATATCAGATTATTTAGACAGGACTTTCCCTTTGTGAACCCATGTTGACTGTGCTCAAATAGAAAGTCACTGTTCCCACAGTCGTGGTCCTCCGACTCAGAGGACCAAGCAGCCCAAGGTCTGTCAGTATTATTAAAGACTGAGGCGAAAAACCCCATTGAATGCCTCTGCTTTTTCTTCATCCCTGTTTGTCAGGTGACCATCTTCAACAAGTATCGGTCCAATGCTTCCCTTAGACCTCCTCTTGCTATAACATACTTAAAAAAACCTTAAAAACTTCTGTTTCTTACCTGTAGAGTTGGCTGGCTGATGAGTTGACAGAGTGTGAAATCTGTCTTTTATAAGTCTTCCTATTCATTTCAGCTGCAGGTTAAAGAAAATCCCCAGTTACTCCAACAGACATCATTTTTGTAACTGAAGCTAAATAAAATCTTAATGGTTTATGGAAGCTTTCAAATAAGTGGTATTTGTTTAATGTTATCATCATCATTTATTCTACCACCAGAATGGAAGGCGCTCGGCCCCTTGTACTATGTGTGTTTTACTCTTTACTTCTCCCTGTAAATATCCCTTGTCACTGTCATGTAGGAAGCGTCAAGCATTTTTTAGGTACAATGCAGTCTGTCCTGTGTGGTTCAACACATGGAGATAAGCTAGTACCCTAAAAATCCTTTTTGGATAAAGGATTCTGGGATCTAACAATCGTGAAGACAGTCTGCATTGCAAGGGAGACAAATAAAGTAAACTACTGTCTCTTTTTAATACAGGAGGAAGGCATTCACTTAACAGTTGGCATTACAGTAACGTTGTCCAGAGCTAACAGCTGGTGTGGCCCCGGCATTCTGGAAATCCACCTATCGGTAGACATAGTGAGGATTTTTTGTGACCTTCTTGTGAAGTTCATTCATATGAATATGTAAGAAAACACATGAGTTCTGTGAGTGGGGCTTATTCCTGCATTTGTCTGAGGAGTCTTTATTTGCGGATGTGGTCCCACTGAAACCAAAGGCTTTATTATCATAAGTAAGGATGTACAGGATAAGATTCCTTCTTTTGGGCTCAGACATGTCAGACACTATCTTTCTTTGATAAGAGGAATCTTCATCTGAAATTTGTTAATGAACATCCTTCAAAGATAAAGGAGTTTGGAGTCGTCTTGTTAAATCCATGTTTTCTAACTCCTCTGTTTTCAGCTGGGGATATTTTTGCATAGTAAGGGATTTCCTCATATTCGACTAGATATGATTTGCCATTGCCAGAGGCAATTGAATTTGATGGCTAAATAATGATCTGATAACTTAGGACAAATCCCACTTATAATGGAAGCAGAGGAGTGTGAGAAACGCATGCACACTTACTCCAGGGCACAAAAGCCAGGTACGTTGCATTTTCAGTGGTTACTTATTTATTTATTTATTTAAATTCAATGTTTAGGAAACAATGAAGAAAAGCTGAGTGTCAGAGAAGGTACTTGATGAATTTCACTTCAGCTCTCTTCTTACCTTGTGATTGCAGTACTTAACTTACATAGGATGTGGTCATATGAGATGTATGACCAATTGATTTTTTAATAACCTGGTGAGCATACTTCTGTTGTATGGTGTAATGAGTTATTATCTTTAATGACTAAAGGAATATTAGTACCCAAGTTGAACCGATGTTAAAACTAATTTTATTTTGAAATTAATTTGTTAGATGTTAGGACAGGAGCCAAATACATTAAAATAATATAATTAATTATAGCAAATATACCTTCTTAAAATAAGATGAAATCTTGTAGAGGTCTATAACTCTTGCTGAGTGTGATGGACCAAGATACAGTTTATTCTGACTGATCTTCCTCCCAGATACATAACTGAATGCACTAGTGCTGTATGTCCAGCACAAATGTGTTTGTCTTCTCTATAAATACTATTTTATGTTATATTTTTGAGATGATAGACTGAAGCTCTTCAGAAGGTAGATGTTGAATTAGTTCAGTTTTGTTTTGTTCTGATTTATGTTTTCCTCCACATTCTTTTTGATTCTCAGATATGAAAGTAGTAGAGGTAGTATGGTTGTCTGTAGTTTTTACTGCTTGCCTTGAAAGTGGATTCCATCCAGCTGGTTGTAGTTCATGCAGTTGTGCTGAAAGGTGTAACTGTTGCTATCTGTGACAGCTATGAATTTTGCAAAAATCTTGTAAATCATGTTTATGAACTGTAAATGTGTTCTTTGCAGGTTGGAATTCCAAACTTGAGAAAAGAATTAGCTATAAAAATTACAGGTTCCATATGAATGTCTTACTCCTTTTTAATAGCTCTCACTAGGTTGTCATCTTGGGCTTTTTTTCCAGATTCATTTTTTTGCAGCTTTTGGTGCCGTAGAATGGTGATAGAAAAGACTGAGGAGAGAGAAGCATATCAAATGTATTTATATAGCATCATAAAAGAAATCTTTTTATCTTTTGTATTTGTGGCAGATATTTTTTAAGTGACTCATGACAGTATGCAGTAGCTTTCTAGGTGTTTTGTGCCTTTCCTCCTACCAGTATGGGAAGTTCTCATTTAACATCATCTGTGTGTAAAAGACTGCTCATAGAGGTAAGGTTTCAGACTATGTCTTTGTGGGTGTGGGGTTTTTTTCACTAGTTAACATATCATTTCTGTTGTCCCAAAATCGGGGTTCTTCTACCTGGTGTGCAATAATCCAATCTCACACACAGAGCCGAGATATTTATTTCATCTTTGTGCAAAGACGGCTGCTAGGTGGTAATTCCACAAAACTAGCACACCCAGTTAACACACGGTGGACATTTTATACTATGTGACCATTCGTTATCAGGACAATACTGTTTACATGTAATCTTTCAAGATTCTTATCGGTCCAAGTACTCTTCGGCTTCATTTAAAGGTAGTGTTTCCTTTTTCTACCATGCATGCTCAGAGAGGAAGGGGTTTCTGTAAGTAAGGGGCTTCTAGGTTCATGGGTGTGATTCTAAGTATTCTAATGAGACAGTTCGTTAAAGGGTAACTTAACTCCACGACACTGCTGAGTCTGTTTCAAAGTTACGTAAGTAAAGTTGATTAACTACCAGGTATACCGGCCTCCGGAACATCCTGAAGTGATCAGCCATCCTTTTGTAATCCTCTATATACATACAAGATAAGATTACTTTACGTGTGACAGCTTACGCATTACATTTCCAAAGAATTTTCAATATAAGAAAACGACCTAAAACCTTCTGCCTCTACAAAAGCGGCTTCTACTGTGTATTTACATATCGAAAATACAGAGTAATTCAGTAGATTTTCACAAGAGAACCTTACATTAAATATGACTGAAGAAATTAGATAGGACTTTCCATTCCACAAATTTGTGTGATTACAATGACATAATAAGCTTGTCGTAGCACAAAGAATTTATGTAGGAATTCACTAGTGTAGCTCTAGTTGATTCCCAGTGAATCTGAAGTAGCTAAAGTGGGTACTCCGAATGGGCGCAGCTGCACTGGGGGTGTAACTCCTTTTCTTTTCAGTAGCATTGCCAAGTGCCTATTGCAGAAGTGGGTACCATAAACGTAATTAGCATTATATGATATAAGTGAAGCTTGCTTTCTGTATTAATAGCTAGCTTTTTATGACAAAACAAAATTAAAGTGATGGGGTAGAAACAAATCCATCTTGTGTGTCTAAAAAAAGTCTTACATTTTAGTCACCTGCTTTATGATACCTTGAAAATGGTATTATTTATGAATTTGTGGAATGGAATTAAACATTTCTAATTCTTCCTCTAGTAATTACAGGAAATATCACACTGCTTTTCCTTACAGTGGTTATTTCTTGACTTCATTGTTGCAGTTTGTTTCATCTTCAGTATCTCAAAATGTTTCCATGAAAAATAACATGAAAAATTAATCTAGTTCCTTCCAGAATAAGCATAGGATTCTGATTAGAGGAAAGACAATGGATGGGGGGAAGCAAAAGGGTTGGGGGCGGGGAACAGTATAGCTCAGGTCTGATTTGGCTGCTTTTCAAAACTTCCATTTTGGGGAAAAGCCGTTACTGCTTTGCCTTACAGAGGACGTAAAACAAGAGAAAATATCCCTCTGTGGTATGTCACACTTCAGAATTAAATAGTTCTCATGATTCAGTATGTGTGTAGAACTCCGCTTCAGCTCTGGTAGTCCAAGGTGGTTTAATTTCAGCCTTGCTAAACAATGACAATATTTATGTTCTGGTTATTCTACCAGTGCAGCTGTTGTGACACATTTGCCTAACCCTGCTGCATAAATGCAGCTAAAGAGCACTCACTCTAACTATGGCAAGAGCACGGATGTATTCAGTAGCTCTCAGAAGGAACTCCAGGTCTGTGATGAGGGACACAAGGGAGGGATGATGTCGCCACAGCCTACCTTTCTGTCCAGGGTAGAGTTGTTAACTCCCTAATGGCAATTCCCTTCCCTCTCCTTGACCTGGCACTTGGGTTCTCCTCTGCCCCCTCTGAGAATTGTTGACAGCTCATGTTTCTGTGTACTAGCTAATTATTTTAGTAAAAGACAGGCAGTTTCATTCTCTCTTATGCAAACCAGTCACATAATGTGTGTTGAGGGGACAGAGGAGTGAGGCAACATGCTTGTAGTGTAGTATTCAAGAAGGGAAATGGAAAAAGTTGACTGCCACAGAGCAGTAAAAAACAGAATAATGAGGTAGTAGGAGGACTGCAGGGGAGAAACAGAAGATTTGGGTGGTTTAAAAGAAAAGAGGAGGGAAAATACGAGGAAGAAGAGAAGGGGGTTGGGAAGAGGCTGTGAATGTGGAAGGAGAAGGGAAGGGGTTTGGGAAGAGGCTGTGAATGTGGAAGGAGAAGGGAAGGGGTCAACATCTTCCTTTTCCGATTGTTTTCTTGAGGTTGCTTCTCCAGGAGATAATTCAGATATCAGACCTTTAGCTTGCATTTAACTGGCATGCCTTTAGGTTACATTTTCTAACTGGAAACATCAAACACATCATTTTTTTTTCCCCTCATAAAGCTTAATAAGAAAACAAACCCCACCGTGTACTATAGCTGCATCCAGCATCCTCACTACTGGATTCATTGGTTTGATGGTTTAAATGCACTGACTATTTTCATTTCAGCCTCCGGTTGTCTTTTGATTTGAAAAGCTGGGAAGGGAGGAATGATTGCTGGGTTGTGACTGAGGTTAGCTTCACAACTCTGGTGTCTTGCAGCTCTGCTCCAAGCCCCCAGACTCCTTCACCATTTTGTCAGATGGTTCCCCCTTTCAGGTGCTGAGCTCTGGCACTTCTAAAAGCCATGTGTTTTTCAGTGATCTGTTTCCCTGTACCTGTATCTGTGTGCTGTCATCTGTAGTTAACCGTTTTGTTCACAACTCGCTATGCTTACTGCCATGAAGTGGCCAGGCTTCATTGTTCTTTTCTTGTGTCAAGCCCATTGCAGCCTGAGAGAAGAGCTTTGTCTATTCCCAGTCTTTCCTTCAGCTGCTCTCTCCCTCCTTCCTTCTTCAATTTTTAACTCTCTTCACATGCTGTTTCCTTTTACGGTCCTATCAGCCAGTGTTCACCGGTAGGGTTCGATACAAATTATGTGGTATTTTGGAATAATTGCTGAACACTGTTATTTATACTTGCTGTGCCAATGCTATTGATGTATATATAGAGGAAGACAGCATTTCTGCCTTAGTCCAAGTCAGACGCACAGATAGAAAGACAGTATACCTAACATTTACTTCTCTTTCAAAGTAGCACATAAATTTATTGCTTATCACATCATTAGTACCACCTTCTTATTCAAAATGAATGGAAAAAGGACCAGGTAGAAAATCAAATGTAGAACTCCCTATTCTTTTTAAGAAAGCAAGGTTGTTTGCATAAAAGAAACAGCTTTGTGCACAGAAAGTATGTGTTCATGTGTCTAGTGTGATTTTAAGTGTAGAATTATGAATACATATTCTGATTTATGCACAAACTGTATTCTGTATTGCAGGTAAACTCCAAACATGTGAACACTTCAGGAGGGGAGAGCAGTAGTTGTCTCTCTCTAAATTTTCTTCTTGGCTAGACCCTGCTGTAATTCCCTGCAGGAATGATTCTCCATTTCTTGCTGATAACCCACGTGTGTAATCTAATGGTTGGAGGTGTACCTAAACATCTGAGAGGAGCATTAATAATTCACAGGAATTTAACTGGGAAAGCTCTCTTTATTAAAGCATGTGCCTTTTACTCACTTCATGGAAGAAAAAGGATCTGCAAGGGACTTCTGTACTTTCTTAGCGTCATTGCTGCTCATTGTGACTAATTCATATGTAATTTAAACCCTATAGTTAAGCACTTCTAAAGCATCTGTGCTGAAAGGCAGCTGTTTGGTGGTGTGAAAAGAAATAAATTGGACTGAATTTTTACAAAGTGAATGATGATGTTGTGGCCTATACAGCTGTTAAAAAGATTTAACCCGCAGTCATTGGTATATATACCTACACTGCTTGGGACTGAACAAACAATCAGAGCCCTGGCAAAACATGGGGCAAAACATGGAGCGTGGTCTCTGGTTGCTGGGCAGCATTATAACCCTGGAAAGACAGGAAACTTCAGGTGAAGGAGTGCTTCAGTGGAGTGTTTTCCACTGTGACTGTTAAATGGGGCAGCCATACAGGTCGCCTTGTTCCAACAGCGGAGACAGAGGAGAAGCTGAAATGTCAGAGTCAGCTGGTAGCTTTTCACATGTGACAGCGCAGCCACAAATCCAGTAGAACATCAGCGCTAACCTCAAGACCATCAGAAATGGGCTTTGGGAAGTGAAAGACAATCCTGTGACGAAGTTGAAAGGAAAGGCTTGCACAGGCTGTTTATAGAAAGGTTGAAAGCTGCTTTTTTCTCTCGCCCCCCTCCCTTTTTTTGAATTCACAGTGCCTACCATGCTGAGATAAGGGTGAGACACCCGTGGGGTAAGGAGACAGGAGACAGTCTGTACAGTCCTCTGCCATTTTGTCTTTCTCCCTCTTTCTCCTCCCTGGTGACCAGAGCAGGTGGTGGGATTAGTGAAGAGTTTGGCTGCTTGCTTGGGAAGATGTGTTGGATGAGCACTTGAATTTTGGTTAAAAGGTAACTGTGCTGTGAAGCACAGGATATACAAGGAAGATATTATATGACCAAAAAGACCACACACTCCCAGTCCTTCTCCTAATACTTTGAGGTTTTTTGCATCCTGGATTCTTAGCTTAGGATTTGTTTGGTTGGGGTTTTTTTTTGTCTGTCATCTATGAAAAAATACCACTAGCATTCTAAGAAAAAACAGATGTCTCAAAATGTGCCCAGCGTTCAAGCTCAATTATTAACTGATGATCCTTAATTTCTCCCCCCGTTTTGCAGAATGACAGAATTCCTTCACCCTCAGGTCACCAAGGTCATCATGGCTCTGCGTTTTCCAGCACTCATTGTCTACCACTTCTTTGATAGAAATTGCTGATATTTCCATTTTCATCACCTCCATAGGACAAAATACATCTTAAATTTAACCTCTCTGCAGCAGCCTGATAAAACTGGATTCCTAATTCTGTTTCTATTGACTAATGGGTAAATGAGATTTTCCTTTCTGTTTTTTAGTAAGCCTTCCACGTTCTGAGTAGACCTCTCAGCTGTGCATATATCATCTCTCCTTTCTAAATTTGTTGTGTTATTGTAACCCCACATTCACTGGCATTACTCATCACAAAGCATAGAGTTAGCCTGATTTAAATAAAGAGAGACTTGCTTAAGGAGAAAGAAATAAAACCCAGGAATTTCTTAATGCAGGGCTTTTGCCACATTTCATTAAGAAAGGCGAAACATGAAGACTAGAAAGTGAATAATACATAAATAGTTATGAAAGGTCAGGGGAAAAGCAATATAAAGAGACTCGTACAATAAATAAGTGTAAGTTTAGTTGCACTGCTGGATTGATTTTCATGTCTAGGAATTTTTCAGATAAAATATCGGCTGAGATTTCCAGGCATGGGTGCCTAGTGAGGCACCTCAGCTCCAGGATTTGGGAAGCCAAGCTGCCAGCCTGCAGCCCCAGCTTATGTTAGCTAGTGAGCAGGCCATCAGAACAAGAAGTCCTCTACCATTTGGTGGCTAAAGAGGAAATGAAAAACAATTTGCCACGCATTTGGCTTAAGCTTTAAAAAAACAGTCCAGCCTGATATATTGATTTACGTTTAAATAAATAAATAAATAAATAAACTCTCCGTGCATGTGTCATCATCTGAGATTGCAGTGCCACGCTGCCATTTTCCATTTTGGGAAGATTATCATCTTGGCATTCAAATTCAGTATTCAATTTACTGCCCAGTCTGACCAACAAGATCTGTCCATGTAGAACAGCTGCCAAGCCAGTTAACCCCTGTTCTTTTTTTGTGGATTAGAACGGAATAATCACTGTGAATCAGTTCCCATTTGTCTTTATTGTAGTTCACTTTAATTCCTTTCTGTCCTCTCCTTCAATCTGTCAGTTTTATTACTAGATTGAATGTTAAGCCTAAGCTCCTTGGCAATATCCCAATTTTAAAGCTACATTTTTGTGAGATGGGCGTAATTTTTAAAATAAATGATGAGAAATACCAAAACCTCTCTTTTCTTTGGAAGAAAAAAAAAATCTGCTCTGAGATTGAGCGTACACTGCTCACAGAGCAGCTTTGTCTTATTCTTTCTGCAGCATAATTTTTCTGATTTCCCCCCCCTTCCCCCCCTCTGGCTCGTGCCAGTTTAGAATTGAGAAAGGAATTTGTTTTAATCTTTTTAAAAGTTTGTAGCTCAGACAGATAGAATTCTTAATCGGTAGCATACGGTATGTTAGCACAGAGTAGTATTTTTGAGTATGGCATTTTGAAATATGTATTGCTAGAGGATAATTTCTCACTTTGGTCAGCTTAACCTCTCCATAGTTTCCATGAACGTAATTTATGCATATCTAATTTTAATTATTAATGAAGCTGAGCCCAGCCTTTCCTTATTGGAATAAAGGACCAAGAAAGACAGAGAGAATGCTTGTTCAGCATACGCTTCCCTGGCACCGGACAGGTTTCGTTTTGCTGGCATTTCACCTCTGAGTGCAGTGCAGGGGGGAGAGAGAGAGAGACTCAGCTTCCAGGGTTCATTGCTGTGGTTTATGTCACCCACTGAATATAGAACAGAATTCTGCCAAGCGACACAGTAATTCCTATGTGAAAATAGATGCTGTACTCCGCTCTCAGGCTAGCAGCTGCCTGCTTTGATATATGGGCTTCAGCAGGGAGGCAGTCACGTGACCTTGATATAAAACTGTCCAATTCCTTGTAAAAGTTCTCTGTGTTTTCAGTGAGTGTCAGCAAATGAAGCCAAGCAGCTTTACTTCATGAAAAGAGCAGCAAACAATCTGTGATACTATTTTGGTATGGATTAACCTAATAATTGGGTTTCTGGTTTGTTTTTAAGCTGCTGGCCTTTAAAAACTGATAGTGATCACTTGTCAATGCTCAAAAAAAAGTATTGTCTTTGAGTCTTTTGGAGTCGTGAATTGCAGAGGTTACTGGCATTGCAGTTGTAACTGCTCATGGTTGACTGAGAATGTGTCATAGTGAGATGATATGTTGGTCTTTGTGCTGTGCCATCTAATGCTTTATCTCTACCGGGAACAGGATGGATAAAAGACTCTCACTTCCTAGATGAAGGGAGGATCCTGCTTCTTTTCAAAGATACTTTTGGCATTGAAGGAGAAATCTTGCTCTGTTCTTCACTTCAAAGAGATGCAACAAGTATGAAGAGCCTGAGAAGACTGCTACTCTTTCTCTTAGAAATGAGTTGAATCATGAGATGACATGAGTTGAATAAATAACACTGTAACAGAATGCAAAATAATGAAACTTGATAGAGAAGGGGATCTATAGTTTCTCTTCATCTTGTTCCATAGCATGTGGCAAATCAATATGCAAAACACTTGAAACCCCAAAAGTTCCCAAATGCTGCTCTCGTGGTGCATGCTTTGGCTGTGGAACTCACTGCTATGATATCAACACCAAAGAAAATCTCACTTGCTTTGTGACTTAATCTGATCTTTGTCTCTAGGGAGTCAGCTGACATTCTTAAATTAATTTTCATGGATGCGTTTTGCTTATTGGGCTTCCTTTGCATGTGTCTGGTTTTCACGCATTGTCAAAGGCAAGCTACTGGAGTGGTGGGGACTTAACATTTGATCTAGTGTGGCAGTTCTTCTGTAGTAGAATCCTAGAAATTATGGTACTGAACTTGGAATAAGAAACATGATTGACAATTTACCCCATGCTTTCACGTTGCCATATGGCATCACTTCATGTCCTGCTAGCTTCTGATCCTACTTGGAGTTGCCCAACCTCTGTGGGGTAGTTTCAAAGTACTTCAGTCATTGATAATGCCTAAGTCCTGTGCTGTTGATATTAATCGGGGAAAGGCTCTTGTTTTCTTAGGCTTCAGCAATTGCTGTTAGGGGCAATGTAGACTAAGCCTGTTCCCATTAACCTTCTTACAAGTAGTGATAGTGCAGCTTCAGTGGAATAGAATTATCTAACACAGGAATAATGCCATGGCCAACTAAAGTACTGTCATGCTACAACATCACTATTCTTTAACCAGGGAGAAATGAAGGTGACATTTGGAGCAGAATTCTCACACCAGCTATGAAGCAATGCTTTCACAGTATCGTGCACTTGCCTCATGATGTCCTCTTGCATTTATAAAATGGTCCTGTGTGTATATGTTAAAATAACACTAATTAAGAGGGATCTTAATAGAATATGAGGGAATAAATATCGTTTGAATACCTTTGTGAGAAAGCGTGGCCCAGAGGTTTTACTACTAAAGTGCAGTGGAAAAGAATATTGAATAAAGTATAGTTGATTTGAGGATCTCTCTTGTTCTTTTCCCTATTGAAATGCAGAGAGTACAAGCTCAGTGATATTTTTTGTTCTTGCTCTTCGTTTCTTTTGGCATTTTTTATGTGCTACCTTTTCTTTATTAAATAGGAAGAAAAAAGTATTCATTTCTGTGTTTATCCTTCATCATCTCTAGCTTTGTTAGGTTCTTATGTAGTCATTTTGCTCTGACCTGAATGCTACTAGCTACCCAGGACCCTAAGAAAGTTGCAAATAATAGTTACAGTCTTCAGAAATATTCATTCATAATTGCAAGAGTGGTTAGTTAACAGAACTTGGGCTCCCAAGCCTCACTGTAAATAATTTGGAGCCTTTGTTTCTCTTATGGGACTCTCTTGTGGGACTTATGCATGTCAGTGAGCAGTAAGAATGGGTTGCTCCATAAGGGGAGGTGAGCTAGGAGCTTTAATCTTAGTGGCAGGACTAGTGCAAACTAAACATTTGAGAAACAGAACTAACAACATACTAGCAAGATATCAAGTGAGCTGTAGATGCAGATACTGAAACCATTGTGAACACACTTGGAATTGTAAGGATTGTAACTTCACAGAAGAGCCAGCAATTAATCATTTCATAAAAGGAAGAATGACATTAAGGTGACTAGGAAAAAAAAAAATCCTTGCATTCTTGCACTGGAGCCTTCAGTTTTGTAGGCTCTTAAAAGCTAGTGGGCATCACTTCCATTGTGTAACTTTACTATATAGAATATAGTAAAAGCAGCTTTAGCTGCAAGAATTCAAGGAGGCTGACAAAGTTAAAAAAACCTTTTTTTGCTCTTGTCTTCCGTTCTTTGTTGTCTAGGCAGAAAGTGAAAAATCAGGATTATTTTTCCTTCTTAACAAGAAATGTTTTGACATTAAATTTTGACAAACTAAGACTTTGATGACTCTGATGTTGCTTACTATTGTTGATTGTCTTTGAAGATGCTGGAATCTTCTGACTTTCTCCTTGGCTGAGGAGAAAATGTGGAGCTATTAGAAAAGGGAACTTTTCCTCAGCCCATTTACAATGAATTAGTTAAGCAGATGTTAACAAAAGGAAATAATGGTTAGACATTGAAATGTTCTTAGCTCTATGGCTAAGAATTTCGTTGACCTTTGTAATGGCAATCTCCTGTCATCTGTGTGAATCTACTGAAATAGAAAGTGTAATCTCACTTTTTAATTATTGCACACACATTGCTTGCACATGCAGACATAGACACAGGGATAGATTAATTTGTTGTTGTTGTTTTTGACAAAGCATATGGCTTACTCATTATGTATGCATATGCCTGTGTGGACAGAGGGGTGAAAGAGGAGATAGAAAAAGGATACCAGCTGGTTGGTTTTTCTTGACCTCTGTTTGGACTATCCTGTTGCAATAATGTTTCTGTTCTAACCCATAGACGTTTCTGCACTTCCCTAAATTTTATGGAGAAGATCGCAAGTGTACAGTTCAATCATCTGTCATTGCAAGAAGACTGAAAAAATACTTTGCTTATTATTGTACAGGAATAGCTGGTGGATGAAATAAGGAAGCTTAAAAGTAAGGCTAAATATCAGCTTCATTGAGATGCAGTACTTGGCCAGGTTTAGAACTGAGAAAGTTAGTAAATTACATTATTGAATCTGGTCCACATGTTATTTAGTCTAAGTCTACACTGAAGAATCTCCCTTAGTCTGGCTGTGTACAACATTTTCCAGAAGGTATATGTAACGCTAAACTTCATTGAAAATTGAGTAGATTTGGTCCTGAATTTTCATTTTTAATTTCCACAGATTCTCCAGGACCACCTTCTTGCATTTTCTAGGAGCTATCCCGAGTTGTCCTGAGGGGATCCATGTTCTGGTGTGGGGGGGTAGTGACTTGCTGACTGGTTTTTTGGTTTGTAGTCTCCTAAGGGGTAAGGATTCATTTATAGTTGTATGATGATTGTTATATAGCATGCATGAATTTGTGGGGGCCTTCTACTCCAAAAAAGTAATCCGTGTGTCTGCAAGGATTCTTGAGATAACTGCTGTTATATAGAGTGCAAGAGGTATACTGGATTAAGGGAGTGCAGCATCTGCATGTAGTGCGTTCTAAGGGCTTTTCATCCAGTAGTGCAAAATGAAGACCACTAATAAGCCAACAGGGCAGTTTGTTAGTCCTCTGCTAGTATTTAGAGACTTAAAAGTATCCACATAC
Source organism: Gymnogyps californianus (assembly GCF_018139145.2). Taxonomy (NCBI): domain Eukaryota; kingdom Metazoa; phylum Chordata; class Aves; order Accipitriformes; family Cathartidae; genus Gymnogyps; species Gymnogyps californianus. Next base: position 133,790,178 of record NC_059471.1, on the reverse strand, counting down.
TACTTAATTGTGTTTTTTTAATTTTTAATATGATCTGATTATGCACATACAAATTGTCCATTATCAATATGTGTCTTGGCTAGATGCTGTCTCCAGAGCATTTTTGTGTGATGGAGACATATGGCTGAGGGTATGGTAGTAAAGGGCAATGTATGTCTATGTAATGAGGTAAGATTCAAGAAAAAAAATATTATGATGAAGGAATACCACCATATTTTCTTTTACATTTGAGACACAGGAAGAAGGGAACTGCTCATCTGACTGAGATGTAAAGCATTGTACAGCAGGTCACAGTTTCAAATCCAGCCCAGGTTGTTAGCAACGGATCTGTTGCCACCTAATTTATATCTGCCTCTACGTATAAAGACTTGGTGAGGAGTCAGCCCAATTCCCATTGAAAAACAGGATATTGACAACTTCACTTTCATTGTATGGAGCAACTAAGCAGGTTTGAACATGATGGCTGTGTGGATGACAGATCATCTAGAAGAACTTTGTTACTATAAGAAGGGGATGGATTGATTCTGTAAAGAGCACGTTTCACTTTTAGTGCTGTAACATAAGGTAAACCCACACAGGGACTACTAGATTCCAGATGGTTGAGGTTTGCTTTTTGACTATCAAGTAGCAATGACTGTCCTGATTAAATCTCTTCCTGGTGATTACTATCATACTTACTTTGGTTTTCATTGGTGTAGAACACTTGAGTCCTAGTTAGGTTTTTATTGTACAAATACAGAATCAGGAAATGAGCAGGACTGATTTTTGTAATGGTTTTCATCAGCAGATCAAAAAACACTTTTCAAAAGAGCTAAATACCCTTAGGCCAATTTTACTAACAGAGAAACCAAGTCACAGGTAATGAAATCACTCCTTGCAGGCCCTCCGGCAGACCAGCATCATGTTGAGGATAGAATCTAGGTCTTGAGAGTCACACTATTCTCTTGTTCATGCGTCCACTAACATGTCAGGCCTTTTTTACCAAGGAGCTGATTACCTTCAGTTTCTTCTGATTTCAAGCAAAGTTCTGAATGCCCAGTATTTAAAAAAATGAAGCCCAGCTTAGCAAAAATGCCCACAGCAGCCTGTATTTTGATATGGAAGGCTGTGTTCCTGTTATGAAGCTATTGTGTTTTTTCTGTAAACGGTTGAATATTGAAAGTGTTCACACCAGCTACGGGTAGAATTTATATGCATGTGCTGTAATTCCTGTTGTAAAGAGTAGAAAGGCATTGTGAGAAGTGGTAAAGATTCTGGACCCCTTGTCCAGAAATGAGGTGATGTAGTTATCACCTCTCATCTCATCTCATACTGTGAAATTGAATATTATAATAGATATGGTATTAGCATTATGTATGAGTTGTGATTTATGGGTGTTAATAACATGGAAATCTCAGATGGTATACTCCCTCTGTTTTCTTGTTGTCATTCATTAAGTGAGAAAAAAGTTAATGTAATTTGTCTGGAAGCAATCTGTAATGCTTACTAAGTGAACAAGAGGCTGTTGTTCTTTCTGGTTTCCCATCATTGATTGATTCTTCATGTAGATATTGGGTTATTAAAATTTAATTTGGGACTAGAAACAATTTGGGAAGTTTTTGTGAAGAGCTGTGTAGAACATCTTCATTCTCCTAACTAGCTGGCAGAAAACAGAGGATTTGCTTTTAAGGTCTTTCTGGGGCTGCTTTGCACAACTTTGCCCACATGAAAGAGCCATAGGTTTGGGTCACTTGGAAATTCAGCCCACCTAGGGCATGGCCAAAGACAGTGTACCTCTCTCTTGGCTGCTTGTATAGTCCACAGGGAAGATCTAAATTTAGGAAACTGCAAATAAGGTCCTCTCAAATCTTGTACCAATCTTAGCACCTCTAGGCAGGGGCTAGCATTTAGGGCCAGAAAATCCAAACTATTGATGTGAGTATCTATTTTAATTTGATTCCCTGAATATTCCTAAACAGCCACATTGGGAACGGAAGGGTATCAGCTGCTCTGAGAGGGAGAAGTTACACAAGGAAAAATGCTTCTTTTGGGGAGGGGCAGGGATTGACAGGCTGGGGTGAAGATATAAACTAAAACATATGCACAGCACTTAGAGAATGGGTTGAAACTCTGTCCTTTTTGCTCTTTGTTCTTGGATTAGTCTCAGTTGTGTAACTCATGCCAGTTAAGTTTGCTGGCTGAATTCTGATATTGTGAACACTCTTGACCCCAGTGGAGTGTATGAAAGGTACATCAGAGTACTTGAGGGTAGAATATTGTGTATTATCTCTCTTTGAAAAAATGGGGTAGATGACTAAAAGCTATTGATTCTTGGGGATGTCTTTGTTTCTGTAATAGGGCAACAGTCTCTTTTTCTTCTACGTAATAGGCTCATTGGCAGTTGTTCATGCCTTCATACCTAGAAGTCAGTAGATGACTGGCTGGTATGGGTAAGGCTCCGCTAACTCAGGCTAAAGTCAGACTGCTCCTTCATAAAGTGGTATATGAGAATTTCCAGTTTCCTTTCATTTTAATCAGCTGGTTTTGAATGTTTATGGGGTGTTAGCATGCTGAAATGAGAAAGTTGTTTTGTGCCTAGTTCCCCAGTTTGCTGCCATGTGCAAGAATAAGTCTCTTCTCAGGAGGGTGTATCTGTAATCTACTTGAATTTGATTGGTTTGTTGTTCTTAATCTGGACATGTCAGTAACTTCCAAGGTCTTAAATGTTCTCACATAGTTCTGAGCAATAACACTTCTGTAGCAGCCTTGATATATTTTCTTTCTTAGCAAGAAAGCAAGCATGTGGGGTTGACCCTTTCACTGGGGACACTTAGGTCCATTCCCACTAGAACTTTACAGGTGATCACCTAAGTAAAGTCTTCCTGAGTTATTTTCTTTGCCAGCACTAAGCCTGGCAAAACAACCACAGAACAGGAAGTATGCTGCACCTGCAAAACCAGCTAACATACATACCCACCAACAAAATACTATTAGAGCTGTCACTGGGGAGCCCAGTGTCATTGGTGAGAAGTGAGCCCTCTTTCATTATCCTTGTGTGTAGCAGAATAGGTTTCTGCATTACTTATAATAGCTTTTAATTCTACTGCAAGGCCTAAAAGGAACAAATTTAGATCAGATATGTGGTTTTGTGCTTTCAGTTACACTTTCTAAGAAGTGGAACAGTTGGTGCCCTCCTCTGTCAGTTGTGTAACATAGAGTTCATTCTTTCTACATTCTTGTTGCAAAGCTACAAGCTGTAGGAATATGCGGTCATTTTCTATTGTATTTAACCAGGGTACAGCCACCTGACAATGTATTTAACACATCTCAGCTAATATTTGGCAATGCTTCATACTTCAAAAGTGCTTGAAATTCTCTGAGTGCTGCTAGGTGCCTGCATTACAGCAAACCCATGTTATGTAGATCAGCAATTCTGTACTCTTTTGGCTGTGTTTCTGTATTTGAAATGTCTCGTTTTAGCTGCTTTTGCTTTTGTCCAGCTGTTAATTGATGCACTAAAAGGTAATGTGTAACTTTTCCCTTTTGGTAGGTGTCAGGAATGTGCTAAATAGAGATTAGACCAAGATCTTGGAACACATTATTCCATTTCCAACTTGGTCTTTCTTGCCAAAAAATCCTCCAAGGGGCAAGGTCCTTCAGCTCACTAGTCTTTAAAATGTGAAGAAAATAGATAACTACATTTTTGAAGCTGGGTGCATAAGAGTGATTTTCTATATCTTTTTTTATGGCTCCCCAAAAATGTTTTCCCAAAAGTGGTGAGCAGCAGTTAATCTATTTCTTGAAAAACAGTGGTTCAGCTAGTGTGGTGAGAACTGGAATTCACACCTAGCTATGTGTTCAGAAATGGGGCAGTGGGATTGCTTAGATCCTGCTGCCAGTGGGTCCTTGCCCCTCTTATCATCTCCTCCTTCTACTCTGATTTCTTTGAGTTTTGTGTTATGTATCTTTGCATTATGAAAAATTTAGTATGAAGAGGATCAGGAAGGCTGGCCTCTTTCCCTCCTTTCTGTGACCCTGTTGAGTCAGCAGAAGCTATGCTATTGATTTCACTGCAGCCAGAATTTCATCCTTTCTATTTAAGAAAACAGTTTATACTCAGACTCTTTTACCACTTACTTTTCCCATTATAGTCACAGCTAAATGTTCTACCTGTAGTTTGTTGCTATTCAGGAAACAATGGGCCAGTTTCTTTTTCTTTATGAGGAAATTAAGATAGAATAATTTGAAGTCTTTGTCATCTGTGTAGGTTATTTTCCAGGCCTAGACATTTCAGATACATATGACAGATTTTCATACACATGCATATATGGCAATGACAATGAGATCAAACAGACTGGTTCAGAAATAAGTTTAGAATAGTGGATATGAAGGTAGTACCTTCCTAAAATGAACTTCTGCCAGCTTCCCGCTGCACAAAACACATCTGATCTCTGGATTAGGTGAGGCAAGCCTTAATTTAATCTGAAAGTTTAACCTAAAAACTGTTTGGAGAGTGATTTACAATCTGTATTTATTAAGGACACTAGTCTTTTCATAAGAAAAGTATTCCTTAAGGCTTTTTGCCATTCTCAAAATCAGTGAAATGACTGCATTAATGTTAAGTGGGAGCCACTGCCACCTTTACCAAAGAAATATTTAAGCTTCTTCAAACATTTCACCTTCTTACAAGGACTGTTAGAAAATTAACTATGAAACCATCCTGCCCTAGAAACTTCTCTGGAATTTATGGAGGAAATAGCCTTTGAAAATTTTTGCTGCAGGAGAGGAATTACCACGTACTGCTTGTCACCAAGAAAGGATTCATTTTGCCAGAAATTAATCCTGAGCTGCCTCCTTATAAATGTACTTGGACAGATCTAATTCTTGTCAGGCACAAAGCAAGTGATGCATAAACAAAGAATCCCAGCACATTTCATTTATGGTCGCTAGCCCTGCTTCATTTCTGACCTCCATGTGCTTTCAATGTTTTATGTAATGTCAGCTTTTCAATTTGAATTCTTAGTGGCCATTTTTAGCTTCTACCTTTTTTGCAGAGGTTACAGAAAAAATGGGAGAGCTGTCTCTGGTGGTTCAGTTTAAACTTGGCTGTGCATCCGCTGGCAAGTGGTTTAGTGTGTGCACAAAAAAAATCTGCATGGGCCGAGAATGAATGGAGAAATCTTTAAAATGGCTTTGGAAAGCAGCGTAGAAAATGTTTGGTTCAGAGTGGCAAGGCAGAAAAAATATTATTACTGCACAAAAATGTGGCTCTGTATTTAGTAAGTTGTCCTTCTTAAGGATTTTCCAACAGCAGGCTGGCTACTCTGGTCAATAAAGCAGAATCAAAAGACCTCTGAGTTGGTGTTGGTCTGAGCCACTAAGTCCACTTATAATACAGCACAGCCCTCCTGTCTAGCATCCGTCTAGCTTTTCAGCTGCCTCTTCTGAATTTAGGACATAGGTGCGCTGTGCGTCCAGTTCCAGAGTTAGCTTGCCTAGACTGTGCTATCATTGTACAACCAGTGTACTGAAAAGTATCTTGAATTTTCTTCTTGTGTGGCGTGAGGGCAGGGGAATGAGGAATAAACCGAAGGTGACTGTACTTGACTGAATGGTCTGCCACAGGTGTGCCTATCCACATCTGTACTTTGGTTTTGTACAACTTTGGGGCAATAGATTAAATGTTTGAGGAAGTTAACATGCTTATAGAGTGATAACGAAGATGCTTTGCTAGTTCAAAGATCTTCTAGTTTTACAGGTCAAAGAAGGCAATACATCTAGCTCAGATTGTGAACTGAATAGTCTGAGGTCATATGACATGTCAGGAGACAAATTACAAGTTGAGTCTAAGAATGCCATGTGCCTGACATAATTGCTATATAGCCTCTACCATGACATTTGGGTTGCTTTTCTTTACAGCAATTACGTTGTTCTTTTTGTGTTGCTTAAAAGTGGTCAGAGCAAGAATGACAACATGACTAAGAAATACCTCAGGTTTGGGTTGATGGCAAGTTGAATATGAGTCAACAGTGTGCCCTGGCAGGCAAAAGGGCCAACCGTGTCCTGGGGTGCATCAAGCACAGCATAGCTAGCTGATCAAGGGAGGTGATTGTCCCACTCTACACTGCACTGGTGTGGCCCCACCTCGAGTACTGTGCGCAGTTTTGGGTGCCTCAATGTAAGAAGGACATCAAACTATTAGAGTGTGTCCAGAGGAAGGTGACCAAGATGGTGAAAGGCCTCAAGGGCAAGACTTAGGAGGAGCAGCTGAGGTCACTTGGTTTGTTCGGCTTGGAGAAGAGAAGGCTGAGGGGTGACCTCATTGCAGTCTACAGCTTCCTCAAGGGGGGCAGCAGAGGGGGAGGTGTGTATCTCCTCTGTCTGGTGACCTGCGATAGGACAGGAGGAAATGGAATGAAGCTGCATCAGGGGAAGTTCAGATTGGACATTAGGAAAAGGTTCTTCACTGAGAGGGTGGTCGGTCACTGGAACAGGCTCCCCAGGAAAGTGGTCACGGCACCAAGCCTGTCAGGATTCGAGGAGCATCTGGACGACACTCTTAGTCATATGGTTTAGATTTAGGTAGTCCTGCGAGGAGCAGGGAGTTGGACTCGATGATCCTCATGGGTCCCTTCCAACTCAAGATACTCTGATTCTAAGAGGATGCAAAGAGGGGTAAAACCTCTGCTTAAGACAGCATGAGACTCTCTAGAGTTGTGCAGCAATGGACTCTGTACAATAGGACACATTCCAAGGCACTGCCTGGAGCAACTACCCTGACATACTGGAGTCTTCAGAACAGACAGAACCCCTAAAAGCGGATACAATCCAGGCCTTGGACAACAGAGTACCTGGGTGCAACGTGGTGTTGCATATCAGGGTTGCAGTCATGTTTGAGTCACTAAGTCACCACAAAAGGAGATGTGAGGCATATGCACAGATTGCCACATGGGCAGACAAACAGGAGATTGACAGGGTCTTTGCAGAGCTCCCACAGAGGCAACAGCCTAAGCCCTGCAATGCAAGAAAAGAGGGACAACTCTGAGACTGCATTTGACTGACCGGTGGATGTATACTCCCATACAAGCTGAAAGCATGCATCATAGCCAGGTGAATCTGAACCACACCTGAACCAGTGCTGAGAGGAAGTGGTGTGTGACACTGGTTGGAGACTTCCTTCTACAGGGTACAGAGGCAGCCATCTACTGACCTTACTTGCTACCTCACGGGATCTGTTGCTTGCAGGGAGGTTGGACTGGGGCTGTTGCAGAGAGCCCTAAGGCATATCTGGACTTTGGCCTGTTGCCCCTGGCCTGCTCATCCATGTGCGCACCAATGACACTGTCAGGGCAGACCTTAACAAACCAAGAGTGGCTACAGGGCACTGGAGCCCAGGTGCTGTTCTCCTTGGTCCTGCCAGCGGAGAGGAAAGGCTTGGGTAGGAGGGTACCCAACCTACAGGTTAACACCCGAGTGCACAGCCAGTGTTGCAGACAGAGCTTTGGCTTTTATGACCATGGACCCCCTCTTTGAGGAATGGGGAGTGCTGGGGAGACACAGGATGCCACGCAGGGGTGGGGCAAGAGGAGGTTTTCCAACAGGCTTTCCAGCCTAGCTAGGAGGGCTTGAGCCTAGGTTCGTCAGGGGATGGTGACCAAAGCCTGAAGAGAAGGGGAGGCACAGGGAGCAGGAAGTGCCTGGTGAAACAGGTGCACACACTTTCGTTGGAGAGCTGCAAGGGGGGCGAACCAGGAGCTGGGGTTGGCCACAGCACAGGTAATGCCCTCAGTGGCCAGGGCACACTCCCACTGAGTAGGGAGGGCAGAGCAGGTGTGCTGACAACAGGGTCAGCTGACTTTCCCAGGCAAGGCAAGGTAATGAATCGGGTCATGGTCCATCCAGAGAGTCCAGTCAGGAGAAGAAGGAGATGAAGTCAGCGTGTCAGGGCCCGGAGTGCATGCCTCTTCTAGGAGTTTAGTTGGCTAAGTCAGAGTTTAGGTGGCTGAGTCCAAGTCCAGCTCCTTTGCTGATAAGAGCTGCTGGGAAGAAAGCTAGGAGCAAGGGCCTGTCCCTCCTTTCCCTTGGGAACTGTTTTTAAGCAGAGGCCTTGCCGCTGGCTCCTGCCTGTGTTGTATCACAGCTGTGTAGCAGCTCTGTCTATGGCTGATCTTGGACCTGCACAGTCTGGACCTTGACCCAGACCCACTGGTTCAGCTTCCTGGCTGACCTTGGATCTCCCTCGTTGCTATGGACTTGCTGGGGGATCGCTGGGCTGCATGTGACCCACTGTCTTTGGCCCTGAACTTGCCGTTCTGCATCCTGGCTCCTGGGTGAGGCCACTGCTTGCGCCTGCCTTGTCACTGTGTTCCGCTCCTGATTAGCCTTCCATGGTGGAGCAGCTAGCCCTCGCTGCTCTCTGACACAGAGGCAGGACTGCCGACAAGGCTGCAATGTATGTCCAAGGTCCACCCAGCCGTGAGTGAGACATGTAGCAAGATTACAGCCCTGGACTTGAGGAAAGCAGGCTTTGGCTTGTTGAGGGAATCTGGTAGGCAGTATCCCACGGGAGTCGCCCTGGAAGGCAAAGGAGTCCAGGGGAGCTGGTCAGTCTTCAAATGCAACCTCCTCAAAGCACGAGAAGGGTCTATCATCTGATGTGTGGGAAGCCTACCAGGCCTGGCATGGATGAACAGAGAACTCCTGACTGAGGCTGACAGTGCAAAGGAAGTGCACGGAAGGCAGAAGTGGGGCCGGGCTGCTCTGGAGGAATAGAGTCATTGCCTGAGTGTGGTGGGGTGGAATCTGGAAAGCCCAAAGCTCAGCTGGAGTTGAAACTAGTGAGGAACGTGGAAAGCAACACAAAGAACTTCTATGAATACATTGGTGTTAGAAGGGAGCCTAACAAAAAGTGGACCCTCTGCCAAATGGGGCAGGGGACCTGGTGACAAAGGACACACACAGTGCCGTCCTTGCCTTGGCATTTACTTGTGTAAGGTCTGCTCTTAGGCCTTAGGTCCCTGAGCTTAATGGCAAAATCTGGCAATGATGTGGAGCATTACCCACAGTAGAGCAAGACTATGTTGGGGACCAAAAGGCAAGCTGGACATACACAAGTCCATGGGTCCACCTGAAATGCGGCCAAAGGTGCTGAGGGAGCTGACCAAAGTCACTGCAGAGCTGCTCTCATCTTTGAGAGGTCATAGTGAGCAGGGGAGGTTCCTGATGATTTGAAGAGGCATATAGCACACCCCACCCCGGCCATCTCCCCCGAAAGGCAAGAAAGAGCCCCCGGAAAGCTACAGGCTCGTCAGCCTAATCTCCACCCCTGGGAAGATCACAGAGCAAATCCTCACAAAAACTACTTCCAGTTGTATGAAGGACAAGAAACTGATTGGGAAAAGACAGTATAGATTTACCAAGGGCAAATTATGCCGAACCAACCTGATAGCTTTCGACATTGAGACAACAATTCACTTGAATGAGAGGAGAGCAGTGAGTGTTGTTCACCTGAACTTAAGCAAGCTCTTTGCCACAGTTTTCCATAGTAACCTTGTAGCCAAATGGTTGAGGTATGGTTTGAATAAGTGGAAGATAAGGTGGGTGAATACCTGGCTGGACTACTGGGCTTAAAGGGTTGTGATCAGTCGTTCAAACTAACTGGCAGCGAGGTGCAAAGTGGAACAAGGGAAATGCTGAGTAGTTATTAGGAAAAGAATTTTCAGTTTGAGGGAAGTTAAACTTTCAAATGAGTGCCTAGAGATGTTTGGACTCTCCATCCTTGGACGTATTTGTAACTTGACAAGGCCATGAGTTCCTTGGTTTATGCTGGCTTTGCTGTGAGCAGGAGATGGATCCAAATGTCACCAAAATTTATTTCTGAAGTACAACTTTGGATCCAGAGTAGTGTGAGTACTATGCCTACCGCAGCAGTTTCCAATGGTGAGTGCAGCCTTGTCTGCAAGATGAGTAAGTTAAAAATTACGGTTCCTTGGTCACACGTTGTATGACTTTATCAGTCAGGAATATTCAAGAAGAGAGATCCTCAGAAGAAAAAAGATTTCAGAAAGAAAATTTTAAGTTTTTTATTTGCAGTTTTGATGAAAACCAGCAGGCTGTGCTAACAGATTTTTTTTCCAGGAACAAACACACAATCTTGTCATTTTCACTTTTTATATGAGCAAGGAAAAGAACTGCAGCATGGAGCATGCTGTTTTTATTTGTGACTCTTAAATTTTCATTTGGATAATGAAAAGAGGCTGCTAAAGCAGTCGTTAACATGCTGTCTTCAGATGTATTCAAGGCCTTGTTTAGTAACCTTTTTTTTCTTGAGATTTGAAAGCAGAGAGTTCTATATTATACTCTAATGATTAATACCAAGTTTATGTTAATACTTCCCCCGTAAGGGTTGTGTAGGTCTGGTACAGCCTTCCTATTTTAGGACTGTTTTGTGCTGTATAAAAATGCTACAACATTGGCAGGATTGAATATTGTCTGCCTCTTCTTTTTCCCCATACAGCTGGAATCAGAGTCCTTTCAGGTTTGATTTCTAAAATATCCCCAGAGAAAGACAAAACAGGGGACTGCTTTAGCTAAGACTAAATAGCTTCTTGTTTGCAACTGGGGGTGGGGGCGGGCGGGGGGGTAACAGCAACATAGTGTTTTCATTCATTCAGTCAGTCAGTCAGTCATTTCCGTCATTCTGGGATTACTGTTCTACCTTTCTAAACTGAAACTGTGGGTTAGTAATTCCAGAAGTGAAACTACGCATTTGCAAGGACCCAAGCAATAAGAATGCTGTTTAGAACTATCCTGCTGCTTTTCTTCAGCATTTTTGAAAGCCATTTACAACAGCAGGTGAATGTAATTTCCAAATAGCAAATCAAAAACATAACGATAACACAGCAAAACGATTGTCAGGGACTCGTCTAGTTCTTCTCAGCCACATGCAAAGAGGAATTTTGATGATAAAGTTTATCATCATGATAATAAAGTACACAATTTCTATGGTTAGGGCAATGTAACTTTCCTAGGCAAATCCTTTGAACACGGGAAGTCAAGATCATGCTGAACTATACAGTGGAGTTAAGGGACATAATTAGCCATCAGTGTAGTGTCATTATGTCTTATTCAGCATAAGTTCTATCAGTTCAGCCTCTTAAAGAGTATTGTCCATTTCACAGAGGCTTCTTCCCAGAAATGAACAGTTTAGCAGCTTCCATATAGTCTTTGACATATGAGCTTTTGACATATCTGTAGGGAGATTTCAGTTTCAGAAGTGAGGGTCTATTGGACGAATTCTGTAAAGCAAGTGTTCCTTTAGCACTCCTGCCCACTCCCTTGGCCTGGACTGTCACTTTGGGATATTGCAGAATTTCCAATTTTCCACCTTTTGCATAAAAATAAGCCAAGTAAGAAGTCGCCGAAGCCACTGTGCATTCTTTCCACCCTTTTTCTGGTGCTTTCTTCTATGTGGATGGTCTTTTTATTCCAAGATGCATGCAAACCTTATCTGTGTGGGGTGGCTCTGGAGCCTTGATCACAACATATGATGGTCATTTCTTGCTGTTTTGGTCAATGCCAATGTTTTGGCAAAGAACTGGCATCCCCTGAGTTGTGCCATTGATTCTGTGCTTCTTACTGTTCCCTCTTCTCTGGAAATAGAAGGTAGACCCTTCTTTGTGGTGTGTAAGTAGTTTCTCTTTGTGAAGATACAAGAACAATAACAACTGGTTTATCAGTGGCAGAAATCTGTGTGTGCTGTGCCCTCCTATTGTGCAAGATAGCGCTCTAATTTTCTGTTTAATATTGGTTCCTAATACAGCTTTAATTTTTAACATTATGATGATAGAGCTAAAGCTACCATATGGTACTGGGAATGATGCATGAAACACATGGAATAGAGAACTTGTGAACTCAAATACACTTTCATATACATGAATATAATTATAAACAAATAAATAAATCCATTGATAAAGCAGGATAAATTTTCAGAGCGAGAGGAAGATGAGTGACCCCATGGTGGCAGTCAACACTTTGCTGGATATTCAAAACAGGTTCCATCTGTAGCTTTGGAAAGTGAGAACAATACTGCATATTTTCCATGTTTAAGTATAGAAATGATGGTAGCAACGATGCTCTGTGGCATTCTTCATACCCATACATTATCATTCACCTAAATATGCTTGTTTATGGTCCACTCAAAAGCAAATTGAACTGATGCAGTGCCTTTTTGATTACTTTAGGGGCCTGTGAAGATTGTGTCAATCCAATTCTATTAATTTGCCTGTTCCAATAAGCTGCTGTCAGAATTAGTCAAGTTTATGGAGTTGTGGAACTGCTCACAAAGTTTGACATGCAATTCGAATGTGCTGGATCTTGTCACACTAGGAGGTCTGTTGGAGGACAGCAGAAATCCCACCCTGGTTATGTACTACCCAAAGAATCTCAAGGCAAATGGCTGGCTAGGAGCTTCTGCTGCCTGAGGAGGAATCAAGTCTGTGCTGCCTCTCTCGTGCCTTGGATGAGTGAAACAGGGACATCAAAGGGATTGGTTAACATGTGTATGAGTGGCTGTCAGGATTTGGGACAGAGAATACTTGAGTATTTTGTTGGAATTTAGTATTGCAAACACTTATACATCTATCTAACTTTTCTTATGTTGGCTTGAAGTGAGAAGGATCACCATGTTTGCACAATATTGAGGCTCAAGGCAGTAAGGATTAGGGACATGATGACTTCTGTCAGCTTTTCTATTTCCTGAAACAAGTGCTGGCTTTTCATTGAGTTAATTTTGCACACTGCAAATCTGAGTTCAGTTAATATATGTCTGCAGGCATACATGGACTTTTGAGATGCTTCTGCTGATTCCAATTTTAAAAAAATCCTTAAACAGAAAATGTCCAAAATGAAGAAATTTCAGCCTGCAGGTGAGTTTTATGCAAATTAGTCAGTAGGCATGAATGACTGTCTTGCATTGTTGGTGGTCTTCGCAAGCCAGGAATAATGTTGAGAATGGCTGTTGTCCCATGTCTGATGAGGCGGGTGGAACATACCACCTTCTGGTTACCGCACTGTCTTTGGCCCATATATAGTAGCTCTTGCAGTCAGATGGTAGTTTGGCTGGATCAAACTGATGTTTTTAGTAGGCGTGGGACACGACAGCTACATTACTTACCGTACGATCAGTTTAGCAGACATGCATGAACTGCTTAATGAAAGAGTATTGCAAAGGCTCAGTTATGGTGCTTGTTTGGCAAGGAAGATATAATTAATAATGTCATTGCATAAAAGTCAGCTGTTCAGTAGTCATGCTAGCTGCCAAATGTTACATGATGCAGATTCAGAAATATTTCATCCATCTGCCAATGCTTTCAAATCATTCTGGCAAGGTTTACATTTCTATTTTAAACTGTGTAAAGGGAAATTGCTCTCATTCTCTCAGTGCTAAGGATGGTGCAAGCCTTACCCTACCTACTTTTAGAGAAATAGACAAGGGGAAGAAAAGTATTAGAGGTCATCACAGAGGTTTAATTCAGTGTCTAAAATGTACTGGACATATGCCAGAGTGATTCTGATAGTCTTTTTTGGGGGGAAAGGAGTGGTGCATCTCAGGATCAAATAATGTGTACCTCCAGGAAACATTCCACAAAAATTTGTGAAGTAAAATTATCACTTCACATTGATAAACCATAGGAATTTTCATTTTACACCTTCCATTAATGCTGTGAAACAAATGAGTGTCATTTTCAATTATGTACTGCTACTTTGCTGAGCTAGGTATTGAAGATTTATTTATGCAACTGTCATTTTTTTTTTAATTTGACAAAAACCACAAGATCTTTCATTTATGTGCCCCTTTTTTCTTCTCACACATGCTGAGCCAGTGCAATCTACAGTGTTCTCTTGGTTAATAATGGCATAATGGAACCGTCAGTTGGAGTTTTCCATTTTCTTCCCCTTCTGTTCCTGACCATACCTGTAATCACAGCTTTTATACTGCTTCCTATGGCCAGGACCAGTTATTTAATATCAGACATATAGATTAAGCAAGTGAGGTACCCTAACTAGTAAAATTATATGTATAATAATGATACAAATGCAAGAATTCAACAAAAGCAAAAAATTATTTATTTCATTATTTTTGTTCTCACCTCTAAGCTTTGTAGTCCCTTATGAAATCTCACCCAAGTAGTCCCTACTATTAGGTTTTTCAGGTTTGGAGGCTGTGTGATCAAAATGAGTAGGTTTTTTGCATGTAAAATATGGTGTTTCATGCTCTTGTTTATTTGCATATGGGGAGCAACTCTCTCTGGTTAATGCAGGATCTGGAATGGATATATTAAAAAACAAAATGAAAAAATGGAAATAGCAAGGATGTTTGCGATATGAGGAAGAAGGAAGGACTTTCACTGGATTGGTGAATGAACTGAATGCTAACGTGGAAATGCTACGGTGTTTCTAGAGCATTTGGTTTGGCTACATTTTTAAGGTACAGACAGTAACTTGTGAGGTAGGACTGTAAAATCATCACAGTTGTAACTAGGACAAAAACACATGAGCAAACTGAAACAGTGCTGTTCTAACAGTGAGAGAGGAGCCTAATAGACCAAGGTGTCTAGAGAACCAGCACAGACTAACGTCTTCCCTCGTATTGCCAGGTTGCTGCTTTTTATGGAAATATTTTTCCTTGTTTGTTACAGCTGAGTGAATTTGCATGTGATATTCATTTCATGCTGCTATTTTGACCATGGTATGAAGAGATATTGTTCCATTCCTACTGCAGTGTGAATCCTTATAGCTTCTGATCTGTTATCTTTGTGCCCTTCCAGCACAACTACTACTGGAGATGGGTTTTTTTAAAATAAAGAAGAAAGTGAAAATAATTTTTATTATTTGAAAAGGAGAAGAACTTGAAAGAATAAGGACAACATAAAGAATTACTAGAATTCCTTCATGCTTTGGCAAGAGAGTCCTCTCCATTTTTTGCTAGTTGTTAACAGTCTGCATTCTAAGCTGAAGGAAACAAACAAAAAAAGAGATCTTTTAATTTAACTCCATTTAACTCCTTTTTGAAAAACTAAACCTGTTTGAAATCTTGACAACCCATTTTATGACTGTAATCTCTGAAAATGCAAGTTAAATAAAAATATTCAAGGAGTGGATACTTGCTGTCAATTTCTACAAAGAAGGCAAGCAAAAAAACTGGTAGAAGTCTTAGCAGCTGAAAGCAAAGCTGACTGAAAGCCTAGACCAGTTTTTGACAGCAGTGGCTTTCGTTTCAGATTATTCATTTAGTTCTTCTCAACATCTAGTTCATTCAGTACTGAAAAAATGGTAGCTGAAAAAGCAGACAAACTTGCTTTCTATTTTTGAACACATAAAGAGAATGAGGTATTAGCATATAAGAGCTACAGTTTCTATGTCTTTATAGAGTTTGGTCATCAGAAATGTTCAGTTCATTAACTAAAGGTAATACTTCCACTATTAAATAAATCCATTTAAAATGAAAACTATGGTTTGGCAGTTCTCCTGGTTTCTTATCCATACAGCACACTAGACATAGTACTGTGTAACTAATAGCGTATATTTTTGAAATGATGTATTGTAGCTTTTGATTGAATTCCAATTTCTACCAAAATTCAGTTACCATGAATAAAAAAGAAAAATCATATAAGAAATAAAAACATATCATTCACTGCTTTATAACATAGTAACAACAACAACAACAAATGATGACTAAGTGTATAAACATAGATTCTCTTCTGGCCTGACAAAAAGATGCATTAAATATCTATGGAAGGAAACTGAGTGAAGGATACAAAAGCAATGCAGAGTTAAAATCCATGATGTATTCAAAGTTTCTTGCTTTTGATATAAATTATGATTGAACTTGGTGGTTTAAATAGCTGCGACTTAAATCAATCTGCATTGACCCTGACCCATTAGAAAAGCATTTTTGAGAACAGATGTCACTTCAAAGGGTTCCCAGTAGAAATAGTGGAGTGTTCCTTTTCCACATCTGGGGAGAGTGGTGAAATCTCTCTCCAGCTGTCATTGCTGCAAGCCATGTGCCATTCATAGTCTTATATTCAGAGTAAGCAAAGCTATACTTTGTGTCTAGAGTGCAAATATGTGGGTCTGTCCTGGTTTCGGCTGGGGCAGAGTTAACTCTTTCTTAGTAGCCGGTACAGTGCTGTGTTTTGGATTTAGTGTGAGAATGATGTTGATAACACGCTGATGTTTTAGTTGTTGCTAAGTAGCGCTTATCTTAAGCCAAGGACTCTTCAGTTTCCCATGCTCTGCCAGCAAGCAGGTGTGCAAGAAGCTGGGAGGGAGCAGAGCCGGGGCAGCTGACCTGAACTAGCCACAGGGGTATTCCATACCATGGAACGTCATGCCCAGCATATAAACAGGGGGGAGTTGGCCAGGAGGCGCAGATCGTGGCTCTGGCATCGGTCAGCAGGTGGTGAGCAATTGCATTGTGCATCACTGGGGTTGTTTGTTCCCCCCCCCCCTTTTTTTTTTTGTTATATTCCTTTTCCTTACTATTGTTAGTATTAGTATTATTATATTTTGTTATTATTATTGTTAATTTTATATTTTACTTTAGTTATGAAACTGTTCTTATCTCAACCCACGAGTTCTGCCTTCTTTCCCGATTCTCCTCCCCATCCCACCGGGAGCAGGGGGAGGGGGACGGGGAGCGAGGGAGTGGCTGTGTGGTGCTTGGCTTCTGACTGAGGTTAAACCGCGACAGGGTCTTTTCAACATATATTGTTCTATGCTCTTGTTTCTATTTGATACTCATTTTACAGACTCGTTCAAACTGTTGAGCACTCTGGTCCCCATTCACCTCTCTCCTAAAGCAGATGGACAGACAAGAGTTGTGCCTTTTGCAGGTGGCTGAATTGCCTTTTAAACGCAAGATAGATATGAAGCAATGCAAGAATATCAGCTGCTAATCTGTGGGAGGTGATGATGTTAGTTGCTGTTGCAGAGTTTACTTGCTTTTCCTCACATCAGGCCTGCTGCAAATGCAAACAGTAGACTTAAATAACAGGTGGTTTGAGCTAAATGCTCTGACTGTACACAGAAGTAGAGGACTATTCACAACCCAGCAGCAACTTCATTTTGTTATTGCCTTCCATTTTATAGCTGAGGGGTGTGTTCAGTTGTATTCTAATTTGTATAGAAAAGCATGAGTTAGGAGTTCATGAGGGAAAGGAACAGGACTCAAGCCCCAGTCAGACATGCACTGTGAATGGCAAAGCAATCACTGCTTAGGTTTCTGTATTTTTGTAATGTGTATGAGGTCAGAGGGTAATTGGAGAAACATGTCAGCACATATAAGGTCAAATTGGGAATTAGATAAGTCTTTCCTGACTTTAAGGTCTTGCTGGATGAATTTCACACTTGGCAACGATAACTGAAGGTCACTGTAGCTTCTTTTTGAGGTACGTGGCAAAAGAGTTGGAAGCATATAGGAAGGCAGGTGAGCAAGGGCTATGTTTTTGGGTGTTCCAGCTGAAGCAAAAGCTATTTTAACTGGTGGAATGGGAAGAATTTTTTGAAAGCTTTCTGGATAGAGACTGGAAAGGTCAAAATCCCATGACTGCCTCTCTGCTGGAAGATTATTTTAGTCAATGTGTTCATGTAATCCATGTTTGTATTAAAATCTATAGCACAGCTTGCAGTTTAGGATTAGCTATATTTTCCAGTCAGATACCTTGTGTGAGGCAAGTCAATACTGAGATGTCATGTAAGAAGATGTCCCCAAAATGATTTTATCATGACAAGCAGTCTAATGCAGGCAGATTACACTGCACAGATTTACAGTCAGCAACTGGAGCTTTATTATGAATTCTACAGAACTAGTAAAGGAAACTCAAGATTCATATGCAACAACAGGATATCCTGACTGTATAAGAAGGTAACCAATCCCAGCATATGGGTTGAATGACACAGGTAGAACTGCTTTTCTCGGTTTGTTTAAACACTGCCATTCTTACAGATTTGGAGATTTTGTTCATGTGTTGCTTAAGCTTTCAGATGTGGCTCCTGGCAGCTCTTCTTTCTGTCTTCTGCCTTCTTATGCTTGCCAGATTATGAACTTTTCATGGGCTGCGTAAGCCATTAGAGGGATTGTATGTGACAGACCTGTCTCTGTGTGCCCTTGCAGGAAGAACAAGTTGCTTAGGGCTCATTTGGTGGCCCTTACTGTTTAGCTCAAAATATACCAGCTTGTGCTTTTAGCTACAGAGAGCCCTGGTTTAGTGTCAGGTGAGTTCCTTCTGCTTCAACCAAATTATAATCATGATGTGGAGACGGTTTTCATAGGCTGACAGGAACCTCATGAAGTTCAACAAGGGGAAGTGCAAAGTCCTGCATATGGGGAGGAACAACCCCATGCACCAGTACGTGTTGAGGGCCGCCTGGCTGGAAAGCAGCTTGGCAGAAAAGGACCTGGGAATCCTGGTGGAGACCGGGTTGAACAGGAGCCAGCAATGTGCCCTTGCTGCAAAGAAGGCTAATGGTATCCTGGGCTGCATTAAGAAGACCTGTTGCCAGCAGGTCGAGGGAAGGTGACCCTTGCCCTTTATTCAGCACTGGTGAGGCCACACCTGGAGTTCTGGGCTTCCCAGTACAAGAGAGACATGGACATAGTGGAGACAGTCAAACAAAGGGCCACTCATATTTCTCATACGAGGAAAGGCTGAGAGAGCCAGAACTGTTTAGCTTGGAGAAGAGAAGGCTCAGGGATATAATCAATGTATATAAATATCTGAAGGGAGGGTGCAAAGAAGACCGAGCCAAGCTCTTTTCAGCAGTGCCCTGTGACAGTACAAGAGGCAATGGGCAAAAACTGAACATCAGGAAACACTTTTTTACTGTGAGGGTGGCCAAGTACTGGAACAAGTTGCCCAGAGAGGTTGTGGAGTCTCCATCCTTGGAGGTATTCAAAAGCTGCCTGGATATGGTCCTGGGCCACTGACTCTAGGTGGCCCTGCTTGAGCAGTGGGGTTGAACCACATCACCCCCAGAGGTTCCTTCCAACCTCAACTGGTCTGTGATTCTGTGATTCATCTTTGTGCCTTGTTGAGTATGTTGTCTGTGCATAATCATAGATAATTCTCAGGTCTGTATGTAGTAAATGAGCAGTCTCAGCACAACTCAAGGTCCCTCCAGATGGGCTGTAATGCATAAAGGCTGATGACTCGGCAAACCCATGTGGGAAAGGACATTCCAGGTATACCAGGCTTGGAAGGAAGACTAGAAAGGAAGCCAAGAAACAAAATTGTAAGAAGTTGAACATCAATAAACCTCTGACTCTGGAAATTGCCATTTCTGGGCAGCTGAATTTGTGCTGTGCAAGTCAATCACTAAAAGCATAGAAGGATATATACCGCAAGACATCAAGTGTTCAAAAACTGATGTTGACAGCTCCATCATCTGTCGTCATGTAGAGCTGTATAAACAAATACATTTCCACATAGTGGGTGTTATGAGTTGTCATGTTCCAGAGAATCCAGTAGTCCTGTTACATGCACACCGAGGTGTCCTGTGGCAGCCAATAAAGACAAGTAAGCATACTTCCTTCACAGCAGTAAACTTTGCTATTTTTTGTAAAAGACTACCAGTTTTTGGAGACTTTGTACAGCTGTGCATTCCCACTGGCTTCGTAAGGGAGAAACATCACTCTGGGCAAAAATACACATCCGAGGAAAAATGTTGTTGGTGGGTCCAGGCTTAGAATGAGTTTAGCCTGAAATGGTTTGGGGTTTTCTCAAGAAAAATGAAAACCTTCATTTTGATGAAGAGTGTTCTTTCCTTTGTGTTTTAAACTCACAAAGATATCCAAATATGGATTTAGGAGCCTATAGTTACGCTTTACTTTATTTTAGAGACTTTTCATGGCTCCGCAGGCCTCAGCCATGCACATGGCTTGCATATATCTGTCCTTGTGTAAAGCCAGTGAAACCATCATTGGTATCAAGGAGCTACCTTGCTAGAATGACTCTTGATAGCTATTGTTGAACATCAGTTTAAGCCATGGAAACAATGGGCCAATTGTTTCAGAAACACATACAGAAACACAAAATGCACTGAGAAGAGAAGCATCAAGAAAATCCAGGGAGTGAAAGACTGCCAGTCAGAAATTGTTCTCAGTGAGGAGTGGTCCTTTGAGATGATTCCCAGTTCTAAGGCTCATGAAGGTAACTAGCATAACTGAAAATAGAGATATGGCTTACCTCTTGAGGGATTCTATGCTCAAAGTTTGTAGACACTACAGAAGTGCCATACAAGTAGAAAAAATCATAAAAAATGCACACAAAAAAGTGCAATGTGTGGTGTGTTAAGATGGAGGGGTTTTTCTTATTTCATACTCTGTGTATTCTATTTTTGTTTCTAAGCTTTTCCCTGATTTATTCTTGTGCTTTAATTGTTTGGTTTTCCTCATAAGGATATTGTAATTAGAGAAAGAAAATGCCTCTGTAGGGTAGAGAAGTGTTATTATCTGATCTTCCAGATGGGGGATCTTCTATTTTAGAAATAATAGAAGGCTTGTGACGCCCTTAAGTCACAGTACTTAAGCACAATAATGGCTTTGCTCCCATTAATGGCTAATTTGTATATAGTATCCAGACTGATGGGAAAAATTAAAAGATGGATGGGAGAGTCCAAATGCAATTCATACCAGTTTGTTTTACACAAAGTCTCATCCCATTAGAACTGTACTATATTGTTTTATATCTATCTGTCTATCTGCATGAGTCGTGTTACTTGTAGAGGTGGAATACAGATTACCTTCAGCGGTCTAGATCAGCGTGCATTCTGAAGTGGGGTGTGTTCCAATTCTAGTTCTACCTGATACATGTTTTGCAATATAGCTTTGCAGTTTTATGCCACAACTTTAAATTAAAGACAACAAAACTCGTATATGTGAATCATCTGTCTCTGTTTGTGGGCTATGTAGGATGCTGTTACTCACTTTCTGCATATCCAGAATGAACACTACTTCTAGGTGGCATAAGTCTTTTCTGAAGGTGCGCATGTTTCTCTATACAGGCAGCCCAGGATGATGAGCCTTTTAACTAGAGTGCCTTAGGAAATACATAAAATTATGGAACAGAGAAATTCTGTTTTGCGAACAGTAGGGATCTTAACTGAGGTCTCCTGTGTAAGTTGCTGAAGTTTTCCATGCAGTGGAGTGAGACTCCTGTAAGAGGTGTATTTCTTTGGTTTTGGTTCTTGAGTCAGCTCCCTCTTGAAGGCAATACTGCCCTAAATTTAGAAGTTTAGCTTCAGGGTAGTGAGGCTTTTTGCTGAGGAATAACTTGAAAATATGAGTATTTATCTTCATCATGGATATCATTTTTGTAACCTAGTAGTTCCGTTTGAGTCTCATTATTAGAGTATGAAAATACGAAGTCACATTTGCCATTAGCAGGTGTGAGTCTAGTCAATTCCATAGCTACAGAATATATTCGTAGCTTGACAACTAAGGCAGTTGACTTTGGTAAAAATTGAAGTAATGTAACATTGCAGTTGTCTTTGTACGTGTAAAGAATGGCTACTGGGTAGTCTTGTGTTAGGTTCTTATCAGTTAATTTTTTTTCATAACAAAGTTGGATGAGATACCAAGAAGGGCTATGTATCCTCTGTTTGGAATAAATATATTTAAAATAGGGGTTCATAAGTCATTGTCTATGACCATAATTCATTGGTTTTCTTCTCAGTGGTTAACCATTAACTATTTCTGACACCAGAATAAGTGTATCAGGTAGCTTGTTCTTAGTAACAGGTGAGCCAAAGAGATTACGGGAGAGTACAGTCTGGACTTACTAAAAGAGCAGCCTACTCTATACCTAAGATGTTTGGTTTCTTGATAAATTACTTACAGGTGACCTGCAGAAATGGGAGGAAAAAACTGCCTAAGGGGCAATTAACTTGTGAGTAAAGAATTAGAGGTAGGGAAATGGGAGGTATTTTTAGGCTACACTTGAAGGATTTAATTCCTTCCATTTGTTAAGTTTTTGAGGCAAGCATGTGTCCGTAAACCAAACAAAAAGCACCTGGGATAAGAAAAAATCAAACCTAGTGTGTTTACTTTTCGAGATGACCTTTGAGGGTAACTTTCACTGTATATCATGACTAGCTCAAAGTGGTTGTCTGTTTTGGATATCTGCATAGTGCAATGGATGAAATTCCATTAATAGTCTTGTGTTTTTTCAGTAGACCATAATTTACATTTTAATGAATTCTGCAGGGACAGAAATAAAACTGAAGATGTGACTGGGTAGTGTACACAGAGCCTGCTTCCCTTAGAGGAAGCCTGCGGAATGAACTCCAACTTTATTAGATGCCAGAGAATCCACAAATGAGCAAGGTGTTCTATGTGCCCTCTAAGAGGGCAAGCGTTAACAGACATTAGTTCACAATGGATCAGAAAGCCGAGAATCCAATCATGAGTCAGAAATCTATAGGAATCCAGGTTTCATTACGTCTTCTGTGGCAGAGTGATTTGCTTTTTTTAGGCCACAGTCAAGTGAGTATGAGTTGTTGAGGATATATTTCCCTCCTATAAGCTAAAATAAATAAATCAGTCTGAAGAACTGCTGGGGTTTTTTGCATGTGGAAAGAATCACATATAGGAAATACTACATTGATTCAGTGTTGGCATGGAACACTTGAGCCCTTAAGAGTATTCTCACTGCATCATACCCAGATGAATCCCATGGGCACAGATTTTTTTTCCTTACAGAATTTGAATACTGCTTTTCTTTTGCTGTGTGCATATGATGTAGGTAGATAGTGATTTTCTCAAATAGTGATGCTGCTGCTAGTATCAGTGTGTTCTTACCAATAGTTGAGTCTTTTAAGCAGTAAAATATGCCCATGAGACAGGGCTTTGCATTTTACCTTTTGTTTCTGGTATTTGGTACATTTTGGCTTTCACATCTGTGAAAGCGGCAGAGCAGAAATAAGAGATTGGGAGATGTCCTACATGATGTTGTGGCCAAAAGCTTTTTTTATCTTATTCTGGAACATTTTATAATGAAGTGCGCTTTTTGTTATCTTCATTGATCGTTGAAAGGGCATTTTTAACTGCAGTCACATTATGAAACTGTTTTTAGGTAAAAGCACAAAGTAAACCAAAATAATTTTGAGTGCAAAGCCATAGTCAAGTGAGTATGAGTTGTTGAGGATATATTTCCCTCAACATAGTTACCACTAGTTAATTTATTTATTGCTCTTTCTGGTAACAAGAAAGCATTCAGAACACTTTGTAACTCTTGTCAACAAAAGAGTTATGGGAAATTGTTTTATGCTACTGCCGCTCATTCGGCGATCACCTTCTCATTGATTGTTGAATTTTATTTGAGTTGCAAAATAAAACACACTTACTCCTCTCAGTCTGGCTGGTGTAAAAGCTCCGTAACTGTTCTGATCTGTGCAGAAGTGGATACAAAGAAGTCTGTCAGAGAAAGTACAGTGGGATGGAACTGTCTTCTGTACTCCCAGTACTTCCCAGCTGTGACCACTGCAGTCTTGTCAGCATGTTCAAATGTAATGCTGTCAAAACAGCAGCTTTTGTCTTTATTGAGCTTGTGTGGTGGACAGAGAGGCTCACTGAAAGAGATGGAAGGATGAGCCAACACCAATCTCACTTAGTCTTCCTTACTTCTGGTAATATTTTCTGTGAACCTAATCCAGCCCCAGAAATGAGAATGTATGGGAAGTCTGTGGAGAACTTGCAGAAACCCAATGATTCTTTGTGTTACAGTGGGAATCAAGACCCGTAACTTTACCTTACAGATTGTACAGCAAGTTATTTTTATTTAAGATATTTTTGAGAATGTAAATTTGTATTAGAGTCTAGTGTTTTCCTGTACATTTATATCCATTTCATTTGTCTTTGGGAAGACTAAAGTGCAATTGGACTCCAATGGGAAGCACTTTTCTTTCCTTCACGCTAGATTCAGTTAGATTGTTAAAGGCATAGAAAACACAGAATGCCTGCCACCTGAAATATTTCATCCATTGGTCATGTTAGCAGACTGAACATGTGGTAGGGAAAAGACAATCTAAAACACAGGTAAGCCAGCCACTCCTTGCACTTTTCCCTAGGTATCAGGGACATCAGGTGTCACTGTCATACGTACTGCTTGTGGAGTCCTTTCATGTTAGTATTTGAAGTTATTTTATCAGTCGTGAATCCTTTAGGCCTTGGATTGTTCTTTGCTGACCCAATTCCTCCTCAGTCTGGCTTGTGGAAAAAAGAGATACATGAACTTATCTTCTACTTCTCATATGGCCTTGTTTGTCATCCCATTCTAGTAGCTTTCTCTCACCTTTTCTAGGCTGCCCCTTTTAGGTTTACCTCCTTCTATTCTTCTGAAATCACTGCATCACAAACTGTGCTGTCTGTTTTATTAGCAGTGCCTGTCTGAAGACTAAACATATACACATCATGAATACTCACTTGTTACAGTATTACAGTTACAGTAATTGCAAGAGCTGTTAATCATTGCTGAGATTTAGAGTTGGTTGCTAGACATTGTTTTGTCCCAGTCTCTTTTTTTCCAACATTTCAGATAGCAAGACAATATCACAGCTCTTATCTGGCAACAGTGACTTCTTGCCTAGCTTTTCTGATACGAAGATTGTTTCGTCATGGTATATGAAAAAATAGCATAATAGTGATGAAGCAAACCTATGTCTTTCTCATCCTTTTTGCAATACTCTGTTCTTTACTTCAGTTCTGCCTATTTTAATGTGGCAGAATTGGAATCTCTTTTATGAGCTAAGTCCTAAATGTTTTAAGGTTGGTCTTTGCTGATCCTTCCTTCCATATGAAGGCTCTGTGAATGAAAGCTCCAGGAATACTAAGGAGTATCTTTAAATATACAGGCAGATATAACAGGAAACTGGATTTGCTCTGATGGTAGCTGGACCATGGAAGTTGATCAACACTGAGCAGGATCAGACCTGACCTCAGTACTGCCTTTGATACTGTAAATTCGGTCACAAAAGAACAACCCTCTAAGACTTAGTTTGAAGTTTTAGAAGGCAGGCATTCTTTATTACAGCACTGGATGCACGGGGGATCGCGCCATCTAACGTGCATGCCACATACCATTATTACAGGGTTTATATCCAGTCATTTAATTAGTAACAATTAGTAAAAACACGCCTAAGTTTACACTCATTGGCTAGTGATAAACATTTCATTCATTACTGGTGAGTCGTATTTAAGTTAACTCTGCTTGCGATGTAGATTAGCATGCATGCTCCTTACGGGTGTGGGGGGCAAGTTTCTTCGGTCTTGAATTGAGTTGGTGGTTGTGCTTCCCCCTGTCATTTTTACCTTTCCCCTAATCACGAAGGACTTCTCCAGGTTTTGGCTCATTTTGTAATTCAGTCAGCAGAGCCAGGGAGTACAATACCGATATTGAGGAACATCTTGCCCTTTTATCACATATTGTTACTTGCTAATCTTTGGTATGTAGGCCTACTTGTCCTTGGTATGCAGACTTGCTCATCTCTGGTATGCAAGCCTGCTTGCTCTATCTGTACAAAGTTTACACAAAGGGGCCCTTCATCAAATGGTCTTAAGTCTTAGTTTCTACCATATATCCTTCCTCTTATATATTGAATAGAGCAATGTATGCTTTTATTTGGTAGCCTAGTATTTGGCAGACAACACTTAATCACTAAACAGAGTTTAATTATGGTATCACCTTAACTAAACCATTCTGGCACCTGTTTCTCTGCAGGTAGTGGGTTTGGCGGGAACATATTGTTAAAGCATTCTAGATAAGAATTGGAGTGTTTCCTTTTTTTCTTGCTTCCACAATAAGTCGTGCTTAGTCTCCTTTCAGACGAGTCAATGAAAGCTATTAAAATGTTTTATCTTGGAAGCAATGCAGGACTCAAAGACAGTTTGCAGCATGCATCTGTATTTATTAAGTGGTCTAATGCCCCTGTCCTGTGTTTGCTTTGGGATAGCAAAGGTATTTGTCCATGTGTAAATGGCTGAATTTTCATGTTTTTTCCTGAGCCAGTGTGGTTGCCTGTTTTTCATTCCCCTAACACAGATCTCTGGACAGAAGGGAAAAGTGAGATTCAGTTAACTGATGAGTCATCACCTACTCTCTGATGCTTATAACTCTCCTCACTGTAGCACATGGCTGCTCTCCTACCCCTTTTTATTTGTCTTGCCCCCTCAGTCCTTGTTAGCAGTCTCTCTGAAGAGAATCAGGTTCAGCCTTGTAGTATTTCCAGCAAGCTGCAGGTGGAAGGTTTCACTTGCCTCAGCTTTTTTAAGTCTTTGAAAGTAAGGAGATACAGATGATCCAGGCAATGGATGGATAACACATAACATCTTTTTAATTGAAGACCTCTTGCCAGAGTATTTAAGAATATGTAGGAGGTGTTCCCAGTTCACTGGGAGATGTTATTTGCCAGGTAGTAGCTTCAAAATAGAACATACTAATGGAAAGAGGTAGGATAGCTTTGAATACTGCCAAAGAAAAATTTAATCTGCACTGAATTAGTCAGTTGTAATATAATTTTTTCTCTGGTAGATCTAATATAATTACTGATTATTTTTTTCATAATGAATGCTCAGCAAAACCATTCATCCCTTTATTATCATTGCTATTTTTCATCACAAAATTCTACTTCAATACCAAGAGCAGCAGATAGTGCTGAGGGCAAACAACTAGTTTTCCTGCCTTCATTCCTGTTGTCTGTTGTATTTTAGTATTGGCATGCTAGTTCTACTGAAAGTTTAAACAATACAAGGTCATTGGGAACTGGAAGCCATGCTTCTGACATAAAATAAGTAAAACTGGAAGTCAGTTTTACTCCTTAGTCAGATATCCGTGGTGCCAGAAGATGTAATGAATTAGAGGGGAGTGAATCCCCTAGAGTTTTGTGCTGTTTTAACATGCAAATTGACCAAGAGAAAAATGCTCATGGTGGTCCAACTTATTCAGCACAAGATTTACTTCACACATATACAGTGATTAGCTTACAAATAATTCTTGTAGGTAGTTTCTTCACACTGATTCCTTGCATCTTTTCTCAGAAGTGCCTCCAACAGCTGAAAGAGAAGGATACCAATGGATTTGCAGAATGTAGTTTAAGCCCCTGTTAGCATCTTTTCAGCTGATGGAGAACACTAAGTGTTTGAGACACTGTGTTCTTGGTTGTGCCCTGTAGTACATCTTCAAGAGAGTATCTTAAGTCATGGTAACTTCTTTGGGGTTGGAAAGGTCCTCAGTCCTTTTAGACAAATTTGGATGAAGGTTGCTGACTGTTGCCCCCCCCGCCCGCCCCCCCCCCCCCCCCAAGTCCTTGAAACATTTTTTTGTTTGTTTGTTGCTACTGCTTTTATTTGGTATTAAGAGATAGAGCAGAATTAAGCAGCTGTGATTAAAATAAACAAAGAGGATAAAGAGGCTTCGGGAGAATTGGCTCAGGAAAAAAGAGACAGATTAATAACACGTGACCAAAAGAGGTGCCTAGATTTCATGAAGTTATACCAGTGAATGCTAAACATTGTAAACGTGTGTTTGGTGGTGGACTGGCCAGAAGCTGACTGTGCTACTTGTGGGCAGAAAGTGTCCATGAATAAATAGGTAGGGACATACATCTCAGAAGAAAGTACTGTAGATACATGCCCCTGCATTTGTGCAAATACATAACGTATGAATTTAGTATATAGTTTTAAACAGCCATACAGTTCTGTTTTCAAAAGGCTTTAATGCAGCTGCTCTAAAATTAGAGCACTGGGGGAACTCAACAGATCATGACTCCATTTGTTTTTCTCTCTACTATCAATGGAATAAAATAGGATTTCTTGTCTTGTCTGTTACATTTCTCTTGGGGCTTTCATATACTGGAATTTGGACTGTGATTTAGATGTGCTGTTTGCTCTTGCAGATATATTGTTACTCTGAAAATTGTCGTGGTAAAATTGTCTCTTCCTGTTGGTATCCACGAAAGTAACTGAGAAGTCTCCTTCCAGCTTCCAAAGCCTTGAGTGCTGGTTTTCAGTCTGTGAATCAAATGTTTTTGGAAAGAGGTTTTAATAATGAGACAAATCAAAATATTAGCCGCATCATGGTTGCTAACATGTACAAATCTTGTACTTTGTTACCCTTGCACAGGGAATAAGGATTGCAGTAAAATATTCTTCTAATTATTCGAAGAACTGGAAGAACAAAATTCAGTTCTCTTTCTGTTCTGCAGGTCTAATGGGATTAAGCAGCAACATGTATTTGCTTTTGCTATCAAACTCAGATCTAAATGTTTCTATAGAGCAGGTGAATTCAGGAGATCTTTCTGTCCAGCTGGTTTTCAGACTGGATTCTCATTTCAAGTGAAATTAACTTTATGGAAATAATTAGGAAAATAAAATAAAAACATTTTAAAATCATGGCATATTTCCATTTTTTAATTAATGATACTACATAGGGAAAAGCCCTAAACTTACGTCTTCTGACAAGTAGCTTCAAAAAGTGGTGCATTAAAAGACAGCATTGCAATTTGTTGAACTTCATGAGATTCCTCTCTGCCCGATTCTTCACTCAGTCCAGGTCACTATGAATGGTGGCTCTGCCATCTGGTGTATTAGCCACTCCTAGTTTATCTGCAAACTTGCTGAGAGTACACTCTGTCCCATCGTCCAGGTCATTAATGGAGAGGTTAAGCAGCATTGGCCCCAGTATCGGCCCCTGGGGTACATCACTAATGACGAGTCTCCAGCTGGACTTTGTGCCACTGATCACAAACCTCTGGGCCTGGCTGTTCAGCCAGTTTCAGTCCACCTCACTGTCCACTTATCTAACCCATACTTTGCCAGCTTGTCAATGAGGATATTATGGGAGACAGTGTCAAATCCTTACTAACGTTAAGTTAAACAACATCAGCAGCTCTCCCCTCACCCACCAAGCTAGTCACCTCATTGTAGAAGGCTATCGGGTTCCTTAGGCATGATTTCCCCTTTGTAAATCCATGGGGACTACTTCCAATCACCTTCTTGTCCTTCGTGTATTTGGAAATGGTTTCCAGGGTTAGTTGCTCCATCACTTTCCCAGGGATTGAGGTGAGGCTGAGTGGCGTGTGGTTCCCTAGATCTTCCTTCTTGAACATAGGAGTGACATTTGTTTTCTTTCAGTCTTTTCAGTAACTTCTCCCAATTGCCATGACATTTCAAAAGTAATCAAGAGTTGTCTTGCAATGACATCAGCTATCTCACTCAGCACTCCTGTGTGCATCTTGTCAGGCCCTATGGACTTATGAATGTCCAGTTTATTTAAGTGCTCCATAGCCTGATCCTTCTCAAGACTTTCTCTCTGGCCTTGGGGGCCTGGTCTTACCAGTAAAGGCTGAGACAAAGAAGGCATCAAGTACCTCGGCCTTTTCAGTGTCCTTTGTCACCAGTGCCCCATCACATTTTTTAACAAGAAGGTCGTATTTTCCCTAGGCTCCCTTTTGCTGTTTATGTAATTGTAGAATCTTTTCTTGTTGCCCTTCGCATCCCTTGCCAGATTCAACTCTAGATGGGCTTTTGCTTTTCTGACTTCATTCCTGCATGACTGGACTGTCTCTATATCCCTTCTGACTCATGTCCCCCTACTTCTACCTCTTGTACACTTCCCTTTTATATTTTAGTTTAGTCAGGAGTTCCTTGTTCATCCATGCAGATGTCCTGCCGCCTTTGCTCAATTCCCTGCTTGTCAGGATGGATCATTCTTGAATATGGAGAAGGTGATTCTTGAATATCAACAGCTTTCTTGGCCTCCTCTTCTGTCCAGGGCTGTATCCCATGGGAGTCTTCCAAGCAGGTCAGTAGTACAGGTACCACTGATATACAACGCAAGAAGTGACATGTGCCCCAGCTTCTGGTGGAAGTTCCACATGCCTCGCAGAAGCCTCAGGGGCCATTAGCCCCAGAAGTCACTCCTCTTTTCTAGTCATGTGATCTGTTGTGTTTGGCTGGCAGGACCAGTCACCCCCTACCGGTTTACCTGGAAGTATATCTGACCCAGAAGGCCCTCCCTCATACATACACAGGGGCCACCATTTTGTTTTGGCCACCATTGTATGACAGGGTGATGCCATTTTATGGCAGGGAGCTGCCACTTTGTTAAACATCATACTGCTCTGTGATTGACTGACAGCCATTCTGGCAGGGTCTAGCAACTATGGGAAAAGTTATTTTGTAAAAGCCTTTTGAAGAATGCCAACCACTTGCTGTCTGTTATGACTGAGAATATTGTGTGGTATGACAGTTGTTGGCAACTGTTGTATCAGGAACTGCTCTGTAACTATCCTTTTATCAAATTTGTGGAAGACTTACTGAAAGTCTTCGTGATAACCATTTATTTCCCCCTAATGAAGTAAATATGGTTGTGATCGATGATTTGATGACCTCTGCCTCTGAGAGCAAAAAAACTGAGAAAGCTTTTACTAAGTATGTGCATCACAGGAACGTAAGCATCCTGTACGTTGTCCAGAATGTTTTTTTGCCAGGATAAAGAGAGCCACACCATCACTCTCAAAAGAAAATATATGGTATTATTTAAGAATCCCTGAGTTAAGCTCAAGCTTGCGTCCCTAGCCAAGCAGATGTATCCTGGCAAGGCCTTGTTCTTTTAGAGGTGTTTGAAGATGCTACAAAGGCACACACAGGCACCATATGGGTTCCTGGTTGTTGATTTAAATGCTTCTACCCCAGAGGCTTTTAGGCTAGGAACTGGTCTTTTCCCACCA
Source organism: Gymnogyps californianus (assembly GCF_018139145.2). Lineage (NCBI taxonomy): Eukaryota > Metazoa > Chordata > Aves > Accipitriformes > Cathartidae > Gymnogyps > Gymnogyps californianus. The sequence goes on along the minus strand of NC_059471.1, from coordinate 133,759,413 downwards.
GAGCTGCCTACCTTTATGTATTGGGGGCGGGGGAGGGGGGAGGGCGGAGAGGAAGACTGGTGTTTGGCAATAAATAGAGAAGAGTCAGACTGTCATTATGTGTTGCTATTGGTGCAGGCTTGGGAACATTACTGAAGAGTAATCTGTCCCTCCTGGAACTGTTGATCCATCCCCTCCTCCCCTAGCAGAGAAGAGCAATATTCTGTGCAGCTTCTGATGGCTTGATAAAGGCCATTTCTGAAACTGCCCTGAATACCTTGGAGGGGAACATTCCATTAACACCCCATCAAATACATGTGCTGAAAAAGGGCCGCAAATTCATTAAAAGCCTGAGTAATAAAAGTTTGTCCTTCAAAAGAAAGAAGCTACTGGCAAAGCAAACCAGTGGCTTTATCGATCCTCTTCTAAGTTTTGTTCTTCTGCTCATACGAGCCTTTTGGTAAAGCAGTGATGGAATATATAGGAAAAATACATCTGGTGCCTGCAAATCAACTGGAGCAGCTAAGGGTGCCACCATTGCCCCAGGAAAACATGAGGACTGATAAAGTCCACTCTTTGGATCCTGAAATGAGGGACATTTTCCAGCAATGAGGCTTGGCAGCCTACAAGAAAGCTAAGGTGTGTACAGCAGCTCTTCACAAGTACCTGGCACATGTGAAGCAGAGCAATCAGGAGAGGGGGAAAATGACTCTTGGTTTTCTGGAAGAAAACAAGACAGAAGTGGAAAAACCCCTGGAGGCTCCTGAGGACCCCAGCCCTGTTGTTCAGGAAGTGCTGGATAATGTGCATCCACTGTATTGGAAAAATGCACACGTGCTCCTAGGTAAACTAGGGCAACACAGGCATATTTCTTCTTGGGACAACCAGGCAAGTTTCGTATACAAAGGAGATGTCATCAAGGCGTTGAGCTTGCTTGAATTGGTTCGATGCGTCCTTCAGACTTGTGCGCTTTCTAGTCTGAGAACACCTGGAATGTTTTTATGAATCCATGGCTATGGTGAAATGTCCCATCTTCTGTCATGAGTCATACAGCAAACTGGGATCTTTTGGAACAACTAAAAGTGACTGAGGAGGACCAAGAAGCAAGATGCACACCACCTAGGAAGAGAAAAATACCTAAAGCCCAGTGATTCACCCTGTTAAGTTTACTGTGGAAATAAAATGTTCGTAAAATCTTTAACCTTTCCTGTCTATAGTGTCCATTTAAAAAACATGTTGGGGTGGGGTTCAGGAACACACATAGCCTTGTGGTTGGGTTGTAAGTTTTATTTACAGAACATATTTATGAAAATTATTACAAGAGATGCAGGTCTGTATCTTCTAAAAAATATCTGGAGTAGCTGTGGTCATGGGGAAAGCTTCAGATTCATACTTTACAAAGCACATCACCATCTGGTCATTTTGTACTAGATTGTTAGAATACAGTTTTAAAAGCTGTTCAAAAGGTAATCCTGTGTTACGGTGATGTAGGAAAACAACACAGTGGTATCCGCAGGCCATGGAGAGGGGATGCTGCAGTTGCTTCCTCTGGAAAGCAGTATCTGTAGTGTTGTGTTTTAAAAAGGACATGATGATTTCAGGAAAGAGAGCATTGTTTGGAGGATAGCCATACAAGTCAAAAAACTCTGCATGGTTCTGGTCTGCCAGTAGAATTGCTAGCCAGTGCTCTCCAGGCTGGTTATGTAGATGCATATTTACAAGCATGCTCGCTGGTCTTAGAGAAACATGGGCCCTAGGGAGCCAGTAATGAGGGTAAATGCCTGCAAATGCTTCTCTGGTGTAGGGATCTGCAGGGAAAAAAAGCCCAAGAGAGCGGCTCGGTGTCCATCCTTGCATGTAGTTGAAGAGCACATGTTTCTGCTGGTTTATTTCTATCACATTGTCAAATATACCATACACGATCTTATTAATGGTGGTGATCAAGGCCCCTGCAAAGTGTACTTCTGCTGTCAGGTTTCCTGTTTTAATCAGGGAATAGTGATCAGCACATTTTTGGTCTGGAGACAGGTCAAAGGCAAACAGTGTATAGCCATGAGCGAACTCTTTCCTGTCAACCAGTAGGGAATGGTCTTTCATATGGCTGCTGATCATCTGAACGAGCTGCATGTATTCTTTCACACAGCAGCCATTCTCAAAACCAGGCTGCAGCGGTTTCACTGGCATTTGTTCACCATCCATATACAGGGACACAAAATTTGTATCATAAAGTTTAAAGTTGAAAGGGTTCTTAGCATAATTGCTGCTAAAAGCATCATTATCTATGAAGCCAATAACAAGCTTGGAAAGCTGTCTCAGAAGCAAACTTTCCTCATTGCTGACACAATTGCTGGCCAGTATGCTGAACACTTTCATGCCCACCTGGTCCACTGGCTATTTAGTGTTGGCCGTTAAGTAATGCCTCAGTGTGCACCAAACGTGCTCCGGGCACCACCCGCACCTTCTTCACAAATAGCAAGGCATATGTAATAACCAGCTTGCAGGATCCTGCTGCCAGGGAGCTCATCAAACAAAAGCTGTATTTGCTGCACATCAGCTTAATTTTTACATCTACACCATTCATCAAAAGTTTGTCTTGAAAGAACATATCACTGTGGAGGGATCTCAGTAGTTCATACTCTGGGCCATCAGAGCTGAGCATTGCCTGAACTCCTGGTTATTGATGTCATCCAGCCTGACTGCTTGCTGCTGCCCGGCTGTGTCTTTGCAGAACAGCCCTGTGGAGAAGTGCTTGGACAGCAAGTCAGCTGTAATTGAGAAGCAGCTCAATGAAAGCACAGTAGGGGTAGCAGTTGTTGCTCTGATTTGTCAGTTGATCCCCAGTGTAACGTCCAGCTGGCTGAAAATAGAGGCCAGTGGGTTATTCATGAGAACCACGGCCTCACTGGCTCTGAGGATGGACCTATCAGCTTTTACAATCTTGCAGCAAAGATACAGTAGGGTGTTGTTCAGATCTATGTAATCCTCTCCACTCCCAGCTATGAAAAATTCCAGAAGTGCAGACTCCACAATAGTGGAAAGTGGAGGCACCTCAATAAACAGGCTTTTCTCAATGCTGGTCTATGTTTGGGACACTTCAGACAAATCCAGCTTGGATTTGGTGCATTCTTCTGAGCAGCCATGAATGAAGCATCCCTTTTAATATAATTTTCCTTTTCTAGCAGTAGATCAGGACCTCTTTCTCTGGGTTTTCTGTTTCTTTTGCACCATTTGGCCTGGCTTGTTCTTTGTCTTCTTCTCCTGGTCAGATTGTTGTCTAGCACCCCTTCCTTTTTTTTTAAAGGGCTGGGGTGGACCTTCCCTCTGGGGGTGTGACATGGCTTTGTTTCTTTTAAGGCTTTTTCTTTTAATATAAGCAAGTCCCAAGCCCTCCTGATTTGAAGGAGTTTCCAGCTTGCCTATGACAACCTTGGAAACATGTCCAAACACATTTTTCGCAATATCTTCAACAGCACTTTTAATGTGTGGCTTAATAATTTCCAAACTCCTTTTCAAAAGCCCTTCTAAACAAGCTGTGGAATATACTTCCAGCACCTGCACCATACACCACAGGAATGCCTTGAAAACCAGGAAGACCATTGCCAGCCTGAGCTCTGTAATGAGTCACGTACAAGATGGGTCCCTGTAATTTTTTACAACTACCATTTTGGCATCGTTTCTTAAAATATCAGAGGCTTCTGGGGCTGAAGAGGCAGGTTCACAATCACCTTCCCAAAGCAAAATAAGACATGCTTGTTCTGGTCAGTCTTTATTTCAGTGCCGATTGCATAGATGTGCTGGCGGTTTACAGGCATGTAGTGTGGCTTATCACACATCACTGTCTCAATCATCATCTTATCACTGCCAGTTGGAACACAGTGCAATAAAGGAACTGCAAAGTCCCTGACAAGCTGGTGCTCTACAAGATCCGTGTAGAGGTAGAGCAAGTGAAACTCTCCCATTATGATGGCCATAAAAGGAAATTTCTTAGCAGCAACACCTGGAGAAGCCCCCAAAATATACGCTAGATCCCCAGTTGAAGAAAAAGTGCAAGGCTTTTCATCCATTTTGAGCTTTGTTTTCCATATGACAGGGTCACAGACCAGGCTCACTGCTGGAGAGTCGACAGCTGAAGCTTTGTTGTAGGGGTTAATGAGACGATAGCTCATACGTTCCATCAACATGGAGAAGGACAGATAATAGCCTTTCTGCAAATTATACTGCCATGCTTTACCCTGCAGTGCTATTTCAAAGATGGCGTCTTCGCTGATGTTATTCCAGCTGTGTGGTTACTGTATTTCCACCAGCCCCAGCTCCCACTTCCCAGAGAGCTCTGGGGGCCTCTCCAGCTGTACCGTAAAGTTCAAGCTGGTGTTTTGTGGGAAGATGCAGGGACCTCTGAGTCCCACTCAAAGGATTGGGCTCTGCACATGACAGGCTTTGTGCTGGAGGCCCCTTGGTGGCGTCCTAGGAGGGGGCTGTAACCCTTGGGCATGTTTAAACTTGTCTATGCCCATCATTCTTTTGGCACCCCTCCACCTTCTTGAAGTCTCCCCCCACCTCAGACATGTCAGGGCTTGTTCTGCAGTCTGCTAAAAGTGGGGGACCCCAGCCCAGCCTTTTACTTTTGTTTATATTTAAACTTTAATTATTCATTCCATTAGCTCTTATTAAAGAATGTTTTATCCATTTTATACCTGTTTCTATGGCTATATATATTTAATTTCTATAACTTTATGGTTTTATACATCAAAATATATCTTCATATGTACATATATAGAAGTATTACATATAAAAGTGTCACTGTGTATAAATAAATAAAATATATATTTATACATATTTGCACACTCCTTTAGATATTTTATATATATGTTGTATATATAGTATATATGCACATTACTTATATATATAATATATAGAATACATGTATATGTATTTATATATGTTGTATATAAATGTATATATTGTACATAAATGTATATATTTTTGTATCTCAGCTCTTCCTGGTGCAAAGGAAGAAGGCACCCAATCACAGGGCTTGCCTGAGAACACATGTATGATGGTGTCAAGAAATGGCCATCAGCCAATCACAGAGCAGTGACATTTAACAAAATGGCAGCTCCTTGCCATAAAATGGTGGTGCCCTGTCAAAATGGTGGCCAAACCAAAATAATGTTCCCTGTGTATGTACGGGGAAGGGCTGTCCGGGTCTGATGTACTTCTGGGGAAACCTGTAGGGGTGGCCAGTCCTGCCAACCAATCACAACAGACCAACTGACCAAAAGAGAGGAATGACATCTGGGGCAAGTGGCCCCTGAGGCTGCTGGTAGGGGGGTGGGACTTCTGCCAGGAGCTGGAGGTGGGGCACTTGTCACTTCTTATCTTGCATATGATTGAAACCTGTACTACTCAGATCTCTGAAGAGATTCAAGTCTGCTTTCCTGAAGTCCAGGATTGTGGTCCTACTTTTTGCCCTGCTCCCTCCTCATGGGATCCTGAATTCTACTATCTCATGGTCACTACAGTCAAGGCTGCCTCAGATTTTCACATTCCCAACCAGTTCTTCCTTGTTTGTAAGCAGCAGGTCCAACAGAGCACCTCTTCTTGTTGACTCCTCAATCGCCTGTGTCAGGAAATGGTTATCAGTACATTCCAGAAATCTCTTAGATTGCTTGTGCCCTGCTGTGTTGTCCTTCCAGCAGACCTGGTGGTGGTTGAAATCCTTCATGAGGACCAGGGCCTGTGAACATGAGGCTTCTTTCAGTTCTATGAAGAAGGCCTCATCTACTTCTTCTTCCTCATCAGGAGGTCTATAGCAGATACCTACTACAACATCACCTGTATTGGTCTGCATAGTAATATGACTCATAACTCTTGACTAACTCCTCACCCATGCCAAGGCAGAGCTCTATGCATTTGCACTGCTCTCTCACATAAGGCGCAACATCCCCTCCTTGTCTTCCCAGCCTGATCTTCCTGAAGAGCCTGCACCCATGCATCACAAGACTCCAGTTATGTGAGTTATCCCACTGTCTCTGTGGTTGCAGTGATGTCATAGCCCTGTAACTGCACTCAGATGTACAATTCTTCCCATTTGTTCTCTGTGTTTCATGCACTAGTGTACAGGCATTGGAGAGAGACACTCAAGTGTGCTGATTCCCCAGAATGGGTGTGAGAGCTTTTCCCATAAGGCTTGCAAGTCATAGAATCATAGAATGGTTTGGGTTGGAAGGGACCTTAAAGATTGTCTAGTTCCAACCTCCCTGCCACAGGCAGGGACACCTTCCACTAGACCAGGTTGCTCAAAGCCCCATCCAACCTGGCCTTGAACACTTCCAGGGATGGGGCATCCACAACTTCCTGGGCAACCTGTTCCAGTGCCTCACCATCCTCACAGTGAAGAACTACTTCCTTAGATGTAATCTAAATCTACTCTCTTTCAGTTTAAAGCCATTACCCCTTGTCCTATCACTACCTGCCCTTGTAAAAAGTCCCTTTCCGGCTTTCTTGTAGGCCCCCTTTAGATACTGGAAGGCTGCTATAAGTTCTCCCCGAGCCTTCTCTTCTCCAGGCTGAACAACCCCAACTCTCTCAGCCTTTCCTCACAGGAGAGGTGCTCCAGACGTCTGATCATCTTCATGGCCCTTGTCTGGACTCGCTCCAACAGGTCCATGTCCTTCTTATGTTGGGGGCCCCAGAGCTGAACGCAGTACTCCAGGTGGGGTCTTACAAGAGTGGAGTAGAGGGGGAGAATCACCTCCCTTGACCTGCTGGTTATGCTTCTTTTGATGCAGCCCAGGATACGGTTGGCTTTCTGGCCTGCAAATGCACATTGCCGGGTCATGTTGAGCTTCTCGTCAACCAACACCCCCAGGTCCTTCTCCGCAGGGCTGCTCTCAATCCACTTGTCACCCAGCCTGTATTTGTGCTTGGGATTGCCCTGATCCATGTGCAGGACCTTGCACTTGGCCTTGTTGAACTTCATGAGGTTTGCATGGGCCCACCTCTCAAGGTCCCTCTAGATGGCATCCCTTCCCTCCAGCGTGTTGACTGCACCACACAGCTTGGTGTCGTTGGCAAACTTGCTGAAAGTGCACTCAATCCCACTGTCCATGTCACCGACAAAGACGTTAAACAGCGCCGGTCCCAATACCGACCCCTGAGGAACGCCACTCGTCACTGCTCTCCACTTGGAGATTGAGCCGTTGACTGCAACTCTTTGAGTGCGACCATCCAGCCAATTCTTTATCCACTGAGTGGTCCATCTGTCAAATCCATGTCTCTCCAATTTAGAGACAAGGATGTCATGCAGGACAGTGTCAAATGCTTTGCACAAGTCCAGGTAGATGATGTCAGTTGCTCTTCCCTTATCCACCAATGGTGTAACTCCGTCATAGAAGGCCACCAAATTTGTCAGGCACGATTTGCCCTTAGTGAAGCCATGTTGGCTGTCACCAAGAAGATGATGTCCATCTTTAAATCCCACAGAAGTTTTCTTTAAAAATTCCTGCATGGTGGGAAACTCATCCATCCCCAGGCAGAGCTCCATGCACTCCAGCTGGTCATCGACATAGAGGGCGACACCCCCTCCTCGTCTCCCCTGCCTGTCCTTCCTAAAGAGCCTGTATCCTTCCATTCCAACACTCCCATCAGAGGAGCCATCCCACCACGTCTCGGTGATGCCAGTAAGATCATAGCCCTCCAGGCGTGTACACGTCTGTAACTCCTCTTGTTTATTCCCCATGCTACGTGTGTTTGCATAGAGGCATTTAAGTTGGGCCCCCAATGAAGCCGACTTACTGGCTGGAGTGGCTGGAATTCCTTTGTGCTGCTCTTCAGGTGCTCTCCTGCTGACCTGTGATCCCTCTCCAGGCTCTGGGCATCTATTGCTGGCACTGGCATCAAACTGGTAGGAGTGGGATGGATTGAGGGTAGTAGATTTGTTGTGTTCATTAGAAATGGCATGGTTGTTGGATTTTTCACAAATTAGGAAGAACATGGTAGCTGAGGAAATTATAAAATCATAGAATTGTTGCTTGGCAGGAATCTCTGCAAGTCATACCGAAGTGGTACTGTTGCTAGTGCTAGGTCAGGTCAGCCATGATTGTCTCTAGCATAGCACTGAAAACCTCTAAGACTGGAGATTTTGACACCTTCTTGATAACTTCTTCCAATGCTGTATTAATTTCTCAGTGAAAGTTTCTCCTAATGTGCAACATAAACTACCCAAGCTGCCCTTCAACTAATTAAAGAGGAGCTTAAGCTGTCCTTGACAAACCAAGCAAACCCAGCTCTTACAACTTCCTTTTGTAACACATGTCCTTTATTGAAGACTCCAATGTGACCAGGTAAGAGCATCCAAGCCAAAGCTTAAGGCTTCTGGCTGCAAATCTACACATTCCAAAAACACAGACTGGTAGAAGTTTCAGAATTTAATGCTCCTCAGAGTAGCTCTCCCTCTGCTAGCCCCACAAAAGATCACAGTCTCTGATACCTCATTTCAGTTTTTCAGGACCATGCCAGCCATACTGCTGGGGGATGACTCTAGGAAGAGGATAACTGCTTTCTCTGGCAGATGAATTAAGGAGGTTCAGCATTTGCACAGATTCTAGTTCTGTACCTTCTGTTACACACAGGCTGTCATTATAGCTGTTACAGCACTAGACTCAAAGGAGACATCGAAATAATTCCTTTGTCTTGCATCAATGTCCAATTCATAGGAATGTTGTAGAGGAGTTTAAAGCTTTGCTGTATTGTTATGGCAGTAGCATTAAGTAGGTATTATTAAGTATATTCACCCGCTTCCATACTCCATTCTCATTTTCTAGTCTATGGCTGAAGAACTTCTCAGATTTTGGTGTCCTTGCTATATTTTGGATCATATTTAGAAGATGATCTTGCTTTGCAAGAGACTTTCTCTGAGATTTTCAGCTGTTAAGCCCCAGTTTTGATTAATCCTGTGGATTATCAAGACAGAGCAGGAAAATATATCTGGGCTTACCTGAAAATCTCCTTTAAGCACCAGCCCTTTCCAGAGATGGATGAACGACCCAAATCCAGAGATGGCAAGTAGCATCCAAAAACTTAATTTGCAGAAAGTATATCTCTGTTTTGAAGTGGTAGAAACCATGTAGTTCCCATCCCTGCCTCCTTCCAGAACAATCATTCTGATCTGTAACTCAGGGAAGAATACTGCAAAAGATGAGCACCTCTGTGTGACAGTAAATGAATGGAATGGCTCTACTGCTGCACTTTGAGTCCCCTTTCCCCTTTAAGTTGCCCCCCACTTTGATTAATATTGTGCTCTCAACAAAGCAGTTAATGCATTGTGATAGTTTGAGAAATCCTGTTATTTGTGATGATAATCTTTCTGGACAATCAAGTTAGTATCTTCCAAAACTTAGGTTAATGTGTATTGAAAGAAGAACAGGGACTGCTGTATCTGTTGAGACAGAAAGACGGGGTGGTGTTTTTTTGAACAGTATCTCTTGTTTTGAATCTCCACATCAGACTGCTTCCAAATGAAGTACCAGATCCAGAATGCACAGAAGATGTGAATTCTTCCTGCTGATCTGAAGAGTCTTTGAATCAGGTTTCCAGCTGCTAATGAAGATGATGTCCATCTTTATGTCTCATAGTTTTCTTTAAAAATTCCTGCATGGTGGGAAAGAACAACCTTTCAAACTGTTTTCCAAGATGTGCTGCTTCTTGATTCCATAGTAAACCTGTGAACTCATTAAGATACCATAAATGCAGGAGAGGGGAAAATGAAAAAAAACCAAACCAAAACCAAACAAGGACAGAGTGAGAAGACTGTCCTGCTTCGTAAGGGCCATTCTCTTCCTCATCTCCTCTGCACACTGACTGGTCTGAGAGTCAGTTGGAGAAATGGTGGAAAATCTCTCTGTCTTGAAAAGAAGAGCTGAGATAGGTAACCTTTATCTTGTAGAACTTACCAAACAGGGAAAGTATTACTGGCAGCTTTTCCAAAGTGTTGCTGATCCCAACAGAAGGGAGGGTTTTAAGAGCCACCTGGACACTGAAAAACCTTTCTGTGCTAGGCTTTGGTGGTGCATTCTGCTTGTCCACGTGGCTTCTTCATGCTTGTCCTTTTGGTGCAGGTCATTTCCCTGCTGACTTACTGTTTAAATAGAGGCCTGTCAAAGCCTAATTCAGAGTGTCTTTTTGTCACTGCAGTTGTCCTGAAATCAGTTCCTAGCATTGACACTTATTTTCGCAGTCATGCTATTAGTAATCCCTCATAACAAACCTGTGCTTTTGGCCATTTTTATGGGGACCATATTTAAGCTCTTCCATGTATTTTTCATTGTATCATCTTTGCTTCAAGCAAGATCGTCTGTTTTAACACGGCACAGAGGAAGGTGGGGAGCTTTCTGTTCTCTGTAACTGGGCCACAGATGGCCCAGGGCATGTTATTCAAAGTGGAGGTACAAACTGAGACACTTGCTTGTTCTTTTTGTCCCTAGTGGTTGTCTCTCAGTATTTGGTTTCTATATGTCTCTCTTCTATTCCAAGTCTGTTAAGAGCTCCCCTGGTGTTTAACCAGCAGTAGAAAGTATGATGTCAAGAATAAATCTTCCCTCCGCTCTTTCTCTCTCACACACCTAGTTGTGCAGCTTTTCCATCACACATTGTGTGCATGGGATAGAGTGATGGCAAAAGTCAACAGGAGTATGGCCTCATCGCTTTTCCTCTTGGTAGTGCCTTCCTTATCAGATTACTGTTTCCTAATGCTGTTCAATGACTTATTTCAAGGGTAAGTCTATCAATATTATTCTATTAATAAACCTTACCAGAATGGCATATCCTACCCCTTCTTTACCCCACCTTGTTTGCTGCTTGGTAGTTTTGCTGGATTCTGCATGCATTATCTTTCTGTGAGAAGCATGGTATCTTACTCTGAGAAGCATGAAATGTCATTATTTGTGTATATGCTAACAAACTACAAATGCTGTTACCAATAAATAAAATTATCTAGCCCTTACTGACAATTGTGGCCACAATACTTCATTCTTGTAATCACCTATGGCATCATTTATCAATTTACTTCTTAGTTACGTGAAGCAAAATATACTACATAATGCTTGCTAATATTCCCCTTGTTCCTATTATTGGAAAAGATTAAAGAGACAGGCTGTTTGGTTTTCATACTGACTTCTAGAGTAGTGAATATTTCATTCACATCCCGTCTAATAATTCCTCCCAGGCTAGATAAATCTGTGCACAATCTCCTTCTGTACAATATGTCAGTCTTGGCATATCTCTGACCATCCGTGTTGTCCTTCCCTAGGTTGTAAATTCTTACTATATCTTCTCTAGGTTAAGGCAACTAAACCTGGATATGATGCTCTATTGTCAAAGTTTGTATTGTTGTATTAGTTCACACAATGCTCAAAAATCCAGAATAAAATAAAAGAGCCCCTTTCCCACTCTGATGATAGTACTTTTCAGGGAAAGACTTGCTTTTGGGTTTCTCTCTCTCTCTGGGTTTATCTCGAATTCTAATTTCTCTTGAAGCATTTGAGACTCTTTTTAATGTTTGCTAGAGTGCTGTATGTTTTCTGGGCACAGTGATGATGACAGATAGATGTTGAGGTACTGAAGAGAATTCAGGCTTTGACAGTGAAACAGCAAAGTGAGGGAGAAACTGTGAGGAAAGTTGGTGTTCCTTTTGTTTGCTTTCAAGCTCAAAATATGTGTGCCACAGCTTGACTAAATTACCCTACAAGTAAGAGTGTGTGTATCCGTGTATGTGACTGACTTTATGATAGTGTTCTGCAGTTGCCTTCATGACATGAACACCAGGGGAAGGAAAGATTTGATGGTTGCCTGGAGAATGGTAATTTCTAATCATGAGAGAGAAATGAGCCAACATTTTTTGAGAATAAAAATCCAGTGAAATTTATTATGCCGTTGAAGTATTTCCCTGGGAAAGGAATGTCAGTGCCATCACTCTCATGCAATCAAATACCAAAGAGCATATATTATTTAATTATATGGTGAAAAAGCAGTTAATAAGATGACTTGATATATTTTTGCTGCTTTCACCCCCCAGGATTCAATTGTACCAAACAGAAAGAGGTGGATCCTGTGAGAAAAAATAGCTATGAGAGCATTTTTACAGTGTTCACATTATATAAAAAATAAGAGTGGTAGAGAATAAAATGTCAGGGAAAGCTATTTTATTGCTAGAATTCTAGCTAGCTTTGGTTGATATGGTTGTATGCAATTAAGTCCCAAGTCAGTGGAATTATTTGTGATTTTTTTAAGAAGCATGAGTAAAAAAAGCATTTGTCCTGGGACCTAAGGTTTAAAGCATAAATTTCAGCATCAACAGTACTGCTACTCAGTAGAATGACAGAGATAAAAACAGAGAAGAAAGCACAAAAATTGAGGAGCTCTGGAGAGGAGAAAAATAAAATTTTACTTAAACTGTTAGTGCTGTTTGGCATGGGATGCCACCTTGTGGAAGTTTTTAGGTTGTCATGTCTTTGATCAAATCTCTTGCAAGTCTTCCTGACTATTTACTCTCTTCAGTCACTGTAGATAATCCTGTTTCCTTAGATCAGCCTTGGTCTTTAATAGCCCCTCCATCACCTGGTTTTTAGTGTAATCTGAACTTTCAGTGTAATTTAGAAATGGAGAAATCTTAGTTTGGGAGGTAAAATTCTGTGAAAAGGAGAACTTTCCTTAGCTTGCCCAGTGGGCCTGGGAATCAGCCATGGTGAGAGCATGATCAGTGCAGATACTGTGGTATAATTGTAGTACTGCACTAACGTGTGTTGTCAGAAAGCTCTGAAGGGAACTGTAACCACATTGTGCACTTTGGCATGTTAACCCAATCACTACAGCAGCTGGAAAGGAGTTATTCCATGGTTGTCTTCCGCAGGACATTAGAATTGCAGGAAGAAAGAGCAAATGTGGGCATCTGCTGCCTCAGCTGACATACCACTTCATTTCACATTGTAAAGGACTCTTCTCCCAACGTGTTCAGATGTCTGGCATTCAAGTTGTATCTCTATAGTGGTCTGCCTAGGGACAGCACAGGTGTGTTGCTAATCCACAAGACCTTTGTTGCAAATGTTTCACATCAAGTGTTGAATGCTTCTTCCCTGCTAGAGGCATTGTGGAAAGGTGAAGGTGCAGTAGGTGACTGGTCTTCTGCCAAAAAGCGAAGTGTTTTGCTCCTGAGTTTACCAAAATACTAGGGTGGCTACCACAAGCAAGTGAAGAAATGATCTCTCCTGTATGGAAGGGTACATAGAGGGTCTCCTGAACTGAGACCCTGTCAGAGGGACAGAGGCCATCTGTCCATTTTTCAGCTCTTCAGCTTTGATTCTCCTTCTGCTCTTAGTCCTTTTCTGTCTTCATGTCCATCCCATGGAGCGCCAGTGGGCCTGTCACTTTCCTGATTTCCTACGCTTGAAGGTAGCTCTCCCTTCCCTCATCTAAGCAATTAGCTGCTTCTAACTTTGTCTAAATAAACATAAACATGAGCCTTCTGGACTCATTTCCTAGCCACCTTTCTCTTCTAGACCCAATCTCTGTCAAGGATTGTGCTGGTTTTTTTCAAATGGTAAAGAGATGCTGGTAAGGGCTTCTTTCTTCTACCTCTTTTGCTACTATCCTCATAATTGGAGTTAGATACTGAGGTGCAACTCTTCATGGGCTGATCTTTCTATTGATCACGTGTGCTTTTTGTCCTTTACTTGCCCTTCCTCTGTAAGCCTTTTGCCCTGATCTTGCTCTTACCACCACCTTGTTTATCTGCAATGATCTGTTGCTTTTGGCCTGATGATTCCAGAATTCACTGCCCTCTTTCAAAACACTTGAGTTAGGGCTGTGATTTCTGAGCCTGATAAGAGTATGAAAGTCCAAGGAACACGTTTGTGAATAACCTTTAAAGTCTGAATTCAGATTCTGAAGGGAAGTTACACTGAACAATTTCAGTCTTTGGTAGAAACTTCCTTGGAAACATTTACAGACTCATCCATGGAGTGTCATGAAGTCATTGATTGAAGTGCTATCAGCTATTGGCAATGTACATCCCTGGCAGCTTAGAAATGCCATTTAAAACCTTAAATGAATGTTGTGTGGTGAGAGCCGCTTCTAACCTCCTGAAGCATCAAGCTTTCAGCCTGAGCAACTGCCTGCAGTTCTCATCTAACGGTTGAAGCAGCTGAGCCACAGAGTGGATTCCTGAGAGGGCTTGAGGCACCAAAACTGCAGCAATTCAAGGACAGAGTAGATGAAATTTAAAGCAGGAGCAATAGGGTGACTGATTCCATGAACTGCAGACAGTTTAAACCTGTGGTGATGTCCACTGGGTCCTGCAGCAGGATGTGGTCAGGAGACTTCTGTTTTGCATCCCCCCACAGTTCTCTACTACTCCAAGTTCACATTGACCTTGCTGACATACCATGAAAGGCAATGAGAAATCACTTCAAGACGATTAATTGGAGAGGACGGATTTGGGGGAAGAGATGAAAGTCCTATAGCCCTTTCCTGCCACATGGCACAACATGTGTGTATGTTTTGTACCAGTCTTTTCATAGGGATAGTAGCTGTTTGACTTTTTCCTGCTACACACACTTATGTTGCAGCTGCATCCAGTTCTGTTACAGGAAACAGATATTGTGACATTTATCCACAGCTGGTGATGCAAAGCTCCCCAGCTCACTCTGTGGAGTTACTGTGTGTTGAGTTTTGGAAGCAGAGGTGCTTCCCAGCCTCCTGACAAGAGTGCTGAAAATTTCCTCTGTGTTACCCAATGCATGTGCTTGTGAGCTTTAGACAGTTATGGTTTTTTTTTCCAGATTGCGAAGCTGATGCTTAGGTGCAAGGGGGCCTGGAAATAACCACCAATGCAGTATAGTTACTCTCCATCTCTTATTCTCTTTCTCTGCATACACAACCCTATATTTTTATGCTTTGCATGATGTTAGCTCCTGTGGACTTGATACATTGGGAGATGCTTTACTCTGCCTCCCATGGGAATGCCTGTGAGCGTCTTGCATAAGGCCTACTCCTGATCACAATTCTTCACCAAACTGGTGAATCTCCCTAGATGCAAAGCAGTTTCAAAAGCTTCAAGCAAACTAGGAAGGGGGCTCAGAGGGGACCGAAGGGTCACAGGGGAAGTAAAAGAAAATAACCATGCATATGGTTATGAAAACATAAGCCTGACTCATAGATAAGGTGACATAAATGCAAGAAGGTACTGTTCTAGTTTTTCTTTCATGTTCTGTGAAGCAGCAAAACCAAAAGGAGCCAGTTGTACCCTGAACTATATCTGCTTTGCTGGTAAAATCACCTCAGACACAAGTGGGGATATTTGCCCAAAAAGTTTGGTCTGCAGCTCTTCATCATGCCACATTAGTGCTCATCACAAGGCAGGATTGAACCCTATTTTAGTGGAGGTACTGTTCTCTGACCTTGAGTTTCCAGTTTGAGTAAAAGTTGTAAGTTTATGCAAGCACAATGGGGTGGGCTGGGTGTGGCGAACCTGCTAGATGGCAAGAACTTTTGTTCCTCTTGTTCCTCACTGCTGACAGGTGAGCACCAGCAGCTTTGGGATATCACTGTGAGTAATGATTAGGTGCCGTTTTGTTTTTCCCATGCAGTGGTCCAAGTAAATTAGAGCAATATACTCTGAGTTGGGGATGGGGTGGGAGTGTACTCTGATCCCCCTCCCAGTGAAAGTGATGTGAATTTCACCTCTGACCTTGGCAAAGGCTAGATTTGGCAGGAAACTGTAATAGTACTCTTTAGTAGCTCACAAATTTAATGAAAGTGCAACTAACTCCTACTTCTGATTTCACTGCACAGTGATCACAGATCAGATGGGAAGTTGTATGAGAGCCATTTTAAGCAAGTACTAAAAGATGGCCAGCTTTTAGGCCCCCTGTAGTGCAACACTTGCCCATTGTTCTGAAGACCTGCCCCATGACTTAGGGTGGGAAACCTTATTTCCTTAACCAGACATGGTATTGTTAAGAGTGAGAAGCAAAGTGAAGTTAATTTTATGTTTTGTTAGCAGCTTTGCATTTCCTTCAGATTCTCTCACTGACAGAGAGTAGCGGAAGTTGAGCTTCCTGTAGATAATAAACCTAGAAAACTGATTTTTGTGACATTGAGCATTGGCAAACAACAGTAAAGCAACAACTCATACTAAAACCTAACCTGGCTACCGGGACTGGGCATTTTATGACAAATATTTATTGAAATTATACTATTGATTGTAATTATCTCCCGGACTTCCTTGCCTGCCCTAGGATGAGGAAATACAGGGCTGGATACTCTGAGACATTGTAGATGACTGTAGAAATAAGTGCAATGGAGCATTCTTTCAAACAATGTTTTTTATCTTCCTACAGAAAAATTGCACTGGGTTGTGCTGTTGGGAGATCAACGGGTAGCCCTGGTTTCATGTGCTGAGTCTTTAAAAAGAGAATTCTGCCATCCAGTGGCTTTTGAATAGATTTAGAAGTATAGGTGACATGACCAAGTCTGGGTAAGAACATTTAGTTTCACTTTGTTTCAGCACCAAGCCAGTGAGAGCATTACTGCAGAACAGTTACCTGAGAGTTTGCTTGAGAAATTCTTTCCTTTCAGAGAGCGGGGGAAGGAGCCAATGCCATTTATTTTAATGGTGAAACCTTTCTTTTTTTTATCTCTTTGCAGTTATGTGGCTGTGGGCTGCTGGGTGTGGGCATCTGGCTGTCAGTGTCTCAAGGAAACTTCGCCACATTTTCTCCTAGCTTTCCGTCGCTTTCAGCTGCCAACCTAGTCATTGCCATTGGCACAGTCATCATGGTGACCGGCTTTCTGGGCTGCCTAGGTGCTATCAAGGAAAACAAGTGCCTCCTGTTGAGTGTAAGACATCTTCTTTTCACTAAGACCAGTGACTGTTGGTTCGTTATTATTTTATGTAAATGACCAGTGCAAAATAGTCTTGTGGATCACTGTAACATTGCCCTTGGCTTTCAGTCTTATGTATGCTTGCAGTATGACATCCCACAGCTTTGGTCACAGTGATATCATTGTTGTATTAGCAAATGTATCCTTGTTACTTTGTGCCCTAATGTATTAGATAGCAAAGCAAATTACTGAGTTACCTCTGAATGGTTAAACATGAACTGTAGGGTCAACCTGGATAGCCCTTCTGGAAATGTCTGTTAGAAGGATTGACTGAACAATCTTAAGCACAGCTGCTTCTGGATGCCACTCGAAGCCTCTCATGGCTATTTTCTACTTTGCCGTTATCTAAGGCCTTTGTCAGAGGTTGGTGGAAACATATGTCCCAAAGTTAAGAGGTCAAGGTCTCTGCCAGGCCTTACCAATTAAAAAAAAAAAAAAAAAAAATCTGATCCTTGGCAGTCTTTGTCCAGCACTGAAGCACGGAGGTTGGGAACCCCTCTCAGAAAACACAGTGTGGGTCAGTCCTCTTGCATAAACCTAGGAGGCTTCATCATGCTTCTCCCCACCCCAAGGAGAGAGGTATTGTGGCACAAGGTGAGAGGAGGGCTTTCAAAGCAGACAGCTTCCAATTCAGTCACAGCTTATGAATCACAGGTGCTGTGACACTAAGGAGCACGTGAGTCTTCTTTGTGTAAAAGTCTCCCTTACATGGTGTTGGGGAACAGATGGGCAGCATTCCTTAGACCGCCTCAGAGAATTAAACTGGAGGACAAATGTGCACCTATTTTTTGCTATCTGCTGCTTGGTTTTGTATGTTGTACAGCTAAGAAAGCAAACAGAGAATAGTAATGAGGTCTGTGTTGTTCATCCACACAAACTGCAACACCAGCTGAATTTTTTGGATTCTTTTAAGAGTGTTTATATTCTTACAAGGTTCTGCAAAAGTCTTTTTATACTAACATAACTATCATGAGTTTCCGATTGGAGAGCTTGCTGCACTGCATACTACATCTCCCCCAGTGTCTGTGTGGGGGATGCCATGCCTATGTGGCAGTCCACTAGTACATAAAGGCAACTAGTGGAAATGAAAAGTAGTGAGAAACTACTGGAGCTCAAACTTGGGATGCCCCTGCAGAGAGAGATCTCAGCTACAGAGAGTTGGGAATAGAAGTGCTGAGTAATATAGTGACTATTCCAACAGGCAGTCAGATGTGGTTAAAGCCCACCTGCTAGGGAATCACTCCTGAGGCATGTCGCATTGATCTTTGTGGTAATGGGTTTAGCATCTGTTCTGTAGTCTGTATGAAGGAAAGAGACTACCAGGGCCACATGCTGTGACAGCAGTCAAAAAAAGCAAGACAAAAGCATTGCTGAAACCTGCACACTATAGTAGGGCAAAACCTGAGATTTAGAGAATGCTAGACAGTGAGCTTCGTCATTGATGGTGAGACCTACAGGAGCTTCAGTAGCAATATAGTATCAATATGCCTGAATAGTTTGAAATCAAACTTGCATGGTTTTGGCAGTAGAGGAAAGGTTTAGAGGACAAGGCCTATAGTCTTCAGAGTTTCTAGCAGCCCCAGGTTTGCTCCCTAGTTGGCAAGTGTGTATACACTGTCTGTTTTTTCTTTATTCTAGTTTTTCATCGTTTTGCTGATAATTCTCCTGGCAGAGCTGATATTACTCATTTTGTTCTTTGTTTATATGGACAAGGTAAGCAAATATGCCATATAGATTAATTATCTGTACTAGCATGTAAACCAGGTTCAGTTTGCTTTTGTTTGATGGAGGTGTGTGCGTTCTTCCTCTTCACTTTGGTGAAGGTTTAACCTTGAGATCTTGGCTGTCTTCTGTAAGTGGCTTCTGCAGGGGGAGGAGGAAGTGATGAGGAGAGCAAACAGGAGAGGAGAACCTGCTGAGCTTTACAGTTTCCTCCCTGAAATAAAACCATGGTCCAGGGCCTCCCTTTTAGTCTTCTCCTAAAAGCTAAGATAGCCCTCAGCATAGCTGTTTCATGTCTCTGCAAGCAGCTGATCATCTTGTGGACCTGGGTTGTGGGAGGTCCTGCTTGAGACCTGGTTAGCTTCTTAGGGCCAGCCCTTAAACAGGACTGGAGGAGAGAGGCCTGGGATATTCATAGGTTATTCGAGATGCCACCAGCTGTCTCACTTAACTGGACAGTCCCAGAGAGTTTCACAAGGGTGCGGAGTGGATCAAGAGGCAGCTTCTCATAAAGCCCATCTGTAGGAATCTGCTGTCTAGTAGAGTCTAAGTTAAGTAGGCACAACTGGCTGGCCTGTCAGATAGGTAAGACTGGAAAAATCCTTGGGGAACTGGAGAACTCTGCTAAACACAGGACAGAGCCTTACAGTATGAACATGTCCAGACTGATTTTAAAACTGAGCTCCTACCAGATTTGTATCTCTTCACAGGTTGTCATTATGATGCCTGCCAATTTCAGGGAGCTGGGGTGAACTTCTGATTTTGAATGGGGTGTCAAAGAGGGATGAAACAGATCCTATAATATAGTTGACCTTTATGCTAGGACCCATTGGTTAATCCTTTCTCTGCTGGCAGCTCACTGCTGTCAGAGCCAAGGAGCATTCCTACCTGCATCCAGGACTCCAGGCTCGGACTGAAATTCATACAAGAAATGGGACACCTCAGATTTCCCGTTAAGCATTCCAACTTTCTCCTCTAAAGAAAGAAGAGCACATTTGAAAGTCATAAATCCTACAAGCCTGTCCCCACAAGGAGAACAATGATAATGCCCTTTTTTAATTGATTTTGTATTGGCCATTTATTATAGCCTGCCTGAACCCGTGCAAGAGATAACTATGTTAAAGTTGGGAGGCTGGGACTCTGTTTTTATGATATTAGCAAATTAAAGTAGGCTATAGGTTACAGGCAGGAGAGGGTGATACGGGGTATTGACAACAGCTGTCTCTGGCGAAGTTAAAGTAAGCTCAGCAGATTTCTGCTGATCACTCTTCAGTTAGTTTGGATCAGATAATGACTGTATGATGGACTCTTAGTACAGGGGAAGCTGTTTGGTGTCCTATCGCATGAGAATTAATCCAGTATTTTGCAATCTGAGGGAGAGACTAGGCCTTGGCAGGTGCTGAAAGGTTCCACTGACTTGTGAGGGTCTTGAAGCTATGATGGAGCTTTTCTACCCATGTTAAGTTTGTGGTGAGAGAAGGTAAGAGAGATACCTTCTATATGCAAGTCTGTACCATTTGGTCCTTTCCTCTAAACAGCAATGCGTTGACTTTCTGTCTTTTTTACATGATGCAGGTGAGTGAGAGTGCAAAGAAGGATTTGAAGGAAGGTATGAAGCTATACAATTCAGAAAATAATGTTGGACTGAAAAATGCATGGAATATCATTCAAGCAGAGGTAACATATTTTCTCAATAGAAAAAAGATAACAATTTGGCTGTAAAGGCTGCTGCAGTCTGTTAACTGTGGCATCCATGCCAAGTCTAAAAGATGGCTAATGGCTTTGGTTTCTGATTTTGCACTCCTGAACATCCAGGGAGTACTGTGAAACGCAGGATCAAAGTGTACTCTGTAAGGTGAAAGATACTCACCTCTCTCTGAGATTCTCTGTGCCTATAACAGGCACAGAGATGATCTGAAACAGAGGAGAAGCAGTAAAACCTGCATAGGTAGAACTGCAGCTGTGGCAGCTAGGCTTTTGCTGTTCAGCAGTTGTGGGCAGGTTACCTTATGTTTTGGTGTTTGGGCTCATGTCTCTGTGACAAGAAGACTAACATACCTCGGTCAGGGGACTGTTTATTTTCTTTATTTTCTTTGTTTATTTTTTTATGTTGTTAAGTATTTGCTTTTAGTGATCCCTGAGCACAAAGCGCTTTAAAAATACAAAAGTGTTGTGGCAGCCCTTTTGAAAATATACAGTTGTTTAGTGGAAGTAAAAGTTTGTGGTGGTGCATGATTCACAAATTGTGCTAGTTAAGTTAATTTTTTAATCCTTTACTTTTGCCATAGATGAAATGCTGTGGTGTGAATGACTTTACGGATTGGTACCCAGTGCTGGGAGAAAACACTGTCCCAGACCGATGTTGTACAGAAAACTCCCAAGACTGTGGACGAAACTCCACCGAATTAGTGTGGAAGACGGTAAGGCTTGCTTTGCCCAGGTCAAGACTTAGGGAGGGGTGGGAAGGAAGAAAATAGAGGGAATGCACGTGAAAGAAAATGTGACGTTGGGATTTCAATTTTCATCTTTCATCATTTCAGGGATGTTACGAGAGAGTTATGACCTGGTTTGATGAGAATAAGCACGTCCTTGGTTCAATTGGGATGTGCATCCTCATAATGCAGGTAATACTGGTATGATGTTTGTCAACGTGGCTTTGATTTGCTGTCAGCATTCTTGATTCTGCTGTGTGAAAAGTGGCGCTCAACTGCTTTGAGTTTGATCATGATTTCAAAAATGTCAGATTTGTTTTATGAGTTCATTTAAGGCCATCTACTCAGAAAGGAAGCAGGTCAGTAGTCAGCCCAGCAAAGAAGACATGCTACAGTGGGGTTTTGCTTACCTGCGTTTTGACTTCAGAGCACCACTTTGGAGTTCCCATGTTTAGCCATTTGTTACACTGTCCCTTAGGGAATTGTTTTTCTAAATTTTAGAAGCAAGTTCTAGAAATTGCCAAAATGAGTCAAATCATGGCCACTGAACTGAGTAGGTTAACGTGTTTTAAAAAAGAAATGCAGAATTATCATCATAATCCGTTAAGGTTTTGGGGTTCCTGTATCACTGCTGTACTTTTGGGGGAGAATACCTCAATCTGATGTTTTCAGTCACAGTTATCTGGCTAAACAAGCACAAGTTGTTGGGTAAAAAGGAAGAGTAACTCATATGTATTGATTCTGAAAAATTGTTGCATGTATGACAAAGAGCCCTGAGAGCTTTTTGCCTCCATCTGTGCTCTGACAGATATATCTCCGGACATCACTGTGTGCCTGACCAACATACATCCAAGTTTACTGATCAGTGTTGAAGCTTGAGAAATACGGCTAGTGTAGAATGACTTTTAAAACTACAGTTGGACCATGAACACTGGTCAGCAGTGCAGTTTTGGCAGCCTCCCTGTACTGAAGCCCTTATTGTTTGTTTTCCTTCAGATTCTTGGGATGGCCTTCTCCATGACACTCTTCCAGCAGATTCACAGGACTGGCAAAAAATATGACGCCTAAAGCCTCTGAAACATCAACCCTTCTATCTCATCATAAAAATGAACAAAAGGAATGACCTCAAAGAGTATCAAGCCTAGCCCTGCTGAGGGAATCTGTCCCATTGACTGATTACTTTGTTGTTACTTGTCCAGTTATTATCACAACTTGTTATTTGACTCATTTTTTTGTCTGTTTCACATTTGCCATTTATTTGCCAAAGAGGGGAGAAACCCCCCCAAACAAATGGATTTTCTACACAAAATCATAGATCTGCTCTAAGAATGTTTCTTAACTTAAGAAAATGTTTTGCTCTACTAATCCATGCTATATGTGGAAAATTATGTGTGTTCAACTTCAAGGGGAATTCTTCAAAGTCTTCCATTAAGTTTTCAACCCTTATGTCCAATTTACTGGAAGACTTGGAAAAGCCACTCTAACTGAGAGTCCTAGAAATTGGAGCTGCTTTGCAGCTTCTTGTACCTTACGGTGTATACTTTTTTATTATGATAATGATGATGATTATTATGATGGATATAGCTTAGAATTTAGTTGCCTGACGTATAACTTCTTACTGTTTTTGGTTTTACACATTTATTGTACATTAATTTGGGAACCACTGTGCGATCTCCAGAGGACATGTTTTTCAAAGTTGACGGTGCAGGCAAATAAAGACATAACTTTTCTCAAGTCCATGGGGAGGCATCATCTACCTGTATCAAGGCCTTGATGCCCTTACTGTAACAAAGGTGGTTCCTTTCAAATCAGAGGCTCTTTCCTCACATAGAATGCAATGCCTTCCCATTGGACCAGATGGTGAGCTTCCTACTCTTGTGAGGCAAAGTTCCAATGCCTTTACTAATCCAAAGAGGTGTCTGGCTGCTTTGATGTCATGCTACTTTGAAAGCTAAAAGTACTGACTAAGCAAGTTACTGCTCCCTGGCATGAAGGAGAGAGATTGCAGTCTGACCTACTGGCCAGTTGGCAGCAGATTTCACAGACTGTGTTGTCTGTTTCAAAAAGTTTGCCCAAGGCATAGCATGCTGCTGGATATGAGGGAAGGGGACGGCAATTTGATGGCAACATTGTCATGCCATGCCCTTCATTGAATGACAGATGAAGATGACAACTGTCTCCCTGAGCTGGAAAAGGTGGTTTGATTAAAGGTAACCAGATGATGCAGGAAAGGGGCAATTTCCAAAACAGCACTCAGAGACAGTATGTGTTGTCACACCTTCAGTACAGAATTGGTTCTTGCTGACGGATTGCCAAGTCCATCCAATGGGGTAGTTCAGAGTTCACTGCAATGCATATTTTTACGAACATTCCTGTTAGAAAACTTGAATATATATTTCTCTAGTTTGAATGCTGCTTCATTGCAAGCAGCCCCCATTTACCCTTTGTTCCAGGTTTTTGCTGTTTTGTGAAGGAAGAAGGAACAGCTCAGACATTGGAGGATGTTCTGATTTAACTCCAGTCAGGGCTCGACTCAGCTCTGAAAGAAACACTGCTTTTTGTATTAGCAGCAGTCAGAAGTGGCCTTCAGAGGTTACCTCATCCAATGTGACTCTCAAAGGGGTACTGTCATCTATGTGAGATGGGTTTACTGTGACATTATTGGGCTGAGTTTCAGAGGATGGAGAGGATGGAGATTTTGTGCCTTTCAGAGCCATGCCGTGTCAAACTACTCCTCTGGTAAACAAGTTTCTCGTAATGTCCAGTCTGAATATTTATACTTTAAACTCTTAAAAGATATAATTTTAATTGTGTCATTCAGCCTATCTTTTCCTTGTGGGCTGAAATAGATCTTGAGCCACTTCGTATGTGGGAGTTTTTAGTCCCCTGTTTATCTTCCTAGTAGGTCCTGCATGCATCTGTACATCTGGCAGCAATAGTGTTTTGTGTGGCCTATGTGTCACTTTTTTGAGTTCCTATGAAATCAGTGTGACAGGAAGGAGTGTGGATGTGTGGGAGATGATAGAGGTGAATTTGGGTGTTGCAGTGAAGAAGGAGGTTACTATTCTTAGAGCATGGCCCTTGCCCATATGAGCACAATGCCCAAAGTTTCACAGGGCTCTTGTTTCCCACTAAAGCAGACAATGCCATATGGGTTTAGCTATTTCACTTGGATTGCCTTTGAAAGAGTCAGGGAAGAAGCAGAGGGAAAGCACAGAAACTGAATCCAGTTTTACTTCCATTTCTAAGAAAAATTGGGACCAGGAGCATCTGAGCCCCACTGGAGATGGATGTTCCATGTTGAAGAAGGGGCTCTGATGCCCAGTGTACTTGCTGCTACATGTAAGACTGTATCCGAAGTTGCTAAGATGCGTTCCCATTTTTGGAAGAAAAGACAGGATGATTTTCATTTGATGGCTCCACTGCATTCTCCCTTTGGGAAGAGGTGCTTAGCTTTCTCTAGCTTTCTCTGGTGTTCAAAAAGAGCAGGGTGCAGGACTGAGCAGGAGCATAATTTCTGTCCTTTTGGGTCGCACAGTGGTACCTGCCGCATCTTAATCTGCAGTCAATTTTTGTACAAAAAATGGTAAAATATATTAGTGAAAGTAATAAGGAAATAAAAAATGTTTATGAGTAACTCAGAGATGAAATGTGTAGTTGCAAACTCAGCTACTTTGCCTTCCATCCAAACTTATTTTTCTAGAATGCTTCATTCCATTTCACGATCTAGCAGCATAGATCCTGAAATCTTTTTTAATGACTACTTTTGGCATTTTAAGCACAGTATTAAGTGAGATAGTTACACAAGCTTCATGTATTCATCTCTATGAAGCCACCTACAGGAAGAGAGTCAAAAGCAGGACTGATTTGTGTCTCTAGCTGACTTGCTGATGTGGGAGGTGATGACAGACAACCTGAAAGGAGCAGAAAAGTAATGCCATTTTCCAGGCAACAAAAAACAGCCCTGGAAAGTATGAGACTTCATCAGTCAGTTTGTCAGAGAAGGCACTAACTGTCCTGTAAACTGGTCAAAGGGAGCTTTGGCTCATGTATGTATGCACTTTTTTTGCTTATTGCTGGTGGGTGGCTATCTGTGTGTTTTCCCCAAATGTCACTCTGATTATTTAACTATAAGTTTTTAGCATGTTTTTAAATAAAAACTGATACTGAGTAAAAGTATCTTTAATATACACAAATATTGATTTGTATAAATGCATACCTCTGTATCTCTAATTCATGAAAGCACAGTTCAAGTGTGTGAAAGTGCTATTTCTCTTGAGTGTTCCTTCAGACTATAGCATACCTGCTGTCTCACTGTGCTTCATGCTTGGAAGCTGCAGCAGAAATTAAGCAGAGACATAATAGGAGAACTGCTTGAAGAATCTCTACTTAAAAGCTGTTGAAGTGATAGCAGTGAATTCTGTTCCCTCCTGGTGGTACCAAGGCTAGTAGTTATAGGAAGCCCAGGTGGAGGGCGCTCAAAAGAAGTGCCCATAGCTAAGTAGCGTGTGAGATGATAAAAAGAATGGCATAAATGTCGCCAAATGGCATAAATCTTCTCCAAGACAGAAGATGCCTTGTATATGTCATGCATTGAGTTCCTGGACTACGGTCATGTTAGGCCAACTCTCCTATCCTGGGTCCACCACCGTTTGTATATATGAAATACAAACTCACACGCAGGAGGGGTGCAAGCAGAGAGCAGCTGAACTGATCCTCATGGTCTTTCTTGGGCAATGTATTGGTCAGGCATAGAAAAGGCAAGGAGGAAAAGGGTGTTTTCCCAGCAGACGGTTCTTGGGAGCAGCATGGAGTAGGGCACGCATAATTCTGATGTAACTTCTTTCCATAGAGTTGAGCAGCTTCATCCTGTAGCTGGCATGGGGAAACCTGGAGATGTTTGCCTATGGGCTTGCCATCTGTTGTGCAGTAGATAGTAAACACTAAGAAACAACATGCCCTTCCCACCAGGTGATGTTTGCACCAGTGTTTCTTCTATGCAATACCTACTTTCGCCTTTATATAAAAGATTTTTACTAGGATGATATAAAAATAAAGGATTTTTTAAAAGGTGCCTCTTTGACCTCATTTCTCTCCTAACCCCAACTACCACCAAAACCAAAAGGGAACAAAAAAAATGCCAAAAGGTGACTCACAGAGATCTATTCCAACTCCACTGCAGTTAAAGTCCAGAGCTCTTGAAGCTGTTGCATCTCTGAAAAGATCCCCCACCCCCATCCTCCTTCAAAACAATACTCTAATAAAACAGAAATAGGTGTGAAAGATCCCCAAAGAACAGCCAGTTGTTTTTGAGAGTCTGGTAATACAGGAAAGAGTTTGCAAGTATCCCAGAAAATACAGAATAGTCGAAGAGAGGACAAAGTAGTAGCTTGAAAGACATCCAGAGGACACTGAGAAGTCTCAGAGAAACCGTGAAAATTGATTGAACACTGAGATAGATAGAGAAAGATCACAGAATAGCCCTCCAAATGCCAGGAAAGTAGAAGATGGTCTGAAAGATCCCCAGACGAAACAGTGGAGCCAAGCAGAAGCCAACAAAGCAACAGAGAGTCTGAAAGAGATTCAGAGAACATAAAGTAGCCTCAAGGAAGGAAAGAAAGCCTGTAAGTGCCCAAGGAAACAAAATGTAGCATGTCAAAGAGGCCAAGAAAGAAACAGACAAGGCAAAGGACTCCCCAGAGAATACTGAAGAGGCTCAGCAATAACAAGAAAGTATCAGAGATATTAAAGGAGCTCCAGAGTACCCAGTAGTACCAAGGGTGGCCTCAGAGAAAACAACAAAAAAAAAAGGCAGAAAGCTTGAAAGTGCCCCAAAGAGTAGCATCAAAGAAGGGAAAATGAGCCAAAATCTGTAGACTCAGAGAAACACAGAGTAACCTCAAACAGGCAAGGAAACTAGTAGAAAGCCTGAAAGAACCATGGTGAATGCACCAGAGACCTTGACAATAACAAGAAAGTAGGAGAGATTCTGAAAGAGCACTAGAAGAGTATGCCTGCAGCTGCTAAGAAAGGAGAGAGGCCAAAAGAGCAACAGAGAATAGCCTTGGAGAAGGGAAGAAACAAGGAGGGAGGCTGAAAAGTCCAAGGAGAAAGAAGAGTAGCTGCTGAGATGCCACGAACCTTGAAGAGAGGCTGAAACAGCCACAGAAAACCCAGTTTAACTTCAGAAAAGGGGGGGCTGAAACCAGCAGAAAGACTGAAAGTGCTCCAAAGTCACCTCAGTGAGAGGACGGAACAGACCGAAAGCCTGAAAGGCAGCCATAGCAGCTTTGGAGAGGCTGGGGAAGAAGTGGAGAGAGAAGTGAGAGAGTCCCAGAGAACAGGGAAGCCTTGCAGAGCCTGAGAGACTAGAAGAGAGCCTGAACGAACCTCAGAGAAGAGAGAGAAGTCTCAGAGAAGGTAAGAAAATAGCATAAAGCCTGCAAATGTGCAGGGTAACAAAGTCTAGCCTCAGAAAGGTGGAAAAATGTAGGCAAGAAAGAGACCCAGAGAGTATACAGCAGCCTTGGAGAGGTGAAAAAATACAGCAGAAAGACTGAAAGAATGCTGAGAGAGCAGAGAGTAGCCTCTCAGAGACCAAGAAAGAAGCAGAGATGTTAAAAGCGGTTAAAGATGTCAAGAGTCCAAGGAGAACAACACGGTACCACTGGAGGGCGATGAAAGTAGGAGACAGACAAGAAGAACCCTACTGCATGCAGAGTACGCTTAGGGCAGTGAAGAAACAAGCAGATAGCCTCAAACAGCCTCTGAAAGCATCCAGAGTAGCTCTCAGAGAGAGATGGATGGGGAGGAGTTTGAGACGGGTTGAGAGAGCAGAAGGAGCCTGTGGCAGGGCATGACCATATCTCTTGACCTGTGGCCTTTTAAAAAAAAAGGCATTAAACAGTATTGGCCCCAGTATCAATCCCCAAGAAATGCAAATAGTAAACTCGCTGCCAGTTAGTTTGAACGACTGATCACAACCCTTTAAGCCCAGTAGTCCAGCCAGGTATTCACCCACCTTATCTTCCACTTATTCAAACCATACCTCAACCATTTTGGCTACAAGGTTACTATGGAAAACTGTGGCAAAGAGCTTGCTTAAGTTCAGGTGAACAACACTCACTGCTCTCCTCTCATTCAAGTGAATTGTTGTCTCAATGTCGAAAGCTATCAGGTTGGTTCGGCATAATTTGCCCTTGGTAAATCTATACTGTCTTTTCCCAATCAGTTTCTTGTCCTTCGTACAACTGGAAGTAGTTTTTGTGAGGATTTGCTCTGTGATCTTCCCAGGGGTGGAGATTAGGCTGACGAGCCTGTAGCTTTCCGGGGGCTCTTTCTTGCCTTTCGGGGGAGATGGCCGGGGTGGGGTGTGCTATATGCCTCTTCAAATCATCAGGAACCTCCCCTGCTCACTATGACCTCTCAAAGATGAGAGCAGCTCTGCAGTGACTTTGGTCAGCTCCCTCAGCACCTTTGGCCGCATTTCAGGTGGACCCATGGACTTGTGTATGTCCAGCTTGCCTTTTGGTCCCCAACATAGTCTTGCTCTACTGTGGGTAATGCTCCACATCATTGCCAGATTTTGCCATTAAGCTCAGGGACCTAAGGCCTAAGAGCAGACCTTACACAAGTAAATGCCAAGGCAAGGACGGCACTGTGTGTGTCCTTTGTCACCAGGTCCCCTGCCCCATTTGGCAGAGGGTCCACTTTTTGTTAGGCTCCCTTCTAACACCAATGTATTCATAGAAGTTCTTTGTGTTGCTTTCCACGTTCCTCACTAGTTTCAACTCCAGCTGAGCTTTGGGCTTTCCAGATTCCACCCCACCACACTCAGGCAATGACTCTATTCCTCCAGAGCAGCCCGGCCCCACTTCTGCCTTCCGTGCACTTCCTTTGCACTGTCAGCCTCAGTCAGGAGTTCTCTGTTCATCCATGCCAGGCCTGGTAGGCTTCCCACACATCAGATGATAGACCCTTCTCGTGCTTTGAGGAGGTTGCATTTGAAGACTGACCAGCTCCCCTGGACTCCTTTGCCTCCAGGGCGACTCCCGTGGGATACTGCCTACCAGATTCCCTCAACAAGCCAAAGCCTGCTTTCCTCAAGTCCAGGGCTGTAATCTTGCTACATGTCTCACTCACGGCTGGGTGGACCTTGGACATACATTGCAGCCTTGTCGGCAGTCCTGCCTCTGTGTCAGAGAGCAGCGAGGGCTAGCTGCTCCACCATGGAAGGCTAATCAGGAGCGGAACACAGTGACAAGGCAGGCGCAAGCAGTGGCCTCACCCAGGAGCCAGGATGCAGAACGGCAAGTTCAGGGCCAAAGACAGTGGGTCACATGCAGCCCAGCGATCCCCCAGCAAGTCCATAGCAACGAGGGAGATCCAAGGTCAGCCAGGAAGCTGAACCAGTGGGTCTGGGTCAAGGTCCAGACTGTGCAGGTCCAAGATCAGCCATAGACAGAGCTGCTACACAGCTGTGATACAACACAGGCAGGAGCCAGCGGCAAGGCCTCTGCTTAAAAACAGTTCCCAAGGGAAAGGAGGGACAGGCCCTTGCTCCTAGCTTTCTTCCCAACAGCTCTTATCAGCAAAGGAGCTGGACTTGGACTCAGCCACCTAAACTCTGACTTAGCCAACTAAACTCCTAGAAGAGGCATGCACTCCGGGCCCTGACACGCTGACTTCATCTCCTTCTTCTCCTGACTGGACTCTCTGGATGGACCATGACCCGATTCATTACCTTGCCTTGCCTGGGAAAGTCAGCTGACCCTGTTGTCAGCACACCTGCTCTGCCCTCCCTACTCAGTGGGAGTGTGCCCTGGCCACTGAGGGCATTACCTGTGCTGTGGCCAACCCCAGCTCCTGGTTCGCCCCCCTTGCAGCTCTCCAACGAAAGTGTGTGCACCTGTTTCACCAGGCACTTCCTTCCTGCTCCCTGTGCCTCCCCTTCTCTTCAGGCTTTGGTCACCATCCCCTGACGAACCTAGGCTCAAGCCCTCCTAGCTAGGCTGGAAAGCCTGTTGGAAAACCTCCTCTTGCCCCACCCCTGCGTGGCATCCTGTGTCTCCCCAGCACTCCCCATTCCTCAAAGAGGGGGTCCATGGTCATAAAAGCCAAAGCTCTGTCTGCAACACTGGCTGTGCACTCGGGTGTTAACCTGTAGGTTGGGTACCCTCCTACCCAAGCCTTTCCTCTCCGCTGGCAGGACCAAGGAGAACAGCACCTGGGCTCCAGTGCCCTGTAGCCACTCTTGGTTTGTTAAGGTCTGCCCTGACAGTGTCATTGGTGCGCACATGGATGAGCAGGCCAGGGGCAACAGGCCAAAGTCCAGATATGCCTTAGGGCTCTCTGCAACAGCCCCAGTCCAACCTCCCTGCAAGCAACAGATCCCGTGAGGTAGCAAGTAAGGTCAGTAGATGGCTGCCTCTGTACCCTGTAGAAGGAAGTCTCCAACCAGTGTCACACACCACTTCCTCTCAGCACTGGTTCAGGTGTGGTTCAGATTCACCTGGCTATGATGCATCCCTTGACAATTCATAGCATCAGTGTTGTCCTAGGGTAAACAGTGGGGTGATGCAGTGAGTGGATTAAACCAGATGCTGGGATGCACGTATATGCACACATTCGAGTATGGGAACATGCTGTAGCTGTGTGGAAGCCTGACTGTGTGTACAGCAGAGAGACTCTAGAGGTTTTCTTTTCTCACTTTGTGGCAGGTTGGCCCTTGCCTGCAGCTAAGCACCACACAGTATCTCACTCACTTCCTCCCCAACCCCAGCAGGATGGGGAGAGCAAAAGCGAGAAAACTCATGGGTTGAGATAAAGATAGTTTAGTAAGTGAAGGAAAAAGGAAGGGGGAAAAAGAAGTGATGCAAAGGCAATCACTCACCACCTCCCACATGCAGACCAATGCCAAGCTAGTCTCTGAGCAATGGCTACCTTCCCAAAATCCCTCTCCCCTCAGTTTTTATTGCTGAGCATGATGTTATATAGCATACAATATCCCTTTGGTCAGTTTGGGTCAGCTGTCCTGCTTGTGTCCCCTCCAGATGCTTGCGTACTCCTAACCTACTTGCTGGAGGGGGCCAAGTGGGAAAAAGAGAAAGTCTTCATGCTGTGCAAGCACTGCTCAGCAATAGCCAAAACACAGGTGTGTTATCAAGGCTGTTTTAGTCAGAAATCCAAAACACAGCACCATACAGGCTGCTACAAAGAAAATTAACTCTATCCAGCCAGACCTAGTACATTCTTATATGTTACTTGAGTGCTGGTGGAAAGAGACACCATGAGGATACAGAGAGATGTTGGGATGTAATTTCGCGTCTTCTTCTTATGGATGACTATCCTCTCCAGACTTCCCAGACAACCACAGGCTCCCAACCCCACTGTGTGCAGTGTGAGATTTTCTCTGATCATCTCAATCTTGCTCACTACATTCCCCAGACACAGAAGAAACTACTGACAGTTGCTTCTGCTGCCCAATGTTACTGGGCACAAAAGTGTTCTGCAAATGCTTTTCTCTCCTCAGAGATAGCCCAGCATGGGGAGCAAAGAGGAGAGGCTGCACAGAGAAGCCATTCCCTACATGAGTGTTATTCACTAGGAGGTGATGTGGACAAGAATGCCATCTCCAGTCATTGAACAAGGTTGCAAGTAATCCCTGCATCATTTTCTAGGTTGCAATGAATGGTAGGAGAGGAGTGCATCAGGGTATAGGAAAGTCTCTTTTTCCCGATGTATAGAACTAACCTTTATATTGAAATCTCAGGTTGATGGAGTCCAGCACAGGCATGATACGTACATTGGAGCACAGAAGGACTATGCATAGTACACACACTGTAAGGGAAGTATGGTAATGAGCGAAGTTTAGTCATTAGAACAATGCACAGGGAGCAGCACTGCAGGGTCAATGAGAACAAGCCCCATTCAGCTGTTTGTGTTGTACTTGAGAAACTGCGCTGGTGCTGGCAGACTCACTGTTTTTGAGGTTATCTTGTTCTCTGTCTGCGTTCTGGCTGTTTGGCTCAGGCCTTAATGTCATTATGCAATGCTGCAGTTAGTGACACATGGTTGTGTTAGCCTAGAAAAGGTAGGAGTCCAAAATGAGTGCAGGTATCAAAGTGTTCTGGTTCCCCTGGGCTCTGCTATGTCCTTCTCTAGAGAAAAACAAAAAATAAAGCCTTCCAGCTCTCTGCCTGCTGCTGCTACAAGTGCATCTATTTGCATTTAAGTTCTCTTAATGTCAGCTGAAGATTTGGGAACTTCCTGGACTCCTCCTCCCTTCAAAAAAGAAGACAGGCTGAGATGCTGGAGCTCAGTCTACGTATAAAAGGAGACAGAAAGGCAACTGACAATTTTAAGCAACCAAGTAATGGTGAAGTGTTGGGTATGAGAGACAACTGGGGGAAAAAAAAGGACACCTAGGAATACGAAAGAAAAGTGAAGAGAGACAAATAAGTCTCTTAGCTGTGGGCTGCATTCTCCATGATTAAGGGGTAGAACAGATACTGCTGGGGACCATGGCTTTCAGTCAGTATCACCAAAAGTAACCATCAAAGAACTGAGATGTTCCCAGTCCTTTTCCATTTCACAGAGATTGCAGAATAGACATAATTGGGGAAAGTATAGCAAGAACAGAACTAGAACAGTATCTTCTAGAAAACAGAAGGATGCAGGACAGTCAGGTTAAGAAAGATTACCTAACACATCTAACAGCTCCTTGAACAACAAATCAAGATGACATAGACTTTCAAGGAGGTGGAGAGCCATTGCCTCCAGATGTGATGCTCTGTAGTAAGTAGAGTATTTCCTCATTCTCTTCTCTTGCCTCTGGGGAACTGTATTTGTGCATGTACAAGTTTGTGGATACCACAGGCTTCACATTCATCCTACAATTTTCTTTATGCTGCAATATACATGCCCATCACAAAATCTTAATTTTCTGCAAAGTGGCAAAACACTGTCAATCTTTTTTTTTTTTTTCCCCATGGCACACTCATTGTATTGTTATAGGGGTTTTTGGCACATAATGTTTATATTTTATTCCTTCTTTGGGTGTTCTGTTTGTTTTCTGCTTATTTTCAGTTAATGCCGGCAGAATTATGTTTCATTATCATTTACATTATCGTTCAATTGCATGAATGCATCATTACATTGATTATTAAAAATTAACCTACTATGAAATGGCAAATACCAAAGAATCGCCCGCTTTTCCCTCTAAGAGAATGTATAATGGCAGTTTAACTTCCTTGTCTTATCCTAGTTGATACATTCAAGGGCAGAGAGCAGCTATTCAGAGGGACATAGACAAGCTGAAGGAATGGGCTCAGAGGAACCTTATGAAACTGAAAAAGGACAAAAGCAAAGTTCTGCACCTGGGAAGAAATAACCCCTGGCAACAATACAGGTTAGGAAATGACTAGCTGGTGAGCAGCTCTTCCGGAAGAGTCGTGATCCTGGTGGATGAAAAGCTGGATGTGAGCCAGCAGTGCGCCCTGGCGGCAGTGTAGGCCAACTGCATCCTTGGCTGTAGAATAGCAGGACCCTACCCAGTAGTTCAAAGAGGATTACTAGCATTTGTTAAACCCCATCTAAAATACTGCATCCAGTTTTGGGCCCATCAGTACAAGAAAGGCACTGATCAACGGAATTAAGTTCAGCAGAGGACCACCAAGACAGTCAGGAGGCTGGAGCACTTGCCCTGTGAGGAGAAACTGTTGGACCTGGACTTGTTTAGCCTGAAGAAGAGAAGGCTCGAGCAGGAGGAGCTAACTGCAATCTTCCAATACCTACAGAGGTTATCAAGAAGACCAGGCCAGGCTCTTCACAGCGGTGCATGGTGGTAGGACGAGAGACAGAAGGCCTAAGCTGCAATGAGAGATACCAAACGGATATAGGGAAAACTTCTTCACCATGATGACAGTCAAGCATCAAGCATTGGAAGAGGTTGGCCAGAGAGGCTGTGCAGTCTGTATCCTTGTAGGTTTCAAGACCTGACTGGATAAAGCCCTGAACAAA
The DNA here is from genome assembly GCF_018139145.2 of Gymnogyps californianus. Lineage (NCBI taxonomy): Eukaryota > Metazoa > Chordata > Aves > Accipitriformes > Cathartidae > Gymnogyps > Gymnogyps californianus. The sequence goes on along the minus strand of NC_059471.1, from coordinate 133,725,322 downwards.
ATGACCTGATCTCATAGTTGACCCTGCTTTAAGCAGGAGGTTGGGCTAGATGACCAAGGTACATTCCAACCTGAATTCTCTTTTAATCCCCTGACTGATCCAATTAAAGAGGCATTATGTTAGGGTACTGACTGTAATTTCCCTCTACTTCAGCTGATTTTTAGCAGCTTGGAGACACTGTGCCTGTTATTTCCCTATCCAGGTAAAGGCATCAGAAGAAGGACTGAGGGAGCTCACCTCACAGGGTTGCAGTGAAAGGACAAGAGGCAACGTGCACCACTTGCAACATGGGAAATTCTGGCTGGACAAAAGGAAAAAAAAACTTCTTGCGCCTGAAGACGGTTCAGCAGACATGCCTGGAGAAAAAAAAATTGGCTGGATGAGGAACTGAGCAACCTACTCTAGATTTGAAGTTAGGCCTGCTTTGGTAAGGAGACTGGATTAAAGAACTACATGAGTCCTTTCAAGCCTAGATCCTTCTGTGATCCTATGATTTATGTACCAGGCCATACCAGGGAGTTCTCTCTTTCATTTCCATTTGACCATTCCCTGCAAAAATGTGTTTGTAACTCAAGTCATGTGGCCAAACATCTCTAGTTTCTGCCTTTTTGCTGCTTGAAGTAGAGGCTCATGAGAATCAATTAATGCAATTATGTCTTCTCCAGATAGGCTGTTAGTCTGCACACAGTACACAAGATAACCACAGCAATCTTTGGATTTTAAAGGTTTTTAAGTTGTTGTTGCTATGAATAGTCTGGCATTAGCATGTAGCTTCCTGAGAATACAGTCATTCTAAGAAGCTATGTTTTCACTGTAACTAAGATATTCTTACCTCAAAAGAGAGACTTATGCTCCATTATTAATTATCAGTCTAAACATACAAAGAAAGGGAAGAAACACACAAAAAAAATCTCAACTCTAACCCATGCTTCAAGGCATAGCCGCAGAAACCTCTTTAAAACTTTTGGCTGCTAGACAGCTGTGTGTTGTGCTACTGTAACTTCAGATATACTTACGCAAATTCTGCAAAAAGCCTGACCATTATTTAAAAAATACACAACAAGCAGTAATAACAATAGGAATAGATGACTCAAAGAGGCCCACATTAGACATAAAGCATTGCCATCATCTTTTCAAGCAAAAAAAGATGTTCAACAGACATTCTGCAGCAGCTAAGGTGGCAACAGAATCCTCCCTTACTTCTGTCCTCTGTATAGATTCATAAAGCAAGGCAGCACAGGCCGGATACGTCCCCACAATCTTCATGTGCTTTCCAACAATGTCAATACAAATATCATGGCTGGAAAAACATGTCCCTACTTCCAGAAAACTCCTTTATTCCAGAAGCATCACGTTCATGCCAGTGAAATACCCCCAGTGATTCAACACAGACTGCTTTTTAACTCAGAAGAATAACCTTTTCTGACTCTGTATTCAGACGCAAGGTCAGCACAGCCAGAATCTGGATACACATCCTGCCTGACACTCCCTCAGAATTTGAGAAACTCGTAATTTTCAATCCACCTGTGTTGTTTTTGGCATGCTGCTCAATGAAAATCCTTCACAGCAGGATGCGCTGTAATAGCTTTGCACACCTTTATGAGGACTGCCTGTTTTTTGAAGTTACCAGACCACTGGCTGGCTGCAGACTGCTTTAGCAGGCATTACTGCCTGCTTTTCCACTCTGCAGCTCTCATCCTAGAGTCTCTGCACCAAAAGGCTGGGGTGAGCTACATTCATGACTATGGCCTCTCACTAAGCAGTGCTAGAGCTGCTGCTGCTTCTAGATCTCAGTTGTAGCATAAAGCTGCCCACGGCACCGAAGGCCCAGTTGATGAATGCCTGCAACAGGCTGCAGTTCTTATTCCCTCTTTGCATTAGGTAATCATACCTCATGCATGGTATGAATGGTCACGTCTGCTGCCCTGCCTGGCACTAACATGGCATCAGTTCTTTAAAATGCTATGTGTACAGAATTAAATCCATATATAGGCTCACATATATGCATATTTCACAGGAAAATTATGGGCTGTAAAAATTCCTTGGTAAAGCAGAGGCCCATTGCTATCCAGGAGGACAGCCAATAATAAAAAAGAACTAAAACAAAGTTGTGGGGTACAGAGCAGTGAGGGGTGCTGCACCAGAGCACCTCACCGCCAAAATGCTACCCACACCGCGCGGCACCGAAGACTGCCAGAGCCCGCACAACTGACAGGCGATAGTCACAACACCGCCACCGCCACCGCCACCGCCGCCGCCGCCGCCGCCGGGCAAGCCACCAGATGCCCACGGAGGGAGGGACGGAGGGAGGCGGGTCACAGCTCTACCCGGTACGACCCCGCCCCTTCCCCAGCCCACCTACCCCGCTTCACATTTGTATACCAGGCCTCGCCCCCCTGTGTGACGAGCCTATCGAGCGCGACCTATAAGCACCGTTGCCTCCCCCCCTTTCTTCTGCCACCGCTAACGGAAGCGCCTGGAGGCCGAGCGGTGACGCGCCCCGCGCGCGGCCTGCGTGCCACCCCTCCCACAAACACTCCCCCCCCCCCCCCCACCCTCCGGGCGGCATGTGGGGAGCACGCCCGGGGTGGGCGGCCGATGCGGTGAGTGCGGGCGGGAGGGGGACAGGGGAAACGGCCGCTCCTTTCGTCTTTTTCCTCCTCAGCCCGTCTCCGTGCTACGCGCGCCCCGCAGGCCGCTTCTCCTCCCCTCCCCTCCCCTCCTCGTCCCCGCCGGCGAGCGCGCTGCCAGGTTGGGGAAGGGGGTGGGGGGCGTAGGCCACCATCTTTGGGGAAGCCTACGACCCAGATGGAGAGGTACTGGCACTGTGCTTAGATCGACCACCCCGCCGTGTCCTTGAGCTCTAATGGGATCAGCTCTGGAGGGGGTTGGTAAAGGGGGTGACTGCAACGGTGGTCCCCTGCAGCACAAAGGGGGTAAGTGGTGATACAGCTGCAGAGGGTATTGTCATTTCATGTTGTGTCCCATACTAGTGCTAATGCTGTTCCTCCTCGCTTCCCCTCCCTAGCCCTCCACTGTTACCTCAGCCAGGTCTTCTGCTCAGGTGCCTTGTCCTGTAAGGAAGAGTCAGAGAGTCCCTTAGCACTGCTAGTGTTCCCAGCAGGGAACTATACAAAGTTGATGTTTGTAGGCAAGAGAGTCTTTGGCAATAAAGCACAATCCTCCAAGTGGAAGGAGGCAGCACAAGAAATCAGACAGAATAGCCTATCGGGGTGCTTCTCTATTTTTTACCATGAGGGTGGTGAGACACTGGAGCAGGTTGCCCAGAGAAGCTGTAGATGCCCCATCGTTGGAAGTGTGCAAAGTCAGGTTGGACAGGGCTTTGAGCAACCAGATCTAGTGAAAGATGTCCCTGCACATGGTGGGGGGATTGGACTAGATGATCTTTAAAGTTCCCTTCCAGCCCAAACCATTCTGTGATTCTACGCACTGTAAAGCATGTTTATCACTCAAATTTAAAAGTACTTCTGGAAAAATGAGGCAATGCATTACCAGTAGTACTAAAGCCATTGAGTCACAGCACAACATGCAATGAGCATTCGTTCTGTTCAGGAGGATGTTTTTGCTGTCAGAGTAATTGTGTTTAATTTGAGCTGTTCTGGTAACTCCTGGACCAGTAGAAACAGTGCTAATAATGGGAGTTGAGAGGCCACCTGTTAGCAATGGCATTGCTAATAAAATTCCCATTGCTGCATCTTTGATAGTTGACATCCTGTTATCCAGAAAAACCCACTGAGATTTTTCTGCTCACTGTGCATGCATTCCGAGTTTTTGGACAAAAAGCTACCTGCTCCTTATAAATGGTGTGGGTTTGATTTTAAATGTATCAGTAAGTTGAGCAATTTCCTTCAAGCATTTTGGATTTGTATCACCTTTGAGAATAGCTCTCTTGTTTTTATGGCTTTACATGTTCATGCCTTTCGGTCATTCTTCCATACTTCTAAGTATCCTGGAATCTACCTGCTTACCCTAGACTTTGTGACTAGGGTAATACATATGGATTGAATGTAACATTTTTGAAAGCTATGGGAATAACTGTCTCCTTAGTAAATGGTTTATTCTTGAGGCTGTGTTGCCCCCAGAGGAGTATAAGTGTGTTGACGGGGCACAGATGAACATGCCTTCTGTGTTTGTAACTTGTTCAAAAGGCATTACTGATTTGAGTGATCAGATTCAAGGCCCTGAACTAATGTTGCGATGGAGCTGAGGTCTGGCTGTTTTAGTGGGAACATGAGGAAACTAAACATTACCAAAAAAGCCTGAATTGCTTTCCTCTTAGCTTTAAAAAGTGTAGACTACCTCTGCCTTCTCTCTGTAGGAGAGAACATAGCCAAATACTCATCTGAGAGGAAGAATCAAGTTGAAGGTGAAAGATTATAATCAAAAGATGTTGGCCAGTTGTGCTTTAACACCAAGCGAATGTAGGCTCTGTGGCTTTGCATTGCTGTGAGGAATAGAAGAGATGTTGGCAGATGCTTTCTGAAATAGAGAACAGTTTTCTTACCTCTTTCAAAATATTCTTCCATGCAGCTGATGTACCTTTAGTGTAGTTCTGCTTGAACTTGAGGCAGCTATCCATGTATGTAGCCTTGTGTAGGCTTCCATTTGTACTAAAGTAGGTTTGCCTTCAGATTCTGCAATTTTGAGGTGTTGTGGAGGTCCACTTCTGATTCCCCTGTTTCTGAAGCATCTAGATTTTTGTAGCCCTTTGGAGCTTTTCATAATTAGAATACAGGCTTTAGCTGTTACCACAAAGAGGTTTCTGGGATTGTTTTTCAAACAACCACAGAGGGCTAGCTTGGGAAAAATAAGGGGGAAGGGTAGTACTAGAAGTGCCTTCTGTAGTGCTAGAAGTGCCTTCTGCTCTCAACTCCTGCCCCAGTAGTACTGGCCAGCTGGTGCCTACTTCTGGTCTCCAGTATTTGCATTCTTCAGGTCTCTACTTTTTTCTGGGTTGAAGTGTCCAGCAAACAACTGAAGCATCCAGGATATTAACTGGACATTGTTTGACTTACTTGTGCTGGAAGGTGTTGTTCCACTCTTGGAAGCAAAAGTTAAGTTGAGGAAATTGTTGGGAAGAGTGCCAGTCTTGGTTAAGCAGTCAGAGTGGATGAATTGCTGACCTTTTCTGGGAGTAGGGCAAGCTTCTTTCTCTGAAAGATTCCCCTCAATCTACTTAGAATTTTTGCTTGGGGCGGGGGGGGTGGCAGACAGAGTTGACATGTTAGGAGATATATGCAAGAAGAGTCAAGTACTTTCAGAGTTTTCAGGATTTTATTGATGAATGAAGAAGGAGCTGAAATCTGGCAGGGACTTTTCTTCTAAAGGTATTCCAGCATAGCTCTTGGTAGGCTTGAACTTGTCTAGCTGCTTTTTTGAACTTCCATAAATTTGCAGCATCCACAGCATACCATGAAAAGGAATTCCATAGATTGCCATCTGTTTTATGAAGAAGTTTCTCTTTCACTTGTTTTGAACTTGACATGCAACCTTTGATAGGTGTCTCCTTATGTTGGAAGAAAATGTGATTCATTATTCTCTATTTGGTTTTGTCATGATTTTGTAGACCTCTGCTATATCATTTCCTCAGTCCTTTTTCTTCCATCCTGCAGAACCTCAACTATGGTGGTCATTGCTTGTGTGGAAGCCACTCTGGCTTTTGGTGTGAACCTTCTCCATAATTACAAGTACAGAGTACCAGTAATTTTACTGTATCATTTTTAAGTGTTTGCATTAGGGGGGAAACAAACCTTCATGCAGTGTTGAGGAATAATGCACTGTGGACTCACACAGTTAAATAATTATATTCTTTGTCTCAGTTTTAATTTTTTTCTAACAACTTCTGAAATCCAGTCTGATTTGTTCACTGTTGGTGAGTACCTAGTACATGTTTTCATCAAGCTGTCAGATGTAACCCCAACACCTCAGTCCTGAGTGGTATGTAACTCAGAGCCTGTTGTATATATGAATGGCCTTGCTCATGTGACCATCAGTATGAAATTTAGCACCTCTCTTTGATCTGATAAAGCCTATAGCTCTTGCCTTTACTGTCACACTTACAGACATTTGAGAGTTTTGAAAATGTTTAACTAACTTAAAGGATAATACTGGATAAGCAGCAAATTGAGAATTTTTCTCTGAAAAAGAAAACAAATCTGCCCTCTGCCTGCCAGGTTGTTTTTTTTTTTTAGTATTGCAAATTCACTTTATTTTGCTTTTTTATGAATTTCTCAAATAATGCATTTTTGCAAATAGTATCAAAACTTCTTTTGTGTATGTGTGTGAATGTTTCAGGAAATGCTTCAAAGAACATCAGAAGATTTTTTTCCAAAGATGGAAGGTTCAGTTGAAGAGATGGATACCTCTGATACACAGTGGGGCTGGTTTTATTTGGCTGAGTGTGGTAAATGGCATATGTTTCAGGTAAATACCTATGAAGTTATATTAGCTGTGATGGATTCCATACAACAAACTACCTATTGCTGAATTTGTCTAAATGTGCTTTTTCATTTATTTTGAAGACTGATTCAAACAGTCATTGCTCTGTTAGCAGTGAAGATATTGAAAGGAGCTTCCGAACAAACCCACATGGTTCTGTTTCTTTTACTACTGCAAAATTTAACTACACGCTAGACTTTTCAGGTATGTATCTTTTCATAGAGTAAATTTAAATAATAGAAGGTGCCAGATAGATACACCAGTTCATTTGTTCATTCACCAAATTATCGTCCTAGTATCTAGTGCAGAAACTTGTGGTTGGAAATGTCTTCTTTACTGGAAAGTACATAGGAGTTTTTAGAAGCAGCTGCCCTGTTACATTTTCTAGTGTAGTTTATTAATAAAGTAGCATGTGTTGTTTAGTAGCACTCCATGTTACTGCTGCTTACCTCAGCTGTAGGTGGTATGTAGCATACATCTATGGTACTGGGAAGTTTGAACCTTTTTTCTTTAATGTGCAACTGCTTGTAAGCTTGAAAAACCTCTTCCATTCAGAGTCTGTATAAGAAATATTGATATGAAGGAAGCTTTCTGCAAAATACTGGCATCAAAGTGATTTAATAATTCAGCAGGTAGTTGAAGCCAATTCTGTTGTCAGAATAATGAGGAGATAGACAAAAGGATTTTCTAGTAGATTGTAAAGATCTCACTTATGCCATGCTTGTAAATTGCAGAATATTACAGGATTCTAATGTATGTAGCTAATTATAAATTAATCTGTCCTTTGTTCAAAGGTGTGTTCTAATGACTTCCTCTTTTTTTTAGCTTTTCCATCAACAGATTGTTTATTTTCTGATTAAATTACAAAACAGCTGTATGCTTAAATAGAAGCCTCTTCCAAATCAAAGAAAATAATAGTATTTCAAATACAGAAAGTGGGGACTGGGTAAAACAGCGATGTACTGGGAGTAAAGTAGTATGTAACAGTACAAGGAGTTTTATGCTTACTTGTGTTGAAAAGTCTGTTTAAAACACCTTTGTTTTGCATCTGGAATAAAAACACTAAATGCAAATGCTGAAGAATGATTTTTATGTTCCTGTTTGTAGGTCATGATGTCTTGCATTAAGGATAGTAGTAATATACTTTGTTATCCTAGTTGTATAAAGTCCGTGGAAGTTTTGCCAGTGATTTAGTGGGGCTGAATGTTAGATGAGTATTTTAACAATAAACCTTTTGTTTGTGTAATATTTGCACATTTTGCCAACTCATATAAATGACAATGATTCTGAGGCCAGTATTTAGAAACATTTATTGAAAATGCTGATTTGTTAGTTGTTGAAATAAGAATTCCTGTCAAGCAACTTTGGGTGTAGTAATGTTATTTTAAAAAATTACACTTAAATGTTTCATATGCTATAGATGAATTCCAGAAACTTTCATCCTAATTCTTGTTTTATGCTCAGTGATGAAACAAACCAACCTAACTACCCTTAAGCAACGTCCAATAAAGCGAGCTCCCTTTTCTATCAGTGCTTTCAGGTAAGGAAATAAAAGGAATACTCCTTATTTTTATTTTAGTCCTGATTCTTCTAAATAAAATGAAACAAAAGTATGTTTTATATTTATTGTTTATTTACTTTTTGCATCAAACAATTTGAGAGGTGAACCAAGGTGGGAGAGCCAGTCAAGTGAAGAAGGAAGACATTTCAGAGAAGAGTGACAAAAGAATTTTTAGTTTGTTTTTTATCTCTTTTCTGAGAAAGTAAGGATCTTGTAGTGGGAGAGGCAAGGCATACTGAATACTGATATCTTTTGGCAAAGTTCTTCAAGCTGTGCCTGACTTTAGCCATCGGAGTCCCTTGCTGTAAATACCTGTTGAATCAGAATTGCTGTGGAGAAGCAGCAGCAAAAAATGGAGTAGTTTGTTCCATTGTAATAATGACTTCATAAATTATTTAGAAGTAGTATTGTAACAGCAAAAAAGATTGAGTTATATTTTCTTGCCTGCATGTTTTAATCACTTACTCTAAAATGATTTGAAATTACAAGAAATTGCATCATAACAACCAGATTGTTTTATGAGTCTAATTGCTTTAGATTGTAAGTTTCTTACCATTTGATCAGTCATTAGATGTAAAGCTGTGCTGATGTAAATCTGATACTCACTAAACAATAAACTGATCTATGCAGTGATACTACTACAGGTAAAATTGACTCTATGGGATATGTAGGTTTTTTCCCCACATAGTTCCTTAGAAATAATTTTAGTTCTGAATTAGTCTGTAGTCTGGTTATACTTTCAAAAAGAAATTTGGCATTTGTAATAAGAAATGTAGTCGCAATCTTTTTACACTGACATTCAAGAAGGCCTGTTTTTTTTGAAGTGTCAACTGTTTTTTCAATAGATATTTGCTGAAGAGTGCATGCAATGATGTTGCAATTCACTTTTGGTTTTTTGTTTCTTGAATAATTGCATTCAGTACTCTCCATGTGATGACACCATTCTTTACTTTCAGGAGATTGCTTCTTTTAGTCCTGGTTTTAAGGCTTAAAAGCTGCTATGTATGTGGTGTATATGCTTAAAACACACTTTTTTGAGGGTTTGGTTTTGTTTTTTTAAAAACAAATTCAACTATAATTTTCAAGTGTGTATTTCTAACATGATGCTTTTAAATACTTCAAATGAGGGCTCAATTTCCAGAGGCTTATGCTAGTTGTAATTCCGGATAGTTTGGAGTGTTCAGGCTGTATCTACGCTCACATTTCTAAATGTGTGGCTCTCCTGATGTTGCAGACCTTTCTGACCATCTCTTCTAATTTATCTTCCTATCTTTTGCTGGGTAGATGGTGTATTGAAACTGTTCATTACCATGGTTTATTTATAATAAGCTAAGCCAGAATTTGAATACAAAATAAGATGTCTTGCCTTTGACCTTACCTGCTGACAACAGCCTTTGTTTGAATTAAAGCTCTAAGTAGTTTTGTATAAGTTGGGGGTTTTTTGGTTTGGTTTTTTTTTTTTGCATACTGTATTGTTTGGAGCAGGAGTTTGACAGGAAGAAAATGCCTCATGTCATGGATGTGATGTGTTTTTACCTTTTTTTGTTTCAAGTTTCATCTGTGAAAATGAGGCTATCCCTATGCCTTCACACTGGGAGAATGTAAATACTGAGGAGCCATATCAGGTAAGAGCTGGTATGCAAGTTGGTCTAAAACATGTGATAATGAAATAATGCATTACATTGAAATCGTACTAACCTCTTTTTTTCCAGCTTATTCCATTGCAAAAGAAAACAAATGAATATAATGAAGTTTCTAGTCTCTTTGGAAAAACAATGGATAGCCACCGAATTAAAAGAATTAAGAGAATACAAAATCTAGACTTGTGGGAGTTTTTTTGCAGGTGAGATTATTTCTAAAACCAACAGTCTTAGGATTGTTAACACAGCAAATCTTGAAGGCATGCAGCAGAAATATGTTTAATTGCTTTTATTATTAATGAAAATATATGTTACTTTTTATCTTTTTAAAATTCTCTTATTTGTCATTCCTGTGTATTCAAATTTTCATTTTCAAGACTCTGTAGCTTCTACAGGTGCAGAAATGTAATACTTGTAGAAATGCATTAGATGTAGATGTAGCACAGATAAGACTGATACATTAAAGTTGTTCAGGATGTCCATGTGGTAAATGCCTGTGATCCTTACAGTGAAGTAAGGAGAACAAAAATAAGCTTTTTGTAAAATAATTCCTTGACAGGCTTGTATTTTAATTTTTAGTGACCAAAGCAAGTGAATATTTGTGGCTTGTTTAATTTCTCAACTTTATGAAACCTAGCACAAAATTAAGTGTCCAATAAGCACATATTCATGTAATTTCTTTAAGTTTAATGTACTTCAAAAGCTTTTTCTAAGTTCTCTGCTTTTGCCTCTTCATATCATGCTGGCCTGCAAGAAGTAGGAAGTGCCGAGTTCAGTTTCCGCTTATTTCATAGTATCAATCTTAAGCAGTTGTATTTGACAAAAGTTATTTTTGTAGCCTCTAAGAAGGCGTACATATCGTACAGAATCGGTTTTAAAGATGTATTAGACTATTAAAACCAACTGAACTAAGTTAAATAGTGAGGAAATAACTAAGCAGATGTATATTAAAAGTTTGCATAAGTTACGATTTTTGAAAGATATTTAACTTATTGTTAATTTAAAGCTATATCATGAATATGCATAAGGAAATGAATTTAAGTTCTTGGTTAAGAGAGTTAGGCTTCTCTTAATTGCAAATTTATTTGGTTATATTTACTTGTTTAAGTATTAAGGCTTATTTGCTTGGCCTTGTGTTTCAACATCTACCTTTCTACAAGTAAGTTTCTGCAGAGGTGTATTTATACCATCTTAATACCAATCTTAATTTTTGAGAATAGGAATAGCAAGCAGACATCAAAGTAAATATCCTTTGAGTCTCTAGTGTACATGGCAGAGGGGAGCAGGGGAAGACCTTTTTTGCTTAGCTTAGGAACTGATGTCATTTGGAGAGTGTACTAGTTTTCCTGACTGGTCAGTGAGTAGAATTCATGGTTTAAGAACTCTGAATCTATGGATGCTGTGCTAGAATATTCTCAAGGTACGAAACTGAGAATGGGAATTTGAATTTCATACATCAGGAGTATTACAGTATCACCATATAACTAACTACAAACCAAGGAACTTTTTAGTACCTGTACGGTATAAAAGTATATGGAGAAAAGTAATTTCAGTTTTAGAACTTTTTTCCTGTATCAAAAAAACCACAAGTAACAATGAAAATTGCTAGAATAAGTGCATGCAATTGAGGCTTAGCTGCTTTTCTGCTGAGGGTAAAATACAGCGTTGGAGTAGATGGGCTTACACACACTGGTGAAGAAATTATTGCCCGGTAGTATATTACAAAGAAGTAAGTATTCCAGCATTTCAAATTCATTAAAAGTTCTTTTGGTGTCCCATGTGGGAAAGTGAAATGTTACTGATGAATCTTAGTCTAGCATATTTTGGTTTATGCATCTCAGTTTGGAGTTGGAGGCGTACAGCAAGTAGAAAACGGTGTTTGGTCAGTGAGATTGCTGACCATCTTTAGAAACAGCTTGTGTGCTTGCATATGTACAAAGAGCATGTCTCTGGGTATTTAGTTTTGCTTTAGGTTTCTCCTTTGAGTCAACTGGCTGTGTGAGAACCTTCTGAGTGGTGGATCAACTTAATTTTGTTTTACTGGATTAGCTTGTCACTGCTGGTGGAAAGTGCTAAGACGATATTGTTTAGAATAGTTGGACTCCTCGATTTCTGTTCCAAATCAACAAAAAGTCCTGCTGTGGCATTTCTGCATTCTGCAGAACCACCTTCCCAGTGTGCTCTGTATATTCTACTACTTATAAGGAACAATTGCTACTTAAATTTTTGTGGTTTTGAGAAAGTGTTTTTGTTTCATTGATAAGGTTAGTGATTAAATTTGAGCATTGCTTGAATGATTATTTGCATCATTATAGTGGTCAAAACATGTTTGCCTGTTATAATAGTTCCCATATTAATGACTATTTTAGATTGGTTTTATGAAATCAACTGGTTGGAGATAGTGAAGGACTGTTACAGAACGATTTTGGACAATTGATTATTCACCTTTTCTATAAACTTGTTCTGTTCCCCTATTTCAAGAGAAGTTACTCTAGGCTACCTTTATACATTGTTGGAGATCAGCAGCCAACAATAGACGGGTGCTGATTGAAAAATTTCAAATGTTCAGCATTGCTAGCCCTTAGCTCAGAGGTGTTGCCTCGCACAGGTAGTTTTCTCAAGATGCAAGGAGTCTTGGCTCCTGGGTTTTGTTGAATTGCTAATAGAGTGGAACTTGAGTGCCTGGAACCTCTCTGTCTCTGACACAAAATGTCACAAATGAGATTATTAGTGAAACCTCCCAGATGCCCTTGAGATTCTACTGACATTCTTCTGATTTGGAAGGTAATTGTAGGGAAAAAAAAGACACAAAAAAAATTAAGTCGCTAAGACATAGGTATTGTAGTTTGCACTAAATGGAGGAGGAAAAAAAAAGCTGAACAATAAAACAGAATAAACATATCTTTCAAGCTAAGTCCTGCAAGATTTTAACTTCTGTGAAATGTACTTATTTATAAATAATGCGTAATTGCAATGTAATGCCATTAATATGATAAAGAATCTTTGCTGCCTGTTTCTTTCCCTGGACCTGGTTGATAGGACTTCCTCAGACTACATCTAAACTGTAGGCCCTGAGAATGCTTCACCAATTCAAGTGTGCACTCCAGTTATAAGCAGATTGCTTAATTTGATAAACCTAAGTATGTGCCTGATAATCCTAAGTATGTAGCACGATGCCCCATGCGCTGTGGCTTTTACAGGAAGAAAATTCAGGTACATAGACAAGAACAAAGCTATGATGCACTCTGACTTGTTTTTGTCTGGACAGTTAAGGGATCATAACTACAAACAGCTCAGTGATTTAGACACAGCTCCAGAGTCAACTTCTTCATGGATCTCAGGAAAACCCAGCTCACAGAATGTCACTTAAAAAAGATTGGTGGAAAATACATCTGTTCTTTAACTGAAGGTGTGCTATGGCCTTCTGCCCATGAGACTGTAATATAGGTTCACCTGTAGTATAAGGTTTTTTTCCAAAATTCTACATCGATGTAACCCTGTCAATGCACGACTTATTTCTTTGAGAAAGTATGTGAACCATAAATTCAGAAAACCATTGTGAAATGATCATGTTGATGTAATTTTACCTAAAAATTTAGGTAACTTTATTTGTAATATTTTTGCTGGTTTACCTGGGTAATTATACTTTATAATCCACTAACTTTGTTATCCCTCCCACCGTGCTATTTAAGTTGGTGGAGGGAACAAAATGGGAGAAAAATGCCTTTCTTTTAAAAATATATCTGCAGAAAATGACCACACTGAAACTATGAACAATGTTGATAAAATTGGTATAAAAGACCTTTTTTCCTAATCTTGGATTACTTCTGAAAATAGTCCACAGCATCCAGAAGTGTGTGATTTCTCAACATGTGCATTAAGAATTCTGATCTGTTTAAAAACTAGAATCATCTAGACATTTAGGCAGGTGGAATGTATGGAGTGTTTTAGGTCTGTCCCCTCTGCAGTGTTTTCAGAGTAGTAACTTAATTTGATTGTTTGTAATGCTGTATTGTGTGTTCTCTGTAGGAAAAAAGCTCAACTAAAGAAGAAAAGAGGTGTCCCAGCTATTAATGAGCAGATGTTATTTCATGGCACCAGTAATGAATTTGTAGAAGCCATATGTATTCATAACTTTGACTGGAGAATAAATGGGATGCATGCTGCTGTATATGGAAAAGGTAAGTACTTTGTCACATGCAACAGTTTGGTAATCTTAACAGTTCAACATTAACTGTTCTTTATAGTATGTTCTTTGTGATGTACTCCCTGTGTTTACTCAAGAGCTGTTTAATATAGCTCTGCTTTTACATCAATGTAATTAAGAAAGTTAGGATGCAGTACGGAATGTAATTGTCACAACTGGTTGGTAGGACCAGGGAGCATGGGGAAGGGATGCCCAACAAAGCAGTGTTGATCACAAGACAATCTTCCTACTAAAACGTTCCCACTAAAAATATTTGGTCGTGTTGCTATAATCTAATGATTTAGGAAAAAAAAAAACCTATTGGATTGCTAATGAACATAAAAGAACAGACATCTTTCATCATCCTGATACCTATATCCATGCTCTAGTAGTTAAGAATGTAATCAGATTTTTTTATTTGAAAGGGACCTATTTCGCAAGAGATGCATCATATTCCAGTCGTTTCTGCAAAGAGGACATGAAGCATGGAGATACTTTTCAAATTCATGGTGTGAATCTGCAGCCTCATCTGCATAGACCAGATAAAGTCATGTTTCTTGCTCGTGTATTAACTGGTGACTATATCAATGGTGATTCAAAATACATGAGGCCTCCTTCAAAAGATGGAAGTTTTGTGAACTTGTATGACAGCTGTGTGGATAATACCTGGAACCCAAAGATCTTTGTTATCTTTGATGCCAACCAAATATACCCTGAATACTTAATAGAATTTTGTTAAGTTTGAAAGGAGCTGAACTGAATATTGTTTGTGTCTTTTTGATACTTTTCTTCCTTTTGTAAAGACAATAATATAAAAACATGAAGCGTGAAAGGAGAGAGGTGAAAGAAAAGCTAGCATATGTTTATGGAGGAGGGAAGCTATTAAAACATTTAAAAGAACTGTTTTTAAAACTCTGTAAACTTTACTAATACATTTTTCAAATGTAGAGAGTATTACAAATTTAAAATTGCTTAGTGAGCCTTAAATACATTGGGCATTGGTAAGTTTTCAAAGGCAAGATTGATGTTCTGATTTTTTAATATATTACAAGTATTTATTCATGTGGTAGAAATATGCCTGTAATATAGTATGCATATGATGAAACTAATCTTTTATAAAGATTGTCTGTAGAACATACAAACAATGAAAACAACAAAACAAACGCCGGGGGACTTGGCTACATATATGTGTGTGTGTGTGTGTGTTCTGTAGTACAGATTGCTTTGTGTTTGGAGGTCTCTTAGTTTGGATTCTAAACCTACAAAAAGAAAGTCTATCTGGAGAAAACTCATGAAGGAGCTATAAAGTTCACCTAAGCTGTTACGTTTAACTTCAGGTACGTTTTACTGTAGGCTTCAATTACATACTTGCAAAGCTTTAATCATATACTTGCAAGACTACAAAACCCTTGCACTAGGATTTGAACTTCAGTTTTGATGGAAACGATGCCCATGAGCTCTTGTGCTAGTTAATTGTCTGGTATGTAACTGTTGAGCTCAGTGTTGGGATATCAGCAGTGCCATACACCTTTCTGAGTTCTTATTCTATAGAATTTTTGCCCTCTTGTTACAGTATGCATGTGCATGCACTTACATTCATGCAGCTGTGCTGCTGTGATTCTTTCCTGGTCAGAGTTTAAGAAGCACTCAGTGCTTATGTACTTGCTGTTACTGAAGACAATGTTTAGATTAACTTTACTGGAAATAATACAGTTAAACTAACAATGAAAATTTCAAAAGATGCCATCCTTTAATTTTTAAGCACTTTAATAGAAAGCTTTCAATAACACTTGTGTAGATCAGGTTTTCATAACTGGTATAGTTGTAAAGTTACAGTGTTTTTCACATGTAGAAAGAGCAAGACAATATTTGGGTAAAGAACAAACTTGAGTACCTAAATACATGAAGAGCCTGAAGAAGGGGCTGTTACAGTGAAATGCACTGAAATGTTAAACAGTTTGCGACGAAATTGTGTCCCTAGTGTTTTCCTTTGTTAAAGGACCTAAGGAGCACTAAGGGACAAGCTCTAAGTGGAAGCCTTTCCAGGCTGCTTCTTTGGCTATGACCAGTAACAAATCCCTATAGAAATGATCTGTATTGGTCTGTCATAGAATTGTTAATGGACTTTTTGGATCAAAGGCTATGTTTAAAATCTGTTGTATTTAAAAGGTACTGCAGCTGGCATGACCAAGTCTGCTCAAAATCATATTAAAACCTATGGAACTGGAAGCAGAATATGACTACATATCTGGCATCATAACTGAGGACGCAAACATCTCTTCCTTCTCCTTGGTGCTCTTATCTTTGCCTGTCAGTGGATCTTGCGCAAGTTGGGTGTCTGTTTGTATTTATAATTTCATGGCAGCTTTTGCTTTTGCTCCTAAACCATTTAGGGCTAAGATGCATTTTCCTTTATTTTAGTGCAACTTCAGTGCAAGTATGATCCCAGTTGGGAACTCTAGGTTCTACTGTTGTAGGCATGATTTGCGTTTGATTCACTACTATGCTAGCTGTGCAAAAGGCACTTTGTTCCTCACACTTTATAAAATATTTAATAGCAAATCATGCAGGGAATTTGTGTATTACTGACTCCTTCTTATATAGTATTCTGCAGAACATACATTTTATGAAACTAACAAATATATGTGCTGTTGTTCCTTTGATTTGGTCTTTTATTTCTTCTGAGGTCTGAACTGACCTTTTTAGTTAAGAAAACTGACGTTTCTTTTTTAGTGTCTCATGGACACAAAATACTATAATCTATACTGATCTTAGTGACTTTTCCAATTGTTTGTGTGGTGGTGTCTTGTTCACTGCTTAACTCACTTAAACTGAATGACAGAATCTTAATCTTACCAAATCACTGCGTAACTAGTTTCAGCTCTTCTTTTAATGTACTGTTCTGCTTTCTGGTGTCCGTTTTTGTGCTGATGAATCTTGATACTGAAGGTATCTGTAAAGTAGCCATCCTTTTGCTGGCAAGGGGAGAGAGATTATTATTGCAAGCAAAGTTCAGAACTCTGCAAGTAGCCAATACAAGCAATAGTTGGACTTAATAAAAGGAACAGTGAGAGAGGAAGGGAGGAAAATAATTTCTTGGACTACAGAGCATTAAAGAAATTAAAAGGGATTTGGTCTGAGTCTGGGGAGAGAAACCTGCTATTTTCTGTTACTATTTCATGTAGTGAAACTTCATGCTCCATTTTCTTTTTACACCTGTGCAAGAGAGCATGTCATTCTTTTATGTGTCTTGATCTGAGGTAAAGCTTTCTTACTAAATTATTCTTGTGGCAGAATGTTTTCACATGGGCACACCACTTCAGTATGAGCTGATCTTATTTCTATATCGTACTGGCCTCCTGTGCCAGCTTTGCTTTTTAGAATGGGTGGGTACTCATTTATTGCTGAACAGATCTCGCTTCATCCACAGCAGTTTGGGAGAGTGTCTGTCTTCATTCCAGGTACAAACTTTTGTTTTTAAGTTAAAATCTGCAGAAACAATACAGCTTTATTTTTTAATAGATGTCCCAGTACCCTCACATCCAAGCTAGATGTGAGATACATAATGTACCAGCTGGAGTTAGTGACTTAAATTCCAGGAGTACATTGGATGCCAGTTCAGCTGGCGGTTTGAGGACAACTGTCATCGGTTTTTAAACCATTATCAGCACACAAGATTGTAGCAGGAAGGCTAAAGTGAGTTTGTGCAGTCTGCATAGGTGGAGATCAATTTCAGGAAGAAGACTCTTCAGTAATTGGTGTGCTTCTCAGTGGCCTATACAGACTGTACATCTGATGAGCACGTCAGTCTTAAAATTCCTTTGACCTATATGTCCATCAATGTTGTAACTATGATTATTATTATTATTAGGCACTGTCCAAAACAGCAGACTCCCAGAGCAGCATAGGTCTGCTCCAGTATAGCTGGACTCTTCACAAGTCACCAAAAAATTGTGGGGACTGACACATGGAATACTTTGTAATGTGTTTGCTTCTCCCATGCTTCTCTTGCTTTTCTTCACTGACACAACCCTGCAGAGTTAGTGAGGGAGTTTAGAGGCATAATCTCTGAGCAACCAAAATAAGAATATGGTTGCTTGGCTGCTTTTTTGTTGTTGTTGTTTTTGTTTAACAGAGACAGAATCCACTCACATTGCTGATGAATTCACTGACTTGATTTCTGTCATTTACAGAGTAGAAAAGCCTATGTCAGCAAGCCATGCTAGAGGTAAAATGTTTTTTTGGTTTTTTGGGTTTTTTTTTTTGTTTTTGTTTTTTTTTCCAAAAAACATATATTGCATAGCAAATGGGCTGGGGGACCCTGGCCCGGACCCTGGGGCCCCCTAGTCACCGGCTAGTCCAGCTTAAAGTTTGCTGGTGAATATGCCTGTGCACCCCAGGCACACCAGAGCTGAGGAAGACACAGACTCTGCCCGCACAGCTGGCACCAGGCACATGGGCAGTGACCCATGGTCCCGCTCCAGTGGTGCTGAGCTCCTTGCTCACCTCGCTAATGCTGTCCCCCCAACAGCTGGCTTTGGGAACAGACGCTGTTCCTGCCCCAGTGGCTGGGGGTTCAAGACCCCCACTGGCTCCAGTAGCTGTCACCACAGGCCAGGGGTACCCACCCCCCCGTCTGACCCAGGAGCTGGCACCAAATTCCCCTCACGCACAGGCACAGGTCTCACCAGTAGCTGGCACCCAGTCCTTGCACCACAGGTTCACAGGGGACAGACAGTGAGCACATGCAGAGAGATGCTTAAGGAAAAGATTTAATAAGATATAAGAAGCTAGGACCAGACTGCAGTGATCAGGCAAAGGGCTCGGCCAGACAAGCGTACTGACCAGCCCTGTTCTACAGCCAACCGGCCCCTCTTCCACGTCTTTCTGTCTACCCCACTTTGTTCCCTCCTGCTCCCCCTTCCCCTGTGCATCCCCTGCCCCATGGGTCTGTACAGCTCTGTTCATTCCCGCACCACTCACAGTCCGGGGTCCCCTGGTATGCAACATTATCAGTTGCAAAGTCCAGGCTGATCTTCGTGGAAGTGGCACCTGTGGTTTCTTGATAGCCCATCAGTTAGTGTGAGTGGTGAGGTTTGTTTCTTGCCGTTGTCTCCATGTTTGTTTTGTCAGGTCTGTGTCTTGGTGTATTTTGTTTCTGGTTTCCACCTTCTCCCCTTAGTTTGCCAACTGACAGGTCCCCAGTCAGATAACCTCACTGGAATAAACTTTCTCACACTCTCACGTGCCCTTATCAATTGATGTGACTGACCAGGTTTGGTTCTCATCACTGCCTCCATTATCATGTCAGTCAGGTTTGTGTGCCCATATGTGCTTGTTCATGGCTTCCTCCTTTTCTTATTGTCTCTGTTGCACTGGAAAAGGTCCTTGACCAGATACCCTTAAAGGAGCAGACACTCTTCTTCCACATACCCTTACAGATAATTGTGCCACATACATAACATCCTGCAATTCTGGTCCCACATTTGTCCTAACTTGGGGATTTAGTTGGAGAGGTCACATTTCATTCCTATGGTAATGAATGCACATAGTAGAATGGTTTGCACTGAGTTTTCATCCTGATGCCTGGGCAAGAGGCAGCCAAGGTGAACACAAAGACTGGAAGCTTGCAAGTTCTTGTGAGTGGATCTTTTAATTTTAAAGGGCCCACTTGAATGTACAGAAGTAGGAGAGTATTGGGTGTATAGTGGAATAAGCAAGAAAAAAATTGCAGTGTAATGAAGAGAGGGTGTACAGTATGGGAAAAGGATAAAGAAAATAAACCCTGCCCATTCAGGTATTAATCAGTTCCATGGAATACCATAAAATGAGTTTCTCTTCCTTGTGTGCTTTGAGCTGTTACGCGTTTGATACTGCTGTCATGTTAAGGATGGCAAACCAGCTGGTCCTGGCTGTTTGCACACTTACTTGCAGACATTTAAAGATTAATTTACAGCTACTACTTTTAGAGTCCTTTGCAAAAGAGATTGTGACTCCACTGCTAGAAACAACAGTCTTAAGCTATGCTCTTCTCAGCTATTGACTTCATTAACTAGAAATGTCATTAATTAATTTATTTATATTTTGCCTGCCTATTGCCTTAGAATGTCTTTGAGGTTTTTTTGTTTCCGTATTTTCCTTTTTAGAAAAACATATTTTGCAATTAGAGAGGGATGAAAGAATAAGGATAAGGATAAATGTATCGGCATTTGGGGAAGCTGCTTGGTCCATGTGCTGAGAGTGTGCCTATCAGGATGGCAGATAGTGGAAATGTCGACGTGTTTCCTATCTGAAACCAAGACCATTTAGATCAATTTCATGTTTCAGTCTGCTAGCCAATAAATGCCAAATTTTACTTAAAGGGAACGAAATCATATTGACACCAAAAGGAACAACTGTAAATGTTTCTTCTCTTTACTCAGGTTCTCTACTGATATGGTTTTCTTCCCTCTGACTAATAAAGCAATGTAATATGTAAACCAATAACAGGTGGTGAGTATCTGACTCATGTCCTGGTTTCATGAACACTATAAGGCAACATAAGGCCTTAGCCTGCTCACCTCCCTCTTTCTGTTCCCATGCTCTGCTTGCATTCATCTTGTCATAAAGTGAACCAGACGAAAGATCTGGATCTTTGTTAAAAACTAATTTGGAGTGGGAAAGATGGTTCAGCTTAGTTACAGTGCCATTCAGTTTTCTTTTCTGGTCTATAACACTACTGCATAAATAATATATGGCTCCAGTATAGCGCTATACTGTTGACAAGACACAAAGGAAAATGGGAGAAGAATGTCAGGAAAAAATGTAACAGGAAAGACAGACCCGTGTCTTTGGAAGTAGCTCCAATTTGTGGTGCATTGTGCATGAAACAATGTCAGCTGTAATGAAAATCTGCCACCTCAGACTTTGTCAGAAGGCCATCAGGCTAAAGCAGGCAGAAGAGACTTGAAGGGCAACAGCTGTACTCATCTGTGAGTACGTGACTACTGTTGTAGTCACAGTAGTATTTTTTAATTTAAAGAAGGAGTCCTTAAGAGAAGGATCACCTAATTACCTAAAACATACATAGAGAAAGACCACATTAGCTGCAATAGCCTTGTATAGGGCTTAAGGCATAGGAATTGGAGCTGTAGTTATAAAATGCGCTGGTCCTTCAACCTACTTATTCACCTTTCTATGCCTCACTTCCCGTTTCATCTCTTCTTTTATGTTCACAACGCATATGGAGTGCAGCTTGCAGCTGAGCTTGACTAGCACCCCCAGATGCCCTGATGCAGTTTATTGTATTAAGTGATGTGTTTAGGTTACAGACCTGGTGGTGACCAAGTAGCTAGTACATGTAATTTTTTTCCAGTCAATATCTACCTTTGATCCAGTGAAGGTTGTCCAAGAAAGTAATCCCAACTGAGAACAGTTGATGCAAATTAGGAGGATTTCAAAGGAGGATTGGATATTGGATACACAGTGCTATTATCTATGTATTAACCAGGGGGATTACTTTTAAAAGACTTTTTTCTATAAAAAGGCTGGCTGACACAAATACTTTTATCATAGATTTTGTGTTAACACAGCTGTTGAGAATACCATATCCCTGACAAAGCACTGTCAACTAATTACTGGATGTATATGAAAGTGACTTAAATAGCAGCTCCAGACTGAATTTTTTTAATGTTTTTATTTTTTTTTTTAGTATAGGAAATATGACCCAAAGCAATGGGATAAGACAAGGACAAGAGATGCAAAACCTCGGGAAAAAAGATAAATGGGAGAAAAATGGTTACATAAGTGAAATAGTGCATGTGTGTCCATGTATACTGGGGCTGGGGGGTGGAAGCAAGAAGGGGAGAGAACATAAAAATATTACTGCTTTAAATCTGTCCTTCAAAATTTTTAAACTCGGTTTTCATGTTGATGGTCTTCCTGAATGTTCAGCAACCTTATGTATTCCCAGTGGGACAGAGTATTCGATGGAGAGTCAGGGGACCTGTAGTCAAATTTTCATCTCTTTTGGCACTTTGTGATGAGGGCAGACTTACAGAAGTGGTACATAAATGATACAGAACTGTCAGAAATGAGAGACGTAGCTACAGCACCTCTTCTAAGCACTGTTGTAAGAAGCATGGGAATAGCAAAGTATTGCTGTCTGCTGTAAGCATAACTGGCTTCCCGTGGGGCCAACGTGCTTCCTGGAATATCCCCACACCAGTGACATTGCATACATCTTGTCTTTGCATCTTCCACGACAAGTGTGTGATATCAATTTTACTGTATGTAATTGATCACTCTAGTGTGATGAAAGGAGCAAAAATGTTCTGTTTTATGTTAATGAATCGGAGGAAACTCTTATTGCTCTAGATCTTTCTGGTCTATGAAGCAATTGATTTCTGGACAGGAACTGAGTTCTGTTGTGTGCATACGCTAGATCTCCATTTTTCTTGGCCTTTAGCTGCTATGGTGGTAAATATGACTGATTTCCAATTTCACAATATGAACTTTGTCTCTTTGTAAAAAACAGGTTTCTGACAAGCATGCTCATAAGGTGGTGAGTTTCTAAAAGTTTTCCTTTGATGCACAAAATCCTTCACTGAACAGTATTCAACACTCTATTTATGAGAATTGCATTAGGGAAGAAAATATAGTTCTCTTTATGATAACTATTCATTTAAACTGAAAAGCCCTGAGCGGAAGAGATGCGACTAACAGAGCTTTTAGCTATCAGTGCACTTCAGCTGTTTCTGGACTGGAATCTATGTAATGCTTCATCACAGATTGCCACGTTGTGGACAAAAATACACAGTACCCCCTCAGCATAACTGCAGGGGGAATTTGTAAGGCAGTATATAATTAATGTTGGATTTGATCCAGGATACCTTTCCCTTAGGAGAGTAGATCAAGATTTTTAATGGCAGTATGTTTTTAAGACTGGTTTATCATTTAGCAAACTGTGGAATATTGAGTAAAATTAGAACTGTATCATGGCACAGACTGAGAGAGAAGTCCAGCTACTGTACAGCTGGCTCCACATCCTCGCAATGAAACTTTCCAAAATGGTGTTTTTCTTTTAAAATAAAAATCAAATGCTAATCCTTTTCAGTTTCAGAAATATGAAGAGTGTGGCTGTAAAATGTGATAGGAAAAAAATCAACATGAAGAACTGATTTGAATGTTCCCCTGGGAATGTTGTGGTTTTTAATATTTCAGAAATGGGTTTGCTTAGCCCTGAGGGAAAGGGACTGGAAGACCACGATAAACATCAGCATGCAGAAAGGCTGTACTTCCAGTATTAAGGAGGAAGAAATAGGTCACTGTAGATTAGACAGCTAATTTGGTTTCCTTTAAAGCCACAAGAGGTAGAAAGTGCTGAGCTGCAATCAGGAAGAATGGATACTGTCTTCTGAGGGACAGGGCGAATAAGCAATGTAGATCTTTTCTTGCTTTGTAAACTCTTGATTGACACAAATACACCTGTTAAGTCATGCTTTATTACTGAGCTGATGTTGCCTTACTGAAAAAAGTGCCAGTTTATGCAACAGCTCTAATTAATCATATGCCAATGCTGAGCTACCCATGGTTTAAAACATTTCTAATGCAGGTTATATGGAAGGAAATACTTTTCTTGCTAGTTTTTTTTTATTTATTATACATTATGCCCAAGAACGGTCCATCCCAGCATCCAGAAAGTCAAGCAAAAGTGGCAAGATGCCTGCATGGATGAACAAGGAGCTCCTGACTGAACTCAGACATCAAAAGGAAGCACACGAGAGGTGGCAGCATGGAGAGGTGACCTGGGAGGAATACAGCAACGCTGTCTTGAGCATGCACACACAGGGTTAGGAAAGCCAAAACTAACTTGGAGTTGAATGTGGTGAGGGATTTGAAGGGCAACAAAAAGGGCTTCTAGAGGTATATCAGTAACAACACAAAAAAACCCCAAAACAAAACCAAAACAATTAGGCAAGTGATGGGCCTGTTGCTGAATGGGACAGGGGACCGGGTGACAAAGGACAGGGAAAAGGCTGAGATACTCAATGCCTCAATGGTAAGATCTGCCATCAGAATTCCCAGGGCCCTGAGACAAGTGGCAAAGTCTGGCACAGTGAAGACTTCCCCTCAGTAGAGTCGGATCAGGTGCCTGGTGTAGGGTCCTGTGCCTGGGGTGCTGTGATGGACAGTTATCCGCTCTGCAGGAGGGATAGGCAGGGCAGGCAAGGTGAGGGAGTGGCGCTGTATGTAAGGGAGAGGTTGGATTGTATGGCGCTTACAGTTGGCGATGACACAGTTGAGAGCCTCTGGGTAAGGATGAAGGGGAAAGCAAGTAAAGCAGATGTTGTTGTGGGAGTATACTATCGACCACCCAGCCAGGATGACGACACTGATAATTATTCTACAAGGAATTAAGGGATATCTCTAGATCAACCGCCCTTGTCCTTATGGGTGATTTTAACTTCCCAGATGTCAACTGGGAATAGCATACAGTGGACACAAACAGGTCGAGGAAATTGCTGAAGCACCTTCTTGGTGCAGGTACTAAGGGAGCTGACTAGGACAGGCACACTCCTAGATTTGTTGTTTGTAAACAGAGAAGGTCTCATGGGTGAAGTGGTGATTGGTAGCTGTCTTGGTCACAGTGACCATGAAGTAGCTGAGTTTCAAACCATTGGTGATAGGAGAAAAAACGCCAGCAAAACTTCAGCCCTGGATATGGGGAGAGCAGACTTCGGGCTGCTGAAGAAGCTAGTTAGTAAGGTCCCCTGGAAATGTGCTTTTGAAAGTATTGGGGTCCATGAATGCTGGTCACTTTTTAAGAGCCATCTCTTAAGAGTGCAGGAGCAGGCAATTCCAAAGTGTAGGAAGTCAAGCAAGCGGGGCAGAAGACCAGCTTGGCTAAGCAGGGATCTTATTCTAGAACTTAGGTGAAAAAGGGAAGTGTATGGTCACTGGAAGCAAGGACAGCGACATGGGAGAACTACAGAGACGCTGTTCACCACTGCAGGGAGAAAATTCATGCGGCCAAAGCTCAATTACAGTTCAAGCTGACTAGCACTGTGAAGGACAACAAAAAGGGCTTTTTAAAATATGTTAACAGCAAAAGGAGAATCAGAGATAACATTGGTCTGTTGCTTGATGGGGTCGGTCACCTCACAAATAGGGATGTAGACAAAGCAGAGATGTTTAATGCCTTCTTTGCCTCTCTCTTCAACACCGATGATGGGCCTTGGGAGCCCTGTGTTGGAAGACCGTGACTAGGGGAATGACAAACTCCCAGCCAACCCTGAACTTGTTCAAGACTTGCTGCTCCAGCTGGATGAGCATAAATCTACAGGGCCTGATGGGTTTCATCCCAGGGTACTGAAAGAGCTGGCCAATGTCATCACAGGACCTCTCTCCATTATTTTTCAACAGTCTTGGGAGTCTGGAGAGGTCCCAGTTGACGGGAAGCTGGCAAATGTCCCAGTTTCCAAGAAGGGTAAGAAGGAAGACCCTGGTAATTAGAGGCCTGACAGTCTCACTTCAGTGCCCGGTAAAATTATGGAGAAGGTTATTCTGAGAGTTATTGAAAAACCCTTGAGAGACAACGCAGTCATTGGTCATAGCGAGCATGGCTTCACGAGAGGGAAGTCCTGCTTAACCAACTTAATTTCCTTTTATGACAAAGTCACCCATCTAGTTGACAAAGGGAAGCTAGCAGATGTGGTGGTTTTGGATTTTAGCAAAGCTTTTGATACCGTCTCTCACAGTATCCTTCTGGATAAACTGTCCAGCACGCAGCTAGACAAGTCCATAATACGTTGGGTGAGCAATTGGCTGATGTGTCACGCTCAAAGGGTTATAGTAAATGGGGTTACATCACGCTGGCAGCCAGTCACCAGTGGGGTTCCCCAGGGCTCAATTTTAGGGCCAGTGCTCTTTAATGTTTTTATAAATGATCTGGACACAGGAATTGAATGTACATTAAGTAAGTTTGCCGACGATACTAAACTAGGAGGAGCTGTGGATGCCCTTGAGTGTAGAGAGGCCTTACAGAGAGATGTGGATAGACTCGAGAGCTGGGCCATCACCAACTGTATGAAATTTAACAAGCAGATTCTCCACCTGGGACAGGTAATCTTGGTTATACGTACAAATTGGGGGACGAGAGGCTGGAGAGCAGCCCGTGGAAAGAGATCTGGGGGTTTGGGTTGATGGCAAGTTGAATATGAGTCAACAGTGTGCCCTGGCAGGCAAAAGGGCCAACCGTGTCCTGGGGTGCATCAAGCACAGCATAGCTAGCTGATCGAGGGAGGTGATTGTCCCACTCTACACTGCACTGGTGTGGCCCCACCTCGAGTACTGTGCGCAGTTTTGGGCGCCTCAATGTAAGAAGGACATCAAACTATTAGAGTGTGTCCAGAGGAAGGTGACCAAGATGGTGAAAGGCCTCAAGGGCAAGACTTAGGAGGAGCAGCTGAGGTCACTTGGTTTGTTCGGCTTGGAGAAAGAAGGCTGAGGGGTGACCTCATTGCAGTCTACAGCTTCCTCAAGGGGGCAGCAGAGGGGGAGGTGTGTATCTCCTCTGTCTGGTGACCTGCGATAGGACAGGAGGAAATGGAATGAAGCTGCATCAGGGGAAGTTCAGATTGGACATTAGGAAAAGGTTCTTCACTGAGAGGGTGTCGGTCACTGGAACAGGCTCCCCAGGAAAGTGGTCACGGCACCAAGCCTGTCAGGATTCAAGGAGCATCTGGACGACACTCTTAGTCATATGGTTTAGATTTAGGTAGTCCTGCGAGGAGCAGGGAGTTGGACTCGATGATCCTTATGGGTCCCTTCCAACTCGAGATATTCTGTGATTCTGATTCTATGGAACCTGATGGGATGCATCCCTGAGCAGTGAGGGAGCTGGCCGGTGTCATTGCAAGGCGACTCACAATCAGGAGGAGTGTTTCTGGCAGGTTTGAGGAAGGTGATCCTTCCCCTCTACTCAGCACTCAGACCACATCTGGAGTGTTGTGTGCAGTTCTGGGTTTCCCAGTATGAGACATGACATACTGGAGTGAATCCAGCAAACAGCCACTAAAATGATTAAGGGATTGAAACACCTGAGGAGAGACTGAGAGAACCGGGACTGTTTAGCCTCAAGAAGAGACGGCTCAGGGGGTAATTTTATCAATGTATATAAATACTTGGTTGGGGGGAATAAAGAAGACAAAGCTAGACTCTCCTAAGTACTGCAAAGTGAAAGGACAAGAGGCAATGGACACAAATTGAAATACAGCAAAATCCACCTAAACATAAGAAAAAAATGTTTGTACTGTGTGCATGGTCAAACACAAGAACAGGTTGCCCAGAGAGGTTGTGGAGCCTCCATCTTTGGAGATTTTCAAAATCCAATTGGACAAAGCCCTAGGCAACCTGCTCTAGCTGACTCTGCTGTGAGCAAAGTTTGGAATAGATGACAGCCAGATTAATTCCATGATTAAAGCTTGATTTTTAGAAAAGTCTTACATATTTTTTTGCAGTGTAGCACGATCAAACTTATACTGCTGCAGGTGACATGACCATGAAGACAAACATGTATTTCCTTTACTCTGGCAAGTGAGATGGCTCTAGAGCAGGTCAAGCTGGAAGACCTCCAGTTGCCTAGCTGTCAGTTAATACAATTTCCATTTCATAGCCAATCTGTAAATTTCTTGCATTATGTTTATGACTCCAGTTTCTGTAAATTTTCCTCTGATCCCTGAGCATAGAAAAGGAAAACATGATTTTGAATGTTACTATGAAGTTCCCTCAGGGTGATGCAATTTCATAGGCAATTGAAAGCTGCATTAGTGTAGAAAGCCAAAATAGGCCTGTTACTAACAGCCTAAATGTAGAAGAAAATGACCCCTTGCGTCCCAACAGTATGATCGCTCTCCAGACTGAAATAAACACACATGACCATAAATAAACTGTGAAATACAGCCTGTTTTATTTAAAGGGTGGGGGTTTTATTTTTATATTGCACTTGGCATTTCCTGACTTAAGTGCTGCAAGCTGTCTTCTGCCTACCACCTGTTTCTGTTTGTAGTTCTGGCATTTGTATAATCCAGTGGTAGAGACTATCATCCAGTTTCTAACTCATTTTACATTAAACATAGCAGTCAGAAGGATCCTAGCTCTGGACAGCACGTTTTGCACCCTGGTGTTTTTAAAAAATCTCTTGGTTTTAGTCCTTGAAAAAAATCAAGTGAGTTTGTACCTAGACTTCATAGAGGACAATTTTGGACCCATATAAAAGGGTGGAATTCTTTGAAGTATTCTGTTTACCTCTGTAATTTAAGCCTGTGCTAAGAAGTAGATTTATGCATATGCACCTTTATTCTTGGGCTCTTTTTTCTCTTTGTAGTTAGCATCATAGTCTCTAACATCACAGTATATGAGTTTACTGCTTTCCACTCCACTTACTCCAGGAGGGAGATACGGAAATGGACTTGATTCTGGCTTTTCATGAAGAACAAACTTGTGGCTGCTGAAACTTGTCAGGGTCTTTGTCTCTGCCATCATCAGCTAGGGAACTGAGTGCATATGAAGGTATATGATCAGAAACTGCTGAAAGAAATCACAGCAGTACATGAGCGCAATATTGAAAGCATAATTCTGTTCTGAAACAGGTTTCTTCAAGGCCTTGGAGGCTGAATTTCCACAGTAGTATATAGGAATCCAGTGTTCCAATCCCACCAAATTTCAATGTGATAAATTTACCCTTTAGCTATATGTCAAAGTAGTCCATTCCTTGTGTGGGTCATCTGGGGTTTGACGATTACAGCGAGTGGTTGATAGTCCTCTGAAAGACATACGTAGTTGCTCCTTATTCTTGCTACTCCTCCAGTCGGCGAATACTTTGATCCAAGTGCAATATTCTTCCCAATTTTGCTAAACAGAAAAGGAAAAAAAGATTCATTTTAAAGCAGAGAGCATAAAACGGATAGGTCTCATGGTGCAGGTTTCACCTGTCAGGTAACACTCACTTAGTCAGGACACTCACTTAGTTGGAAATAATAAATACTCAGTTGCTTCTTTTGGCTAATGTGATTAAATCCAGCAGCTCCCACAACTACTGCTCACAAGAAGTAAAAGCAAAGATTTCTTTGTTTGGGAGACCTAGACAAGACAGTTCAATTCAAACTGCAGATTTGACTGAAATTTTCAAACAATACCAGGCTAAATAATTTAAATTGTGAATTATAATAGTTACTGCTAAGCCCTATCTTCTAGTTGACATGTATCTGCAAGGGTACTGCAATGTAGTAGTGGTCCGATGCTGGTAAGTATTGTATGTCTTGCTTCTTACTCCACTTCCTAATGAAGAGCTAGAATCCATAACTTCTTGCTATAAGAGAGAACGAAAACAGAGAGCAATAGCCCATTTCTAGGTGGCTCTGTAAGGCTCTACTCCAAAGCATTCACATATATATGTAAAAACAGACTAGACAAGACCTAGACAACCTCAGTGACCAGCTCTTCTACTATTCCTTAGTAGGCCCCAAAACTTTCTTACAGAAAGTGGAAAGTCTAAACTGCATCATAATAAATGATAAGGAAGAAAATGGAATGATTTGTTGCAACAAGGTGCCTAAGCAGTCCCCAGTTTTAAGTTATATTCTCTGGGGCCTTAACACGTTAACGTTACTGCTAAGTCTGCAAATGCTACTTCAGTGAGCTTTTCTCCCCATGCATGTGACAAACTCTCTTTGCTGTTCTAGAATTTTCCTCAGTCTTACCTAATCCTGAATACAGGATGTTTCTTGGAAATATTTCTGTGTTGTTTCTCACCCCGTCTTCCCTGAATTGTTTTAGTATGGAATGCTGTGGAGCCCTTTAGAATAGTTTTCAACATGATAAGAAGTTAACTTTATATATGCTGTCTTCAGTTTCTCCCCAAGCTTCTGAACTATGTCTAGTACCTTGTGGCTGACAGTGTGCCTTCATTTCCCTGAAAGAATCTTGTAAGAAACATTGTCCACACCTTTAAAACAAATATAATTCCATCTTGTACCCACTATTTTACTAACATAGCAAAAAGTTAAATAGAAAAGTTAGCCTGAGTCAAGTCAGCACGTGCAGAGTATTATAGCTACTCAACATGCTGATGATTTCATGGTAACTACCTGTGTGCCTATGTTAGGCCACAGTACATAGAAGGCAGCTGCCATGGTAAGCAAGTTTCAAATATTTACTTTATAACTGAGCATGGATGTAAGCAGTAACTGTCAAGTAGCACTTTAATGTACTGTAAATCCACACTCAAGCTTGCCTTGTGGAAACTCGTACAAACCTATAGTCAAAGAATTGTAATAATTTGTGAAGTAAAATTTCCCTTTGCAGAAGCCATCCTAGTTAATCTCAGTTACATAATCATCAACTCGGCATTTAATAACTGCTTTAAACTATTACTTGTAGTGCTTTTATAAGTAGATATATCAGGCATACATACCTGTATTCTGCAAACTACCAGCAGGTCTTCCTCACATTCCCCTTTATAGATGCAAGATTTGCTATTTACCAGTGCTCTGGTATTGTAGCTTACTTTAAGGAGATAAGCCTGAAGGGTTACAGGCTGTTCAGGAAAGATGGCGTGGGAAGGCAAGTAGAAGGGCTTGTACACTGTGAAAAGGAGTGCCTTGGGGGCATGGAGCTTTACCTTGGGACAGCTGATGAACCCATGGAGAGTGTAAGGACCAAAGAACAGAGCAGTGCAGTTGATGTTATAGTAGGTGTCTGCTACCAGATCACCTGACCAAGAAGAGGCATATGAAGCCTTCTTCAGGCACCATGCCCTAAGAGCTCTTCTGCAGCTGGGAGATCTTACAGTGATGCGAACTATGTTGAGGTTTTTTCTCTTCCTGGGGGACTACTCAGGGAACCTGATCCCAGATGCAGGTATTTACACATTTTTCAAAATATACTTTGGGCTAAGTGAAATCGCTGAATCAAATGAATGTGAAATCATTCTGTCTCCTGTTGCCATCTTCTGTACATGTGTAACCAGACTTGGGGCAGTTTGAGATCACAAGGCGTGGAAGATCCTAGTTGGTCCATTTTGATTAGTCTCCACCTTAAGACCTTGCTGTGGAAGAGTGTTCCTGCACCCTTCCAAACCCTTCTGCCCTGTGCCGTTTAGGTTACAGAGATTACAACTCCACGCCCTTACTCTAGAAAGCCGTCGCGCACGTAGTCCTGGCTACAAGAGGGACCAAGGAAGGCAGTGCCCCGTCGACCTCCCCTGGCTCTCGGACCTGACTCGCCGCCGGGGGCGAGTTGGTCCTGCCAAAGCTGGTGCCAGCGGGCCCCCGCGCCGCAGCGGCCTCCCGGGCGGGGCGCCCGAGCTCCGACTGGACGGCCCTGCCGGGAGGGCGGGAGAAGGCTGGGCTGGACGGGCTCGCCGTCCCGCCCCCGGGGCGCAGCTCGCCTCGCCCGATTATGCCACCCGTCCTCGAACCAAATTAGAAAGTTTTTTCAACCTTTCTGCAGTCTTACTTCCACCCTGAGGCGTGGGCAGGCGAAGGAGAGCCGCACCAGCCAGCGCACAGGGCTCGTATCGCGCGCCTTCGCCTGGGCGCCTGCAGGAACCGCAGGGAGGTGAGTCGAGGGAAAGTATCGTGGGCCAAGAGAGTCAGGGGAGGAAAATGAAGAGGACTGTGCACAGCCAGGTCATTCTCCTAGTGAAGCTGCTGGCGGAAAGGCACCCGCGGCCGCTGCTTCATCCTTATTTGCAGAGCCCCGGTGTTTCAACAGTGCCCGGCTCTTCCGCCGCGGTCCGCCTGTTGCAAGCTTTGCTTCCTGCGAGGGGCTTGTCTGCAAGAGAACATCGCCTTTGCGGGCTCTGCGGGGTGGGGCAGGGGCTCAGCAGGTCCAGGGCAGCAGGCAAGGGATAACCGTTACTAGCCCATGTCCCGTCCCCACGTGCCGCTCAGCGTCCCTACGCGCTCTCGGAGCGGTGGGCTGCGCCCCGCGGCGGAGGCCGCGCCGGCAGCCGGCGGGGGCGGTGCAAAAAAACTGGCGGAAGGAAGCTTGGAAAAGTTGGCATGGGCGGAGAGGTGGCCGTGGCTGCTGGCTGGTGCCAGGTGCCCCGCTGGCAGCGGCGCAGGGGTGGCACGGGAGCGCTTCCGAAGGCGCGGTGAGGGTCGGACGCTGAATTCGCAGCCCCGGGCCCTTTCGTTAACCCTCAGCTCGCTCTCAGGCTGGAAGGCAGCAGGATTAGAACCGCAGTGGTTGCCAAACAGGCTGCTCCTGCCTCCGCATCGCCTGCCTGCCGGCGTGAAAGCAAGCAAGTTGCCTAAGCCCACTCTACCTTGTTCCCTTTCTCTGTACAGTACTGGTACCAGCGCTGGAGCGACATGGGGTGAGAAGCTTGCATTCAGAACGACAGCTGAGTGTGCTGGAGTATGAGGTGTCATGGCACAGAGAATATTTCATAAAGGTGGTGCCCAAAAGTGCTGTTGACTCATATCGTCTTTGTATTTGCACTTCTGCATTCCTCATGTAGCGTCACGCTAAGGCTGATAGACACTGT
This sequence comes from Gymnogyps californianus, assembly GCF_018139145.2. Lineage (NCBI taxonomy): Eukaryota > Metazoa > Chordata > Aves > Accipitriformes > Cathartidae > Gymnogyps > Gymnogyps californianus. The sequence continues at coordinate 133,692,944 of NC_059471.1, read as the reverse complement.
CACAGAGAAATCACTTTATGTGCTGGTTACTTCAGGAGCTGCCCAGTTGGTTTTCAGTGTACGCTTCCCTGCAGATACAAAAGATAATTGAGTTTGTGGCTGGTGACTGCCTTCAGGGTGGGAACAGGCCCACCAAGTACTTAGTGAAGATGAAGGCAGTGCTGCTACTGGTGGTTGTCAAACTGATTCTTGTGTTCACCTACAATAGTTTGGTGTCAGTCTTACACTGCCGTAGCACTAGTGTGGTATCTGATTTAGTTTTCTGTCTTTCTTGATGCTGAATGCTTATGATGACTGTAAATGACAGTTATAAAAGAAACTTACTGCTACCAGGATAATAGATTTCTTAATATATACCAATAGAACAGATTATAACTGCATGTAATGAAACTTGGGTAGTGTCACAATTGGGAGAATGGTGAAATCCCTCTGGAACACTTTCACTAATTTAACATACTTTTCTATTTTCTTAGTTGCAACTTTGTGGTTTTCAACAATAGTTTCCAGGTTAGTTTCACTTTTCTTTTTAGAAGGCATATATGAATTATTCTGATGCACTGGTAAAAGTTTATTGGTTGTCTGTGGGATGTCCTAAGGACTCAGATATCTGGTCCCCAAATTTATCATTACGAACTTCAGTATTGTACAACTCAAAAGGTAACTGTTACACCCAAAAGAGTGAAAATTAAATGTCAGTCTTCTCTATACTAAATTCTCATCTTTCTTGACCTCAAGAATCAAAAGTCAGCATTTCAAGTACAAAGAGCAGATGTATTTCTGTGAATGGATTAAGTAGGAAACGAGATTTAGGGCAATAATAGTTTACAGTCTCCTGGTCTGCCAGCTCTTGGAGGCTTAAGTTCACTGCTCCTGAAATGAAGGAGATGATGTATTTGGTTCTGTGTGAGACACCTCTCCCCACTTTTCCTCCTATCTTGTGATGGACTAGAAGAGAACTGTAAAGAAAGTAGCAGAAATTAATGCATTAAAGAGCATTACTCTGCAAGCCTTTCTTCTGATTTCTTCAGCCCACAGGATGCATGTGCTGCTTCTAATAGATCTCTCTTTTCCTCCTGTTTCTGTTTACTGACAAATGATATACTGTCATGATTTTGTAGATGGGTAAATGGTGGCCATATGGAGGGGTAAAGAATATAGTGGTCTGCCCAGATTCCCTCTCCATCATTTGCTAATTTGCAGTATAAGTATATATGAATGTACAGTTCTACGTATAAGGAGGGAATAATACATCTTTAGGGTTTTATTTCTCTTGTTCAAAATGCAGATTTAATCAGTTTAAGTTAAACCTGATATAAAAACATAATCGATTCCACTGTCTATGACTTATCCATGCAGAAGCACCAGGATGCCTGTTTCAAGAAACTGACCGAAACTCAGTTAAAGACTTTGGAGCTCTCTCCAGACAAAGATCTAACCAGGTCAGGCCTAGAGTTTTCAGTCTAAATCTGATTTATTTTTTATCCTACGAGAAAACAAAAAATTGGTCATAAATATTTGCCTGCATTTCTAGGCACCAGTGCCCTTTTGTGGGGTAGTTCTTCCCCACATTTAGTAAGCTGAATCACCACAGGGTCAGATAAGCAAGGTATAGGATAGCTTACTGTCCAATCTTGTCCAATCTGCCTCATTAGTCACTCTCAGATTTATTGTGTCATGTCTCAGTCTAATTTGACTTCCTTCTCATGCTCTCCTTCTGCTCTGCCTCTGTGTCATGTGTTTGTTCTGTTGTGTCCCAGACTACCCCCTGCTCTGATACCTTATTTTTGCTAGACAGAAATGATGCAGTAGCCATACCTGTTGATGGCGACGGTGGAAAGTCACCACATTGCTAAGCCATGGCCAGGATATGTGCCCCTTTGAAGAGCCGGTGACCTCCAGAGCGCCACACCAGATGATACTCTCCCTATCTGCAGTATCATGCAATAGCCCCTTTTTCCTCACATCACTCATCTTATCCCTTAGTCTCACAGAGCGGGTGTCAAGAAAGGTGAAGGGTCTCACTGGGGAACTTTGGTTCGTTAGAGAGCAGTGTAAATTGAGGCAGGGATCCTGCACAATTGTAAGAATAGCTTTTTGACTAGTTGACTCACAGAAAATGTGGAAGTTGTATTTCCACTGGAAAGCAGTGGTGAATTAAAATCCAGTTGAGAATCTGTAATGATGCATTTTTAATTGTTTGTGCTGCTAGAGTTTTTTGTAGAACTAAACAGAATGAGGTACACCAAGCCTACTAATCAAATATAGATAAGTGGATTTGTTTATATGTGTTTCCCAGACCTTGAAAGTGAGCCATGCAGAAGAGATAGCATGAAGGTTATCTTGTACTGCATATAGGAAAATATGACACTTCTTGTATCATATTTTACCATTACTTCTTGCAATGGAAAAACCTTGGACTAGCAAATTAAATACTCCCGTACCTCACTCACATGGTCTTGTCCCATACAAACTGTTCCACTGACTCAGGTGAAGGTGGTTTCCAAGAGCAAGTTTATAGTTTTAGAAATTCTGAAAATTTTGAAAATAAGAATTCTTGCAAACCCAACTGCAAACCAAGTGCCAAATAACTAAGGAGACACTTGGAACATGCCTCTCAGGTCTTCTAGTGCAATCTGCTTGGGTCCACTAAGGTCAGTGGCAGAGTAGACTGAAATTTTCCAGTAACGTTTTTTCCATTAAAAATTAATTTTTATTTGAAGAGAATATTTAATTTGCATCTCAAAATCCTTTAATTTATCTTAAAGTTGTAACATTGCTTGACAAACTAGAAATAGAGAGTATATTTTAGATTTCAAGCCAAATTTTTGTTGGGTTTCAGGCAGATAAAAGATTTTGGGTTTTTTTTTCAGAAGTTACATGTTTAGCAAAGACTTTTGGAGGAGGCAGAATATTTCAAGATTTTTTTTGTGAAAATGGTGTACTTTAAAGATGTTCTTGTCAACCAGATTTCATCAGCTGAAAGTGGCTCCATTTAGCAGTGAGTCATTAGAAAAACCTGAAAGATAAGACAATTAAAAGGAACATATTCTGCTTTACTTAAACTTTTTCCAGGCCTTTGCTTCAGAGGGGGGAGTCTGTTTCCAATGCAAATAATTTGTCAACAAATGGAACAGCTCATATAAATTGGCAATACCTCCTGCCAGAACACCATGTTACAGGTTACACCATTTACTAATATAATGCTGTTATTAATATAGTTATTTGCATTTAATTTCAGTGCTTGGGACAATGCAACACAATAAATCATGCAGTCAGATGAAGTCAGCTCGGTTTTGACTTCACCATGCTTGGAATGTGTTGCATATGTTGTAAGGTGCTCCTTCTTAACAATAGATTTTACTTCTCTGAACTAACATTTTATGTTTTGGAAAGAAGTCAAAATAATGGTAAAATAGTTCTATATAGTTCTATAATAGTTCTGATGATACAAGTTCTATAACTGCTAATGTCACTACTGTTTACATGCAAAGATTTATAAAAACTAGTGCTACAGCCACAAATGTTAGCCAGAGTTGTTGCCCAAAATACGCAACTGGCCAAATTGTATTTGTATTCAGTAAGGATTTATTGGTAAGTTAGAGAGAGAGAGACAGAATTTGTGGGGAAAACACACACTCAGATACACATACACACCTACACCACCATCCTGCTCAGGTGTTAGGTAGGTCAACAGTTTCTTGAAGACTGAAGGTTCTTGCAACCAGCAGGCAGGCAAGGAACAAGAAGGAGGGAGAACAGGTCTTCTTGGAGATGGTGTCCTTGAATAAGGCATGAAGAGCAGGTGGAGGGAGAGAAGGAGAGCGTGGGTCCTTGAAGCGTGCAGAGACTATAGGCAGGGTACTCTGACAGCTCTGATGATCCTGTGATTATTCTGCAACAGTAATTTCCATGATGATTGTTGCCCCTAAATTCAGTGTCCTTTTGTAAGAAGTTTACATTTCCAGACAGTTCTTAGCTTTTCATTTCTTACATACATTAAAAAGGAAGCATCCAAAGCAATGAAGCAAGAGGAAAAGATGCATTTCCACTAAAATCCTAACTACTTAGAGTAGCTTTTCTTCTCAAGGAGCCTAGCAGCACTAAGCAGGTCCATTTAACTTCACCCTGCCTTTTCAGAATGGATCCCTAAGAACTGCCAATATTTAGGCAATAAAAATCAGAGAAGATTGTGCTGGAAGGAAAGCGAGAGGTTCTGTGATTATTGTTGCCTGCACATTAGTTGTTTTTCGTTAGTGTTTCCATATTGAAGGAACAGGATGGGGAATAAATGAATCTGCCTACTTCCCTTACTTACCTCTGTTACCTTTGGGCATCTGAATTTTAATACATGCATAGTTTTGTTTACTACTTCCATAGAGGCCAGCAAGAAGCCAGGCAGGTGACTTTCTTCTTCATCTGTGTGGGAAGCTAGCCTTTGGGAGAGGCAAATTTTCTTACAAACCCAATGAAAATTAGTTGCTTGGATGGAGATGTTGAAAATCAAAAAGGTTAATGAGGACATGATCACCAGTCAGAGAGTTGGGATCCTGCATCATTGTGCGCGTAAGTGACATAGTTTGGGTTTTTTCCAACATTTGGGTTTGTGGATTCATCTAGGGACGAATGCCAAGTGGGCAGTGAGTGGTCTCTCTCCAAAGTCTTTGGTAGCCTGTTTTGGAATCGTTAATGCTGTCACTTCAAGCACCTTTTCTGTTTTTCTCCTGTTTCCCAGTTAATATTGTGGAGACTGTGCTTCTGATATATGACCTGGGTTTTTTCCCTTCTTCTTTAGTTTTAGGTATGTTTTTTCCTTAGCCAGTCATCTTCTGAAAAGGAGGAATTTCATTTATATGATTATGATGTATTTATAACCCACAACATCTTCTCCCAGGTCTTTTCCCTCCTTGATGTCTGTTCATCTCCCTTACCTTGAAATGAACTGGAAGTAATTTTATGGAAATATAAAAACTTATTGTGGTATAAATGAAGATTTGAGCTTGCATCATGCAGAATATCAAAGTAGGTGATCCTAATGGTTCCCTTAATCTTTAAAAGCTACAGTCAGGGCGGGTTGGAGAGTTTCTATTAAGACTGATTGTAAACAGAATTTGGTTCTCCCACACAAATTTACTCACGGGAAAGTAATTTCTACATAATTCATTGTTCAAGTTTTCCATTTTTAGGCCAGTGGATGCAGGATTCCTTTGTTGTATGCCTTTGCTGCTCCCCTGAAATTATTTTCATGACACATTTCTTTCAGACCATCCTGTTGTGGTCCCTCATAGGAACTCCAACCTGCCTCAGATCCCTCCCTCCACAGTTAAACTCCTTACACCCACCCCATGGTGCAGTAGCTCCTAAGATGAAGAATCATGAGAGATTGTGTGCATCATGAGAGAAGTTACCTAGCCAGTGAATTCAGGCTGTGTGGAAGAAAAGAGGCTTTTATGACACATTTCAATGCCTTTCTGAAGGAAAAGCATGAGACTTGCATGTTTTTACTTGAAAAGTCAAAATTGGAGGAATGAAAGTCCCATTTTTCATCGAGTTCAGTGCAGGTGTTCATGTGCTTAGGTCAGGCTTTATAATGCTTCCATGAGAGCTTAAAGGGTGATTGTCTTAGTCATAGTAGAGGAAAAAAATATGGATTTTTTTGTGGCACACAACTTTGTATCTCTGTTAGTTGTTTTAAGTGTGTGACCTGAATTTTTACCTTGAACGGTCATAAAATCTTTCAAAAATGGCTAAAAGTAACATTGAGGTTCACTGATCTATTCATCTTTCTCAAGGAATGATCACCTATGCCATTATTTGCAGATTTGTGTTTGGTCTGTTCTTCCATGATGGCAGTTGCACTACCTTTGCAGTCAGTGGTTCCGTGCTCTACTTTCTTTATCATTGGATGGTTTTTCACGTCTAGCTTGTCTGCCATGTTACAGCACAAGAGTGTTACTTCTTGTGTATTGCATTATGTGCATAGGGAGTATTTTTCTCCAATCCTGTATCTAGCAAACTTATATGTACTTGAGGATGGTTATTGTGCTCTCTTTGGTCTTAGCAGTCCCATTCCTCTATCATTCTCTGTAGGTCCTGCTTTTTTTGATTCTTGGTTTTTCTTTGATGTGTTTCCTTGATGGGCCACTTGGCCTTAATTGAGCTAAATAAACTATAACTGTCCAGACTAAATTGAAAGGATTTTACAACAGGGTTCACTGTCTAACTGGATGACCACTTGTCTAAAGGCGGGGCACAGTAATAGGGAACATAATGACTTCTTTCAACAGGCTTGTGCCAACTTAAAATAATTGTGGTGGTACATTTTAGCAGCTTTAGAAGCTTTTCAGCATAATGCTAAAAGATAACTAACTCTGACGCTAAGTTAGTTCTGAAGAGGTCCCTGTTCATGTGTCAGGCATACTACAGAACAGCTGCAGGTTATTTTAACAATGATAATTTGGTTGTAGGAAAATATATTTCTTGTAGCGAAAGCATGCAATCTAATTTTTATTTTCCAGTGTTTGTAAAACATAAATGTTATCTCTCATGAGAGTATTTTGTATAAATCCATGGTGACCGCAGTATTAAGTAAGCTTACTACATTTTTCTGCTGCTGATTCGTGTTTTGAACTGTGCTGCAGAAAGTTTGTACCGATAGACAGATGCTAAAAAAAAATGTTTTACTGAAACCTAGAAACTCAGAGACATGAATGCAGGTAAAACAGCTCTGTAAGTTTTTAACTATCACAATTAGGGAGAATGGGGTTGTCACAGGTCATAACTTGTGAAGAAGAAATCTGTGGATCAGCAGTGCTCTGTACCTCTAGAATTTGGTGATTTACAGTACACCTGACTGGAAAATCATGATGAAAATGTCATTTGAAATACTCACAGTGACCTGCCTTTTGCAGACCAGTCCAAAAATACATCATGATTAATCTGTAAAAACCTCATAAAGCCCACATCCTTGTTTAGTAGTATTTGGAGCTATGCTTGTTTGCATCAGCTCATGATACGACCTATTTTGCATAGTGAAGTGTTTGTTTATAGCTAAAAGAATGGAAATTAAAGGTCTTAATAGAATAGAATAGTCTTTTGATTTGTAAGCCAGTCTTTGAATTGATTTCTGAAGGAGATGGATGAGTGAATGGAACTATGTATGTTATTTAAAACTGGCCTTGGAATAATTACATTGCTGATCCAGTAACGTGGAGCAAATTACAGTTTTAATCTTTCATGTTATTACCAGCATTTCCAAAGTATCAGGACACTCTAGGAATTACGGTGAACTGTACTGGCTCTGGAAGCTGCCATAAGGATTAAGAATGTTAGTATATGCGCTAATTTAATTTTCTGCTGTATTCAAGATGCTTGCTGTGTAGCAGGTTTTTATGATGTGTATGAAAGGTGGGACAACTTGTAAGAAGGTGAGACTCCTGTGATACACATAATTTCATTTTGTGGTATGGAAGTATTTAGAAAGCATGGTGACGTTTTCTGAATTGTATCTGTACTGTTTGCTAAATGTAAACAACTTTATCAAACTGTATATAGTGCCTTTTTGTTCCACCGTATTAAATCTGTTTTCATATTTTTTTCTTTCCCATGCAATTGACTGTCACTTGCACAGTTTTTTCTTTTTCTTAAGGAAGTCTAATGAACTGTGCAGAAACCACAGGCATTAGCAGCACTTACTATCATGATTAGTATGGCCTGTTCCTGCAGTTGTGGCCTTTTGAGAAATTGTTGAGATGTGAAAAAGAAAAAAAAAAAAGTATTACATCCAATACACTTGGAGTCTGGGTCAGATTTTGTCAAGACCATCTTTAGGCTGCACTTGTCCCACTGATTTTTGGTATTTTTAAACCTGTTTTTAAGTTAGTGTCACTGCAAAGTTGAAACTGATGGCCTGATTTGGATTACTTCATACACTGGTGTCAGTCAAGAATGAGCTGTATTGAAGTAAGTGAAGTTTAGGTGTAAAGGCAGTATGAAAGGAGAATCTCATCCAGAGTATTATACCACTGTAGTCTGAATGTGGCTTGCAGTGGCATTTCCATCTGATCCACTTGTGGGTGGCTATGTAGAGTCAGAGCAAAGATTCATCTAGGTCATATACTGTTTTTGAGACTGTCTAATATTGGAAACATCAGGAAAGGGATTAAGAAACACGGCAGTTATGGAGTGATCTTTTCCTTTGCGTATCTTCACCGCTACTGATGGTTGGTCAGACTTTCTGAGCTAGAAATTTTCCTCGTAAGAGTACAGCTGTTCAGGCAGCTGTGATAGCCAAATGCCCCTTGTTATGTCTGACCTATATTCCCTGTGACAGCATTTCCTAGCCTTGTTAATTTTCCAGGGCCTGCTTGGCTGCCGGCACAGGTGCTCTGGCAGGCTTCGGTGCCTTTTTGGGGTGCAGAGCGTGGTGAGCCCCAGCAGAGGGCTCACCCGCCGCGGCAATGAGCAGCACCCAGTGCCTGCGTGCGGTGTGCAGGCGGAGGGGCAACGGCTCGGCTGAGATAGCTGGTCTCGGCGTTTATAAAGCACCCCTGACTGCCCTACGTTAAAATTGAAGTAAGACCCATTCTGAGTAAAGCAGGATGGTCTTAGTGTAGCCGTCCTTTGCCTTCTCTCAGAATGTTTTTTCTTCTGCTGCTTGTAACTCTACTTTAGGAAGGATTTTGACAGTGAAGTTCTTTGGTCATTAAGCCAAAATTATTTCAGCTTTGGAGACTATTTGAACAACAGTCCTGGGATGATCGGAGTTGCAAAAGAGAGTGAGGGAGAGAGAGTAAAATTTACCTATGTTTGCAGATTTTTGCCACATGGTTTCAGAGGGGGTGGGTGATTTGCTCATCAAAGTCCTAGTTTGGTTTCAAGTCAATGGCCTGTTTACAGTGCTTTTATACTTACATGCAACATGGTAAGTCCAACAGCATGGCCTATAGCTATTGGAGAAATCACTTTGTCATGGAAAGCCACTGCGAGCTGCAAGTGTGACAAACTGTACAGATAAGAAGTTCTTGGAAGATGCTGTGTTTTAAGAGGTATAAAGCACTGCCAGGTTTGAACTTAAGCATAGAATAAAGCAGACTCTGGCTGAGTGACTCTGTGTGATCAGAGCCTTTTCTCCTTAAGAAGCTGAGTAGACAAGCTAAAGTTCTTGTTTCCTCAGATTCTGCTTTCACATCCATGCAATGCCACAGCCTGTACTCTGAAGACAACATACATTTCAGATTCAAATAATTCTCGCTAGCCTCTGTTGGAGTTGTTCCAGATTGTGCCACTCATGCTGGATCAGAATCAGGCTGTGTTCCTTTATAATAGTCAAATACCTCTCAAAATAGTTCTCTCTGTTAAAAATTATCAGACAAATTTGTGGCTACTTTAGGTAGACCTATTTAGAAAAACAGAAATATAAATTCAAGATGCAGATACGAAGTCAAGTTGTTGCATGTCATCTGAGCCCTGGTAACTGTACACATATTCTTAGCCTGTCACAAATACACAGTATCTCAGTGAAATAGACTGTTTCTCTACTTGGTTTACTCACATGATAATGAGTTAAGATCATACAGGGAGTCTTACAAACATCAGGTGAGGCATGACAACCCATGATTAGTCAATAGTGCTTTTGGGAAAGCCTGCTCCTTTTGTATTGATACTGTGTGTTGTACAATTGTACAAGTTTGGAGAGGGAAAACTATTTACATCTGACGTCCTAGAATGAATTTAAGATCAAATTATAGCCAAACATGCATATATACAAATATTTTCATGTGGGGGTATAATACAAATTTTCACAGGGGCTTTTTAGAATGTGATTAACATGAAGTCTTCCCACCAAGTTCACTAGGGATTAGTTCTCCACAGGTGAAAGTCAAAGCCCTAAGTAATAAGGATGAATCTAAGGAAATGTTTCAGAATTCCATAATCCATTATCTTTCTCTTAATTTTACTTAATTGATTTAAACATCATGATCCACCAGGTTCCATCAGTCATCAATTACCTTCCATTCTGTAGCTATCATATGAACTGTATTCCAAAGCACTGGATACCAATTGTGACATGTGGTGTTAAGATGATCAGAGTCAAAAGGATACCAGTTGGATACTTGTAGAGACTTTAAATTATTTTTTCATTTACTCGTATTTCTTGTGTTTTCTTGTTCACGTTAATTGATTGTCTATATTTCTTGTTAAACTGGCTGATTTTGCTTTGAGATTCCTTTTCAGAGCTAGTTTTGTCTTCTCCTTCCCTCAGACTCCCCCCTCCTCATTCATTGTCCCATTTGCAGTGTCTTTAGTGTAGCCCATCAAGGCTAGGCATTTTCAAAAAGCTTTTTCTTCTTCTAAGCTTTAGTGCCTAATTAAAGAGGTGGTTGCTAAGAGATTGTGGAAAGCATGATTAAGAGGGTCTGATTTGCTCTTTTCCTTACCTTCCATGCACAGGTTTCAGATCAGAATTTATGAGTAAATGGGATAGCAGCATCCCAAAGTCTTCCTGTGCTGAGATTGTGACAATGGATAGAATACAAGGAGACTGTGCCAGTCCTGTGCCACCAGGAGATGCAGAGAGGAGCAGGACTGGAGAACAAGACCCAGGACTAACTGTGTTGGGAAAAGCACGTGAGTTCTTTCAGATTTGTGATCTGGAAGGCAAAGGCTTCATCACTCGTCAAGACATGCAGGTAAAACAAAATTGGCTATTTGAAATGCACAATGAGAGAAGCTCCTAACGCCCTTAATGAGTTGAGACTGATTCATTTAGAGTTAAAAATTGTAACACCCTCCTGATAACTTTAAAGAGATAGGTAGGATTTAAAATAATCTGTTTGAAGTCTTACGTAATGCTTGCATTTGTTTCCACAGACAAAGCAACAAAAAAGTGGAAAAATCAAAGTAAGTGAAGTTTAAAAAACTGCCCCAGGAATTTAATTCCATTCTCATTGAGAAAGTTGAAACTCCAGTAAATTCATTACTTCGCGATTTGCCACAGCATCATGAATGTATTCAGTCCACCAATTTTATCCTTCTGTTTTTTCAGCAAAATTGTGTAAATAAAGTCTTTCACTTTGGTTTCACCTGCCAGACAATGGTGAACTCTCAGCTGGATCACATATATATGTAGGAAGTACAGAGGAACAGTATTTTAGCATTATTCAGTGTTCACAATAATCTTACCAAATTGTTCTCAAATTGTTTGAGGGGCAAAATCAGATTTGCTGAAAATATTGATGAAAAAAAGCAACTATATAACAAAATCTTTTGAAAATGGGATTGGGTGCATATTGCAGAAATGATAAGATGATTTGAACCAGTATGTGGCAGAAAACAAGAATGCACTCATGCTTGACATGCAAAGCATAATTTCATTGTGTTAATGCATTTCTACTTCTACTGTTAATCCACTTCTACAATCTACTTATGGATGAAATAGAATTGGAGAGCGGTAGCAAAATAAATTCAGCACAAACTACTACCAATGGAAGCATCTAATATAAAATTTAGAAATCCTCCATATCCTTAGAAACAAAGATGTGTCTGTATACAGGAAAATGCAAGTGGAACACTTTTAATTGCCTATGGTGGAAAAGCAAAAACCTCATAGTAAATTGCTCAGATTACTAGCTCTCAAGAGCTTTCTGTGGTGTGTTGCTGAGTTTTGTGATGACCTTTGCTAATTCTGCAAAGTTGAAAAAAGATAGGAGTGCAGATAGATGCTGTGCTGTAGGCTTTACCAATATACATTATCTGATTGAAGTAACTGAATGCAAACAAACAAATAGTGGTAATTTTGGTAAATCCAGACCCATATTGAATTTCATGGATTATAATTTTATTGTTTTTCCGAAAACTGAATGGCATATATTTTCACCTAGTGGAAGACCCGTATATGTATATGTATGTATGTGTATATAAAAGATTTAATATCTGGTTTTGCAAGGAACATAAAAATATTTGTTTCTGTTTGATTCTAGGTTTTATGCTTAGAATGCTCATATATTTATACTTCAGGTTCTAAAACAGATGTTGCAAAAGATGCAGGAGGAAAAGGGTTGCAAAGGGTTGCAAAGAACAGATAAAGTACATTTCTTCTATTTTACCATGAGTATTTGTTTACCATATTTGACAACTTCAGTATATATGTAAGTGTCTGGTTCATTTAAATACATAAATAAGGGTGCTCGGAACACTTGAGAAGATGTTTCTTTATATTACAAATACAGACCTTTTGAAGATACTGGATTATCTTTATTCCACTCAACACTTTAGTAAATCAAGACTAATTCAGCTGAAATCAATGCAGTTCGATTGACAAAAAACTGGGGTGAGACCCATCTCCTCCATTTGACTTTACAGTAATTCAGTGACAGTGAATAAAAATTATAAACGAAGGTCTTTTACATTAATTGCAGCAATTCAGAAACCCTGATTCTTTGAAGCCAGTGATAGCTTTCTCATTGTCCCATCTTCCTTGTAATTGAGTAGTGGATTAATAAAGATTTATTTGGACACCAGTGACAGTAATCTACAATGTTTTCTAATGGATTTGATACCCATTATTTTTTTAATATACAAAATAATGATGTTATATACTGAACAACTGTACATAAGACATATACTCTTACAGTTATTCATTATGCTTGATTAGAATGACTAGTTAACTAGAATCCCTGTATTGCAAACGTGAGTTTGAAATCAGTATAGTTGATTTTGATTGCACTTTTCGTGATGTTCACTCCCTATAGCAAAGACATAAATCAATAAAGTAAATCAGTGTTTTCCTTAAAAGGTACCAAGTGTTGATCACTTTTGCATCCTGCTGTTTGTTAGTTCAGTACTTCTTACCATTAATGAAGCATTGCTTCAAATACAAGATGCTAACTTTAAGCTTTTTAATCTTTAGTTATGTGATCTGAGGCATGATTTTGAACAGAGTGCTGAGTATCTAAAATCCAATTAACTTCAGTGGAACAGATCTTGCAAACAAAGTTTTCTGATGTGTCTATAGTATAGTAATTATAGATTTACTCCTCCCTGATTATATCATGCTGTTTATTTTGAGATTATGTTAATATTGGTTGTCTGGAATTTTTCATTCTGTTTCCAAATACCAAATGTGCTCAACTTTCAAACAAATGAGGTTTTCTGAAGTTGCAAGAAAGCAAATTCTACCTGAGGCTTGAAACCACAGCTTTGCACTTTGGGCCTTGAGGTTATCATGAATAATGAGAATTAGTGTTGCAAAATGTTTTGGTTTAATGCATATAGCAGAATTGGGTTCAGATCTTGCTCTTAGCTATTTGACCTCTGTCTTTTTATTTAGCAGAGTAAAAGCTTGGTATTTTCAGATAAGTAAGCATAGATGTCATGAAAGCACAGAGTATGTTGGGTGGCAATGCAGAGAATTTCTCTTTAAGCTCCAGTGGTATCTTGGGATATATTTTATTTCTTTTTTTTTTTTAATTTTAATTTTTAAGAGCCTCATATTGAAAGGTTCTGTGTATTTTTACAGTAAGCCCAAAATGAGCAAATAAACAAAAATACACCTATGAAACCAACAATAACATTTTGTTTTCCTATCAAAAAAAAAAACCCTTAAAATTTTTTTTGAAGAATAAAAACAAGAGGTTGGGAAAACATTGACTTAATCGTAGTAACAATGGTAAGTGTGGCCCCAGCTCATCAAAGTCCATAAATTATCTACAAGGAATTTAGTGGAGCAAAATGTTGGTACATTCTTCAAAATCTCCTATTTTCATATTTTTTTCAAGAAAATGCAATTAATTGTGGTGTTTTCTACTGCAAAATTAGTATAATTCAGTTCAGAATTTGAACCCTGCAATAGGGCACTCCAACTGTAGTTGGAGAAGCATATATTTGTCAGTCAGGTTTGCAGCAAGACCCACAAGCAGTTGTACTGGAATAGCAGGTGGGTCTGTGTTTATGACATGGTCAGAAGAGGACAGCCAGCTCTCAAGAAGCACTTCTTCAGCAGGTCCCAAAGAACTGGCAGTAGGAGTACAGTTTGTTTTATTAAGTGTAAAAAGAGTGATTTGTCTGAAGCACCTCCTCCCTCATCGGTGCCATGTAGGCTGTAAGAATTTTACAAGAGAAGCCAATTTTAAAAAGATTCCCCTTAGATCTAGGAGATTAAAATCTAAAGCTTTGGGAAGATGAGTGTGTTTAAGTGAGAAAGTGATAATAAGTAAGTCAGGTGTATTGCTGATGAAGTAACTTACTTAGACTGAATATACATCAAGTTTTCTTCGTTTTTTGGAAGCAGGCAGCAATGCACAATTAATCCTGCTCAGAAATCCCTTCGGGACTATTCCAGATAGTTCTTGGCTTCAGAAGCTCTGTTGCTTTCCCTTCTCAAGATCACCTTGGAATCCCTTTTACTGCTCTTCCGTTCAACTCATACAGGTTTATAATGTATGCCCTAAACCCTTCATTGCAGCCAGAGAAGTCCTGGTTAATGCACTCAGCCAATTCTTAGCTTGGCTGTATGGCTTGGTATATTGAATAGCGGTTTCTATTGTTCTTGGAGCGCAGGAGAAACTTTCTTTGGCCCTAAATCCCCACAGTGGAACAGATTAGCACTTTTGTTCTGTTGAACTTCATCAACCTATTAGCTTGCAATTTTATTATGTTGAATATACAATTGGAGTTTAGGGAAGGGATTAAAATATTAACTAATAAAGCAGAGGACTTCACCAGTGTATATTTATATTACTTCCCAAGCTGAGGAAAGGTTTTACTCTTCCTAGTGCTGTCTCCCAGTGGAAATCCTTGCTATTGTAGTTGTTTACCACTCCAGTTTCCTCCTGTTTCTGGGAATCTGTCTATACTGTTAAAAGAATTGCAGTAAAACCATTAGGGACAGATTTAAATAAAATGTTTTTTTTTCTTTTATGCCTGTCTTTAGATTCTCAGGAAAAAATCAGTGATTTCGTGGAGCTGGTTTCATGAAGTTTTGTCTTTTTTGGTGTAAGCATGCTGCATTTCAGAAGTAGACAGTCATGAACTACATTTAACTCGTTACAGGAGCAGCAACTTTGCTCCTTGGACCATGCAGCTTTCTTAGCTTTGTTTTATTTATTTATTTATTTACACATTTTAAAGCAGCTTTAATTAGGACAGTATACCCGCTATAATGTTCTTGTTTAGAGAGTCTCTTGCTTGACCTCATGCTGTGGAAGGAACTAGGCGTACAGTTCTGCTGGCAAGTTTGTCCAGCTGCATGATAATCAAGGCATTTCATCAAGATAATCAAGCCGTTTCACCAGGATGCTGAGATTCCACCTCAAGTTCTACCTCTTCCCTGTGTGATTGGAATCTGTGTCACAATGATATTGTTCTCACTGTTTCATCGTAAAGGATTCATAAAGGCAAATAATGAAGTCATAAAAGCAAATCTTCCTCAGTTGATGCTTTACTCTGTGATGTATTTGAATTTCCACTCTGGGAAACAAAAGGACCTATTCCTTCTGTATTATGGATGTTCTGTAGAATCTAGTTTTCCTCTCATCCTGTAGTACTGGGTAAAGTTGCTGCATGTTTTGTCATTCCAGAGACTGCATCCTGAGTTACCTCTTAGCCTGGAAGAGCTTGAAAAAGTTTTTGTTACATTGGATGCTGATGGCAACGGCTCACTTACCCCAAAGGAGTTCACCACAGGATTCAGTGAGTTTGGAAAGCATGTCTCCTGTGTGGAGCTTCATTCATATTCTGTACTCTCCACATCAATAAAGAAGCATTTTATCTTAAGAGTACACTTAACGATGCACACAGGGAGCCAGACTATTCCCTAGATATAGCAGATATATGTAGCAGATGAAGAAGTGGTCAAATTATGTCTATAAATAGACAAAGGGCTGCAGGGTCTTTCTCTCCTGTGTAAGATGGCAAGCCATGGCGCAATATGAGACATATGATGTAACCATCTGAATTACACTTGTTTTAAGCCGTGGAGTAGATCTATGAACAAATTTTGGAAAACTTCCCTTGGGGAAAAAAATCTTGTGTTTTATTTCATATCAGGTCATAAGACCTGAGAGATAATTAAGATTATCTCTAAGATTAATGTAAGACAATGTTGAAAATGTGTTAATACCACTGTCCTTACAGCTGTGGGAATGCTTTCTACAACAAATTAATTCTTCAAGTGATGTTGCTTTATTTCAAAACACAACAGGATGAGGCAATTATTATTATTCCATTATGGGAGCTGATAAGTTCTTTGTAACTGCCTGCTTTGTAACAGCACTCTTACTGTCATTTTCTCTGTGTTTGTGAAAGGGTGGTTTTCTCCCCAGCTGTGAGGTTCCAGATAAGATGACAATGTTAGTTAGTGAGACTGTGTTTGGTTGTTTACGCAGAATCAATTTTGTACTTAAATTTTAGCTCTGCTGACTATAAGCATCAGGTTTAAGCATTTTCTCTAGAAAACTGAATCTCTTCTATGTGTGAATTGTAGCCTTAAATCTCCATTTAAATGCTATGTATAGGCCCAGCAAATAGGACCTTCATTTTTGTTTGCAAATCATCAATCATTTGAAATTTTAATTCCCTCATGTCCCACCTCTCCCATTTTAGAGCTAGATCAAGTATCATAATAAAGAGTGTGCTTTAATCTGCAAATTGCCATTATTTAAAAATGAAATAATGTATTACTGCTTTACTTTTCATAAGTAAACTATACATATTTCTTAGTTAAATGAAGATTATTTTCATAAGTAGTCCCTGCAAAACCAAAATTTTGTGTTAAGGGAGGTTGTAAGTATCTGCCATCTCCAGCAGCTCCAGAGCCTGGGGCTTCCTCCTGCCCAGGTGCTGGAGCCCAGTCCAGAGACCCAGATGTATGTGGCTGCTGCTTTCCTGTTTGCAGGTTCAACTGGTAGTGAAGTTAAACGTGTATCCCAGAGACACCCACACGTGCACACACAGACACACAAAGGACGTGGACACAGCAGGCTACACAGACTGCCACAGACAAGGCACTGCCTTCAACAGCACCTATGTATAGGACTCACATAAAACATAAGGATAGACTGTGTAAAGCATGCTACATTTTAACCTGCTGCACAGGATTGACAGGTATTTTCTAGGGATCCAGGCTAGGTAGTCATACATTTGGCTAGGTGATGATGTTGGCGTTCCTAGTAGAAGCAGAAGCTGTACTAGGTAAAGGCTGCTTTAGAAAACTAGAGAATGGAGAAAGCATAGTAGTGTCTGGATAAAACTTGTACTGCACCAATTAGCATGGGAGAATCCCGTTCGTATTTCTAAATGGTGGCAAACCTGAAATTTACTGTAACATCTCTTTGCAATGTATTCTGTTGTCTCTGTTGTCAACATGCTCTGCTGGGTGCTATGAGAAAAAATGCAAGATAGAGTTGATAAAACCATAAAACCACACCAGCATTTCTGTTTCCTTGGGTCTATGGTAACTTCTGTACTAGAATTTAGAATATAACCAAAGATCCTCTGCAGAAAATCACAATACCTCTTTTGCCTAGATTCCTTGAAAATTCTGACTTGCAGATGTTCAAGTAAAATAGCTGGCACATTTAGAATTTGACGGAATGTATCTCATCTTCCGCAACTGAGTACAAGTGCACTGATAATTCATGTGGCAATTTCACTTCTGCATCCTCACTGTACAACTACTGTACTTCTTTCTTCCTTTCTTTTTACGGATGTAGCTAAAAAGACTGTAGCTGTTTGTTTTAGTATTCTTTGCAGGTCTCAGTATTTTTGGCTCTCTTGTCTATATATATACCCTTTTTATCTCCAAGTTGTAGCTTTCTTTTTTTGGTCATTGTATTCATTGTAGAATCTCAGCTTACCTCTTTTTTGAGGTCAATATTGATACAGTCAGATCTGAAGCCAGATCAGATACAGTCAGATCTTTTCTACATACGTGTCCCCTCCACACCCTCCCACTTTGAGATAAGAGTTCAGATAGTTTTGCACTTTTGATTCCAAGATAGTTTCAAGCTTCACCTGTTTGTTAATTTACTTGAACCCTTCAGACCACTTGACTTCAGTAATATCTGTTCTTGCTTAGCCTAATGTTTAATTTAAACTGAATCAACTCATTTATCAATCTATGGTTATTTCTTATAATCAATTCTTCTATAGTGTTCTCAACACTTATTAGAGCAAATACAAGGTAACATCATGTGTTGTTGGCACGTGAAAAATTGTTGAGAAAGTCTCATGACTTTCATGAAAGTCTCTCATGACTGTGATGTGGTGTCAATAGCCAGGAGTATCTGAATCACAGAATCACAGAATGGTTGAGGTTGGAAGGGACTTCTGGAGGTCGGAAGGGACTTCTGGAGGTCATCTGGTCCAACCCCCTTGCTCAAGCAGGGCCACCTCAAGCCAGTTGCCTAGGGCTATGTCCAGATGGCTTTTGAATATCTCCAAGGAGGGAGATTCCACAACCTCCAGGCGCAACCTGTGCCAGTGCTTGGTTACCTTCACAGTAGAAAAGTGTTTCCCGATATTCAGATGGAACCTCCTATGTTTCAGTTTGTGCCCATTGCCTCTTGTCCTGTCACTTGGCACCACTGAAAAGCTGTATCTAGCTTCTTATACCGCTTATAGCTTCTCTATAAGGATCTTGTTGGAGGCCTTACTGAAGTCCAGGTAGACAATATCCACTGCTCTCCCCTCATCTACCAGGCCAGTCACTTCATCATAGAAGTCTATCAAGTTGGTCAAGCATAATGTCCCCTTGGGGAAGGGAATGCTGACTACTCCTGATGATTTTCTCATCCTTAATGTGTCTAGAAATGGTTTCCAGTGTTAGGTGCTCCATCACCTTCCCAGAGATCATGGTTAGGCTGACTAGCCTGTGGTTCCGTGGGTCCTCTTTCTTGCCCTTCTTGAAGATCGGAGTGACATTTGCTTTCTTCCAGTCTTCTGGCACTTCTCCCAGTCACCATGATCGATCTAAGATTATCAAGAGTGGCCGCACAGTGACATCTGCCAGCTCCCTCAGCCCTTCTGGGTGCATCCCATCAGGGCCCACAGACTTGTATATGCCCAATTTACTTAAGTATTCCCTGACCTGATTGATCCTCTTCCACCAAGTGTACATCTTCCTTGCTCCAACCTTTCTCTCTGATCTCTGGGACTTGGGATTTCTGAAGATCTGTCTTGCTCGTAAAGACTGAGGCAAAGAAGGCATTCAGAATTTCTGCCTTTTCCACGTCCTGTGTATCAAAGTCCCTCATCTTGTTGAGGGACACATTTTCCCTAGTCTTCCTTTTGTCTCCTATGTACTTAGAGAAGCCCTTCCTTTTTTTTTTTTTTTTTTTTTATTTTTTTTTTTACATCCCTGTCCAGATGCAATTCCATTTGGTCTTTAGCTTTCCTACCTTCATCCCTGCATGCCCAGACAATGTTTCTGTATTCCTCCCAGGTTACCCATCCTTGCTTCCACCCTCTGTGTGCTTTCTTTTTGTGTTTGAGTTTGGCCAAGTGCTCTTTGTTCATCCATGCAGGCCTCCTGGCATTTTTGCCTGGCTTTCTTATTCATTGGGATGGAGCTCTCCTGAGTTTGGAGGAGGTGATCCTTGAATATTAACTAGCTTTCTTGGGCCCCTCTTCCCTCTGGGGCCTTATCCCAAGGAATTCTGCTGAGCAGATATTTGAAGAGGTGAAAGTCTGCTCTCCTGAAGTCCAGGGTTATGAGCTTGCTTTTCACCCTCCTTCCAGCCCTCCGGATCCTGAACTCCACCATATCATGGTCACTGCAGCCAAGGTTTTCTTTTGACTTTGACATCCCCAGCGAGACCCTCCTTGTTGGTGGGTTAGAGGTCCAGCAGAGCACCTCTCCTCATTGGCTCCTCTATCACTTGGAGGAGGAAGTTGTCATCAATGCACTCCAGGAACCTTCTGGTTTGCTTATGTCCTGCTGCATTGTCCCTCCGACAGATATCAGGGTGGTTGAAGTCCCCCATGAGGACCAGGGCCTGCAAACTATGTGAGGCTGTTCCTATCTGTCTGTAGAAGGCCTCATCCACTTGTTCTTCTTGGTCGGGTGGCCTATAGGAGACACCCACGATACTGTCGCCTTTGCCTGTCCTCCCTTTAATCCTGACCCGTAAGCTCTCCATCAGCTCCTCTTCTATCCCCACATGGAGCTCCATGCATTCCAGCTGCTTTCTCACATAAAGGGCAATTCCCCCTCCTCGTCTTCCCTTCCTGTCCTTCCTAAAGAGCCTGTATCCCTCCATTGCAACACTCCAGTCATGGGAGCCATCCCACCATGTCTCTGTGATCCAATCTTTCTGTTATTAATAGAAATATCTCAAATAGATCGAAGAAACTGCTGTAGGGGTCAAGTTTAGAGGAACTAAAATGCATGTGAGCCAAATGAAGTGAAATAAGTGTTAATAAAATGTAGCTTTCTATATGCAGTTTATACAGGAATTTGAGGTGTGCCTTTGGTCATGCACTAAAAAGAATGTTAAAATAGGAGCTACATGTTATCAGTACCAATGCTGTGGTTATTTTAGATTCCTAACTTCTATTTAAGCATATCAAGAAATAAGGCCACAACATTTATAAAGTGCTTGTTGCTGCAATTTATGTCTTTTGTTTATGGAGGTCTGAATTTTTTCAGTACGTTTGTGAATTTTGAGGTGAGTGATTTACTGAAGGTTAGACGTTAAACTGGGGACAAAGTCAGGCATAGAACTCAGGGATCCTCTTGCCATGCCTCATCCTTTTGTTGTTTCATTATACTCCCTTTTCTTGTAAACAAATGTAAATGTTTCCCTCACAAATTATATTTACTGTAAAATTTGATCTTTAGTATGTTGCTCTTCAATGACATTGCTTCTTATAGTAAGTTCTGAAAATGCTAACATGTAATTTCTAATTCTTAGGCCAGTTTCTTTTGGAGCAGATTGCTTTGAATAATGAGATGATGCAGCAATCAGAAGTTGAAACAGCCTGCCCACTTAACTGCAAAGAGACTGTGAGTGATGATGAGGATGAAGAATTCCAGTTCTCAAATCTGATGGATCGACTTGGAGCTAAAAAGGTTTTGGATGAGTGAGTCTTCACAGCAATAGTAATAGATTGTATGATCTTTATGATTCAGCTCTGGGTTTGATTTTAATGGAATCCAAGGTGAATGACGAGAACCAAGGCTGCTCAGTAACACAGCGATTCTTTAAAAATTAATTTTCTTGGTTGTCAGAGATGATAAAATGCCATTCAACCAAAATTTCCGAGAGCAAAGCTATTGTACTCCAGGCATATGAAACGTGTGGTTGTGCAATATGAAAGCTGTACCATTAACCCACTGATGTACCATGGGTTTTGAACATAGATAATTACTAGCATGTAATCCACAGATGCCACTGATTTTCAATCAAACAATGCATGATGACTGCTTTTTTTGGCAAGGGCTGTGTTTAAAGTGCACCAGTTAACCATAAGAAAGAATGTTTTCTCCCCTTTTTCTGCTTTTTCTCCCCTCCATGCATGTTGTGATTGCTCTGATAACACTACCTCTTCCAGGACCAGGATGACTCACTCTGAAACACAGAACGCAAAAATTGCTCTAAGAGCTTTTTGTGTGTTGGCCTGACATTCATTGGTCAATCACAATGAATGTTCTAGATCAAAAAAAGCATGGGGCAAAAATGGGAGAGAATCTGGACAGATAGTAGGGATGTTTAAGAAATGCATCAGTGATCCTTACCATGAAATAAAAGTGCTCATCAGTGCTTCTCTTCACCTGACTGCCTGTTACAAGAAAGAGTTGATTGTCAGTCATCCTGAAAGGCTTTCATTATGAAGAAATTTTAATCACCCACTTTTTCTATCCTTATCCTCATTTTGTCCTTATATATAATATAGCACTTATATATAATATATAAGCACTTATATTATATATATAATATAGCACTTATATATAATATAGCACTCTTTGCTGGCTAGGTTCAGGCTTGCAATGCACATGGAAGAGAATGAGTCGGGAAGAAACAAACAAAAGAAGTTGTTCAGGAGAATTTTGGCAAAGTATTAAAAAAACCATTATCATTCACAGTAGAACATCTTTTTCCCAGTATCTGCTGAACAGATTTGGAAACAAAACATTCTCTTGGTAAATCTTTAAATCAAAATTTTCAAGATGTCATGTTCTGATTTTTGTAGCAGTCCCACCATGGAATTAAAATGGGTTGAAAATTAAGGAAGACAGTACAAACGCGATTTGTTAACTTGTCTGAGTAACAGGAGACCGAGTCTCATTCATTTCTCATGAGGAAGTGTTTCTGATTAGCTTTCCCACTGCCCCCTCCCCACTAGATTTGTGGGAACTTCTTTACTTCTAATAGAAGTGATGGGATGGTACGGTGTATCTTATCTGTCTCCTTTCTTATCCATTCCTGTTTAGATGAAGTGTCTAGAAAGGTACCCACTAAACAAGCAGTTTCTGTGATTCTCTGCAGTCATGCATTGCCAAATTTTATGATGCATTTTTTTGAATAACTGGAATTTCCATCATTTCCCACCCACCTCATCCTTTTCAAATCTGGCACTGCTTAAGTAGCCCTTGTTTTTAATAAGCTTTGTGTTCTGACTGGTGATGCCCTGAAGCCTTCATCCACTACGATGCTGTTACGACCCGGACCGGACAGACCAGAGGGCCGTAGAGGTTCTGGGATCCCCCCGGGCTAAATTAAGGTGAAACGACACCAAACGATCACTTTGAACGCTTTATTCGAACAATCCAAACTGCGGAAGGCATAACGGTAGGCAGCGTGGGTTGCAGCAAAACGTTCACAAGAAGAGAGAAAAGAGAGGAATAAGGAAAAAAAGAAAGAGGGGAAAAGAAAAGAGATAGTCACCACCCTTGGATCCCGCGATGTCGGCGACGAGCGTGGCAATCCTCGGGTGATGGGCGCGCGCAGTGGCTCTTTGCAGTTGTGTCTTTTATAGTCTAAATCTCTGTCCACAGTCACGCCTCTTGAAGACAGTTCTCAACAGATATGGTAGTGTTCCAGAGGGTTCTTTATCTACTGAGTATGTGCGATTTATCGGGGTGGTGGTCTTAGGGACTTGCTAAGGAGCTACAAGCCGCCGCCTCAGATAAGCTTTGTGTGGCCTCTGGCCATCTGTGGTGGGTTATCGGGCTGGTTTTGCCAGAACACAGGACTGCATATCCTCCGGCACACCCCCTGTGTCCATGCCAGCCAACTTCTTGCTAATGGCCCTCTTTGTTATGCAGACCGCACCTTGGTTGCTACAATGTTTGAGACATTGACAGACATTAACTCTTCCAGTCCCTCACAGATGCTGTGAACATTTATTGCAGCCTGAGAAATGTTCTCTCTTAATGAATCCTTTATGATCTCTTCTTTCAGTGAGAGTGACGTGAAGCAACTTTGGTTGCAGCTGAGAAAAGACGAACCACATTTACTTTCCAATTTTGAAGAGTTCCTGGTCAGAATTTTTTCCCAGCTCCAAGAAGCAGATAATGAAAAGAACGAGTTGGAACGCGCTCTAAAAAAGTTAGTACTTCTCTTTGTTGGACTGTTTGTGTAGTTTTACAACTATCTTACCTACTATTTGAACCTTCGAAATAAACAAGGTATTTCAGTGAAGAACTGAGGACTATAATCACAAGAGTTCCCATAACGTAAAATTTTATTAGTCATGAAGAGTACCAGTAAAATTATTTATAATGCAGAACTAGCTGAAATTAGCTTTTCCAGTTAACAGATTTTGTTGACTGAAATTCTTTTGCAGATGTCTATTATTGCATTGCAGTTTTAAGACAATATTAAGCAATTCACTTCTAGTTAATCAGTTTGATTCCAGAGGACAGTCAGATTTATCAGTAAATCTGGTAAACTGTCTGTGTGCTTTACAAACATTGCGTACAGAAAAGCTGTAAATCTGGATTAACTGGCCAGAGAAATGAGAGGTTTAAGATGTTAAAGCAGCACAAAGCACTGATACCAGTGAAAATGTAAGTTAACAAATACATATATAAAACAAACATATGAAACGTAGTAAACAATACATATAGGTTTTATATATAAAAATGTATATAATGTGTATATATATAAACAAATATGTAAAATGCATATATAAAAACAAATATATAAGAACTACAAATTAATAGATCATCCTTTAATACGTAGCTATCTAGAGGGAAAAAATTGTGACGCTAAATCTAAATAGAATGCAAAATGATGCTTATAGTTGAAGTTCCCCTGTATTTTTATTATAAAGTGTCACTTCTGAATTTCAGATTCTTACAGATTGA
The DNA here is from genome assembly GCF_018139145.2 of Gymnogyps californianus. Taxonomy (NCBI): domain Eukaryota; kingdom Metazoa; phylum Chordata; class Aves; order Accipitriformes; family Cathartidae; genus Gymnogyps; species Gymnogyps californianus. The sequence goes on along the minus strand of NC_059471.1, from coordinate 133,668,637 downwards.
GTAATAAAGGCAAATATATTGTTGAACATTTATTTCATTTGTTCAGCACTCTCCTGGCTATTCTGAGAATGTGACAAGGCTTCTGAAGAAAGAAAAAACCTAAAACCATATGGTCATTGAAGACAATTGTTTTATACTGATAGCAGCATTTTCATCTAAGTCTACAAGTGTTGTTTTAGCCTTCAGACAGCTAGTCAGTTGGAGACAGCATAGAGATAGTTGTGCTGTCTGTTTTAGACTAGAGATTATTAACAACCATGTGTGGTGAGGGATTTGTTTTGTGGTTTTGGGGTTATTTTGTCAGACTCTTGTCAGTGGTTTTTGGGAACTGAATGAATAAATTTGTTTAATAGCTGTGATCAGCACAGAGGTGCACAGAGAATACATTAACGTTACCTGACTTTTCTGGCTGACATGAAATCTCTACCTTAAAAATGCCTTGGGTTTTTATGCCTTTGTAGTAAAAATAGGTTTTAGCTAATTTCTTCTTTCTGTTGCTCCTGATAACACCTCTAATTTCAGCACATAGATCGTTGTTTTGTTTGTAATCAATAGCTGGAAAGAGCCAGAACTATCAGAGGAGTAATATTGTCTTTGGTAACAGTGGGGATGAATAACCTCTTTTATTTTAAACTATGTACGAATAACAGCAAAGCTCAAGATAAGACCATATAGAAGGGGAAAAATTATGGTTTTTTATACCCACGTACTTATTAGCACTAAGATGCATGTGTCCGCATAGACTGGCCAAGATTTACTGTGGGGTCACAGGAGATAAGGGATGCTGATTATTGAGGTCTTATCATGTCTCCTGGGTTCTTCTTGATTGTTGACAATAGTACGCTTTGGAAGTTGAGAATGAATGTGATCTTTCATCTTTCCTTTCTGACTCACATCTGTGAGTCATTAGGCAATAATGCAGTCTACTCTCAGCCTTTTGTCTCCTTTCCTGGATGTAGGCTGTGCTTTTGTCTTAAGTTGTTCCTTTTTTTTTCTAACCTGGATGCCCTGAGAAGCTTCATGTGCATGTGCTGGGGTCTTTATGCCCTGCCAGTCTATGCTGTCAACCCATGCCGTTCTTCTATACCTGTTTTTTGTCTTTTCTTCTGGAGCTTTCACACAGGCATATTTTCATTCATGAACCTGAATCCTGTGATCTAAGAGACCCAGGGGTTTCCTCCTGTCCTGGTTCAATAGATAGTATGCTGCTGCTGTTCCCATTTGTAGGTCCAGCCAGTAGTGAGGCTGAATGTATATTTTCGATAGACACACACAGGGGACTATGCAGACTAATACTGATTAGTATTAGTATATTTATAATATATTATATTATATATAATACTACTGGCACCCACCTAAACACAAGCAGCATTCACACAAACATGAAGGATGACAGCCTGATCCTGTTTCTCCCATCCAGTTTATCAGGAGTGAATTTTGTTAGTGAAAACATACACACATGCAGCCCTCCCCCTCCCCCTGCTAAGGCCTAGTCATCTCAACACTTGGACACTTAATCTATGCCAGTGTTAACATGTCTCTTACAAACCTGTTTTCGTAGAGCTCAGTAAACTTATAAATAAGTTCATAATACATATGTATAATATGCAGCATGATCCTGCATAGAGAAAATTTGTGGTACTTTGGGTGTTACTCAAAGGCATAGGGTTGATCTCCCTGTGAATTTTTATTTATATTTATTTAAATATATGTGTGTTTATATATGTATATGAGTGCATATATTTAAAGAAACCTTCTATATGCTAAGTAAGGTTTTTTTCCTTGGAAAAAATGTTGGTAACTTTTAAATAGTCTTGAAGAAGACATTTGCATATTGTACTGTCTACTGCTGACCCTCTTACTAGTATTTTTGTCCTCTGAACACGTAAATTATGGCACTGTGCACACTTAGTGTGTGACTATTTTTATTACTTAGTAACAGGCCATAATTTTTTCTAGTATTAAAGGTCTGCTTTAGTATTTCAGGTAAACTGACCCACTCTGATTTTGTCAGATATTAACCTCATCTCAGTTTTATATTTTATTTTAAGCAGTAAAGACAATTGTTGGAGAAGAAACTTAAAACCTACCACTGTGATCCCTTAGTTAAAGAGTTTCAACAAAGATTCCTAACAAGATATTAAATATATTCCTGATACACTCATAGAAGATGTCTATCAGTGCATCAGACATATTCTGTGCCAATATAACCATGGGCTTGTTTCTCCTTTTAGGTGATCTATAATTCTGGTTCAGTAGAACAACGGCCAAAATACTGCTGATGAGTTTTCACATAGTACTGAATACACTTTAACGAAAACAAAGCAAACGGCCACATTTTTATTTCAGAACTGGTATTCTTCTCCTCACTGGTGTTTATCATCATAAAGGAATTGATGATGAGCTGTTGCCTATATTTGTAGATTTTAAGGCAAGATGAAAATAAGAGGTTTAAACCCTCTCCTTTAAAAAATACTCATGTGCTTCTTTATTTCTTTTCGTTTAAACAAAAGTGAGAGACTTTTGCTATAGTAATGTATCAAAACAAATACTGTACATATATCTGGTCTGGTGCTGGAATCAGCAATAGCTAAGCTGCGCACCGAAAGTGTGGACTAGTAGCTCCATACATTCATCCATTTTGCTTTTGGCATCTACACAGTGGCTACAATTTTTGTTTGCCAGGGTAAGTTAGTTCTTGATTTTCTGATATTTGTATTTAATTTTAAGTGCTAATTTAAAATTATATGGCTTCTTAAATTTAGCAGTGGTGTTTTTAAATAATAGGGTCATGTATTGAGCGGGCGAAAAAGCAGTAGATGAACTTCATTGTAGATAAATGTAAGGAAGATAAAATAATTTAAGTCATGCTTATGTGATACTGAGCTTGGAATGGATAGTTACAACTCTGGAGAAAGCCCTTGGTGTCATTGCAGAGAGCTTCCTGAAATCATCAGTTCTGGGTGCAGTGGCAGCCAAAAATCCCAGTAAAATGCTATGCATGATCAGGAAGGGTACTGAGAACATGACAAAACATGCTTTTGCCACTACATAGAATCTTGGTGCATCCACGTCTTGAGTACTGAGTGAAGTTCTGGTCTCTGCAACACAAGAAGAATGTAGTGGAATGAAGAAAGGTACAGAGAATGGCAACTCAGTGGTTAAAGGAATGGAACAGCTATTCTGAGAGCTATTTTTAAAAGTCAGGATCTCTTGAGTGAGGAGGTGAAGGCTGGAGTGGGATATGATAGACCTTTACAAAACCATGAGACCACTGACTAGGTTGAATAAGGAACTGTTATTCTTCAACTCCCTAGCAGTAGAACCAAGGGGCATTTAATAAGACTAATAGGAAGTAAGATTAAAACAGATGAGAAAGAGACCTTTTTCTTCTAATAGCAGATAAAATCTTCAACTGCCATTAGCTCTGTTTGCTGCTGTGCTTTGCATTTGAAAGACAAACCTAGTAAAAAGGTCGACTGTGTTTCAGACAACAGAGTTCTAAAAAGAGGAGGTAAATATAAGGGTAAACGGGAAGGGAAGGATGAACTGACTTCTCATAGGGCTTAGCATGGGGCAGTGTCAGAGCCCACCTTTGGTGGAAGAAGAGGAGAATCAGCATCCTAGACGATTAGTGCACAAAGTGCACAAATCACTGTATTTTTTTTTAAGGGGAAAGAAGAACCATTACAACAAACTGCATGAACAGCAATTGTGAAACCCAAGCAATTCACATTGCAGCTACATGAACAGGCAGAAATTAAACCCTTGTGAGTGTGTTGATCCTGAACTCATCATTTGAACTTAGTGAACTCACGTTACATTCCATTTTGGTTAATGTGCTCAACAACAGCACCGTCTCCCTTTCGTCTCCATCTCTGTTTATTCCACAGCATTGCTGGAAAGAGAAAGATGATGTTATCAAATATTGCTGAAATTATACAATTATGCATTGAGCGAAACTGGATGGTATGATCCCGGGGAATAGAGATTTTAATCAAAACATTTTGCATTTTTCACATAACAATGATATGCCCTTATGGCTTTAATTATTTTCCCCTGACTGCATGTGGGGAATATTTGCCAGCTAATGTATTGGATTATTTTTTCTGCTGCTTGTTAGTTACGTTACTTATAATTGTGTTACACTTTTGATTATAAGAGGATATTATTTTATCTTTCTGTTTAATTTGATCAGAGTTAAGAATGGTAAGCCATGAATGAAAAGTTTGGGGAGCATTCAGCCTGCAGAAATGGCATGTGCTTATGTGCCAGACCAACTAAAAAGATTCCTACATCTAGAGGTACCTCCTGGATGTAGTCTTGATGGTGCTGCCATATCCTTTACTTCCAAACACATAAGAGGAAAGAAGTATCTAAATCAGCAGCTTAATAATACGGGACTAAAGTTATTCACACAGAAGCAAAGAAAATCTTTATGATTCCTATGGAAACACTGGCTGCTGTGCAACATGTTCTGCCTGTGCAAAGTTACAGGGTTTGTAACTTTGTACAAAGTACATAGTCAGTCTAGCCCTGATCAAAGTGACATTATACTGCATGAATACAGTATTTTAAAATATGATCTTAGTATTTCTGCCATACCTTTCTAAATAATTGTTAATTCTTTATGAATTTGTGTAATTTTATTCCATTGACAAGTACTAATTTCTTATGAAGCATTTTCTTAGTTTTAGATTTCTTAGAGGATCAGGCCTTTAATAAGTGAAAACATAGAATATGTAGAGCATTAGGTACAAAAAAAAATAGTAGATACCCAGATTACAAAATTAATGGCTTTTTTTTCTACTGTATTTTCCTTGTCTTGCTTTTACTGATGTGAATGCCCTAGGAGAGTATGTACTTTATTTGTAACATGCATTTTGCAGATCGCTCAAGGAACAGCTCTAGCAAGAGGAACGTGGGGGAATATACAGTAGTGTCATATAAAGGCCCTATTAATCTCTATTAAAAATCTTTCTAGGATGTCCCCTGAGTTTGATGCAAAGTGATTTTTGCTTTTCAGTTTCTGGATTAATGAAAATAGAATGGAATGGAATAGAATAGAATAGTAGCAGAACAAAGCAGCTGTCTTGTTCCCTTTCAACAGTTAAATTCTTTCTGCCTGAACTAAAGCATCTGCTCAATGTAATCCTTCATGTATCAAACTGCAGTGATATTAATTGCATATTCTATTGGAAAAAGTGAGCTTTGTAAGCCCTTCTTTTTTCCTACAGTCAGATACACTTGTGCACAGCATATTTATTTCTGTTCCTCAGCTGGGCTTTCCAAATTTGTTTCAGCAAAGCTGTTAGAGAGGCAGTAAGGCAGCTTTCAAGAAGGACTTTCAAGAAGTCCATTCTAGCTAAAACATCTTAGACATGATAGAAGTATCTCATTCAATGCTCTTGAATGGTGAACAATGCAGTTCCAGAGTAAAAAAATGAAGTTGCAGTGAAAATACTTTTAACTGGCAAACTTAGTTTGGAATTCTTGGTATTGTCACTAGGAAGCTCTGTTCCTTAAACCTAAGATTTAGTAGTCATTAAAACTGCATAATGAACAGCTGCTTTATAGGGAAACATCAGATGTGTAGCTTTATTAGCCTTTGAGCTGTTGAAGCTTTCCTTCCATGAGGAAAAAAAAAAAAAAATTAATCTGTGACCTTTCCTGCACAAAAATTCCTATTTTCTTAACCCAAGAACATTCTCTGGAGTCTTGTGTTAAGGCAGAAATGTGGGGCTTAGCTCGTAATGTGAGCCATGACTTGAAGTAATGCTACAAAGACCCACTCAGTATGCTTTTATCTCTTCTTAGGAAGATTGCTGCTTATGACGAAGAAATTCAGCATCTCTATGAGGAAATGGAACAGCAAATCAAAAAGGAGAAAGAGCAGTTTCTCTTGAAAGTGAGTGTCTCTTTGTTATTGTGGGCATGGATTCTGCTCCCACTTCCAGTGGTTTTATATTCATTCTGGGTGTGAAATGAAAGCCCACAAAATGTGTTTCACAACAGAATAAGAAAAAACATCATTTACCTCACTGCTACTTTTGTACTGATCCAGGCTCTGCAGCGTCAAACTAAGTGACTTGTTGGATGAGAAGATCATCAATGTCCTGTGCTCAGTGGTTGGCATACAGTAGCAGCTGGCATTCTTTTGAAAGTCAACTGAACTATAGCCTCATTGTATTATCGATGTTGCTATAGGTATAACTTCTGGTCACAATTAGGAAAAATGCTCTTTAAGGTTGTTCAGAGCAGCACTAATCCTGTTGAATTCTGCAGTCTCTGCTTTTGGCGAGGGGATAAGTTCTCACTGAAAAGCAACAAGAGATAAATCAAGTGATGGTAATTTCTGAAACCGCCACAGCTATTTGCAAAATAAACATAGGTCAGATTCTTTTGTCACTGGTATGGTGCTTCCGGAACACCTGACAATGAATTCCCTTTTCTTACGAAGCCTCCATTAAATCTCCTTTACTGCTTTCATAGTGTGTTCCTTGGATTTTTCTGTCCTGTTTTTAATCCTAAAACAAGGAAACTAACAAGAACTTCCAGTATGCTCCAGGAAAGAGTCATCTTAGAATCATTTAGGTGGGAAGCCACCTATGCTGCTCCTAACTTTCAAACTAGATCAGGTTGCTCAGGGACTTGTCCAATTGAGTTTTGAGTATACAAATGATGGAGGTTCCACAGCTGCTCTGGGTGGCCTGGGACAACCAATCATGAGCTACTGGCTCATGCCTTTTTGTTGTCTTGAAAGCAGTCATATAAATGAAACAAATATATGGTTTCAAACAACACATGGTACACAAAGTGTTGCCAAAACTAGTGGATATCCATCAATTATTGCCTCCATTCTCAATCAAATATGATATGTAAAAAATCCTTTTGTGATCCAAATATATAAAGTATTTTTTGTTTCTTGACATAAAGTGTGTTAGAGCAAGAAGGGCCTTAATCAGCTGTCTAAGGAATCAGTCTTTTCACTTGCCTCACAGGGTAGTGAACCTGACTCATAAATTTCAAGTTTTTTCCATCCCAAGCTGAGAGCAGTTTTTAGTAGTGGATGAGATGAACCCTTTATATAAAGTTTGTATATCAGCTGAAGGATAAAAAGTACTTGCAACTTTGCCTGACAGCAGTTGTTGTGGAAGAAATGGTTTATATGCTCTTAATAGCGCACAACTGAAGTTCTATTGAAAATCCTAAAACAACAAAGACTTTTCCATTAGCAATGATTGTTGGATCTCCTAATTAGTTGTATATTTGAGGTAAAGCCATTTCTTTCAAGCTTTTTCATTAAAGCTTCCCACTGAAGCTATTTACAGTTTAGTCAGCATTCACACTAATAGTTGTCAGACACTCAAGAAGTATTGTTTCTTGGCATGACTAATTTGGGATTTGGGGAGATCTGACTGTCAAATTCTTTCTCTAATGCAAAGTCTTACAAAGACTTTACAGCTTGGAGAGATGCATTGATGCCATATAAAAGGGGAATTATTATGGCTTGAATGAAGAGCAGCTCTTGAAGAATACATTTAAAGAAACTGGTAAGATGCAAATAAGTAAAATTGTAGCTATTTGCGATACTTTGCTGACTGAAGGTTGTACAAAAGGGGCAGTGAGTCTGTCTTTGTGACTTGGATATATAGTCTTCCACATAAGAAGCCAGTTAATGTGCATTTGATTACCCCATTACGTGTATCACTGAAGGGGAAAAACATGTAGGAACCACTGCTGTCTTGAGGGAATTTTTATTTTTGCTTAGAGGCATTTTCCTGGGGACCTTAGAGGGTAGAAGCCTGTTGTGGAAGAATAGGACAGGTTCTCAGCTGATATGAACTGCTGGAACCCGATTTTACTCAGGGGAGGTCTGACAATTTGTCTCAGCTGAGGAGTGTCTGAAGGAGTAATCCCAAATAGGACTGGGAGTTCCCAGTGATTGTAGGGCGCTTAGATAGCGGACAGGTTGATATAGTTGCTAAGTGAATGGCAGAGCCTGAAGCCCAGATCACTTGCTTATACCAGTGGAACATCTGTGACAAATTGTTGTTAGTGATGGATTTTAAAGATAGCAGGTATTGTTTCTTTTACTTCAGCCTGAGTTGCTGTGCTGTATGTCAGGAGCCTGTATCTCCCATGTCAATCCTGATATTTTGTATATTACAGTATGACTCCATAATAATTTAAATTTGTCCAGGTTGTTTCCATCAGCGTATTCTCATCCCTTCTCTGTGTCAGCAGTTGTCTGCTTCAGGAAACCAAATGTGCAGAAAGCTATTCACTTTTTTCCTGTTTTTTTTCTGCTTGCTTAGCTCTCTGAAACAGCTCACTGCTGCAACCGATGAGCATGAATGCTAGTGTATAAGAGGATGAGGGTATGTGTAGCTGGAAATGGGAGGATGTATTCTAGCTTCATTGATTTAGGTTGGCTAAGCTCCTAAGGCTCGTGCCTCAGATAGAAGACTTCTGCCTCCACTTTGTAGACTTAATGCCTGCTCACGTGCAATCAGCACATCCTGTAGCAACAGCAGTCATTGAAGTTGCTGGACTACACCAGTTTACAGAAGCTCAGAGTCTAGATTTATGAGTGATACTATGCCTAAATTGGGTTCTATCAGTAGCTTGTTATGTTCACTGTGAAAAGCTTGCCTGTTATTTTCATGCCTGGTTCCTTATGTCTCCTCCTGCTGATGCAATTGTGCTGTTCTGTTAATCCATCTCCTCTTTGAATTTTGCAGGACACAGAGAGATTTCAGTCCTACGGTCAAGAGCTGGAGGGCAAGCTCCTGTCAAAAGAACAAGAACTGGAACAATTGGTTCAAAAACAGAAAAGGGTATTAACTGATATCCTTCAGAGTTAAAAAATAGATAATTTTTATTTGTCCATATGATTTTCTTTAGGTACTATTTTAGGTCCCAAGAATGCAAGTTGGTGTGACTGCCAAACTGTGACCCTCTGTTGCTTTTGTGTCATGAGTGTAGATACCTGAATGCATTTAAAAGTGGAGTTATGACTGCTAGACTTCTACGCATGTGCTTAGGAAGAATGTTACCTTCTATTTCTAAAGCATTTTTCCTTTTATATGATAAAATGAAAAAAAATGCTCAAGGTATTCTCTGCAGGTACTAGGTTAATTTTGTGAAAATGTAGCAGAATTGCACTGCCTTCAGTGTGCTAGGGACTGGCTTAACACCCAGACAGCTCAAGAGCAGAGAACAATGATTTGGGTCTTACAGCGTACACCTTTGCTCAAAGCTTGTACCAACTACTCATTTACTTGTTTTAGATGATTCAGCACTATGAACTTGAAATGCTCCCTCCTGAACAACTTGCTCCTGATACATCTGTCTGTGATAACAATTTCATAGCACTGCATGGTTCTCTTGCATGGTAACAGCTTGTCAAGTTCCCATATTAAAGCCTGATGTGTTTTACTTCTTAAAATGCACGGCCTGCTTGGGGAAGCAGAGTATTTCTGCATGTGTGAACTTGCTGTAAAGTGTCTCCAAGGTTGGTGTGTGAAAGAGTAGCGATAGGGAAAGGGGGTAGCACTGGAATTTAAAGGGCTGAAATGGAATGTTGTGAAACCAACTCCTTGTGTAGAACAGGAATATAAAATACATGTAAAATTTATTTTCCTGGCAGCAGTGCTTGGGAGTGCCAGTCCTGGGAAGTAGGAGAGAAGTAAGAGGGGAAGGGAGTAAGAGGAAAAAGAAGTTTGAGGGCAGTTTCCTAGTTGTGTGTAGTTTTTAGATCCTCTTCTGAGGAATGAATCCAGGTGCTGCTGAAGATGATGGAAATTGTAGGATTGTACTTGAGTAAGACGGGAGGCAAACCTCTAGCTTACTATAATAATGCAAGTTTAGCTGATGAGGATATAGGACTGGGACTGAACTAAAAGGCCATTACATAATTGAAATCAACTGCCTGATGTTAATTACCTTTGTTCAGTACCACTGTGAATCAGAATAGATGTAGTTTTATGCAGGTTGTTTACCGCATTGCAGCACTATAGTGAAATAATCTATACTTCAGAGATATCTGTGGGGGCACACAAATCAGGCATTTTTAGTCTGAAAATAACTGCAAAAAATACAAGAAATTATTTATCATAATTTTGTAATGATTATATTTAATATTCTCCTTTTTTGGTTAGGTTTTTTTTTTTTTTTACTTTAAAGCTATGTTTAAAAGTTAGTTATCAACCAGTAGTTCTGTAAAACCCTTTTCCTTTTCCTGAGGTTCTCTAAAATATATGTGTTCTAAATTTGGTATAAAAACCACAGAAGCTATTCAAAGGCTTACACTCAATTTTAAGCCTCGTGTAATCCAGTAATACAAGCAGCAGTATCAAGAAGGTTTATCTTATGATTATTGTCTACATTGCCTATTGTCTACTATTGCCTGTCTTGGAGAACATAAAACAATGTCTGTGTTATTTTTATTAGTAGTATTTTTTATCTAATTTTATTTTTCCTTTTTGATTCATTGTGTTGTTTATTATTAATAGTATTACTGTGGTTTCTATTTTATTTGTAATTTCTATTATTTATCATTTCCTCTCTCCCTTATGAATTTGCATGAGTCTCAACAAGGGTGCTATTGAAGGACAGGTTCTTCCATAAAAATTAAACTATCCCATTTTATTTTTATGGAAAGGAAGCTGTGTTGGACAAATGGAATTCACTGCTTCTAATGATGTGATGAGTGAGATAATTTTATTCAGATGATTGATGGTATTTGAAACTTTTGTCATTCAGCCAGCTGATTGGTACCCATTGTCAATCTTGTACGCAATATTTGATTTTTTTTTTTCCCCCTGGTATAGCAGCCTAGCCTGTTTATTTGAATGCTTAACGCAGTGTAGTTAGAGACAGTGTTTTGTACATATATTTTTCTAATTCCTAATGATCATCTCTGAGAGTGACTCTCATCTTTCCTCAGATGTGTTTTTATAATACTATAACTCTACTCATTTTCTGGTATTACTCTTCATTCACCTAGATATCAATGTGTGCTAGGTTAGCTTCCACCTGTCTAATGTTTGCCTTATCCAGAGCGCTCTGTCACTTTTGCCTCCTCCTCTTGCGTGGAAATATACTTTGATAATTAAATCTATTCTTGCAGATGGTAATGGTAGCTTGGTTTAATTGTAACTTCCATGCTTGATTATATGGGAGAACCTCTTGGGAGTAATACAAATGCTTTTTTCCAAACTTCATTAATAAGTCTTTTCTTTCTTTTTTTCTTTCTTTCTTTTTTTTTTTTTTTTAAATACAATGTAATTATTCCTGTGTTGGAAATCATTATCAAAAATGTGAAAGGGAACTTACAGACAAGATAAGTTCAGTGTTGTTTCCGCTGACTTAGCCAGAGGGGCTCTCGGGGTCTTCTGCCTGGTGTGACCGAAATACTGCTCTGACTCCATGTTGACTGGCCTTCTGTAGGCCAAGATTCCTTTGGCTAGGCCTTTTTGCTGGCTACCATGATCTTGAATTGTCAGCTTGCTCTACATGGCTTAGATAAAGCACAAGGTATTCTCAATAGTGTTCCTCAAGGGATGTGTGATGGCATGTATCAGAAGGAGGCACTGGGGACAGAATGTCTAGGGTAGAGAATCTTGTATTAGGGGAAGAAAGTAGGTGTGGACCAGGTAAAATGCAGAAGAGTTACTGGGCTTCTCACATAAAACGGTGGGTGCTGTGCTGATGAAAGACACTGAAGAGCATGATCTTGGGATTCGGAGTGAGAGATCCATGAGAACATGGATCAGTAGCACTCAAAAAATGCAAATCAAATGATAGAAGTTAAGAAAGGCATAGAGAACAAAATAATCCCTGGCCTTATACACTGTATAAATGTTTCATCTTTCACACACACCTGAAATAAATAGGAAAAAAAAAAGATAAAAAATACAGAAAGGATGCTGAGCTAAGAACAATGGAATGCATGGAGAGTGTTTAATGTATGTGTCTTTGAGGGACAGCAATAGCTGTCCTCAGCAACAGTTTGTTTGTATTGGACAATCCCAGTTCTTTACTCGATTTTAAACTTGTGAGTTTTTCTCCCATTTTTGTCAAAAAAAGAGAATATACACCATTGGCTACTGTGTCTCTGCTTGACCTGTGGTAGTTGGTTAATTCTCTCTGCTCCCTAGATTTTCTTAAACATGACTGTGGGCCGTGAGTCTTTCCCAATCAATTTTCATCTACTTGATGACCATGGGAGCCAATTTGCAGCTCCAATAAGCAGCTAGAGCCTATAGGGTCTATGCCATTCTATACCAGCTGAGCATCCACCTAATGAGTTATTCCACTGTATTGGGAGTTGTTTAAATGAATGCTTTAGAAGTAGTGTTTGGCATCACTTAAAGGATTGTATAAATACAGTGAAAGGAAGGAGCTCTGTATTGCTGTAAAATAACCCTTTCTCCTCTTGTTGTGTCCTGGGGTTTAAATATTATGAGCATCTGCTATTGAGCATAGTTTCAACATAATTGTTTTTCTCACAAGAGTAAGCACCAGGGTTTATAGCAAGTATTTCTAACATCAGTACCTATGATTCTGGGAGGTGATGATGGCTACCATTGCAGTTACATTTCCAGGCCAGTCTCTGTAAGTTTTCAGATGGCCATAGTATTCTGTAAGTGGGATTTCTGCCTGCAATTTGTTGCTCTTGTTCATCTTTGTGTGAGCACTTTTTACTTCTCCCAAAACCACTCTTCTGGATAAGAAAGTCTTGTCTTCTAGTACCTGAAGCTTTTGCTTAGAATAGATAACTTCATTCTGTCGAGGAATGGAAGCAATGCTCAGGAACTGAAGTGATCTGTCAATGTAAACCAACATTACTCAGTGGTAATTTGATGCCCAGCTAGTCAGTGTTCCATATGAACTGTGAGCCTGCTGAGGCTACAGTTCAGCAAATATGTTAAGCTGGTGCTGCTGCTGCTATAAGTGCTCCCGCTCTACTCTTGTTCCTGACCTTTCACAATCCCAGCTAGAAAGTATTTTCTGCTTTTGTTTTGAACCTGGGCCTTAAGGCTGCATTCAAAACCAAGACTAGAAGAACAGCAACGTTGTGGAGCGTGAACAGACTGGCAGAGCTGGGTAAGGACAGATTTTGGTTTGGGTGAGCTCTGCTTGTTGGGATGTGCAAAATCAGAGTTCTAACAAAATCCTCCTTTGTGCCTCAGATCTGGAAGATTGAATTGGTATCATTGTAATGCTCCTAGTACATTTCACATCCCTTAAAACGCATACCGAAAAAAAAAGTTGCTTATATATTGTCAGGTCAGCAGTGCCTTCCCTAGTATGAAGTGGACTAGTTTTAGTCTACTTTTAACTTTTGCTCTGTCGTCTTAATTTGCTCAGTTAGCCAAGGAGAAGCAGGTGGAACTTCTTTACATACCAGAAACCACTGTTATCTGTTTCACAGGGAGGTTGTATCTTTCCTTTATATATACTCTGGAGAGTGAAAATGAAAGTGAATAAAAAAGCTCTAATTCACACTTCTTGGCAGATTTAGCTGAGGTGGCAGAAAGGTTACTGCTTGTTGCTATTACTGGGGATAGGAAGGTTTATCAGCTACCAGATTTAAATGTAACAGTTTTTAGGCAGAACTCTGAATCCCTCTGTGTAGGCCATGTCATTGTTGGAAATTGTCTAAAATAGCAGTTGTGAATAACAACTAAGTACTGCTAATCTGCTCTGTAAACACCTTTTTTGTGGTTTGTCCTGGTGCATTTTTGAACTGGATGAAATTCAATCATAGAGTGGAATGGCTTTGTTTTTATGTAACATAACTATGTCTGTACACAGAGCAGTGGAAGAGCACCATATGTGTTTTATTCATATGTTGGCTTTGGTAGAAATAGCTTCCCTATTCAACTAACCTCTAAGACCTGAATTGAAAGCCTCAAAACCAAGATGCCTCAGTTAGTTATAATACTTTCTGTTCTCTTTTCTTGCATCCCAGTTAGAGCAGCAATGTACAGAACTTCTCAGTGGCAAAGAAGAAACCAAAGTAGAGAACACCAAGCTGAAGCTGACTAACCAGGAGCTGCTGAGAGACCTGGAGAGAACATCTCACGAACTAAGCTTGGCTCAACAACAGTTACAGGTGCTTCAGGAGGAGGCATCAAGACTACATGAGGAGAAGGAAATGTAAGTCTCCAGCTGCAATGGTTCTAGTGCATTTGCTTAGCCTGTCAGTGAGCCTCCTTCTCAGGGTATTCAGTGCTGTGATTTAAATTTGTGTCATAAGCAGAAACCACCAGCAAAGCCAAGTGCAGTTCTAGTCATTTTTCCCCAAGTAATTCAGCAAGTTTTCTGTAGCATATCTGGCTTCTACACAATCTTTTGGTACTTCTTCAAAATGTCCGTGTTCTCCCATCCCCCATTTGTTGAGGGTGTTTGGAATTAAAAATCAGTTTAATTGGTTAAAAAGTATGTCTTAGTTTTGAAATACCAGTGGGATTCCTTACAGAAATTACAGTTGTGGCACATGATGCTCCATCCTCAAAGCTAAGTCTGTCTGAAACTTGCTTCTCAAAATGTACTCTGGCTATGAGGCGGCTAGGATGTGCTGCTTTTCTTCATCAAAAGCAAGTCTAGTACATCATTTCTGACCAAGGAGCATGACCAGCAAGATAAAACGTAGCTTATACAGCTAAATCACAACTCACACAAGGCCTTATGGTGGTCCAGAACCATAATTTTGGGGTTTCCAGTTCAAATATTTTGGATTTCAGATTCTGACTCTGAATTTTAAAATATTTTTTGGAGAAGAAATATTTACAATTCATATTTTGAGGGATAGAAATGGCCTTTAAGTGACAGATCAAGCTACCTGTCTTGCTCCAGCCTTCTGTACAAAGCAAAAGTTACATTATCCTGAAGCTGTAATTGGCAGAAATGTTCACTGAAGTCCATTTAATGGAAGATAGTTTTAAAAAAATGCTTAGGGATCTGTAAAACCCTCTTGTTGCCAATGGAGAGCCCATGGATGCCAGACTGTGGTGCATATCTTGCCAGACTGTATACATTTCAGCAATGAACTATGTAACTCAGAGCTGTGGCTGTTTGGCATATTTCAGGATAGAGCAGAATATTAGATCAAATGTCATATTCTTTTTCTGTTAAGCTTTGTGCCAAACTCTACTTAGTTATTACTAATTTAATTTTTCTGAGGGTATAAATAATGAACTTTGTTGATAAATGATTGTTAAAGAACAGCCACTGCGTTTAGAACACTATTTTTAGGTTTGCATGTTTGATGTGTGTTTTGAAGTAGACAGTAGAAATATTCCTCCTCAAGGTGGTTTGTTTCCTCTTTGAGGCCTCTCTTTTCAGATCCAGAGCAAAGACTGTGGAATGATCTGGTTTTAAAGCTACAGAGGAAATCTGCCCAGTGGTCAGACTGCTGAATAATACTACTGCATTTACAAAACACTTTGGATTCAATAGTGTTTTATGGAATTAGAGCTCAGCTCTACTCAACTGCACCTGCAGTGTTGCTTTAAACATCTGTATCAGTCTGGTAAGACCTGAGCTGTTGAAGCAGGTGTAATGTTCAGCCTGTGCACAGGAAGAACTTGAGGCTTCACTGAAAGGCAAAAAACATTTAAGGCCAGACACCGAGTTGCATTAAGACAAAGTAAATGGTGTAAATCTAGTGTAAAAATCTGAGACGCTGTGTCCAATGTTTAAGTCTGCATAACTGTTAAAGTCAGGAACTGAAAAGAAATTGTAGGGATTGTAGTGTGTGAGCCTGACATATGGTTCCAGCAGCAAGATAAACTTTAATTTTGGATAAAATGTTACATGGTCTTTAGTGGCCATGAGTGAGAAGGATTTCAGCAATATGTCTTCTCTGAATGATGCAAGTACCAGTATCAGTGTATATTAAGCTCTCTGAATGAAGAAATTACAAAGCTATAATTTTTTTAAAAAGAACCTCTACTCCTTCCTCTGCTAACTCAAACTGCTGTCGTACTGTGGGCCTTATACTGAATAAGCTTTTTTAAAATTAGTAACCATTCATGCAGAATAAAGTCTACAGGTTTGGAGAAGCGGAAGTCTCAAATGTGGATACTCCTAGGGGGAAGCATTTTAGCAGTGTTGTTACCATAGTTAGAACAATTTTATTTATTTCTTTTTATTACAGGGAGGTGTACCGAGTGACAGAAACTTTACAGAGAGAGAAGTCAGGACTTCTGAAGCAGCTGGATTTTTTAAGGTAATGCAGACCTTACATTCAAGAACTTCTTGCATCATTCTAAAGAGGTACATTAAAGGATGACATTATGTTGGGATATGTAGTGGGTGTAGGTGTCCAGGTGTTGGCAGCAGGGCGCCGCAGGGGTGGCCTCTGTGCCAGAGAGGAGAGGCCGGGGCTGCCTTGTGCCAGACACAGCCGGTTCCAGCCAGCTCCAGTGGACCCACCACAGGGCACAGCTGAGCCCCTCAGCCAAGATGGTGGTGTCTCTGGGAAAGTGTGTGTAAGAAAGGGTAGAAAACACTGCGCAGCAATTGAGAGAGAAGTAAGAAAAAAATGTGCGCGAAACAGCCCTGCAGACACCAAGGTCAGTGAAGAAGGAGGGGGAGGAGGTGCTCCAGGCACTGGAGCAGAGATTCCCCTGCAGCCTGTGCAGAGCCCATGCAGGAGCAGGCTCCTGGCCGGAGCTATGGCCCATGGAGAGGAGCCCATGCAGGAGCAGGTTTTCTGGCAGGAGCTGTGGCCCATGGGGGACCCACACTGGAGCAGTCTGTTCCTGAAGGACTGTGCCCCATGGAAAGGATCCACGCTGGAGCAGTTTGTGAAGGACTGTAACCTGTGGGAGGGAACCCACACTGGAGCAAGGGAAAAGTGTGAGGGGGAAGGAGCAGCAAAGAGGAGCTGATGGACTGACCACAACCCCCCCATTCCCCATCCCCCTGCACCACTTGGGATTGGGAAGGAGGTAGAAGAGTTGAGAGTTCAGGAGTGAAGTTGAGCCTGAGAAGAAGAGGGGTGGGGAGAAGGTGATTTTAGTTTTGTCTTTGTTTCTCATCATCCTACAGTTGAGTCTGTTTTGTCTGTGATGGTAGTTGCTAAGCAATCTTCCTGTCTTTATCTTGACCCACAAGCTTTTCCATCTTATTTTCTTCCCGTGTCCTGTTGAGGAAGGGGAGTGAGAGAGCGGCTGGATGCACATCTGGCAGCCAGTCAAGGTCAACCCTGCCACAGGATAATGACACAAAAGATAGCAAAAATGGTTACAAAAGGCAGCATGTCTTTTGTAAGCCCTGTTCTTCAACACAGTAGAAGGCAGTACACATGAAAGATTTGCTTCGTTTTGGCAATTCAGTATTGTAGGACAATCTCAGTTCCAAAAGTCAAATGTAAAACAAAGCAACTGTTCTAAGCTGGTTCTGTGGTAGAAGCCTGGCCACAGGAGACTTGAAGCTTACTAAAAGGCTCTGTTGTTTCTAAAGTGATGGGAGTACATCCAAAATGAAGATTCTTTCCCCAAAATGTTTATTAGTAAAATTATATCAAAATATAGTTAGCTAATTTTCTCTGTAACATTTCTGTATTGATAGACTTCAAAGTTTGGAGTTGTGTTCAGACAATTGTAACCCTCTTTTTAATGTGCAGCAATGTTAGTTTTTGTTTGCTTACTAGTAAGTTTGCATGGGCTATAGATTGTACTTGCCTGTAGGCCTTCATTCACTGCATTTCCTTCAGGAGGTCTCATTTTAAAGTTACCTAAAAAGTTCCCATACTTGAGGAAAGGCTCTTACTCTGCAGTGTGTTTCCCATAGGCCACTCCATATAGTGCGATCTTGCCTGCTGCTGGTAATGGGGCCATAGGTAGAAACATCTGACAGCAGAGGTTGTTTCTGTTCACCAAGGCTGTAATGGCTGCTCAGTCTCTTTTGTGGCCAGGCGATGACACACCAAGCAGGTGTGTTGTCAGATCTGATGAGAGCTGGGTGATTGCCTGGAGTCTCAATTTCTTGACATTTTCATCTGTTCTGCATAATGAATGGAAGATGGATGTTTTCCTAGGGAGACTTTTCCATGGCAGCCACAACTGTAGCCCTCAGAGGGACATAACTGGCCTTCACAGCTGTCACCATATGAATAGAGATGGTGTTCGTTACACCCTCTCCACAGTAAGAAGCCATCTTTACTGTGAAAAGCTTTAAACATTCTAATTTAGAGTAAGTGAAGGCATATTGACTAGAACTGATTTCTATGTGTTAAGGCATTTGTTTTGATAAACTACAGAATGAGGGCCAGATGCCAGCTGGCTTTGATCAGCATAGCCCTACTGGAGATTCAGTGGCCCAGACAGGGAACTGGCTGTGGTGAGAATATAAATAAAGCATGATGAAGGGTGGAGATATGCCAAATTAAAGTGCATTTGTCCTGCCTTTTACACTGCCAACTGTCCAGTCGGTCTGTTAGTGTTGAGTAGAAAAGTCAGCAGTTCTAAATACTTGGCCTCAGTGTTTCTTTTATTTGTGTTCTCCCTGCAGGGAGAGGAACAAACATCTCAAAGATGAATGTGACATATTTTTACAGGTAAACAACTATTATTTTCAAACCCAGTGTTGAGCAAACATGTATCAGAACAGCCTGAAAAGAAGGGGATCAGAAGGCTGTGCAGGAGACAGACTCTTGTGCTACTTAAATCTTGCCCCATTCTTAATTTATATTGTCTTTTTTCTCATTTGAGAATAAGATTTTTAAATTTGCTGAACAATTTTAAGAGCTACAGTTTTAGAATTATAAAGTTGGCGCTATCTTGAGGGAGATGAATGTATTTTATAAGAAGCTAAGGATGCAATCATGAGAGTATGAAATAACCTAAAAATTGAACAATTAAATTTTGTTAATCTATTCAGTCAAGAGTAGCTAATACCCTGAAACGTTTATACAACAGTACAGTATGTGAGTACCCGAATCAGTACCTGAATACCTATCGGTACTGGGTAAGAGTAGATCACATTAACTTTTTATCCAGGAGCAGAGAATGGGCCCCTAAGAACTTCCAGAAGTACCCTGGCTTAAGGAGACTAAGGCCACTTAGTTTACACTTGTTTGTGTTCTTAGTCGTACAAGAAGCTGCTAGTGTAAAAAATATATCTGTTGACTTCTTTTCATGACATTATGCTGTTTTATTGTGGTCCATTTAGCTTACAAAGCAGATGAATTCTTGCAGGATATGGAGTTTCCATGTTCTGATTGTTTATCAATCAGGATTTTGAAGCATTTATACCTCTAGGATTTTTTCTACAATTTTTTCTTTCATATTCATTGCATTATTTAACCTTTAGGAATGAAGGCAATTAACCATAATGAATAACAGGAGTAAATTAGTAAGAAGTATTCTGTATTTCTGCAGAAATGCAAAACAAGTGTTCCAAAAGCCAGCTGGAAGCAAAGATCAGGGTCTGTCATTGGGAAATACATAGAGGGCAAGATGCTGCCTAACAGGTAAGAATGTTTTTTTCATGTGTTCCCTGTTTGAGTACCATGAGGCTTATAGAAAGAAATGTGGAATGTTTTCTTTCTGATACCTTTGGACTTTTCAAAGCATGTATTTCTAAAGTGTCTGTCACTATATTACTGTGCTCTTTAAGAAATTTGGAAATAAAGAGACAAATTTTCACATAAAACAAGTGTGCTGTCTGTAAAGGCAAGAGACTTCCCCATTGGGGATGCGTATATGCTGGGAGGCACAAAAGCTTGCCCATTACCCTATGCTGATACGGTACAACGTCCTTGGTAAGTCCCTGAAAGAGCATACCTCCTCCCCTCTCATTGTAGAGGACAGCAGTCCTATTGTAAAGTATGGGATGTGGAACTAGTAAAACATGGAGAATTTAATTCTCAACTGTGTGGTTGTAAACTTGAAATCAACAGGAACAAGATGGTGATCTCAGTGAAACTCTAGCATGTTTCCTTTGAGACAAGAGGAGCTGGAAAGAAGACTAGTATTTCACTTTGAAATAGCAGCTAAAGCAATGTCCCTGCAGGCACAGAGTCATGAAGTGTAAGGAGGGAAAGCTTTCAGAGACAGAGTTTAGTAAGTTCAGTACTGAGAAGTGGAGCGTAATTGGCAAAAGCAATTATGGCACAAAAGTCATAGGAAAAATTTAGGTGGGAAGGACCTCTGATGTCTCTAGTCCAATCTCCTG
This sequence comes from Gymnogyps californianus, assembly GCF_018139145.2. NCBI lineage: Eukaryota > Metazoa > Chordata > Aves > Accipitriformes > Cathartidae > Gymnogyps > Gymnogyps californianus. The sequence goes on along the minus strand of NC_059471.1, from coordinate 133,648,441 downwards.
CTCAAACTCCAAAACTAGATAAGGTTGCTCAAGGCCTTGTTCAGTTGAGTTTTTGAACATCTGGATGGAGGTCCCACAGCCTCTTTGGGCACCTGTTCCCTTGCTGCACCAGTTTCATGAAGAAATTTTTTTCCTGTATCAAGTCAGCATTTCTCTTATTGCAACTTACATCTGTGGTCAATGCACACATCTGAGAAGACTCTGGATCTATTTTATCTACGCTCCCCCTTCTGTTGAATCCCCACTTAGGTTTTTTTTCATCCATATTAAACAAACCCATCTCCCTCCTATCTGCTAAAGAGAGAATTAGATTACACATAGAAAGGGTCTGGGTTGGGAGGTTGTTTTATTCTTCCAGAATAGCGGGGGGAGGGGAGGAGGAAATCACAGTAGAGAAATTTACTTTAGCTATTCCATGAGGTTAGAAATGAGGCTAATCTTATGTTTTATATTCTGGTTCAGGTTTTCCCTGTAAGTTATTAGCTTTCCCCATGATGCTTATAATTATCAAGCATGCTATATATATGTACACATTATATGATGAGCTGACTTTTCAGTAGACGTTGGACTGAATCTACTATGCCTGCTGTGAGTAGTAAAAAACATGGGAAATTAAATTCAGTTACACTAGAATAAAACAATAGGAATCCAGGTCCAATATATTTTTGTGATGTACTTACTTTTTTCTCTGTCTAGCCATTCATTTGAAGAAGATGATGTTTTCAGTAACTCAAAGAGAAGGAATTCTGCTGGACTGAATGGAATTCTCTCTGTAGAGCCTGATGCTGGAGCCACTGGAGGAATGTCTAAAGCATCGCATCTCCAAAGAATAATATCAATTGAGGAAGATCACCTACCCCAGCTTCTTGACAGGCTGGTTGATAAGCAGTTGAACAGATGGACTGGAGAAGATGAGAATACTTCTTCTGAGATGGAACTGGATAAGAAAACCACAGAACAATCAATGGAACACTCACCATCATCTTCTAGAGAACAGCCTGTAGGGAAGGAAACACTGTCAAATGTAAGGGCATAAAGGGGACCTCACCTTGAGTATTGTGTGCAGTTCTGGGCCCCACAATTTAAGGAGGATGTGAAGATCCTTGAATGCATCCAGAGGAGGGCAACAAAGCTGGGGAAGGGGCTGGAAGGCATGTCCTATGAGGAGCAGCCAAGGACTCTGGGTTTGTCTAGTTTGGAGAAAAGGAAGCTGAGGGGCGACCTCATTGCTCTCTACAGCTTCCTGAGGAGGGGAAGTGGAAAGGGAGGTGCTGATCTCTTCTCCCTGGGATCCAGTGAGAGGACACATGGGAATGGTTCAAAGCTGCATCAGGGGAGGTTCAGACTTGACGTTAGGAAATGTTTCTTTACTGAGAGGGTGTTCAAACACTGGAATGGGCTTCCTAGAGAGGTGGTCGATGCCCCATGCCTGTCAGTGTTTAAGAGGCGTTTGGACAATGCCCTTAATAACATGCTTTAACTTTTGGTCAGCCCTGAAGTGGTCAGGCAGCTGGACTAGATGATCATTGTAGGACCCTTCCAACTGGAACTATTCTATTCTATTTGACCTTGGAAAACATGAAATGGTGTTGAAGGGTAATGCGTTATTCTTAGAATCTAAAATTATTTGGTTTTCTGTTTTTAAGTTAAAGCATGACAAATTAAGCCATTGCATGAAGAGGGAGATGGAAATACACTGCAGATAAATGTTGAAGGTGCAAAGAAGGGAAACTGAACCTAAAGGAGTGGTAACTGCAGACAATGTGTGCATAGAGTTATATCTGAAGGACTGTTTAGGAGAAGTGAAGTTAAGCCTTGTAATAGATGACACAAGAAGATCCACTGAAAGTAGCAATTGTCTAAAAAAAGAAGCAACTCTTTTTTTGAAAAGTTGGGGTGGGGGGTTGCCAAAAAGTGACATTTCTCATATTCTGATACTTTTGAATCGGCTTTGGTAGCTGTTATACTATCTGAGAAATAATACGAGCAAATAACTTTACTTTTTAATTATTTTTTGAGAAGACTTTTAATTAACAAATTGAAATCCAGATTTTTTTTTTCAGCTCTAGCTTGTATGTGCATGTTAACAATGAATTCACCATGCAGTAATAATCCTTAAAACAATATGCTGGAAGGTACATCTCTTTGGAGTCTAAAGTCCTTCTTACACTGCTGTTGCTTCAGAGCTAGCTGTGCTTGTTTTCTAATTTTAGTGTCATTGTTAAGTATTACTCATTTTTAGATTCTTGGAGCACATATTAAAAAGAGTAAAATATAGGAAAAATAGGTATCCTTGGTCATAATTATATAGTTCTTTTAGAAGAAGCAAGCATATCTTAAAAATTGTGATAGAATTATGCCATGGTTACATAATAACTTCTAAAAGTGGTACATTTTAATAAAAAGTCTAGGGCACAGAACAGAGCTTCATCCTTTGAAATTATTTAATACAATGCATACTTTTTGCTTGCTATTTGACTTATTTTGGATCACATTTTCGAAGTATGGTATCTTTGGACTTTAGAACAGCAAAAGCCAGGTAGGTCATCAGGTCCAGCTAGGGCAAACCTGTCCTGCCCGCTCTGTTTCGGCAGTCATGCCCCTTGAAAGCACATCCTCTCAGCCGGGTAGGAACTGGGCATTCCCTCAGATCTGTTTTTTTACAATTTTTTTTCCCCCAAAAAACAGTTGAGAGCAAGCAGGGAGGGGAGAGAAGAAATCCTAAAATGTCTCCTGCCTGGTTGTTGAAAACATTTTGTTTCAGTTTCTAAAGAAACATTGTGAGGGTAAACAAAAAGTTCATTTCCAAAAGTCACTTAGAACTGGGAATTCCATTTTTTTTTTTTTCCTATGAAATGTCAGTGTCTTAGCCCAGCCCTTAGGTTGGGTTGGGTTTTTGCTTGTTTTTTTAAATTTAGTTTAAAAAAAACACAGCAGAATACTCCTTTCTGATAAACTCTCTGTCCATGTGGCACTGAAATACCTGCATGGTCCTCTTGGCCTGCTGACTAGGCCTGCCAACGACTACTCAATTTGATGGCATTCCATTGCTTGGGGCAGTCTCTAGGCTGTGTGTCTGACCACTGCCATTTTGTGTGAGTAGTGCTTTGTCTCCTTCTGTACACCAGCTGTAGTCTGATGAATTTCTCATACAACTTTGCGTTTCCTAAATGATGCTCTTGGGATCACCACTTTTTGACCATGAGATTTAGACATCAGAAGTGATCTTCTTCCATACAGTGCTCGCACACTGATTCCCTCTCCTGACAGCATGCCTGGGCTAGGAGGAGTGGTATTCAATTAGTAAGTGTTTTCAGGGCAGCTCTGCATATAATTCTCAACTGGAGCTGAAGAAAACTTCAGAAAAAGATAACTCCTGCTTGCTGCATCATGAGTTATGAGGTGTGAGTCTCAGGGCCATATGTCAACTAGACTGTCTTCTGCAGCCAGTCCTTCTCTCCTCTCATGTTTTGCTGCTCAAAGGATCTGCAGTATAAAGGAGTGTAGGCTCTAGAAATACTTGTGCAAAGGAGGCAGAATGATTCCATGCAGTTGTTACATATGTAGCTCACTCAGATACAAAGTCTTGTCATTCTCTGTTTTGCACTAGGAAGATGAAGGATCTGAGACAATCTGTATTTTTCAGTTCATCACCGTTTTTGTTCCTGTAGTCTACATGGCTTTGTATTACTGCATTCCATGATCTCATTGCTTACTGTACTGAACTCAGGCTCCTAGCTGCTGGCATTAAGCCTTCTTATTCACCATACATTCACAGTCATTTAGCTGCTAATCCTTTATGACCTACTGCATCTTATAGGTGATGCAGAACCAATGTAAATTTTTTCTCCTTTTAGAAATGAACAGGTCCATTTCCATCCTATGGAATGTGACTACTGAAAGTGTCTAAGAATTTGCAGCATGAGGCCAGAAACTGCTCTTTTATCTGGGAGTTAACAGTCAGGTAGAACATTCTTCTGAGTGGCTCTGAAGACGAAGCTGCAGTTAGCATAAGCAGAAATGTGATTGGGAAAACACCTGAAGGAACCATAATGGAAATTAGAGCAAGATTTTCTGTCCAAAACCTGCGCCTGAGATGCACTTCCTCTCCCCTCTGTTCTTTCAATATGGAATATGAACCACTATGTTTATACCTGCTATCTTCCACATTTGTGTTAAATGGCAAAAAAACTAGGTATGTTACTTGACCTGGCTACTGTTTATATGAAGGCCACTCAAAAGACACATCTAGGGAAGACTTTTTCAGACTGCGTTGTAAACTAAAGTAAATTTACATCCCACTGCTATTCCATTTTCCCATCAGCACTTTGTTGAAGCAGACTATGAAGTAGCTCATCCCTTAGTATAGTGTTCAGGTGCAGTTTTAGAATCAAGTTTGATTATTAAGGTTATTTTCATGAGTGGACTTGATACATCTCAATGAAAAATGACTGCCTGTTATGTTGGGAGATGAGCTGAAGGCCTCTGGTGTCTTTGAGCCTTAGTGCTACTGAGGTGTGTATGACCACCAGGGACAAGGTATTTCAGGTCATGTAGTCTATATGTTTAGTTATTGTTCTCAGAAGCACTGTGAAAATGGTGCCAAGCTGATGATTGTATGTTAACTTGTTTTATTTCACAGAGCACGCAGACTAATAGGTTGGGAATGTTTTTCAGCAGAACTGAAAATGTGCTTTATATAGATGTATGTGTATTACTAGCAGCCTATAGTTGCAGTGGAGTTTGGGATTTTAATAGAAAAGGAGAAGTGAACAATGAGATAAGAAATCTCTGTATAGTTGTAATGGGCTATTAGCCTAGCTCATGAGAGACATGTATTTTTGTCCCCAAAATTTACAGCAGTGAATGATATTTTTTCATACTAAGGAAGACAGCAGCTCGAGTTTATTTTTTTCCCCATCAAGTGCAGCTCTGTATTGTTTCTGCTTCTTTCTGTAAGGCTTCAGTATATTTGTAGAAAACATTTGCAAGGCCAGACATCAATGTCTCATTCAAAGGACTGTCGGGCAGTGAATTCAGTTCTGATGTCGTCTTGAAGTCAGCAGTCTCAGAGATTCTGTACCTCAGATGCCTGGCAGAGGGCCTTTCCCTCCCTCCCCTTCCCTCCTCTTTTGTCCCTCCTCACAACCCCCGCCCCAACAAACTAATGCCAGGAGCATCCATGATCTTGCTCCCCTTCTGCAGCATTAAGAACAAACTTGCTATCTCCCTCTTCCTCCTCCACCTTTGCACAAAATAGGAGAAGAGGCCAGCTAGGGCACCCCCTGCAAACCAGCTGGTGCTACAGTGTTCTTCCTTACGCAACTCCTGATCTACATACAAAGGTCTTGGGAATAATGACCTACTTAACAGAGGATATAAATATTGGAGCTATTAGCTACTAGCTATTGGAGCTCCAGCATTAGCTTAGCCTGCAGTAAGCAGGATGTGGATAGGCAGAACAAATTGTTCTTCCTTCTGCTTAAAAAACCTAAATGACAGAAACATAGCTCAATGTTTACAGCCTGATTAACTGGGTCTAATTCTCTCTGTCTGTCTCTTTCCCCCATGCTTCTGCGTGTAATGTTAAACAGATGTAGAAGTGCAGTAATTCCATGGAAGCTCTTGGCTCCACAGTAGTAGCAGAGAGAAGAATCTGGTGATAGATGGCATAAGCCAAAAAATTATGACTTTGCTTCTTTTATCTAGGTGAAGATGTGCTGTTTCCTCTGTGTCATTGGTATACGATTAAACTACTGAGCAGAGCTATGTGAAGCTTTGTGAGTTTTGATTTGCAGGGATGAACATAAACCATTTTCTTTTAGCAATTTCATGCATTTTTCAATGCAGTCTCATGTCAAGGTTCATACTCAGTATACTTCCAGAGCTCAGTCCAAATCACTGCACTTCAAATGATCTGGAATGATGCATGGCAAACATCTGAAATGCTGAGTTATTTTAAGAAACAGAATACTGCTTTATGAGTAATGGAGAACATGATAGGATAAAATCTCTTCTTTTTCCCATCTCAGTTAGCCTTCAAGACAAGGCAAATTGGAGAGGCAACAGGATTTATAGAACAGTTGGAGACTAATGTTTGCTCGTACTTGAAGGAGGAGAGAATAAACTCTGTCCCAGACCGCTTATTCAAGATTATTTTTGTGGGCAATTCGAGTGTTGGAAAGACTTCATTCTTAAGGCGATTTTGTGAAGATCGTTTTTTCCCAGGCACAGCTGCTACTGTAGGTAAGTTTAAGAAACATTATTAGTATTATTATTTTTGTTCCAACAGTACTTAGCAGCTTCTACTGAGATCAGGCCCTGTGTTATAAAACAGAAACATACAGATGTTGTAAAAGCTATTATCCGAAAGGAGAGTAGGACATGCAAAGTGAGTTCTCCTAAACTGGGAAGCAGGTAATTGATGGAGAGGTTTCAGAGTAGATTCCATACTGAAATCCTGGCAGCACTGAAATAAATCAGAAAAATCCTGTTGATTTCAGTGAAGCTAGAATTTCCTTGTAGATCTCACTGTTCTGAAACTGATACCCTGTCCTCTGGACTGCACTGTACTAACCATCCCACCTCCATACCCCATCCCTATCCCTCTAAGTAATCTGATTTTGTTTTAAAGAGAAAGTAGAATATCTGAATTATGTTTGAAGATTTAGCATTATACTAAGCACCAAAGAAATATGTTGGACCAGTGTTTTCAAAGCCAAACATTTCAAAGCCTACATTGTACTTACATTGCCTGAAGTTGTAAGCCAAGCTTTCAAAAGTCAGACACATAATCAAGGTACAAAAACTTAAGTATAGGTTATTGCAATATAGCTGAGTTACTGTAAATGACCAGATTCATTTAGTCTGTGTTTAGGCCTTACTTATTCTGCAGCATATATGAAATAAAACTTGTTCACAATAAAAGGTATTTAAATTAATGGATTTGTCTTGCATTTGTGACAATCTAAGAACATTCGATTGAGCAGTTGCTGTAGCTCCCTTGACTTACCAGGTAGCTAAAGATACCTGAGTTTAAATTTCTACTGGTATATTGAGTGTCTTAAGTTCACATTAGAGTCAGGGAAGATCTAAGGTCTTAGCATAGGGATTTAAATTAATTTTGGCACTATAAGGTATTTCACCTGGTCTTCAGCTGCTGTTTTGGAAGAGAACAGGTCTCCTGGGTGTCCTGCCAGATTGAAATAGACATTTTGAATACCAAATGGCATCTCAGATGGCACTAGGTGCCTGTGAGCAAACAGCTGAATTCTACCCCGCCATCCTCTCCAAATCAATCCAGTCAGAGGAGCCTAGGGACCAATTAATCTGACCCTTGATGCCTACTTCAGGGTGAGCTTAGTCATTTCCTAGACTCCTAGTTCTTCATTGACTAGATCTTCATTAACTATAATGGGAGCTTAGACACCTATATGCAATTGTCTACATTTAAGAGTCTGGTGCTATGTCCTATCCACGTTTCTTGTAAACGGCTGATACACTTCTCTAGACTCTGAGGTCTTACACAGTGTGTGCAATTACCTGGAGCTTCCAGAGGAAAAGCACAGGAATGCATCTGACCTTTTCATCTTTTGGCTGGTCACCCAGTGTTCTTGCAAATGCAATGGCAAGAAAGTATTTGTCATAGCTTTGATTTAGTCTTCACATCAATGAGTTTCACAGTTGTGGACTATGGCTGGCAAGATACAGACAGTTGAAAAGTCAAGTGGACAACCTGGAGAGGAGTGTTCTAATTGGATTTCTACAGAACAGCTCAAATTTCTTCCCTTGAGATGTAAGCAATGGATATATCCTCTATCCAGATTTCTTAATTGCCCATTGAAGGAACATGGGCTTGGATGCTTCTTCATTAATGCCAGTGGTAAGAATCCCATTGATGTGGAAAACGGCCCCAAAGAAATTGTTGATGACCTACTGAGATCCCTTCCAACCTGAATTATTCTATAATTCTGTGATTCTATGATACAGTACAGTGTGATACAAGAAAATGCAGGTTGTCATTATGAGGAGGCAGTGACTGATTAATATTTAAGACTCTATTGTTATAAATATCCAGAAGATACTTATATCATCACAGGTTAGGGGAATTGGGAGAGAATTAATTTGAAAGTTTAGATAAATTAATTTTTGTCTCACTTCCATGTAGCCACATAAAAAATAGGGAACCAACCTAACTGTAGTCAGCTTGTCTTTTATATTCTGAAGAGGGGAGGAGGTCCATCTATCTTCAGCATTTATCTTAGGTTCCACTGTCCCCTTAGTGTGGTGCCTTGTGTTTTTCCACTAACTGTCGAAGGTGTCTATGTGGCTAGCTCAGACTAAACGCTGACATTTCAGAGAACTGAAGGTATACAGCATGAATTCCAGGCTAAATGGCTTAGACTGCTGTGGACTGTCAAATGGACCCTTGACTCATGTACCCTGATTTGGAAAGTTACTTATCTTACAGCTTTTACAAAATTCAACTACCCTGTTAACATTCAGTATTTTATTACTGAAGAACTTCTGGCAAGTAAAAGCTCTTGTTCTCTGATAGAGACTATGGACGTAATTTTTAATGTAGTATCTATCTTGTTACCTTTCTGGAATTGTTGCTATTTGCTGGATCAGGTTTGCAAAGATCAAACTGAGCATATAAAGAGACAACCTACCTTGTATTTCTGTTATAGGTGTGGATTACAATGTGAAAACCATCACGGTAGATAATACCCAGGTAGCCCTGCAACTCTGGGACACTGCTGGCCAGGAACGGTGAGAAACTTTCTGTTGTGGTTTAACCCTGGTAGTTAGCTAAGCACCACACAGCTGCTCGCTCACACCCCCATCCAGTGAGATGGGGGAGAGAATCAGAAGGGTGAAAGTGAGAAAACTCATTGGTTGAAATAAAGACAGTTTAATAATTTTAAAAAAACCAAACAAACCTACCACCACCAAAAAAACAATAAAAAGGAAAAGAAACAGAACGAAGAAAAACAAGTAATGAAAAAAACCCTAGTTGCTCACCACCAACTGATCAATGCCCTGAGTCCCTGAGCAACTCTAGCCTCAGCCAGCCTCTCTCCATCCTGCAGTCTTATTGCTGAGCACAACGTCACATGGTATGGAATATCCATTTGGTCAGCTGGGGTCAGCTGTCCCAGGTGTGTTCCCCTCCCAGCTTCTTGTGCACCCCCAGCCTCCTTGCTGGCAGGGCAACCTGAGAAGCAGAAAAGGCCTTGACACTGTGTAAACACCATTGAACAGTAACTAAAATAGTGTGTTACCAACACTATTTTCATCACAAATCCAAAACATAGCCCTGTACAAGCTAGTATGATGAAATTTAACTCTATCCCAGGCAAAACCAATACACATTCTAAGGTTTTGCTTCCTTGAATCATCAGTTTGAAGATTAGTAAGCATGGACCTAATCCTGCTTCTCAGGAGAGGAACAAATATAGGAGTATTCCTAATAAAGCCAGTTAATTCACAGTTTAGATCCTTCCCTAGCAGCAATAACGTGCTGATTTGGTGCTAAGTGTCCATTGAAAAACTGCCAATCTGTAAAAGAGATTCTTATTAAAGCTCTTAAAAGTTTACTACCACACAATTTCTTTAGGAGGAAGGCTGATTTTAATATGTACCTAGAATTATTTCTGTAGCAGAAAATGCCCTAATAGTTAAAAAAAAGAGGGTTTTTTTCACCAAAACAATCCCATTGAAGTTGAAATACTCCAAGTTTTTGTAAGTTTTCAGTGGTAATTTCCTTTCCCATCTCCTCACCTACTGTTTAGTTTTCTGTTAGTAAAAGCAAGGATGATAATAATGATCTACGTTTTCTACAGGTAGCTTGGGAAAAAAGCCCCAAACAGAAATCTAGCTAACTTTAGGCAGAGCACTTTGTGAGGGGGAAATTTCTGCGCCAAGCTTAAAATGAAAGAGGATGGGAGAAGGTGAGATATGCAGCTGATTATCCAGACTAACCCAGAATCAATTAAAGAAGGCAGAGGGAACTTATCCAAACACTTTCTTTCAAAAAACATTTTTTTGCAAAGAATTTATTTGCTGTTGCAGTAATTTGTGGTAGTAGTGTCCTCTGTGAATCTTCTGCTGAATGTGAAAAGGGGTCTGATGATTCAGGAAGAATGGGATTGCTTACTACAATTTATAATAAGCTTCACCTTTCAAACAGCATCTGCAGTGAAGATCGGTATTCAAGCTTCTCCCTTTTCTAGTTTATGGAATTTTAGAATACATATGTAAACCAAATTAACAGGGGTTTAACCCTTACTAAGACTAGATGATTAGAAGAAACTGTATGGCAACATCTTCCTTTGAGGGGGGATTACTATAAAATTTTACTTATATTGTCAGATTGCTACTTCTGTTGAAGAGAGCTATAAACAGGTTCTTACTTGTAGGTACCGAAGTATTACCAAGCAGTTTTTCAGAAAAGCTGATGGTGTCATTGTGATGTATGATATAACAGCAAAAGACACATTCACAGCTGTCAAGCAGTGGCTGATAAGCATCGAGGTAACATGACATAACTTTAAATGTAAACTCTGGTGTCATTATTCTCTACCTTCTTCTGGACAGGGAGTGTTAGAGCGAAGCACAGAGAGCAGCATATTTCTTGTATTGTCACAATTACATTTTTGTTAGTGATTTTGGTCTGCACAGTTACCAGTACAGCTGTTTTTAGAATCTCTGTGTCTAAGAAAATAATCACAGTTCCAGGGTTTTAAGGACTTAAAATGAGCGGTGGGGAAAGCCCAATATGGAGTCCTCTGATTTCTCATAAAGGTTATCTAGCTGAGGACTCCCATTGGATCACAACTAGCACTAGGAGGTGCTTTGGATCAGTGATGATGGTCTGATGATCGCTGATTATCACTAGCAGTTTGACAACCAAGTACGTAGCTCACAGGAAATTGACTGTGTTGTGAACATAAGCCATAAACTTAAAGCTATAGTATCTACATTAGTGCTATAAAACTGTCTTGTGCTAGACAGTTCAGTTTCCTGGAGATCATCCTTTCAACCACATGAAAACAAAATCATAGCCCATGCCACTGAGTGGCTTCAGTTAATTAAAAATTCTCTTTTTTTCTCTTGGTATATCTCTGTAGCCCATAGATGACATACTGAGAGCGCAAGCAGCTGAATTTTCTTGTGGCCAAAAGAGAAAATAAAACTGAGGCTGCTGCCATAAGAGGCTGAGTTGCTATAGAGAACAAAGTGTGACTTCCTATTTGGTCACTGTTGCAGAGTATTGCTGCTGAAAAAGTAGGGGACAAATTGGTATGTGGAGATCATTTAGTCTGATTTTGTTGGGCATGTGTTCTAGTGTAATACAGTTTTCTGTAATGGCCAATAGGTGGCTTTGCGAGTTGAAATTAGGACTCATTCATTGAAATGTTTCCAAACAGGCATAGTTATTCCTCATCTGAGTAGCTCTACTGAAGTAATAGTAGCATGCATTTTGTAAGAACAGGCCCTTATTAAATATGATCTTAACAAATCAGTGATTGTTATAATTCAGTATGGTAAAAGCTACAGGAGAATTCCAGCTTTTGATCCAGAAAAATTGAATATTGTCGTCAAAATCTTTTTCCAAGCTGTAATAGTTCGCTCATCTTTACTGACTACTTTTGATTGCTATGAACTATTGCTAAGTTGAAGACATACGGCCAAATCCATTTACTGCTGCAGCATTCAGCCCACTTTATGAAAGTACTCATTGCGATAATTCTAACCATTTTCAGAATGAATTTTGATTCATACCTATTCTATTTATTCTTTGGGGCCTATTCTTTGTGTAATTTATTTGGCATAATTGTACCCAGATGTTGTCATTATTTTCCTGTCCATATAATTAGAAGAGTAGTGGCTATAAACACGCAATGTCAGAGCTTGTGTAGCGTGGTAGTTTTCTCTCTCCCATTTTAATACAGAATCTGATGAGCTTCTGTGCTGTTATTAAAAAATGCCAAGTTAGTGCAGTCTCTAGCATTGTGTCTTTTTCATGCCTTTTGTCCAACTTCAATTCCTGACATCTTTGTAAGTAAAGCAGCACATACCTGGCTCATATGTGATGTCTTAAATGTGTTGTTGCAGTGTGACATTTGATAGTTTTTATCCTCTTGATCTGTGATTTTTTAAATACAATGCCTTAGTTGATACTTACTCTTTGTTCTGCAGGAGACAACTGGGGAGAATGTACCTGTGCTCTTGTTGGGTAATAAAACTGATAACGAAAAGGAACGTGAGGTCCCTATGGGAATGGGAGAGCATCTTGCTAAGGTACTATACTTAGAGGGGAACCCCTTACAAAACTTGAAGGTGAAGCTTTTAAAATGGAGTCTGAATGTGTCTAAATTCATAGAAACACAGATTAATTTTAATCAGACAAGTATTTTTAAGGATTAGGAACCAGATCACACTCATCAATTCAGCTCTCAGTGATATAAGTGCTGATAATTATAGTAGTTATAAAACTGTCTAGGTGAAAAAAACCAAAAAGTGAGTGGTGCAAAAAATATTTAAGAATTCACTCTCATTGACTCTCCCCCCCCCCCCCCCCCCCTTTTTGGTTCTCTCTTTCTCTCTCCCCCTGCCCCCTTTTTCTCTTTTATCTGTGGATGAATTCTTAAGAGAGAGAGAATTTGGGGACCTTTTCTCCCTCCTACCTCCTGTAAAACCACAGAAGACCCATCTGTTACTCCTGTGGTAGGAGGAGAAAACATGTTTACTTTTAGTAACTTTCCATCAAGGAGATAAAATAAGTAGAGTTAACAGTCTGCATCTACCAGAGCGCTGGTGATCCATGGGCCATAATTTAAGCATTAAGGGACTGCAAATAGCAGATACTTGTTTATATTCCTGTGTACCACGCTTGCCAATTTTTCTTTTGAATCTCTCTATACAGTGCATATAGTTTGAACACCAATGCCTCCAGAATATTCATTTATTTAGAAATAAGTCATCCCAATATTCCTGAGAAATTAACTGAGTTGGTAGGAATTTACTTAAGTTAAACGATGTGCTGGATTTCATGTACGTACTTGTTTCTCCTTTGAAAATAGATTTACAGCTCTGCTTGCTGGTAACCAAAAATGATGTTTTCAAAATTTGAAATGCAGCTGAATTGTTCTTGGTTTATAGGAAAGATTGCTGCTAGGCACCTCTCTATAACTGAAAGAATTAGGGCCAGATCTCTTTTTATCTTATTTTGATTATTCATACAGCCATTTACAAGCATACCTCCATATTCAAGTTTGTGTGCATTATTTTGTTTTTATAGGGAAGCAATATCAGCCTTGAACTTCATCCCTCAAAGGTTTTCCCTTTAGGAAATCTGCTTTATTTTCTTATATGCATGGAAATGCAGATAGTTTTGAGACCCTGGAGGCTAGGAGGGACTCCAGGGTGTAACACTGAATACTTCTGTGAAAAAACAAATGACACATAAATGCTAAATGGACAGAGTAGGGGTCTTACATGTCATTTAGCTCTCTTAAAAAAACTGTACTAGTAAAACAAAGATGAATCATTCTAATATATAGAACTCACAGCCCACGAGGCCACTAATTCTAACATGTCATGCAAGAAAATAAAATGTTTTGCATAAGTAAAACAAAGTAAGTTGTCAAATTAAAGATGGTTATAATCAAATCAATGGATCTGAATGACTCATTTGAATGTTTGAATGTGCTGCCTGAGGTAGCTAAGAGGAGGAATGATTAATGACAATGGATTAGTTGAAAAGCAGCATAGATATAATTAAATTATAACAATTTGCTTGCTGAGCTAATAATAACCATGAATTTTAATGAAATATTAATTCTTGCTAAATAGCCATGTAATTCCTATGAAACCACATCCACATACCACTGTCTCTATTAGTGAATGCAATTGAGTTACATATTTTGTGAATAATCCTATGAATTACTCACAAATGATCCAAAATACATGGGACTAGATGCTGAGCTGATACAAATATGTATAGCCGTATTTGGAGAAAACAACCCTGAACCTGTTCTCATGCAGAGAAAGAACCAGATTAGCCTATTGACCCTGAAGTCCAACAGCTTTTATGGACTGTTTCAAGGTCTCACAGGATGGGATCATTTTTACCTAGTTTTTTCTACAGTCAGAGAGGAATGTGTACTTTCAGAGGGCATTCCAGCCCAGCTGTATTAACTCTTGCTTTGCTTCAGTCCCACATCTTACAAGTCAGTGTACTACAAATTCATTTAGAAACCCAAGGGCCCCCATTATAATGCGCGTGTCACATAACTTCTTTGCAAGGCAGGCAGCACAATTCATTATTAAAAGGAAGAATGGCAGCCTGGAGTCCTTTCAATTCCTTGTCATTTGAGAAGACTGGTAGTTACCGTGTGTGTGTGATACCCTGGGAAAGGAGGAACAGAATAAGGACAGGGATTCTGGAAGGCATCATAGGGAACAGTAAGGCTGTGATGAAGCGGATCTGTAGTTGGATGAATTAAAGAGTGAACATCATGATGGTAAGGAGAATTTTGCAGTATTGACTTTGCAGGGAGAAACAGCAGACACAAACCAAAATGTTCACATGCAGTACAAGAATGACCTGATGGAAAACATCTAAAACTCTCTTGATAGAGCTACTGGGAGTATAAAGAAAAAGAGAGAGAAAGAAAACAGAAAAGAAAAAAAAAAAAAGGCAAGTCCGTTTGACTTTTTTAGTAGAGGATACAGAAGGAAAACTCCGTTTAACAAATTTCTGTTTAGCTTACCGTGATCCACTGATCAAGAGTTCATATGAGCACAACAACAATACAGAGAGTATTCAGATCATATTGTGAGCATCCAGGAACAGCCAATGTTCTATTTGAGTGGATTAGTGTAACCACTGCCAATTATTTAAATAAAATGGCTTATGATATAGGTGCTGCTCAGGCATTCAGGCAGCATGATTTTATTTTGGCCCTGCACAGACTTCCTGAATGATCTTAAATGGGTCAATAAATCCTTCTCTATTTCTGTTCCTCAACTATAAAATAATAATACCTTTGTCTGCCTTGACTTTGCAGACTACATATGCTTCATGGGATGAGGACTGTTGTGTGTTCATACAGTGTCTCCTTTATCAACCTGTCAGTGCCATTGTTATACAAATACTGCTAATGAGGGAGCTATTCTTCTGAGTGATACTACTTTACAGGACAGAAATTGCCGAGCTCCTTCTGGTAATCATTCCTTTTCCTCCCTGTTCTTTAGATGTCTGCTGATTTGTATGTAAGTAAGTTTTTAAAATGAAGTAGTTGCCAGTCGTCTCCCAGGTTCAATAGCTAATTCCTGGATGGAGATGGATGGCATTTCCTGGCTTATTAATTATATGTGTTCTGCCTTCTGCTACTTTGTTTTCATTGTGTATGCTATCAAAGTTTCCTCCCTGATGATTCATGATTCAATGACACTTCGCATTTCCAGGCTGACTCCCCCTCCAGAGAAGGACCTGTTTGTCAGACTGACAGAAATAAGCAATTAATATAAATTGAGTTTAAATTGTTATCTTTCACCAATAAAAATTTGCCCTACCTATGGAATTTGTTGAAAAATCCATTCAGATTTGTGCCAGCATAAATGATGTCATCACTGAGAGTTCTCCTCTAGTGAAATTCTGTTGTATGTGGGGAAGATGTAGGAGTAGTATCACTCTCTGCTTGACTAACATAAAGTAGCTAGATACTGACCACAGTAGGTTTTCTATTAGAGTTCTGATCAGCTGAGCAGAAAAAAAGGAGTGTAAATTTTATTTCAAACTTCTGTTTGTGCAGCTAGCAAGAGATTTGAGCCAGTCAAATTTTACTTACTTAGAACTTTTCTAAGGAAAGGAAGAGAGTCATAGGGTTACGTCATAGTAAATATTATACAGAATACTGTTTTAAAAAAAAAAAATCAATAAAATATCCATCGAACACTAACATTGCCTGATTTCTTCCCTTCTCTGCTCTACTGTGCTTATCTGGCCACCCAGAAATTACTACAAGTGGTTCAATCCTGATGTTCATTAGGATGAACATATAACCATTGACAACATATTCAAAACTGACATTTGATAACATTGAAGCATTTTTTAGACCTGCTGCAATAAACTACCATAGTTATGAAACTTCCCCACTTTTTGTCTTTGAAATTTTATGAAGATGATAAAAATTTCAAAAAGCTGTGCAATTTTGGAAGCATGGTATATTTAAAAAAAAACCAAACAAACAAAACTGAAGTACTTGGTTATTTTAATGGGAACTTTTGAAAACTGAATTGTAAGTGTCTTATGAAGGGTGGTTAAATAAGTACAAATGCAGTAACCACAGTTAATAGCAAACAAATGAAAATATGCAGACATGTGATTGTCATTTCCTAAGCTACTGACTTATTTATTTGAATTTTAACCTACTGTCATAAATAGCAATAAGACACATAGAAAAGTGGAAAGTGAATAGAAAGTTGAAATCTGGATGGGTAGAAGGGCAGGTAGTAATACCATAGAGGCAATGTAGGTGAGCTTCAATGTAATATCTTGTGAAAGTAGACAGAAGTGTATTTTGCAGAGGATAATCTGTCATTCCCTCTCAAACTTCTCTTGCCATCACAGCTGCCAGGTCAGGCTTTTGTGCAGATGATCTCTTGCATTTGCATTTATTGTGATAAGCCTTCAGCTGAAGTGCTGAGAATGTCTCCAGGGCTTGATCATTTATCCATTGTTCTTAATTGCAAAGCTCCCAGGGGCTACAAAACCAAAGGTGCAGGCTGACTGCAAAAGAAGGTGCAGAAAAATTTGTTGTTATTTTTGCTGAGGTCTTTAACTGGTCATTTGCTGGAAAACATTGGTCTCAAACTGTTGAATACAGAAACACTGCTTCTAAAGCTTTCCAAGATTAAAAAAAAAAAAGTCACTGGAATTATTTTCACCTGCTTTGTCAAGTACTCAGTGATGTACTAATTGTCTCATCATCACAAGGAAAGTTCACAAGACTTCAGTACCTTACAAGGCATGTTTGCGTTTGAGCCTTTGAGAGATCAAACTCTTACAGCAAGAGCCACTGTATAGAACAAATATTTGCAAAGAAATGCATACAGTTGTTGTTTGGGAGGCACACCTGGACTTCTTTTCTTTTGTTACTCTTTACTGTTAGCTCTGGAATTAAATCCTAATTTTTCCTAAGATGATCTATTTCTGTTTCTTTATTTGCATATTTCAGTACATCTGTGTTGCTTTTTTAAAGCTGGAGTGAGATATTGTGCAAAATGAATTGAAATGGTCTTTCTGTTTGATTCTAGGATTACAATTTGATTTTCTATGAATGCAGTGCATATTCTGGGTACAATACCAAAAAGTCTGTGCTTCACTTAGCTAGGTAAGAAGAAAACACGGTCTATGAGTTCTACATGTGCCTGACTTCCCTGTCACTGATGACAGAGTGAATTCTGTTTGTTAAATTAATTTGATAGGAACTTACTGTGATGAAATATTTGTTCCTTTTAAACTGGTCTGTAGCCTGACCCTGTGGCTCCGACTAAGCAGTTGCTCAGGTTCACAAGAGTCCTGTGTAAGCTAGTGAAGCTCTGTATAGACCCAGAAATGCCTGAATTGTTGCTAGGAAAGCTGAGGGCCTGGGATGTTATGATAGTTCTTGCAGGAAGTTCTTGGAGGTTTGGAGAAATATGCTTGGAAATGGATGCTGCTGAGTCCTTGCAGCAGAACACTGGGTGTGCTTCTTTCTTCCCTCTGCTCATTACAGCTCAAATTCTTCTGTCTGCCTGGGGGCTGGGGGAGAGGGACAGGTGGCTTTTTGAAGTTATATAAAGGCTAGGGGTAAAAATACAGGTAAATCTGTCCCCTCTGAACTACTTACAGAGGTGAAAACACTGGTAATGAATTGGCAGATCTTTAATATTGTTGCTGAAGTCAGTGAAATTTTGTGAATGTGTCAGGTAATTGATAAATGTCTAGGTAGCTAGATGTGGGTTTTTTTTGCTCCAGCCTCAAAAATAACAAATGAAAGTCACTGTTTTGAGTCTCTGTAATAGACAATAAATGCTAACAATCAGCACCAACTACATTTTTCTAATTAAATGAACAAAGATGGTTTTGTGATGGAGCCACCATAATTGTACTTTTTTGTTTGTTTGTTAGTTCACAAATTCTGTCATTTTCTGTTAATCTCTGGACAATTTAATGTTTTTTGTTTTGATCTCTTATGGGTATTATTGACTTTTTTCTCAAAAGTATTGTTTCTTTCCCCCAGGATTTTAAAGGAACATGAAGATAAAGTGAAAGAGAAAACCATTGAACTTCAATCTGATATGAATAAAAAGTCTTGCTGTATCAAGCCATAAAATGCTGGGGCATGTTTAGACAAGTCATACATTTATACGACACTACATGGCACCATCAGATTTGCTTTATCTTCCAAATATTTCTTCTGCTGTGTTCTAAGTGTAGGTGTAAGTGAAACTTAAAATCTTTGTATGCTCTGATCTTCACTTTTACAAATATTGTCTTTAGTTAATTGACAATGTATTTGGGGCAATAACAGTCTTTTATTCTGTTTGATGCCTAATGCCACGGAATCATGCTTTGTGATCAGGCTTGTAGAAGCTGCCACATTATTAGTAATAAGAAATAATTTTATAGGAAAAAAACTACTTGGAATGTGAAGTAAATTCTTACTGGTATGGATGACCTATCTCTGAATACTTCTGTTTATTTCAGTGCTCTTTAGTGCTCTTTTATCCTTGATTTTGCGCTGACCTTTGTTACAGTGTTTTAAAAATTGAAATAGGTAGCTGGTTGGTTGTTTAAAAGCAACACACCAGCAATTGCAAAGTATAAAGTGATATTTTAAATTTTAGCGTGAAATATACATGAGCAAAGGATTGAAGAACTATGAAGATTTTCATAAGTAGCATTAACTCATTTATACTACACTTTGTTGCATATAGGTCCTTGGTAAGAAACCCTTCCTCCCACGTAGATATGATGAATTAGGTATGTTTAGACAGGTCACTGAGATACCATACAGTCTTGCCTCAGCTGTTGCCAAATAAGCTGGCATGTTTCCATGGTGAGGTGGTGCTATGCAAATATCTAGCTTAGTTTCCAGAAACAGTAAAGTCATGGTAGTGCAGTGCTTTACTCAGGCTAGTTAGCATTGCACTCTTCATTCATTCACAGAGCAAATGAGCCTACGCTCTTCACCATATTTGATGTGGCTGTATTGCTTTGTGTTGCAGAACTTGCTCTGAACCTCTGCTTGGCTATGGTGTCCTATGGAAGTCCCAAAGCAATCTGTGGCCAGCTTGAACATTCAAATCAGTTCACTGTCATTAGTGCTGGTCGAAAACACATACCTACATAGGAAGCTCATTTCACTGGTGTAGTTGGTTGTGGTACAAAGCATATTACGGCCGACTGAATAGCTCTTTGTCTCCAAAAGTCTGTCACAGAAGATTTCATGCCAGATGTTGGAGGCAGTATTTTCAGAAATAGTAGATCTTCTTTTAAGGAAGATTTTGAGAAACTTTCCAGCATTTAAGGAGTGAAAAATCTCACCAAAATCCAGTGAGATATTGCTCTCTTTAGCAATGTTAAGAAAAAATTGCTCCTCATGTACCTAAATATGTGACTGATTTTTCAAAAGCATCTGCCACACAGCATTTTCCTTTGGTTTAACCAGGGCCTGATAGCACTGAGATGAAGTGTTTGAGAAATCAAACCCACAGGGACATGTTTTAGAAAATCATGGCCCACCTTGGTTCATAAGAAACCCAAATGTCAAAATTACTTTTGGAAGCTTTTGTAGAATATAAATGAAAATAAGAAACCTGAGAGTGGGTCACCTAGCCAGCACATGATCAACAATTATTCTTGTTGGTATTTGTCTTCACTGCATCCAGCTATTGTGGTAAGCATTCAAGAATGATTATTCATGATGGTGGCTTGTTGGGAAAGTGGAACCCATGGAATAATTTATTTCATTAAAATACCAAGCAAAACTGTAGATTTTATTGTATGAGACTGTTACAGACATTATGTTTTCAATCCATTTTCTCAATGTTTCAAAAAAGTTATTTTTCATTTGAATGATGAATCAATTTGAAACTAAAGATGAAAGTTAAGCAGTAGCTCAATAAGTATTTCTATTTTGGGATAAAACTTCATCAGTAATTAATTGTGCTCTTGGGATTTCGGTCTGATCAAAGGTATTTATCTAGTGCCAAGAACTATACAATAGTGATTTGCAAACTTGCCCCTACAGCAATTCCTATATCCATACCAACACTCAAATACCCTTTCCTGTGAGTTGGGATCCAAGCATGACCCCTTTCCGTATCAAGTAGAATAACCAAGATTTTCCTAAACTAACCAAGTAGCCCAGGATGAGCTGATGCTTAGCGGTTTTTCCCTTGTTGATTCCCGAGAATCTGCTCATCCAAATGGAAAAAAACTCTCCTTGCTTCCAGTGAGGTGCTTAAGAACCCCTAAAACCCAAAAGGAGCAAAATGAGCATCCATTAATGAAAATCAGTAGGCTTTCTGTTCAGTTCTCAGGGTTGCTTCTTGAAGTCCATTGCTGGTTGTGAAGGGATGAGTCACCTTATCGACTGTTACATGTTATCCATCATGGAAGTCTTCTCAGAATTGAGTCACTTGTGTTCAGTCCTGGCTGGAGTTGGACTAATGCAAACCTCTAATTTAAACCTCAACAAAAACAACTGTTTATCCCAATTTCAATTAGGGAAGAAGTGTCATCAGTTTAAATATTGGCTTTGCTAATTGACTTTGAATGATCTGTTCCCCTGCAGTAGTTTCCTACCCCATCAATAACAGAACTGGCAATATTTCTTCCAACCTCTGTCAGCCTCAGGAAGACAGTTTGAAGGCTTAATTTCAGCTTTACTACCACTGACTCTAGCCCCACAAAACTCCAAATTCTGATCCTTAATTTTTCGTTGCCTGAAGTTCATCTTGATTTTGGAGGAAAGTGACACGAGGTGGATCTTTTTTATGTGACTTCTACAGGTTTATTTTTATTTGGACATCTTTTAGTGTGCACTGAGACTCTGCTGGCAGGATATACACAACTTGAGGGTAGACAATGCTAAGGAGCAGCTGAATCCTGGGACAAAGGGGATTTCTTTTTCTTCATCTACTAGAGCCAAATCTGGTGTGGTCTATGGCCCAGGAGGTGTCTCCCATCTGAGACTGATAACTGTGGCTGCTGCTGTTCGTTTTTGTAAGTCCAGCCAAAACCCAAGTTGAGTACATATTGCAAAGATGCAGATACACAACACTAAAGTTGTCAGCACACAACACAGAGAGCAGTGTCTTCACTGCTTGTCACCCACATACATACAAACAGCATTCCCATAAATATGAACATAGCCCAATCCTCCTCTTCTTTTACAACTGATCAAGATTGAAGTTTCCTGATGAAAACATACACGTACACAACTCCTATGACTTGCAGTGCTCTCTCTCCCCCTCTGCCCTCCCTCTCTCCCCAGGATCATGCAGAAATTTGGTAGAAATAAGATTTAATAAAAAGACTGGATAGCCTGCAGTTATGGGGTGCAAGGCTCAGTCAGATAAACTCTGACCAGCAGCTTGCTTGCATACAACTGGCCCCTTTTATTCTACCTTCTCTTGATTTTTTCCCATGCTTGTTCTTCCTGCATCCACCTTGACCCCTCTCTTTCTCTGCCCTTCATATCCCAAAGAAACAACTTGCCCCTAGTTGCTTTTTCCACATTAGTCCCAGTTTTGCTACATCTGTACCCACACACATTTTGTATTTCTTCTACCATTACCTAGGTCACCTTGGCTTTACATGGTATTATTGATATAGTTACTTAGGCACTGCTGGCCTTGCAAGTTTCCACTCCCAAAAAAGTCCCTACTATTCCCTTCCAATTATCTGTGAAGTTAGTCATGAAGTTGTCGTATAACTCCCCCTTAACCACCTGTGAAGACCAGCCATTACTCACAGTGCTATCTGTACCTATTATCAGCTTCTCAGTCTGTTATTTGTTATGTTCAGAGTTTCTCCTGTCATGTCCAGGGTTTTTCGTGGTCTGTTTGGTTAGCTAAACCTCAGGGCAGGTCCTAGTCATCTGTCTGCACACCTTAATAAACAGGAATTATTTGTTGATTAATGCTCACAGAAGATAGGTATGACTAACATGCTACAAGGCTCTACTTCTGGACAGATTCTGCTGGCCGGGTGATCTTCAAACTGGTGTGGGAATTGTCAGCTTCCAGTATTCCTTGATGCTAACTGATCCTTTGTGTTGCTGGGTTGCTGTCTTCTGACTCTCCATCAGGGTTTTATACCTCCTGTCAGTATTTTTCTCAGATCCATCAGAAAGCTAATACTGGCTTAACAGCAATGAAGTTGTTGTTCCCCCCCCCGCCCCAGTTTTGAATTGGCTTTAGCTTGCTCACAGCTCTGGCCCCGCCCCCCCCCCCCCCCCCAAGCTTTTTGGTAAAGATAAACCAAGATCATGATGCAGCTGTGCCTCATGAGACAGGACTCTGGGTCATGAAGTGTTCTCTGGTGGGTTATGTAGAGATTTTTGGAGATATAGATGATGTCTTTGTACTGAAAGAAATTAATCAAAAGGTAGTAGGCAGGGGAATACTGAACAGAAGTGTATTTCACCTATTCCTATTATACTCTGCAAGCACAAAAACATCTTCATTTCAAAGTGACTAAAATGCTGATACAGAAATCTTTGACTACAAGTATGTGCAATGCTACAGAACCTTTTAGCTACAGAATGTTGTTTTGTTTCTTCTGTCAGACTCTTCCTAATAGTCTTTGGACAAAATTCATAGCTGGTGTAAGTTTGGTGACTGTAGTATCTTCTTTTAGGGATGTATATTACTCTTGAAAATTTCCCTTACTAGAATGAAAAGTACCAACAATAGCGAATGAGAAATTCTGCTGAAAAATTACTACTTACACTCAGCAGGCTTCGTCCTTCTCTCAAGTTCACTGATCTAACTCCTTGACTCAGTAATGTTTCTTCTGATGCCACCCTGTATACAGTAAATCAACTCACAAGCAGTACTCACCCATGTAAACTCTTTGAGAGGATGATCAGTTGGTAGGACAAAGTGGGAGAAGTTAATCTTCTCAGCCTGGTCAGGTACCCAATACTGACAGATCTTGGGGTATCACACACACTACAAAGCCCATTTGCATGGATATAACACAGTGCTCCTAGCCCTTTGGAATGAGCATGTTATAGACTGTAAGTAGCAGTGGGCTGCATGGGGGAGATTGTGAACTACGGTGTGCCAGTCAAAACTGGTTCCAGCCTGCCCAGATGCAAGCCAAGCAACAGTAGAAAAAAAACATTGCACACTATAACCTTACTCAGAGAAGTGTACAGCACCTCCCCACATAACGTATTTAAGGAGTAATCTGCAGCTGTTAAGGTGGGGACACTCCACACACAAGGAATGTGTGAGGAACAGCCCACGTTGAGGAAAGTTTGCTCCTGAAAGAACTGCAGCCAGTGGTCATTCCCCATGCTGGAGCAGGGACAACTAAGGAACAGGACAACTGAAATCCCTATGCCCAGGACAACTGGAAGCATTGGGCACCGAGTGGCAGAAACCATAATACTTGGGATGGCAGAAAGCATTATGCACACTGCCTCAACCTCCTGTGCTGCCTGTTGGCTGACTGGATGAATTCTGACAGACAGAGTGTACCTCACAGTAAAAATAAAGCTGAGACTCAGGGGCAGAGGAGAGAAAAAAAGTACATTGATATGTTTGTCTAATTGTTTGCATTCTTTTTCTTTCCCCTGTACCTAATCAGCAATAAAAGATTTATGTTGGTTGGTAGTAAATTAACTCAGGTAAAATTCCCCAACTTCAGACTGTTTTTGTTTGCAACATCTGTATATTGGCAGAATTTTCTACCATGTGAGATCATTATTAAATAAATCCACTTCATCATCTGCACAAGTGGAGGCTTGTTTTAGAAAGCAGAAACATGCCCATAAAGCTCATCAGTAGCAACTTCCTGAATTCCTCCACAGCTGTTGAAATAATGGGTCTTTTTGATTATTGAAATGACAGGAATTGCAACCGCACTCAACATAGACTCCTGAAAAAAACAGAAAGATGGGTACTTTGACCTGTTTACACCTCAAACAACTAAACTTCTTTAAATATGAAACTGGTAAAAGACATCTGATTTTTGTATGATGAAAATAGACATCTCAAGGAAAAAAAAATCTGTAGGTTAAGTTTACAGGGCAGGAATAAAAGTTCATTCCTATTACTTTAATACTGAGTTAATATGGGGAAGTACATATCAACTAACCTGAAATATTGTATCTAGTGACACTGATTCCTTCCAAATGTACCAGAAGTTAAATGTCATCTGATTAGTCAGATAAGCATTGCTTCTTTCCTTTCAAACACTGAAGAGGAAAGTGTTTCAAACAAGTTCAGCTGTACTGGAAAACTGTGTTTAGCTTCTGCAGTCATCAGTCTCCTTCCAGTGCCTTTTCTGCAACATGCTCCTCATGAGCACAACAATCCTTGCAAGTCTTTTCCCATTCCCAGAAGAACCCAGATTCAGAGGGGCTTTCTCACTGGCAATGACTGATTTTCATAGGCTGAACAGGAAGGGAGTTAGGGAAGCCAGTGGAACTGAGACATTCAAATAGAATATTATGTGGCTCTCAACTAATATGACTGAACTACATTGTACTGCACTACCAGACAGTTTTGATCAAGGTCCTTTGAATCTAGATTATTAAGGCTCATCAATTGTTGTAGCAACCCTGTATTGTGTGGATTTATATTATGAAGCTGTAATAAAGCGGTTGGTCATCCCTTTGAAATAAGGCATAAATCACTAATGCAGCTTCTCAGTGACAGGACTTCTTTAAGTATTATTCTAACAGAGAAACTGATTTGCATTAAATGTCATGTCTGTCAGCAGAGAAAGACAAATGAATGATGAGTGAAACTTCCTGCATGTATGCTATAGACATTTTTATTTGTAACCACACTGTAAAGTCACCTTCTACATTGAAATGCACTGGTGTCATTAAAAGCCCCAGGGGAGGTTGTGCAAGGAATTACTAAACTCAGGATATCTGAAGCTCTTGCTTTTGTCATGTCCATGCCCTGTGTAGGGTATGCTGTACGGAAGTCGAGTGCTACTCACATCAAGGCAAATGGAGAACATATACACAGATGATTAAGGAGTGGAAATTTTGTTTAATATTTGTTCCTCATTGACATGATTCTTAGGGTTGCGTAGAACAGTAGCTAAACTATCTTTTTGTTGTTGCTGTGGAGACGACGTAGCTGTGCAAACATTATATACTTAGACTTCTGTAGGGTGCCATTGGTCAAGAAAGTGGAGTCATTCAAAATCAGCATTACAGACATCTATCAAATGATTAAAAATTATCTGCTGGCAGGTCTGAAAATATAATGCTAAATAAGCAAGGCATGGTCTGTCATGAAGGGGAATGTGTTTTATCAGATCTGCTGATAGCTAATAAATTCTCCATCCTTGGAAGTTTTCAGGACAGATTTTTACACAAAGCCACAGTGATTTGACATAGCTTTGGGGAAAGTTCTGCTTGGAGTAGTAAGTTGGACTAGAAACTTCCAAGGTTTCCTTACAACCAACATTTCTGTGGTACAGATGGAAAAAAACAGTTAATCTTTTAGTCAAGCAAACCATTCTGCATGTCTGCGTATACCAGCATTAAAGCCTAACAGTTAGTCTAAGACCACTACAACACCTGCAACATAGCATCCAAGGGTGCTATGAAAGCACTCTATGGTGCAAA
The DNA here is from genome assembly GCF_018139145.2 of Gymnogyps californianus. Lineage (NCBI taxonomy): Eukaryota > Metazoa > Chordata > Aves > Accipitriformes > Cathartidae > Gymnogyps > Gymnogyps californianus. Next base: position 133,622,558 of record NC_059471.1, on the reverse strand, counting down.
AGATGCGCAAGAAAACAAATGTTAGTCTTATCTTCCAGAATGGCAAGAAGGAGGGTCTAGACAACTACAGGGTGGTAAGCCTTGCCACAATTCCTGGGAAAGTGATGGAGCAACTAATCCTGGAAGCCATTTCCAGACACATGAAGGACAAAATGGTGATCAGGAGTAGTCAGCATGGAATTACAAAGGGGAAATTGTGCTTAACCAACCTGAGAGTTTCTACAATGAGATGGCTAGCTTGGTGGATGAGGGGAGAGTCATTGATGTTGTTTACCTCAACTTTAGTAAGGCTTTTGACACTGTCTCCCATAACATCCTCATTGACAAGATGATGAAGTACAGGTTAGATAATTGGACAGGAAAGTGCTTTGAAAACTGGCTGAATGACTGGGCCCAGAGGGCCTAAAGAAGAAAAAGCCCAAGAGGGATCTTATCAGTGCATGTAAATACCTGATTGAGGTGGGGAATGAAGAGGAGGGAGCCAGACTTCTCAGGAGTGCCCAGTGACAGGACAAGTGGCTACTGGCACAAATTGAAACACATGAAATTCCATCTGAACACAAGAAATTTTTTTTTTTTTTACCATGGAAGTGGTCAAACACTGGAATAGTTTTCCCAGAGAGGTTGTGGAGTGTCCATCCTTGGAGATATTAAAAACCCAACTGTAAATGGTCCTGGGCAACCTGCTCCAGCTTGTCCTGCTTCAGCAGTGAGGTTGGACAAGATGTTCTCAAGAGATCGGTAGATCAGAGTGGTACTTTCTAGCTCCTGAAATTCTGACTCTATATAATGCTCAAAGCCCCACAGGACTAGCAGGATCTCCAGGCTGACTAGATTTATCCTCACTACCACAGGCAATTACGTGAGTGCGGACCATAATAAAAAGAACACGACGCACAGGCAAATAAGAGATGACGACAGCTTAGAAGAAAAGTTTGATTTAGGTTTGGTTTTGATTTATAAGCAGATTCCCCTTTTCTGTATATCACTGAAGTACAAGCTAGAAACACCTCAAGATGAAGAAAAAGAAGCAGCATATTGTGTCAGTACTGTTGAAAGAACAAGGATGGGAAGAACATAACACAGTGTCAATGTTCTGGCAAGCAGAAGTGAATTTTGCATTTGGACCCATGAACGTTATGTTGGAAGGGTCTAGGCACTTGCCCAGATTGAGACCAGATGTCCCTCTGCTTAACAGAACTCCTACTTAATGGTATGTAGCAATAGAACTCAAATGGAAAGTTCTCCCGGAAAATGTTATGCTTTAATGTCTCTGCTACATTTGTTAGTGGGAGGTGTCAGACCAATTTACCTGTTCTTCTGAATATTTTCTGAATATTTTCAGAAGTTCTTTTCTCAGTTATCTCCACAACTTTACTGGTAAAGGATACCTTCAGTTTTTGAATTCTGTCGCTTCCATATCCTCAATTCATAGCTCAAAATTTATTGCCATCATGTGTTTTGTTGTTGTCTATACAAATGCTATCCATCACATGCTGCTGTTTCAGCTTCACACAACACTTACATTGCTTGCCTGCCTATGCTTATCTCATAGGAAAGCAAGCAAAATAGCTATTTTTTCTGAGATGCTCTGTCAGTGGTGATAATAGCAATTATACAATAATCAGACAATTATGGAATTAAATAGTTTTTGCTTTAATCGGGTCTCATTAGCTAATGGCATTGATTTGTCATGCTAATAAATGTGAAAAATATGCCACTATGATGATAAAGTACTTCTGCTAACTGATAAGCATTACAAATTACTGTTAATATATGTATGCCTTTTTGGACTGCCATTTCATATTTCTGCATCAAAATGGTAGGGCATTTGTGATTAAATTCTGTTGTGACCTTAACACAGGGGTCCATTTCTGGTTCTAGGGCTGTGTTGTACTGGAAATGCTGATGGTTCATTTGAGTAAATGGAAATGGCTAGACATGAAAGCACAGAACTGAACTGCAAAAGAGGATGTTCTGTTTTCCACATGAGGATTCAAGCGTCAGCTCAGGCTTGATTTTGCTGACTGCTGTGCTTCTAAAAGACCATGTTTGATGATTCAGAGGAATGGCTTGGATTGTAGCCCAAACCTGTATGTTCTCTGGGGAAGTAAGACTGATTTTTGGTTGTAGTTGTCATCTCAAAGCTAACACAGTTTCTTTCTGTTTCACAATCACACTGTAGTTCTTTCCAAGCTTTCGCAAAAAATGCCGTCTGCATGTTGTTTGCATCATCGCTTATCTCCAATGTTTGTTTCCACTGAAAAATGAGAAAAATATCAAACATACTGAGAAAAGAGAAAGGGAAGGAAGTCAGGGAAATTGTATCATTACCTGCAGAGACTGGAAAGACAGGTAAAGAGAACAGCAGAGATATTGTAACAATTTTGAGATCATAAAAAACCTTTTCCTTTCCCTTCAGCAGTATCTGGACCCTGGAATAATTTTTTGTCTAAAGGACAGGTGCTCTGCTTTAGCAGTCATCTTTGAGCAGTGATCTACCTCTTTCTCCATCTCAGATTGATTCTATCACAGTCCCACAAACCTGCCAAGGCAAGTACTATGTGCTTACAATGGTGGAAGCAACCACCAGATGGCTGGAAACATATCCCCTGCCCCATGCTACCGCCCGGAACACTATCCTGGGCCTTGAGAAGCAAGTCTTATGGCGACATGGTACCCCAGAAAGAACTGAATCAGACAACGGGACACACGATGTGTGCCTCAAGGGGATTTGATTTTAGGTGAGAATAGGCAATGAATTAAATTGTATGATGTTAATTGCTATATAACCCTGCCACTGTATGTCATCACTACTATAGTTGTTATATGCTATATCAACGGTATTACAGTAAGAATCACCCAAATTAATGAAGAATGAACTTTGATAAAACTGAGTGAACCGCAGTAGTGATGGAACCAGAACTGACTTCAGCATGCAACAATCCAACACTGCACACCATCCTCCTGCTGCGCCCGATGTCACCTGCCCACTGCACCGCACCAAAGCCTGATCCTGCTCTGCTGACTGAACGGACTTTGCACCATCCCTCCTGCCCAGACAGACTGTTATGACAGATGGAGCCCAAAGTCATGGACTGAATGAACTCAATGAACATTTTAAAGGGACATTTAAATGGACATTTTAAAGGCCTATAGATTAAGGCAATGATATCTGTGTGTATATGTATCAAAAGACAGGAAAAGTGGCGATTAATTGAAAATGCATTGGAAAGTGTGGGACCTGGACATGATGTAGATGGTATAGAATAAGGGGTGGATACTGTCCTGGTTATGGCTAGGACAGAGTTAATTTTCTTCCTAGTAGCTGGTATAGTGCAGTGTTTTGGATTTAGTAGGAAAATTATGTTGATAACACTGATGCTTTTAGTTGTTACTAAGTAGTGTTTATACTAAGTCAAGGACTTTTCAGCTTCTCATGCCCAGCCAGCAAGAAGTTGGGAGGGGCACAAGAAGTTGGGAGGGGACACAGCCAGGACAGCTGACCCAAACTGGCCACAGGGATATTCCATACCATATGATGTCATGCCCAGTATATAAAGTGGGGGGAGTTGGCTGGGAGGAGCGGATTGTTGCTCGGGAACTAACTGGGCATCGGTCGGCCAGTGGTGAGCAATTGCATTGTGCATCACTTGTTTTGTATAGTCTAATTCTTTTAGTATTATTATTGTCATATTATTATCATTATCGTTATAATTATCATTATTTTTCCTTCCTTTCTGTCCTATGTTTAATGTCTTTATCTCAACCCGCGAGGTTTTTTTTTTCCGATTCTCTCCCCCATCCCACTGGGGGAGTGAGCAAGCGGCTGTGTGGTGGTTGGTTGCCGGCTGGGGTTAAACCACGACAAAAAGAAAAGCATGCTCACCAATGAAAGTGACCTTCTAAAAGCTAATTTCCCATTTCTATAACACTCACGGGGCTTTGTAATTTGAAAGTAATTATAATACTGTGTTGTTTTGTCTATTACACCAGTGACACCGGGACATGCTTTTATTATGTAAATCTTTCTTTTTTAAGTGTTATTTACACTTTAAAAAAAAAAATTGGCTTGCAGTGTATTCTGATCACAGAGAACGTTACATCTACCAGTATGCACAGTACTTGAATTTACTGATTATACAACACAGATTGTCCTCTATTACACTGAATTCAATCCATATGAATTGGGCCACTTACAATGCTATTGACAAGATGTTGAAATGATAGGATATATATGTATTTTTTATGTAAGTAGTATGTGTGGGATGTATTTTACAGGTAAAAGAGAGTGACTGTTAGATTATCTTCTTAAAGTGGGTATTTATTCTTCATTATATACATAGAATACCATGTATCCTTTATAAAATTGCCTTCTAAGTGAAGGAACTTTCTCTTGATTATTTACAATCAAATCTGTATATGGTAAATTAATTTATGAATTAATATTAAATTTAAGACAAATCCTGTAAGAAATTATCTCTGAGAAGGTTCTTCAAACTAACTCTGTAGTAAAAACATGCTGTCTTGGGTAATATTCTTGTCTATATTCTGGACCATTTCAACCCTGATTAAAAGTCTAAGACAGTGTAAAAAGGCTCTAAAACTCCTAATTCTGCACATAGGAAGGTCCCCAGAACAAGCCCTGCAAAAACCAAACCAACCAAACCAAACCAAACCAAACCAAACCAAAACTGTGAAACTTTAATAACATCTGGCAAAGGCTAGTTGGTGCTGGGAATAAGAAATACATGTGAGAATAGTCATACTATACTGTTCTGTAGAGAACCTTGGGAACACAGAGTGGCCCTCAACATTAGGGACTACCTCCCTAATCCTACAAGCACGGCAAGTGTGAATTGCACAATATGCCTTTTAGAGGCATGCTCAGTATCTAGCTTTTTTGGATGCTCCTTTGTGTTTCAAGTCACAGGACAATCCCTGAGAAGAGTTTTAATACTTTTGCCTTAAGATTAGAGTCAAGGCAGAAGCGACCTGCTTTCTCTTTTCTCCAGTGCTGTATTTGTTACTCATCAGGGACAGTCTTTTGTGTAAATACTGTATTTCAGTTTCTTTCTCATGCTCTGTCCTCAGCTCATGATCATAGAATCATAGAATGGTTTGGGTTGGAAGGGACATTAAAGATCATCTAGTTTCAACCCCCCTGCCATGGCCAGGGACACCTTCCACTAGACCAGGTTGTTCGAAGTCCCATCCAACCTGGCCTTGAACACTTCCAGGGATAGGGCATCCACAGCCTCTCTGGGCAACCTGTTCCAGTACCTCACCACCCTCACAGTAAAGAACTTCATCCTTACATCTGATCTAAGTCTACCCTCTTTCAGTTTAAAGCCATTACGTGTCAGTGGGAAGGAAAAGAAAATCTTTAAACACGTGTCTGTTTCAGACGTCAATGGTCATTTCGTCTTTAGTATTTTAATGCAAAGCTTTGAAGATCAGTGGCTTGGGTTCAACCCTGGAGTCCATGATAGACCTTCTTATTCAAGCCTTGAGAAGATTAGGCTCAGACTCTGTGGTAGTTACCCAGATTTGTTGGATTACTGAGGAAGGCCTATCAGCTGATTGCACCTGGCCTGCAAGCTCTTTGCATATCTGTTTCACTAATGCTGACCTAACAGATCCTATGTATGCTGAACTCATTGATGCTTTCAAAACCTTAGTGGTGGGTAACACCTATAATGGCCTTGGAAGCCTAAATTTTCTTTTTGATCACTGTGATTTGAAGATACTCGGCACTGCAGTAGGCACTCTCAGTTCTTTATGTGATGGAGAAATATGTGGTATGCTTTTGATGTGAAGAAAAGCACAGGCCAGTTTCCCAGGGCTCAATGTGACTGAAGTCCGGTCATCACCCCAGAACTGTGCCATTAACAATATCAGCAAGGACTTAATCTTGCAACACTGAAGTGAATGGGCACTTGTAGTAAGAAGGCAAGGTGGCCACTGTTGAAGAGAGACCTACATTTCACCGTCATTAGGTGAAAGATGACACAGAAAGGGCAGTACACAGCAGTGCTGAAAATACCTCTCAAACTGGTTAATGAGCTGTTCTGATCAAGTTTTCTTTGCTGCTTCTTGTCCAATGCTTTCTGTCAGAATGTGTCAAAAATGACACATTCTCAGTAAAGGCTGGCAGACCCTTGTGAATTCTCTTTTTTTTTTTTTTTGGTGATTTGTCTTTTCTTTTTTTAAACAAGATTTTTTTTTTCCTTCTTTATTATTCTTTTAATATTAAAGATATTAAAGATTCATGCAGTGGGCAAGAGAAGTGATGGTTTGAAGTGCTGTCAAAGTGTAAGTTAGACAAACAAAGCAAGAGTTTTCCTCTTTCACTTATAGTCAGCTCAGTGATTACTGGCAAAGGAGAAGATGAAAACATTGTTTGAGTATCTTTACATAAATGGAGGGGGCTGAGAAAAAAAATCTGGTAGAATTCCTTACCTTAAAGTCCTAGAATCACAGAAGTCTTAGTAGAAAGGGACTTCTAGAGGTTTTTCTGGTCCAAGCCATTACTGAAAGAGTAGCTGATCTAGGTATGAACTGATCCCTTGAAAATGACAGCAGTATTTGACAGATAAAATCCTAGTCATTTTGTGAGGAAGGTTGTTCATCCTCATTCCAAGAAAATGAAAGAGAAGTGCTTTAAAACAACAGTGATGAACTATACTGCAAACAGTATCTTTTACTGCTGAATTACAGTCTAATTTCGTTCTACATAGATACCATGTGATACAATCCCTAGAGCATAATCTTTAGACCATAAGAAAATGGAGGCACTGTACAGTTTTTGTGAAGGGAAAACCAATAGAAATAGGTTTCTAAAAAGTGAAAAGTTGACAAATACTGGCAAAATACATCTTCAAGTATGCTTTATTTGCAGGTGATTAAAAAGATTTTTAGGCAAAAAACTAGTCAATCTCATCCAATACATGATGGAACATGATTTAGTGCCTAATGCCAGACAGACAGGAAAATGGGTAGATAGGACCGATGATGCAGTTTTTGATGAATTACATGTGATTAAATGGTCAACATTCATATAGTAAAAAGACTTGATACATACGTATGAAGAATTATAAGCAGTTAATATTTTAACTATAAGCAGGAGATATTATAAGAAAAACAAGGGGTGTAAGGGGATGGGGAAGCTACAGACATCTTAGTAATATCAGAAGCCATAGACATTTTTTTAAAGACATTAGCTTGTTCCTGCAAATCACTGCACTCTTGAGAATAGTATTTGCAATTTAAAACTAATGTAAAACATCACCAAAAGGAAACACTAATTCCTATTTTTTTTGAAAATTATTTTGCATTAAGAATCTTGCAAAGAACTGAAATATGGCATGATCAAGAAACATGAATTACCCACCGTTTCAGAGACTTTGCATTCATCACATTTAAATACTAGGTGTCTGATTTCAGAAGGTCTCATGCAAAATCCAGCCATAAAAACTCACCACAGAATATTTTCAAGGATAAAAAGCTAATGTTTTTTAAAGCTCTGACAGACATCCAGTTGTGAAGGTGAATTTTAAAACTAATGGTCCACATTTTCCAGAGGACATTCAAAAAGATAGTTGTTGAACTTTCTGTAAATGCCCAGCTCTTATCTACACTTTGCATGGAATATTTACCAAAGCTATAACTTTGGACAGTTAATGGAATATATCACTGCCTAGAGTAGTGCCAGAGGTAACATCATTATCTTTCCATAAGTCCATAATGAGAATTAAATAATCACAAAACAAATTCCTATGATGAAATGACTTTTTTTCTCATGTACTATATATATTCATTTATATTGAATATAAGTCCAGTAATACTATCACAGTAATGTGCTGTAGTGGTCTTTCATAGTGAGAAAACTGCCCTAATCATCTTTAACATGCAAAGCTTGGAAGAACCAGAAATTCACAGTAAGTAGTACAATTTGTATATGCATCTTTTGCCATCCTAAAGTTAACCAGAACACTCAAGACTGTTGCTTATTTTTCCTATATGTTTGACAAACGCTACAGTTCTGTATACTGTACATTCACAGTGGGATCCCAGCCCCCTGTACTATCTGCAAGAAGGATCAGGTTACCACTTTCCATCAGAGTAAACATTCTAGTATTTAAAATTATAATCTTGTGAACAGTTGTTCCTAGCTTGAAGTTCATCGGTTCAGGACTTGATAAAATTCTTTTCATCTGTCTGATAGGTTTCTTGCTAGCGCATTTTGTAGTCATTAGATACTGACATTTCACATAGCTGTCCTTTAAAATCCAAGTCTACTGTGAAATCCAGGTCACGCTGTAAAAAGATTTAAACGTAACATGTAAGTAAGAACGTAAGTTTAGTGTATGAATTCAGTTATCATTGCTCTGGTTGAAAAGACCTGCAGATTCAAGAGATACCTACTGTGGTTTCTAACTTCTTTTGTTTTTAAATGTTGCTAAAACTGAAAAAGCAGGATATAGGATGTGTAGTAGCATTCACCATACAATCTATGTCTAGGGCATATTTGTGTATTCTTAAGGCTGATTTAGTGCCCTGGTTACAACTAGGAAGCTTCTGAAATGCTGTGCTATCATACGTATTCTATAACAATTTTTTAATGGTATCCCCCATTGAGATGCTCTTAATCTAGGGTAAAGGGCTTTCACACTAGGAGTTATTCCAGAATAGATCTAGTAAACTTCCCATTGTAGAGAAGCCCTCAGTCATTCTTTATCTTATAATGACATGGTTTTTTTGGGAAGAGGCACTACATAGCCCTACAAGATGAAGCTGTCTCTCTACAGCTTTTGAAAGGCTTCATGTTTCAGAAGAACAAAGCAGTAACAAATCCTTTTGAACCAAGGTGGTCTCTCTGTCTTATGAAAACTATCAAGAACTCATTAATTTTAGCACCTAAATCTGCATTCAGGTGCTTACTGCTGTGCAAACAAATTTGAAGTATTTTCTTAATTTTTCCCTCAAAAGAAAATTGGTACATTCAACCCAAAGGAAATGTTCCATTCCCCCAAGGACAACATAAAGGTGGGAAACAGACTGTTTTCCTCTACTTTCACAGCAAGTGGTAGCTTCAGGAGTGAATGTGTTTGTTTTAATGCCAAGTTTATTTTGTGTTTATTTCTTCCCCTGTATCAACACTACTATGAAAACCATATCCAAGCTGTATTTGGTACAAAAAAGGAAAAGTAATGCAAAAAAGGAAGGCAACAAAATGTTAAGATTTGCTGCAGTCAACAAATGCAATATTTCAACAATTACAACAACTGCATGGACAGATTATAACCAGGTTATTTTAATGGCTGTGTGTTGTAATAGAAAATTAAGAGATTCTACTCAAGGTTTTTGTCAGAAAATGGTGCCACTGTTTCTCCCAGAAGCTATACTTCTCATGTCTTGCTATTCTATAAAGGCATGCCTTGTCCATCAGACCATGTCTTACAGTCTTCTTACAAGTTAAAAGAAGCACTGAATAACTGACATACTTGGTGAGGGATTCAGCCCGTAGCAGAGAAATTGAGGAAGTTTTCACCAGTCATGATAGTGTGATATCCATCATACTTTAGCTTTAGCCTTAAATAAAACATCTGTATTTTCTGTGGAAAGCCACAATTTTTAAACAACCATATCACTTGATTAGTGAGTTCAAGTACATTTGATCAGTGAGTTCATAAAGACGTTCAGCTGAAATCTGTTACTTAATTTCCTAAAGGAGAGTTCTTGGGCACTGAGTGGGCAATCTGCCTATAGATGTGGAACTGAACTACTTACTCTTGATCATTCTGTGTTGGCAGAAGGGATCTTACCACTGATTTTAGTGACAATATGAAGAGACCCTTGCCTACTTGTGTCACTAAATGTGAGCCAAGCTGATTGCAGAGGGCAGCTGACTTGGTGATGTACTTGAATAATTTCTTCCTTCCCATGCTAGCTTGTTTGCAGGCTGAGTTCTGTAACATTAGCACTGCATTATCATTGCTGTCACCAGCTTTGGTGAAGCTGTGACTAGAGGTCTTACTAATAAACATGAATTTAGAGCCTTTAGCATGCTCATTATTTTACTTATATGCATTTTATTTACTGTTGATTATAGTTCGTGATCAATGGAGCTGGAATTAGAATCAGTGATGCTGACTCACCACATTTTTTGCATTTGGTTTCATGGATATCGTCCCATAGATTTCTTCTCCTCGTCTCACAGTTAAATAGTCCTCTAAGTAGAAGACAGTTTGCTTCCAGTGAGTATAGGGAGCATCAGGTGCTAAAAAACATATATGGGCATTATTTATAGAAATTTCATCTTTGTCTTACAAATCAAATTAAGACTTGGGAACAATTGAAAAAAGCCTTTCTTCTCATAGAATGCTTTAACTTATATACTATATTAGCAAACATGCTTTACGACAACACAATTGTATTGACTGTCAGTGGGTTGTCTTCTGATTTTTACTGGAATATGTCAGATGTGAACCACACCCAGCAAGAAGGATTACACAGGGGGGGGTTACTGGGCATGATAGACACTTTTTTGATGCTTTCCTTTCAACCCACACCCATTCAAATTGGGGAAACCTTTACCACTAAGTACTTTGAAAGTCAGAAGTCTAAATTAGTTCAAAAAACAATTACACAAAACCATGAAAGAAAGGTTCATCAAAAACTATTAATCACAATGACACAGATGAAACCTTTGACTCATGATCCCAGAATAGCAGATTTTATAGTTTCCAGAAGGATACAGCTGGGGAAGGGGCACTTGCACCTTGACCTGGTTTTGCACTTTTTAAAGGCATATGCTATGGGCAATTTGCCAGAGATTGATACTGGAAATTAATTTAATTTCTATTCTTGCTTAGCACAATCACTTTGATGACCTTCTGTTATTTCAGGTTTTTATTTTACTTACTTGGTTTTATTTCTGATTTAAATTCAAATCTTTGAGCAGTGCCTAATGAACTTGCATTGGTTACTTTTTGTTCCTAGCATTCTTGGAGTTAAAAGCATCTAGGAACCTAAGAATAGCTATACAAGTTCAGAGACTTCCTGACCTGGCAAAAAAGCCTCTGATATATTTATTTTTCTTCCATTTGTTTCCTCAATCACTTTTTTGATGCAGACATGGGCCCACTGTATTGAATCATGCTAATAATATCTTAACACTGTTTAATAAAAAAATGATCTCATTTCATTTCAACATCAATGTTTCAAAAAAATATTTAGCTTTAGAAACTGTTTGTGACTGGGGAAATAATGAAGATTTTTTTAAAAACAGGAATTTTTAACAGTTCTTTTTTTCCAAAATTCTAGAATCAGAAGACTGATATAAACAAACTTTTGTCAGAAACTGTGTTGGCAAACTGATATCTTCCAAAGGAAAAGTATTTTACCAGATAATTTCTGGCTATGTGTCTAGACAGTTTTAATGACTGTTAATCTCAATTGCTAAATGGAGAGATCTTCTTGCAGGAGTTCAGATCCAGAATCTGTTTTCCATTTGGACATGCCTGTGTAAAATTTCTAACTGAAAACATATTAGACAAAAACTAAACTGAACTTAATATTTTAAATCTTGTACACACACATGTACATGTGCACATGCCCTTATGCAGAGCTATCTTTCTTAGAAAAGCATGACATATCTGGAAACTTGTGCTTCATGAGCAGGGTGTGTGTGTGGAATGTAGGCATAGGTCTTCAAGTCCACTCCAAATCACATGCTTATTTTCTTCATAATTAAAAAAATAACGTATCAATGAAATGGCACTTCCTCATGTCCTACAAACTTGGATATTTTACTGAATTCAGTAGAGCTTTGCCAACAGACACTAGCTGAGAATCCAGACAAGTCTTCTAGACAGTGGTGTCTATTCCTTCAGTTACAGAAGGCCAAATGATCTTTTTACGGAGTAATTTGTTTTGCACCTACCTTATCATGATGTGCTGAATAGAGGCAGAGAACCACTTCCCTCAACCTCCTGTCTACACTCATGCTAATACAGATCGGGATGACTGGTCAGATTTGCTGCAAAGGCATACTTCTGACTCATGTTCAGTTTGTTGCTCACCAGAATCCAATGGTCTTTTCCAACAAAGCTGATTTCTATCCAGTTGGCCCAAGCAATAGCATGGAGTTGTTTGGTCCCAGCTGCAGGACTTTGCATTTGGCTTTGCTGAACTTTATAAGGTTCTTATCAGCCCATTTTGAACCTGTGTAGGTCTCTCTAAATAGCAGCCCTTTCTCTCCAGCCTATGCTCCTCCCAATTTGGGATCATCAACAAATTTGCTGAGAGTGCACTCTATCCCACCATCCAGGTTGTTAATAAAGATGTGGAACAATATTGACCTCACTGTTGGTCACCTGTGGGACGCTACTAATAACTGGCCTCTGGTTTGACTTTGCTGATTGAGCCATTTTTGAGCCAATTTTTCACCCATGTTGTTGTTCACTTATCCAGTCTGTATCTCACCATACAGCTGTAGGATGCTATGCTTGTTACAGCTGCTATCAGTATACACAGCACTGATCTTCCTTCATCCACACAGCTAGTTGTCTAGAAGACAATCAATCAGGTTTGTCAGGTATAATTGGCTTTGGTAAATCCATGCTAGCTGTTCTGAATCACCTTCTTGTCCTTCATATAGCTGGAAAATAGTTTCTAGGTGGATTTGTGTCATAACCTTACCAGGAACTGAGGTGAGGTTGACTGGTTACTGCACTTCTTGAAGATGGGTGTGATAGCTGCGTTTTTCTAATCATCAAGAACCTTTCCCCGTCACTTGGAAAAAAAAGATGGTTTTGTTCTAGACTCTGAGCCAAGCAAGCGCTTTTGTTGAGTTTCAGACTTGGGGGAAACTAGGATGCAGAGCTGCTATCTCTCACTGAGCTGACAATTCCCTGTCTAATCTGAGAAACTTGACACAGGATTTAGATACAACTGGTGATGGGTATAAACTCCTGGGTCATAATTCCCGCTGAGCCTTAAGCTTGCTAGCCATTGTGAAATCCTGCCTCTGTTTTTGCAGAATTCCTACAAGCAATTGTCCTTTCCCCATCCTGCTCATCTCCCCCAAAGTGACAATAATTTTTATCACTGAAATTCAAACCTGGTGGTACAGTAAACCTTCCTGTACCATCTGACCAGTAGCACTGATATAGTGATAGCAATAGAAATGAAATTAAAAGAAATACAGATTACCTGTAGAAAATCCCATCTTCTTGTGGCACTTTGTAAATTCGATATTAAAATAGGTGACCAAGGCATGAATGTAATCATTACGCTGAATTTGGAGGCAGAATGCAGAAGTAAATGCCAATTCTTCAGTCTTCACTGTATAAATATCTACTTCCTGTTTTGAGGAGAAAGAAAAAGACATTTACATGCAGATGTCTGTGACTCTAAGGTAAGTGTTAAGTGATGTACTTAAGCATTTTATTTAATGATCAGCAACAAAGACAACTGGCAGCCCTTTAACACTGTAAGAAATCAATGGTACATTTGAATATATGAAATCATCAGCAAATGATCCAGTTATCTGACTAAGTTGACAGAGTGTGAAAAGAGAGGCCACTCACAGAAGAGTGTGTGTCCTTGGGAATGGCAGGGAGGGGCTGCGGGAGCTGGAGGAAATAAAGGTAAAAACGTGCTTTGACAAATATAGGCACAATGGATGTTGAAATGGAGATATAGGTCCCAGTTCTAAGACCTTTCATCCTCAGGGACTGTCAGCAGGAGGAAAGATGGCAGAATTGGGTTTTCAATAAAAATAAACTTCTGATTTGCTTGAGCATCTCTGGAAGGGAATGTGCTTTGACTGTGTCAAGCAGTCAAAATATTTGAGGCATGACAGGGCTTGCTTTTTGCTGATAATGCTTTCTAGTCCTGTGTCAGATAACCAGTTCCAAATAGTAAGCACAGGGATCTTACTCTTGAACTAGACAGAAGCAAATCATGTAAATTGTACTATGGCTTGATCGCAGTAGTTGGGAGCAATGACGTAGTCTCCAAGACTGCTTATTTCCATCAATATTTAAATCTTACTGTTCAAGGATTAAACTGAGTTTTTTAGGTGGATCTGATTTTCCCAGCTAGGTATTGCTTTTATCTGGGTTGTCTCCAAAACTTGTGGTCATGATAGGGAGCATACTAAGTCTGAAATACTATTAATTGTATTCTAATGCTATGGGAAATGTTTCCTATCAGTGCATTTTCTAATATCCTCCTAAGTGTACCTGGCTTCACTGTCCTTATTGTCCTTGTCAGGACATATTTGGCAAGAGCCAGATACTCCCAAAATATTTTTCTCTCTATTATTTGGAAAGTCAGTATTAACAACAAAACTACTCATGCATACAGAGAAATAGAAGCTTTGTAGGCAGAAATACAAATTTCCCCTACTCTACCAACATAAGCCAGGAATCATATCACTGACCTCACCAGCATTACTTCAGACTCACACTGCAAAAATGGAGAGCAGAGTCTAGAATGTCCATTAGAGGGCTGTTTTAGCCTCTTTTAGGGCACAATAGAGGGCTCTTTTAGCGATAGTATTCTATAATCTAAAAGTCTGCAAAAATAGACATCAAAAGATGCAGCCATATTTCAGTTACTGAGGTCTTTGCATGGACCACATGTCATGTGTTTCTGAGACTTAGAAAACTTATGGTGAGATGATTTAAGCAAGCTGTAGTTTTGGCCTGTCTGATTAGCAATATTGTTCAAGAATAACTTAACCATAATGAAAATTATTGTACTACATTGCAATGGCGCCCTGAGTCACTAGTGTTTATAAGTGACCCATGCTTATAAGTGGTCATTTAAAGCTGGGATAGCCTTAAAATGTTTTTGGTTTGGGGTTTTTATTTTTTTTTTCCTCAAAGGAAGATAAAAAGAAAAAAGCATACTAGGAAAAAGAATTTCTGAAGTCTCCTGGCAGACTTCCATAGCAGCCTGCAAAATTTGCTTTAACAAGCTAGACTGGACTGGTGCGTGATAGCTGCAGATTTCTATAATTTTTGGTGGCTTTGTAGTGGTATCACTGTGGGGAAATTGTGAATTAAGTCTGATGATGAGGCACACAAAGGGGATCTAGCTCCCTCTCTCTGAGCTGTGTTGGCTTTGCAGGGTAAACTGGAATTAAAAGCAGTAGGAAATATTTTTATTAGAGAAGTTAGTGGAAATGTCTCAGAAATATTGAACAGATGTGCTGGATAAAATGGTGGACACTTTTGCAGTCATTTTTTTAAGGACAGAAACGTGCTTTTTTTACTGTGCAAGATATGAGACAAATGTGGGTTTTTTTATTAATAATATAGTTTTGAAACTGTCCTCATCCTGTTTTGGTGATCTCTTTGAATCATACTCCAGCTACTATATATTCTTATATTAAATGTCACTGCTTATTGAATGTTAATTACAGCTAACAGCACAGGGGACAAATGCTATCTTTGCATAAAATAAGTAGAAAAGTCATGATTTACCACATTTCATTCAGATTTCAAAAACAACAGCAACCAAATGGGCACAGTTAAGCAGGGATCTGATCAAAATACAGCTCTTAATTATGCTAAAAAAATAAAATGTGTTAAGCTGAGCAACAATAAAAGTGTCAGAATTATCAGCTAAATAAGGAGGTCCAGACTGTGGTTGACACTGCATGAAAGACCATGAGACGTCCCATGCTACATGTCCCTGTTGCAGAGACAGATAGAGGTCCAGTTTTTACATTCACTGCACAAAGAATAGTTCTTGGGCTGTCCTGTGACACAAATTGCTTTAGGCATGAGCAAATGATGTATAGAAGATCATTTATAATCACAGGGATGATGACAGGTTGAGATGCAGTGTTGCCAGCTGCTATGTGTTTCTTGTTTGAATGGTATCACCCTAGCTGAAGGCAACCTAACTAATGAGAGAAACAGCCCTCAATCAAATTTGCTGATGGAAAAAATGCTGACTTTCTGCCTGACTCATTTCCTCATGTGAATCGTAATTAAGGATGCTTCTAGAGTGCCACTGCACCTCTTTTCTGATCCCATTCTCAGCCGGTCAGCTTACTCAGCTAGGATTGTGTGAGCATGGAGATAAGTTAAAGATTCAAATCTCAGTGAATGTCTGGTTTTGGTGGGGTTGTTTGTTTGTTTGTTTTTGGATTTGGTTTTTTTCCCCTCTTCCTCTCTTCCATTGCACCAGCTGTCTTGGTTGGACAGAGAGGGAAATGGTCACCCTAGCATAGGATGTGATGGTGAAGGCAGTGCTAATCATAGCAGGTAAAGGTGCTGAACTGATGTAGAAGCTGGAGGACAGGCAGCATTGGTACAAGCAGTATTGCCAGCTTCAGGAAAAGGATTGATCTGAAGGCTGAGAAGTAAAATTAAGTGCTAGGGAAAGGAGAAAGAACCAAATCCTCTTTTCTGACAAGCATTGAGAAAAATGACCTGTATTGTCAGTTGCAGACATGCACACAGATGTGAGGGGTGCACTGAATGCAATAGTCAGCCCCCAAAAAACATTTACTTTTCCAAAAGAAAATTATTTTTCTTTTTTCTTTTTTTTTAAAGAGTGCAGAGAACTAACAGTATTAATGCAGGGAGAGAAGAAACAACATTGAATACTGGGTGTTTTGTGGGAGCAGTGAAAGGAAGAACGAAGTATCTGAGATTGTTTTGACTAGATATTGCAGCATATGTTGGTTTTCTATTAGATGAAATAACAGGGAAGCAAGTGTAGCTATGGCTTCTAGACAACAGAGACTTCAGCCTCCTGCTAGGGCCCCTCTTCTGCCATCTTTTCCTGTTTGCACAGAAGGAAATGCCTGAAAATTACTAGGGTGTTGTTTGGGTTTTTTTGGGGGGGGGGGGGGGGGGGCGGGAATAGGAGGAGTTAAATCTGAGGATGCTGAAAGGAAAGATTGGGGAGAACTGTTGGAAAATTAAGAGTGACAGGGAAAGTCACTTAGGAAATGGAAGGGAGATTTTCATGTGAAGAGAAGAGAAGAAAAATGAGAAAAAGAGAGCAGTGTTTGAAGAAAGATGGAAAATGAGTGGCATAGGTGCCTCTTGCTTTACTTTAGGAGAAGTTGGGAGAAAGGAATGTGATTAGGGAGTTCACTGAAGTTGCAGTGGAGCAAGAGAAAAGTCTCATGAGGAATGTCCTAAACCTCATGGGTGAAGATTACTATGGGAGAAGAACATGGGACTCATCGGAGCTCACAGACAAGTGCCTCACCTGCGTGGCTGGATCTCTCTGAGCAACAGTACCTTTTTGCAGAAAATACTGCGGTTCCTTTGAAATAAGGCTTCATACAGGTGAATCATGATATTTCCAAAACAGTGGAAATTTCTCAGAGAACTGGATATTTGAGCATATAGGTCAATGTTTTTTTGCTATTATGCTAAGTTCTCTGTTAAACAAGAACGTTGCATAATTTTTTTTGTGTAGGGAAGGCAGTTTGTGCTTTAAGTAGCATTGAACTGTGTAATCTTAAAGTGGTGTGTGACCTGCAGGAGCTTTAAACTGTTCCTGGAAAGTGTGGGACAAATGGGAGCATAAAAGTAGATTTTTTTTTCTTGTTTTTGTTCTTTCTCTGTGGCTAGATAGGGGAGGATATTCAGGAAAGTCCAACAGTATTTTTTATTATAAACTGGATGTGGCATGTTCTTCATTCTTGTTTGGTTTTGTGAGGTTTTGCCACTCTTTCATTCCAGGTTTTTCTACAGCTGTGTGAACAATTGATTTATTGTTATTGTAGTCTCTGGTGCTGACACCAAAGCAAAATTAACATGGAGAAAAGTTTTGGGTCAACCCAAACCCATTTGTATTTCTCTAATGTGCAAAGGGATCAGAGAAGAAAACACAACTGTTTTACTGAGTTTGAAACAAACTTTTCCATTTTTTCATGCAATGTTACTGAAAGCAGTAAGCCCTCAGAAGGACATTTGTACACTTTTCCTGAGATCAGTTATTGACTCCAGTGGTTTGAAGATGCTTTGGTCCCACTACCCTCCCTGGCTGATTTGGTTTGGAATTTAAACAGAGGACTCCTACTTGCCAGGAAAACTATGCACCTGGGACATATTTAAGAGATCATTCAAAGTGGAATTGCTTCCACAACAGAGAAGATGCATGCACCACCCCCAGGGCACCAGTGGCTTAGTGGCTAAAGTTCCTTGAAGGGTTCAAGACTCAGGTTACATTAAATTCCTGAAGAGTACAAATGAGGAAATTTTACTCAAGTCTCCAGCATTCTAGATAAGTATTACCTAGCATGCAGGGGTTGATGTCTTATTTTGCTGATTTTGTAGAACAATTCAGAGCATCTAAATTGGGAATTGAAATAACTGCAGAAGCACAGGGCTCTGACTGGTCTGTTAGGAATGAATCTAGTGACTAGTCCGTCTACTGACTAATGTACAGGGAACCCAGACTCATCTGGTTAGCTGGCTTCGGGTTGAATACACCCTTAAAAAATCCCTTTGTAAATCTAATATGAATAAGCTGTGCCATCTTGAAATGCTATAATTTGAATAATTAAACATTATTGCTTTGTTTATTCTCAAATGTTTTCTTAGGCTAATATTATTCTCTGAATTCACAAATATTGTCAGGATCAAAGAAATGCACTTTATATAAATAAACCATGTGCAAAAGTAAATTAAATTAAAAAAAGAAATGCAGCCTCAGTTTTTCCTGCTCCCATATTGCTAGCTTGAACAAAAGCCTCCCTCCTTCCTGCCTTTCATTGACAATTTTCTCTTTTTTTAGTGATCAATTTGTGAGATTAGGGGGAGATTCTGGAATGGAGAGTGGTTTCTGCTTGTGTATTTATTACCTGCTTTGCTCCCAAGGTGCCATTACATAGTAAAGCACTATTCAGTGTATGGACAAAAGATGTTAGGCCGTGTAGAATTAAATACAAAACCTGAATAGGAACAGTTTGAGAAATCTTGTCTGTCTTCTTAAACCACATTACTTTCAAAGACCTTCTAAAGAAAGTGTTAGATTTGCACTTCATTTAAGGGCATGCAGCTTTTATAACTTTTTATTCCAGAGAAGCCAACCCATTTTGCCACCTGATCTCTCACTCTCCAGACATATTTTATGCAGTTTAAATAGCTGTTTATTTTGTGTGTATTGCAATTTTAAATTGCTCTGGCTCAGGCTGTCTTCAGACACAACCATCTTGCGTTCTCCTCAGTGCAGATGGACTGAATGTGCAGTGCATGCATACGTAGTCACACAGAGTTTCTACTTCTGTTCCTTTTTGCTGCTTTCAGTAAAGGTTCTGCAGACTAAAGGTATGTCTTTCCTTTTTGCATATGGCAATACTTAATGCTGTGTTTGTTACTGGCAAAAAGTGAAAGGGAAAAATTAGAACTGAGTCTTTGGGATAAATGAGCACACTCTTGGATTCATGGACCTGATCCTACGACTGCTATTGATGTGGACAGCCTTACTCATGACAGTAGTCCCACATGAGGAGGATTCCTTCACATGGAAGGAATTCTAGAGCTTTGATGTGTTTCTCCAAGCTATGGATTCTTAACATTGGTTAAGAATGGTCTTGTGAACAGGGAGTAGTGACCATTCTGTCTTATAGGTAGAACGGGGTACAAGCTAACCTCTGGCTGCAGATGTTGGGGCTGGGAGAGCACAGTAACATTCTGGATAAGGCTAAGAATTAGGAAGTTATATAAATAAATTAGGTTCCATTTCTGATCTCATGCTCTGCAGTAAATTGGAGTTATTTCATCAGAGCTGACCAATTCAGAAACTGATGCTTCAGTATTTTTTACTGCAAACAGAATTAATTTACCCCTTCTTCTCAGCAGCGTTCCATCAGTAATTTCCAACCTCTATTTACAAGAAGGCAGAGCAGTTAAAATTCATATCTAAATACACCATGTGTCTATTTATCCAGTATTTGTACATGTATAATTTGTAAGAGTCTTATGTTACAGTTAGCAGTAGCCAGATGAGGACAGAGTCAAAAGGAGCATCTTGCTTTTGGGTATTCCATAAGTGATCAAGGTATCAATGTTCATGCTTAGCTCAGGTGACAATATTGGACATGTGCAACATACTAGTACTGACCAATTTAAAACTGCACAATTTTCCTTCTTAGTGTGATAGCATTCTATGATGATGGCTTCTGCAGCTAGTTAGAAGCATACAAAGATGGTAGTAAAACATAAGCAGCAGGTCTCCAAAGAATCCTACAGTTAGGTGTAAACATTCATAATTAGGTATATTTGGAATTACCAAACCTTTATTAAACAGGCATTGGTCACCACTTGCTTTGGATCTACTATGTCCACCAAAGGCTCCTTCATGGCAACATCCCTAATACAGGTCATGTCAAAGCCGTACACATTCTCCCACCCTGTCAATGCAAATGGATGTGTCAAAGATTAGCAGTAATAATAAAAATATTTTTTGTTTCTCAAAGCATCTTTCATTAGAAAGAATTTCTAGCGTCCCCTAACTTTCAGCTCTCCTCTTTAGCTCTTTGCTCCCTGCCCCAGTTGTCTATGTCATCATTGCTATTTTACAGATAATGCAGTTGTGGCCAAATAACCCCTCAACGTACATTTTTGAACAAGTGGCCCTTGTTTTTTGGTGTCCCCAAAACTGTGTTATATGAGATTTGTTGATGATTTTCATGGCTTTAGACATTTGAGAGTGTTGCCCAAAATCATACAATTTGTCAGGTTGAGACTTGGGAATAGCTGCTAAGGTTATTCTATCCTTTCCTATCCATTCTGGTTAATATTTCCTCTTTTTATAGGTTGCTATTCAATCAGCAGTTTCCATGCTCTTTTAATTACTTAAGTAGTCTTAGTTTCAGCAAGTGAATTACTGACAGGAGCAGAATTACAGGTGTGTTTCAATATTTGGGGCATCCAAATTTTAATCTGCATGTACATCATGACAAAAAAAGCAAACTGTCCACTTTCTAAAAGATTTAAAAGCCATGCTGATCTTCTATATTTGAACTGTTCTTCTGATTGTTCCGATAAATGCTTCTTATCTTGTTGAGGTTTTTTTTCTTTTTTCTTTTTTTCTTGAACAAAAAGAAATAATTGAAACATTGAAAAGTACAATGGCTTTACTTTTAAGATTGCTTAACAAAATGAAAACAAAAACCTCCAAAAAAGTGAAATCTTAGTCTTATGAGTCATATGAGTCAAGGTCCATTCAGTGCTCTATCTGAAAGTCTAAACTGAATACTGTGAACTTTTTAAAAAATTGTTTGAACACAAGCAAGGTAAACTGACAAACAGCAATAGTGAGCATGTTTGAAATGTCTTGTTTTTTCAGAGCATAGCATTTGAGCTACTGATATTACCAGAGGATTATGTTTGAAAATGTAGTATGAGGAAAAAATCTGCATATTTCTAAATTGGAACAAATCTGGACATGAACAGTTCTTTGATATGTTATCTCTTTATTGGGCTGTGAGTTTCTCAATATTTCAGGGGAGCTGGTGATCAAAAGTTCCATTTCAGGCATCATGAGCATGTGGGAACTTCAGATTATATTTATAGAAGCCATATGTTTTTACGTGGTTACTCAGAAAAGATTAACTAGGAAACCCTGAAGGAACAATTTATTAACAGTGTTGTTGGGGCCTCCATCACTTGATGTACTTCAGCCTACATGGGATGCCTTTGAAATATATGCCACAGTCTGTATTAGACAGAGACCGGTCACAGGAGTTAAAAGATAAAATTATATGTTTTACATTTTGCAGGAAATGAGAGCAATTGACTATAGTAGTACTCTGTGGTGTTAATGAAGTTTGAGAAATCAGAAGTCAGATTTTTTTAGAAACTTCATATTGCATTATTTCTTAATCAATATGATGGTTCATGAGCGCCCTTTGAAATGCTCAGCCCTGCATCTCATATGAAGGCAAGACTCTATCCACCTTAACAGAGAAAAAAGGAAGATGAAAAATTGAAATGTAAGGCAACACCATCAAGGATTTATAAACTGAAAGGAGAGACAAGATGGTGGTGCAGATAGGTAGTGAGATGGAAATAACTGAAGAAGACACAGAGGTATAAAAAGTGAGGGGGGAAGTGAAATCAGAAAAGAAAGTGTCTTAAAGGAAAACAACATTTTAGAAGAGAAAAAGAACCCGAAACTTTTTTTTTTTTTAATGATGAAAAAATAAACGAGTCGAAAACAGGTGTACTGTCTGTGAGAAAAGAAAAAGGCTCAAGGCCTAGAAAGGAAGGGGTTCAAAAGCAAGGTGAAAGATGGCATAAGGGATTTTTTTAGGCCAAAATGGCTTTGATTCCTTTACAGAATGGATGCCTCATACATCCTTTTGAATCTGTAAATTTTGTAAGGAATTTAGCTGTCAAGGTCATCACATAACTGAGGAGAAAAATCTAGACTGTGCTTGAGGAGTAGATATAATTCTCCCTGGCACCTACACAGACTTCTTGTCATTGCCCCACTGCACTGGGCTTGCTTTTGACCCAAAACGGCAGTTTTGACACATTGGCAGTTCTGTGTATTGGCACTGAATTTGATTACAGAAACACCAAACTTTCTTTTCTGAGAGGAGCTGAGAGGCAAGGAATGAGGACTTAGGCATTTCCATTTAAAGGTTGACTGAACCCACTAATTTTACCCAAGCTTTTGCATGTATCCTTCATTAATAAAACTGCTTGGGAATTTCGTGATTTTTTTTTTCCCCCTAATGGAAAATGCCTTTAAGTGAAATTGACCAGATCTGAAAAATAAATAAAAGCCAAAAAAGTAAAAAATAAAAAAAGAAAAGAAGAGTGAAGTAATGTAGAACTTACTCATTTCATCAAAACTATTATGACCAAATAAATCTGAACTTGGGTGACCTGGGGGACATGAACCAGTAGTATGACCTTGTGGTGATGAAAGTGAACGACATGCTAAGATATGAGGAGTGTCCAAGAAAACTGGGTTTGCTTAGCCTGGGACAGCAAAGGCTAATGGTGGGACCTAATCTATCTGCTGCTACAGAAACAAAGAAAAAGTCAGATTCTCTTCAGGTGACAAGGGACAATGAAGGCAAGTTTCAGCAAGGAAAATTCTGACTGGATATTCAGAAACACGTTTACTCCTGAGGGTGTTTCAGCATTTGAACAGGTGCCCAGAGAAGGTATGGAATCCCCATCTCTTGACTGCAGGGCAGGGCCCTGAGTGACCTGCTTTAACTGTGAAAGCCTGCTTTGAGCAGGAGGCTGGACTAGGTGACCTGTAGAGGTCACTAACAGCACCAGTTATTCAATGAAACTTCAAGGGAAAAAAAAAATTAAATGTAAAGGACAAGTCAATTTTGTGCATCTATGAAGTAAAACAAAAAAGTTTCTAGAACTTTTTTTCACATCTACGTAAAATAGAAATTTCTGATCCTTATTTTTAATTTAAGAATTCTCACATAAAGTGTTTTAAAAAGTTAAAAAAGCACTACATGTTTTTTCTTCTTGACAAGCTTATTAGTGAGATATCATTTTTTCTAGGCTTATTTCTTAACATTTACAATTCATTTGCATCTTATTAATTTTTCTGTTCTTGTGATTTTAAAAACAAAAACCAGCACCTGGATGGCAAAATAATATTACCAATTTTAATGGCAGTTATGTGGGATGAGGTATGTATCACAACAACAACAAAACTAAATCTCCTAAAATCCACATTTTAAAATAGAGGTAGAGGTATCAATATAGCTCTAAGCAAGGTCTACATCAATTTATTCATGCATCTTTCCTTCGTGCACTTTAAATTACTGCCAGTTTCTTGAATTTATCACCAGACTAGAGTTTTCTCAGTGTTCATATTTATATTGGAATTCTGACCTGGTCAGCGTGATTTCTTGGCTTTTGCAAAACTTTGCCAGTGCAGAGATTACAGCAGGCCACTATGAATCAAATATTTTAAGGAAATAACCATAGAAAAGTGTTAATGTTAGGCATTTACTCACAGTGAATTTTGAAGTCCTTGTACTGTCTGTCTTCAATTGCTACCACGTACAAAGCAGCTCGGTCTGGAAACATTAGCCCTCCAGGTTTCTGTTGATGAATTGTGGGGAAATGGATCTCGTAATCTATTCACCTGACAAAGACATCACATTTTGAACTGCACATACAAAAACCAGACAAGCACCCCTTGCATGCCTTTATTGTTTTCCTTCAGATTGTCACATCAGCTTTAATCTCAGCAACTCTTGCAGCCTGTAGCAATGTCATTAGATAGTGTCTCTATGAATTTCACCAGCAGTTAATCAAAAGCAAAGCTCTTTCACTGAGATTCCCTTCATTAATCTTTTTGTTAAAGCCTAAGAAATGGCACTTGGAGATGTGACTGTGTCTTGTTATGGTGACAGTAGGAGAGGGAAGGCTTGTAGTCAGAAAATAAAGGATGATAGCTCCAGCAAGGAGTTTGACATGCAGAGCACCTACCAGCCACTTGTCTCGTGCGAAGATGACTGTGTTTAACATTGACTCATAGAACAGACAGTAACCCATCCACTCGCTGATGATGATGTCTACTTTATCCACAGGTAACTCAACTTCTTCCACTTTACCTTTAAATATTGTGATTACTGAAAAAAGAATCCAAAGAAATATGTTTCACATAATAAAACACCTGACTAAGTTCCTTACTGGTGCATGTCAGGCTGACCTTTTCGATATGATTCTCTTCTTGAATGCCTGTAGATAAGGGGGACTCCATGCGACTCAATGGATTTTACACTATTTTAAAACTACTTGCAGTAAGTATAATAAGCAGATGTTTTAGTATCAGTATAAAAGGAAAAAAAACCAAACCCAAACCCAAAACCCAGGCCAAATAAAACCCATATATAAAAAGCAACAGAAAAACAGGCCTTACCTGGTTACCTGCATGATCTCATTTTACATGCCTTTGGAATTTGGAAGATTTCTAGATCATTGACCAAGTAATGCAAAGAATCCACCTAGAATCCTTTAAACATCCCTGCAGGGTTACACATACATGATCTCATCACTGAGATATCAGAGATTTGTGGAACTAGGACCTAATTCTCATCTGATTTTCAAACATATTATACTGGCTTCACAATGAGGAAACTAAAGCTTATTTCTTCCATGAATTCTGGGGAGCTGACTCAACTGAGAAAGTCAGATCTAGCCTGACAGTATACAAACAAGAAAGTTTGTACAAACATGGTTCTCTCATAAAAAATAATTTTTCATTCCTTTCTGCTTCATGATTGAATCTCTTATAACATACTGGTATTCTCACTCTGAATTTTCTATCTGGTGTAAACTTGCATAACTTTCCACAGTTATCTAAAGTGACTGCTGGAAAACATTGGTGTCAGGCATTTTTTCACCAAATTAGTTTCAAGGAAATTAAAAAGGTTGCTAGAAGTTTGATGTAGTAGAACACCAGATCCTCAGAGACACTATCACAACACAGCACATTAAATTACTGGCAATACTGTATACTACTTACAGGAGACTGGGTGTGCACTACAAAAGCAAATCAACAAGCAATTAATAGAACTGGTTGATACTAGAACAGATATTTTTCAAAAGGAAAATTAAATGCTCGTCCATAATTTTCAGCTTGGGTTTGTCTGCTATTTATATTGTTTGTTGCAGTGGGTAAAGTCTTATGGTTCTGGATACTTCCTTGACAAGGTAACTCATGCACTTGAAATTCAGGAATAAAATGAGTAGGGAATATTTTACTTTCCATTATTAATTGATAAGATTACTGTATTACTCTTAATAACTGGCAATTTTTAATGATGGCAATTTTTATTGATGAAAGTGGTCAACATTCAGTTTGAGGAAGATGAAGGTACTTTCATTTAGCTAGAACGAGGTTAGCTGTTTAAGAGTGGAAGTGTGAGTTGAGTGATTTTTAGAACTCAGTCCAGGGAAAATGAGGTTTCGTCTTTCCAAAATACATGCAGTACTAGTATTACTCTAACCAGATGTGGCCACTTTATTTGCATAGCAAACTTTTAATCCAGACTGGCCCCCTAAGAAGTTGGGAGCACTCTGATTCAGACTGGTGACACAAAGTATCAGCTGGTAAGAGCAACCTGATTGGAAAAGAGCAGAGTTCTCTTCTCCTTCCCATTCTTTAAACTCCTTCCTTTCACAGTTAGTAGCTCAATAGTTCATCTGTTGTTATACTGAAGACTCTTCATGTCTATAAGTTCCAGCCACGAGTTCTCTTTAGTTCTCTTTTCTCCTGAGAACTTTCACTGCCACAATTCTTTTGGAGTGAATTTAAGCACTGTTGACAGCTGCCAGAGTGACACACCTGCAGACTTTGAAGCCCTCTGTTTATACCTAGAACGGTCACAGTGTAAGCAGCAGCAGCAGCACAAGTTCCTCCCACCTCCCTTCACTTTGATGAAACATCTTCATAAGGCACCATGTGGGAACAGATTGTGCTGTCCCCAGCTGTATTGTATCTGTTCTGGAAACAGTGGGTTTTCTCTTGGTTCAGCCCCTTTTGCTGACTCTGCATTTCTCTAAACAATTAGGGGGAAAAAAAGAAAAATTTCCGTGAGCAACAAGATCCTTTGGCTCTGTACCTGGTTGCATTAAAATAAAAGTGAATGTGGGTCAGTGTAAAGTGTGTAAATGTAAATTTTAGTTCAGTTGTGTAATTTGTTATATTGGAGACCAAACTGCAGTCAGACAGACTGCCGAACCTGTCCAGGCAAGTCTCCTGCCAAAGGGGAGGGGTCTCCGCTTCTTCCTCCACAGTTTTCCAAGGACTTGCTCCTTGGAGAAGCAGGAGGAAGAAACAGAGATGAATACCTTCTGCAACCTCTGGAGCACACTGGATCCTTCTTATTTATTCTGACAATGGTCCCTTCACACACAATTCCTGTTGCTGGAAATCCAAACATGAATTGATTTGTGGTACGCTGTTTGTGTAGCTATTTGATGAAAGGCCATTCTGGGAATATACAGGCTCTGCACCAAAAATGCAGGATAACCAAGCTGAGGTCAACACCTCATTGTTTTAGTGCCTTACCCCTACTGTGGAGAAGAGTATCTTCTGGTCCTTTGCTTCCTTCTTTTTCTGAACCAAAAGCTGCATACACTGGCTGGCCTCTTATATCCCACGTCACTGCTGTTTCACACCACACCACTTGAATACACATGCTGTACAATAAATTCTCCTCCCAAATAGCTCCGTGTTAGTCAGAAGCTGCCAGTGACAGCAATAAAAATTAAAGCAGATCTAAACCAGAACAGAAATCTATTCCTGCACATGTGCTAGCACAGCACCAGTGCAGACACAGCTAAAAGCAGGGGCAAATGATACAGTCTAGCCAGCTATGACCTGTGCTGCTCTGCAGCAAAGGCAAGCTCTTCACAAAGAGCACTTTTAAACCAGAACTCTCTCACAGCCTCAGTTAAAAAAAGCCTGATTTTTTAGGTTGTTACAAAGATATCTTGTGTGCAGTGATTTGGAGGAGGACTGAAGACATGAAATAGAGCTTGTTGGAGATTATTTTTTTGTTAAGGGTTTTCAGTAGGTTGGGGGTATTTTTAGTATTTTTTTTAATTGAAGTGTTTCCATATCCCTGGAAATTTCAAGATTCCTTTTGAAGGAAAAACAATGTTTTCTGTGATACTGTTATTCTGAGAATTGAACATTTTTATTTGTGTGTGTGTGTTTCAATATGTTTAAAAAAAATACTTTTTTTAAAGTTGGAAGTCAGAAGAAACTCTTAGTGAAAAATCTGTATTGATATGGAATACTTTTTGCTTTGAACCTTATTTCAATTTGAATGTAAAAGTGTCTGTGTGTGTGGATTCTATTAAAGAGATAAGGTGGAATTCAAATGGCAGAATTAATTTGAAAAGTTCAGCCTTCTGTCTGCTTTACTAAATCAAACTGCCCGCTGATAAGTCCTATTTGCTTCTGTTGTCTGTAAGCCTAGAAGTAAATGTAGAAGCAACTTCTCCCGTGAGGAATTGTTGTAGTGCCTAGAATGAGGTGTTTAGTTTTGTATTTACATAAGTAAATTATGCAAAACTACAATTTACATATAAACCACACAACATAAATTAATCAGAAAAAGTGAAACAGTTATCTTCTCTTTCTCCTGAAGAAAATATTTTTTTATATGCCTTACTGTTGTCCAAGTGGTTGGCCTTGATAATTTTTTCTGAGTAGTCAGATATACTTGAGCATTCAATCTAGGAAAACAAGAAAAAAAGAAAAACAAGAGGAAGAGTAATTATGTGTTAGAGATCTCAGCTATATGAATAAAAACAAAATCTACTGAAGGCAGCAAAGACTCTACAGAGCATGTAACCATTCATAAAAAGTAAATCAAACCTGTGTGGGCAGGATCATGACCAATGATATCTTAATATTTAAACTGCAGTCTGTGTTTGAGTTAAACTGGCTCATATAGAAAAGATTGTTTTTAAAACTGTTGAAATGGGGAAAAAAGAGCTCCTAACTACAAAATTACATAATTTATTAATCATATTATTTAATATATTCCTGCTACTTCAGAATATTGTCTCCTCCCCCAGAAAATTCTGCTGAAGGGAATGAATTAGCATGGTGCTACATTTCCTCACATATTTTAAAACAAAATACATTCAAACTGTGAATAATGTTAAAATTCAAACTATGCCAATACTGATCTGTGTCAAGAAGCAATTAATTTTCTCCATGAAAAATCTATCATCTTTGGCAATGCATGCTATCAAAAAAGAATACAGACATTTTACACATAAGAAATGACTGAAATTATTGTATTTACAAAAACATCCAGATCTGCATGTCTTTTGCTATGACCAGTTCTCTGCTTTTACTAGGAAAGGAATTACAAAGTACCTTCTAGTTTTAGATTTGCCCTTAAATTTGTTAAAATCTGAGTTCTAGCATAAAAGCTCATGTTTGCAATGACCTTTGATATCTTTGAGAGATATACTGCATTCCATGAATCTCTCTGGGTTTTGTGCCCTTTTAAAATCATGAGGGCCAAAGTTGCTGGTAGTCACCAAATCAGTTCCTAATTTACCTCTTCCAAATTTGACATTAAACTGCCAATAATAACTGCCTTTGTATAATCCTTGTCCCTCTAATTCCCCTATAGGAATGTCAAATAGAATTACATTACCTCTAGTGAGGTGTTTAGTATGTCCAGTGAATTCCATTTAACCTCTAAAAGCCAAACTGTGCTTGACCTCTGTGATGGCACTCACAGATGGCAGGACAGCAGATGGAACGACACACAAATCCCTTATTCTTTTTATATAGACCATGAAACAACTAGACATAATAGCAGTCATAATATCAATCCCTGTCCCCATGGGAACATGAGCATTGATTCTACTTAGCTTGCCTGTGGATGTAAACCACTCCTTAAGATGTCTGACTCAATGGCCTGAATATAAACCAAAACTGGCATGTAGAAGGGAGCACCACAGTGCCAGTCCAGAGAGTCCAAGGAAGAAATCCCTTGGGGAAAACTTGTTCCTTTTTCTCCATCCAGCTTCTTATTCCCTCATTGTAAACTGTATAGACTATATGCCTTGTCTATACTTATAGCCATTATACTCAGTTTTCCTGTCTCTATTCACATCTGTCTGGCATTTTCAATTCCATTGCCTATTCTTTCTGCTTGTTTTGGATGATTTTTAAATAAAGCATGGGTATGTAGGTGTTTGGAGGTGGCTTTCCAACGTTTCTAAAGGAAAAGATGCAAAGAAATAAAAAGTTCTGTTCCATGAATGACTAGGAGTTTCCAAAAATCAGCTTCATTCTCAAAGAAGCAAAATAATAAAAAAACCCCACTCAAATGTTCCAGGAAGGAATATATATTTCAGAAAATAAACTTGGTTTAGGGTGGCTAAAGCTGTTTCTCTCTATTTTGACTTGGACTCTGTACTGTGGTACAATTTTATTTTAAATAGCAACTCATTTCAGAAAAAGAAAATACTGAATTCTGTAGGTGAAGAAATAGGAAAAAAATTCAGTGTTGTCAGGTTTTTCCCCAGTTCTCTTTCAAGTCAGTGATCTGCTCAAATCTGCCCGATTTTACGAAAACTGTGTGTTCCAATAAAGTATGTCTGTACCTCAGTTTACAATCATAGAATCATAGAATGGTTTGGGTTGGAAGGGACCTTCAAAGATCATCTAGTCCAACACCCCTGCCATGGGCAGGGACATCTTTCACTAGATCAGGTTCAAAGCCCCATCCAACCTGACCTTGAACACTTCAATGATGGCGCATCCACAACTTCTCTAGGCATCCTGTTCCGGTGTCTCATCACCTCCATCGTAAAAAATTTCTTTCTTATATCCAATCTAAATCTACCCTCTTTCAGTTTAAAACCATTGCCCCTTTTCCTATCAGGATAGGCCCTGGTAAAAAGTCTTTCTCTGTCTTTCTTACAAGCTCCCTTTATATATTGAAAGTCTGCAATAAGGTCTCCCCGGAGCCTTCTCTTCTCCAGGCTGAACAACCTCAACTCTCTCAGCCTTTCTTCATAGGAGAGGTGTTCCAGCCCTCTGATCATTTTTGTGGCCCTCCTCTGGACCCGCTTGAAAAGGTCCATGTCTTTCTTGTACTGGGGACCCCAGAGCTGGAGGCAGTACTCCAGGTGACGTCTCACCAGAGCAGAGTAGAGGGAGAGTATCACCTTTCTCAACGTTCTGGCCATGCTTCTTTTTATGCAGCTCGGGATACAATTGGCTTTCTGACCTGTAAGCACGCCCTGCTGGCTCATATCCAATTTTCCATCCACCAGTATCCCCAAGTCCTTCTCTGCAGGGCTGCTCTCAATCAGTTCATCACCCAGTCTGTACTGACATTGGGGATTGCCCTGATTCAAGTAAAGGACCTTGCACTTGGCCTTTTTGAACTTCATGAGTTTCAGACTGGTCTATTTCTCAAGCCTGTCAAGGTCCCTCTGGATGGCATTCCTTCCCTCAAGTATATCAACTGCACCACTCAGCTTTGTGTCATCTTCAAACTTGCTGAGGGTGAACTCAATCCCACTATCTATGTCATTAATGAAGATATAAATAGTAGTGGTCCCAGTATGGACCCTTGAGTTTCTTCAGCTGTATCTAGTTCTGTGTGTATATTCATCTCTACTTTCATTTTACTTCTCAGTCTTCAATCTAATGCTGTGAATGTCTCCTCTTTTACTGGGGCCTTTTTGTGAAACAGTCACCACATTTCCAGATTTCCTTTTCCCCTGGGCTGTGTCCTCATCACCACCTTTTTATCCAAATCAGCTAACATCTGACATGTGCCTTCATTTTATGTGTCTGTTTAACTCCTTCTTACCTACACTGTCTTGTTTTTCTGAAAATACCATAGAATTCAAATAGTTCTACTGCAGTGATTGTCCTGAATTTTGTATGATTAAATGCAGCAGATGAACCAAGGTTTCAGGGGATAATTGAATGTATTTTTCTGTCCCTCACTCACCCCTCCCAAGCACCAACAGCCACATGCCAATCCTATCTCTACATGTCTTACAACAGCTCCCCAGTTAGATGAAGATCATTGCACGATCTACTGTTATTCTCCCACAACAGTTAGGGGTCAGAGCACATGAAGAAAGAAGAAAAACTGAGGGAGCTGGTTCTGTTCAGCTTCTAGAAGAGATCCCCCCAATCCAATAGCTATCTTCAACTATCTAAAAAGTGCTTGCAGAGAAAACAAAGTCAAACCCTTCTCTGAAGTGCACAGTGACAGGACAAAAGTCAGTAATCATGAGCTGCAGCAAGGGAAATTCCTGCTGATTGTAGCACTGGAATAGGTGCTGAGAGAGGATTGAGAGTCTCCACCCTTGGAGATTTTCCAAATTGGACTGGACAAGGCCTTGATACAGCTTTAAACTAAGTCTACTTTGAGCAGGAGGTTGGATTAGATACTTCCAGAGGTCTTCTAAACTAAATCTTTCTATAAGTCAGTGATTCTATGATTTACACCTCTTGAAGACCCAGAGATGATTCTAGCAGTTGGCTGAGGTAGTGGCAAGGAATAAATTCCAACAGTGAGTAAAAGGGGATAAGAAGAACCAGACAGGGTAGTGGATGAATTTGAACCTTAAGAAAGGAAAGAGTGAGAAAGAGGAGAGTGATTTCAGAGGCACTGTAGTCAGAAAACCAACACTCTGCATTTGTCAACAGAAAATCACATCTAACTGTAGAGAAGAAACTGGAATATCTAAGCTCCATGTAATAACTCATGGCAAATGTTTGCTTTTTAAAAGGAACACTCGCAGTTTCCATTGGCACTCTTTGCCAATAGGACCATAAAGTCTGAATTTGACTGTAAGATTGCCATTGCCAGATGTCTGAAATATCTGCTTTTCCAACACAAATACAACTCCGCAGCTTGTTGTGTGACAGGGTTCATGGTGAGGTAGCTCATGTGACAAGAAGGTTGAAACTCTTAGGCCGTAGCAGAGGAGTTTCACACTTAAGTGAGTTCGTTTGAGAGCTAAGTTTCCTGGATAGCGCACCCCTCAGCTTCAGTGCTGAACAGTCCATGTGTCAGCTGACACTGGTGTGCCACTAAGCTTTATAAATGCCTGAGGTACAGCCTGAACCGTAAAGAAGTCCAAAGCAAAAAAAAAACCAAAAACCCAACAACAAACCTGTGGAAAAGTATTTACTTTTCTTTTACTGGGTGAATTTTCTGCCAGTGAGCTGGCTCACTGTAGAATCAGATCCCCAGTGCCAGCACAAGGGAGGGAGGAAGACCATATGGCCAGGGATCTGGGAGATAGGAACGTGGGAACACAGCATCATCATTTTGTATGTGCTTATACTTTTACAGCACTGCAACATCCTTGCGTGAGACCTGCATTCCTGCATCAGAGAAGGCTACAGGTTTATTCTCCCTGAGGCTTTGAGATAATAAATTGTGTACTTGGTTTACAAGAAATACATTCTAGCTGCCAATTCTGTATATTAAGCCTCATGCTTAAACTCCAGAACTTTTGCCAGCACCTTCTGATTTCAGCTATGTATATTTCCATGCTCTAGTCTGATACTCAGATGAGGCCCTCAGAATTAACATTGCATTTTGAAAATATAAGCCTGAGAATTGAACAGGAGTCCTTGTATTTCATGTATCATTACCAGTAATAAAGACACACAGTTTAGATACTCAGTGACATCAGTGTTTTCAAATGCACAGATGTAGCCAAGTAAGTTTTAGTAAACAATTTTGTCAAAGAAGTACACAGAGAAAGAGAATCTAGTTCCCCTTTTCTATGTTGTGTTGTGTCTGCAGGGCAAACAGAAATCCAAAGCAAAAAGAAATTGTATTTGTCATTTTAGAGTTAGTACAAATAACTCTGAATATATTTAGGAAGCAAATCTATGCTCTTTTTAATGACTTCTCTGCAGAGAACTGCACATTCATGCTCCTAAAGTTCAATGTATTTAAGGTAATCATTCTCTTCTGCCTCTGAAAAGCGTTATTGTTGGCACAGAAAACATGCACATGCTTTCTTGCATGACTTGCTGAGTTGTAATGTACAGGGAAAAGCATATTAAAGAAATTTGTTTCCAAGACTACAAAGTTGCAGAACTTAAGAATTTAAAAAAGCAAGATAGTTCCTTTGACCTCTCTGAGTAGGAGTGAGTCCCTTTAACATTTTTTTGCAAACAAGAAGAAATGTGGATATGTACCAGATCACCAAAGATTCCACACAAGAAAAGACATTATATCTCGATTTGGAAAATGACACTACTGCAAGTCATAGAAAGCAACAGAACGCCACTGAAGTCACTGTAAATCAAGACATACAAGAGCTTGGAGAGAAGAATTTCAAACCAAGACAAGTAAGAAAAGGCAAATCACCAAGCCAAATTCTCAGGCATGTAGTGATAGGACAAGGGGTAATGGCTTTAAACTGAAAGAGAGTAGATTTAGATTAGATGTAAGGAAGAAATTCTTTACCGTGAGGGTGGTGAGGTACTGGAACAGGTTGCTCAGAGAGGCTGTGGATGCCCTATCCCTGGAAGTGTTCAAGGCCAGGTTGGATGGGGCTTTGAGCAACCTGGTCTAGCAGAAGGTGTCCCTGCCCATGGCAGGGGGGTTGGAACTAGATGATCTTTGAAGGTCCCTTCCAACCGAAACCATTCTATGATTCTATGAAAATGCACAAACAAACTAAAAATATGAGAGAAAGTCTTCTTACCCCATATACCTTCTTGGCTCCTGCCTTTGCAGCAAACATGGAGAGGATTCCTGTGCCACTTCCAACATCAAGGACAAGCTTATCTTTAAAAACATGTTTATTGTGATACATTGAGTTTCTATAGGTTAATGTGCGCACTTCATCCTTTAACATTTCCTGTGATGAAAAAAAGCATTGTATTATTATTTGAAGTGCTTATATGCGTTCAGCACTGCTGCTGAATGCATTCCCTCATTATAATTTACGCATTATTAACACACAAGCTGAAGAGTTTTTCAAGTACTTTGGGGTGCACACATCAAAGCAACTGTAAAATGCTAGCTACTTAGAACTGAATTATTAAGAAGCAGCATGATGTCCTTTGCACAATTTTATTTCTTTAAACATTACTTCACTGTTACAATTGACAACCAGAATGTAGTCTAACCACAGCACTGCTTTAGGCATAGACAGAAGCCATACAGAAATCCAAGCTTTCCTTTTCTCCTAAATCATGCACAACCTAGAGCCTCAGCAGAGGGACTTTCTAAGGTTCTTCTTTAAACACAAAAGAAATCGTTCCATAAACCATTAGAAGACAGCAGTCTTGATAGCCTTGCCCAAGTGATGCAGGAAGTCCACAGCAGAGCTTAGAGATACTGTGCTGTATGGTACTCCCTTACTGCTCTTCTGTTCACTCATTTATATGACCAGTTTCCAGAAGATATTAATGTATAACCTAGACCACTATGTCACTATTTTAAGTTGTCATTGTTAGGTGCTGATTTTTGCTTCATTGATAGCAGCAGTACATGCATTTCATTCCATTGACATCTTGCTCTCAAATGTGCATATATCAGTCAAACTACATCAACAAAGAGCACCGAGGTCAAGATCCAAGTGCTATTTTTAAGACAAGTGTAGGCCATTCAATGCACACTTTAATTTTCTCAAAATGTTTCTGTTGTTAGCTCTAGAAGGCTGAACTTTTGCTTATACTACTGCCATCATTTTGTAGTTTAAGCAAGTAGGCAAATGAATTTTTGAATTTCAGGATAAAAAGAACCAGTTCACTGCCCAGCAGTCTGAAGTACTACTGCACTGGATTGTTACATTGTCAGCTGCTCACTTACCTGTCTTGGCAGGACACTACATGTACTTAATAACTGTAGATGAATAAAAGGCTATTTTTATCATCATAAAGCATGGTTTGGTATCAGGCAAAGAGGCAGAAGAACAGTCCAACAACATTGGAAAGGTGATGGAGCACACCCTCACAGAAACTCTTTCTAAACATATTAAGGACAAGAAGGTGATTGGGAGTGTTCAGCATGGATTTGGAGATGACTGACCACCTGATAGTTTTCTATGGTGAAATAATGGGCTCTGTGAATGAGGGAAGAGGAGTGGATGCTTGTTTATCTTGGTTTTAGCAAGACTTTCAACACTGTTTCCCATAACATCCTCACTGAAAAACTGATGAAATATGGACTACATAAATGGACAGTGAATTGGAC
Organism: Gymnogyps californianus; assembly: GCF_018139145.2. Taxonomy (NCBI): domain Eukaryota; kingdom Metazoa; phylum Chordata; class Aves; order Accipitriformes; family Cathartidae; genus Gymnogyps; species Gymnogyps californianus. Next base: position 133,586,839 of record NC_059471.1, on the reverse strand, counting down.
TGAAAACCAACTGAACTGCTGCTCTCAAGGTGTTGTGATCAGCAGCACAAAGTCCATCTGGAGGCCAGTCACTAGTGGTGTCCTCCCAGGAGTCAATACTGGTGCCAATACTGTTGGATACCTTCAATAATAACCTGGATGATCGGACAAAGTGCAGTCTCAGCAAGTTTGCAGTTGATAGAAAAGTGGGAGGAGTGGTTGATTCACCAGATGGTTGTGCTGCAAATCAGAGGGACCTCAACAAGCTGAAGAAAGAACTGACAGGAGTCTCAAGAAAGTCAACAAAGGAAAATGCAAAGTCCTTGTCCTGCGTTCGGCTGGGATAGAGTTAATTTTCACCAGAAGCTGGGAGGGGGCACAGCCAGGACAGCTGACCCGAATTAGCCAAGGGGAATATTCGATACCATATGACGTCATGCTCAGTATATAACTGGGGGAGCTGGCCGGGGGGGAAGAGGGATTGCGACTTGGGAACGGGTTGAGCATCGGGTTCTGGGTGGTGAGCAATTGCATTGCCTTGTGCATCACTCGCTTTATATATTCTTTTATTAGTATTATTTTTATTATTATTTCTTCTCTCCTTGTGTTGTCCTATTAAACTGTCCTTATCTCAACCCACGAGGTTTTACCTTTTTCTTCCGATTCTCCTCCCTGTCCCACCGTGGGGGTAGGAGTGAGCGAGCAGTTGCATGGTGCTTAGTTGCCACCTGGGCTTAAACCACGACAGTCCTGCACATGGGGAGGAATAACCTCATGCACAGCATAGCTGAGGACTGGCTGTCTGGAAAGCACTGTTTGCCAAAAATCACCTTGGGAACCTAGTGGACAGCAGTTTGAACATGAGCCAGCAACGTGCCCTTGCAGCATTTTGGGCTGCACTAAAAAAAGCATCACCAGCAGGTCAAGGGAGGTAGTTCAACACTGGTGAGACCACATCTGGAGTCCTGTGTCCAGCTCTGGGTTCCCCAGGACAAGAGATGTTGGAGCAGAACCAGTGAAGGCCCATGAAGAAGATTAAGGGATTGGAGAATCTGACATGTGAGGAGAGATTGAGAGAGCTAGGATTGTTCAGCCTGGAGAAGAGAAGGCTCGAGGGGATCCTATCAATATGTACAAATATCCGTCGAGTGGGGGAGGAAAGAAGGCAGACACAGACTCTTCTCAGTGGTAACCAATTAAAGAATAAGAGGCACAAATAACATGAACAGGTTTTTCAGAGCCTTGTCCAATCAGGTTTTAAATATGTCCAAGGATGGAGGCTCCATAGCCAGCATTTTACCAACCTCCCAGTAAAGAATATTTTTTTCCAGTTCAGTTTGTGCCCATGACATCAACCAGCTCCTTCAGCCCTGGTGGAGACAGCGCATCAGGTCCCATAGACTTATGTATGTCCAATTTAAGTGATCCTTCTCTGTTGAGGGTGTCTTCCTCATTCTAGACTTTGCCACTCATCTTAGGGACCTGGGATTCCTGAAGGCAAGTCTTATCAGTAAAGAAGAAGTAATCAGAACTGAAGAAGTAATTTTCCATGTCCTTTATCACCAGATACCCTGCCTCATTCAGCAACAGTCCCACCTTTCCCCAAGTTTTCATTTTGCTGTTAATACACCTAAAGAAACCCTGTTTTGTTACCCTTCCCATCCCTTGCCAAATTCATGTCCAGATGCAACTTAGCTTTCCTAACCCTCACCCTGAAATTACTTCTGGGTCACCTGACCCTTCTTCTACCTCTTGTATGCTGCTTTTTTTGTTTGAATTTTGTCAGGAGCTTCTTGTTCATTCATGCAGGCCTCCTGCCACCGCTGCTTGACTTTCTGCATGTTAGGATGGACCGTTCTTGGAGGAGGTGAGTCTTGAAAATCAACCAGTTTTCCTAGACCCCTTTTCTCTGCAGGACCATCTCCCATGAGATTTTTCCAAGCAGATCCCTGAAAAGGATGAAGACTGCTTTCCTGAAACGCAGGGTTGTCAACAAGACAAAAAGCATGGATCTTGAGAGAGCATCCATGCTCTCAGGATCCTGAACTTCACCGTCTCATGGTCACTGTAGCCAAGTCTGTCCTGACCATCACATCTCCAGCTGGTTCATTCTTTTTAGTAAGTATCAGGACCAGCAGAGCACCATCCCCACCCCCCCCACCCCCCCGCCATTGATTTAGGTCATCTGTGCCAGGAATTTATCATCATGCACTACAAAAATGCCCTGGATTGCTTATGTCCTGTTCTGTGGCCTTTCAGCAGATGTTGGGGTGATTAATGTCTTCTGTGGACCAGAAATCAGACGCATGTCTCATGCAGACATGAGACTTCTTTCAGTTATCTCAAGAAGACCTCATCTACTTCTTCTTCCTGCTTAGGTGGTCTGTAGCAGACACCCACAACAATGTCAACCATATTGGTCTGCCATTTAATCCTGACCCATAAGCTCTCAGCTGGAACATCACCTGTCCCATAGTGGACATGATTCCATGCATTCAGCTGCTCTGTCTCCCTTCTCACCTTCCCAGTCTGTCCCTCCTAAAGAGCCTGTATCCAGCTATTGTGGCATTCCAGTCGTGTGGGCAATCTCACAGCATCTCTTTGATCTCTGTGAGACTGCAGCCATGCAACTACACACTGACCTCTAAGTCCTCCTCTTCATTTCCCAGGCTACATGTATTAGTGTACAGGCACTTCAGAGAGGCTCTCTGTCATGTTGATTTTCCAGAAAAGGTATGAGACCTTCCTCCATAGTGCTGCCTCTTGGTACTTCCTTTTTTTGTGTGCTTACACTTGGGGTGGGCCCCTTCTGCTCTGTTTTATTGACTGATTATGAGGTCTTGTCCACACCACTCTGCATCTTTTGCTTACTGACTCAATCCACCACTTCCCCATGTGACTGTGGGTCATCATCTCTTTCCTCTACCATTCTTAGCTTAAAGGTCTCCTCACCAGGTTGGCCAACTTGTTGGCAAAGACACTTTTGGCCTGATTTGTCAGGTGGATTCCATCTCTTTCTAGCAGACCTCAATCCTCAAAGAGAGTCCCATAGACATAAAAGCTGAAAACTTGTCATTGACACCAGCTGCACAACCAGTTGTGGACCTGCAGGAGCACTTCTCCTCAAGTCTTTATTTGTACTGTTAGAACTGAGGCAAAAAAACACCTGGCACACCTTGCTGTTGATTATCATCCTAAGAGCTGTGTAGTCACACTTGATATGCTCCAGGTCTCATTGGTGCTCATGTGGAAGAGCAGCAGTAGTAATCCAAGGCTGGTCTAAGGGCTGGACAAATGTCAGCAGCCTCTCCACAATGTCGCAGATCCAAACGCCTAGACAGCAGGTCCTGTCCCCTGCAGGAGAGAGCCTTCCACTACTATCACTTGTTGCTTCCTCCCAATGCTTCTGCATGACTCAGGGCCAGCTGGCTCTGATGCTTCATTGGACAGAACTTCCTGCCCCTCATCTACAATGAAGGCACTGAACCTATTCTGTGGCTAGAGATCTGCAGGTGGATCAGGAGCCTTTGTCCTGTTGCCAGAAGTCACAAGTTTCCAGCCTTCACCATCAGACGATTCTCCACTTCCAAACCTGATAAGTACAGACTCTGACTGCCCCTCCTTTCAGTACTGTTGGGGATTTAGGCTCTTGTACCTTCAGGATCTTGGAGAAGATCCAGTCAGTCTCTTCCTCATGTCCCTGATGCTGTAAAGTCTGCCAACCTCCTCTAGCAGCTCCTTTACTTGTTGACACAGATCCTCTACCAGTGCACACCTCCTGCAGGCAAGGAGGCAACCTCCCACTTCCCAGCCTCAGCAAGACGCCCCAGGTACTCCCTGCACTCCCTGAGAACTACAGAGCTGCATCCTTCCATCAGGAGCTCAATCTGATTTGAGGTCTCTGATGTGTCTTCAATATTTCTCTTAGGTCTCCTTCCCACTCAATTGTTCCTCTATCTTCTTCCATTCTTGGATTGAACTTCTGAATGCTACACTGGCAAGATGTAACTGGCAGATAGAAATCTGTTTATGTATATGCCCCACAAACAATTACTAGAGTAATGGAAATAGATGCTGTTTGCGATGTGGTTTGTGAAAAGTGCCACTGATTTCACATTGTTGGCCTTTTTGCATCCTAGTCTTTAAGTTTCCATCCTCTTGGGTCACGTAAATATAAGATATTAGTGTCTTCTTTAGAATTAGTCTACAGTCAACTTTTTGATAGTAAATATGGTCCACTGTGTATTTTGAATTCTTTCCAGGAGTGTATTTACTGGAGGCTATTGGGCTATATGTTCCCATTAATGCAGCCTGTGCATTCAAGTAACATGCCAGGAGTCAAGAAATTACTTGGCTTCTCATGTCAGTTGAGTAGCTGTTCTGCTGGCATCTGTGCTCAAATATGCAAGAGAACAAAAGACCTAACTAACTTAGCACTAAGGTAGTTGCCATGTATGGTTGGGTTAGTTTGCAGCCCTCATAAATGCACTAAATTGATGCACTTGTGAAGATCACCACTGTACAGATAGCTAATATAAGCTCTGTGGAGAACTCATATGCAAGGATCTAAGTGGGACAGAGGTTTTGAGTACAGGTCTCTAGAGAAGTGGGTGATATCTTTGGCACTTAACCAGATTATACAATATTCTGAGGAAAAGCAGAGGAATATAATCATGAGCAAGTGGGAGGGGGATAAATAACTAATAAATCAAAGAAAACATTATTATTATTATTTTTTATATTATTATTATGTAATAATTGCTGAAATAAAATTAACTATTACCTCATGAATTCCAAAGTGAGCATAGGAATCAAAATAATAATCCCTGGATGTCATCTCTTCTGGATTGATGAGCTTTGCCATCTTCCCTCGGCCTGGGCAGCTTGGTTGCAATGGGACATGTATGACAGATTGAACTGGCTTTGGAACAACAGTAGGCTGAGGAGGCTGGGCTGGGCTGGGGCAAACCTGGGAGAACATGGAATATTGTTAAGAGGCATCATTAAAAGAAAACATTTCTCTTTCTGTCTAGCATAGTGATATTATTGTAACTAGCTAGGAGATAGTAAGACCAAAGTACCAAAGATACACCTGGGGTATCATAAGTGAAATTTAGGCTGCCTTCTGTTCCTGACTCTCTAACTTATTTGGTCTGTCTTGGAAAGTTTCCTTAATGGCTTTTTCCTTGATGTTCCTCTGCAGATACCTACATCAGTGCAAAGCAATGGTAAATTATTGGTGTTGACTGAAGTGGGTGACTCCAAACATTGACACAAGGCAGTTGAGAGATAGGTTTTCTCCTTTAGTGTCTTTTTCTGTCAAAGTGCCACAGCTTTGTTGGGAGGTAAGTTGTAATAAATAAATAGTTCCCCTGCAAAGAAGAGCTCATAATCAAAGGATTCTGAACACAGTATTGCCAACAAGAAGGACGGGATTCACAATAAATTCTTAATTGTCAGATAATGTGCCTGGCTGTATTGATGAGGTAGGTCTGAGAATGCTCACAATATCTCAAAGTCCCTGACACTATCTGAAAGTCTCTCAGCATGTCCAGATAGCACTGTAGGGAGCTGTGTGGAATATGTGATCCCTTAAGTTAGTTTCCTGTCGTTGGGAAATGCAGGAGTTATGTGTTACCAACGCCCTCTGGCTCACTGCACTTAATTTTTCCTTGAGTATTGCATCTCCAACACCAACATTTCAATAGAGCCAGAATGCTCACACCCCCTTGACTCAGATTTGACACTTGTAGCATCTAAGAGAGAAGACAGAATATTTCACAAACATGAGACACAGACCATGGTCTGGTCCATAAGTATATCTACACTTTTCATCCTTGACATGAAGAAAAATGCTGAAAACTGAGAAAGACTGAGCAAGACGCTACAGCTTCACATATGCACTAAGTCACCTGCAAATTATGGGTCAACAACTTCATATGTTTAGAAGGTCAATCCTACTTAAAATATGTCACCTCCTCTTGTACTTCTTTTTTATTTTCAGATTTAGTAGTTTCCCAGTGGGGACCAGATTTGCCTGAGCCTCTCCTAGGTACTTTCATAAAGTTCACTCTATCTTCTATAGCCTGATACTGCGAGACATCAATCCCTTGTAGTCTCTATGAATAGCATCAATTAGCCTAGTTCAGTTTGCTTCAATAATAAAAAAAAAGACCACTTTTTTTTCCTTTGTTCATTTGAAGATTTAAATGTGTCATCTTTCGATGGTGTCTTTGGTCCGTCTGTGAAAAATGAATACTAGTGGCTTATGTTCCTGTAACACCTTTCATCCCCAAAGATCCAGAAGTGCTTTATTTATATGTGTTTTCTATTTTTGATGTTTTTGACTTTATCACCTCACCTAGTTCACCTCCCACGCAGAATACAATTGTTCCCAACTGGTATTTGTATTTCTGTCCTGTCTAGTTGTAAAATGTCCATCTGCAGTCATTTCTCTTAAAAGACTATTTCACCGCCTGTTCATTGCAAGCAACACCTTGACAGCTCATTCTGTCAAGGTGTTGCTTGTAATATTCAACCCTTCCAAATTTAATCCTGATACTTTTAATTACATACTTGAGGTTATATCCTAACATTTTTCTCCATTGGTGTACACACTATCAAATTTTTGCAGTTACTTTGCCCTGTAGTCCTTTCTGTATTTGTCTGCTGGATTATGAAGACTTAAACTGTAGATGTTCAGAATTTTGTTTTAATTCAATATGAACTCTGTCAGGTCTTACACTTTTCTCCTAAATCTTGTCCTCTGCATCATTTTACAAACAAAATATGTAAATATAACAGTCACTGAACTCTTCTTTCTGTTCCTGTCTTAGGTGAGACGGTCTCCAGACACAAGATAGTACATCACAGTCAAATACTCAAAAGCTACCTACTGGACAGAAGATCTGTCAGTTTTTGTAAATGAAACCAAAGAGGTATTAGTATTTCTATTGCTGTCAAACTACAAATTCAAATGTGGCTTGCTGTACAATAGAAAGCATTTTCTACAGGAAAAGAGACTAGTCTTAAATCTTCTGTCTGGATCTCAGGCAGTATCAGTTCTGCTCCTGGCTGCATGGAATTTGTCTAGACAGGGTTATCAGAACAAGGCTTATTCTGACTAAAGATACAGAATGAAATTCAGCAACTCAGGCTAGGAAAGCTGTCTGAATGATTTTTTTTGCTGTAAAAGAATTAACATTGTTATCTCATAGTCTGCAAGACAGCTGAATTCTGCTACAGCCAAGGAGTGGCAAGATAACTTTTACTCAGCTACTGAGGCAGTATTAGACCTTTGACTCACAGTACTTTTCAGGTTTATCTAAAAAACCTGAAGACTTACTGCTTTCAATTGTCCATCTACATCTCTGCCAGAGAGTAGATATCCCATGTAGCAGAAGTAGAAGCCCATTAGGTCTGCTTCTCAACTGTCTTAGTTTGTAGCCAAGCAGCCTGTAGTAAAATGTGTTGATGGTGGTTGTGTAACAATGTTAGGCTGTGAATACTATTAGATCATGTACTGTCCATCCTGTGCTATGGGTATCATAGCCTTATGCAGAAGAGGTAACAGAAAACCGGATAGGAGTGGTGATCTCAGCCAGCAGCACTCTGTCACAGGGACCTTAAATCAGCTACTTCATTTCTGTTTTAGGCATGTTAACACAACACAGACTTTTCAAATTAAAACAATGTAATTTTTTGCAGCATCTTATCCTGGTTCTCTTCTTAGTAGCTGGTACAGTGCTGTGTTTTGGATTTAGTGTGAGAATAATGTTGATAACATGCTGATGTTTTAGTTGTTGCTAAGTAGCGCTTATCTTAAGGACTTTTTCAGTTTCTGTTGTGGTTTAACCCCAGCCAGCAACTAAGCACCATGCAGCCGTTTCCCCCTTCCCCCTCCCAGTGGGGTGAGGAGGAGGAAAGAAAAAAAAAAGTAAAACTCATGGGTTGAGATAAGAGCAGTTTAATAACTAAAGTAAAATATAATACTAACACTAGTAATAATGAAATATAATAATAATAGTAATGAAAAGGAATATAACAAAAAAAAGAAGGGGAGGGGGGAAAGAAAAAAACCAGTGATGCACAATGCAATTGCTCACCACCCGCTGACCGATGTCAGAGCTGCGATCCGCCCCTCCCGGCCAGCTCCCCCCTGTTTATATACTGGGCATGACGTTCCATGGCATGGAATACCCCTTTGGCTAGTTCAGGTCAGCTGCCCCGGCTATGCTCCCTCCCAGCTTCTTGCACACCTGCTTGCTGGCAGAGCATGGGAAACTGAAAAGTCCTTGGTTTAAGATAAGCGCTACTTAGCAACAACTAAAACATCAGCGTGTTATCAACATCATTCTCACACCAAATCCAAAACACAGCACTGTACCAGCTACTAAGAAGAGAGTTAACTCTGTCCCAGCCGAAACCAGGACACTTTCCCATGCTCTGCCAGCAAGCAGGTGTGCAAGAAGCTGGGAGGGAGCATAGCCGGGGCAGCTGACCCGAACTAGCCAAAGGGGTATTCCATGCCATGGAACGTCATGCCCAGTATATAAACAGGGGGGAGCTGGCCGGGAGGGGCGGATCGCAGCTCTGGCATCGGTCAGCGGGTGGTGAGCAATTGCATTGTGCATCACTGGGTTTTTTTTCCTTTTTTTCCCCCTCTTCTTTTTTTGTTATATTCCTTTTCATTACTATTATTATTATTATTATTATTATTATTATTATTATATTTCATTATTACTAGTGTTAGTATTAAGTTTTACTTTAGTTATTAAACCGTTCTTATCTCAACCCGCAAGTTTTACCTTCTTTCCCGATTCTCCGATCCCACTGGGAGCGGGGAGGGGGTTGGGAGTAAGGGAGCGGCTGCTTTGTGCTTAGCTGCTGGCTGGGGTTAAACCACGACAATCTGTAATACCCACTGCTATAATTTCTGTGTGTAGCACTGTAATTCTGAAACTCCAAGGCAAGGTCACAATTACAAGAATAATTTTGTGAGTGGGGTTCAGCAAATCCCTCTGTCATAGATTTGCTATAGACACTGTGAACAATTTCAGTCAAGAGTAACTCATGTCCTATGACAACAAATACCTGGGGAAAACATATAAACACAGTGGACACTTACAAAATAAAGAAATGTAATGAAAGCTATTATTTGTATCAGAAACAATAAAGTCTTCAGGGGTACAGCTCTGTGCTTGCTAAACTAGAAACAGCTAATCTTTTAGGGATATGGTATAACTGCTTTAGGAGAAAACATGCCTCCAAGAGAAAAGCTATCAAGGAAAGACAGCCTCCTGTATTCTTTCCAGAACTGAAAAGAATCCTTGATACAATTTAGAAGCTTAGCACATATATACCCTACCTGTCAGAAACAACTCAGCTTTTGAGTAACTCCTGAAAAGGGAAAGCATCTGGGCTGGGGGTAAATCTCACATCAATGAAAAGAATCTAACAAATTCTTTCTGAATAAACCATGTTTATTACAAATATGGATTCCAGCCAGCTGCACACAGTTCCAGAACACTGGCCGCTGCTAATGCAGATGAAGTTTGAAAGAATGCAAGCAGCTGCCTCAGAATCCATTTATCACTGTGCTAAACGTGCAGCCCTCTATTTTTCCATCTCCCATTTGCTACTGAAGATAGAGTTGGAGGGTCTGAAGGATCTGAGAAGCAATCTTTTTCCACCATTGCTATGGGAGTTTTTCTACCATTGCTCGGTCCTGCTGCTCTGTACCATTTCAACACTTAAGTCAAAGGAAATTATGGAAATATTTTCCTACTTTTAAAAATTAAATACAGTTTCTTTCCTCTTTGTGGACAAGGATGGTAGATTATAGATGCATCAAAGGTATTAGCACAGGACCGCTTCTTTAAAAGCTTTGAATTCTTACAAAAGGCAAGATTCATAGCTCTCATTCATTTCTCAAAATCTCACATCTGAACATCTTGACATAGGTTTCTAAAACACACTTCAGTGATGGATGTGACTTTCAGATAATGTGGAGCTGTCCATGTGCATCAATGGAAACTGTTGAAATCCTTCTTTCTTGAAAACTGGACCTAAGTCAACCTGGACTTAGGAGGCTATCTGGATGTACAATTCCCACAATACAAGAGAGAACTGGGTATTCAAAAATCATAGGCTATCTTGAAAATTTGAGCCTTTCAGATATATCCATTTGCCTACAGAGACGCAAGATGGTGAAATATGCACAACTCATTTTTTAGGAGGCTTGTGACAAAAGCTGAGGTGTGTAGAGTAAAAATAAACTTGAATTTCAGTGTTCATTTCTTGATATTACTTTGGAGACACAGGGCTGGAGGTTAAAATTCCAATCCTTGTAAAACTGTTGTTCAAGCTGCAGTGTTTTCTCCTTGACAAATTCTTAGTTATTTATGACATTTTTATAGCATTGAAAAGGTTAACAGTATCTTCTGTCTGGAAATGCCTACCCTTTCATTAAGAGACTACACTCACTAAGAATGGAATTCTAGTTTAATATGATTCAATTTCAGCATTTTCTTATTTTTAAACAAATTATTTTATCGTATCTAAACGTTGATTTTACTTATTTCTTGGGCCAGATAGCTTTCTGTGTCAGAACTACTAGAATAGAATATGCCTAGCACCATTTTCATTAGTGTGAGTTTAATAATCTACACCTTTAGCATGCAAGAGATTATCACCTGATATGCCGTCACCATAGCAGTTCCAATAATACAGCTTCTTCCTGCTGCAGAGATAAAGGCATAGCCAAATATAAGAGGTATTTGGTATCCTCCTGCCAAAATTTAGGCTTACTTCTAGAACAGCTTCTTGGAAGTCATTACACAATGGTATAGGCTAAAACTTCCCTTGACTTCTTTATCTTGTATCATTTTGAAATAAATCTTTTTCCCAGGATTGTGGGAGCATATCTTAAGTGATCTTTGGATTGAGCAAAGAGTCTGGTCCGTTATCTGAGAAGAGAAGTTTTAATCTGATTTTCTGAGGAAATGAAGCTGCCACAGCATCTTGAGGTTGTCCAACCCCGTCTAATTTGAAAGAAGAGTGGAAATATCAACACATTCGTATTCCTATACATTTCTTGAAAATCAGAAATTAGGTAGAAGGACAGCCAATTTGATGATCCATTGAAATTGAAGCAGCCAGATTCAGTTGTCATTCCTTCTACTTGCTCTAGATTTATTAAGCTAACAACTGGTTTGTGTTACATGTGTAATGTGTAGTCTCCAGACTAACCATACTGTATGATCAGTAATGAAGACGTAGGAAGAAGTCTAGGCAGAGCTCAGAACTAAGTTGGGAGATGATGGGATAAAAAGCACATACTTGCAGGAAACAAGGTTTCATTAGCTTCTCCACTCATGGAAAAACTTTTATGCTAAGGACGTGAAGTTCACAAGGAGTGTAAAATGGCCAGAAATCAAGGGGTTCCAACAGAGACCAGATGAGACAAACATTCAACCGCAGACAGACATTACTGCTTGGAGACAAGGATGTTATATATGTCTGCATTAGGTACATGTTTTCAGGAAGTAGGGCCATCAAAGACCAGTAAAGAATGTTTGCCTTTCATTGTACATTTTGTTTTTCTTAGTGGAAGCTTTATGCTGTGATATTTCTCAAAATCAGGATGAAATAGCCAGTTCCTCAGCAGCTATAAATCTATTTTCTGCTTGAGAAAAACTAGGTTCAGTTTCTTTTAAATTGCAGATGAGTTCAATGCAACTGCAAATCTCTCTAAACTCTAATACTGCAAATCTAGCCAGACAGACTGTAAGAAAATTGGGAGAAAGAACTGATTCTTAAAACTGCTTGCTTTGAAGCTACTCCTTTTTCAGCCACTTTGAAGTCAAGCACTGCTCTGAACTTTCTACATGGAGTGTCTGAAATGCCAGATCAACCTGTCGTAGAAAAACGTGTGCATTCATTATCAGCAGGAAATTCATTGTCCTTTACAGACAAGTATAGCTTAGAGTACATTACATTTGCTACATGTTATCCCTAAGGTAATGGTGATAGTAAAAATATTGTGAAAACACTGAGGCATGTTCTGAAATCCGAGGCTCTATTTTTTGCTTTAGAATAAAGTCTCTGTCCAGAACACCTGAGACTGAGCAGTCATACAAGGAACTTGATTATACACTAAGTGTCCAAATCCTCAAAAAGTCAAAGTAAAAGATGCAAGAAGGTCTTCAGTATGATAAAGGCATGGTTGGCCTATTTAGGCTGCAGCAGAAATAACACCGAGTAGCAAGAAGGAATGCAAAGATCACAGAGGTTTGCAAATTTGTTTCTTGTTTGAAAGTTAAAAAGGAATTCAGATATCTAAATGTAAATACAAGATAGGAACTGTGATACCTTTGAGGATCTGACCCAGGGTACTATATACTGTCAAGATTCTTAATGGTGAGTATGTATTGGGGAAAAGCCAGAATCTTCTTAGTGACAGGTCACAAATTAAGCAAGCAAATTTCCAGTTGGGTATAAGGGAATAATTCTTCCCCCTAACAGAGGTTAAGCATTGAAACAAATGCTTAGAGTATCTGTGGGGTCTCCAACCTTGTAGATTGCAAAACTCAGCTGGAGAAGGTCCTTAGCAGCCTGCTCTAGCTTTAAAAGTTATCTTTTATCTGAGCTGGATGCTGGACTAGATGACCTCCAGAGGTCCCTTCCACCCATATTATTCTATGATAGTAAGTCATGGACAGTTATATTTGTACTATGCAGGAGATGATACAGGTGGCAATGGCAGGATAAACTTATAAACCTGAGCCTAGTGTAGATTATGGGGTGGGTTATAAATTTGGGTTTATAGATTTGTACACACAATAGGAACAGAACCTGTTTTCATGAGATTAAAGAATGCACACTATGAGAAGAACACGAGGACAAGACACTCTGGAATGAAAAGCTTTTGAAGCTACATGTAACAGAATTGGACTGAAATGACAGGAAATGAGATGGCAGAATGTAAGGATGGGAGTGATAAAAGTCTGAGCAGTTCTAGACCATTCTGTGTGTCAGTGCAGGTAATAAAAATGCTCTTCATCCAACCTGCCCTCTTGACTGCTTACTGCACATTACAGTGCAGCTTGGGTACAGCAGCAAAAAACAGGTGACAAATTGCAGTTATGGATGTTGACGTTTAATTGAAGGTGTGTTCCTTTTTATAAAGATGGAGATTTTGCAATGCGTGTAGAGTACAAGGTCCAGTACAGGGCATGAACAGTCCTAGTTCAGCATAGAACAGAAGGAAATATGAGAGAAATGTATTACTATTAACTGAAATTTACTCTTTGCAAAACACATCATGAAAGGATAGCAAAGTGTTATTTAAAAAGTGCTGAGAGGTACCTTTCTTTAGGAGAAGGTTGCATTTTGATTATCTTTGGCATGTGATAGACCTACTGCCTATTATTGTTCTAGATTTTTTGTCACAGATTTAACTGCAACACCTTCTCGGTTTACAAGATCCCCGTTACAAGGAACAGCTGGAGTAATGCCTTGTGCTTTCACCTATACTCTGTTGTGTAGAGCAGATGGTCTATCATTAGACGCTGTTGCCCATCTGTTTGAAGCCCCTTAAGCCTCGTGAGGAGTGAGCTAAGTTGCACGGTGAGGAGTTTCTCAAGTGCTGGCTGAAGTCTCAAACCTCCTTCTATTGAAGTCAGAGAGTTTCGCAGCTTCGGCTCAGTGGGGAATCATGTTTTAGAACCGTTGCCCTCTGCTGGATAATATTAAAAGTGAAGTACAGCTGGCAGACGGCTAAATTCATTCTTCATTTCATGAGGTAGAGACTAAGTTACTGCAATCAATCATCTGGAAACGAATCTCCACATATAACCATGCTATTCCCTCCAAATATACAGCATATGGATTTGTTACAGTGTAATGGTCTCTGTCACATGAGTTGAGAATCTGAAAAGTGGAGAATTAAATAGAGGAGAATTTTAAAACTCATGAAGGAGGCAAGCTGTGATGTTCTGTGGCTAGATCTTCTGTGATTTTGTTTCCATTCTTCAGTGTAATCAGGAATGGAAGAGGTGGATATACTCAAGCACGCTGGTTATTTTGACACAAGATTGACACCTATAAGTAAATCTGGCAGGCTGAGAAATAAAGGCTGGACCATCAGGTCTACGGTGTTTCTGAGAGACATTCCAGACTTCTCAGCCTTTTTCTGGCTCAGTACCATATATCAGGACAGTTAGGAATAGCATGCTTTCTAATAGAGCTCTTCTGAATTTGGTGCTTTGCTAAGAAGTATGGGCTTTTTAGTTGTTGTATGTTACAGCAGCCTTCCTCCTGTTCCAGAATTCAGTCGGAAAAGTTGACTCTGGTGTGTAGATCACAGAGCAGCACAAACTGCAACCAGCAGCCTCACAAGGCCAGCAGCTCTCTCAGGTTGCAGCTTCTGGTTTTGTACATATTTACAGCTACGTCTGACGTGGTAACACTTCAAGTTCCTGCTTTCCACTGGGGGATCCCATCCCTTTTAAGGATTCATGAAAGGCAAATAAAACCAAATGATGAAAAAAAAAATCCTTCCTACCTTCCTATTGTTTTAAGCCTCTCCTTTTTTGACTAAAGAAGGTGAGAACTTAATTTAATTTCATCATTCTTCATTCATTTGGTAGAAGCTGAGACATTCCAGTAGTGAAAAACAGGAAGTTGCCTTAACAGCTGGTCCTCAGGCTATCAGTGTTGACTGGCTGAAATTCTGATATCATCATGGGAATTTAAAATTAAAAACTGAGGTCAATTGTGAGAGCTAAGAATGTTATTGCCAGCCATATGTTACATAACTAATATTACTTCTATCAAAATTTGAAGTGCACCTAATACCTAAAATAGCCATTAAAGACCAGGGAGCACTTAAATTGACTGATCACCATGGAATACTTTTCCTTCTCTTCCATTCAATTATCCAGGAAAAAAAGCAGTAGGTATAAACTATGTTGTATGTTTTCCTGCAACAGAATTTCCTTCTGAGATTTCTGGTTTTCAGCAGTTTTGACAGATCTCTTCTCTTTGCAGTACTACATCCAAAACTCTAGAACAAAAGCAATCAAGATGCACAGATATAAGAAGGAGAAACAGCCTGTTGTTCTGGCAGGGCTATTAGAGGCTTAGATTTTGTGGTAGTTCAGAGGGAAGGTTTGAGGTATGTCTATTGCCTGTCTATTGTTGAAAGTGACAAAAGAGGAAAAGCTGATAGCAGAATTTTCCATTTGAATTAGGCTATAGCCTCTGGGAAATAAAGAGCTTTTCCAAGTTTAGTGTAATTTTATTTCTGATTTGCCTTTCAGGGAGTTGGACAAGGGGAATAAATATCTCTGCATTAATAAATAAAATGCATCAGGTCTTCCAGCTGATTTTAAAATATTGGTCACAAACTCAAGGAATCTAAAAATAAACCATATCAATTTCATTCCTGGGCATTCATTGCAGAGTCACCTCTATGTTTGGTAGTGACAATTGTTAACATTAAATGCTTACTACTTGCACTGATATTGATATTTTAATGTCCCATCTGGCCTGATCGGGCAAGCACTTCTATACCAACAACAAGTAACACTCAGCTATGGTGTTCAGAGGCCAAACTCACACTACCACTTCCAACTCCCATTCAGGTTTGGCATGGCAGAGTGAGAAGGATGCAAAGGTGTCATATTGCTGGAACAGTCTTTCTCTTCCCCTTGTATTCTGCAATACAAGTAGTCAAATAGCACCAGTCTTGCCTCATTTTTTGAGCTGGGATGGAAACCCTCAGATTTATGTGTGGCTGTCTGAGTGGAGTCTTCAAGTCCTGTCAATCCAGCACTAGTTCTAGGGCACCTGGGTACTATGAGGCAGTAGCAAGAACAAGGGTAATAGTTCTTCCTGTGTGCACATGAACACTGATAGTTCAAGGTTCCTGGTGAGTAATGTTCTCTACTGCTTAGGTAGATTTGTCACTTTGCAATCAAATAGGATGAAGAAATTGTTCCATGCTATGTTTCCCTGGGAGTAGCTCAAAGCCTGTATTGTTATTTAGCAAGTCATGATTCAGTTCCTTTTCCTCGTGTAATGTGGGGCTTGGTAAATAATGAGGCAGTTTTCTAGGACTGCCTTTGCACAAACTTGAACTAGCTGGGAGGAGGATCTAGGTTTCTCACTGTTCTGCCCTTGTTGGCCCTCTCCCTTCTATGTGCATCAGAGGGGACTCATCAGTGTCACCTTCATACTTCTTTTCTACAGTATAGCTCACAGTGTAGATAGACTGCACTGATGAATAAAAAGACTGTCCCTTCACTTCTCTGCAGTCCAACATTCAGCGTGCAAGGCCCTATAAAAGAAGCCTCCATAATGTGTGGTGGGTCACCCAGGTAAGCTGATGTAACTCCACATAAATTCTGAATTTCAGACTATTTATCATCATGGCTATGAAGCCATGAATGGTGCATAGGGATCTATAGTCAGAATTTTAGGGGCCTGTTAACAGATAGTAGTTAGTTGTATTTCAGGGATGACTAGGCAATTCAGCTCTTTTTGTGGAAAAAAAAAAAAAAAATTTAAGGACAAGGTCATTTTCTGAGGCATGAAACCCTAGCTCTGTTAGCAGTTGTTTTCATTTTGTGATCAACTATAAGCCAGGGAAGACATGCTACTGTTATCTGGAAGCAGTGAGCAGAAATGTAAACGTGACTGATGGTTTTTATTCATCTCCAAGTGAAGAGAGATATTCATGTGCCAGATTACTTTAAAATGCCTCACATCACAAGGCACAGCTTGTTGTAGAAATAGCAACAGAAATTACAGGAGCCTGTACTGAAAATATCAAAGTTGAACACAGTGAAGAGAAAGAGTTTGTTGCAGATCATCGCATAAAGAGTTATGAAGCTACAAAGCCAGAGAAGTGTGAACTTGCCATGGTGATTTTCTTATTGGTTGCTATTATCATTGCTGCTGCATAAGTGCCTGCCTTGCTGAACAGAATCATGGTTCTAGTGATGTACAAATAAATAACAAGTGATATACCCCCTTATGAGAAACTCCTCAAGATGGACACAAAATGGAAAGGAAACAAAAATAGCTTGGTACTTTAAAGGTACTTTACATCACCCTGGCAAGTGCATGAATATCTGTTGAGAAAGGGGGCAGGGCTACAGCCCCCATTATCAATGCTCATGATGTGTTTATTGTAGGGGAAGTAGCTGTACTACTGGACGGCCTCTTCCCCACCCCATCATCATCTTGACTGACTCAAGTGACAGGGAACAAGAACCAGAAAGTGCTAATCAACTATAAAACCAGTTAATTTTAGGCCTTTCTCAGTATCAGGCAGTAAGCTGAAATCCACATGAAAAAGTAGAGCTCTGCTATTTTTAGAGGCTCATTATTAACAAAAATGACGAGAGTATTCTATTTGTAAAAATTATTTTCTTAAATTAGCAGAAAATTTAATGGAAGCCCTCCTCTAGTGCAAATTTCTAATGCACTGATCCCTGAAAGTCACTTTGCATCTGATATCCCAGTCATTTTCTCTGCCTCTCACTGAGCTTCAGATGTTTCACAACAGTTCTAGGAAGACATTATATGCTGTAGGCTTTACTGAGCTTTAGGATGGTAGAGGGGAAAAAAATCTCCAGTTGATCACCTACTCCATGTCCTAGCCAAGCTTTTGATCTACACTTCAGTGTAGTTTCAGATGTAGTTCAGCTCTAGAGGAGGTCTCTACCTAAGAAGTATCCAGGTTTATCCTTTATTACTTTTTAACCTCCGCAGGATAAATGAGGACAGAAAGGAGAACAGACTGAGAAATGGCAGTTCCTGAGCTGAAGTGCCAAAGAAAATCAGCACATTGATTTACACAGTTCAGTGCCACTTCAGAGCTACCAGTAAACAGGCACCAACATTGAACAGAAGTCCCACATTTGGCATTTTCATTTGTCAATTAGCAAAATTGACAGACTATTGTCTGTTTCCCTGCACAGAGCAAAGACACTTCTTTTGGAGCTGTAGCTCACTGGGTCTTAATATGTTATAGCACAGATTTTTTCTTGATCACCTGTCATAACCAGGCTGGCAGTTTTTTTGTCCTCTGTGTTGATTTTAAGTCCATCTCACTGTGTGATGTTGAAGGAGTCAGCCATCTCTTAGCATGGGTTATGAGAGAATTGCATCCTCTTGTGACTGACTACACCCCTGGAAGTGGAATGTGACTCTCTGAATCAATCCCTAAAATGGAAGATGGCTCACTAGAGCCTTCAAGGGCGATGTGCCCATGAAACTCAGAAAATAAGGCAGAGTGTGACTGACCACAGCTGTTGCAAAGAAGCTGACTTTATCTCAACACAAAGAGGACTGGATGGTGGCCTTTGTTTCAGATAAGTGGCTATCAACAATTGAGTGGATCAACTGGTGGTTTAAATGTTTCTCCCTGAGGTCATTAAAAGAGCACGAATGTCTCCCTGAGTTAGCCAGACTTGCATGGTGGAAGTGATTACATGGCTTAGCCCAACATAAAGTATAAAAGTTGAAAAACTAACAGAATAATTTCAATGAGAGCAATGGTCTTGAGCTGCCTTCAACTCACGTATTCCTTCCTGGTGACTGGGGACACCCAGTGTCATGACAGTGAGCATATTACAACAACCAGTAATGGGAATCACATTGGTATTATGATTGAACTGCAATTGCAATTTCTATGTTTTGCAAAGTGTAACTTCCCTTTGTATTGTGTTTTCAGTGTATTTTGTACCACTCTACTAAATCAGAAATCCCATGCAACATCAACTGTCTTCAAATAATATATTAATAAGACATTTGATATTTAATGTTACACCCTCCATGCATGGAATATCTAAAAGAAACTGGTCAAGAGAGTATTGGACTCTAACACCTATCTGCAACTAGTATTTTCATTTGTAATCATTCCAATAAAACTCTTGTGAGGACATTCAAAGCTTTATTTTTATCAGATGTAAAAGGCCCAACACAGAACAAATCATCGGGGAGAAAACTGGCAGAAAGTCTTTAACTTGTGCTCAGGAGCCCTAGCTGCTAAAACAAAAATAGTAGCTCTTCTGCCTCACAAGCATGGTTAAATGTATGGTGGGAGGAAAGTTCTGACTCTGTTCTCTCTTGGGCACCTGGAAGTTCTGGAAGACACTTCCCCTCGAGATTTACAATGAAGAGTACATCTTCTCTTCCCTCTCCAGGTTTACCTTGGAGTGAGAATGTATGAATTTTGTACTGAATGGTTTCAGGTTAGTTAAAATATCACAGTCTACCCTGAACCACCTCCATTGCTATTCATTTAAGGGGCTGTCTCCATCCTGGTTTTTGCTGTTACCATTTGCCTTCCCTTTCTTGCTGTTGCCATTTTCATAAGGGGTTGGGTGTTTTGTCTCGGCACTTCCATTGATGCTGATTCATAAGGCAGCGTATGTTATTGTGTGCTGAAAGTGAGCGCATGCTTGGCTAAGACTGAATGGAAATCCTTGCCTGATTTATGGACACAATGTAGAATGCTTTGTCCACAAAATCCAACCGGTGACTTTCCTGACAGTTGTCAGTGCCTCTTTGCAACAAGCAACTGCTACTTGCACCACACAGTGTCAGCTGAAGCTGAATCCTTCCTGCAGGTCTCAGGCATGCAAGGGCAGCCTGTATTCTGCGACCCCATTTCTGTAGCTGCCACACACCCTTTCATGCTTTTCTGTTGACATCCTGTGTGGGTCCTGATTCTCCCTTCTTGTGAAAAGCTTTGGCTCTGCCTAGTGCATTCACAAGAACACATGGGCAGCAAGACTTGCGTGTATGTGCAGGAGTGATTAATCTTTCCCTTTACTTATGCAGTAATAGAGAAGTAATTCAAATGATTGCAGTAGAATCACTACAGACTGAAGAAGTGTCTTCACTTAGAAGAACTGTAGAGCAAAAAGGAAATTAGTAGATACGACATGAGCAGAAAATGTAACTGACAGTAGGAAGATCTGTATAACTGGGCTTCTGTTCAAATTAATCTTGCATTGATGCTGTGTAAATAGGTTGATTAGCATGAAGACTGATATTAGCTAATTAAAGTGCTTCTGACCTGTGATTTTCACTGATTCATGTGACTTTTCTTAACCTGAAAAGCTTAGAGTGAATCTCAGCTTTAGAAAGGTTTTTACTATTCACACTTGTGAAGAAACCTTGAAAACACTGAGTAGAAGTTTCCAGGTATTGAAAGGCCTATAAAAGGAATGCATCGATGCAAATTCAGTGTCTTTTTTTAGCCAGTCTTATCACCTTTCCACATACAAGGTTTGCATTACTGTTCTTTAGCCACAGTATGGGAACAGCATGATGTACAGCAATGCAAAATTCTTTATTGCATCAACCCCATCTGTGTTCCAATGGTGGAACAGGCCTTCAGTTTCTCTTGCCTTTTGATATTGCTGGTGGATGGGCCAAAAAAAAAATTTCCATCAAAATCTGTGCATTGTCTAAGATAACCGTGAGTCAAAGGACAGGACTGAAAGTTTTGCTTGCTAGTTTTCTGAACATTAAAATGATTGAAGAAACAGGAAAAAAAACCTAGAAGAGAGAAAAATAATAGAAGCAAAAATAGTGTTTCCCTATAGCCTGCTGCTGGCCATGTCACTGAATTCAGATCTGCCAAAGCTGATTCATGAATCTCAGAACCACAAGAACAGCATTTGGCTCACTCCAGTACTACTTATACCTCATTCCCAAGAAAGAAACCTTTTTCCCAGTTTGTCTAGTGGTGATTGTGGAAGCTACAATAAATTAACATGGAGAGTGGGAGAAGATTCAAGGTGATTCAAGGTTTTATTGACACGGAAGAGTGTTTTTTTTTTTCCTTTTTGGAACACACCAACCTTCTTGGGATCCTGTTTCTTTAAATATTTCTCCTGTTCATGGAATGATTGGCAGCTGAGTGGGACAGAGGAGAAGAAGCATCAGCTCTCACTTCTGAACTGGCTGCACATTCAGAATTAATGGGGAGGGAGAGATTTCTGACAGGAAGAAGATTCTGAAAATGTGAAAAACACAGAAAAAATGAGATTTTTCCATAGGACTATGAATGAGGAGAATATGTTTTCAGGACTGTCATACAAATGAAAAAACAGTGTTTGGTCTGTTAATATTACTGAAGGTTGGCAGCTGAGCCACCCTAGGCTCTGTCTAGGATCAATAGAAAGAAAGAGGCTTCTTTAAAGTATGATTCAGGTTTGAGATGGGCAGACTTGCCATTCAGAGGTGTTTGTCTCTGTTGATTAGACAGGACAAGTAGGCCACGAACTCAGACACCTTGTTAAAGCATTTGAATTTATGTGAGCAGAATCCAGATCCTAGTTCACCCATTTAAAGTAAAATAATAACAATAGAAAATAATAAAGATTTGTTGATCCAATGATAGAGAACATCAGGACCCTAACCAATGAGTTGTGTGTATTTGTTAAAATAGCATGGAAAACAAGATCCCAAAAGAGTGACTTGAATAACTCTTGAACCTTTTCGGGAACTTAAGCATTGCAAAAGGCTTGTAAAATTGGGTTTTCCTGAGACACTGAATCACTGGAGGTAAAACCATTAAGCACCAAATGAAAAACAGTGCTTATTTTTCTCCTTTTACTGACAACACAGTAATTTTCAGCAGAATTCTGAAGCAAGATGCGAGTTAGAGGAATGCACTGTACTGCCACCAGCAGCACAACTGACACAAATTGTATATCACAAACAATAAGCTTTCTTTTGAAGACCATAGCATGAAGAAGGATCTAAGTGATTAAAAGATGAAGGAAGAACAAAGGAAACTGACAACAGCATCTCCCCTACCTCCTTAAAAAGGTCCAAATAAATAATACTATCTTTATTCAACCTAGGATTTCTCACTAAAATCAGATGATTAACTAGGATTTTGATCTTAAGTTGGTGTCAGAGATAGTGAAGTCATATCCAGCAGTTAAAAGACTTAAACTAATGCGAAGTGATAAAAGCTAAATACAGAATTGTTGGCAAGTACATTAACCAATTAATTGTCTTGATTGCCTTTGTTCTGGATTGTGCAGACTGCACAATCCAGTGACTGTAATAAATCATTTGTTCTTTTCATTTTATTGAGACCTCAGTTCATCAGGTATAAAAGAAAACATAGTCAATAGATATATGAACATACTCAGCATTTCACAGGGCTGAATGTTTGAGGAAACCCAGGGACTGTGTTCCTTTGTTACAGATTTCTAAATGTACTGGATTTTTTAAATATCAACCAAGGAAAGAAAAATAATGGAATGCATAAAATATATATATAAAGCTCTTAGATTTCCAATTTTATTTATATCTTGTGTTTGATTTCACAGAATCACAGAGCAGTTGAGGTTGGAAGGGACCTCTGGAAGTCATCTGGTCCAACCCCCCTTTTCAAGCAGGGCCACCTCAGGACAGTTGCCCAGGGCTATGTCCAGATGGCTTTTGAATATCTCCAAGCAGGGAGACTCCACAACTTCCCTGGGCAACACGTGCCAGTGCTCAGTCATCCTCACAGTAAAAAAGTATTTCCTGGTGTTCAGATGGAACCTCCCGTGTTTCAGTTTGTGCCCATTGCCTCTTGTCCTGTCACTGGGCACCACAGAAAAGAGCCTGCCTCCATCCTCTTTGCAACCTCCCTTCAGGTATTTACATACATTAATAAGATCCCCCTCACCCTTTTCTTCTCTAGGCTAAACATTCCCAGCTCTCTCAGCCTTTCCTCATATGAGCGATACTCCAGTTCCTTAATCATCTTTGTTGGACTCTCTCCCGTATGTCCATGTCTCTCTTGTACTGAGGAGCCCAGAATTGGACACAGAACTCCAGGTGTGGCCTCCCCAGTGCTGAATAAAGGGAAAGGATCACTTTCCTCAGCCTGCTGCCAATACTCTGTCTAATGCAGCCGAGGATACCATTAGCCTTCTTTGCAGCAAGGGCACATTGCTGAGTCCTGTTCAACCTGGTGTCCACCAGGATGCCCAGGTCCTTTTCTGCCAAGCTGCTTTCCAGCTGGGTGCCCCCCAGCATATATTGGTGCATGGGGTCGTTCCTCCCCAGGTGCAGGACTTTGCACTTCCCCTTGTTGAACTTCATGGGGTTCCTGTCAGCCCATTTCTCCAGCCTTGATTTGCTTATTCAAATTTATTTGGATGTAAAATCAGTGTTGGAGCTATTTTCTGGTTTTATTTTTCCTCATGATTTGAGATCACCAAACAAGGAAATGGGTAGAAACAGGAATCACATACCAGATTTCCTCTTTCTGGCAAAAATATTAATTCTCTGTTGTTATTTCACTCTTCCTATACACAATCCCCCTTAGTGGAGCTGAGCGTGGTAGTGGCTTTTAAGAGAAACTGACCCCCAGTGGCCTCTGTGTTTTTAATAGGGATTAGACTTTCACACCTCTGAAAAGTCTGCAAGTAATGAAAAATGTCAGATGCAGTCAAAAGGCCCTAAATATAACATACGGCACGAAAAATATAAATGGTGCTTTATAGAATATTAATATTGATGTTCATTATCATGACATATCTTATAGGAAAATGTATTGCTAATGACTTAGGAGAAACTAGCTGCTAGAGAACTGTTCTCATTCTTTATACAAAAGGTACTCTGTGGACACAGTACAATTCAGAATTGCTAAATCCTGTTGAAAATTGTCACCATAACTAGGTACTTGTAGCATTTATTTCTGTCCTTGCAAGATTGTACTGGTCATGGGTTTATGTAGGGATAACTTTGGCTTCCAAGAAAGATAGGTCTTGATCATACATAATGAAGATCATAACAGCGACTTCATGATTACTATTACATTGAGATCCTAAATGAAGCATATCTTATGCTAAATGAAGATACCTTGTTTTTTAAGATTTTAGTGACTTAATACATTATCTGTATTTGGCACAGTTAATCTACAAGGTACAACTGTTTTTTCCATTCATCTCTTAGTGGATCTATAGTTATCTGAAGTATTTCAGTATCGTTTAGAGTCTTAAGCCACTTAACATAGGGTTATCATATTTGTCTATGATTAGACAGAAATAGCATATATTTCAGGAAATGTCAGACCTGCTCAAAGACAATTGTGGTTTGTATGTGCTAAATCCAGCGCATTTGTGAGCCATCAAACTTACTGTACAATATGCACAATAAGTCCCAGACTTGGTTTAAATGAACTACAGATTTGGTTTAAATTATACTACAAGTTTAAATTATACTACAAGTCCCAGACTTGGTTTAAATTACACAAATGTGTGTGGTGTGCAGAACAATCATCATTCAAAAATATAGGATTCACTTGGCCATTCCAGTTGTAGTATAACCCCAGATAAACCTTTCAAAATCCCTAGATTTAACCTATACAAAATATCTGTGCAGAACTAGAATAAATGTCTAAGCAAGTACAGGCATACACTGTAGCTAAGATGAGGGCCAAGATTTCAAAGGTATGTGGAAGAGTATGTGGAAGGAGAGTGTCGCTCCTTTAAGGGTATATCTGGTCGAAGACCTTTTCCAATGCAACAGGGGCAATAAGAAAAGGAGGAAGCCATGAACAAGCACATATGGACACACAAACCTGACTGACATGATAATGGAGGCAGTGATGAGAACCAAACCTGGTCAGTCACATCAATTGATAAGGGCATGTGAGAGTGTGAGAAAGTTTATTCCAGTGAGGTTATCTGACTGGGGACCTGTCAGTTGGCAAACTAAGGGGAGAAGCTGGAAACCAGAAACAAAATACACTAAGACACAGACCTGACAAAACAAACATGGAGACAATGGCAAGAAACAAACCTCACCACTCACACTAACTGATGGGCTATCAAGAAACCACAGGTGCCACTTCCACGAAGATCAGCCTGGACTTTGCAACTGATAATGTTGCATACCAGGGGACCCCGGACTGTGAGTGGTGCGGGAATGAACAGAGCTGTACAGACCCATGGGGCAGGGGATGCACAGGGGAAGGGGGAGCAGGAGGGAACAAAGTGGGGTAGACAGAAAGACGTGGAAGAGGGGCCGGTTGGCTGTAAAACAGGGCTGGTCAGTACGCTTGTCTGGCCGAGCCCTTTGCCTGATCACTGCAGTCTGTCCTAGCTTCTTATATCTTTTTATTAAATCTTTTCCTTAAGCATCTCTCTGCATGTGCTCACTGTCTGTCCCCTGTGAATGTGTGGTGCAAGGACTGGGTGCCAGCTACTGGTGAGACCTGTGCCTGTGCGTGAGGGGAATTTGGTGCCAGCTCCTGGGGTCAGATGGGGGGGGGTGGGCACCCCTGGCCTGTGGTGACAGCAACTGGAGCGAGCGGGGTCTCCGTGTCAGCTACTGGAGCCAGTGGGCATCTTGAGTCCCCAGCCACAGGGGCGGGAACAGTGTCTGTTCCCAAAGCCAGCTGTTGGGGGGACAGCATTAGCGAGGTGAGCAAGGAGCTCAGCACCACTGCAGCAGGACCATGGGTCTGGTGCAGGGGGAGAGTCTGTGTCTTCCCCAATTCTGGTGTGCCTGGGATGCACATGCATATTCACCAGCAAACTTTAAGCTGGACTAGCCGGTGACTAGGAGGGGCCTAGAGTCTGGGCCAGGGTCCCCCAGGCAGGGGGTCCATGCTGGTATGCCCAGGGGGACTTGTGAGTGTGGAGTGCATGAGGGACGAGTGTGTAAGTGTTGCATGTTTGCAGTGAGCACCAAGCTGGACCACCCAGCAAGTCAGGGACCCTGTGGGACAGGTAAGGGGGCCCAGGATCCAGGTGGGGGTGCTGGGTGGGCAGAGGGGCCATGCTGGTAATTAAGGGATCTGCAAATGTGTGTGTGCTTGTGAACCTGGACAGTGGCGTGTGTGTGTCTGCACTAGTGTCATGGTTTAACCCCAGCTGGCAACTGAGCACCACGCAGCCACTTGCTCACTCCCCCCCGATGGGATGGGGGAGAGAATCAGAAGAGTAAAAATGAGAAAACTCATGGGTTGAGATAGACAGTTTAATGGGTAAAGCAAAAGTCATGCGTGCAAGCAAAGCAAATCAAGGAATTTATTCACCACTTCCCATCGGCAGCCCATATTCCCATCTTCCCATCGTTCAGCCATCTCCAGGAAAGCAGGGCTCCATCACGCGTAACAGTTATTTGGGAAGACAAACGCCGTCACTCCGAACGTCCCCCCTTTCCTCCTTCTTCCCCCAGCTTTATATGCTGAGCATGATGTCATATGGTATGGAATATCCCTTTGGTCAGTTGGGGACAGCTGTCCCGGCTGTGTCCCATCCCAACTTCTTGTGCACCCCCAGCCTACTCACTGGTGGGGTGGTGCGAGGGGCAGAAAAGGCCTTGACTCTGTGTAAGCACTGCTCACCAATAACTAAAACATCCCTGTATTATCAACACTGTTTTCAGCACAAATCCAAAACATAGCCCCATACTAGCTACTATGAAGAAAATTAACTCTACCGCAGCCAAAACCAGCACAACTAGTAACCTTCTGCCTCTGCCCACTGAAGAAGAAGCGGGGGCTTGGCTGTCTGTGGATTGTCTTTTATGTGAGTCCTGTATGTAGGTGCTGTTGAAGGCAGTGCCTTTTCTGTGGCAGCCTGTGTGACTGGCCATGTCGGTGTCCTCTGTGTGTGTGCGTGCATGTGTGTGTGTGTGTCTGGGATACCTGCACAGCCTTGTCACCGGTTGAACCTGCAAACAGGAAAGTGTCAACCATGTCCCTCAGCCTGGGCAGAGGCTCTGGGTCCCTGGGACACCAGGCTGGGCTCCAGTGGCCAGGTAGGAGAGGTCCTGGGCCGGAGCGGCTGAAGGAGGTGGGCCGAGCTGTAGGCAAAGAAGTATTCAGAAATTTACACCTACGGTTTTCAGAAGTACCCATTCAGCTCAGTGTCTTCCTAGTTGCTGCATCCCACTCTCTGTAGCCTCCAACTCCTCCTCCTAGGGGTTCAGCAGTGTGATTCAAGGCCTAGCAATGATCAACTGCCCAGATGTGTAACCCTGGCTCAGACTCTTGAGAAAAATCCTAAATTGTAAGAGAGAGCTTTGACAAAGCCTGTAGCATAGAGCCATGAAAGATAAAATAAGGTGAAATAAAAACTTAAAGTTCAAGGATTCAGGAAGAAAAACAGTAACGTGAAGAGATATAACATGCTAAACGACTCTAAAGATGGCAACAGCAACATGAAGCATGAACATGAAGCAACATGAAACAATATGAACATCCCCAGCAGCAGCAGAATCTGACCCTTCACCACTTGCTTCATGATTACCTGGCCGGCAAAGACTCTTTGTGTGTCTTATGTTGGCAATGATAAGCATATTAGTGCTTTACCTAATAACTTGTTAATCATAACTGCCTTTGATATGTTAGACAATAAATAATTGCTTTGTACTTTTGAGTTGAATATATTCTGCCTACAAGAGATTCTCTGGGCATTGTGAAAGGTGCTTGAACAGAGTGACTCAGAGGGAATGATAGTAACAGTGCCTAAATTTCTGAAGAGATTTTGAAGAAAAAATATTTTTGAGAACCAGGCTTCTACATATTTCTCAATGTATTCTTACTGGCAAAAATGTTCAAATCAATGACCTCTGTGAAAGTAACTAAACTGCATTTTATGCATTTTAATTGAGTTGGTCTGACTTGCAAGTGTGCTGTCTTGTTCTCTGACCTCTGAGATGTGTAGGTGTTACAGAATTTAAGAAAACAAGACCAGTTATATTTAATTGCTGAATCAAAGGTGTGTATGATTGGAAGCGATCTAAACGGAAACAGACAAATATTTTTAAATACTCCCTTTCTGAATTGGGAATTTATATTCCTAACAGCTCATCAAGTTAGTTGAATTTAAACTTACTTTATAGCTTTGTTAGCACTATATCTGAAATGTGAGCGTGTTATTTCAACTTGAAATGGAAGGCTCTATCTTCCTGTAATTCTCCACAACTAAACTGAATTTTGTCAGAACACCCATACAGAGGAAGACAGTGAATATAAAGGATGTTACTGAATGAAAAGCTAGGACTTTTCTGTCAAACTGCCTTTTTAAACATAGAGTTTGTCTGTCAAACTATGTTTATATATAAAAACTATATGTTTTTATATATGTATATAAACATTTGATGTGGTATAAGACTTTAACCAAGATTTTATCATTTTACAGTATATGAGCCCACATTGGCACAGTAGCGTCTTCTCTGACATAGTTTTAATAACACTGACAACCTGGGTGCACAAAGAAATGAAAGTCACAGCATAATGTGCAGTTTGAATTTATGTAAATATAAAACTGTGTGTATATGTATGTGTATATGTATATGTATAAAGACACATACACATGATAAGTAATTTTGTAAGTAAGCATATTAATGTGTGTTTAAAGAACTGCATACTTTTCTGTGTGGCTGAAATGACAAATGATCACAATGTTAAGGCAGTTATTGAATTATTAAATAGCATAGTCTTGCTCTTTCAGAACTAGTGTTGTGTATTGCATTTGCATTTTAGTTCTAAGATGGGGAGTAGAGTAACTTTCTCAATTTGCGAGTAGAAACTTATGTCAGTGTGACTGGATATCTTGTTGGTAATTCATTAATTGCCAGGCTCTGGAACTACACTGGATATGAATGTTTTTTTAATGGTGATGGTATTTTGTAAGTGCATTGAAGGAGCTAATTAAACTTAAATCTCAAGTTTAAAAAACCCTGGTAAAGGAAAACTTCTCATAAGTCTGCTTAGTAATGGACAAAAAAATATTAATCTTTCTTCAGATGGTAAAGGCAATTGTGTGTACTTTGAGACTGACTAGTCCTCATTTATAGCAAGGACAACATATATGTCCTTATGTACTCTGTAAATTTAGCCTAATGAAGTGCATTTGCTCATATTTGGTTGTTAAACATTATTTGGTTTCGGTTTACCTAGTCTGAGAAATTTCATTGTAAGAGACTGAGATTAATAACCCATCAACTCCAGGTTTGGGTGGCATATTTGTTCTCAAGAGGGCTGCAAATACCACAATTGACTTCAGTGTGTTTTCAGCAGTTACTTAAGAAACTTGGATATGTATCTAACATTCAGAACACAGGTAATCCCACTAGTTCCAGTGGAATTACTTTTGTTCCATATTATACAAGGTGGATGAGGAGTGTTTTTAAATATTCTGCCAGTATGGAACTTGATTCTACAATAAATAATCATGCTGAGTGCTACTGACACACATGAGCAAACCAGTGTGTTCAGCATTTCTTGCATTATTAATAGAACATTTACTGAAGTGTTCAAAGATCTTCAGCAATTTATGTTAACTCCAATAGGTTCTGAACTACACCTGTTAAAAAGATATCTACATAGTGTATTTCAAAAGCAGTTTTTGATAGTCATGTTGATATAAATCAGGCTTGTATAGCTTTGTGTTAACAAGAGAATAAGCTTTTGCTATTTCAGACCCATCTTTTAAATACAGTTAAGAAAGGGATATGCGAAAGTATACTCCTAACATTTTTATACAATCATGAAACAGAATGATGAAAACTCTATTCTTGAGCAAAACCACTGGTGATTCATCCTTTCTAATACAATTTTATGTATAGATGTGAGCTGGTTTTGAATCTATATAAATCATAAATAATTCTGCTGAAACCAGTGCATTTACATGAGGGTAAACCTGTCTTCAGATCAGAATGCCTTTGTTTCCAGTAGGCATGGTTAGAATACTCAGTTTTACCTGGTGGAAATAGATCTTGCAAGCATAAATACTTTTGCCTTCCATTTTACAAAGTGACAAAGACATATTCTATGAGAACTAAGAAGCATTATTGGCTTTCTGTTGAGAAAGGAACAGACCTATCAGATAGAAAGATGGCACAGAGACTTTTTTCTTCAATAAAATAATCGTATTGAGGCTACGTGAAAGCATGTTTTCTATTAAAAAAAAATCCTAGAAGAATAGTTTCACATTTTCCTGAAAATCTTGCAGTAATAAGTGAAAGCACCTTCTTTGCTTAAAATCCTTATCTATCTTTGTCTCCCATTAAGTTTATCTGCTTAAAAAAAAATTCTCTTAGAAAAGCAGGACAGAAATTGAATGTCAAATACAGAGAAAACAGAAACATAAACCCAATTTTGGATTGGCCTAGTTTTACAAGTTCTAGGCTAACCTTTATTAAAACTGTATACACACTGTCACAGTACTAGTATTATAATTCATTAAAGTATGTTTGAAAAATCTAAGAAGTGTGAGATGGAGTTTGGCACTAGTGGTTTGAATTAACCTCTTGGTACTGAATGAGAAATGATAGGTAGCACGACACATGCTTCAAATGGCCTTGAAAATGACAATCAGCTTTTTGATTTAATAGAATATAAAGATTCAGCAAATTAGATATTAATAGAAGGGTAATGTAGTTAAAACAGCAAGCTAGGAAAATGATCTTCTCAGTAATATGTGAAGTTCAGCAATGACAATGTGACTGTGATCAAACATGAGGTGAGAGCCAATGTGAGTGCCTGAGGTGGAACTGTGGTGAGTTGGAGCTGAGCTGCCGCTCAAGATCCTGACACAGAGACTAGTGAGGAGTGTCGCATTTTCTCCTGGCTCTACTCATTGGAGTGGTGTTTGGGGTGGGTCTCAGAAAACAGTATGTGTGTGTGCAAGGGTATGAGAGTGGGTGAAGAGCTTTCACTGACAGAGTCTCTCTCTCTCACAGTATGGTAAGTCAGTTATTTGTGAGATTAACCATTGATTAACTATTTGTGAGACAATGCTGGTAAAAGCAAATGTCAATGGAGGATTTCAAGGAAGCTTCAATACACCCACCTTGATAACTAATTAAAAACAGTCTTGTGTTTTTTCTGTGTTATGTTCCTTCCTCATTCATGGTTGGTTGGGGTGAATCACAGGGCTAGAACTACATACTATCTCATTCCATGACTGACTAATGTAGTCAAAAAACAGTCAACTTTTTTTTTATTCTCTCTTTCTTACAGAGAAATTGAGGCTTGCATTAGACCTTACCAGTTGCTGCAAAAACCTCTATTATTTCCTTATTTACAAGCTGTAAAAGGGTGAATTGATTCACTCTCCTGATGGCCTCCTGCTACCTCCACCTACAGCTCCTTGATTCCTGACATTTGTTGAATCCGACAATGGGACAACAAAGCTCAATAAGAAATATTCTGCAAGTACACAGGCACCAAAAGTGAGGCTAGGGAAAATGTGGGCCCATCGCTAAATGGGGCAGGGGCCCTGGTGACAAAGGATGTGGAAAAGGCCAAGGTACACAGTGTGTTCTTCACCTTGGTCTCTACTGGTAAGACCAGGCTTCAGGAGTCACAGTGTGATTCTGTGACTTTTTGACAGCAAATTTATGTATTTCTACTGTTTCTGCTTTTATGGAGATGAGCAGCCTCTCTGGATGTTGACTATATTTCCCTGTCTTTCCTTCCTGCCCTCCTCCCTCCTTCCTTCCTTCCCTTCCTTTTCACCCTCCCTCCCTCCCTTCCTCCCTTCTTCTCTCCCTCCCTCCCTTCTTCCCTCCCTGTCCACCTGCCCACCCACTTTACTGTCTGCCTTTCTTTCCTCCTTCCCTCTCTCCTCCCTTCCCTCCTTCCTTTTCTTTTCCACCTTCACAAAATAATTTCATTATGACCTTTGACCTCCCATAAATTTACAAAGCACATTCTGTTTCATGACTAAATATAGTATTTTCCACAACAGGGCTTTTACTTGAGGGCAACTTCACGTTTGCCACTTCTAATCCCAGAAACCTAAGAGATCATCAAACTTACACAGAGCTGAAAAAGATTTAGCTGAAATTTTAGTCTGCAACATACTTTCTTGCACAATAAAATATGTTCCCTTTTTTGTCTTCTCTGCCCAATAACTGTTCTTGTACCTCAGTTTTATTATTTCACACCCTTGGTCTGCTTCAGGTTTGCAGAGGATCTAGTGGGTTATATCAAAGCCAACAGAACTGAAAGGGTAATGATGGCCTTTACCTTTTTTTAAGGCTCAACAATACAATAGGCAGAGCATCCCTAACAATTGTTGAATACCCCCTGCTGCCTGTAAACTCAGCTACTTCTAATTAAGTTTAAAACACTGTGACTCCTAAGGAGGCAACTATATTATGATGTGGCTAACACTTATCTCATTTGATTTCCTTCTGAAACAGCTGTTCCAGGTGTACAGTTACACAAGATGCAAACTGTGGGTAAGAAGCAGTGCTGCTTTTCAGATTTGACCTCTCTCTTTCTAGGGGAAATAAATAAGAAACAACTAACCCAAAATACCAAAGTAAAACATGCCAAATACACAGCTGGGCTCAGCAACAAGGGATTTCTGCAGAATACACTTTATTGACACTACCTGGCCATGTGCATTTAATCAGTCAGTCTTCTGCTATAAAGTTCTTCCAGTTAAGAAAATATTCTTCCTTTCCATTCTCATAACATTTCTGCAGAGCTTTTAAGTTAAAAGGAGGTAAGCAAGATGCTATACAATACAATGGTCATGGGCCTGAGAAGATGATCTGTAAGAAGAGATAAGCGTGTGCTGAACTTGTTTGATTTGTGGCAAAGGAGGCTAAGGGACAATCTAATAGCAGCCTGTAAGTACTTGAAAGATAGTCAAAAAGAATATGGAGGCAAACTCTTCTCAATAGCGGCACATGAGATGACGAGGTGCAAAGATCACAGCTTGCAGTTTGGAAGGTTCAGATAGGACAATGAGAAAATCTTTTTCACTGAGAGGTCTGTGCAGCACTGGAAGAGGTTGCCTAGAAAGGTAGCGGAATCTCTGTGCTTGGGAGATTTTCAAGACTTGGCTAGACACAGCAATGGCCAACACGATCTAATGCGGGTGACTGTTCTACCCTGAGTGTGAGGTTGCATGAGAGGTTCTATAGAAGTCCTTTCTAACCAACACGTCTGTGTTTCTGCAATGCCACTGAGTGTGATCCCTATTTATAAAGGACTCAGTGGCGTTACTCCTGATATATCACAATGTAACTGAGATTAGAGTAAAAAAAAAACCAAGTACGTATCCTGCACTTCAGACAGGGTAATGTCTAATATAGGGCACAATCATGAGGTATATGGTCCTCAAATAGCAGTAGTTCAGAAGGAGTTATGGGAAGGGTTAATTACTTCCCTATTTGTGACTAAGGAAAAGAAAATCAGGAGCTGGTCTTCATCCCAAGCTGGGGTCAAGCTTCAGGGCAATGGATTGATGAATAGTACAAGGATGCAACTAGAAACTGGAACAGATGGCAGGGTCTCCTCTTCTCCTTTCTAAGTGAGAAATTAAGGTCCACAACAGAAATAAGTTTGGACTGGTGGATTGTTGTTGGAAGGCCCTGGCTTGGTCACACATTATTCTAGGCTCTGAGGCTGGGTTTGAGCTTTCTGGTGCTATTAGAAGTGATGAAACATAAGCTGTATGGCCGGAAAAGGACAAGAAGGACAGAAGAACTGCGAGGCCATATGTGACCCCAAGTGTGCATTATGGGCACTGAAGGAACACTTCAACACTAATCCTTGGAGACCACTATATACCACAGCTTCCCAACCAGTATATGTTTACTTTGATGGTACTGTTGCAAGAGAGGGAAATGCTACTTTTTCTTTTAAAAAGGGGAGGAGGAACTGTGACAGAATGGTTCAGATATACTTGGACCCTTGGACAGGACAAGAAGAGCACTAGGAACTTAAGTGTATGGTCCAGACCAAACAGTACGCTGAATGTGAAGCTTGCCAACTGCACTATGATGAAGAGTTTGCCACTAGGAAAAGCTGAGGAGGACAGTGGTATAAAATCATGTCTTAGAAAACACACACCTCCATGCCCCCTCTTCCAAAGTTGTTTTTTTTCCCCATCCTTTCTCAGAAAAGCTTAAGGAACTCCTTTTCTGTGAATAATGGCTAGAAAAGGTGGTAATGCCCCTTTTTAAACAATAATTCACTCTGGGAGGAGAAGACCCAGGTGCAATGCAGTCCTCAATACACGCAAACTTCCAAGAGCATGTCTTAACTGCAGGACAGGATATTTTAAGTGAGGGAGAATAGTATTCTCCTCACCTTCTTTATTGTGTCTCTGTCTAAAATTTTAGCTAAACATTTTATTCCCACCATAATTTCCTTGCAAATGTTTTGTTACTGAAACATTCTCTTCATTTTGGGAAGCGAAGACATTGAGATTTTATTTATGATCACCTAACTTTTCACACTCAAGATACAAAGCAAAATTACCTTTAATTTCTGCACTTAACGGAGTTTTCAGAAAAGCAAACTTGGCAGTGAGTGCTTCTTCAAGTGAGTCTGCCTTATTTCCAAGTCTGGTCTCTAAATCTTCAAATTGTTGATGCAAAAAAATGAAGATGAATAGATTTTCTATTCCAGATTTTCAAACTGAGTTTCTATTTTTAGAAATATGCAGATTATGGAAAGGACAAAATTTTACCTTTTAAAATTTGGATTTTTTGAGATAGATTTTTCACAACTGGGACGTGAAAAACCTAGCTTATAAGAAATAAATAAAGCCATCATCCTTCATCTTTCTACACCTCTTAAATCTCAGTTTAAAATGGAAATACTAAGAGTGAAATAGTGCTCATCCTGTCACAGTCACTGTGAAGTGAGAAAGTTGTCTCAGCTCCCGTGCAATAGCTTGAAAGCAATAGCATGTCAAGAGACTCCATGGAGCCAGTCAGTACCTGTTCAAGAACACAGGAAAGAGCCAGGTAGGCTGTGATTAGTCAGCAATTGCTCCATTATGGCATGGTGAAGACACCCTTGTGGTCATCAACTCAGCCACTTAGTGGGCAATCTCCTCTTTGCTTCCTTGAGATGAGTGCTTCTTGTTTCTGTTGTTTAGAGGTTATTCCCAAAGAAGAAAGAAAATTATGGAAAGGACAATCCCATTTTATCCTAAACTCTAGATCAAAATAAAGCTGGCATTAAAGCTAGTGAGCAAGACAGCAAACAGCAGGATTCTCTGTGGAATCAGAGGTAGGAGCAACCAGTTTCATCATTCACCCCCTTTAGGTGTTCATCACCTCATTTGTCAATGGACTGAACTTTGTTGCAAACTCAGAAAGGCTGAGGCAAAATCTTATGAAAAGATTAGGCTCAATGCTTTTTTACCTTTATGTATTTCTCTGCTCTGCCTGTACCAGTAAGGGCACAAGCCTTCATCTTTCACAGTCAGGCTGAGGGTGAAGCTCTGGAAGGCACGCGAGTCAGTCTTGCTAAGCTCACTTTCAGCGTGGAGGCAGAACAATTACAAAGGTGGTCATCTACAGAATTTCTTGCACTCTTCTCTGAGTGCTCTCACACTCTCTTGGTGCTTTTCACAGACTAAGATTGGAAAAAAGAGTCATTATGGCAACTTCTGTGCAAAGTGCTCACTAGCAGGGAGCCTCTCTTTTAGCATTGCCACAATGACACAATATGAGCTGGCCCATGATGTCACCAAGATGAACCATACCCTTTCTAAAAAATACCAGTCTTCTTGATACTAAAATGCTGTTCATCATTAGAACAACCCTATGCTGGGCAGACGACGATCCACGCAAAGATATGTTTATCTGGAAATTCTGCTTTGCGTGACTGCTGTTATTCTTTACTTAAGCATAAATGTTTTTTGATCCTATTTATATTATTAATGCCAACCAAAAGTTATTTCTTCAACGGGGCCAAAATATTATGGTCAAGGTCTTGAATTTTTAGTATTGAATTTGAGAAAAGAATGGAATGCATTTAACTACACTGAGAGCTTCAGCTGAGCTAAATTAATGTTCTGCACAGCTGAAGTTGGTAGGAGAAGATGGCTCAGAGCCATATTTCTGCTCCCCCACTCCTGAATTGGCTAGAAACCAAAAAAGCCCCCATGACTATATTAGAACTGCCTGCTTAGTCCTAGTAGGAGCATTGTACAGGATCAAAATGTGGTGAAGTGGAATACTCCCTGCTTTAACTCAGAGCTGCCTCTATAGCTCTTAGGGATTTGACTACACCCACAGTGAAAGATTCTTTCACTGACATCATGGGTCAGCTTTCTGACTGCCTTGTCAGCAGTGCAAAACATTTAGAGCATGGGCCACTGGTCTGGTCTCTATACCTCACCTATACTACTTGCACACACTAGCTATCACAACTTTTCCAGTTCAAAGTTATGTGACATAAGCATGTGGCACACCACTCAGTAAGGCTGAAAGGTATGTCATAAGCTGCTTCTTCAGCTAGCTATCTGACACCATGCCAAATCTGTTGTGACTTCTGTTAGCCTAAGAAGTACACCACATAGCAGCGCTATTTCTCCCTTGGGTAAACATCACCCACTCATTAATGTTCATTCATATATGCTGTTCTAAGAAATTTAATAACACCAAACAATAATCTTCTACAGCACCTTTCACCAATAAATCACTGAATTCAACAGTATGAATGGGAAAGCTCAGAGGAACTAAATTATATCTCCAAGATCATCCAGTGTAATAGCCAGGAACAAAACTTACGTTTAATGAATAAATTCAGTCCACTCTTCTCTGTTAGGCACACTCTTGCTCTGCTTCTGTTCATTTGTACTTTGATAACTTATTAAGGAGAAACCCCTCTTCCTACTCATGAATCACAAACAGAAGGTCATGATTTCAACAGATTTTATAATCTCTTCTCCCCTCAGTAGTGGTATGGCTGGATTTCATGCAGATAGGATATTGTAATCTCACCACTTCTGATAACAGAGCAGTTACTTTCACAGACCTGGATCTCATGATACTGCTCCAGTTATATTCATCTGTATGGGGAAGCACGTCTATTATGCCTGTTACCCCAAATCCTGAAAAGAATTTTTTTTTCCTAACCAAAACCCAAGCTTTGTATAATAGGACATTCAGGACGACTCTATTTTGCTACTATTAATAAATTACCTAATGTCTCTATTCTTAGCAATTAAACAGGGATATTTTCTCTCCACAGACACTGTGAAGTCTTCAGCATAAGAACTGCCTTTTAT
Source organism: Gymnogyps californianus (assembly GCF_018139145.2). Lineage (NCBI taxonomy): Eukaryota > Metazoa > Chordata > Aves > Accipitriformes > Cathartidae > Gymnogyps > Gymnogyps californianus. The sequence continues at coordinate 133,549,817 of NC_059471.1, read as the reverse complement.
GAAGTTACTGTGCAATTGCATTGTACAAAACCAGCCCAGTTTCAGGTTCTAGAATTGTTTCAGTCAGTGACTAACCTGTTACGTGTAGATGCGTATGTCTGTTGGATGTGCACATAAACCCTGGCACTTTGTGCTATTGCAGCACTTTGTGCTTATTGCAGCCTTTCAGTACTTAAAGAGGGCTTATAAGAAAGACGGGGACAGACTTTTTAGTAGGGCCTGTTGCGATAGGACAAGGGGTAATGGTTTTAAACTAAAAGAGGGTAGATTTAGACCAGGTTTAAGGAAGAAATTTTTTACAGTGAGGGTGGTGAAACACTGGAACAGGTTGCCCAGAGAAGTGCTAGGTGCCCCATCCCTGGAAACGTTCAAGGTCAGGTTGGACAGGGCTCTGAGCAACCTGATATAGTTGAAGATGTCCCTGCTTATTGCAGGGGGGTTGGACTAGATGACCTTTAAAGGTCCCTTCCAATCCAAACTCTTCTATGATTCTATGATTCTATTCCCTTCACCTGGCATAGGTTCACAAGCTACATTCAGGCACACTGCTTCTGAAATCTCACTTCTTTCAATTTGTTTCCCATCACTGATATCAGGCCTACTATTAATATGGCTTCCATTTAATACACTTAAAATAAAAAGACCCAGAAATCGAAATCTACAGCAGGTCAGCACCATGAATTTTGCAGAATCTTTGTGCATATGTTCTACAAAGAACAGTTTCTCTTTCACTTTGTTTTCTGTCTGAGTGCCTTTAATTATTTGTGGATAACTCAATTCTGGATCTGTTATTTATGCAAACAGTCCTGTTTTATTTAGACAAATCTTCTTTCATGACTAAAGATACAGAGGTTCATTTTTATATCTTGAGGACAGATTCTACAGCTTTTGTTCCAATGGAACTTCTCTTAAAGTTCATGGGATGGCCAAGGGGAATAAAGATTTTCTGAATCTTTTTTCCCTGTGCACTCCAAACAAGGATCCAAAACCACTCTAGCAAGCTTCCTGTTAGTGGGACCCCTATGGCCTTCAGTGAGGCTCTAAATAGAAAAGACTTATGGTTTTATTCCCCTTGACTTTTTTTTTTATACAAAGCACTGTGTACTCTCAGGCTGCTATAAACACATAAAAACCCCCCTGCTTCCACTTAATCTCTGGCAGATAGACTGGTATCAGGCTGTTATCAGCACAATAAAATTACAAAACTATTCTGAGCCTGATCCAAGATCCAACAGCACCTGTGGCAACACTTCCACTCACTCATCTATGTTTTGTATCAAGATATAAGGCTATAGGGATACTGGTAATGTAAATGTCTGTACAATCTGGTACCATGGGAGCACACTTCTGTAAGTTTCCTGGTAACACGAGGTGTCTTCCTCGACTAGAAAGTAATGCTAGTGAGCTATTGCTTTTCTACTCTATTGTATTCTTGTTTGAGGAAACAGTGCGTATTGTCTTACTGTAGCTTTGGTTTTCCCTTATTTGTACTTGTTGTCATCCTTTCTTCAAGCTCTTTAGGCTAATGAGCTAGCACTATGGTCATCAGAGGGTAGTTAAGGGAATAAAAAGTTTCTCATACAGTGTCCATGTTCTTTGTCTTAATGTATTTTTTTAAACTGCCTTACTACTGAAACAGTATACTTGCCATATTTGACCAAAAGTTTGATTAATGCTCTTAGTTGTGGTAGATTTAAAATATATATATATATACACTATGAAGCTGTAACATAAGTAATTGGCTCAAATCAATCTGAGTAAGAACCAGAAGGTTTTTGGAATGATTTGGAAGTGGGGCATTTTGACCATTTGTTAAATGTTTTAACTCTTCATCTCATTATAGCTGACATTTTTTACATCATGCCTATCACCATGGCAAAGTACTTCAGAAATTTAGTGAGTATCAAATCATGTGTGTTACCGCTACCCCACTGGTTTCAAATGAAGCAAATTTATACCAATTCCTAATTTTCTCTGACACTGTGATAAGTCCAAAAGTGAGATGCTTTGTCCTGTATTCCTTCTGTCACACAACATTTGCTAACTTCAGGAGAAAGTTAGAGAAATACAGGTTTGAAGGTCAAACTAGTATCATACCACTTTGCTAAATATAGATGCTTGACGAGTGAAAGACCTTCAAAGGTCTTGGCATATTTTGCTTGGTGCACTTCTAAGTCTGCACATATGCAGACTACTTCTCTCAGTACATAAGAGATCTTAACATCACAAATATAAAAATTAATAAAATAGAAAATATCTTGGCAAGTGTTATGAACGCATCCCTTCTGATTTTCTTAAGGTAGAAGCGCAGCAGGATATGCCTAATCTGCAATATTTTCTCTCATTTCACAAATCTGTCACTGATGGATACTCTGAGGAGAGGAAGCACAGCATTCTAATATTCTCCTAACCTGTATGCAGCATTGGAATGAAACTGTTGTTGTTAAGAAAGCCTTCTTCATAAAATGACATTGCAGTCTGTGCAGTATTGCACAAGCAGGAAGACAAAGGCGGTTAAACAACAAAAATGTACTAATAGTGAATTGAAATAGAAGAGGAATATTTAAAGAGCTCCTCTCACCTATTTTCCCTGTCTAAAGACAATTTCCATTGAAAAACGGCTTTGAAAGGAACTGGCTGTGCTTGTACATTTCTCCTTGCAATACTGCCCAGGATCCTGGGACCTTTAATGCAGTATGTGCTGTCAGTACTACGACAGTTTACAGATGTGCAGCCAGACTTCTTGCTATTTATAGATGCCTCTTCTGCAAACAGTACTCTATGGGGTTGTAATGCAGTAGCAGGCATGTTCTTTGATTTACTGCTTACATCACATTCATTTAAGAAAATTCTGCTCTTCATCTGGCATAGCAAAGGAGGCATATTTATGAAGGTTAAGCAGAGAACACCATTAGGAAGAGAAATGTGGAATTCATGAGGGATCAGGACACCTACTGGGCGGACTATATGAAAGGAGCAGACATTTGGCAGAGACATTGAACGAATAGAGGGAATAGTCACGTGCTCACTCACACTGAAGTGGTGCTTTTGTTCTTTATTACCTCTGCAGGGCAACTAGGGAGGAGGGTCAGTGCCGCCCGTGCATGTAAGGGCAAAGCTGTTGAAGTTGGTTGGGGTGCAATGTCCTTGGGGGTCTGTACATGGCTGTGCTGCATATCGCTTAACCATGTGTTAAGTGTTCAGTCAGAGTGCTAGGCACAGTCTATTAATAGAAACGGGGAGTTTGGCACACACTCGCACTTTCGCCTGTCTCCTTCTCACATGCTCCCAGAGAAGCTGGGACTGCACCGTGCTTCCTTCTGCTTTTCCAGATCTGAGACTTCACACGCTGCTGTATCCGTTGAGAAGTCTCAGTGAGGTCAAGACAGCCCTAGACAAGTAAACAAGGGCTGCTCAACCCCAATGTTGAGGAAACCGAAGGTAACGGGGTGTGTGGGGGTGAGCGGATTTATTGCAGAAAACCTGAGAGCTCGCAGGGTACCCTCTCGGCCCAAAGGCAATGCAAAGCTATTCTCGGCACTGCTCAGGCCAGCCAGGCGCAAGGGGGAATGATCCTCCTGCCCGCCGCCCCTGCCTCGAGCAGCTCCGCTTGGTAGTATCCAGGATGCCGCAGACACGCGGATACTCCTAAAGTCTCCCAAACAATCCTTAGCAAAGGCTCCACGGCGTTCTTCTAGGCGAAAAGCACTCAGAGCTGGCCAAGGTGCTGTCGCAAGAGACCTTCGTTGTCCCTTTCGGCCTCCTCCAACACACAAATAACCGCCTTCCTTCCTTACCGCCGCACACACCTCCCCTCCTCCAGTCCCCCGTACCCCGCACAGAGCCTCAGCTCCACCCGGCCCGCGCCGGCCCACCCAACTTCTCGGGGAACCAGCCGTAAAGCGGCGGCTTCCGGGAAGCAGCCCGGGCGACAGGAGGGTTCAGCGGGATGCAAAGTTGTCTGCCTAGGGGGAACGGGGGGGGCGCATGCAGGAAATCGGCAGCAACGGAGGCAGGGGCTAGCCGAAGGAGCCAGGAAAGTTTATCTGCACTTACTGCTGCTTCTGCTAAGGGACCTATGCTCGGGGCTGGGGGAGCTCGGGCGCCGGGCTCTACCTCGCATCCTTACCTCGGTGCTGTCGGCAGCGTTCTCCGCCATTTTCCTCCTCAGGAGCAGGCAGCGGGAGGAGTGTTTCATTCCCATAAGAGCTAGCCAAGGGGTTGGGGCTTCGGGGCTGGTGTTTTGTTTTGTGTTTTCAAAGCTCTCCAAACACTGCTCTGCGCCAAAGGATAGGGAGAAAAAAAAAATATGGAAAGCAGCAATGAATCAGTCAGCTTTGTCCTTTCTGCGTCGTCCACAGGAATGTTTGTCTCCTCTTAGCATCGGGAGCTCCTCGGGCACTTTCAAGTCCTCCTCTTTCTCTCCTCTCCTCCACCTCCAGCGAGCTCTTGGGATGGGCAAAGAGAGGCGGCACACACTCTTCAGGTTAAACTAAAAGGCTGTCGAGCTGCGAGTCCTCCCCTTCAGAGAAAGCAGTCGGGCTAAACAGAAGAGAAGCACCAGCTAAACTGAACTTGGGCGTGCAGTGACCAGCTGGGCATCTTTGTGTCCTGTGGCTACTCTTCCAGAGGCAGAAGGAGCCAGAGACAAAGCAACAGGACAAGGAAATCATAGCCCTTTATTTTCCTTCTTTGGGCTTTTCTTTCTTTCTCTCTAGGTCCCAGGAAACTTCCTTTAAAGATGGTCACAGAATTTCCCACCCTCTTTCTATGAATGTCTTCTGAAATAGCAATCCCTCCTCCTCCTCCCTCCTCCTTCCTTTCTCTTGCCTCTCCCCTCTCCCCTCTCCCCTTCCCCTCTCCCCACCCCTTCTGCTCTTGGGCAGAGCTTGGTGCCCTTCTCTAGGAATTGCATTCACATGTCTTTCGTAGAAAAAACCATTATATCAAGCTCCCCCCCACATCGCCTACACCCTCTCACACACAAGCATGCATTCACACGTACGCACACACACGTTGTCTCCCTCTCACACAGACATGCACAATTTTTTTTCTTCCCCATCCCTCCTCTTCCTTTGAATCAGCGACACTTTTCTTTGCAAGGACTCTCAGCAAGGCTCTTAGAGAGCAACCGAAGAAGTCTGCTCCAGCTTCTTTCCTCCAGTTAAGTAGCAAACCTGCTTTCTTAATATATCTTCTTGTGTGTGTGCTCCCAGCTTCCGTTTTACTTCAAGTTTCTCAGCAGGATCCACGCTCCGTCAGATAGCCGTGAACTGTAGAAATATAGTCCCGATCCGGATGCAGCTCCTGCTGAAAAGGGGTGGGGGGAAGGGGCGGAGGGAGAGGTCTTTCTGGGGAGAGAAGGGGCAAAGGTGTTTTGAATTTCTTTTTAGCCTTTTCCTGATGACATCTTCCTTTGTGGGAGTGCATTGCCACCTTCACCACACACTTGTCTTGCTTTCACTCCTCCGGGTACTTTCTAGTTCTAGGTTGTCAGCTGGGAGGATTAGGTTTACCTCACTCGTGTTGCTGTGGGTAAGGGCGGGAGAGGGGGCGTATTACATAATTAATCCTTCCAACTTCACTTTCTGCAGCTCCATCTCCAGCCCACTGTTCTCACGTTTCTGTTTTGTTTTTATACGGAGGAGGTGAGAAAATAATGCTAGTGTGTGGGTGTGTGTTGCTTGAAGGTTTTCAAGGACCAGAACAGGATTGCTGCTCTCTGAACAGTTTGAAATAATTTCCTCTGGGGGTGCCAATGAAGACCTGAAGAAGAGGTTTGAAAGATTACTTTTGATGCATATTTTAAGCACATAGCCAGCTCAGATGCTACATCAGTAACAGATTATGATAGGTCTGGGGTTTTGAATGTTTGTCCCCTGCAGCCTATTTTAATGTCTTTTAATAAGAGTTTTCCTCAGCTGACCTCTGGAATACTGACATACCATGAAGTACTGCCAAAACAACAGGAGGTCCCTGGACACACAGGAGGCTGAAATATTCCTGGGGGTGGGGGAATGGAGATACAGAATGTGAATTAAAAAGCAGAGAGCAAAATTATTCTCCTACCCCACGGGGATGAGGAGGTGGGGCCAAGAAAATTAAATAACCAATTTCTCCCTTTTACTTGAATGACCCTCACAAATTCTTGTTCAGAAACAGATCAGTAGATATGCAATAGATTTTAGGGATTTGTAATAAATCACGTGGAAGTAAGCAACTCAAGGAAGCAGAAGGTGTGTGGTATGCTGAAATATCAAGTGACAATGAGTGTGCCATGTAGGGCATAATGGTACCATATGAAAAGCTTTCAGAATGTGAGAGTATGTTATAGACACACATGCCATACAGCTTGAGACTGGACCTCTGTGAGATACTTTGCAGAGCCATTTGATGATGCAATTCTTCACAAGCCTCTGATTTCCTGCTACTCCTTTCAGATTACATTTATTCTAACACCTCAAGTTCTTTCATTAGCTCCACACCACTGCTAATTTTTTCAATAATCATCCACACCTCCTTTGTTTATAAAGCAGAATTTTATTTCACACCTTCTAGGCATGAGGCTCAAATAATGACAGAAGTGGAAGCTGGCCATTCCCTCTTTTCTTTGGGACATTCATAGAGATCTTGAAGATCATAAAACCCTTCAAACACGAAAACCCTTATAGCCAATCCTGGTAGAAGCTATTTTAGAGTATTCCAAAGCTCCCCTCACAGTCTTGGGCTATGGAACTCTCATTAAGTACTTTGATTTCTAGATGGAGTGATAAGGAAAAAAAAAATCTGCAAATAAAAATTTAATGTCTCTGCAACCTTTGTCACAATGTTGTTCTCTGTTATATGTCATAAATATCTGGTGGTTAGTAAGTGCACGAAGTTTCAGTCAGCATGCATTTGGGCTAACCTACACAGTTTTAGTGTGTCTTCTCTATTTTCAGGTGATACACACAGCTAAACTTAGCCTAATTAAATATTTTAAAATAAACCAGTGTTCTATATAGAGAAAAAGAATAGATTTTTCAAAACTACTCCAGGACATATTTTCCAGTTTTCTCTGACAGCTGGGTCTGTATTTCTGGTACAGCTCAATCACTCTTTAGTCAGCTAAATGAGGCATCAGATTTTCAAAAGCACTCAGCAACTGGCAAAACTGGCAGGCAGAGATTTAATATACCCTTCCTTCTGCTTCAGATACTGCATGACTTGCCCTGGCAACCTGTTCTTGTCCTCCTCCACCTCTTTGTCAACACAGATGATACCTGACTGCTCATCCTTGAACGTGGTGCTGATGCTTTTACAGATACCAGGAAAATCTTCCAGTCTTATGGTTTCCAGCATAAGGATGAATGTTTTGGTCCTGAACTCCTTTGGAAATCTGCCAGATGGTTGGTGTCCTCACTCCTCCTTTTATGTTCCATATGTGATTGAGGAAACTGCTTTGAAAACACACACCATTTGCTCTAATCTGTTTTATTCCAAAGGGAAAATAATTTGTCCTTCAGGACTTTTTTTAATCAGTCATGGATAGAAGTTACTCCTTGCAAGAATCAATTAGCAATATCAGTTAAGAGGCTGAAAGCAGCGTGTTTACACATACAGATGTCTGTGCACACACACAGATGCTTGGCCAGTCCTTCAGTTTGAATATGGGCCTCAATGCAAGTTCCTGTTGATGCTGAAATTCACAGGAACACTGAACTAGAGGAATATGAGCTTTCATGCTGTTTAGGGGACAAATTCTGCCCTCAGACGTGTAAGTACAAATCCTGCTGACATCTGTGGTTACCTAGGGGTGATAGCTGGCCGTTGGAACTGAGCTTGGGAACATATTTCTGATCCTCTGTTTTGTTAGATTTCAAGAAAAAGAGTACTGTCATGAAGAAAATGTCATGGTAGTAAAAGTGCATTTGTAACAGAGCCAGGAGATGTCAAAAGCATCTTCTGAATTTAAATATATCATGTATAAGTACATGTGAAGGTCACAAAGCATTACAAATGGAGTAGGGTGGTGCTGAAGAGAAAATGGAAAGGGAAGCATTTATTACTTCAGATTTCCAATAGTAGCAGCTGTGGTTGAGGCTGCTTTGCTACTTGCTGAATGTGGCAATAATACCATACCGGCCCTCAGAAGATTCAAACTTATTGCCAGCTTTGTCATTAGCTTGGATGAAATCCAAATGTCTGCATTTGAGGTGGGATAATCCTGTGCGTCAGTACAGACTGAGAAATTGTGTAGCAGCCCTGATGGAAAGCATCTGGGGGTTATAGGGTGAGGGTGGAGCTAGGTTGAATATGACTCATCATGCTTTCTCACTGCATAAAAGGCAAACTGTATAATTATCTACATTAAATGGAAAGTGGCCAGTAGAGTTAGGGAATTATGATTTTGTCTCTACTTGGCACTGGTGAGTCCACATCTTTGATTCTGTGTCCAGTGCTGGGTCCCCTGGTTCAAGAGGGAGATGGATACATTGGAGATGATTCAGTGAAAGACTACTATGATGGTCTCTTAGGGCACTAACCTCCGAGGAGAGCTGGGCTTCTTGGGTTTGGTGAAGAAGAGGTCAAGGGACCCCCAATAGTGGCTTATGACTAGCTTTAAGGATTGTAACTAAGATGAGCCAAACTCCTCTTGGTACAGTCAGATGATATGAAAAAGGGCAACATCTGCAAGTTGTGGCTTGGGAAGTTCGGATTCAATATTAGCAAAAGAAGTGTTCCTCCATATAAAAAAGCCTAACCTTTCTTTGTGCTTTATACATCAAGGAAAGCCTTTTTTTTTTTTCAATTGCACATCTGTGCAATTTCACATCAGTGAAATATGGGATCTGCTAAAGATGAAGCTAAGGACATACATGAACAGGAGAACATCTTTTTCCTCTGATAAAAACTTTCTCCCCAAAAATTATTTTGGGGAAGAAGATGGAATGAAGTTGTTGCAGTGATGATTCCAGTTGAAGTAGGTGAGACTTACTTCAAATATTGACAATTTGGCATCATTTCAAGTAGGAGGCAATAGCAGTGCTCCAGTCGAACAATGGACAGCAAATATAAGGATGAATAAGGAGAGTAAGAGAAAATATGAATAAGGAAGGAGGTCAGGTGGAGGACTGGCAGAAGAGGACTGGCAGAGAAGGTGAAAAAATGTGTAACAAAGTTCTGCATAGGGAAGCCTAGGGTAGCCATAATAGGCAAAGAAAAGCAGCGATGAAAATGCTGAAGACAGGAGAAGGTAAAATAGAATAGCACTTTGTGTCACAGATAATATTCATATGGCCTGGATCAATGTTAAATTGTTAAATTTATTACACTGGAGTGTTCTGTATCATGAAACAGAGTCCTTCCATTGCGTCTTCCAAGCCCTCCTGCCACTCCCATTTCTGCAGCTTTGGCCATCTCTTCGCCAGTCACTTATTCACAGGTCATAAGGAAGATTAAACAGGCCATAAGGAAATTTCACCTTAATACCTTGCATCTTGATGAAAGGAAGAAGACAGGGCATAATCAGCCTGGAAAAGACTTCTGTCCTTCTGTTTGACCTCAGACTTCAGCAGAAAGACTGGGCATCAGGTGTCTTTCTTCCTTGTTGTTTGTTTAGAAAAGTGGGGAAGGGCTTTACACAGAGACTGGGAGCAACCATTGGGCTATAAATCTACTTCTTAGCTGGATGAGAAAATACTGTAGCAAAAATTTATTCCTGCTCCAAAATCCCCACCAAATTTTGTTTGTTATCTGATCAAACGAAGACATGGGGCAGGATCCTTTTGTAGTATCACCTTGCATTGTTCCTTCAAGTTAATAGCACTGTACGAATTGATAACAGCTGTGATTTTTGCCCTTTAAGTGAAAAACTGCCATAACTGATGAGCTAAGGCTAACTAGTTCTCATAATTTTTTTCTTTTTTTTCTTCTGCAATCTTGAGAAATTTACTGGTTTTAAGTGATGTTAGTTCTTTACCTGTTATTGAAGGTAATATTATTGGTCAGAAAGTCACAGTGATTTCCTTTGCCTCCAAACATACATTATGTTTGGCAATCTCTCCAACCTCTTCATGCGTCTTCTATCCCCACTATGTCTCTCAAAAAATGCCAGTAGTTCAAATATTTCTCCTATTTCCTGCAATTTGCCCATGTTAATTCTGAAGATTCTGAAGTGAATTCTAATTGACACTGTGGATTTAAACATCTTATTTTATTTATGCTGTTCCTTCCTGGTCCTTTAGCTTTCCTCATTAACTTTTTTTCCCCATGTATCATCTCCTGGGAATCACTGCAGTTTTCAACCATTGATGCTGGGTTTGAGTGAGGAAGGGTTTATCAGAAGCTAAACTGATCTGAGATACCCACTGCCACAAGCCAAGAATGTATGTCCAGGACTCAGATAATTCAGTGTTAAATTATAGAAACCTTGTCATGAACTGAACCCTTAGCTGTGCTTACAGATAATGAAACACCAGAGAACTATCTTGTCCCTTGCAGATTCATCACCAGAATTTTTATATTTTTCTAAGGTTGTAGACTTCGTTTTATTTAACAACAGAAACTCTATTTTGCAGTCAAAAACCTGAAAACTTAATCTAAATTTAACCAAAATGTTCCTGTTCCACATTTTTTTTCATTGTGTGTGCTAAACTCTTGAAACGTTGTAACTGGGTCAGGTGGAAGAAAGTGCTATTCTGACGACTTCTATAAAGGCCACCAAAGTGGGTCTCCAATCCTCTATGGATTAGAGGAGCTAAGCAGGCTATTGAGAATTGAGATTACTCCAATGGCAGAGATAAATGGGCGTAATATCATAGTATGTTAGACGCTGACCTGCATAAGTGATAATACAACCTTGTTCACAATTCCCACCTAACTTTTTGAACCATTACAAATCACATGCACTCAGAACAGACAACAAAATACCTCTGAAGTTTGATAGCAAAGTCATCTTCAAGTTATGAAGAGCCTGAGAAATATTATGCAAAATATTTGCATAATATTATGCATATAATGTAAGAAATATAATGTAAGAAAAACATGGATATATAATGGAAATATGGAAATATAATGTAAGAAAAACATGGATATACTGGAGTGAGTCTGCTGAAGGGCCACAAAAATTATTAAGTAACTGGAGAGCTCTCTCATATGAAGATAGGCTGAGAGCGCTTGATGAGGGAGGGGGTAAAGAAGATGGAGCCAGACTCTTCTCAGTGGTACCTAGCAAAAGGATGAGAGGAAATGGGCACAAATTGAAATACAGGACATAAAAACATAAGAAAAAATCCTTTTTTACTGTGAGGGTGCCCGAAGACATTTTCGAGTCTTCTTCCTTAGACGTATTCAAAACCTGATTATAAATGGCCGCAAGCAACTTGCTTTAGTTGACAATCCTTTGAGTGTGGGGTTGGACTGGACGATTTCCAGAGGTCTTTTCCAACCTCAGTGATTCTGTGTGATTCTGGAAGATATATGAAAATCACTTAGATGGCTCTGTCAGGTCTGGCAAATAGCCATCTGTCTTTTTGCTTTCTCTTCCATATTACTCCTGAAGCCTTGAAAAGAGAAGATTATACTCTTCGTATAAGGTTCATTCCATTCACTGCTTCTGTGGTTCTATGATTCTTGCATCATTAGCTGCTAAGTGCTTCTTTATTTCACTGAATCTTCTTGTTACATAACAAATATTATTAGTGGCTTCGAGCTTAAAATTTTTTTACTTGCATCACAAATTCATGACAGAACACTAGTCCACTGAGCTTAGTGTGGCACAAAAACTCATATTTGGTAGACAGTAGTATAGACAAATGGTGTTTATGAAACAGAAATAAACAGAAAAAGAAATGGAAATAGTTCATTTTTAAGTGTGTATGTGAATGAATTTCTAAATACCTTTGAGTATTAGGAATATCTGGGATCCAAAAAACCCATTAAGTTCACACTTTAACGTTAAGCTTTGGTCCCATTTAATTTATGTGCCTAAGCGTTCTTCCTGGCAAGGTTCTTCTGAACTGAGGCTTAAAAAAACAGTTTAAGGATATGGGCTTAATCTTCTCCTAATCTATCATGGTGCAAGAATGATGTAACAGGTTTGTTAGTGAGACTCTAGTGAGCATCAGATCCACTGACCACAAGGCCAATTAAATAAATCACCTTTGTCTTCTTGTCCACATACAGTGAAGTGCAGAATGTAGGTAAAAACAAAAGTATGGACAGTGGAATGATAAGTATGTTTCAAACTGTTCTGGTCATCTAACAAACTGCTATAGAATACCACGGAGAGTATCTATCTGTTAAAATATGACTAATAAAGAGAGAGACTCCAATATCACTCTTAACTATATTTTATCTTCTTTGGTTTCTCGACACAAAACTTTTTAAAATTTGGCTTTTTGTTGTAGAAGATTTCAGTTTCAAAAGTTTCCAAGTAAAAAGAGTTATCAGTTCCTATGACAGAATAAAAAATCTACCAATCTCACCAATTAAGATTTAGGAGTTTTATTTGCCAGGTTGCAGTTGATATTCCATATTGACGTCTTAAAACTCAGGATTTGCATTTTCACAACTAGGCACATTCTGTTGCCAATGTATGTTAAGTAATGTCACTGTATATTTACCCCAGGGAATAATACCAGACCACTATAGCTGAATTCAATCACAGAACTGATGAAAAGTCAGTTTGCACCTTAACAAGAGAACATCACATTCCCAAAACCAATGAAAAATTAACTCTACTCATCATGCCGCATGCACTGCAAAGTAGAGCTGTACCATGCCAAATAGTATTATTTGTGTTAATTCTATTACTATGATCTTTTTCTTGATTAAATCTAAGTCAGTAGGATATGGTTTTAATTGCTAAATGTTGGTGCAGCTCAATTTTCACTCCCTTCAGCCCTGCCACTTCTCTTTAAGACCTGCTAGGTATTTTCTGCTCGGTGTCAGCATCTGCTCCCTTCCTTTCTCCAAGCTCCCCTTCTTCCACGCAAAACCTCTGTCACCTGCTACAATTTCTGCTCCAAAGGCAGATGAGTGTGGGTAGGCTGACCTTGAACAGATATTAAAGATGAACTACTTCAATCAAAAATAAATGTTGATTTTAACAGTGAATTGTAAATAAAAAAAAGACAAATGCAGCAATCCTAATTAAACATGAAGGGCCTGATTCTCAAATCCCTTGAGCTAAAGGTACAAAGCACAGGCCAGACAGCCCCAGAATGTTTCACATACACCACTCCTGAGGAATCGCTATCATTGGAGCTAATAAGAGGTAGGGCTACAAAAGCCTTCCACTAGAGGAAGGTGAGAATGCTTACTCTGTTTCAGGATTACACATCTTAATGCAGTCTTTTAGGCAGTGAATATTGGTTACGTAAGGATGTTTTGCAACACCTCATAAAATAGACTTACTTTTGAATTTGACTGAATCCATTAACCCCTTTCCTACAAACATAATCAAGGATAATGAAGAATATAACCAAGGTAATGAAAACTAAGCAACTCTGAGACTCCTTATCATGTTTCGTTTCAGAGCCTCTTAGGTTTCCTTCCCACACCATTACAGTACTTTCTTTCTGTATCTTAATCTCCATTTGAATGAGATTTGCTCCTTAAATAAGAACCATGCAGAAAAATCTGCCCCAAAGGAAAATACAGACATGGCAGAGAAGAATTCTAGACTCTAAGGGTTCTACACTCTACTGCTAATGATAAAGTTTTGGCAACCAATGCTAGTCCAATGAGCTGGGAAGCTATAAGTGAAATTTCTCTCAATGTTTATGCTTTCATGGGATTGAGATGACATATTGATGGTTGTTCTTCCCAGGTCTTTGAACCTTGTAACTTGTAGATCTGACTTTATGATTTCAGCAGAGGAAGTTTAGCCAATACTGTCACTGTCTGTTAGGTGCTAAGGAACGCTTTTTCTTCCCACAGTTTGAATACTTGCTTTGCAGTGCACTTAGAAGGGTCTCACTGCTGTCTCACTTTGAGCACACATGGAATGCTGTAGGTTGGGACAAAACCCACTCCCCTCCCTTTTTTTCATGGAAAAAAGAAAATTAAAAGAAAGTAATGATATTTTACTTACCTGTCAGAAATCATCACTCACTGCAGGTAAGTGAGCAAACAGGAATTTTAAATAACATATTAATATGCAGTTCTGCTCTAGAAATGGCTATCTAAAAATGGCTCTTATGCAGCATATTCTTCTTGAGGATGTTGCAGGAAAGAATGAGACTGTGATACATAAGGCACAGATACAATGCACACAGGAGACTATCAGATTCTCAGCTCCTGACATCCCTCAAGCCTCTCTATCAGAAAGATTCATTAATGCTTTGGGCTATTTTAAACCCAACTAAAACCCAATATAACTTCAGCATTATTGTAAATTTGCATCTTTGATTTCAAGGTGAAATTTAAATTCTTGGTTCTGAAAGAAAAAACAGGCCAACCCACCAAAACTCACTTAGTTTTTCATCTGAATAAATATGCTAAAGAATGTCTAAGACAAGGCATTTTTTTTGTGGAGAGAATCATACTTTTGGAGTCTGTGAGGATTATGAATACAAACATGGTTTGTGCATCACTGTCAATGGGATGACTTCTACAGCTGGTGATTGAACACAACCTGCTTTTGCAGATGCAACTTATTATGGTCTTTTTCAAGAGTACAAGTTTTCATCAGATCATTCCATAAGAGAAAGCACATGACCCCAAAGGAACAGTAATTTATTAACACAAATGATCTAATCAAATTAGACACACCCTACTTTGTCATATATAAGCGAATCTCAGAAAAATTTCAAAGCACTCTGCTTGTTCCTAGTCCAAGTATATATTTCTTTGCTTTCAAAACCACTGATCACAGCTTTATTTGTCTGAGTTCTGTTTAAAGAATGGAAGTGCAATCTAACATATTAAACACCCAGAAAATAATAAAATTAATTAACCTACATGCCATAAAAATCATCAGCTAAGGAAAAGGAGAAGCTAGACAAAACCATAATAGATTACTTTACTTTTTCAAGTTACTGCAGAACCTCACAATGCAAAGAGACATCCAGTGACAGCTTGGTTAAGAACCTGGGTCTTCATAAGCAAGCTCTGGTGTTTCCTTTCTAAAGGAGTATATAGCATTACCCAACTGCCTTCTGTCCTTGCTGCTAGAAACTTTTCATTCAACCACGGAATAAAAAGAAGACAACACATGTCCGTTTCTCAAACTCTCCAGTTCACAGCGTGATATTTTAGACTAAACCACTTTTCTTGGCAGAGTATGCTAAGCTACAAGGTTTTCCACTGAAGTGGTTAATATCAAGGCTCATGTTCCCTTTCATCACGCTTACTCCCATGTCAGATGCTAGTAGGGTAATGGCCAAGAGGGAGAGTTACAGACAGGAATCTCTTGAACTGACAAAGCAATAGTTAGCAGATTCTTCTGTCAGAGGCCTCAAACTCCACAAAAACTAGTTTCCAGAGTTTTTCATCTCATATAATGCCAAGTTCCGTACATCTCCAAAAAGGGTAGCCTTTTCATATGCATGTACTCCTTTGCTTTAAAAAGTCTAATCCCAGGATATGCTGTCAGTCATAAATCTAAGCACTTTGTTACCTGGAGAACTACTGTTGTTAGTAACTGTTTGTGACTCCAAATGTGCAGGCATTAACTAACGTGAATCAGAGAAACCTTTTTTCTTTGAGAAAACAAAGTCATTGATTGAAAATCACTTTCCTTGGGAAAACATGTTGGGATGGGCTCTCTTTTTGACAACAGGAACTTTTGCTATTGACTATATGTGCATCTCTGAAAATGTAACTCTTTTAATTGTAAAAACCTAAACCATAAAAGCCAAAAGTTAAATATTAGGTTTCTGTCAGGAAAAAAAAGAGGTTGAAATTATATAATCCAAATAATGTTTGGCTTTCAATGCCATTGGAAAATGTATTTTCTCTTCAGGTGTAGCTAGGCAAATTGAGCTTTGATCATAATTTTTCCAGATTTACTCTGAGAATTTGCCCCTAAAAATAAACTCTGAAATTAATCATTCTTCATGAGTATTATGTTCTGCTTATGAATGTTTTAAAAATGAGATAGAGCTTCTCACAACCTCATAAAAATCCATCAAAGCCAGTGAATTATCAGATTCTGTGTAGAATACATCAACTGCAAATGCACTATTCATGTGTCTCACTGTCTTCTGTTCAGGTTTCTCCTGTACCCATCAATCTATCAGTTGCCTTTGGCAACTAGTTCTATATCCTCTAGATACAGAAAGTACAGTCACTTCATTTGAGTTGGTTCATCTAGGGCTGCTTAACGTTTGATTTATCCAAAATGGAAAAACTGACAGATGTTGTTCACAAAAAAACAACCCCAAAACAAACCTAGTTTTTCTTTTCCATTAGATCAGGCGTGGTGATCTAAATCAATGTATTTCTATTCTGTAACTATAGCTAATAGTTATCTTTCTTACTAAAGGATTCCTTTTCAGTGCAGGTAATTTGATAAACTACTTTATTATTATATAGCCAACATCTTTACAGCAGCTTCACTCAAGCATAAAATCAATTAAAATCCTTTCTTTGAATTTTGAATTGAATTCCATTTCTTTTCAATATGTTGCTTAACGTATATGATGAATAAAAAAAATTTTCATCTACCAAATAGGAAATTTACCATTTCTAAAGACAGTAAAAATGATGAAAGAATCTGATCTGAGTGCTTTAACAATCATGTTTTAATGCATGATTGCTTTCGCAAATTTACAGAGACAATGTGACTTCTTGACTAGTGAAAGAAAGGACTGTATTGTACAAACCTAGGAAGAAACCATCCTTATAGAAGAAAGTAGCTAAACAGTAAAAAATTAACAATAAGATCATGTGAATCAAGGTTTCCTTCTTCCAGATATTTTAGACACACTCAAAATGAGTTGTTTCATTTATCTGGATTTAATTTATTCTATTCTGCAAACCAAGATGAAACAGTCTTCTCTTACAGATCTCACTAAGGTATTTCCAAAGGTGATTTATGTGAGCCTATTTATGCTGATGTTGCAATTCTTACATGAACTAGATTTGACCATTTGTAGCTGTGAATCAGCAGCAATGCTAGATAGAAAAACTGTGTTACAATTGGTTGAAGCTGTTTAAAATTAAGAATGGCTTTAGGCTTTCTTTGGGAAGCTGGAAAAAGGCCAATAAAATTCCGTGTGCAAGCCCCTGATAAATCTGTGGGGACACAAATTCTGAGCTGGAATCCAGGGTTTGCACAGGAACACAGACTACATTTAAATTTAAGACATGATTCTTATCTAAGTGTCAAACAGTAATCACTCACAGAGTAAAAGCAGATAAAAATCCATTTGCATGTTTTCAGAAATTGCATATTGCTTTATTTTCAAGAACACAACTGATTATCTCAGCGGCAAACTTAGCACTCCCTACTCCCTACTTAAGTCACGTGCTTAAGTGCAGCATGACTCTGTGTGGTGGCAGGACTAAACCTTGAGTTGTTATCAGAAAGACCTTGGATGAAACAGGCTGAGAGAGTAAATGGAACTATCTTGAGAGAGCTCTGACAGAATAGAAACAAGATACTTTTGCAGGAGGGAGGTAGGAAAGTCTGCATAGCTGCTTCCTTCTTTACTATTGAATGATTTCAGCCTCCAGAGCTGTCAGGCCAGTACATGACCAAGTTCTAAAATCCACTTAAAACAGCCAGCTGATTTTGATATAAGCATGCTTTTGCTTGACTTGCCGAGAGTTCTGAGGGAGTCTCATAATTAAGAGGGACAATTACTTTGATATACAAAACCTCCTATGCTTTTTTGACACCTGCTTTGTAAAGTGTCTCTCACTAGGGAAAATCCAGAAGCATTTTGTTCACTGTGACTTCCATTTTAATAGTTATTCAGTAATTTTTTTCATTAAAGGCACATAGTCTTCATTTCAACTCCTCTCCATTCTCTGCATTTACAATAAATGTGTTGGGATAATCATTGGCTTTGTATGGCAGTCCTTTTTGAACACTGCATTACACGTATTAGCTATAGATTTTATCTTGGCGTTCAGCATTCCTACATAGTTTGTTTGTCAGTTCTTTTTCTTTTGTAATGCATGAAGTGTCAGAGTTAACTGTCATATGCATGTTTGGACATGAACATGAGGACAGGAAAGAAAATGAGGCTAAGGACCCCATTTTTTCTTTTGATAGTTCCTCCAGTTTTGTTAGGAATGTGAAAGTATCATCAAGAAGTAAGCAACTGTTCAACTGAAAAACATACTCTACTGTGAGAAGCCTCTGATGTTATCTTCATTAGTTGAGTCTCTTCCACATATTTGGGGGTTTTGTTTTTTGTTATTATTTCTTTTTACAGATTCAATTTTGATGCATTTAGGAATTCTGAAGCCATTATCTTTTAAAATTTCTTTGAGATGCACCAAAATTTCTCCCCCAAGGGTAATAAAATTTTAGATTAAGAGTCAAGAATCTTCTTGATTGTGTCTTAAGGACACTCTTCGATATCTAGGAACAAGAAGTGCTAGAAAGATGTTAATGTATTGATATCCAGAAGTAAAACCATCTAATCAAAGTGCTGTGCCAGTGATCCCAGTTAGAAAATATATACAATCTAAGTCTTTCATTAAGCACTTCTATTTGGAAATTCTTAGGCATTTGGTCTTATACAGTCATTAATTAACACAAACTTATGTAATCATGCATAACTAATGATCTTAAAAAGTTACAGAATGACATATCTAACTTGCTTTTTGTAACGTACCAGAATTTTCATGCTTATTTAGATCTCAGTGCATTTGAATGAAGCTGTTTTGCAGGCTGCCTTGAAAGTTTCTGGAAAGTGTCTGAGCTTATGCAATCCTTGCTAAAGTCAATGCATCAAAACCCAAAGTCTTCCATCTTCATGTAATTCCATAAAGCTCTAGCAAGTCAGTATTTTTAACAAGAACTTTCTCCAAACACATCTTTTTTTTTTTTCTTCAGCAACTGCTTCCCTTTTTTTCTTCAAATTTTTACTCAGATATTGAGATGCTTCTGGTAAGCAAAAAATAATGTCAAAACAATATAATTTCTATTATTTTATATTACTTACTGGGTTTTTCTTTTTTTTAAAAATAGGAATCATGATTTATTTATTGAAAGTACAAAAGCAAGACTAATTAAAGGAAGTAACATTAACAATTTTTGAGACACTGGATTCTGTCTTTTCAGAGTACCTTGAGCTGAACAACAAGTTTGGGATATGGCCAATGGGAAGTGATGAGTGCTCTGTTTTTCCTAAAGTAAAATCACAGGATTTGCAGTAATTGATTTCAAAGGAGATTTTTACTAAAGGTCTGGAGGCAAAAATCTCTTGTTATTGACAGAATTTAGACTGAATCGATTTAGACCAAAGTCAGGTTTCACAAAGACAGCAATGCAATGAAGTACAAAAGTAAAGTACTTTTTGTGCTTATCTTTTTGGACTAACAATATGAGAGAGGCATGAGGGACATAACTTTAAATTCTAGCTCTTGAGAGACAGAACACATACTTATGTGGTAAGATTTCAAATAAAGAGCATACAAAAGATCTATGAAGTATTTCTACAGTGTCTGACTAGCAATTCTATTTAATATGTCTTAACCTTTATGATTCACTCTCCAAAGTTTTTCAGAAGCAACTAAAATTGGACTGCTGACGTTGATACCATAACTAAACTCTATTTAGTAATTAAGTGTTGTCTGCCAAATACTAGGCTACCAAATAAGACATGCATTGTCCTATTCAGTAGATAAGAGGAAGGATGTCCTTGTACTTAGAAACTATGTAGGCTTCAGCAAGTAACAATATGTGATAAAATGGCAAGATGTTCCTCAATATCAGTATTGTACCCCCGGCTCTGCTGACTAAATTACAAAATGAGCCAAAACCCAGAGAAGTCCTTCATAACCAGGGGAAAGGTAAAAATGGCAGGGGGAAGCACAACCATCAACTCAATTCAAGACCGAAGAAACTCGCCCCCCCCCCCCCCCCCCCCCCCCCCCGCTGTAAGGAGCATGCGTGCTAATCTACATCGCAAGCGGAGTTAATTTAAATATGACTGACCAGTAATGAGTGAAATGTTTATCACTAGCCAATAAGTATAAACTTAGGTGTGTTTTTACTAATTGTTGTTAATTAGATAACTGGATATAAACTCTGTAATTTTTGTATGTGGCATGCACATTAGGTGGAGCGATCCCCCGTGCATCCAGCGCTGTAATAAAGAACGCCTGCCTTCTAAAACTTCAAACTAAGTCTTAGAGGGTTATTCTTTTGCGACCGAATTTACAGTAACAATGTTATTTGATGTGGACCACGCTGGTAGACACTCCAGTGAGACAGTGATCTCACAAAGTTAATGAATGTTCAGAGGATCCCCAAAATTCTAAGAGCATAATTCTGCAGGGTATTTCTGCAAATCCCCACTCCTCTCAGAAGGTGTAACTGATTGAGGGTACTTCCAGTCACCCTGTATATCTCATAGATTTTTGTTGTGCTTATAAAAATACCTGAAACATCCTAGGCTAAAATAAGTGTTGGTCACTACCCTTCACTAGTGACACAAAAGACATAACAAAACACAGGTCCAAGAGGAAAAGGAGACCATATCACTGTGAGATGCTGAAAAATTATACAAAAGCTGTTGGTGCCTTTTTAAAACCTTTGAAGTTCATGGTCTTTAGGAATGGTTCTTTTTCTATAATGTATGATTAACAAGGCAGATGTTCTGCACCTGTGGGGTGGTGAAGTGAGAGAGAGGTGGTTCTTTCTGGATCTCAGTAAGAAAGGCCCAACAGCAAATGGCTTACTAAAATGGCTGTTTTCATAAGACAGAATATAAAGAGGAATAGAGATAGCAAGTATATCTTGCATCCCTTCAGATGCTGGACATCCTGCATTCATACAGTGTTAGACAAATCCCAGATGGATTTCTTCCCCACGGCACGCTACTCAGATTCCATCCATCGAGAGCGATACCTCCTTTTTGGTCTTTCAAGCTATTACATATTTTCTTATAAGAAAACAACTATATTCCTGAAGGATGTTCACATGAGAACTTCTTGCTGTACATTTAGATAAAAGCAAGGCCATGCAGGTGGCGTAGTAGCCAGTACTGAGTTTATCCTGCGTCCAAGGAATTTGTGCAGTACAACACAAGCCTGAAGGCCGCACTGTATGTGCAGCACAGCACAGCACAAACCTGGCCTATTCAGGTAACTGTTATGTGGATTTCTCAATGTATAGCAGTCTCCCGGTCAGGATCATTACAGCAGGTATATAAATTTTTTTCTGAGACATTAATAAAAATAGATAATTAGAGATATATTTACCTAAGGTTATCTGCTACATAAATTTGTCTCTGCAATTACAAATACATTTTAGATAGCTGAAATGAACATAATCACATTTTACTTGCATTTCCCTCCTAGTCTTTACTTTTCATAACACTTCAATGAATATGTGTCCTTTCATTCTTAAAGTTACCTCTGTTCTAACATTTGACTACTTAACCAAAGGCAAGCACCATTCATTACACAAGTGGCTATACTTGGAAAAGAGAAATTTGTTCCTTCTTCAAAGGCTAAAGTTTTCTCAGAAAAAAATTGTCTGATTTGGATGTACACTAAGTTCCCTTTACAAAGCTTTGATTGTGAGTCTTTAAAACAACTGTAGATACAAAAGACTTTTTTCACACTGTACAAAAAGCAAAATGCATGGGAATCAAAAGATGGTTCTTACTCATCACAGGCCTGATGAGTAAGAAAAAAATTGAAAAGAAAGGGGAAAAAGAAAGGGGGTAAAGCAAAAGCTGCATGCACAAGCAAAGCAAAAATAAGGCATTCATTCACTACTTCCCATCAACAGGCAGATGTTTTGCCATTTCCAGAAAAGCAGGGCTTCATCACACATAATGGTTACTTGGGAAGACAAATGCCATAACTCTGAACCTCCTCCCTTCCTCCTTCTTTCCCCCAGCTTTTATTGCTGAGCATGACATCATATGGCATGGAACATCCCTTTGGTCAGATGGGGTCAGCTGTCCTGGCTGTGTCCTCTCCCAACGTCTTGCATGCCCCCAGCCGACTTGCTGGCAGGGCTGTGTGAGAAACAGAAAAGGCCTTGATGCTGTGTAAGCACTGTTCAGCAATAATGAAAACTTTGGTGTATTATCAATACTGTTTTGGTCACAAATCCAAAGCATAGCACCATATGAGCTACTACGAAGATAATTAACTCTGTTTCAGCCAAAATCAATACAGTGTATCAACAGGCACCCACATTTACACAATCCACTTAGTGAATTGGACTGAGTAGGTAGAGGCCAACTTGTTCTCAGTCAGGGCTCTAGCAAGGCACTGTCAATAATGGCCATGTGGATGCAGTCTCTAAAGAACTGCAGAGAACTTAGTAAGCCTTCAGGGCCTTGGATCATTGTGATGCACAGGGTGTATGTGACCCTCTGTGATCATACAGGGTGACCCAAGCCAGGGCCATCCCTGACAGTGAAGAGGTTATTACTGCTGAGTGACTAACATCTGTCAGGTAGTCCCCAGAGAAGTGGCAAAGATCAGCCATATCTGACAAATATATCCCCTTGCCATCACCCTAGTGAAGGGTTTTGGGAGCTATGGTGGGCGCTGGGGTCACTGCGGCTGAAGGTGGTATCAAAAAAGTCTATATGGCTGTGGCCTATAAGCAGGTATAAGCATACAATCTATATGGCTGTGACCTGCTTATAGGCCACAGCCTTCTGCAGGTTTTGGAGGTCATTCTAAAGCTGTGGGATAGCCCTAGGCTCCTGTCTAGCCTAGGGACTAGGATCCATGGTGCTCAGATCATGGCTGAAGATGGTCTGAGCTAACAGATGGTGGGGAAAATGCTGTCAAGATTACAGAGAAAGTTACAAGCTGGTCAGGGCAAATTGAGCCTGGTGATGCACTGAGAACCCTGACACACAATAATAATGTGGTTTCTTGATCTGCTGCAGTAGACTCCAGTGGGCTCTCACTCTGTAGAGGCAGAGAGTGGGGCAGGCAGGTAGAGCGAGCAGCCTGGGAACTTTTGCATGCTACAGTGGCCTTCCACATGCTAATCAGAATACTATGTAGAAACAGGATCGGACAATAATGTAAATTGAAAGACATCTCTGAAGGCTGTTGAAGTTGTGGATGCCCCATTGTTGGAAGTGTTCAAAGTCAGGTTGGATGGGACTTTGAACACCTGATCTAGTGAAAGATGTCCCTGCCCATGGCAGGGGTGTTGGACTACATGATCTTTGAAGGTCCCTTCCAACCCAAACCATTCTATGATTCTATGATTCTGAGGTCAGCTGTTAGGAACTCCTGTTCAAAGCAAAGTTAGATCCAGCTATGAAGTTAAATCAGCTTGCTTAGGTCTTTATCCACACAAATTCTTAGAATCTCCAGGAATTCCACAATGTTTCGGGGCAACATCTTCCAGTATTTGACTACCTCATAGAGGAAAAGATTTCTTGCCATCTAATTAGAATTTCTCATGTTCCAGCTAATGTCTCATGCACCTGTAAGAAAGTCTGCTTCCAACTTCTCTGTACCTCCCTATTAGGTACGTAGGTGCAATAACACGTCCCCTGAGCCTTCTTGTCTTAAGACTGAAGAAATCTAAATCTCTCAGCCTCTCTCTGTATGCCAGAAGCTTCAGTCCCCTGACCATCTCAATCACCCACCACTGGACTTGCTCCAGTATGTCAATGACTCTTCCAATGTGGAGCCCCAAACTGAACACAGTACTCCAGATGTGGTCACACAACTGTGGAATAGACAGGAATAAACACTTCCCTTGACCTGCTTGCTACATTGTTGCTAACACAGCCCTGCTATGTCCTTGGTCACCTTCTACACAAAAGCAAATTGCAGAATCCCCAAGGTCACCAGCTCATTTTTTGCAAAGTTGCATTCTATCGTGTCAGCTCCCAGCATGTATTGCTGCACAGGATTCTTCAGTCACAGATGGAGGACTTCGCATATGCCTTAATGAGGCTTGTGTAATTTCTCCAGTCTGCTGAGGTCCCTCTGAATGGCAGTTCTAGCCATGATCATAATGCTCTATATTATCTATGTCTAGAGCACAGGAAGCAGCAGCAGTTTCTTCCAATCCTTTCTGCTCCTCCTCTTTCAGTCAGATGAAGTAGGTGGTCCACTGAAGAGATCTGTGTTAGATTCTCATACCACAAATTTATTAGTACATAGAATAACCAGAAAAAAATACTGTTATTAAAATTGAAAACCTCACTAAAATAAGAAACTCTAGATCCTGGTTAATACCCTAGGTCATGTGAATACTGCAACCTTGAGTCTTTTTTTTGCTTCTTCTAATAAAACGGGCTCAGAGATTTCCCATGAACCTCTTTGGCTTTCAATGGAAAAAAAATTCCCTGCTTCAAACAGAGAGCTTTCTTGCTTTTTCTAGAACAGTCCTTCTAACACAAAAAATTTTAGAGCTGAGTAAGTTCATCTTTACAGCAGGTAGAGCACCTAGCAAAGCTGAATATTTGATATACAAGTTAAAGATTAAAGACTGTTTATCTCTTACAATCTAATTCTTTCATTTGGAGAAAATGAAATAAAGCTTCTCAATATTCAAAATGTAGTAGATAAGTATGGGAAGATTTTTTTTCTTCAGAGTTCATTCCTGAAATGGAAAGGTCATGTCAACCAAGAGAGATTCCTGAGAACTAGAAGAAAGTAAATGCCACTATTATCTTCAACAAGGGCAAGAAGGGAACTACAGGCTGCTCGGTAGTAACTAATAGATGGTCCCTGATAGCTGAATATTAAAGATATGCTAGGTTAATAATTTTAGGACTAAGAAAACCTTTGGCTGCTTATTTTAAATTTGTTTAACCTCAGACAACATGTAATTTAAAATCTAAAGAGTGACATCAGAAGGTTAAGGGAATGTATATAAACAATACACATAAATGTATGAATCCAGATCCAGGCACCAGTCAGGATGGAATACAGGCCAGAAGGAATGAAGAAGGTAAGAAAGTGTATAATTTGAAAGAAACTTGGAATACAGTAACTGCAAGAATAGAAATGTTGCTCATGTTTTTGGTAAAGTATTAAGGTAAAACCTTACCAAAGTGGATTGCATGTCCACTAGCATCCAGTTTCTGGAGTCAAATAAATGACTCCCTCAGCAATCACTTCAGTTTAATTCTGTGGCATTTGACTTTGATGGAGGACCTTATGAAACATTAACATTTTCAAAGGCATTGCCTTCAGGTAGTTTCCATGTGTGGTTTGCAAATGAAGAGAAAGCAAACAGGTCTGCACTAACTCATGTAGATTAGTTAGCAAGACAGCTTTTGCAATGCAAGAGCAATAAAAAAGCCCAAAGATATAACCCAAACCTCAAAAATTTGCAAAAAAAAGAAAATTAAGTCAATTCCATGTTTTGCAGTGCAATAGGGTCCACGTTGCACATCCAAGCATAGATACACTTAATATGGTGTATGACACTAGTGGGCCAAAGTAGTCAAAACTGTGTCTGTCTGGCAAAAATCTGTTTGATCAGAATGAATGAAGCACCAGCTAAGCCAATGAGAATTTGACAGGGAGCATGATGCTCATGTGCATGCATCTGCCAGTCAGATACAAGACAAATAGGAAGGAAATTGGCTATAATTAGCAAACGATGTTCCAGTTGGTGTATCAAGGGGAAAGAGACTTGCTGAGAAACTGTATCTAAAGAAAGGTGGCGGTTCTTGTAATACTCTTGTAATACTTGTACGACAATGTCTGATGTGGCTTCTATCCTTACAAATTGTTTAATAGCATCATGAGTCCAAAGAACTAGACAAACTTCACTGCAGATGAAAATTAGGTTTAGGTTAGCTTCCACTTTAATAATGGAGAAACGGGCATTTCCCCACAAAAGGGTCAAAACTGGTCAAAAATAGCACTAGTACTAAAAGATGTGCTCAAATTCCTTATCTCTTTCTAATACTTAAAATACAGTTCTTTAATACTTATCCAATTTATAGCCTTACAGCTAAGTCTGAGAACTTCCTGTGATAAACGGAACATGTTGTTGTCCTTAGGCTATCAGGTAATATGATGCTGTCTCCACTTCCTTATTCTTATTTATATGTGCATCTAAGTTCTTTTTCCTATGATTTTTTCCTGTCAGAAGAGCAAATTACATATCACAACAAAAAGCATTAAATAAAAAAAGACACTAGATTCTACCCATCTATATTAGGATAATCCTGATATTTTACTGGACAATTTAGGATTTATTCTGGCCCAGGAAAATCAGAATCTGGATTTTCATTGTTTTCTCAATATACTTCATCCAAGTCCCCATTGTTGTAGTAGCAACAAAGATTTACACAATTGGAAAAAGGAGAGGAAATGTAAATGATCAAAATTTGAGAAAAGCTGTGTCTACTAGATAATCTCTCTCACAGATTAATACAGAAAATATGAATCAGTTTTAAAAAAGGGTAAGAGCAAGGGCAGGTGATAGTGATGGTCTTTATCAATGTCTTAAGAAAAAAACCACATTTTCATAATGCTGACAAAGACACTTAGGAGAGAAGTTCCACATAATCTGTTTTCTTCTCTGGTCTTATTCATATGCATGATCAAATGGTGCTTATTGATGGAAATATTGCAGTATTACTGCCAATTATTCTTATCACACAAAATCCCATTAAAATCAGCAGAAGTATTCTAAGCATTTCAATGAGAATCTGAGCACTAAGTTTAAGAGGGTTCAACTACTACTATTTGAACTAGTAGTACTACACTAGTTGTTTTCACAATATTATCTTTCAAGAAGCAGCAATAGCTGTATCAGCCATACTTGATAGTGCATACTTGATAGTTTTGACCAAGCATATTAGAACAAAGAAGCAGTCATCAAAGTAAGAAAATACTGTTCAAAGTAGGCTCTGACCTTACAGTGAAACAGAAATGACTTACAATGACTGGAGTTCCAAAAAGGAGACCTCACAGAATACAAAACATGTAACAGAACAGGAATTCCCCACTACATGATACTGTGAAAAGACAATGAAGACAAAAATGGCAGTGTTCACAACCATAAGCAGTTAAATTACCTTTCCAAACTCTGTGTGCTAATAAATACATGAACTACTGTGTGCATGACACGTGTAAAATATACAAGCATGGTTTTGAGCTTTGCCTATAAAATGACTTGTTAACATATGAAAGATCAAATACCTTCCCAGAAGGACTGACTTGCAGGTGCTAATTTTGCAGAATGTTCCCCATGTAATTCATATCCATTTCTGAAATCAGAAATACTACACAGAATAAATAAAACTAAATAAGAAACAAGTAATTGCATTTACAATTTTTATTTTTGTGTATTTCACGGTGACTCTACTACTCTTTGCCTACACACAGCAATTTTAAAATGTATGAATAATTTAAATTTTCCCTCCACAGAAATGTAGATTCCTGTAAGCAGACAGAAGGATGGATTTACCAGTCACAGTAATGACATTTCTAACTATCTTGTCTATTCACACAGACACATCTTCATGCACATTTCTTAGAAGTTTATACAGATTTTGAGCTTATTTTGAAAGTAGATTATACTTGGGAAACTGGTTGAAAACAATCAGACTCAAAGAACATTTTACCAGTGATCTGTTGTCAATCTAAAGGTATACTGCGTTCATCTGTATTGGATCCAGTTCTATTTAACATTTCATTTTGAAATAGAAAATGCACTGGCAGCGTTTGCCTCTTAGGAAGTGTATATACACATTTTAGAGAATAGACTCTGAATTCAAAATGATCTTACAAAATTGTACTCTGATATCAAGAAAATGCAATTCCAAAAAAGAAAAGGACAAGTTATTTACAGCTCAGAAGAAGAAACAAATGTAAAAACTAAGTAGGAAATAGCCAGTTACAGTGCAAAGTTTTACAAGCTAAACTTGAGTCCTTAATTTGACACTTGCAAAAAAAGGCAAAATAATTCCAAAATGCAATACTGTCTGAATTATAAGGAAAACATGGGAATTCATTTTTCACCTGATGAGGTGCTACTGAGATTGCAGCCCTGACGTGACCATTTTTGGTCATCAGACTTCAAAAAATGGTAAATCAACTGTAGAAAGTTCAAAGATAAACTATAAAAGTGACCAAGAGTTTGAGAAAACCTGTCCTAAAAGGGAAGACCAAAGGAATTTGGATTGTTTCATCTGGGAAAGAAAAAACTAAGGAGGAAAGTTATAAGTCTTCCCTTACATAAAAAAAAATTCACTGAAGATAGTGGTTAGTTGACATCACATCTACTGGACAAGAAGAAGAAGAGTTGTTTGGAATTACTTCTGGAGGTCTCTAGCCCAACAATTCCACTCAGATCGGGACTATCGCTAA
The DNA here is from genome assembly GCF_018139145.2 of Gymnogyps californianus. Lineage (NCBI taxonomy): Eukaryota > Metazoa > Chordata > Aves > Accipitriformes > Cathartidae > Gymnogyps > Gymnogyps californianus. The sequence goes on along the minus strand of NC_059471.1, from coordinate 133,521,377 downwards.
CACTAGATCAGGTTAACTGTGCCCTTTTGACACTTAACTATTCACTATTGACACTTGAAAACCTCAATGGAGGTAAATGTCACCATTTTTCTGGGTTATTTGTTCCAGTCCTGTACTAACCTCCTGGTGAAAGTATTCTGCCTAATGTTTGATCTCAATTTCCCCAGCCACAGTTTTTTTGGCTGTTACCTCTTGTTGTCTGGCACTATTGAGAAAAGTAATCTGGTGTCATCATCTTTGTTATCCCATCCCAGTTCTTATGGGTTGCTACATACTGTTTTTTTGTCTTCTTTTTGCCAGACTAAACATCAGCTCTTTCAACTCCCCTTTGTAGATCATGTGGTCTAGGCCCCGCACCATTGTGGCAGCCCTCTGCTGGACCCTTTTCAAGTTTCTCCACATCCTTCTTTTATCATGAGTTCTTCAACTCATGACTGACTGAAGTTTCGTGAAGTCATTACCCTAATTACATATGTTTTAAGTTCTTAAGAAAGATAGGCAAGATCTTTGGGACCCAGCCTTCCAAGACATGGAACCAGGTGCTGTACTTCATCCAAAGTCAGATGAGCAAAGGAGGTCTTCTAGCTATGATAGGAGCATAGCCCAAGACTGCATTTTCATAGGCTGATAACAGCTAAAAGATGCAAAGCGGCGCCTTGCAGGGCTGTTAGAATTTATCATAGACAGATCTGCATGTTTTATTACTGAAGATGCTTCACTTTCAAGATGGTTTTCAAGAACCAATATATATGCTCCAGCAATTCAAAGACTCTGTGGTGGTAGAATAAATTTGTTTGTTAAATGATAGAATTCTTATTGGATTTTCTTGCCTCTGTAGCTTAATTAGCTGTCAAAATATCAGGTTTTGCAATAATTTTTCCTTTCCCTGAAAAGCAACATTTACAGCAAACATGGACAGCAATGTTACCTCTTGAATTTTTGATCCTGCTGCATTTTGCAATCAAACTGGATCTCTCCCCAGTTTTTGCCACTGTTAAGTGAAAAGACTTTGATCTACAAACCTTAATCACAAGATGAGTGCATTGAAATCATCCACACTGCAAAAGCACTCCACTTTGATCTGTTTTGTCCTGACATAAAATAGTTTATTACAACCACACACTTGACACTTAATTAAGCAAACAGGTACCTGTAAAATAATGGTGAAGTCTATATCTTGGTTGATATATGATCTTGTGTTCAGAGCAATGACAACACTGCCATAGATTGACACAATGTGACACATTGTGCTCTACAAAATAGGAAAATGAGCTGGAGATGTGGACCTTGTACGTGGATTCTACATGTGCCTTTGTGTTCACATGCTAAAAAAGAGTTCTTTTGTTCCCCACTTTGGTTTATCTATTTTGACTGTAAATTCTTCAGAGCATGGGCTTTCTCTTCTCTGGGGACAATGTGCACTAATCTCATCTGATCTTCCTAAATAATAATTTAGAATAAATAATAAGCATAAACAGGTACACTGATGTAAAGCGTAGCTTGCTTAGGTGCTAATACAGTGAGCGTTTTATAAAGCATGTGCCACTCCCTCACTGATTATTTTAAACAGGTGCATGACAGACTGGAAGAGAGTCCAAAGGCACACTTGCTGGCAGAGGAAAGAGAGTTCTTTTTATACTTAGCAGGGAGAGGGAGAACCTAGGAAGTTACTACAGTGCCCATGGTCTTTCTAATCCAGACTGAAGAGTGTTACAGAGGGAAAAATCTCTAATGGGGGAGCATAGGTTTGGTGCCAAGCACTGCTTTATTTATTACACTTGCTACTGATTTGGAAAAGGGAATTTAGAGCTTTTACATCAAAAATCCCCAAGGACATGGCTTGCAAAATCAAACAACAACAGGACTTCACAGGTTAAAGAAAAGGATGTTACAGTAGAGAAAAAAAAGCAGAAGGAGGGAAAACTGGGGAACTTGGAGACATCTAGCTAATTTTAACAGCTTGAATTTTAATTAGGGTATGATTTATTGCATTCTATATTCTTCATTTCTCAGAGCAGGGCTGGGGCATTTTCTAAATAGCATTATAGCTTACAAATACTCCATGGACAAAGAAACCAGGGAAACAATAATGCCAAATGATACCTAAAAGGTTTTGTGGACAGCAAATTGAATATATGCTTGAAATATGATATAAAGGGAAGGGGATGAAATAATGTACTTTTGAACAGCATTTTCCAAAGCATTATTTCTTACACAATTAAGGGCTATTATTCTGTGAAGTTCTTAAACATATGCTTAACTTCAAGGCCCAGTATAGCTTTGACTAAAGTGGTATGTTTAGATTTAACTGCAGGACTAAGTGTTTAATTTGTTCAAGAACTAAGGAATCTCATGTGATTGAAACTAAATCACACTAAATAAATAAGCAAAATAAACACTTCATAGTAAGAGTGACTGTTAGAACCCAAGCCACCACATACTAGACACATTTCATAATGAAGTTGGCATGATTTCTTATATTCTTATCCTATTTTTTGTAAAATACAGAAAGAGAAAAATGAAGTTAGAACCAATATTGACATCACACAAGATACTGAGCATACCTGTCCTAAAGCTGTTAGCTGTCTTATCCCAATTACTGTTTCAAAGGAAAAATAAAGCAAAACAAAACAAACAAAAAACCCAATACAGGCCAAACTGACAGAACAAAAATCCCAGACACATTGATACCAGCCTTGAAAGCATAAATGTCAAAATAACCTGAGGTTCAGGGATTCATTCTGCAGTCCTGACACCACATAAACAGAGAAACAAATGACTCGGTGTCATCTTGTTAATATTTGTTATAGCAATCAGACTCATGACATTGCTTGGAAGCAACAATGCTAGAAGGTGGGACATTGAAAAGTTACAAATTAACTGTCATGAAATATTAAATTTGGTTATCATCTTTTGGAAACCTTTGCATCAGTCAAGAAAAATGGAGAGAACATGCATGAATTTTTCATGGACATTAGCAAAAAGCTAATAGTCTGGTGTTCTGTTTTTAATTAAAGCATTAAGCCAGACCTATATCCCCTACTCATACATCAGTATGTCAACAGGTTATAAAGCAAGATTTCTCCTTGGCAGTTGGTTGTTGTTTGTCCTGAACCATGATGGTTAACAGCTCTTGCACTTTACTGTAGGAAAAGAGAGATAGTCATACATGAGCGTAAGTATTTGTTGTGGTTTAACCCCAGCCAGCAACTAAGCACGATGCAGCCTCTTGCTCACTCCTCCCCACCCCCACCCCCCCCGCCGTGGGATGGCGAGGAGAATCGAAAACAAGTAAAACTCATGGGTTGAGATAAGAACAGTTTAATAATTGAAATAAAAAATAAAATATAGTATTAATAATAGTAATGGAAAGGAAGATAACAAAAAGAGAGTGAAATATAACCCAAGAAAGACAAGTGATGCACAATGCAATTGCTCACCAGCCACTGACTGATGCTCAGCCAGTCCCCGAGCAGCGATCTGCCCCTCCCGGCCAACTCCCCCCACTTTATATACTGGGCATGACATCATATGGTATGGAATATCTGTGTGGCCAGTTTGGGTCAGCTGTCCTGGCTGTGTCCCCTCCCAACTTCTTGTGCCCCTCCAGCCTTCTTGCTGGCTGGGCATGAGAAGCTGAAAAATCCTTGTCTTAGTATAAACACTACTTAGCAACAACTAAAAACATCAGTGTTTTATCAATGTTATTTTCCTATCAAATCCAAAACACTGCACTATACCAGCTACTAGGAAGAAAATTAACTCTATCCCAGCTGAAACCAGGACAGTATTTTTCCAGTCATACTAAATGTATGCCACAACACTGTTCAGTGAGAGGAGATACCATAGGACATAGTGGCAAATTTGCATTTAAATGAATGCCTTTTATTTCTACATTCTAAATAAAATGAACCATCTGCAACTAGCCAATGTCTCTAAAGGTATCATTATCCAAAGGGCTCTGAGGTACAATATAGTAGTTTCCTTTGATATCAGCAAGCAGTAGACTAGGTTTGTTCAACCGTTAGTATCTCATTCTGCTAAAAATGCAGAATCTGATCAGCTCAGTCTCCTTTCTGCATGGGAGAAGAATTTCATTCTTGAGGAACTGCCAGAAGAAAAGTCCATGATTTTTATGAATATTTATTATTTGCAGATGTTCCATGAACAACTAATAGGACTAAAAGAATTATCAGTACTCATTGCACTGGTTTTGGCTGAGACAGAGTTCATTTTCTTCATAGCAGGTCATCTGGTGCTATGCTTTGGATTTGTGACCAAACACAGCGTTGATAGTACACCACTGTTTTCATTCTTACTGCACAGTGCTTACACAGCATCAAGGCCTTTTCTGTTTCTCACACAGCCCTGCCAGCAAGTCAGCTGGGGGCGTGCAAGACGTTGGGAGAGGACACAGCCAGGACAGCTGACCCCATCTGACCAAAGGGATGTTCCATGCCATATGATGTCATGCTCAGCAATAAAAGCTGGGGGAAAGAAGGAGGAAGGGAGGAGGTTCAGAGTTATGGCATTTGTCTTCCCAAGTAACCATTATGTGTGATGAAGCCCTGCTTTTCTGGAAATGGCAAAACATCTGCCTGTTGATGGGAAGTAGTGAATGAATGCCTTATTTTTGCTTTGCTTGTGCATGCAGCTTTTGCTTTAGCTATTCAACTGTCTTTATCTCAACCCATGAGTTTTCACACTTTTACCCTTCCGATTGTCTCCCCCATCCCACCACAGGGGAGTGAGTGAGTGGCTGTGTGGTGCTTAGCTGCCTACGAGGGTTAAACCACAACAGTACATTTTTAGTTATTTCCTCCTCCTCAACACCAGTATTTCTTTCATAACTGTTCCCAATCCTGCATTATGTTCTTGTACCAAATATTCTTGGTATAGCACATATGCTTGGATAAGGAGACTCACAAATACTAGTTAGTTAAATCAGTTAGCTGTGCTACTGAAATTTTATCATGAAAACAAGAATCCTCCCAAAGCCGCCTTCCATGCTTATTGTATTAAATACTGTAGCTTTCAAAACCACTTCTATGACTTCCTCTTCTAAGCCAAGTGGGTCTAGCAGGTTAACTGCTTCTCACATAGAAATATTCAGCCTATGCTTCTCAACTTCCCATCATTTTTACTGCATGCCTCTAGAAATGTCCGATATATATGCTATTTTGGAGTGACCAGAGCATTCCTGAGAAATGTACACCACCATACTACAAAGAAAACATACTGCTGACTATAAGGTGATCTTACAGATGATCCTCTATTTTATGTCTCTTTGAGAGGGGAGAAGTAGAAATTTGACCTGAAACATAGGGTGATCCTACATCTCCCATCCTATCAATCCCAAACCCTTTCATCATATATCCTTACACCTCCAAATCAGAAATCCAATCCCATGTTCCTGTCACTGCCACTCATCTCACCCAAAACAGGAATTAACCATATTCACCCCCACCTTGCACTGCTATGTTTCCTCAGTTCTTTATCCTATGCTTCCCTGCTTCCATGTCTGCAATATCGCTCTCTGCCTCAACATCACCACTCCCTCCTCGTCTGGATGTTTAGCACCATCTGAGTTCTTGCAGAAGCTTTAAAGCATATAGAGATGTCAGCTCATATTGGGAAACATTACCAACAAGCAGAGATACCTTATCTCTGAGCAAGGCAGCTCCTACACTTCAAAGGTTGATATAAGACAAGGTGGTGGGGGGTGTGTGTGTGTGTGTGGGAGGGTTGGCGGCTTTTTTCAGGAAAACTACACTAGAAAAAAACCAGAATTTGCTGTACAATAAACTACTGTGTGTTGATTGCAATATACTGTCGTTCTCCCTTCCTTTCCACTGGCACTGTTATCCTGCACGAGAGACATTGGCTAAAAACAAATTCACTGTATCGCTTAGAAATTTCACACCAAAAACCAAACCAAAACAAAACCAAACCTTTGGGAGAATTTTCTGGAAAACAAATGCTGGGAAAATGTTAACATTTTTGCTAACTCTAAACCACTAAGATTTTGAGATTTTTTTAAAATCCTGATGTGATATGTGGTACAAGAAAGATTTGGGCTGTTTATAGTGAAGGTAGGAGGTGTTAAAATTGGTATCTGTGCTGAAAGTCACCGACTACAGAACAAAGGATCTTTCGAGTCCTTATAAGAATTGCACTTTCAGAAAACTTTAAAGAAAATTCACCCAGGTATTACTGCATGTATTGGCAAATTTAGGAGTAAGGAAAAAAATAATAAAATTGATTGGAGTCCATGTGAGAGCCTGAAAGTGGTCTAGAAGTTGCAGACAGGTGTTTTATGTTGAATTTTGTGAGGGGCAAGCTATAACTCCATTAACAGTTTGTGCAAATTAGACCATGTAAAATCAGTTAATGCTGCAGTTAATAGAAAACAGGTGAAGTTAACCAAGTGTAGAGAAATGAGTTGGACAAGCAGATTCAGAAGTGGAATATAATATTTTATTGAAAGCTGTATGCTTGAACAAAATAAATGCCCAAAGGTAAACATAAACAGTTGCTACCTGTCAAATGTAGTGGGAAAGAAGAAGAATCTGCATGTAGTGGTACACTCAGATTTTTAACTTCTGATCTAAGGCACACAAACAGTAGTGAAGGCAAGTGCAAAGAGTAAGTTAAGAACGCAATGCTCTCAATCTCAATGACAGTTTGTTCTTCTGCATAACATGAGTTATGTGTTGTTTGAAAGACAACATGCATTTCCAGTGGGCAAACAAAAAACAGACAGCAAGCCGAATAAAGTGATAAACAAAAAAGAAAGATATATACTTCACATTAGAATCAGGAGATACATAGTCTTGAGAAATGCCTAAGAAGAGATGACAGTGCTGAAGTAGTGAAACCCTCAAAAGGTGACAATAAAATTTAAACTGCTGCTGTGAGAACAAGGAAAGACCAGGAGAGCACTCAGGCTTAAATTGAAAGGTGTCGTGGTTTAACCCCAGCTGGCAACTGAGCACCATACAGCTGCTCGCTCACTCCCCCCACCCAGTGGGATGGGGGAGAGAATTGAAAAGAAAAAAAAACTTGTGGGTTGAGATAAAGACAGTTTAATAGGACAGAAAGGAAGGAAAAATAATGATAATGATCATAATAATAATAAAATGACAATAATAATACTAAAAGAATTAGAATATACAAAACAAGTGATGCACAATGCAATTGCTCTTGCAACTCGCCAACCAATGCCCAGGTAGTTCCCAAGCAGCGATCCACCCCTCCCGGCCAACTCCCCCCACTATATACTGGGCATGACATTATATGGTATGGAATATCTGTGCGGCCAGTTTGGGTCAGCTGTCCTGGCTGTGTCCCCTCCCAACTTCTTGTGCCCCTCCAGCCTTCTTGCTGGCTGGGCATGAGAAGCTGAAAAATCCTTGTCTTAGTATAAACACTACTTAGCAACAACTAAAACCATCAGTGTTTTATCAATGTTATTTTCCTATCAAATCCAAAACACTGCACTATACCAGCTACTAGGAAGAAAATTAACTCTATCCCACCCGAAACCAGCACAAAAGGTCAAGTGGGAAAGGTGAATGTATTATTTTACAATAAAGATTTAAAATGGACATCTCAGAAAGGTATTTAAAATCAGATTGTACTCACTTATTTAACTAAAAACTGGATAACTGTATGGAATATTGGAAGTTCTGTTCCAAAAATGATTACATAAAAATTGCACCTTCCTACTCAACAGATTTGATTGCTATGTTTATTCAGAGTCAGATCTATTTACCTCAAAGACAAAAATATGCCTTTACAAATTTTTATTCCTGTCCTGTCTCCTTGCAGAGCCCACACAATTCAGCCAGGGGTCTAGATGTTATTCATTCTTGTGCAACAGTTAAATTGCTTTGCAAGTTTCAACCAAGTATACTTGTAAGAGCGACCAGAACATGGATTCAGTGCAAATATTATGGAATTATATTTTACAGTCTGCATTGTGGAGTAGGCCAGAAAAGATCTTATTGGTTCCTCCTGGTCTTAAAATCTGCATGTAAAATACTGACTTTCCTAAAAGTCATGGGGTTTTACCACTGTTTTCAGTCAAACCTAAACATATGCAGACATAAACTAATTCTCAATCTCTTTCTGTTATTTGTTGGCTTGAATGCAACTGACCTCCAGCAAACTAAATTCTTTGGTTGGCGGTATAGCTGTTAAAGAGACTTTCTCCAGATTCTCAAACATCCTTCACTGTTTGTAATATTATACAAAGGTATATATTTACAGAAAAGATCTAGAATGGACATCTCAGCAAGGTACTTACATTCAGATTGTACTCTCATATTTAACTAAAAACTGGATAAGATATAAGTACTCCAATTACCTATGCAATGTGAACTATAGAGATTCAGCCCTTGATTCTCTCCATTATTCTCCATTCAGTCTTGTAGCCTTCCCAAACTGACATGTGAAGTTTTTCAATTCAGTGCAAATGTATTAAATTTTAGAAAAGATGGTTTGGGATTGATTAGCCTCATTAAAATTCTCTATTGCCATCCCAAGCTACTCCTCCTGATAAAACGCACAGAAAGTCCCACTCCAAATCTTGCCCCATCACGAAGAAGAAAAAAAATGGACAATATAATTTCTGATGTTATTGATTATTTCCCAGTTCAAAATAAAGACAACATGAGTAAAGTGCTTCCATCTTCCAGCTGAAGAGTCTCACGAGATGAAAACCTGTTCAGAAAACTGCATAATCCTAGAGAAAGCCTATGTACCACTTAACCTCAAAAATAAGTCTAGCATAATGTATGAATCAGAGCCAAATTTCACTCCACGGTCAGGAACACACACACACTGAGACTTGGATCATTACCAGCAGCCAGGCCCAAAACATTCAGGGTGTAATAGGCCCCAGTGGCTGAGGCCTTGTGTAAGCCAAATAACTGCACATTGTATTTGGGCCCTTTCTGCAGTACTGGCCTCCTACCTACATTCCTGCTCTGTGCACCCGAGAAGGTTGTGCAGGTTGGCACATTTTGCAAACACACCTTTCGATTGCAACATAGATGCACTCAAAGCAGGATAGAGAAGGATCTAGGCATGAACACAAAAAGTGTGAACTGGATGTTTTGAAGAAGAGGGAAGTGGGCAGAATGGGAAGGATGGGAGAGACATGATCAAAACAATTACACTATCTGAAGTAGCGATGTTAGGGAGAAAATTAACAGCAGAAAGAAAAAGGCCAAGGAATTCAGGACATAAAAGAGGGATTTCTAGGAAATGTACTACTGTGGAGATGCTATGGAGGGAAATGTGACAGAAAGTGGCCACAACCAGATGAGAGCAGCATCTGAAATGCATAAGTTAAAAGTCAAAAGGTGTAGACTGCAAGTGGAAGTGGTCCATGTTACATAATATAGCAAGAGGAAAATATCCAACTTACACAAAGTTCTGGTAGCAGGACGTAGGCTAACATGGAAGGTGAACAAATTTTGAATCTTTCAGACAAAAACATCTGCATAAGTCAGAACTGAGGTCAAATAGAGCAAATAAAGAGTATCTGAAAATACTGCTTCTGAGAGCTAAAAAAAAAAAAGCAAATTTTGTGTTCAGAGTGATGGGTTGGAGGCAAAATGACAGAGCTGGGAATAGGAATCCCATTAACATCATGAACTCTGAATACTTGACTAAGTGGCACTTAAGACATAAACCTCAAACTTTAATAAAGGCAATTTCCTAACTGCGGCTAACATACAGTGCATGGACCAAACCTCTGTTTATATGCAAAAAAATAGAGAGAAGCCTCATAAACTGTTTTTGCTCAAATAATGCTGGCGGAGGAGAGAAGTAAACAGGAAAGAGCTGAAGTTTATGAAATTGACAACCATATCTTTGATTGAAATATGAAATATCAAGGTTTTTTTTTCATTTTTCAAAATCAGCAAATACAATCTAGTTGTTCATGCACATTTTTAACTCAGGAATTATTTTCAAAAAACAGTATTAATTTCCCTATGCTTTTTTCCTACCAACAAAAAAACCTCACCCAAAAGCAAATCTAAAAACCAAACAACCCGCTCTCCCTCAACATTGCAGTACAGCTAACTCTTTCAAAGAAAGCTATAGCCAAAAATATTGTAATTTAAACAGTAAAGAAAGTTTCAGAAAATTTCAGTGAGGTTTCCAGAAATAGTCATCTTTAAAGCAAATGCAACATTTACCTCAAAAGTACCATGGCTAGTTGGGAAGCTCTACTGAACCTTTAAATACAGGGAAAACATTTTTGCCTCCCCTGCCGAGGAAGCCTTGCATCCAGCTCTGGATCTTTCCACTTTTGTACTGAAATAATGAGGAACACACAGATGCTCTACTTTGCTTGCTGTGCAGCAAGGATGGTAAGGGGTTTTAAGGATTTTCAGGGATGCTACCACAACCATTTCTGCAGTAGTTACTTGATTCTGACATGAGATAGATCATCTCATTATTTTAAAGACCCTACTAGAAAAGCAGTTTAATACTAAATGATTCCTCTTTGTTTTAGAGGATATTCAGCGTGCAATATCAAAAATGTTCAGTTATTCCAATAGGATTGTCAGGTCAGCACTAAAATGTTTTGCTTTAGGGGGCAAGTGTTGCCTCCTAATTATGGGCCTAATTTTCTTCTCACTGACATCAAGATTAAATTCATTATGGTCAAAAGAGTTTCACTGCAGTATTGGCATGAGAGGAATTATGCCATGGAAATCTGCTGTAGCTAAACCTAGATAACAACAACTGAAAGCCTCCTTTCCCTTGCTTAGTAATTCCAGTCAGCTGCATATGGTCAAAAATGTGTTGTATGTGGCATTTTTAAAGCTCCAACAAATCATATAGGAAGCTCTTAAAAATTATCTGCTTTCATCTCCCTACTTACCATTGTGAGTTACAAAACCTTAATTAAGGCATTAACATCACCTTTTTCTGTCATGGGTGCTTTGTTTGCTGAGTTGTCAATCCTAAGGGAGCTAGTGTCATGGGATACAGACTTAACCAAATATAGATACAGACTATTGTCTGTACTGAAACTTAGAATGCCAAGCATCTGCATTTGGCATTTTGAGAATAATATTGTTAGTATTTTCAATTTTTATGCAATTCTAGATTTATCAACACATATTACTAGCAAGCCTTCGTCAACTCCTTGACTAGCTCCAAAACTGCTCTGTGCTGGCAATTGAGAGTATACATTTTAAATAAGTACAAATCAATGAAAACTGAGACAATAAAAAGAAAGTAAGCCTGCTTATTTGTGGACTTCTAAATGAAAACTATTGCAAGGATAAGTGATAAATGAAGAATTATTTGAGTCTAAAATAACAATATGTCTTTCTTCCCTGCTATGAGAAATAAAACAAATGTACAGAAATGCATGGTAAGCAACGATGTATCTATCCTGATTAGTGAAACCAAACAGATCCATCCAGTAATTCTTAAAAAGAATGTTTGACATTTGGATATAATCCATAAGGAAATTAAATTATATGGGTCAAAGTGGGTGAAGATGAACTACCTGTATTAAAAAGCTCTCACATAAAATGTGTCTGAATTTACCTTTAAACATATTTTAAAAGACCATTGGTCAGAGCTTCAGTGATGTAAACTGGAACAGCAGTACTGATGTCATTGCAGATATGGTGATTTATACCAGAAGCTAAGAATCCAATCCATTCTTTTTTTTTTTTAATATCCTATGTAGCATGGTATATTCTGTCACTGCTGAAGTTTTCAGGCCATGTAAAAAGAGCGCATATACATAGAGGGACCATTAAGACCATAATACATTTTAATAAAAATGTCTTATACCTGCTATGTTATAGACTTTTAAACAAAAAATATAATTTGTGAACTCAGAGGATATTCTAGTTGAGGAAAATAGATCCAAATTGTACAGGACAGGGCTAATAAACATCTCATAACTAAACAGTAAACTGCCAACAACATGTAAGGCCACTAAATATTGTTGAATGGAGACAGCTACAGAAGCAGGGTAAGAACAACAAATATGATTCCGATACCATAATCAAAACAGAATCTGATCATTTTAATATAACCCTAAGATGAATTAGGGGAAATAAAAAAGGGTGATGATTTTAATCAGTTTTTCACTGTCAGCACCAAGCATTTACTAATTTCATAGCACTCAGCTTAGACAATAAAAACAGGGCAGTGAGAGTTAGGGTCTGCTTTACCTTGCAGCCATTCAGTGTTGTTATAGTTCTGTTTAAAATCCATACAGAAAGAGGCTGAAGTTTAACAAAATGTTGTTCTTTAGCTTGATTACATTTATCTTTGAAGATATACTACCTCTCTAGTAAAACCAAACCAACCAAAAAAAAAAAAAAAAAAAGAAAAAGAAACGGAAAAGAAACAGAAAAAAACCTAAATACATTGCTGTCCTAAAAATGCAACTGCTGTCTTTTTCCTACTTTAAGATTCTTTCTAATCGACTACCTTAGAAACTGTTTTCATTTTACAGGGACTGAACTGGGAAACATTAGGGCTTGTATTCACCAGAAGGGGTATGAAAGCAGGATGTGTTCAACGTACAGAATGCATTTACAAAATGCTACAGACTACTGGGGTGTTTCTGAGTAACTGAAGACATTTAATTAATAACATGATAAAACTAAGCTCTGCACATCATAGGAATAACTTTAAAAAAAAAAAAAAAAGAGCATAGCTGCAATCACCAACCTTTGGGATTTGGCAGAGATGAGTAAACAATGGCAATCTTATCCACTACTAAAAATCCTTGCAAGTCAATAAATACTGGTCACTAGTACTGAAAACATTAATAGGAAGTATACTGTAGAGAACAATGCTGTAACATTGTGGACATGGAGTGAACATCCTCATGTTTTAGGGTTTTTCATGTCTGATTTGTGTTATTCTATGTCAAATCTAACACTGTCAGCTGGATTCTTGGCCTAGATCTTCAGTCCCATGTAAACCATTCACTGACACTAAGAACTGCTTTCTCTCAACACATTCAAGTTTGAATACTGACTAGAAGGCATCTAAGATGCTAAGAAAGCTCAGTCTTTCTCTAGTCAACCTGTTGCCATCTTCACATAATAGCTCATCCAAGGAAGTCTTGAGATAAACAAGTATCAATTTTTTGAGTGATGAAGGCAGCACCAAGCTGAATATCACACACCTAAGAATGGTCAACTGCTCATTGTTGACCCTTTGAGAAGCAACATGTGTTGTTTCAGCTCCCTATCAGGAGCAGTTCTGATACAAACTTACATAGAAACTATGGTGGAAAAGAGACATTTTCTCTGAAGAGAGATCACAGGGAAAAGACCTCTATTCCTTGCTACTGTCCCATATTCTACAACCTCCTCATATTGTCAGTCATCATGTTCAAAATCCTAGTACTTGCCACTACTGCTCTTGTTTTTTGTTCTGCTGATTTTCTGTCTCATTCTTTTGTTGGTCATAGTTAAGTAAACTGCAAAGACACTCCTTACAGGGCTCAGAGACTCTTATAATCTAAAGTGCCAACACCGACAGTTACAGATAGCTATTCCCTGTCAGCACACTGCTTTCTCACAGATGGACCACTGTTTTCACCACAAGGTATAGAAAATTCACTATATGCGAGTAAGTTTTCAGGTGTGAATCATGAAGTTTGAACAAAAAAAGGGACCGTTGCACTTCTTTATGTCTACTAGAAGGTAATAAAGGCAGGAAAGGAATGGGCAGATTCCACTGCTAGACCTGTCCAAGAGTCAGCTGTCTGAATATGTGTCATTCTTGTGAAAAGACTTGTAAAGTGTTCTTCTTTTACTTTTACCATTCCCAACCAGAATGGGATGTAAAGGTAAGGAGTTCTCTCTTGTACTCTGTAAAAGGCTACGTGTATTGGTAGTATGATATATTAAACAATATTAACAACAATTGATTGTTTGACCTATAGCTCATAAAGTTTTGTTGTATTCTAATTGCACAAACAATTTTATGAAGTACCAAGCTTAAGCTTCAGGTGAAAGGATAGTCAAAAAAATTTTTGCTTACAGTTTAGCTGTCATACCTTGAAATACAATCTGGAATCTGAGCCAAAATGAGTTTCCTTCCTATTGCCACGAGCAACAAAGTTCTGCAGAATAAATTAGGAAGTTACTGGCATCTATGTAAATGTACCACCTCAGTCATGTTCTTGTAACAACTGCCAGGGAATTCTATTGAGTTTCTGCTGTAAATGATTGTCTACTAGGTCAAAAAGACAGATAATGTGAAAGAAAGCATATCATCACTCTCTCCAAGTGCTCTCATTGCTCTCTTCAGGCTTTGAAGGAGAAACAGAGATAAAAACTAGCAAAAAGAGGTGTTTCAGTAACTAAAGGGAGGAAATGAATCTCTGAATATACACAGGGAACAAGTCCATTCAGTAAGAAGATGCCATTTTCATGTAGACATTTCTCAGAGTAGACTGTCTACCTGACAGGCTCTTAATAATAATACAACATAATGATGCCAGTTGGAGGTAATAATTGACAACAATTAAATAGACTAGCCAAATGTATCACATTTTCAGCAGAAAAATTACACTATTCTACCTAAGAGAGAATGTCCATATTGCTTTCAAATATAATATACAACCTATAAAAAATTGACTATTTTGAAGATTTTGATTTTTTTTTCAACCAGGTTTTCTTTTACTTTCAAGTTTGAAAGTTTATAAGGTAAAATTGCAAAATGCCTAAGTGTGTTCACTGGGAGTTGACTGTTCCAATTCAATTGACACCCAAGACTGATTCACTTTTACTGGTTGTTCCAAGATATTACTACTCTCTATTTGCTAGTTACTACAGATTCCCAGAGATTCTCATGTCCTTTGTAGAGTAACCAGGATAGTTATGAGCCTCAGACACTCATGTTTGTGGTCTGGTATTGTAACACAAATCCATTTTAAGCTATGTTTTAAGACAATATGGTAGACTATGAGACAAAGTGACTAAAAATTATGCCCATCCACTTCTGCAGACTCTGTTATGGAATGTTAATCTCAGTCAGAGGAGCACCGTGTGGGCAGTATAACAATTTACATGTCACAGCTTGTTCATAAGAATTAGAAAAGTACCTTTTGGTCTTGTTTATCTTGGCAAGATAGCAATTTTAGTAAGATCACACCTGATAGCTGAAGTCAAAGTAGTGATAATTAGCCAGAAAATTACTTCTGGAATGAGGTCATTAAAAAATGATCAATGATGTCTGGACTTTTAGCTGCTATGTGTAATGGAAACTGGGCATAGATTAAATGTTACATAGGATACTAAATAAGGAACCTAGAAGCTACACTGGCAACTGATGAACAGCCATAAAGCCAACTCTACTTTGCAACCTCTTTAAACAAAAACCTTATAAAGTCAATTTCATTTTCATCACCAATGTATCATCTAGCTAGCTCTATATGCAGAGATTACCATTGATTTTGTATGAACAACCTCATATTACTCTTACATTTCAAGTAAACACAAAAAATCCTTTCCCAATACTTTGAAAAAGTTTTAAAAAACTTGTATACTGATATTGTAAATTCTTGTAGGATCTTTCAGGTTAAGGCACCTTCCTCTCTATACCAGTCAGGCCAGAGTGCTTTTCTCTCTAACACTAGTCACTGAAATTCTAATCTAATCTCTTCTAAGCAGACACCTTGCACTACCAGCTCCTCAAATGGCATATGAAGTTTGTCAGAGGACCACCTTGCCACTGTCTTGATACTCTGCAGTGCTGGATGTTGCAAGAGTGGTCCAGGGTCTCATTAAGGCTTCATAAATGGGAAAGGCAGTCCCTTATTCACCATTGATTTCATAATCACCCTTAGCACAAATACTTCAAATAAGGAACTTATTTACAATAAATTTAAATATAAGCAACATGATTGCAAAGCTTTCATGTTCCTGGATTACTGACTGCCCCCTATCTCTTTAAAAATGGTAGTGTCTCTCAGGGGAGCCAGATGAAGTCACATTCCTCTCTGAATTCAGTGCTTGATTAAATCATAAGCAAATCATCAGACTATGATGAGCAAACCGCTCTCTATACCAAATGATGTTAAAATCATCAAAGCAATGTCAAAAATTAAAATCTCAAAGCAAAGCCTGACTGAGCCTAGTATTTTCTAAACATGCATGCATTGTTGATTAATATACCTTATACAACCATAAAAAGTAGACCAAAGCATATGACTCATTAAAGTCTGCTGGCTGAAACTGCTGGTTGAATATATTCATATTCTGAAGATCATGAACAGATTTATGGTAGCTGACTGTAACTCAGTTTTTGAGGGATAATATTACAACCTTACTGGGTCAAGTAATGAATACTTAATAGGCAGGAATACCAAAACACAGGCACTGGCATCAAAGTGTATCAACAGATATCAACATCAATAGAGGTACACAAAAAGTATGTTGTTTTAACCAACAGAAGTACATAAAAGCAGTATAAAAAGCTACCCAGTTGCTGCTAGAAAATACCCCTGCACAGGTTACAATGAGTTATGTATATGGCTTTATGAAAGCTGCCTTTCAGTCAATAGACCTTCAAGAAGTTACATTAGAATAATATATATTCAGTCCTATATTCTGTATATTTTCAATTTGCTGCAAAACTTGACTTTCACTACAATCAAACTATAATCTCCAAAAGGAAACAATCCAGTAAAGGTTTACCGTGTCTCTAGCTATTAGGAATCACACGTATAAAGATCTCTGGAAAAGGAAAGAATAAAAATAAAAATTTGGCAGAACTTATAAGCAGACTGCTGGCTTATTTGTCAGGCTAGTCAGGTTTGGTACAATGCTAAGAAATAAAAGGACACCATAATACGCAGACAATATTTCATATGTAAATTTATGAGATCTGAAAATAATCCCAGTAGATCAATAGTCCTAGCCTACTCAAGGAATATTAGCATCGTTTTACAGACAAACTGAGGAACCCTGCAGTTCTGTGACCGCTGCAGATCAAACAAGAAGTGCCAAGAGCAGAAATATAATGCAAGATTTCCTGCACTCCTTTCCCTAAAGAGAATGGGAAAGAAAACAGAACAATATGTCCAACGTTTATTAAAAGGCTAAACTCCAAACTACTTTATTGTTGTTTCTTTCTCTTCTCAATGCAAACTCTTATTTTCAGTCTTTCATTACATACTCATAATCATATTCACACAGCAAACATATATTCTTCTATCACAACATTCCGCACAGCTGCATTTGGTCACCAGCTCTTTGATGCACTGCATCAAAGCAGTGTTTGAGTGAGAAGGTTTTTTCATCCAAGGCCATGTTTTGATTGGTTGGTTGGGATACTTTAGGGAT
Organism: Gymnogyps californianus; assembly: GCF_018139145.2. Taxonomy (NCBI): domain Eukaryota; kingdom Metazoa; phylum Chordata; class Aves; order Accipitriformes; family Cathartidae; genus Gymnogyps; species Gymnogyps californianus. The sequence goes on along the minus strand of NC_059471.1, from coordinate 133,504,020 downwards.
GCTCCTGCTAAGGAACAATCACTAGAACCTCACCACAAAAATAATAAATACATTATATTAATTTAAGTGCTGTATTTATTTATTATTTATAATAGACACATCTAACTTCAGGTCAGTTGTTGCATATTATTATTAAAGCATTATAATATAACTCCTAATATTTTTTCACCCCATTTTCTGTATTTTTCTTTTTTAAATAAAAACCCTACAGATTTGTTCAAACAAAAAAATCAAACCGTATGCCTTTATTCAAGAACAGTTATTTACTATGTGCTTCAACTAAGACAGATCCAGTAATGTATCAACCATCTACTTCCTACTTAGCTGCTTCCATCTCACTGTTTCTAGTATTATCCCTTTAGTTTTATATTTAACATATTACACAATATTTCTTCTGGTTTTTTCATGTATATAAACAATTTCTAATAGGAAGTACTTGCTTAAATCAGGCATTTAATTTTCTTCAAGAATCTGATCCACGGTACCTAGGAAGAAAAGAGTCCTGACCTGGTTCATGCTTTTAGCTGCTTTCACAATAATAAAGTTAATTAAGGCTAATAATACTGGTGCGCGAAGCAAATAGGAAGTGGTGATAAAGGTCGGCTGCAAATACAAGCTGGCAATAACTTAATAAAGGACCATACAATTTTTTTCCTCTTAGGCTATGTTAAACCCTGACTGTCAAGATAAATGGGTGAGCAGAGAAGCAGGCAGAAGAATCTCTTTCTCTGGTTTCTGTTTCTTTGTACCTTTTTTTATTTAAACACAAACCATGCAATTCTGGCCCCACTATGGTCAAGTGGGCAATTTACAATTCAGTGGTCTTAAGACTGGAACCACAAAGGGATTCTGTACTAGCTCGTGAACTCTACTTTTGTTTAGAGGCACTGAACTGAAAAATAACGGTTATGAAAAGTACAGGAACAAAAGGAAGTTAAAAAATATATCTAACACTCAGCAACCTTGAAGGCCAAGCCTGGATTTTCAGTATCCTCTTGGACACAGATGATCAGCCAATGCTTTGTAGGGAGGTCAGGGATGGGTTTGGTAAGACTGAGTAAGAGCAAGTCATCCTAAATATTCTTCCTTTCTTTTTGTGCAGGTTCATTCCAGCTCATTGCAGAGCGGAAAACTTGTGGTATACAAGCAAGGGTGACAAAAGGCAGACTGAAATGCCACTATTCTTGCATCTGTTCCCTATTACCTCTCATTCTTCCTTCTCTTTCTAAACATGACCTTTTCTATCCAAAGTTCAGCTTCCTACATGAGGAAGCACTGTGTCGTGGTTTAACCCCAGTCAGCAGCTAAGCACCATGCAGCCGCTTCCCCCTCCCCCCTCACAGTGGGGTGAGGAGGAGGAAAGGAAAGAAAAAAAGTAAAATATAATACTAACAATAATAATAATGAAATATAATAATAATAGTAATGAAAAGGAATATAACAAAAAAAGGAAGGGGGCAGGAAAGAAAAAAAACTAGTGAAGCACAATGCAATTGCTCACCACCCGCTGACCAATGCCCAGTTCTTTCCTGAGCTGTGATCCGCGCCTCCCGGCCAACTCCCCCCTGTTTATATACTGGGCATGACATTCCATGGTATGGTAATACCCCTTTGGCTAGTTCACGTCAGCTGCCCCGGCTATGCTCCCTCCCAGCTTCTTGCACACCTGCTTGCTGGCAGAGCATGGGAAACTGAAAAGTCCTTGGCTTAAGATAAGTACTACTTAGCAACAACTAAAACATCAGCGTGTTATCAACATCATTCTCACACTAAATCCAAAACACAGCACTGTACCAGCTACTAAGAGGAGAGTTAACTCTGTCCCAGCCAAAACCAGGACACACTGTAAAGCAGGCGAACTGTCTTCAGTGTTTCTCAGCATCAGGGAGACCAGGGCTGCAAAGCATCAAGTTTGGCAGAAGTGAGGAAGTATACTGCTGTACAAATAAAAAATATTCTAGCAGGTGTGACTTCAAACTAGGACTATAAAATGCTATCTCCCCATGGTGCTGCAGCACCATGGGAATCCGCAGCTGGACTTCTTTGATTGGCATCATGGGATCAATTATCTAAATTCCTTCCAAGTCAAGTGTCTTGACTGAAAAGAGCAAATATAAGAAACAACAGAAATTATTTGGAAGGAAAAGGGATGGATACAGACTGAAGAGACAGTTTTCAGAAGTCTCCTGCCTTTTCATCTGACTGTATTCCAAGAGTCTGACTGCCCTTTCTGATTAGGGTGGAGTAAGAACAAACTACTGGAATTAAAAAAAAAAAAGGAAGTGTCAGAGAGGTTCACATTCAAATTATTCAAATTCCACTACTGTTATGGACTGAATCTCATACTGCATGAAGCCAAAAGTAACTATGGCTAGCTTCAGCTGGCTCAATGTAAACAATTCAATCAACTAAGTTAGAATGCCTGTTACCTGTTCTTGAAAGCCCAAAATATGTATTTCTTCCCTTAGACCCATTTTGTCTCAAAGGATGAAAAACAACAATTCAGGCAAAGATAAATAAAGAAAAGTGTGCACAGATGAACTGTGCTGATTTGTTCTGCAACATCATTCATCTTAACAGAAATGCAAAATGGCAGCTTCCTAGGTACCCTCACAGCAAGCAAAGAGCAAAGACTCCATGAGAAGTACACAGAGAATGAAGTATCACCTTTCTCAGATGCCACAGCACTGACTCCAAAGAACCTGCTTAAATGCCTACTTAACTTTATAGCAAATAGCTATATATGAGCATTTTTTGCAGGGCTTATATGGTCCCATTAACACAGCAGTGAATTTGAGTCTTATGGAACAAGCTGCATGTGAGCTCAGCACATGTTAAAAATGTACATATCATTTGCTATATAAAGTTAGGATTTTACTCTTCATCACCCTGAGGTACTTCTAAGATTATTAATGGACAAACAATTGTTTATGTGATACTGTGAAGTATAACCTCCTCAAAGTGTTGCAGCCTACACAGGTACGTATCCAAACAGATATTCCCTTCCTATTTATTCACAGATGGGAACAGGCTTTGGAAAACATAACCTTAAAACAGGAAGGCTATGAATGACAATAAAGACCAACAAAAAGACCTTTGAATAAAATTGTATCATACTGCATTCCCAACTTTATACCTAAATTAGCTAAGTTGCTCTACAAAAGATGCATATGCAGCTTGGTTTTAATACCACAAGAAAAAAAGAAAAAGCTCCCCAAAGCTTGAACTATAAGGTGAAATTCATCCATTGCCAAGGGATGGCCAAAGACAGTGGAATGAGCTGTCAAAAAACTTCCAAATCAGCAAAAGCCTTTTATTACTACATGTACTCTTTGAGATGAAGAATAGCTGAGAAGTGACCAATATACTTCCTGTCTACATGTCTGGGTGCAACTCACATCCAAGCAATCTATACTCTTCCTAATAAGAAACAAGCTTGAGATCTGCTATACCTCAAGTATGCAGGCCACATGACTGACAACAGGATCCTGAGTATGATCAGACTCACTCCCCCTCTGTCGTGGTTTAACCCCAGCCGGCAACTAAGCACCATGCAGCCACTTGCTTACTCCCCTCCATGGAATGGGGGAGAGAATCAGGAGAGTAAAAGTGAGAAAACTCGTGGGTTGAGATAAAGACAGTTTAATAGATAAAGCAAAAGCCATGCACGCAAGCAAAGCAAAACAAGGAATTCATTCACTACTTCCCATCAGCACGCAGATGTTCAGCCATCTCCAGGAAAGCAGGGCTCCATCACATGTAACGGTTACTTGGGAAGACAAACACCATCACTCCGAATGTCCCCGCCTTCCTTCTTCTTCTCCCAGCTTTTTATTGCTGAGCGTGACATCATATGGTATGGAATATCCCTTTGGTCAGTTGGGGTCAGCTGTCCCGGCTGTGTCCTCTCCCAACTTCTTGTGCACCCCCAGCCTGCTCACTGGTAGGGTGGTGTGAGAGGCAGAAAAGGCCTTGACTCTGTGTAAGCACTGCCCAGCAATAATGAAAACATCCCTGTATTATCAACACTGTTTTCAGCACAAATCCCAGACGTAGCCCCATACCAGCTACTATGAAGAAAATTAACTCTTTCCCAGCCAAAGCCAGCACACCCTCCAAACATTTACAGAACTGGGTGTAAGTCTGAAGTGTGCTTATGTGTGCAATATGCATGTTAGACAAATCTGGACTTGAAAATTAGTTTAAATCCATGCTGGACTTACAAATGTAGGTAAAAAGACTGTTCATATGCTTACAGGTAGACACAACCAAAATGCCTATGTGGTGCACAGAGCTTCACGTAGCTCCTTCTGCTTTAGGGGAAACTTCACCTTAAGACCAATGTGGAAGCAGTCACTTATTGTGATAAGCCAGTGTTTTAAACAGCTTTGACGAATCACTAATTATTCTGCTGACAGACCAGACACAGAGCTCTAATTTTAACACACAGCACCTCAAAAACAGCTTTAAAAATACATTTACTGCCCTTAATAAAACAAACTTTGCTTAGAATGAGTCATGCAGTCTACAGTCTTTTACACTCATTTATTTTACCTTTAATCACCCTGACTTCATTGAGAATGAGCTGGGGAAGGAACCATAAGTGAAAGCAGGAGATGCTCAGAGACAGACAAGGCCTGCAGCCTCAGCAGATTCCCAACAATGCTAGACATTCCCACTCTGTAACATTCCTGTATCCACAGGACATTCATGCTGTCCCCCCTTGTCTCTTGCTTTTGATTCTTTTTGCAACCCATTGCTGCAAACTGAAGATTCTTAAGAAAAGCCCAACAGATTTATCAATGCCCGTAACGACAGAGCAAGAACCACATCCTTTGGACTCAAAAAAGGAGTATCATCACTGTATCCAGGTGCATAGGTTGGCCAGAAACATGGGGGACCTGACACCATGGCAAATCCATCAGAGCTTTTGGAGCTATGTACTGGAGAATACCAGAATTCTTCTGTTCGAAGGGCCATCAACACAATTTGGAGAAAAGCCAGGTAAAGGTGTGGCAAGAGGAGACATCAAGCTCAGGTATATATTTTCTTCAGACAAAGGGGAACCATTATCCTGAAAAATCAAATTGGCAATGTATCCCAGCTCTTAGTAAAATTCAAAATGTTTCTAACTCAAAGAAAATGTCACCTTTTAAAAATATTATTTCTCATCAGTTCATTCTGAGCACTTGACGGGCCTGTATATTGGTGTCATGACCTTGCCTCCTATGTCACCAGGCTTTTGCTCCAATTCTGAAAATCATAGAATCATAGAATAGTTTGGGTTGGAAGGGACCTTTAAAGATCATCTAGTCCAACCCCCCCTGCAATGAGCAGGGACATCTTCAACTAGATCAGGTTGCTCAGAGCCCTGTCCAACCTGACCTTGAATATTTCCAGGGATGGAGCATCTAGCACTTCTCTGGGCAACCTGTTCCAGTGTTTCACCACCCTCACTGTAAAAAATTTCTTCCTTAAACCTGGTCTAAATCTACCCTCTTTTAGTTTAAAACCATTACCCCTTGTCCTATCGCAACAGGCCCTACTAAAAAGTCTGTCCCCGTCTTTCTTATAAGCTCCCTTTAAGTATTGAAAGGCCACAATAAGGTCTACCTGGAGCCTTCTCTGCTCCAGGCTGAACAACCCCAACTCTCTCAGCCTTTCCTCATAGGAGAGGTGTTCCATCCCTCTGACCATTTTTGTGGCCCACTTCTGTACCCGCAATGCCACTCCCTTGCTTGTTCAGTGCCCTTGCAGGGTCTGAACTGAACAGATGCTTCCTGCAGGACCATGGCCTGTGTTACTTGCGCCTTTGCTGAAAAACATCCTTACAAACATCAGCAAGGAAATGGTTTGATGTGATGTTTCTTTGTTTTCAAAGCTTGCAAACAATTAATTACTTAAATGGCGAGAAAAATATTACCAGAAAGTTATTTCTTAAATTAGCCTATTTTTAAATGACAAAATAATACCAACAGGGTCATTTTCCACCACTGAAGTTAATAAGAAAGAACTGTGCTTGTCTCTGAAGACTGCAGTATGTCATTCCTTTCACACATAAGGACTATCCCATGCTTTCTAAGACTGTAAGCCTGGTTCTGAGGCTGATGCAAATCAAGCATAACTCTGTGAGTATTCACAGAGCAATGCAAGGGCCAGTACTATAAGGTTCCTTGTTTATTTTGACTTGTAGGAATCTGGGCTTCACAAACTCTTCCTGACAGAGCTGACCCTTAGGCATAACCTTTAATTTCTAACAGGGCCTTCCAATTCTCAACAGCCAAAATATTTATGATAAAGCCAATAAATGTCCAAGGCAGTATTGATGCCATTTTGAAACTGGCTTTTTACCAAATGTTGCTGAGGTACTGCCAGCACACTGGCACTTCGGGGAGCATGGGGAGTTTGCAGTCATTCTTAGCCATTGACAAGAGGATGCTTGCAGTTACAGTGCATGCAGTAGGGCCAAAACCAAGGGATATATACACAGGGAAGTGGGGAGGCAACATTGAAAAGGCAGACTGCAAGGAAAAGAAAGCATCCAGGGGCTACCCATCCTTTTCAAGACCACTTCTGAGAAACTGGACTGTTAAAACTGTGAATGCTTCTGAGGGCAGGTATGGGAATAGACTGGCTAGGGAGAAGTTGCGAGAGCAAAGGACAGGGTAGGCCTTAGTCCTTGGCCCAGGCCAAAGAGCTAGTGAGGGGATGGGAAAATGTTCCTCACTGCAGAAGTGAGGGAGCTGAGGGGCACAGGGCGTTGGTGGGGATACTGCCAGGAGAGGAAGGCATAGCTGGGGTGGGCAGCACCACCTGGGGCACAACAGCAAACAGAAGGGCTGGGTCATCTCATGAAACTGACAGCACTCAGTCAGTGCCCCAGAGAATACGGAGATCCCCTCCCAGGGCTGCTAAGACAAAGCTGGGCCCAAATGCATCCCTATCAGGAAAACAAGGAAGGAGAGTAATGACATGGGCTCTGGGCAGACCTGTTTTGCTGCCTGAACATATCAGCTTCCTCATTCTCCTCTCCTCTTCATGCCATACTAGTCCTCTGCCACTTCCCTGCCTCCCACTCACCCTGCTCCTGTTCCAATTTGTTGGCAAAAACTTTTCTATTTAAAAAAAAAATCAGTTTTTGTATAGCAAAATGACCACAGCAGCTTCCCTTCTGCTACTGCCATTGCCAGGGCAGCCTTGCTGTCCCTTTCAGCCTGCTGAGATTCCACATCTGCCTCCACACGTGAACCTGTAACCCCCAACCACTATCCTAAATAGGACTGCTCACAAACAGTAGCTGATGACAGGACCTTGCAGACCACAAGGCACAACTGCACAACTGTTCGGTGTGCGGAACTCAACCTTTAGTGGGAAAGGCACTGCAGGCATTTATTTGGATCCTGGGCTGGAACTTTTTCAAGAAGTATAGCAGGTTAGAGCTGGGATATACCTTCCATGATTTTCATATATAAAAATCAAAAGAAAAGCAAATAAATAGCTGAGGAAATTACACAGTAATGGGGTTTGCTTTTCCATCACCTTACACCTATCTCCAGTGTTTACATTAAAATGCTACTTCTCTGATCCCCTGTCTCTTTGCACCTCACTCTGCCCTGATTAAGAATTGCCCAAGTGTGAAAAGTAATAGTCAGCCCCTACGTCTTGGAAGTAAGGGGTGGCTTCTGGTCTCTGCTGAACTACACAGAGCAATGAAGTGACACTCAAGGCAAAAAATTAAGCTTGGGACCTTCTCAGACTTTTATCAAAGAAGCTTGTGGCAAACATATTTTTGCTTGCTGCACCCCTCTCTTACCCTATCAAGACTGGAACATAATACCAAACAGGAAGAAAGGAGAGCATGTGGATACAGATTCTTCTTGCAGTAACATTCTTTCCTGGTACTTCTGAATTATAGCACAAGGAGAGTGTGGAAATCAGCCACATGGCCCTTTCAGTCTAGTTTATATGCTGCAGGGTTTAGAGGAAGGAAATAGCTATTCTCAAATTTTCATTTTTAAACATACCATCCTGAATGAAGGAAGCAGCAGCATGGGATAAAAAGCTACATCAATACACATGGGGAAACATACGTTGCCAAAGATATGGAAGCATAGTCTCAACGCACAACCCTGCATAAAAAGTATGGTAGTTATCTTGGCTTCAGAAACTAGCTATTAAAAAACAAATATTGGAGCTACCAGGCAAATATTTCATTAGTGATGTGCTGAAAATGAATTTTAGTGAGGTCTCTCTGTTTCACTTGGCAAGAAAACCTAAGGCACAAAAGGATCCTCCTGTTTTTGGTGAATGCATTTAATCCTATGTGGCTGGACAATTGCAAACTGCCACTGCTAGAGAGCATGTGATTCTGGAGATCATAAAATAATCTCATCAGTGTGTCCTGGTTTTGGCTGGGACAGAGTTAACTCTCCTCTTAGTAGCTGGTACAGTGCTGTGTTTTGGATTTAGTGTGAGAATGATGTTGATAACACGCTGATGTTTTAGTTGTTGCTAAGTAGCGCTTATCTTAAGCCAAGGACTTTTCAGTTTCCCATGCTCTGCCAGCAAGCAGGTGTGCAAGAAGCTGGGAGGGAGCATAGCCAGGGCAGCTGACGTGAACTAGCCAAAGGGGTATTACCATACCATGGAATGTCATGCCCAGTATATAAACAGGGGGAGTTGGCCGGGAGGGGCGGGTCACGGCTCTGGCATCGGTCAGCAGGTGGTGAGCAATTGCATTGTGCATCACTGGGGTTCCCCCCCCCCTTTTTTTTTTGTTTTGTTATATTCCTTTTCATTACTATTATTATTATATTTCATTATTATTGTTGTTAATATTATATTTTACTGTAGTTATTAAACTGCTCTTATCTCAACGCATGAGTTCCACCTTCTTTCCTGATTCTCCTCCCCATGCCACTGGGGGGGGGGGGGGGAGGGGGAGGGGGACAGGGAGTGAGGGAGCAGCTGTGTGGTGCTTGGCTGCTGACTGGGGTTAAACCACGACGACACAGTGACATGCGGAGCTTTTGGAGGGGATCAAAGAACAGGTGTTTTCTAAACATCCCCTGGGTTAATGGATCTGAAGTGCAACATCATGGTTTTCATCTTCCTTCACTGGAAACTGAACATGGCATATCCAGATAAATATGGCAAGAATAAATACAATTTTGCAGCAAAATACGCTTGGCATTTGTTTGTCCTTAACTCATAGTTTGACATGTAGGGTGTCAGTAAAGACAGTTTATTTCTGCTGTAATTGGGAAGATACAGGAATAAAATGCATGTTTCTTCCCATTCTTTCCAAACATACAGCCAAGCAGACACTGAGTTTGTCACATGCTAAGGGTAACACAGAAGTAGTAGACTGGCCTTAAGGCCAGTACCAGATGCTTGAAAGGGAGGTGCAAGAAGCCTCAGATTAAACAGCTAAAGAATGACTTTCTCAAAGGGGAATTTCCTAGATGTCTCTCATTCTTTCTGTCTCTCATCCTGGATGAAAGATGACTTTCATCCAGAAACACATAGGCTTTGTCTCTTTTAACTCTTTCTTAGTTCTGTTTCTTAAACCTTTCAGGGGTGTCTGTGAAGGTGAGCTTTTTTTTTTTCTCCCTAAGCCACTGTTAATCAAAGAAACAACTTAGAAATCCAGTAGCTCTTTATGTTTTGGTTTTGGCTTGTTGGTTTGGGTTGTTTGGGTTTTTTTATTATTATTCTTCATAGTTAAAGTTTATTGTTGCTGGTCACTGTTGGCTGCAAATCTTGTGCCTTGACAGTGCAACTTTTTGTTTCCTGAGACACAATGCCTCTTGCAGTTCCCCAGAAGAACTGCAGCTGTGCACAGTTAACGTACCTGTGAGCAGGTATGTAAAAATTCAAGTACATTGGCTCAGAAGACCACGATCTCTTTTTACAAACAAGGATACTGTCTTTGTAATCTTTTCATGCTTTAAAAATAATGAAATGTGGGAAGAAATTCTGCATTTCCTCTCAAAACTCGTGTTCTGCACTGGCATTCACATCAGCGTGACTTGACTGCCTACCTGAACTAAGAACAATATATTCAGCCAGGGGAAGAGACTCAAGAATACTATCTGCCTGACTTCCAGATCCTCCTGCCGGAGCCATCTGTTTGAGAGACATCACAAGTTGTTCCATTACATTCTAGTTTTCCAAATTAAAGTGAGAATTTTTTTTTTTTTTTTTTTTTTAGCATTTTATTGGTATGCATTTTGCAAAAAAGAACTTCCCATAACTGGGGAAATTATTAAAACTTCTCCTTTCAGGCCTGAAAAAAGATACCAGTTATTCAGTGCATCCCTGAACTCTGAAGAACTGAGCCAACACCCAAAGAGCTTTGATTTTTGCTATTATTTGGTCCAAGTCAGCTTCTCTTCCATGTCTGAGTGGCCCAGGGGAAGCCAAATTCTCCTGTTGTGGTTGACATCAATGGCATCAATGGAACGACTCTTAAGTAACATCAGTGACAGGGTAAACGTAAATCTTATTCAATATTAACCTCAGTAAGATAGACAAGATCCAAGATCTTTAGCCCTGTTTTAGTTGTCTTTCCATCAGTCAAACAATTCAGAAGGTACACAAAGCACATGTGTGACATGACTGTAAGACTTAATGGCTTCAGCATGCTAATGAGCAAAAGTTAAAGCAAAGATTTTATTGGCCTCTTCAACTCATTCCTCTCAGGGGCTAGTTTGCAGCAAAAGTTTTTAATGGCTCAGCAGCATAATTCAGTACACATGAATAATTTCATAAGTCTCAGGATTCTGTGAATTCTCTGAATGAGTCCATCTTGCTTAAAATCTCAGTAAGTCATTGAGTCAGCAAGTGGAAGGTCAGAGACCTTGTTCTGAGAAGGGGAGAAAAATGAAGTGCAGTAAAAAACTGGCAGCAAGCTGTGAGAAAAGAAAAGGGAAGGGAAAGCTGTTCTTAGAGTGGACATAGCATAAACTGACCACTGAGGAAAGAGTAACAGCATGTAGTAGTTACAGTAAAGAACTCTATGTTTACTTGGCCAATTTCCATTCTCAGTTTTACAAATGTAAAGCCCATGATATGAATGCCTGACATTGCAAGCTCCCTAACAAAAATGTGTTCTCCCTGTGACTACTAATAACAAGCTATGGTCCTAAGTGGTATCTTTCACCAAAAATTCTTTGGCAAACTTTGCCATGCATCTCTATTTTATTGGGAGAAATGGAAACACAGTTATGCAAAATAAGTTGCTCTAAAATAAAGATTTAGCAGCAAGACAACCTTCTCTTGATCAGCTGGTTGTGAGTTAGGCCCTCTCTCGCCATGAACTGCCACTGGATCAGAAGGCTTTTCCAGTCTTGAGATTAAGAGCTTCTTTGGTCAGACTCAGTCCTATGTCAACATGTCTAAAAGCCTTTGGGAACGGATCTTGTTTCATGTCCTGCCAGGATTATGGACAGGCCAAGATAATAGTTGACCCCCCACATCTAGCTGTGCAGAAAGCCCTTGTGAGTCTCTGTTCCACTAAACACCATCCTACTCAGAGAGCATTCAGAATCAATCACATCTATGATTCAAATTTTGTTTTGTTTACAGTTACAAAAAGATCTATTTTAGCATCCAGAAAAGGGAAATAAGTAGTGAAACAGAATGTAAAGTGAACACTCCAAAGACAAACATACCCAAACACACCCTATTCATTGATAACTGCAATAAAACATCATAGCGTGCCCTGAAGCTGTAGGATGCCGCACAATAAAATATTTAATCACACTTAGTTTTTAAAAGGCTAGAACAGCATCAAGTGAAAGCCCAAGCAGTGAGAGCAGCCCAAATAGGAAGGAAGAACTATGAAATCACAGGATATGATCCAGAGAGTACTTATATTCCAAAGGCATTAGGGTATTGCTCAAAGTGATTGAAGTATCACCTTCCTGCTTCTGACTTCAATGGAATTCCTGTGTACCTCAAATAGCAAAAGTTCTGCCTGACATGTTGGGTTACAGTACCTTATAAACACAATTACAGAACCTTGAAATCAACATAAAGCTGTACAGAATTGTGTTGTACAATAAGAATGATATTTCCAAGTCCCATGAGCACTAGCTCTTAATACAGCACTAGAGAGAGCTAGGTATAATGAAGAACCTTGAGCTCGATTCCATTGTTACCTGTGGCCTGCACTTGCAGAAGTGCAAATGAAAGTTTTCTCCCTTTCACAGATTGCTTGTGTCAAAGCACACAATCTTTCCATATATTTTTCATCTGGCTTTTATGAGTGTTACTTACAACTTACCTACGTAGAATATAGTCTAGCCCTAAACAGTATCAGTTCCTTGCAACTAAGGTGCATGGTAGAGTTGTTACGGCTTTGATACCTTAAAATTGCTCCTGTCCTGAAGACTGAATTGCACTGAATTAAAACTGATGTCTTACATAAGAAAATACACCTGTCCTTTGGAGACAGGGAAAAATTTAAAAAACTGGGTCAACCTTTTGTCCAGTGAAATTGATAGCAGTACTACCAGTCTTCTGGGACTGTGAGACTGTGTATCAACCAGACTTTGTGACTGGAATACTCTCCTTGTGTGGGGTGCAGATCATCAGAAACATCCCAAAGGGGAAGGACTTATCTTTCTCTAAGTTCAGTAAATGTTGAGGAGCTTTAGCCTCTTAATAGATTAGGTCTAATGAATAACCCTCACTGTGCTCCTGTTGACCATGGTCACGGAGCTTGAACTAATTTCATAGACTTCGGGGCTTGGAATTGTGTAGGCTAGGATAAATATGACTTGAATAAGATTGTGTAAAACATTTGATCTGGGACACAGCTGTTGAAGCCATTATCAGAATCTCTGCAGTTTTTAGTAATTGTATCATCATAAAGCTGCCAACTGTGCAGTGCTTGCTGGTAGCATTCCAGATTCTGGAAGCCCATGCCAAATACTCATCTCCAGTGAATGTCTTGCTCACTTTGCCTCTACAAGTAAAAGTACTTGATGTTGAGAGACTGTTTTTCGTGCCATACAACAACACTTCTTGTGCTCTGCCCATCTGCAGAGAGTGTCCTGCAGAATAGGTTATTTGCTTTTGGTAGAGCAGATTCCCCATTACTTGGACTGCAGCCCCTGGAGTGATTGACACAATTACAAATTTCCTCCCCATTCTAGGAGAGAGAAGTCAGTGAAATAAGTGAAAGCCATCCCACTTGAGGGGAATCTTCAGGGAGACAGAAATTATGTACTGTGAGAAGGAAAGAGGAAGGTTGTGGCTGGAGTCAAGCAAGGTTAAGGAGTGAGGAGGGGCTGTAGGAACTGTTTATATTAATGTCTTCATATGGATGAGAGCAGCTGGATCAACTACAAGAGTCATACTGAAAGTTTTTCTAAATGATGCCAGAACAGCCTCCTCATTCGTCTGTCATCCACCTGGCCCCTTCAAGGCACACACACATCTTGGAAGTTAAGCAGTAGTTCAAAAATGAACTGCCAATCAAATAGACTTTTTGAAGAGACAGTGAAAAAAATGGAGGATAGCAAGGATCAAAGTGGTTGAGCTAGGATTTTCATATCTGTTCCCACAGAATCTGCCATTCAAACTCATCCTGGTTTCATCCACACTGAGTTCAGGAACTAGTGAGATGAATTCTTCCCAGCTGTGTTATTTTTAGCAAAAGATTTTCAACTGTTTTTATTTTCCTCAGGCATTTTGACAAGATTAAAGAGGAAAAAAATGCAGAAGAGAAACAGAGGGGTGAAGGAAGAGTGTGCTGCTTAGTGAATTAATGGTGGCCCACAGGATCTTTTGTCTTCCTACTTAGAATCAATTTAGCTTTGGTGGTTCTTAACTGGGATTTGTACTATAGGCTGTGTCTTTTAAGGCAATTAATTTACACAAGCTTAGACATTTCAGAAGGAACCATTACAGCCTTAGTTGTACTTTCTGTTTAGCTTCAAGTGAATGCAAGCAGGAAATCAGCATTGTGATTGGGAGCAGATCTATCACTTGAGGTTGCCTGGACTGGGATAGGTATAGGTGCAAAAATTGGAGGATAGCTTGCACTCCTGCAGGTTCAACGATAAGAGAAGATTTTACTTTGCAGTGCTGTATGGCATTCTTTGTAGGACTAATGGAGACAGAAAAGACAGTCTTACTGTTAAAATAAATTTTTCCAAAAGTAAGACTTTGTACATAAAATCTCTCGTAGTTGACTTTAAATTCAGTAAATGGAATATATATTCCTGATAGTTTCAGTAGGTAACAACTATTCCTATGAAACTGGGACTAGGATTTGCTTCTTCCAACTTATTAAGAGTGCTAAGTGAGCAGGGCATTGATCATAAACCTGTTCAAGTTAATGGAACAATTTCTATTGCCTTTAATGTATTTTGCTTCAGTGCACTGCAGACAGCATAATAGTCATCTCCAAAAAAAAGTTGAAATGTAGTACAGATACAAAGACAGAGTCAATTTACTGGGTACAGAAAAAAAATATATCTTCCACTTTCCTGGGTGTGTGAGAGTCAATTTAGAAATTAGCATTTATTTATGTGAACATCCCAGAAATTAAAATAATATTTAAGACTCTTTGGCTTTAAGATTCCACTTATGGAATCACACAGAATAGCTTGACGTTGGAAGGACCGTCTGCAGATTGTCTAGGCTGACCCCTGCTCTTGAATCATTGTCAGCTTGGTCAGTGTTCAGTCAGGTTTTGAATATCTCCAAAGATATTCAATATCAAAAGATACTCAAGGACTGCACAACATAGCTGGGCAACCTGTTACTGTGTTTGTCTACACTTACAGCAAGAAAAGAGGGGTTTTATGTTTAAACAGAATTTTCTGTAATTGAATTTATGCCTGTTACACAACTGAGAATAGTCTGACTCCATTTTGATGATTCAGACATTCATACCCATGAATAAGATCCTCTCAGAACCTTCTCTTTTTAAGGCTAAACAAACCCAGATCTCTCAGCCTCTCCTCATACAAAAGATGCTCCAGTCCCTTAATCATCTTAGCGGCCCTTTGCTGGAATTACTCCAGCATGCCCACATAGTTCTTGTGCTGCGGAGTCCAGAACTGAATACATTCAGTGATCTCACCAGTGCTAGGCAGAGGGTGATAACTTCCTTGATCATCTGGCAACACTTTTTTTTAGTGCAGTCCTGGATGCTGTTGGTGGTCTTTGCTGCAAGGGCACATTGCTGGCTTATCTTCAACTTTTCCATGAGGCTCCTAAATCCTCTTTTTTGCAAAGCTGCTTTCCAGCTGGTTGTTCCCCAGCATGTACTCGTACATGAGGTTATTCTTTGCCAGGTACAGGACATTGCATTTCTCTTTATTGAGTTTCATAAGGTTTCTCTCTGCCCATTTCTTCAGGCTGTCAAGGTCCCTCTGAATGGTGGCACAACCAACAATTGTGTCAATCAGTCCTCCCAATTTGGTACCATCTGCAAAATTGCTGAGGGTGCACTCTGTCCCATTGTCCAAATCATTATTGAAAATATTAAACTGTATTGTTCTTTGTATTGACCCCAGCCAGCAACTAAGCACCACACAGCTGCTTGCTCACTCCCCACCACCCAGTGGGATGGGGGAAAGAATCGGGAAAAAAAACCCCAAACCCTCGTGGGCTGAGATAAAAACAGTTTAATAGGACAGAAAGGAAGAAAAAATAATGATAATAATAATAATAGTATGACAGTAGTAATACTAAGAGAATTAGACTATGCAAAGCAAGTGATGCACAAAGCAATTGCTCACCACTCGCTGACCAATGCCCAGTTAGTTCCCAAGCAGCGATCTGCTCCTCCCAGCCAACTCCCCCCGCTTTATATACTGGGCATAATGTCATATGGTATGGAATATCCCTTTGGCCAGTTTGGGTCAGCTGTCCTGGCTGTGTCCCCTCCCAACTTCTTGTGCCCCTTCAGCCTTCTTGCTGGCTGGGCATGAGAAGCTGAAAAATCCTTGTCTTAGTATAAACACAACTTAGCAACAACTAAAAACATCAGTGTGTTATCAACATTATTTTCCTACTCAATCCAAAACACTGCGCTATACCAGCTACTAGGAAGAAAATTAACTCTGTCCTAGCTGAAACCAGGACATCTCTGTATTGACCCCTGAGGTACACCTCTAGTGAGTGTCCTCCAGCTGGACTTTATGCTGCTGATCAGAACTCTCTGAGACCAGCAATTCAGCCATTTTTCAGTCCCTACACCTATACCTCTTTGAGACAGATGTGATAAAGTATGAGCTTGCAGTTTGACAATACCGGAAGGGAAGGCAAGTGGGATGGGGGATGGGACAAAGTGAACAGTATTCTTGGATTTAGCAAGCCAAGCGGGAAAAAGACTAGGTTAGACAGCTGAAAATAATTCCTGTTAGTATTTATGGCTAGATGCCAGATGAGATATACAGAGAGATTACTGAAGCTGTAGGATTTAGGAGATTTGAAAATCCATTAAACAAGGCATTAGAGAAAGACAGAATGAGAAGACTTGCAAAGTGCAAAGATTCAGACTTGAATGATGAAGCAAACATTTCTTTTGGACTCTGCTCTCTGTGATTATTTCATTACAAGGATCAGCTATTCCTAGTGTCACTTGCTATTAAGACCAAGGAAAAAGGCTGTGTTAAGGAGACAGAGACATGGAAAAAAATAGGAAATGCAGGAAGGTAAGGAAAAGGCTGTAAGGAAAAACAGGCTTAAAACAAATGTTAGTGATAGTGAACTGGAAAAGCCTGCTGGAAAAGATTCTGATTGACAGAGCTACTGAAAGAGGAGAGGGACAATGAAAAAGCTGAGCTTCACAGGTTTAACTTACTCCCTCCCCAAGGTAGGGGACAAGTTAGCTACAAACTCCATGCCCACAGGAGTGTAAGAACTTTGGACAGGATCAGTTGCCTAAAGATGGGTGTCTAGTGCTATTTGAGACATTCAGGATGTCTGCACAGGGCTGGTAAATACAACACAGAAACTATGAAAGAACTCTACAGTACTGGACTGACACCAGCGTGTCTGATGGAATAGCATCAGATGTTTAGGCAATTGAATCACTCTTCCATCATGTAGTCTAGGAGATGGGAGCTCCACTGTTTTAGGAATGGAATATCCCTAGTTTGTTATGGATGCACCTGAACAGGCCTAGAGCTCCTGCCGTACTGCACACGACAGTATAACTCAACAAGAATTTTTTCCTACGGGCCTGCAGGATGATTCTGCTGCAGAAGACTTCCTCATGTCATATCTGCAACCTTTCTGCACAATAATCTGTCTCGAGCTACCATACCTGCACATATGAGTTCACAGATGGCATGTTCTAAACAGTGACATTCTTAAACTTTCTTCTGAAACCCATTTTCCTTCACGTGAAACCAAAAATTCAGAATTCTTTAGGCTAGAAACCTAGCTCATGTACTCAAGGGAGATTAGTTGTTACAATCTCGATTCTATCACGTGGTGGACCTTGATATTGAAGGGGCAGCTGAGGTCTCCCACCATTCCCTGAACCTGTATTTTCTAGCCACTGCCTTCTCCCTACTCATCTCCATGTTTGTAGGACAAACCTGCAAACATCTTTATACATGCCTAGACAAATGTCATGCCTTACCCCATAGCTCTTCCTCCGTCCTTGTGTTCACGTCACTTAAAGAGTTTGAAGATTATGTAACAATGTAGTTCATTGACAACAAGATCACAGCAGGGTTCTGATCGTTAACTGGTATGAATACTGTAAGAAACATGTTTTTGGAAGATCCACTGGAAATCAGCAGATATATAACATAGAATCATAGAATGGTTTGGGTTGGAAGGGACCTTAAAGATCATCTAGTTCCAACCCCCCTGCCATGGGCAGGGACACCTTCCACTAGACCAAGTTGCTCAAAGCCCTCTCCACCTGGCCTTGAACACTTCCAGGGATGGGGCATCCGCAGCCTCTCTGGGCAACCTGTTCCAGTGCCTCAACATCCTCACAGTGAAGAACTACTTCCTTAGATCTAATCTAAATCCACCCTCTTTCAGTTTAAAGCCATTACCCCTTGTCCTATCACTACCTGCCCCTATAAAAAGTCCCTCTCTGGCTTTCTTGTAGGCCCCCTTTAGGTACTGGAAGGCTGCTCTAAGTTCTCCCCAGAGCCTTCTCTTCTTCAGGCTGAACAACCCCAACTCTCTCAGCCTGTCTTCATAGGAGAGGTGCTCCAGCCCTCTGATCATCTTCATGGCCCTTGTCTGGACTCGCTCCAACAGGTCCATGTCCTTCTTATGTTGGGGGCCCCAGAGCTGAACGCAGTACTCCAGGTGGGGTCTTACAAGAGTGGAGTAGAGGGGGAGAATCACCTCCCTTGACCTGCTGGTTATGCTTCTTTTGATGCGGCCCTGGATATGGTTGGCTTTCTGGCCTGCAAATGCACATTGCCGGGTCACGTTGAGCTGCTCGTCAACCAACACCTCCAAGTCCTTCTCCGCAGGGCTGCTCTCAATCCACTCATCGCCCAGCCTGTATTTGTGCTTGGGATTGCCCTGATCCATGTGCAGGACCTTGCACTTGGCCTTATTGAACTTTATGAGGTTTGCACGGGCCCACCTCTCAAGCTTGTCAAGGTCCCTCTGGATGGCATCACTTCCCTCCAGCATGTCAGCCGCACCACACAGCTTGGTGTCGTTGGCCAACTTGCTGAAAGTGCACTCAATGCCACTGTCCATGTCACCGACAAAGATGTTAAACAGCGCCAGTCCCAATACCGACCCCTGAGGAACGCCACTCGTCACTGCTCTCCACTTGGAGATTGAGCCGTTGACTGCAACTCTTTGAGTGCGACCATCCAGCCAATTCTTTATCCACTGAGTGGTCCATCTGTCAAATCCATGTCTCTCCAATTTAGAGACAAGGATGTCATGCAGGACAGTGTCAAATGCTTTGCACAAGTCCAGGTAGATGATGTCAGTTGCTCTTCCCTTATCCACCAATGGTGTAACTCCGTCATAGAAGGCCACCAAATTTGTCAGGCACGATTTGCCCTTAGTGAAGCCATGTTGGCTGTCACCAAGAAGATGATGTCCATCTTTAAGTCCCACAGAAGTTTTCTTTAAAAATTCCTGCATGGTGGGAAACTCATCCATCCCCAGGCAGAGCTCCATGCACTCCAGCTGGTCATCGACATAGAGGGCGACACCCCCTCCTCATCTCCCCTGCCTGTCCTTCCTAAGGAGCCTGTATCCTTCCATTCCAACACTCCTGTCAGAGGAGCCATCCCACCATGTCTCCGTGATGCCAGTAAGATCATAGCCCTGCAGGCGTGCACACATCTCTAGCTCCTCTTGTTTATTCCCCATGTGTGTTTGCATAGAGGCATTTAAGTTGGGCCCCCAATGAAGCTGACTTACTAGCTGGACTGGCTGGAATTCCTTTGTGCTGCTCTTCAGGTGCTCTCCTGCTGACCTGTGATCCCTCTCCAGGCTCTGGGCATCTATTACTGGCACTGGCATCAAACTGGTAGGAGTGGGATGGATTGAGGTTCCCCTCCCCTGCCAACTTTAGTTTAAAGTCCTCTTCACCAGCTTGGCATGCCTATGATTGAAGATGCTCTTCCTCTTCTCTGACAGATAGAACACATCAGCCCCTAGTAGACCAGGTTTCTCAAAGCAAGTCCCATGGTCCAGTAGCTGAACCCCTGGCTGTGGCACCAGTCTTGTAACCATTTGTTGATTTGCCAGATTTGACTGGCCCTTTCAAACCCCTTCCCTTTGACCGGGAGGACTGATGAAAAAACTACCTGTGCTCCAGAGTCCCTTACCGCTGCTCCCAGGGCACTGTAATCCTTCTTGATACTCCTCAGACTGCTCCTGGCTGTATCACTGGTACCCATGTGAAACAACAGCTGCAGATAATAGTTGGAGGACTCTATGAGGCTTGGTAGTCTCTCAGTGACATCCCTGATATGAGCCCCTGGTAAGCAGTGCACCTCTCTAGAGAGCACCTCAGGTCAGCAAATGGGTGCCTCTGTACGTCTCAGAAGAGAGTCACCTACTACTACCACCCGTTGCCTTTTCTTAGTTGTGCTGGTTGTTATAGGGGGAGCAGATCAGGCTGCCTTACTCAGCTCCAGCGTCTCTCCCGATGTGATGGGTCTTTCCTCTTCAGTCTGCAGAGCAGTGAAACAGTTCTGCAAGGACACCTCAGGCTTTGGGGGAAGTCTCTTCCTCCTGCTGGTCCTTGCCATTGCAAGCTTCCATTCTTCTGCATTATTGGCCCTCCTCCCTTCTGTGTGTGCTGGTGGGGGAGTTTTTGGCTGTTTGGCCGTGGGCTGTGGGTCCACCGCAGACTGTGCTTGGAACCAGCTATCTAACTCCTTCTCAGCCTCCTTGATGCTATGCAGCCTTCTCACTGCCTCCTGCAGCTCAGCCACCTGCTGCAGGAGGTCCTCCACCTGGGCGCAACTTTTGCAGGCAGGTTTGCTGCCTGTCCCTGCTCCAGGAGAAAGGTCTAGGCACTTCCTACAGTCTGAGGTCTGCACTGCAGCATCTCCATTCAGCAGCTCCACCTGGGTGGAGGCATTGGCCACCGCTGGGGCAGATGGTGCAGACCCCCCAGCTGGAGCTGCAGCCGCAGCCTTTGCTCTCAGACTAGTGCCCATCATTCTGCCTTGAGGGTCAGGTAGGATGAGTGCCCTTGGCCTGTGCAGATGGTCACAGAACACTGCCTGGTTGCTGGGTTATGTGGACTTCCAGTCTCTCTACTTGGCCAGTGGAATGCCCCTCCCTCAAAGAGGCACCCTCCTGCTTGAACTGCCATGCAAACTGCCATACCACACCCTGGCTGACACGCCACACCTGTCCTGGTCACTAGCATTCCCTAGATCTGCCTTTTGTGGGAGTAGGGGGTGGCCACCGTTACTCCTGGCCCTGCACACGTGGGGCCTTGCACACCACAATCCCCTGCTCTGCTGCAGAATGCGCCTGCACTGGAGCTGATCGCCTCGGCGAGATCTCTAAGAGTCTGGAATATAATATGTAAGACTCTGGAAGAGGAGATGATCAGATAGATAGTAATTCTCAGGGATGTGTATCTGATAATACATACAAGTTTTTACACGTAAGCTTGTCAACCATATATCCTTTTAGTTAATGAAACAAATATAGTGACTCCTTACTCTATCATGCACATTTGGACCATGAGTAAGATAGTGTGATTTTTTGGCCTGAGGAAGAAGAGATAGGATAGAACAGGAAGAAGCCTCACAGCTTCGTCCTAGATAGTGAGCCCTGTAATTCTGAGTGGATGTGCTAAGTGCAAAAATATTTTGATGATAATAAGGTCAACTATTTCTATGATATTTTTGCATAGCGCGATGTCCGAGTAGAAGAGAGATAAGCAATTTCAGTGTTATAAATCTACTGTCTTTAGCACAGTTTAATGTTTGCCTGAATTTTTCCCTGCTGGCCAACAATAGTGTGGAATTGAAACTGGGTAATGAGATTGCTTGAAAGTTAAACTTAAAGAGCTACCCTGGTAAGTGAACAGCTGGTTTTAGTCATTTTTCAGTCAGAGTGACAAATATATCTGTCTTGCTTACACAGATAATCTTCAGCAACCTGCAAAATATCATTGCTCTCCATTGTCAAAAGTACATTTGCAAAGTACATATTGCAATTAGTTCTAAATTGGTGAATATGTCTAAGTGTGGTGAATTGGAGAATAATTGTCTAATTACTGATTAAAGGAATACATTGTGACCTTTCCATGATACAGAATATTAGAAAAAATTTGGTGCTGGTGTCTCTCTCCCTTGTTATAGTGAGTTGATGATGACAAGTCTGCACTGCAGACATTATTGGCATGTCCAAGCTTGAATAATGACAAAGTTGGCATGGTGTCTGAAGTCTTACCACTCCCAGGGAGATTTAAAGTCATTCCTTTGCTCCTGCAGATTGAAGGTACATACACACATGGACTACTTCTCTGAAGAAAAAAACCCCTACTTTTGTTTGGGCTTCTCAGACCTGTGTGGTATATGAGTGCAATATGACCATAACAAGAGGTACAAGAGATAGTTAGCATCATTTATCATTTTCAGGGGAGGATGATAGGTAACAAAAGCAAATGTATTCCCTAGCAAACAATATTTCAGCAAGTCTATTGTACATTTTACTGGCAAATATGTCTTTTACAGTGACAGAATTCTCTTGGGAACAGTCTTCTGGAACAAGAGGATATTCTTCTCCATTAACATTTTAAGATAGAGTTACTTCAGTTCCCAATTCCATGGCATTGGTCTGCAGGATGAAGAATCTTTGGAAGTCAAGGCTACACTAAACAGAATAGCTACAATAGTTATTGCTTGAGAGTTTTCAAGATTTCACCCATAAAGTCTTGAGTGCAGCCAGATCAATGTCTGTAACATACTCCCAAACATGTTTTGTTAGCCTGAGCTAAGACATTCTGCACATACACCAACATTGTAGATGTATGCTTAGGCAGTATGGAGGAGAAAGATGAACAAGATGAGAAGGGGACAGGAAGAAGAATGGAAAAAGGACAGAGTGACCAGGCAGTGCCCGAAACAGTTAACTCTCTTAACCAGTAGCTATGCTGAATGCTAGTATCCTGTACTAAGATCTTGTACCTGCTTCTGCATCAGATTTTGTGTTCACATTTCTTACTCCATGCTACAGGACCTCAAGTTGGTGCAGATGCCTGTGAAATGTTCTATGTCCTATGTCATTTGAGCTATGAATCACTGCAGAAACTCCAGGAATAGGCAAGATGTTCCATATGTCCTTTAGAAATACAGGTTTCCTTGAAAGAGCTGCATGAAAAATGCACATGTGCTCCTCCCATCCAGCCACTGGTGCATCCAAGAGGACATCTTTTTAAATGAACACAAAACATCTCAAGGCAAAGCTCCTGGACATGGCGCTTGATGTGTTTTTCTTGGAATGATTTAGTTTTGTGTGCCAGCAACAGTAATCGCAGATATAGTAAATTACTCGACTCTGCCATATTGACTAATGAAAATGATTGCACAACTACAAAAGAATTGTGACTTGGATCCACCCATTCTCTCACGCATTTCAAACGCCAATGTTACTTGTCAACAAGAGCACACTATAGAAAGAAGCAAGTATTCTAAGATGCCTGTAATTCTTATTTGTACATAAAACCCTCACTGTGTTCCAGGGCACTGGCACTCTACAATGATTTCAATCTCTGGACCAGGCTGAGAAAAATGGGAAATAATTCTTATCTCTGCCGTCTAGGCTAGGAAAAATAGTTAAATTTCTTTCACACCATGTAAAAATAGTGAAACAAAATTATCTGTTCCTCCTATAATTAAGGGCAACATGGCTCAGGCTTTTTATCATTGCTAGGTCACCTGTACATGTTTTTCCTATTTCATTAGTAAAAAGCATTTCTATCCATTTTCTGTCTGACCTGTGTTACTGAGTTTGATGAGTACCCCCTTCTGTTCCTTACAGAGAACTGACTATTGCAAAGGGCTTAATAAAGTCAAGTTTTGCTCACACCTCCCCCTCCATGCAAAAGTAGTATTAACAACCTGGAGAATTTCCAGCAGATGGCCAACAAGTTGATTAGTGTACAAGATAATCATCTTGTGGTGGCACAAGATAATCAATCTAGGTGGCACATGACATACAAGAAGAATCCAAGAGTTGTTCTCCTTTGGCTTGGAGAGAAGAGCAAAGCAAAGGGCAGGTGGAGGGAGGTGTAATTGCTATCTTTCACTACCTAAAAAGTTGGGTGTAAAGAAATAGAGACCGTGCATACCATAATGACAAAAGGGAATGGTTACGAGTTGCAGGAATGTAAGGAAAAAGAATTGCTCTCGAAGGTACTACAGTGCTAGAACAGGGGCCCAGAAAGACTGTAGAAACTCCATCCTTGGAGGTTTCCAACTCTCAACTGCGCAAGGCCCTAAGCAACTTCTAGGTTAAAAACTGATCTTGCTTTGAGTTGGAGGTTGGACCAGAGACCCCCCAGATATTCCTTCAGGCAAAAATTCTGTGATTCTATGAAATAGTTTCTTGATTGGCAAAGAGCTCAAAGTCTAGTCTGGGCACAACACTTCAGTACTACTTTTTGCTATAAAGATCCCATTGGATTTCTTTTATGCTGGGCAAAGTGAAAATAACTAATGTAAAGTAGGCGCTGTCTTAAAGTCTCCAGTACGTATAGCTAAGACACACACACACACAAAAGGCAGAAAGATAAACATATAGAAGGGTGATATTATTTACTCATGTATCATTGGAGTAGTACAAGGTTACTGACAGAGGCAGAGTTAGAACCTGTGAATTGTACTAGTGAGCAATATACTGGGGCAAAAAAGTTTTTTCTTCATGGTGTTAAAATGTTACACTTCTCTCATAATTAACAATACAAATTCTCCAATGTAATAATTTGCTCATGACCTGATACAGACATTTCTGTACAGTCATTAACAACAACAGTTGTAATTATTGGACTTGCCAACGAGAGTTTCATTAGCATGGCTTGGAGATATGAGTACCCTGTACCTCTGAGAGATCTGCTTTCATTGTGCTGTGAAGCAGGAGGTACATATGTGCCTCTGTGCTTGCTTGTATGTATAAGTTATCCAGAAAAAATTTGCTTAAGGACAATGTACAGACTTGTGCATTTAATTTTAAATCTTTGCTTCTAGCTAAACTGAGGGAAGGAGGGATCACCACTGTAGATCTAAAAATATGGTTTTGCTGGGGAGGGAAAAATCTGGCATGTTTGCATCTTACTATAGTTGTTTGGGTCAGGATCTCTAAAGCTTAAATTATGCAGCACTTTTTGAAGAGACATGCATACACAGAGCTGAAAAGATAGTCGCTTCTTCTGGGACAGGTTCTGATCCATGCATATTGTTTAATCAAATTTATTGTTAGTGGAGAAAAGTTATGAGAGAAGCCAAGGATACTGCTGCAGCTCCTTCACTTGCTTAATGCTTATGTGCTGGAAACAGCAAGCTCTAGGGTCTCAAAACGTTCTGATCAGTGCCAAACAACAAGGCTGCTACTCTAAGGCATTTCTTGTGCCAGCACTCAGATTTCCACAAAAAGACAGTTCCACCAGCCTTAGCAAGTCTTGCATGTTTGTACTCAGGGCTTTGTCAGGGAGTCTTTTTGCTTGTGTTAGGCTGGTGTTCAGTCCCTGACTGTAAAATTACTGCCTGTGCTAGCATGTAGCTCTCATGTACCCCATAAACAAATAATAATAATAAAAAATAAAAATCACCCAGTGAATTAGACTTTGACAGTCAGGTATAGTTGCCAGTTTTGTCAAGTTTCTCAAATTAGCTCAAACAAAGTACTATCTGAGAAAATCCATGTCAAGAATGAAGTAACAGTTGAGAGAAAATCTCTAATAAATTTGAAGACTTCATGCCATACACATGCATTACATATTTCCAAAATATTATAGCTGTTTCAATGTCAATTAGATTACCTTTATTTTTGCCTTAAATCATTGTCTTTGAATGCTCCATTTTCATTTTTCTTCCCTAGGCCTTCGCAGTGCAGTAATGCAATTATAAACAAAGCTAAATCCTTATTATTTATGAAAAAATGAAGCTTGCAAACTGATTCTCATTACCCTGATCTGCCTATTATCAATCCAATTCAGCAAATAACCTTTTCTCTTCTTATCTTTTTTCCATTAGTAGAGATCTACTGTGCTGTGGGGCAAATTTGGTACCCCAGAAAAGATGAGGATGCTGCAGCTCCATACTCCCAGGTCCTAACAGTAGTAAGGTTGAGAATGTATTCTGAGTTGGCACACATACAATGTGTATATATGTGTACACATGTGTACAAAATGTATACATGTATGTATATGTGTAGGAATACTTATATCAACCACACAGCTCAGCCCAGACAAACATGCTCAGCACTCACACAAACACCAAAAGCCTCCTCCTGTTCACCTCTGTGGCAGATCAGGATGAAGGTCCATTACATGTGTAACATC
Organism: Gymnogyps californianus; assembly: GCF_018139145.2. NCBI lineage: Eukaryota > Metazoa > Chordata > Aves > Accipitriformes > Cathartidae > Gymnogyps > Gymnogyps californianus. Next base: position 133,478,021 of record NC_059471.1, on the reverse strand, counting down.
TGGATCCCTCACATAGCTGGGCCTACACAGTCTACTCAGCAGCTGGCCCCTGGATCCCAGTCTCCCCAGTTGCTGGCACCTGCATATATGAACCCCAGAGACATGCAGCCCATCTCCAGTTACTGGTACAGACCTCCTCACTCGCAGAGAGACACACATACAGAGCTCTCCAGCAGTCAGTCAAGACCTCTTGGTCACTCTGGTAGTAAACCGCATCAGTGGTCTTGCCCTCAAAGACAGGCACGCACACACTTGACTCCCAGGTCACTTCACCTACTCAGCAGCTACTTCAGCTTGATATTCACCAGTGATCATACATTCACATACCCTCACTTTCTCCAGTTTCTGGCTCCATGAACATGTGGGCCCTCTGACCCATGGTCCTACTTCAATTGCCAGCCCTTGAATTAGCTCACTTAC